>NC_059431.1:18734327-19979327 GCF_021028975.2 Sphaerodactylus townsendi
CCCCCCCCACCCCCCCCCCCCCCCACCCCCCCCCCCCCCCACCCCCCCCCCCCCCCACCCCCCCCCCCCCCCACCCCCCCCCCCCCCCACCCCCCCCCCCCCCCACCCCCCCCCCCCCCCACCCCCCCCCCCCCCCACCCCCCCCCCCCCCCACCCCCCCCCCCCCCCACCCCCCCCCCCCCCCACCCCCCCCCCCCCCCACCCCCCCCCCCCCCCACCCCCCCCCCCCCCCACCCCCCCCCCCCCCCACCCCCCCCCCCCCCCACCCCCCCCCCCCCCCACCCCCCCCCCCCCCCACCCCCCCCCCCCCCCACCCCCCCCCCCCCCCACCCCCCCCCCCCCCCACCCCCCCCCCCCCCCACCCCCCCCCCCCCCCACCCCCCCCCCCCCCCACCCCCCCCCCCCCCCACCCCCCCCCCCCCCCACCCCCCCCCCCCCCCACCCCCCCCCCCCCCCACCCCCCCCCCCCCCCACCCCCCCCCCCCCCCACCCCCCCCCCCCCCCACCCCCCCCCCCCCCCACCCCCCCCCCCCCCCACCCCCCCCCCCCCCCACCCCCCCCCCCCCCCACCCCCCCCCCCCCCCACCCCCCCCCCCCCCCACCCCCCCCCCCCCCCACCCCCCCCCCCCCCCACCCCCCCCCCCCCCCACCCCCCCCCCCCCCCACCCCCCCCCCCCCCCACCCCCCCCCCCCCCCACCCCCCCCCCCCCCCACCCCCCCCCCCCCCCACCCCCCCCCCCCCCCACCCCCCCCCCCCCCCACCCCCCCCCCCCCCCACCCCCCCCCCCCCCCACCCCCCCCCCCCCCCACCCCCCCCCCCCCCCACCCCCCCCCCCCCCCACCCCCCCCCCCCCCCACCCCCCCCCCCCCCCACCCCCCCCCCCCCCCACCCCCCCCCCCCCCCACCCCCCCCCCCCCCCACCCCCCCCCCCCCCCACCCCCCCCCCCCCCCACCCCCCCCCCCCCCCACCCCCCCCCCCCCCCACCCCCCCCCCCCCCCACCCCCCCCCCCCCCCACCCCCCCCCCCCCCCACCCCCCCCCCCCCCCACCCCCCCCCCCCCCCACCCCCCCCCCCCCCCACCCCCCCCCCCCCCCACCCCCCCCCCCCCCCACCCCCCCCCCCCCCCACCCCCCCCCCCCCCCACCCCCCCCCCCCCCCACCCCCCCCCCCCCCCACCCCCCCCCCCCCCCACCCCCCCCCCCCCCCACCCCCCCCCCCCCCCACCCCCCCCCCCCCCCACCCCCCCCCCCCCCCACCCCCCCCCCCCCCCACCCCCCCCCCCCCCCACCCCCCCCCCCCCCCACCCCCCCCCCCCCCCACCCCCCCCCCCCCCCACCCCCCCCCCCCCCCACCCCCCCCCCCCCCCACCCCCCCCCCCCCCCACCCCCCCCCCCCCCCACCCCCCCCCCCCCCCACCCCCCCCCCCCCCCACCCCCCCCCCCCCCCACCCCCCCCCCCCCCCACCCCCCCCCCCCCCCACCCCCCCCCCCCCCCACCCCCCCCCCCCCCCACCCCCCCCCCCCCCCACCCCCCCCCCCCCCCACCCCCCCCCCCCCCCACCCCCCCCCCCCCCCACCCCCCCCCCCCCCCACCCCCCCCCCCCCCCACCCCCCCCCCCCCCCACCCCCCCCCCCCCCCACCCCCCCCCCCCCCCACCCCCCCCCCCCCCCACCCCCCCCCCCCCCCACCCCCCCCCCCCCCCACCCCCCCCCCCCCCCACCCCCCCCCCCCCCCACCCCCCCCCCCCCCCACCCCCCCCCCCCCCCACCCCCCCCCCCCCCCACCCCCCCCCCCCCCCACCCCCCCCCCCCCCCACCCCCCCCCCCCCCCACCCCCCCCCCCCCCCACCCCCCCCCCCCCCCACCCCCCCCCCCCCCCACCCCCCCCCCCCCCCACCCCCCCCCCCCCCCACCCCCCCCCCCCCCCACCCCCCCCCCCCCCCACCCCCCCCCCCCCCCACCCCCCCCCCCCCCCACCCCCCCCCCCCCCCACCCCCCCCCCCCCCCACCCCCCCCCCCCCCCACCCCCCCCCCCCCCCACCCCCCCCCCCCCCCACCCCCCCCCCCCCCCACCCCCCCCCCCCCCCACCCCCCCCCCCCCCCACCCCCCCCCCCCCCCACCCCCCCCCCCCCCCACCCCCCCCCCCCCCCACCCCCCCCCCCCCCCACCCCCCCCCCCCCCCACCCCCCCCCCCCCCCACCCCCCCCCCCCCCCACCCCCCCCCCCCCCCACCCCCCCCCCCCCCCACCCCCCCCCCCCCCCACCCCCCCCCCCCCCCACCCCCCCCCCCCCCCACCCCCCCCCCCCCCCACCCCCCCCCCCCCCCACCCCCCCCCCCCCCCACCCCCCCCCCCCCCCACCCCCCCCCCCCCCCACCCCCCCCCCCCCCCACCCCCCCCCCCCCCCACCCCCCCCCCCCCCCACCCCCCCCCCCCCCCACCCCCCCCCCCCCCCACCCCCCCCCCCCCCCACCCCCCCCCCCCCCCACCCCCCCCCCCCCCCACCCCCCCCCCCCCCCACCCCCCCCCCCCCCCACCCCCCCCCCCCCCCACCCCCCCCCCCCCCCACCCCCCCCCCCCCCCACCCCCCCCCCCCCCCACCCCCCCCCCCCCCCACCCCCCCCCCCCCCCACCCCCCCCCCCCCCCACCCCCCCCCCCCCCCACCCCCCCCCCCCCCCACCCCCCCCCCCCCCCACCCCCCCCCCCCCCCACCCCCCCCCCCCCCCACCCCCCCCCCCCCCCACCCCCCCCCCCCCCCACCCCCCCCCCCCCCCACCCCCCCCCCCCCCCACCCCCCCCCCCCCCCACCCCCCCCCCCCCCCACCCCCCCCCCCCCCCACCCCCCCCCCCCCCCACCCCCCCCCCCCCCCACCCCCCCCCCCCCCCACCCCCCCCCCCCCCCACCCCCCCCCCCCCCCACCCCCCCCCCCCCCCACCCCCCCCCCCCCCCACCCCCCCCCCCCCCCACCCCCCCCCCCCCCCACCCCCCCCCCCCCCCACCCCCCCCCCCCCCCACCCCCCCCCCCCCCCACCCCCCCCCCCCCCCACCCCCCCCCCCCCCCACCCCCCCCCCCCCCCACCCCCCCCCCCCCCCACCCCCCCCCCCCCCCACCCCCCCCCCCCCCCACCCCCCCCCCCCCCCACCCCCCCCCCCCCCCACCCCCCCCCCCCCCCACCCCCCCCCCCCCCCACCCCCCCCCCCCCCCACCCCCCCCCCCCCCCACCCCCCCCCCCCCCCACCCCCCCCCCCCCCCACCCCCCCCCCCCCCCACCCCCCCCCCCCCCCACCCCCCCCCCCCCCCACCCCCCCCCCCCCCCACCCCCCCCCCCCCCCACCCCCCCCCCCCCCCACCCCCCCCCCCCCCCACCCCCCCCCCCCCCCACCCCCCCCCCCCCCCACCCCCCCCCCCCCCCACCCCCCCCCCCCCCCACCCCCCCCCCCCCCCACCCCCCCCCCCCCCCACCCCCCCCCCCCCCCACCCCCCCCCCCCCCCACCCCCCCCCCCCCCCACCCCCCCCCCCCCCCACCCCCCCCCCCCCCCACCCCCCCCCCCCCCCACCCCCCCCCCCCCCCACCCCCCCCCCCCCCCACCCCCCCCCCCCCCCACCCCCCCCCCCCCCCACCCCCCCCCCCCCCCACCCCCCCCCCCCCCCACCCCCCCCCCCCCCCACCCCCCCCCCCCCCCACCCCCCCCCCCCCCCACCCCCCCCCCCCCCCACCCCCCCCCCCCCCCACCCCCCCCCCCCCCCACCCCCCCCCCCCCCCACCCCCCCCCCCCCCCACCCCCCCCCCCCCCCACCCCCCCCCCCCCCCACCCCCCCCCCCCCCCACCCCCCCCCCCCCCCACCCCCCCCCCCCCCCACCCCCCCCCCCCCCCACCCCCCCCCCCCCCCACCCCCCCCCCCCCCCACCCCCCCCCCCCCCCACCCCCCCCCCCCCCCACCCCCCCCCCCCCCCACCCCCCCCCCCCCCCACCCCCCCCCCCCCCCACCCCCCCCCCCCCCCACCCCCCCCCCCCCCCACCCCCCCCCCCCCCCACCCCCCCCCCCCCCCACCCCCCCCCCCCCCCACCCCCCCCCCCCCCCACCCCCCCCCCCCCCCACCCCCCCCCCCCCCCACCCCCCCCCCCCCCCACCCCCCCCCCCCCCCACCCCCCCCCCCCCCCACCCCCCCCCCCCCCCACCCCCCCCCCCCCCCACCCCCCCCCCCCCCCACCCCCCCCCCCCCCCACCCCCCCCCCCCCCCACCCCCCCCCCCCCCCACCCCCCCCCCCCCCCACCCCCCCCCCCCCCCACCCCCCCCCCCCCCCACCCCCCCCCCCCCCCACCCCCCCCCCCCCCCACCCCCCCCCCCCCCCACCCCCCCCCCCCCCCACCCCCCCCCCCCCCCACCCCCCCCCCCCCCCACCCCCCCCCCCCCCCACCCCCCCCCCCCCCCACCCCCCCCCCCCCCCACCCCCCCCCCCCCCCACCCCCCCCCCCCCCCACCCCCCCCCCCCCCCACCCCCCCCCCCCCCCACCCCCCCCCCCCCCCACCCCCCCCCCCCCCCACCCCCCCCCCCCCCCACCCCCCCCCCCCCCCACCCCCCCCCCCCCCCACCCCCCCCCCCCCCCACCCCCCCCCCCCCCCACCCCCCCCCCCCCCCACCCCCCCCCCCCCCCACCCCCCCCCCCCCCCACCCCCCCCCCCCCCCACCCCCCCCCCCCCCCACCCCCCCCCCCCCCCACCCCCCCCCCCCCCCACCCCCCCCCCCCCCCACCCCCCCCCCCCCCCACCCCCCCCCCCCCCCACCCCCCCCCCCCCCCACCCCCCCCCCCCCCCACCCCCCCCCCCCCCCACCCCCCCCCCCCCCCACCCCCCCCCCCCCCCACCCCCCCCCCCCCCCACCCCCCCCCCCCCCCACCCCCCCCCCCCCCCACCCCCCCCCCCCCCCACCCCCCCCCCCCCCCACCCCCCCCCCCCCCCACCCCCCCCCCCCCCCACCCCCCCCCCCCCCCACCCCCCCCCCCCCCCACCCCCCCCCCCCCCCACCCCCCCCCCCCCCCACCCCCCCCCCCCCCCACCCCCCCCCCCCCCCACCCCCCCCCCCCCCCACCCCCCCCCCCCCCCACCCCCCCCCCCCCCCACCCCCCCCCCCCCCCACCCCCCCCCCCCCCCACCCCCCCCCCCCCCCACCCCCCCCCCCCCCCACCCCCCCCCCCCCCCACCCCCCCCCCCCCCCACCCCCCCCCCCCCCCACCCCCCCCCCCCCCCACCCCCCCCCCCCCCCACCCCCCCCCCCCCCCACCCCCCCCCCCCCCCACCCCCCCCCCCCCCCACCCCCCCCCCCCCCCACCCCCCCCCCCCCCCACCCCCCCCCCCCCCCACCCCCCCCCCCCCCCACCCCCCCCCCCCCCCACCCCCCCCCCCCCCCACCCCCCCCCCCCCCCACCCCCCCCCCCCCCCACCCCCCCCCCCCCCCACCCCCCCCCCCCCCCACCCCCCCCCCCCCCCACCCCCCCCCCCCCCCACCCCCCCCCCCCCCCACCCCCCCCCCCCCCCACCCCCCCCCCCCCCCACCCCCCCCCCCCCCCACCCCCCCCCCCCCCCACCCCCCCCCCCCCCCACCCCCCCCCCCCCCCACCCCCCCCCCCCCCCACCCCCCCCCCCCCCCACCCCCCCCCCCCCCCACCCCCCCCCCCCCCCACCCCCCCCCCCCCCCACCCCCCCCCCCCCCCACCCCCCCCCCCCCCCACCCCCCCCCCCCCCCACCCCCCCCCCCCCCCACCCCCCCCCCCCCCCACCCCCCCCCCCCCCCACCCCCCCCCCCCCCCACCCCCCCCCCCCCCCACCCCCCCCCCCCCCCACCCCCCCCCCCCCCCACCCCCCCCCCCCCCCACCCCCCCCCCCCCCCACCCCCCCCCCCCCCCACCCCCCCCCCCCCCCACCCCCCCCCCCCCCCACCCCCCCCCCCCCCCACCCCCCCCCCCCCCCACCCCCCCCCCCCCCCACCCCCCCCCCCCCCCACCCCCCCCCCCCCCCACCCCCCCCCCCCCCCACCCCCCCCCCCCCCCACCCCCCCCCCCCCCCACCCCCCCCCCCCCCCACCCCCCCCCCCCCCCACCCCCCCCCCCCCCCACCCCCCCCCCCCCCCACCCCCCCCCCCCCCCACCCCCCCCCCCCCCCACCCCCCCCCCCCCCCACCCCCCCCCCCCCCCACCCCCCCCCCCCCCCACCCCCCCCCCCCCCCACCCCCCCCCCCCCCCACCCCCCCCCCCCCCCACCCCCCCCCCCCCCCACCCCCCCCCCCCCCCACCCCCCCCCCCCCCCACCCCCCCCCCCCCCCACCCCCCCCCCCCCCCACCCCCCCCCCCCCCCACCCCCCCCCCCCCCCACCCCCCCCCCCCCCCACCCCCCCCCCCCCCCACCCCCCCCCCCCCCCACCCCCCCCCCCCCCCACCCCCCCCCCCCCCCACCCCCCCCCCCCCCCACCCCCCCCCCCCCCCACCCCCCCCCCCCCCCACCCCCCCCCCCCCCCACCCCCCCCCCCCCCCACCCCCCCCCCCCCCCACCCCCCCCCCCCCCCACCCCCCCCCCCCCCCACCCCCCCCCCCCCCCACCCCCCCCCCCCCCCACCCCCCCCCCCCCCCACCCCCCCCCCCCCCCACCCCCCCCCCCCCCCACCCCCCCCCCCCCCCACCCCCCCCCCCCCCCACCCCCCCCCCCCCCCACCCCCCCCCCCCCCCACCCCCCCCCCCCCCCACCCCCCCCCCCCCCCACCCCCCCCCCCCCCCACCCCCCCCCCCCCCCACCCCCCCCCCCCCCCACCCCCCCCCCCCCCCACCCCCCCCCCCCCCCACCCCCCCCCCCCCCCACCCCCCCCCCCCCCCACCCCCCCCCCCCCCCACCCCCCCCCCCCCCCACCCCCCCCCCCCCCCACCCCCCCCCCCCCCCACCCCCCCCCCCCCCCACCCCCCCCCCCCCCCACCCCCCCCCCCCCCCACCCCCCCCCCCCCCCACCCCCCCCCCCCCCCACCCCCCCCCCCCCCCACCCCCCCCCCCCCCCACCCCCCCCCCCCCCCACCCCCCCCCCCCCCCACCCCCCCCCCCCCCCACCCCCCCCCCCCCCCACCCCCCCCCCCCCCCACCCCCCCCCCCCCCCACCCCCCCCCCCCCCCACCCCCCCCCCCCCCCACCCCCCCCCCCCCCCACCCCCCCCCCCCCCCACCCCCCCCCCCCCCCACCCCCCCCCCCCCCCACCCCCCCCCCCCCCCACCCCCCCCCCCCCCCACCCCCCCCCCCCCCCACCCCCCCCCCCCCCCACCCCCCCCCCCCCCCACCCCCCCCCCCCCCCACCCCCCCCCCCCCCCACCCCCCCCCCCCCCCACCCCCCCCCCCCCCCACCCCCCCCCCCCCCCACCCCCCCCCCCCCCCACCCCCCCCCCCCCCCACCCCCCCCCCCCCCCACCCCCCCCCCCCCCCACCCCCCCCCCCCCCCACCCCCCCCCCCCCCCACCCCCCCCCCCCCCCACCCCCCCCCCCCCCCACCCCCCCCCCCCCCCACCCCCCCCCCCCCCCACCCCCCCCCCCCCCCACCCCCCCCCCCCCCCACCCCCCCCCCCCCCCACCCCCCCCCCCCCCCACCCCCCCCCCCCCCCACCCCCCCCCCCCCCCACCCCCCCCCCCCCCCACCCCCCCCCCCCCCCACCCCCCCCCCCCCCCACCCCCCCCCCCCCCCACCCCCCCCCCCCCCCACCCCCCCCCCCCCCCACCCCCCCCCCCCCCCACCCCCCCCCCCCCCCACCCCCCCCCCCCCCCACCCCCCCCCCCCCCCACCCCCCCCCCCCCCCACCCCCCCCCCCCCCCACCCCCCCCCCCCCCCACCCCCCCCCCCCCCCACCCCCCCCCCCCCCCACCCCCCCCCCCCCCCACCCCCCCCCCCCCCCACCCCCCCCCCCCCCCACCCCCCCCCCCCCCCACCCCCCCCCCCCCCCACCCCCCCCCCCCCCCACCCCCCCCCCCCCCCACCCCCCCCCCCCCCCACCCCCCCCCCCCCCCACCCCCCCCCCCCCCCACCCCCCCCCCCCCCCACCCCCCCCCCCCCCCACCCCCCCCCCCCCCCACCCCCCCCCCCCCCCACCCCCCCCCCCCCCCACCCCCCCCCCCCCCCACCCCCCCCCCCCCCCACCCCCCCCCCCCCCCACCCCCCCCCCCCCCCACCCCCCCCCCCCCCCACCCCCCCCCCCCCCCACCCCCCCCCCCCCCCACCCCCCCCCCCCCCCACCCCCCCCCCCCCCCACCCCCCCCCCCCCCCACCCCCCCCCCCCCCCACCCCCCCCCCCCCCCACCCCCCCCCCCCCCCACCCCCCCCCCCCCCCACCCCCCCCCCCCCCCACCCCCCCCCCCCCCCACCCCCCCCCCCCCCCACCCCCCCCCCCCCCCACCCCCCCCCCCCCCCACCCCCCCCCCCCCCCACCCCCCCCCCCCCCCACCCCCCCCCCCCCCCACCCCCCCCCCCCCCCACCCCCCCCCCCCCCCACCCCCCCCCCCCCCCACCCCCCCCCCCCCCCACCCCCCCCCCCCCCCACCCCCCCCCCCCCCCACCCCCCCCCCCCCCCACCCCCCCCCCCCCCCACCCCCCCCCCCCCCCACCCCCCCCCCCCCCCACCCCCCCCCCCCCCCACCCCCCCCCCCCCCCACCCCCCCCCCCCCCCACCCCCCCCCCCCCCCACCCCCCCCCCCCCCCACCCCCCCCCCCCCCCACCCCCCCCCCCCCCCACCCCCCCCCCCCCCCACCCCCCCCCCCCCCCACCCCCCCCCCCCCCCACCCCCCCCCCCCCCCACCCCCCCCCCCCCCCACCCCCCCCCCCCCCCACCCCCCCCCCCCCCCACCCCCCCCCCCCCCCACCCCCCCCCCCCCCCACCCCCCCCCCCCCCCACCCCCCCCCCCCCCCACCCCCCCCCCCCCCCACCCCCCCCCCCCCCCACCCCCCCCCCCCCCCACCCCCCCCCCCCCCCACCCCCCCCCCCCCCCACCCCCCCCCCCCCCCACCCCCCCCCCCCCCCACCCCCCCCCCCCCCCACCCCCCCCCCCCCCCACCCCCCCCCCCCCCCACCCCCCCCCCCCCCCACCCCCCCCCCCCCCCACCCCCCCCCCCCCCCACCCCCCCCCCCCCCCACCCCCCCCCCCCCCCACCCCCCCCCCCCCCCACCCCCCCCCCCCCCCACCCCCCCCCCCCCCCACCCCCCCCCCCCCCCACCCCCCCCCCCCCCCACCCCCCCCCCCCCCCACCCCCCCCCCCCCCCACCCCCCCCCCCCCCCACCCCCCCCCCCCCCCACCCCCCCCCCCCCCCACCCCCCCCCCCCCCCACCCCCCCCCCCCCCCACCCCCCCCCCCCCCCACCCCCCCCCCCCCCCACCCCCCCCCCCCCCCACCCCCCCCCCCCCCCACCCCCCCCCCCCCCCACCCCCCCCCCCCCCCACCCCCCCCCCCCCCCACCCCCCCCCCCCCCCACCCCCCCCCCCCCCCACCCCCCCCCCCCCCCACCCCCCCCCCCCCCCACCCCCCCCCCCCCCCACCCCCCCCCCCCCCCACCCCCCCCCCCCCCCACCCCCCCCCCCCCCCACCCCCCCCCCCCCCCACCCCCCCCCCCCCCCACCCCCCCCCCCCCCCACCCCCCCCCCCCCCCACCCCCCCCCCCCCCCACCCCCCCCCCCCCCCACCCCCCCCCCCCCCCACCCCCCCCCCCCCCCACCCCCCCCCCCCCCCACCCCCCCCCCCCCCCACCCCCCCCCCCCCCCACCCCCCCCCCCCCCCACCCCCCCCCCCCCCCACCCCCCCCCCCCCCCACCCCCCCCCCCCCCCACCCCCCCCCCCCCCCACCCCCCCCCCCCCCCACCCCCCCCCCCCCCCACCCCCCCCCCCCCCCACCCCCCCCCCCCCCCACCCCCCCCCCCCCCCACCCCCCCCCCCCCCCACCCCCCCCCCCCCCCACCCCCCCCCCCCCCCACCCCCCCCCCCCCCCACCCCCCCCCCCCCCCACCCCCCCCCCCCCCCACCCCCCCCCCCCCCCACCCCCCCCCCCCCCCACCCCCCCCCCCCCCCACCCCCCCCCCCCCCCACCCCCCCCCCCCCCCACCCCCCCCCCCCCCCACCCCCCCCCCCCCCCACCCCCCCCCCCCCCCACCCCCCCCCCCCCCCACCCCCCCCCCCCCCCACCCCCCCCCCCCCCCACCCCCCCCCCCCCCCACCCCCCCCCCCCCCCACCCCCCCCCCCCCCCACCCCCCCCCCCCCCCACCCCCCCCCCCCCCCACCCCCCCCCCCCCCCACCCCCCCCCCCCCCCACCCCCCCCCCCCCCCACCCCCCCCCCCCCCCACCCCCCCCCCCCCCCACCCCCCCCCCCCCCCACCCCCCCCCCCCCCCACCCCCCCCCCCCCCCACCCCCCCCCCCCCCCACCCCCCCCCCCCCCCACCCCCCCCCCCCCCCACCCCCCCCCCCCCCCACCCCCCCCCCCCCCCACCCCCCCCCCCCCCCACCCCCCCCCCCCCCCACCCCCCCCCCCCCCCACCCCCCCCCCCCCCCACCCCCCCCCCCCCCCACCCCCCCCCCCCCCCACCCCCCCCCCCCCCCACCCCCCCCCCCCCCCACCCCCCCCCCCCCCCACCCCCCCCCCCCCCCACCCCCCCCCCCCCCCACCCCCCCCCCCCCCCACCCCCCCCCCCCCCCACCCCCCCCCCCCCCCACCCCCCCCCCCCCCCACCCCCCCCCCCCCCCACCCCCCCCCCCCCCCACCCCCCCCCCCCCCCACCCCCCCCCCCCCCCACCCCCCCCCCCCCCCACCCCCCCCCCCCCCCACCCCCCCCCCCCCCCACCCCCCCCCCCCCCCACCCCCCCCCCCCCCCACCCCCCCCCCCCCCCACCCCCCCCCCCCCCCACCCCCCCCCCCCCCCACCCCCCCCCCCCCCCACCCCCCCCCCCCCCCACCCCCCCCCCCCCCCACCCCCCCCCCCCCCCACCCCCCCCCCCCCCCACCCCCCCCCCCCCCCACCCCCCCCCCCCCCCACCCCCCCCCCCCCCCACCCCCCCCCCCCCCCACCCCCCCCCCCCCCCACCCCCCCCCCCCCCCACCCCCCCCCCCCCCCACCCCCCCCCCCCCCCACCCCCCCCCCCCCCCACCCCCCCCCCCCCCCACCCCCCCCCCCCCCCACCCCCCCCCCCCCCCACCCCCCCCCCCCCCCACCCCCCCCCCCCCCCACCCCCCCCCCCCCCCACCCCCCCCCCCCCCCACCCCCCCCCCCCCCCACCCCCCCCCCCCCCCACCCCCCCCCCCCCCCACCCCCCCCCCCCCCCACCCCCCCCCCCCCCCACCCCCCCCCCCCCCCACCCCCCCCCCCCCCCACCCCCCCCCCCCCCCACCCCCCCCCCCCCCCACCCCCCCCCCCCCCCACCCCCCCCCCCCCCCACCCCCCCCCCCCCCCACCCCCCCCCCCCCCCACCCCCCCCCCCCCCCACCCCCCCCCCCCCCCACCCCCCCCCCCCCCCACCCCCCCCCCCCCCCACCCCCCCCCCCCCCCACCCCCCCCCCCCCCCACCCCCCCCCCCCCCCACCCCCCCCCCCCCCCACCCCCCCCCCCCCCCACCCCCCCCCCCCCCCACCCCCCCCCCCCCCCACCCCCCCCCCCCCCCACCCCCCCCCCCCCCCACCCCCCCCCCCCCCCACCCCCCCCCCCCCCCACCCCCCCCCCCCCCCACCCCCCCCCCCCCCCACCCCCCCCCCCCCCCACCCCCCCCCCCCCCCACCCCCCCCCCCCCCCACCCCCCCCCCCCCCCACCCCCCCCCCCCCCCACCCCCCCCCCCCCCCACCCCCCCCCCCCCCCACCCCCCCCCCCCCCCACCCCCCCCCCCCCCCACCCCCCCCCCCCCCCACCCCCCCCCCCCCCCACCCCCCCCCCCCCCCACCCCCCCCCCCCCCCACCCCCCCCCCCCCCCACCCCCCCCCCCCCCCACCCCCCCCCCCCCCCACCCCCCCCCCCCCCCACCCCCCCCCCCCCCCACCCCCCCCCCCCCCCACCCCCCCCCCCCCCCACCCCCCCCCCCCCCCACCCCCCCCCCCCCCCACCCCCCCCCCCCCCCACCCCCCCCCCCCCCCACCCCCCCCCCCCCCCACCCCCCCCCCCCCCCACCCCCCCCCCCCCCCACCCCCCCCCCCCCCCACCCCCCCCCCCCCCCACCCCCCCCCCCCCCCACCCCCCCCCCCCCCCACCCCCCCCCCCCCCCACCCCCCCCCCCCCCCACCCCCCCCCCCCCCCACCCCCCCCCCCCCCCACCCCCCCCCCCCCCCACCCCCCCCCCCCCCCACCCCCCCCCCCCCCCACCCCCCCCCCCCCCCACCCCCCCCCCCCCCCACCCCCCCCCCCCCCCACCCCCCCCCCCCCCCACCCCCCCCCCCCCCCACCCCCCCCCCCCCCCACCCCCCCCCCCCCCCACCCCCCCCCCCCCCCACCCCCCCCCCCCCCCACCCCCCCCCCCCCCCACCCCCCCCCCCCCCCACCCCCCCCCCCCCCCACCCCCCCCCCCCCCCACCCCCCCCCCCCCCCACCCCCCCCCCCCCCCACCCCCCCCCCCCCCCACCCCCCCCCCCCCCCACCCCCCCCCCCCCCCACCCCCCCCCCCCCCCACCCCCCCCCCCCCCCACCCCCCCCCCCCCCCACCCCCCCCCCCCCCCACCCCCCCCCCCCCCCACCCCCCCCCCCCCCCACCCCCCCCCCCCCCCACCCCCCCCCCCCCCCACCCCCCCCCCCCCCCACCCCCCCCCCCCCCCACCCCCCCCCCCCCCCACCCCCCCCCCCCCCCACCCCCCCCCCCCCCCACCCCCCCCCCCCCCCACCCCCCCCCCCCCCCACCCCCCCCCCCCCCCACCCCCCCCCCCCCCCACCCCCCCCCCCCCCCACCCCCCCCCCCCCCCACCCCCCCCCCCCCCCACCCCCCCCCCCCCCCACCCCCCCCCCCCCCCACCCCCCCCCCCCCCCACCCCCCCCCCCCCCCACCCCCCCCCCCCCCCACCCCCCCCCCCCCCCACCCCCCCCCCCCCCCACCCCCCCCCCCCCCCACCCCCCCCCCCCCCCACCCCCCCCCCCCCCCACCCCCCCCCCCCCCCACCCCCCCCCCCCCCCACCCCCCCCCCCCCCCACCCCCCCCCCCCCCCACCCCCCCCCCCCCCCACCCCCCCCCCCCCCCACCCCCCCCCCCCCCCACCCCCCCCCCCCCCCACCCCCCCCCCCCCCCACCCCCCCCCCCCCCCACCCCCCCCCCCCCCCACCCCCCCCCCCCCCCACCCCCCCCCCCCCCCACCCCCCCCCCCCCCCACCCCCCCCCCCCCCCACCCCCCCCCCCCCCCACCCCCCCCCCCCCCCACCCCCCCCCCCCCCCACCCCCCCCCCCCCCCACCCCCCCCCCCCCCCACCCCCCCCCCCCCCCACCCCCCCCCCCCCCCACCCCCCCCCCCCCCCACCCCCCCCCCCCCCCACCCCCCCCCCCCCCCACCCCCCCCCCCCCCCACCCCCCCCCCCCCCCACCCCCCCCCCCCCCCACCCCCCCCCCCCCCCACCCCCCCCCCCCCCCACCCCCCCCCCCCCCCACCCCCCCCCCCCCCCACCCCCCCCCCCCCCCACCCCCCCCCCCCCCCACCCCCCCCCCCCCCCACCCCCCCCCCCCCCCACCCCCCCCCCCCCCCACCCCCCCCCCCCCCCACCCCCCCCCCCCCCCACCCCCCCCCCCCCCCACCCCCCCCCCCCCCCACCCCCCCCCCCCCCCACCCCCCCCCCCCCCCACCCCCCCCCCCCCCCACCCCCCCCCCCCCCCACCCCCCCCCCCCCCCACCCCCCCCCCCCCCCACCCCCCCCCCCCCCCACCCCCCCCCCCCCCCACCCCCCCCCCCCCCCACCCCCCCCCCCCCCCACCCCCCCCCCCCCCCACCCCCCCCCCCCCCCACCCCCCCCCCCCCCCACCCCCCCCCCCCCCCACCCCCCCCCCCCCCCACCCCCCCCCCCCCCCACCCCCCCCCCCCCCCACCCCCCCCCCCCCCCACCCCCCCCCCCCCCCACCCCCCCCCCCCCCCACCCCCCCCCCCCCCCACCCCCCCCCCCCCCCACCCCCCCCCCCCCCCACCCCCCCCCCCCCCCACCCCCCCCCCCCCCCACCCCCCCCCCCCCCCACCCCCCCCCCCCCCCACCCCCCCCCCCCCCCACCCCCCCCCCCCCCCACCCCCCCCCCCCCCCACCCCCCCCCCCCCCCACCCCCCCCCCCCCCCACCCCCCCCCCCCCCCACCCCCCCCCCCCCCCACCCCCCCCCCCCCCCACCCCCCCCCCCCCCCACCCCCCCCCCCCCCCACCCCCCCCCCCCCCCACCCCCCCCCCCCCCCACCCCCCCCCCCCCCCACCCCCCCCCCCCCCCACCCCCCCCCCCCCCCACCCCCCCCCCCCCCCACCCCCCCCCCCCCCCACCCCCCCCCCCCCCCACCCCCCCCCCCCCCCACCCCCCCCCCCCCCCACCCCCCCCCCCCCCCACCCCCCCCCCCCCCCACCCCCCCCCCCCCCCACCCCCCCCCCCCCCCACCCCCCCCCCCCCCCACCCCCCCCCCCCCCCACCCCCCCCCCCCCCCACCCCCCCCCCCCCCCACCCCCCCCCCCCCCCACCCCCCCCCCCCCCCACCCCCCCCCCCCCCCACCCCCCCCCCCCCCCACCCCCCCCCCCCCCCACCCCCCCCCCCCCCCACCCCCCCCCCCCCCCACCCCCCCCCCCCCCCACCCCCCCCCCCCCCCACCCCCCCCCCCCCCCACCCCCCCCCCCCCCCACCCCCCCCCCCCCCCACCCCCCCCCCCCCCCACCCCCCCCCCCCCCCACCCCCCCCCCCCCCCACCCCCCCCCCCCCCCACCCCCCCCCCCCCCCACCCCCCCCCCCCCCCACCCCCCCCCCCCCCCACCCCCCCCCCCCCCCACCCCCCCCCCCCCCCACCCCCCCCCCCCCCCACCCCCCCCCCCCCCCACCCCCCCCCCCCCCCACCCCCCCCCCCCCCCACCCCCCCCCCCCCCCACCCCCCCCCCCCCCCACCCCCCCCCCCCCCCACCCCCCCCCCCCCCCACCCCCCCCCCCCCCCACCCCCCCCCCCCCCCACCCCCCCCCCCCCCCACCCCCCCCCCCCCCCACCCCCCCCCCCCCCCACCCCCCCCCCCCCCCACCCCCCCCCCCCCCCACCCCCCCCCCCCCCCACCCCCCCCCCCCCCCACCCCCCCCCCCCCCCACCCCCCCCCCCCCCCACCCCCCCCCCCCCCCACCCCCCCCCCCCCCCACCCCCCCCCCCCCCCACCCCCCCCCCCCCCCACCCCCCCCCCCCCCCACCCCCCCCCCCCCCCACCCCCCCCCCCCCCCACCCCCCCCCCCCCCCACCCCCCCCCCCCCCCACCCCCCCCCCCCCCCACCCCCCCCCCCCCCCACCCCCCCCCCCCCCCACCCCCCCCCCCCCCCACCCCCCCCCCCCCCCACCCCCCCCCCCCCCCACCCCCCCCCCCCCCCACCCCCCCCCCCCCCCACCCCCCCCCCCCCCCACCCCCCCCCCCCCCCACCCCCCCCCCCCCCCACCCCCCCCCCCCCCCACCCCCCCCCCCCCCCACCCCCCCCCCCCCCCACCCCCCCCCCCCCCCACCCCCCCCCCCCCCCACCCCCCCCCCCCCCCACCCCCCCCCCCCCCCACCCCCCCCCCCCCCCACCCCCCCCCCCCCCCACCCCCCCCCCCCCCCACCCCCCCCCCCCCCCACCCCCCCCCCCCCCCACCCCCCCCCCCCCCCACCCCCCCCCCCCCCCACCCCCCCCCCCCCCCACCCCCCCCCCCCCCCACCCCCCCCCCCCCCCACCCCCCCCCCCCCCCACCCCCCCCCCCCCCCACCCCCCCCCCCCCCCACCCCCCCCCCCCCCCACCCCCCCCCCCCCCCACCCCCCCCCCCCCCCACCCCCCCCCCCCCCCACCCCCCCCCCCCCCCACCCCCCCCCCCCCCCACCCCCCCCCCCCCCCACCCCCCCCCCCCCCCACCCCCCCCCCCCCCCACCCCCCCCCCCCCCCACCCCCCCCCCCCCCCACCCCCCCCCCCCCCCACCCCCCCCCCCCCCCACCCCCCCCCCCCCCCACCCCCCCCCCCCCCCACCCCCCCCCCCCCCCACCCCCCCCCCCCCCCACCCCCCCCCCCCCCCACCCCCCCCCCCCCCCACCCCCCCCCCCCCCCACCCCCCCCCCCCCCCACCCCCCCCCCCCCCCACCCCCCCCCCCCCCCACCCCCCCCCCCCCCCACCCCCCCCCCCCCCCACCCCCCCCCCCCCCCACCCCCCCCCCCCCCCACCCCCCCCCCCCCCCACCCCCCCCCCCCCCCACCCCCCCCCCCCCCCACCCCCCCCCCCCCCCACCCCCCCCCCCCCCCACCCCCCCCCCCCCCCACCCCCCCCCCCCCCCACCCCCCCCCCCCCCCACCCCCCCCCCCCCCCACCCCCCCCCCCCCCCACCCCCCCCCCCCCCCACCCCCCCCCCCCCCCACCCCCCCCCCCCCCCACCCCCCCCCCCCCCCACCCCCCCCCCCCCCCACCCCCCCCCCCCCCCACCCCCCCCCCCCCCCACCCCCCCCCCCCCCCACCCCCCCCCCCCCCCACCCCCCCCCCCCCCCACCCCCCCCCCCCCCCACCCCCCCCCCCCCCCACCCCCCCCCCCCCCCACCCCCCCCCCCCCCCACCCCCCCCCCCCCCCACCCCCCCCCCCCCCCACCCCCCCCCCCCCCCACCCCCCCCCCCCCCCACCCCCCCCCCCCCCCACCCCCCCCCCCCCCCACCCCCCCCCCCCCCCACCCCCCCCCCCCCCCACCCCCCCCCCCCCCCACCCCCCCCCCCCCCCACCCCCCCCCCCCCCCACCCCCCCCCCCCCCCACCCCCCCCCCCCCCCACCCCCCCCCCCCCCCACCCCCCCCCCCCCCCACCCCCCCCCCCCCCCACCCCCCCCCCCCCCCACCCCCCCCCCCCCCCACCCCCCCCCCCCCCCACCCCCCCCCCCCCCCACCCCCCCCCCCCCCCACCCCCCCCCCCCCCCACCCCCCCCCCCCCCCACCCCCCCCCCCCCCCACCCCCCCCCCCCCCCACCCCCCCCCCCCCCCACCCCCCCCCCCCCCCACCCCCCCCCCCCCCCACCCCCCCCCCCCCCCACCCCCCCCCCCCCCCACCCCCCCCCCCCCCCACCCCCCCCCCCCCCCACCCCCCCCCCCCCCCACCCCCCCCCCCCCCCACCCCCCCCCCCCCCCACCCCCCCCCCCCCCCACCCCCCCCCCCCCCCACCCCCCCCCCCCCCCACCCCCCCCCCCCCCCACCCCCCCCCCCCCCCACCCCCCCCCCCCCCCACCCCCCCCCCCCCCCACCCCCCCCCCCCCCCACCCCCCCCCCCCCCCACCCCCCCCCCCCCCCACCCCCCCCCCCCCCCACCCCCCCCCCCCCCCACCCCCCCCCCCCCCCACCCCCCCCCCCCCCCACCCCCCCCCCCCCCCACCCCCCCCCCCCCCCACCCCCCCCCCCCCCCACCCCCCCCCCCCCCCACCCCCCCCCCCCCCCACCCCCCCCCCCCCCCACCCCCCCCCCCCCCCACCCCCCCCCCCCCCCACCCCCCCCCCCCCCCACCCCCCCCCCCCCCCACCCCCCCCCCCCCCCACCCCCCCCCCCCCCCACCCCCCCCCCCCCCCACCCCCCCCCCCCCCCACCCCCCCCCCCCCCCACCCCCCCCCCCCCCCACCCCCCCCCCCCCCCACCCCCCCCCCCCCCCACCCCCCCCCCCCCCCACCCCCCCCCCCCCCCACCCCCCCCCCCCCCCACCCCCCCCCCCCCCCACCCCCCCCCCCCCCCACCCCCCCCCCCCCCCACCCCCCCCCCCCCCCACCCCCCCCCCCCCCCACCCCCCCCCCCCCCCACCCCCCCCCCCCCCCACCCCCCCCCCCCCCCACCCCCCCCCCCCCCCACCCCCCCCCCCCCCCACCCCCCCCCCCCCCCACCCCCCCCCCCCCCCACCCCCCCCCCCCCCCACCCCCCCCCCCCCCCACCCCCCCCCCCCCCCACCCCCCCCCCCCCCCACCCCCCCCCCCCCCCACCCCCCCCCCCCCCCACCCCCCCCCCCCCCCACCCCCCCCCCCCCCCACCCCCCCCCCCCCCCACCCCCCCCCCCCCCCACCCCCCCCCCCCCCCACCCCCCCCCCCCCCCACCCCCCCCCCCCCCCACCCCCCCCCCCCCCCACCCCCCCCCCCCCCCACCCCCCCCCCCCCCCACCCCCCCCCCCCCCCACCCCCCCCCCCCCCCACCCCCCCCCCCCCCCACCCCCCCCCCCCCCCACCCCCCCCCCCCCCCACCCCCCCCCCCCCCCACCCCCCCCCCCCCCCACCCCCCCCCCCCCCCACCCCCCCCCCCCCCCACCCCCCCCCCCCCCCACCCCCCCCCCCCCCCACCCCCCCCCCCCCCCACCCCCCCCCCCCCCCACCCCCCCCCCCCCCCACCCCCCCCCCCCCCCACCCCCCCCCCCCCCCACCCCCCCCCCCCCCCACCCCCCCCCCCCCCCACCCCCCCCCCCCCCCACCCCCCCCCCCCCCCACCCCCCCCCCCCCCCACCCCCCCCCCCCCCCACCCCCCCCCCCCCCCACCCCCCCCCCCCCCCACCCCCCCCCCCCCCCACCCCCCCCCCCCCCCACCCCCCCCCCCCCCCACCCCCCCCCCCCCCCACCCCCCCCCCCCCCCACCCCCCCCCCCCCCCACCCCCCCCCCCCCCCACCCCCCCCCCCCCCCACCCCCCCCCCCCCCCACCCCCCCCCCCCCCCACCCCCCCCCCCCCCCACCCCCCCCCCCCCCCACCCCCCCCCCCCCCCACCCCCCCCCCCCCCCACCCCCCCCCCCCCCCACCCCCCCCCCCCCCCACCCCCCCCCCCCCCCACCCCCCCCCCCCCCCACCCCCCCCCCCCCCCACCCCCCCCCCCCCCCACCCCCCCCCCCCCCCACCCCCCCCCCCCCCCACCCCCCCCCCCCCCCACCCCCCCCCCCCCCCACCCCCCCCCCCCCCCACCCCCCCCCCCCCCCACCCCCCCCCCCCCCCACCCCCCCCCCCCCCCACCCCCCCCCCCCCCCACCCCCCCCCCCCCCCACCCCCCCCCCCCCCCACCCCCCCCCCCCCCCACCCCCCCCCCCCCCCACCCCCCCCCCCCCCCACCCCCCCCCCCCCCCACCCCCCCCCCCCCCCACCCCCCCCCCCCCCCACCCCCCCCCCCCCCCACCCCCCCCCCCCCCCACCCCCCCCCCCCCCCACCCCCCCCCCCCCCCACCCCCCCCCCCCCCCACCCCCCCCCCCCCCCACCCCCCCCCCCCCCCACCCCCCCCCCCCCCCACCCCCCCCCCCCCCCACCCCCCCCCCCCCCCACCCCCCCCCCCCCCCACCCCCCCCCCCCCCCACCCCCCCCCCCCCCCACCCCCCCCCCCCCCCACCCCCCCCCCCCCCCACCCCCCCCCCCCCCCACCCCCCCCCCCCCCCACCCCCCCCCCCCCCCACCCCCCCCCCCCCCCACCCCCCCCCCCCCCCACCCCCCCCCCCCCCCACCCCCCCCCCCCCCCACCCCCCCCCCCCCCCACCCCCCCCCCCCCCCACCCCCCCCCCCCCCCACCCCCCCCCCCCCCCACCCCCCCCCCCCCCCACCCCCCCCCCCCCCCACCCCCCCCCCCCCCCACCCCCCCCCCCCCCCACCCCCCCCCCCCCCCACCCCCCCCCCCCCCCACCCCCCCCCCCCCCCACCCCCCCCCCCCCCCACCCCCCCCCCCCCCCACCCCCCCCCCCCCCCACCCCCCCCCCCCCCCACCCCCCCCCCCCCCCACCCCCCCCCCCCCCCACCCCCCCCCCCCCCCACCCCCCCCCCCCCCCACCCCCCCCCCCCCCCACCCCCCCCCCCCCCCACCCCCCCCCCCCCCCACCCCCCCCCCCCCCCACCCCCCCCCCCCCCCACCCCCCCCCCCCCCCACCCCCCCCCCCCCCCACCCCCCCCCCCCCCCACCCCCCCCCCCCCCCACCCCCCCCCCCCCCCACCCCCCCCCCCCCCCACCCCCCCCCCCCCCCACCCCCCCCCCCCCCCACCCCCCCCCCCCCCCACCCCCCCCCCCCCCCACCCCCCCCCCCCCCCACCCCCCCCCCCCCCCACCCCCCCCCCCCCCCACCCCCCCCCCCCCCCACCCCCCCCCCCCCCCACCCCCCCCCCCCCCCACCCCCCCCCCCCCCCACCCCCCCCCCCCCCCACCCCCCCCCCCCCCCACCCCCCCCCCCCCCCACCCCCCCCCCCCCCCACCCCCCCCCCCCCCCACCCCCCCCCCCCCCCACCCCCCCCCCCCCCCACCCCCCCCCCCCCCCACCCCCCCCCCCCCCCACCCCCCCCCCCCCCCACCCCCCCCCCCCCCCACCCCCCCCCCCCCCCACCCCCCCCCCCCCCCACCCCCCCCCCCCCCCACCCCCCCCCCCCCCCACCCCCCCCCCCCCCCACCCCCCCCCCCCCCCACCCCCCCCCCCCCCCACCCCCCCCCCCCCCCACCCCCCCCCCCCCCCACCCCCCCCCCCCCCCACCCCCCCCCCCCCCCACCCCCCCCCCCCCCCACCCCCCCCCCCCCCCACCCCCCCCCCCCCCCACCCCCCCCCCCCCCCACCCCCCCCCCCCCCCACCCCCCCCCCCCCCCACCCCCCCCCCCCCCCACCCCCCCCCCCCCCCACCCCCCCCCCCCCCCACCCCCCCCCCCCCCCACCCCCCCCCCCCCCCACCCCCCCCCCCCCCCACCCCCCCCCCCCCCCACCCCCCCCCCCCCCCACCCCCCCCCCCCCCCACCCCCCCCCCCCCCCACCCCCCCCCCCCCCCACCCCCCCCCCCCCCCACCCCCCCCCCCCCCCACCCCCCCCCCCCCCCACCCCCCCCCCCCCCCACCCCCCCCCCCCCCCACCCCCCCCCCCCCCCACCCCCCCCCCCCCCCACCCCCCCCCCCCCCCACCCCCCCCCCCCCCCACCCCCCCCCCCCCCCACCCCCCCCCCCCCCCACCCCCCCCCCCCCCCACCCCCCCCCCCCCCCACCCCCCCCCCCCCCCACCCCCCCCCCCCCCCACCCCCCCCCCCCCCCACCCCCCCCCCCCCCCACCCCCCCCCCCCCCCACCCCCCCCCCCCCCCACCCCCCCCCCCCCCCACCCCCCCCCCCCCCCACCCCCCCCCCCCCCCACCCCCCCCCCCCCCCACCCCCCCCCCCCCCCACCCCCCCCCCCCCCCACCCCCCCCCCCCCCCACCCCCCCCCCCCCCCACCCCCCCCCCCCCCCACCCCCCCCCCCCCCCACCCCCCCCCCCCCCCACCCCCCCCCCCCCCCACCCCCCCCCCCCCCCACCCCCCCCCCCCCCCACCCCCCCCCCCCCCCACCCCCCCCCCCCCCCACCCCCCCCCCCCCCCACCCCCCCCCCCCCCCACCCCCCCCCCCCCCCACCCCCCCCCCCCCCCACCCCCCCCCCCCCCCACCCCCCCCCCCCCCCACCCCCCCCCCCCCCCACCCCCCCCCCCCCCCACCCCCCCCCCCCCCCACCCCCCCCCCCCCCCACCCCCCCCCCCCCCCACCCCCCCCCCCCCCCACCCCCCCCCCCCCCCACCCCCCCCCCCCCCCACCCCCCCCCCCCCCCACCCCCCCCCCCCCCCACCCCCCCCCCCCCCCACCCCCCCCCCCCCCCACCCCCCCCCCCCCCCACCCCCCCCCCCCCCCACCCCCCCCCCCCCCCACCCCCCCCCCCCCCCACCCCCCCCCCCCCCCACCCCCCCCCCCCCCCACCCCCCCCCCCCCCCACCCCCCCCCCCCCCCACCCCCCCCCCCCCCCACCCCCCCCCCCCCCCACCCCCCCCCCCCCCCACCCCCCCCCCCCCCCACCCCCCCCCCCCCCCACCCCCCCCCCCCCCCACCCCCCCCCCCCCCCACCCCCCCCCCCCCCCACCCCCCCCCCCCCCCACCCCCCCCCCCCCCCACCCCCCCCCCCCCCCACCCCCCCCCCCCCCCACCCCCCCCCCCCCCCACCCCCCCCCCCCCCCACCCCCCCCCCCCCCCACCCCCCCCCCCCCCCACCCCCCCCCCCCCCCACCCCCCCCCCCCCCCACCCCCCCCCCCCCCCACCCCCCCCCCCCCCCACCCCCCCCCCCCCCCACCCCCCCCCCCCCCCACCCCCCCCCCCCCCCACCCCCCCCCCCCCCCACCCCCCCCCCCCCCCACCCCCCCCCCCCCCCACCCCCCCCCCCCCCCACCCCCCCCCCCCCCCACCCCCCCCCCCCCCCACCCCCCCCCCCCCCCACCCCCCCCCCCCCCCACCCCCCCCCCCCCCCACCCCCCCCCCCCCCCACCCCCCCCCCCCCCCACCCCCCCCCCCCCCCACCCCCCCCCCCCCCCACCCCCCCCCCCCCCCACCCCCCCCCCCCCCCACCCCCCCCCCCCCCCACCCCCCCCCCCCCCCACCCCCCCCCCCCCCCACCCCCCCCCCCCCCCACCCCCCCCCCCCCCCACCCCCCCCCCCCCCCACCCCCCCCCCCCCCCACCCCCCCCCCCCCCCACCCCCCCCCCCCCCCACCCCCCCCCCCCCCCACCCCCCCCCCCCCCCACCCCCCCCCCCCCCCACCCCCCCCCCCCCCCACCCCCCCCCCCCCCCACCCCCCCCCCCCCCCACCCCCCCCCCCCCCCACCCCCCCCCCCCCCCACCCCCCCCCCCCCCCACCCCCCCCCCCCCCCACCCCCCCCCCCCCCCACCCCCCCCCCCCCCCACCCCCCCCCCCCCCCACCCCCCCCCCCCCCCACCCCCCCCCCCCCCCACCCCCCCCCCCCCCCACCCCCCCCCCCCCCCACCCCCCCCCCCCCCCACCCCCCCCCCCCCCCACCCCCCCCCCCCCCCACCCCCCCCCCCCCCCACCCCCCCCCCCCCCCACCCCCCCCCCCCCCCACCCCCCCCCCCCCCCACCCCCCCCCCCCCCCACCCCCCCCCCCCCCCACCCCCCCCCCCCCCCACCCCCCCCCCCCCCCACCCCCCCCCCCCCCCACCCCCCCCCCCCCCCACCCCCCCCCCCCCCCACCCCCCCCCCCCCCCACCCCCCCCCCCCCCCACCCCCCCCCCCCCCCACCCCCCCCCCCCCCCACCCCCCCCCCCCCCCACCCCCCCCCCCCCCCACCCCCCCCCCCCCCCACCCCCCCCCCCCCCCACCCCCCCCCCCCCCCACCCCCCCCCCCCCCCACCCCCCCCCCCCCCCACCCCCCCCCCCCCCCACCCCCCCCCCCCCCCACCCCCCCCCCCCCCCACCCCCCCCCCCCCCCACCCCCCCCCCCCCCCACCCCCCCCCCCCCCCACCCCCCCCCCCCCCCACCCCCCCCCCCCCCCACCCCCCCCCCCCCCCACCCCCCCCCCCCCCCACCCCCCCCCCCCCCCACCCCCCCCCCCCCCCACCCCCCCCCCCCCCCACCCCCCCCCCCCCCCACCCCCCCCCCCCCCCACCCCCCCCCCCCCCCACCCCCCCCCCCCCCCACCCCCCCCCCCCCCCACCCCCCCCCCCCCCCACCCCCCCCCCCCCCCACCCCCCCCCCCCCCCACCCCCCCCCCCCCCCACCCCCCCCCCCCCCCACCCCCCCCCCCCCCCACCCCCCCCCCCCCCCACCCCCCCCCCCCCCCACCCCCCCCCCCCCCCACCCCCCCCCCCCCCCACCCCCCCCCCCCCCCACCCCCCCCCCCCCCCACCCCCCCCCCCCCCCACCCCCCCCCCCCCCCACCCCCCCCCCCCCCCACCCCCCCCCCCCCCCACCCCCCCCCCCCCCCACCCCCCCCCCCCCCCACCCCCCCCCCCCCCCACCCCCCCCCCCCCCCACCCCCCCCCCCCCCCACCCCCCCCCCCCCCCACCCCCCCCCCCCCCCACCCCCCCCCCCCCCCACCCCCCCCCCCCCCCACCCCCCCCCCCCCCCACCCCCCCCCCCCCCCACCCCCCCCCCCCCCCACCCCCCCCCCCCCCCACCCCCCCCCCCCCCCACCCCCCCCCCCCCCCACCCCCCCCCCCCCCCACCCCCCCCCCCCCCCACCCCCCCCCCCCCCCACCCCCCCCCCCCCCCACCCCCCCCCCCCCCCACCCCCCCCCCCCCCCACCCCCCCCCCCCCCCACCCCCCCCCCCCCCCACCCCCCCCCCCCCCCACCCCCCCCCCCCCCCACCCCCCCCCCCCCCCACCCCCCCCCCCCCCCACCCCCCCCCCCCCCCACCCCCCCCCCCCCCCACCCCCCCCCCCCCCCACCCCCCCCCCCCCCCACCCCCCCCCCCCCCCACCCCCCCCCCCCCCCACCCCCCCCCCCCCCCACCCCCCCCCCCCCCCACCCCCCCCCCCCCCCACCCCCCCCCCCCCCCACCCCCCCCCCCCCCCACCCCCCCCCCCCCCCACCCCCCCCCCCCCCCACCCCCCCCCCCCCCCACCCCCCCCCCCCCCCACCCCCCCCCCCCCCCACCCCCCCCCCCCCCCACCCCCCCCCCCCCCCACCCCCCCCCCCCCCCACCCCCCCCCCCCCCCACCCCCCCCCCCCCCCACCCCCCCCCCCCCCCACCCCCCCCCCCCCCCACCCCCCCCCCCCCCCACCCCCCCCCCCCCCCACCCCCCCCCCCCCCCACCCCCCCCCCCCCCCACCCCCCCCCCCCCCCACCCCCCCCCCCCCCCACCCCCCCCCCCCCCCACCCCCCCCCCCCCCCACCCCCCCCCCCCCCCACCCCCCCCCCCCCCCACCCCCCCCCCCCCCCACCCCCCCCCCCCCCCACCCCCCCCCCCCCCCACCCCCCCCCCCCCCCACCCCCCCCCCCCCCCACCCCCCCCCCCCCCCACCCCCCCCCCCCCCCACCCCCCCCCCCCCCCACCCCCCCCCCCCCCCACCCCCCCCCCCCCCCACCCCCCCCCCCCCCCACCCCCCCCCCCCCCCACCCCCCCCCCCCCCCACCCCCCCCCCCCCCCACCCCCCCCCCCCCCCACCCCCCCCCCCCCCCACCCCCCCCCCCCCCCACCCCCCCCCCCCCCCACCCCCCCCCCCCCCCACCCCCCCCCCCCCCCACCCCCCCCCCCCCCCACCCCCCCCCCCCCCCACCCCCCCCCCCCCCCACCCCCCCCCCCCCCCACCCCCCCCCCCCCCCACCCCCCCCCCCCCCCACCCCCCCCCCCCCCCACCCCCCCCCCCCCCCACCCCCCCCCCCCCCCACCCCCCCCCCCCCCCACCCCCCCCCCCCCCCACCCCCCCCCCCCCCCACCCCCCCCCCCCCCCACCCCCCCCCCCCCCCACCCCCCCCCCCCCCCACCCCCCCCCCCCCCCACCCCCCCCCCCCCCCACCCCCCCCCCCCCCCACCCCCCCCCCCCCCCACCCCCCCCCCCCCCCACCCCCCCCCCCCCCCACCCCCCCCCCCCCCCACCCCCCCCCCCCCCCACCCCCCCCCCCCCCCACCCCCCCCCCCCCCCACCCCCCCCCCCCCCCACCCCCCCCCCCCCCCACCCCCCCCCCCCCCCACCCCCCCCCCCCCCCACCCCCCCCCCCCCCCACCCCCCCCCCCCCCCACCCCCCCCCCCCCCCACCCCCCCCCCCCCCCACCCCCCCCCCCCCCCACCCCCCCCCCCCCCCACCCCCCCCCCCCCCCACCCCCCCCCCCCCCCACCCCCCCCCCCCCCCACCCCCCCCCCCCCCCACCCCCCCCCCCCCCCACCCCCCCCCCCCCCCACCCCCCCCCCCCCCCACCCCCCCCCCCCCCCACCCCCCCCCCCCCCCACCCCCCCCCCCCCCCACCCCCCCCCCCCCCCACCCCCCCCCCCCCCCACCCCCCCCCCCCCCCACCCCCCCCCCCCCCCACCCCCCCCCCCCCCCACCCCCCCCCCCCCCCACCCCCCCCCCCCCCCACCCCCCCCCCCCCCCACCCCCCCCCCCCCCCACCCCCCCCCCCCCCCACCCCCCCCCCCCCCCCCCCCCCCCCCCCCCCACCCCCCCCCCCTCCCAACCCCCCCCACCCCAACCCCCCCCCCCCCCCACCCGCCCCCCCCCCAAAAACCCCCCCCCCCCCAACCCCCCCCCCCCCCCACCCCCCCCCCCCCCCCCCCCCCCCCCCCCCCCCCCCCCCCCCCCCCCACCCCCCCCCCCCCCCAACCCCCCCCGCCCCCACCCTCCCCCCCCCCCAAACCCCCCCCCCCCCCCCACCCCCCTCCCCACAAACCCCCCCCCCCCCCCCACCCCCCCCCCCCACCCCCCCCCCCCCCCAACCCCCCCCCCCCCCCCATCCCCCCTCCCCCCCCACGCCCCCGCCCCCCCCAACCCCCCCCCCCCCACAACCCCCCCCCCCCCACACCCCCCCCCCCCCCAGCAGCCCCCCCCCCCCCCCCCCCCCCCCCCCCACCCCCCCCCCCCCCCACCCCCCCCCCCCCCAACCCCCCCCCCCCCCCACCCCCCCCCCCCCCACCCCCCCCCCCCCCCCCCCCCCCCCCCCCCCACCCCCCCCCCCCCCCCCCCCCAAATGAAACAAAGTAACTGAGAAGGGAGGAAAACAAGAATGTGGAAAAGCTCTTATAATTATAATCCTAAACATTGAACTCAGTGAGCTTGGAAGGGTGTTATTCTGCTTTGTATTCTTATCTATGGCAGCAAAATATTAATAGGAGACTTCTAGTGACTTAATGTTTTAACAGCATTTTACATTAACTTACTAGAACCCATTTAGTGTCTGTCAAAGCTCACCAAGTTAACTTTAATCTGTAAAGTAGCATTATATTCGATATAAGATAGCTATAGCTCAGGTATAGGTAAAGTAATACACATTGTGATTCCT
Organism: Sphaerodactylus townsendi; assembly: GCF_021028975.2. Taxonomy (NCBI): domain Eukaryota; kingdom Metazoa; phylum Chordata; class Lepidosauria; order Squamata; family Sphaerodactylidae; genus Sphaerodactylus; species Sphaerodactylus townsendi. The sequence goes on from NC_059431.1 coordinate 18,761,240, forward strand.
CAGGGGTACGAACTAAGTTAGACTAAAGTTGGTCACTGTGGGGGAAGCATTAACTGCAGTAAAGTTAAAAAAATAGAAAGTTGGGGATTTCTCCCACACACACACACTTAGCTGGTTTTGTTTGTTATTAAGTAATTGTCTTCATTTGTTTTGATGTGATTATATAGATTGTATGTCTTTAAGAAATTATTATTTGTATTTTTAATCTCAATAAAATTTATTTAATTTTTTTTAAAAGAAAAAGCTTGCCAGGTATTTGACAAAGTGTAAGTGATAGCATTTGAGCTGATAGGAATATAAGTAGGGGATCGCTTTTGAAAACGAAGATATAATGGCGGAAACTGGCCTACAATCTTTCTCCCTGATGTGCCAGTTTTCTAAAATTTCTATACATTGGATGGTTTCTTGAACCTGGCTTCATTTGGGAATTGGACGGGGTATAGAAGTCATAAAATAAAATAATAACTTACGGAAAATTTCAAATACGTAGACCTGACCTGTAGTCCAGAGTGGTCCAGTTCCTCTGTATCATATTGTACTCTGTGCGTGCGTGCGTGCGTGCGTGCGTGAGACAGACACACACACACACACACACACACACACACACACACGGGGGGGTGGGTGGGTTGGTCCCTGTGATTCAGTGGAGCTGAACTTCTAAGTAACGAATTTTGGCTTGTGGCTTTGCTTTTGCTGATGGGCGCTTACTTCCTCTCTAAATGTATCTTTTTGTTTGTTTTTAAATATATATTTCAGTCTATGCATGGGACACTGAAAAGTGTCGAGGGGCCTCCAAACCTGGGCGTGAGTCTGATGCTGAGCACGAAGCCCATCACTCAGAACTCAGTGGGTCACAACAAAGAAGATTCCAAGTCCGTTAATGGGACAGAAAAGACAGAGAAGAAATCCCCTTCCCCTGTAAAGAAAGCAGAGCCCAAAAAAGGATCCAATCCTGGCTGGACGTGCTGGGAATGCGACCGGCTGTTTACGCAGAGAGAAGTTTACATATCTCACATGAGGAAGGAGCACGGAAAGGTAAATAAATGGGTTTGTTTTGCGTGTACAAGGAGAGAATGAGAAGGTTTCCATTGACCACTCTTAGGACCGCTTGACACTGGAAGATTGTATGTAGTCTATCTTTTAACTGGCGCATCAATTAATGTATGGATTACGTTTGCACTAAACGTCAAGTTCGATATTTTAAAATCAGTGTACATTTATTTATTTATTTTTATTTATTTATTAAACTTCTATACCGCCCCATCCTCCAGGGGCTCCGGACATGTGTTTTATTTTTTTATATTTATTGGCGTGTACATAAATTGCAAACCATGAGTATAAACTTGTTTAACATTTGGGTGTTTGGAGTGTGATTTTTGCTTCTCAGTATATTTTAAAAATACTAAATATTTTTTACTTCCCCCCCCCCCCAAAGGAATCTCCCTTTAATTGACATTTGCACATTGCTAAAATCCCCATGTGGGTGTCTTATTGGGAACTATGAAGGGCACATTCTTAGTTTTAATTATTGTGGATTTTATTGTACACTAGCGGGCCCGGCCACGCTTTGCTGTGGCTGAGTCGGGTGAAGTAGAAAAGGAAGAAAAGGGGAAGCGAACAGTTCGAACATGTGTCGTTGCACAATGATTGCAAGGGAGGGGAGAGGCAAGGGGCCCCTCGCTCCCCTCCCTCTCTCCTGTTCCCTTGCATGGCAACCCTGCAGGTCCTTCCCTAACGTTCCCCTTCCTCTGCTAGGGTGAGTGGGCCATGTCCAGGTGGGCTGGTCCTGTCCCTTTCACTCTCTTCCCTTGCAGGCGAATTATCTAGCGTAAAACACGCTGGGAGGCATGAGCTACGTTGTGTTCAAATTTCAGAGCGTTTGGTCCAGCAAACCCCCAGACCCTCCCTCACCTTCCCCTTCCTCCGCTAGGGTGGGTGGGCCATGTCCAGATAGCCCGCCCCATCCCTTTCACTCCATAAGGCAGTGGTTTTCAAGGAAGGCATGGTTGGTTCCCTTGTATTAGAGGGTGTTGCTTTGACGGCCAGCAGATGGCGCTGTTGCGGAACAGAACTGTGGTTCCAACTGTCACAGGTGTAGCATGTACACAATAACTGGCACAGTTGTTACATGTACACAACAGGAGGTGTGGGAACAGTATGAAAACCTGGCTGCACGTGAATGCAACGTTGTGTGAAAATTTCAAAGCAATCGGTCCAGTAGTTTGGGAGATTACCTGTCAGCAGAAAAACGAACTGATAGATTTTTATATATATAGATATTATGTTAAGTCGCTTCTGACTTATGGTGACCCTGTGAGTTAATGACCTCCAAAATGTCCAGTTCACATTATGAGAAGACAAGAGTCACAGGAAAAGACAATAATGCTAGGAAAAGCTGAAGGCAGCAGGATAAGAGGAGGAGCCAAGATGAGATGGATTGCCTCTATAAAAGAAGCCATGGTCGTTAGTTTGCAAGTCCTGAGCAAGACTGTTAATGATTGGATTATCTGAAGGTCATTGATTCATAGGGTCTTGAACAACTTAATGGCACTTACCACACGTAAAACATCTATCATGAACAGCCTAGCTCAGATCTTGTGAACTGAAGGCCAGGGTTTCCTTTACTGAGTCAGCCCATCTGATAGAATTTGATTATGTTATATGAAGATTTTTGCAAACTTCTTCAGGCTTTCTGTTCAGAAGTGAGATATAAATGCTTTTTTAAAAATTAAGTGGATTCGATCCAACCATCTTTTCTACTAGTGAATAAAAGGAAGGAAAAGATCCCCATGACCACAGGACAATGGAAACAATCCCATTTCCCATGAGACCAAAGTGTCAGGGGAAAGCTTAGTTATCTACTCGGCATGTGGAGCCATAAAGCAAAGATCAAAGAAAGGATGCCCCAGAACGGCAGTGGTAACATATAGCAGGCTGGTTACATATATCTTGTAGCAATTGCACTGAGCAAGGAATGCATCTCAATTGACTAGATACAGTCCTCCTGACACAGGAGAAACCTGGTCACAGCACCTACTCATCTGGTGTTTTTAACTTGAGATGCTGGGAATTGAACCCGGGACCTTCCGCACGCCATGCAGATATTCTTCTATTGAGCTATTGCTGACCCCCTTCCCTACCTTGTTTTGTAAGCCAATATGTCTACAGCCTTCAGCCTGTTTTTTGGTTCACCCTACCAAGAGAATTTTGCAGTAGTAAAATGAAAGAGGAGAGAAAGGGGGGGGGGGGAGCTCATAATTTCCATTGCTGATGTTCCGCAGAAACCCCTGGGCATGAGTAAAACTAATAAAAAAAACCATGTCAATTTTGCTGCCTGGGGTAGCAGAGGAAGAAAGCAACAGAAACCAAATGGGAAATATTGTGAAAATGTAATAAGTTCATAGGTGTTAGCACAGCCAAAACCTCGTGAAAATCAGAACCGGGTGGTATATTGAAATTCCCCCGTTTGTCAACTTTCCAAGACAGAAGCTGAAAAGGACCGAAATGGATTGGACCAGAGCAGGATACATTCTTGGGTGTGGGCATTTGGCTACTACATTCCCTTTAATTGTGAAGAGGTGCTGCCATACATCCCTCAGAGGGTGCGCTAGCCTTGGCCTGAATCCCATAGGTCCTTTCAGGTGTTCATCATTGGTTTTGTGGCACGCTACGGCAGCCTTGTGACTAAGCTAATGGGGCAAACTGCTGCTCTGGTCCTGGGTGCAAAACAACACCAGCAATGGGCCTCTCTACACTCCTAGCCCACAGGAGGAAGACAATGGCTACGTCAGATGTGAGCGATCTGCCCTGCATTCTGCATCTAGGGCCCCTTCCGCACATGCAGAATAATGCACTTTCAATCCACTTTCACAATTGTTTGCAAGTAAATTTTGCTATTCCGCACAGTAAAATCCAGCTGCAAAGTGCATTGAAAGTGCATTATTCTGCATGTGCAGAAGAGGTCTAGGTGTTTATTTATTTATTTTATTTATTTTTGAGTTTTTTATACCGCCCTACCCCCAAAGGGCTCAGGGTGGTGAACAACATAATTAAACAACAAGTAATTAAAACCCATTTAAAATAAAGACAGTGGTTAACATATAAAACAGCGTCAGCTTGTGAGATCTCCCATAGCAGGGCAAGAAGGCAGTGCTCCACACTGTGCGGTGTAGTGGTTAAGAGCAGTGGCCTCTAATCTGGAGAACCGGGTTTGATTCCCCACTCCTCCACATAAGCGGCTGACTCTAATCTGGGGAACTGGTTTTGTTTCCCCGCTCTTCCACATGAGACGTGCTGGTTGACCTTGGCAAGTCACAGTTCTGTCAGAACACTCGCCCCTCATCAAAGTCTAATTGGCTCCATTGCTTGGCCATTCTCTGATTCTGTGGCACAGCCTCCAGCCAGAGCTCCAATGGCATATTGTGAGATGGCGTGCCTGACATCAAACAGGGCCATGGTTTTTGTAATGACAATGTGCTTTCCTGACCTGTGGCTTCCTGCCGCCTTTGTACTTTGTAACCTGTAGTATGTAGATTGCGCCCAAGTGACCGTTGGGCTGAGAACCCTTCCTGTCGGCTTGAGAACGGACGATTGTCACCTTCTTTCTTTGTAATGTTCTACTTTGATGTTTCTGGGGAAGGAAGGAAAGGAGGGCACCTTTGGGGCATTAAAAGAGTTCTAGAAGAGCCAGTGTTCAGAACCGGCTTCTTAATCTAGGGCAGTGGTGGCGAACTTATGGCACTCCAGATGTTCATGGACTACAACTTCAATCAGCCCCTGCCAGCATGGCCAATTGGCCATGCTGGAGGGGTTGATGGGAATTGCAGTCCATGAACATCTGGAGTGCCATAGCTTCGCCACCACTGATCTAGGGCTCTGCTGATGTCCAGCAATAAAGGCTTCTGATCAAAATCACTGAGTCCGATACTGGTCCAGGGCTTGACAATATAACGGGAGGTTTCTCCACCACCTGGCTCATCCTGGCATGGCTTGGTTGCTCCCAAATCCGCGGGGATCCTGTCTCTGCCATGGGGGTTCCCCACATCAGTAGAAACAGAACATCTGGCACTCGTTGTCTGATACGGTTGCACAAACAGATGTCTAGGTCAGGGACTTTGGTCAGGCTGGACACCCTGTTGGGTCCTCTAGATCTCTGAAATAAAGTAGGCTCAATTCTCGATGAAATATCTTTTATTGCAAGAGAGATGTATACTGGAAAACATTATTGCCCAGTCTGAATTCAGGTGGAGAGATCCCAGCAGAAATTACAGCAGCCTCTCACCCCAGGCTCAAGTAGCTATCCACAGTTTCTCACAAGCAGGTACAACTGCATTCCTCCCCTCCAGGCCTGATAAGCGCTTCCTCAGAAGATCCTGTGGGAAGGGCAGTTCAAAGGGGGCACGCCAGCCCAAGCAGCAGAGACAGCAAAGCAACAGCCAGCAAACTGAACATAGTCAGAGATGCCACATTCCCCATTCCCACCTGGAGATTAATGGCCAGACCAAACACTCAGGTCTTGACCGTATTCTGGTGTGTATGGGAGATAATATTTTAAATGTGTTCATGGAGAGGTACAGTCAGAGTTACTGGTAACCTTACTCTGACGTTTAGCTCAGAGGTGGGATCCAGCAGGTTCTCACCAGTTCCCGAGAGTGGGTTACTAATTATTTGTGTATGCCGAGAGGGGGTTACTAATTGGGTCTGCTTTTCCGTTAGAAATTCCATTAGGTCCAAAAAGCATAAAGTCCTGTTGTTTCCTATGTGGCTGGTTAGCGAAGGTAGAAAACGGGATAATTCTCCCTGTTGGGCTGTTTTAAAAACATGTCTTAGAAATATGGTAAAGTTCCTTGTTTAAGGAAAGTATCCTTCTTTTGATTTTTAGAAACAAAATTAAGTATTTGAAAGTATGAAGTATTTGACAGGCAGTCAATTAGAGGAGAAGTAGTTGTTTCTGTTGGCAGTAGACGATAGGACTTGCTATAATGAGTTTAAATTATGGACAGAAAGATACCAGCTGGAAATGAGGAACTTTTTTTTTACAGTAAGAGTTTTTTACAGTAACAGAGAAATTATTAATGCCCCACCCCAAAATGCCCGGCCACACCCCCGTCGTGCCCCGCCCAGCCCCATTGGCGCTACGCCACTGTTTGAATCCCACCACCATGGGAACCTGTTACTAAAAATTTTGGATCCCACCACTGGTTTAGCTCTACCTCCTGTGGTGGCCATGTATGATTGTGCTTGTCAGATTTCCAAAGGTGCCCATTAGCTTAAAATAGTTGGCGACTCTGAGGTAGACACCCTCACTTCCTCTTCTGCATCAAACACGCAGCCCTTGAGAAGGCTTATCAAGTTCACAAACCAGCCGAGGAACCCCCCTGCCCCATCTGGTCTGGCAAGCCCCCCCCCCCCCCCGCAGGCTCGCTGTGTCCCGGCAGCCACCCACTCTTTGCTCCCAATCTGGCCTGGCAAACCTGTTGGGGGCTCAGCAGCAGAGGTGGGATCCAGCAGGTTCTCACCAGTTCCCGAGAGTGGGTTACTAATTATTTGTGTGTACTGAGAGGGGGTTACTAATTGGGTCTGCTTTTCCATCTCCACGCCCTCGCCTCCCCGAGAGGCATACTGCCTTTGAACGTGAAGGTTCCATATAGCAATTGCGACTAATAATGTAACTCCCTGAACTGGGTTAATCCCTTTCAGGTACTGCAATTCATGGATTCTCAGCCTTTCGTACCTTTTATCTCACCAGTCTCTATCAAAGAATCGGTGTGTTTCACCATTGCTATGTTCAGATTTGTGAGTTGGGGCATTTTCTATAATGTGATGATGATTTAGAAATGACCTGGTGCAAAAAAAATTTGGGGGGGTCATGGTGGGGTGGCTGACCATGGGGAGGGAGCATCCAACTCAGGTTTTTCCCAGGGCTCAGGTTTGCTTAGGTATGCCTCTGCCCCCTTTACTGAGGGGGGGGGCTGGCGAGGGAACCTGTTACTAAAATTTTTGGATCCCACCACTGCTCAGCAGCCAAGGCAGCCACCTCCCCCCACCCCCTGGCCCATCCCAACCAAATCACATTTATGTAACAAATGTGTTTGACACCCCTGCACTAGTAAATGTATCACTTTGGAATGGCTCTTTGGGTTATGTTGTTCTTCCGTGATGTAGAAAGGTGCGGAGTGGGGAAATCTCTGTGAACTTGAAGGTAGCTCCCTCCCCGAGTCACTGTTAATATGTACCAACACCTGCCCCATGTTGAAAGTGTCTTCCCTTTCCTTCAAAGCAAATGAAGAAGCACCCTTGTCGTCAGTGTGACAAATCTTTCAGCTCCTCACACAGTCTTTGCCGCCACAATCGTATCAAGCACAAAGGCATTAGGAAAGTATATACCTGCTCGTAAGTTCTGCTTTTCTTCGTATTATTATTTGTTTGTTGTTTCCAACGTTTGTCTGCCTCCTTTTTGTCCAGTCACAGTGAACACAAAACATAACAATATATTGTAAAAACAATTTTAAGCCAAAATGTACATATTAAAAACATAAAACCACAACTAGAAGGTAGGGCAGGAAAAAAGAATGGCAGGTAGAACAAAAAGTCTTCACCTGCTGGCAGAAGACAATGACAGAAGGGGACAGGTGAATATGGCTGGGGAGAGGGCATTATAGTTTTGGTGCCACCACCAAGAAGTTGCATTAAGGGCTCCCTCCCCTCATTAGAGCAAAAGAAGCACGAATAAGGGAGGTTAGAAATTAAGGGGGTGAGGTGAAGCTAATGGATAGATTACAGGATTTTCCCAAAGCCAGAAATTTTGCTTGGACACTAGCGTTTAATTTGAGAATAATCCCTAAATCTCCTGTATCTTTCAATCATTTGGCCAATTTAGCAAAGATTCTCGATGCTAGGCCCCTTACCTGATCTTGGTGTTTATATTTTAAATACTGCATAATTATGCAGGCAGTGCAATCCGGGGCGGTGGGGAGAGGGGCAGGGAGGTGGTTGCTCTGCGGCTCGGACAGGCGGCTCGGGCAGGCGCCGCAGTGGCAGGCCAGCTCCTGCCCTCCCTGGCTTCCTGGGGGTTGGGGGGGGGGGACCGGTCTGCGGCCACAGTGTACATCTCAGTCAGCAAACAGCGCCCCCGCGCAGGGACCCAGCCGGCACCCAGCGTTCCCCCACACGTGATGAAATGGTGTGCGTCTGGGGACATGGGATCTGCCTGAATCTATCACTTATCAACTTCAGTGGGTGCCCTGGAGTTCTAGCCCAGTTTGCCCTCACACAGGCATCAGTGCAAAATTATATGGGCAGTTTCATGACTCCTCACTTAAGTCTGTCAAATCCTTGTCCAGTAATCTTATGTCACCACATGCACAAGCAAGAGACATAAGTATGCTCAAATATTCTACCATTACAAACTCTATGCTGGGCATAATTAGGAAAGGAATTGATAATAAAACTGCAAAGATTGTCATGCCCTTATATAAAGCAGTGGTGCGACCGCACTTGGAGTACTGTGTTCAGTTCTGGTCGCCACATCTCAAAAAGGATATCGAAGAGATAGAAAAAGTGCAGAGAAGGGCAACAAGGATGATTGAGGGACTGGAGCACCTTCCTTATGTGGAGAGGCTGCAGCGTTTGGGACTCTTAGTTTGGAGAGGAGACGTCTGAGGGCGGATATGATTGAAGTCTATAAAATTATGGATGGGGTAGAAAATGTAGACAGAGAGAAATTTTTCTCTCTTTCTCACAATACTACAACCAGGGGGCGTTCATTGAAAATGCTGGGGGGAAGAATTAGGACTAATAAAAGGAAACACTTCTTCACGCAACGTGTGATTGGTGTTTGGAATATGCTGCTGCAGGAGGTGGTGATGGCCACTAACCTGGATAGCTTTAAAAAGAGCTTGGATAGATTTATGGAGAAGTCGATCTATGGCTACCAATCTTGATCCTCTTTGATCTGAGATTGCAAATGCCTTAGCAGACCAGGTGCTCGGGAGCAGCAGCAGCAGGCCGTTGCTTTCACATCCTGCAGGTGAGCTCCCAAAGGCACCTGGTGGGCCACTGCGAGTAGCAGAGAGCTGGACTAGATGGACTCTGGTCTGATCCAGCAGGCTCTTTCTTATGTTCTTAGTCTTCCATGTGCCCCTTTTACATCCTCCTGGATCTTGTCTGATTCAAGTGGCACCAGGAACCTCCACCTAATTTAGGTCTTCTGTGCATTTTTCACAGGCACTGCCCAGATTCAAGACGTACTTTCACCAAGCGGTTGATGTTAGAAAAACACATTCAGCTGATGCACGGCATTAAGGAACCCGACGTGAAAGAGATGGCGGAATCGACCAACGTAGGAGAGGGGGAAACCAAGGAAGATACCAAGGTGAGAGAAGTTGGCATCATCTCACTTCTCTGACAGATAATTTTGTTACTGGAATCTTGTCCCGTTGACACCAGTTCAAATGTGTGTTGATTTTTCAGCCCCGATTTGGATGGCCCAGGCTAACGCAGATTCCGCACAGGCAGAAATAATGCACTTTCAATCCACTTTCACAACTGTTTGCAAGCGGATTTTGCAAAGTGCATTGAGAGTGAATTGAAAGTGCATTATTTCTGCCTGTGCAGATGGGGCCTCAGTCCCATCAGATCTTGGAAGCTAAGCCGGGCTGGCCCTGGTTAGTAATTGGATGGCAGACTGCCAAAGAAGTGCAGGGTTGCTGTGCAATGCCAAGCAATGGCAAACCACCTCGGCAGCTCTCTTGCCTTGCCAACCCCATGGGTCACTGTAAATTGGCTGCAACTTGACAGCACTTTCAGCCTGATCCAGAGACCTTTTTGGAACAGCCAAGACGTGCACGGTTAAAGAGGTGGGCTGATACATGCACAGTCCCACACTGAGCTGGCCCTAGTGCAGTGATGGCGAACCTTTTTGAGACCGAGTGCCCAAATTGCAACCCGAAACCCACTTATTTATCGCGAAGTGCCAACACGGCACTTTAACCTGAATACTGAGGTTTTAGTTTAGAAAAAATGGTTGGCTTCGAGGCGTGTGTTACTCGGGAGTAAGCTTGGTGGTAGTTGGTGGCTTTGCTTTGAAGCAACCGTGCAACTCTTCCAACGGGTGAATCACAACCCTAGGAGCGTTTACTCAGAACAAACCCCATTGCCAGCAACCAAGCTTACTCCCAAGTAAACGATCACACTTTAGTTCTTCGCATGAAAATCAGTGGGGTTTAACAGCACTACACTGCTTCCCCAAAACTAGGTCTTAGGTTTAATGCTAATAACTGAGCCCAGCAGCCGAGACCAGCCTAGGTGTGTGTGGGGGGGGGGGCTCTGTTTGCACGTGCCCACAGAGAGGGCTCTGAGTGCCACCTCTGGCACCTGTGCCATAGGTTCACCACAACTTCCCTAGTGCAAGAGGCCAGTGCTCAGTCTGCCACTCTTAATCGCTATACCACACTGGCTCTGGGTCCCGTTGTTGTTTCTGTGCTTAGGTGGTTCTGTGCTCCCTCTCACCCCTGCTATTTGCAACAGAATGGGGGTTTATCTCTAAATTTGTTTCAGCTTTCTATAGCCTGTTTGCAGTACCATGGCAGTGAGAAGGCAGGCAAAAGGAAGGGAGCTCCCCCCCCCCCCATTCGGTGCATAATTAACTTGTAAAACTCTCTGCCAGAGAGTTAGCCTGAGCCGTAAAGTTAAGCAGTGTCACCTATGGTCAGTATGTGGATGGGAGGCCTCCAAGGAAGACGGGGGCTGCCGTGCAGAGGAAGGCAGCAGTGGCAAACCACTTCTGCTCATCTCAGTTGCGACTGAACAACACTTAATTCCTGTTAGAACTCTCTGTTCCAGGCCGTAGCAGTAGCCAGGAGCACAGATAATTTCAGAAGGTGATTTAGACACAATAGAACCTTGGAGGCCAGGTCTCTCTGAGAGGGGAAGATTTTTGAAGGAGAAGAGTTTGGATTTATATCCCACCTTTCTCTCCTGAAATCAGGCCCCAGGTGGCTTACAAGCTCCTTTCCTCTCCCCACAGCAGACACCTTGTGAGGTAGGTGGGGCTGAGAGAGTTCAGAGAGAACTGTGACTAGCCCAAGGTCACCCAGCAGGAATGTAAGAGGGGCGAAACACATCTGGTTCACCAGATAAGCCTCTGCCACTCAGGCGGAGGAGTGGGGAATCAAACCTGGTTCTCCAGATTAGAATCCACCTGCACTTAACCACTACACCACGCTTCTACACTCCGTCTCTGGACCTCCAAGTAGTTTGGATAGCCACTGTAGGAAACAGAGGCCATTTCCCCACTGAGAAAATGAATCTAGATTGAACCAGGTTTGAAAAGAATCGGCACCTTTTAATTGCGGTTTCATGCTCCCCGCTGCAGCTTGTGCCCACCAAATTATCCTGGTTTTGAGCAACGCAGCAGCAATGCAGGAATCCCCACGATTGTGCGATCAAACACGCAATCCGGTCAGGGGCTATCCTGATTGGCTGTTGCGTTGTGTTGGGGCGAGAATTTTTTTTTAAAAAAAATTTTTTGTAGAGCCACGTTGGCACACACATGCGCGGGTCAACTTGGAGCGGAAATGGTGGAGCGGCTTGTTTAAGCAAAGCTCCGTTTCCACGAGGCTCCGACCTTTCATGTCAGTGTTTAGTGTAGTTCTGCCTTATACTTGGTTTGCTTGAGTCAACACAATCGTCCACGTTGCTTTGTTTCCACGTTGTCTCTGCGGGTGCAAAGTAAAAAAGGGGCTGCATGCGCATTGCGCACAGCCTGCTGTGCCCTGATTGGTTGGGACGCTCGACGTCACTCACTGCAATGGGAAATTCAACCCCCGATCCTCCCCACCACTGCCTTCCGATCCGGATCGATCACAGGTTTTTTAGAAAGGGTGCACTTCCATCCAGGTGTGGGAAAACCCCGTGATCAGGTGGACAAGGAGCGCCAGAGCCATGATCGGCTGGAAAGCGATTGGGAGTTTTGCATAAAACCTGGATATTTCTCACGCGTTTAATCGTCAGTGGGGATTTGACCAGAATGATGAACTAAATCAACTATTGGTGGGAATTGTCACCATAACTCTTATGTCATGTGAAAATGTCTTTATTTTGTCTGTTCTGAACTCTGCCGCTGGTCAGTTTGGTTGATCTGTTGTATAAACGGGATCTAGCTCACACAGCAGTTTTCTGCCTCTTTCAAAATATGGAAGTGGTGAATATTAAAGTTAAGTAAAGTTTCCCCTTCAGTCGTGTCCGACCCTGGGGCACCACTGCAAGCAGTGATTTCATAGGCAAGCCGTTTTTGTGGGGTAGTTTGCCATTGCTTTTCCCCGGCAATTCTTTACCCCCTAGCTATGTGCTAGGTACTCATTTACCGACCAAAGAATGGATGGATGGCTGAGTTGACCATGAGCCAGCTGCTCGGATATCTGACCCATAGGGGGCTCGAACTCCTGACCGTGTGAGTGGCAGTGCAAGCACTTAGCCACTACGCCACACAGCTCACACAGCAGTTTTCTGCTTCTTTCAAAATATGAAAGCGGTGAATATTACTGAGCATAAACACGCAGTTATAGCTGGACATTCACCAAACGGTTGTCTTGTCAATTTTCAGGTTCCCAGCCCAAAGCGTAAATTGGACGAACCGGTGGTGGAGTTCAGGCCCCCCCGAGGCGCCATCACTCAGCCCCTGAAAAAGCTGAAGATCAACGTTTTCAAAGTCCACAAGTGTGCGGTGTGCGGCTTCACGACGGAGAACCTCCTTCAGTTCCACGAACATATTCCCCAGCATAAATCCGACGGCTCTTCCTACCAGTGTCGGGAGTGTGGCTTGTGCTACACCTCCCACGTCTCTCTTTCCAGGCACCTCTTCATCGTGCATAAGCTGAAGGAGCCGCAGCCCATCTCCAAACAGAACGGTTCCGGCGAAGACAACCAGCAGGAGAACAAGCCCAGCCGTGAGGAGGAGGCGTCCGGCAATGCTCTGTCCGACCGGAAATGCAAAGTTTGCTCAAAGACCTTTGAAACAGAAGCTGCCTTAAAGACCCACATGCGGACTCATGGGATGGCCTTCATCAAATCCAAACGAATGAGTTCAGCTGAAAAATAACCTGCTCTATCTGACTCATGTATCTGAAAAGCAAAAACCCTTCTGGAGTGCTGTGTGGTTTCTGGGCTGTATGGCCGTGTTCTAGCAGCATTTTTTCCTGACGTTTCGCCTGCATCTGTGGCTGGCATCTTCAGAGGATCTGATAGTAGAAATGGAAAGCAAGTGGAGTATATATACTGTGAGGCCATCTGAATAGAAGTAGCCTGGCATGTGAGTCACAAAGAATTCTGTAGCATGTGAGTAACAATGAAGATAGCAAGGTCAATAGGTGAATGCATCTGAATAGAAGTATCCTGGTCTTTGTTCTATTCAGATGCATTCACCTATTGACCTTGCTATCTTCATTGTTACTCACATGCTACAGACTTCTTTGTGACTCACATGCCAGGCTACTCTACTCAGATGGCCTCACCTTTTGACCTCACAGTATATATACTCCACTTGCTTTCCATTTCTACTATCAGATCCTCTGAAGATCCTTCCATTTCTACTATCAGATGCAGGCGAAACGTCAGGAGAGAATGCTGCTAGAACACGGCCATACAGTCCAGAAACCACACAGCACCCCAGTGATTCCGGTCGTGAAAGCCTTCGACTATACAAAAACCCTTCTCTCCTTCAGAACACAAATGAATTTTTTTGGTACCGAAGGTTCACCAACAGTAATAGTGTTAATATTTCTGCCCATGCCGTTGCAATATAGTCTATATTTAAATGTATCTTCCTCACTTCTTCGCTATAGATAATAGATATATGTAGAGAGCTATATATAGACATGTGTGAGTATATGTCTGTACAGACAGACGGACAGGCAAACACACAAAGTCTGTCGTCTCCCCAAGAATACAGCATTAAATAAAGCAGTATTGGAGTCAAACAGAGTATGTATATATTTAAACAGATGATTTTTATACTCTTTGTTATGTGTTTGTATGAGTATTGAGTAGGAAAACCCTAATCAGAGGAAAGAAAAGCAAGTTGGATTTTTGTTTACATTTGCTTCTGTTCTGAATAATCGAGAGGACTAGAGCCCCAAACGGTATCGCGTGTTTGTAGAGCCCCAAGCAGTCTAGCGTGTTGTGACCAAAAGGATAGTATTTGGAATCATGTTATTTTGATCTCTTGTGTACGACTTTGAGGTGCTTTTTATAAATCATATATAATGTGAGAGAGTCTCTCCACGTGTGAGAACACGCCAGCCATGTTCAAAGAATTCAGCGGAGGAGCTAAGGAGCGTGATGCTTAAGAAACATAAAGCCCATTGAAGTGAACAGGTGTCATGGGACAGCGTTATGGGAAGCTGGCTCAGGAGGACATTTGGATGGATTCTGACACCTGAAGTGTCCAACATACACATAGAGACTTTCTTAATTATCCAGGAAGGATTTCAGAGTGCAGTTCTCTGCACAGATGGAGAATTGCATTCATAAGAACATAAGAACTAGCCTGCTGGATCAGACCAGAGTCCATCTAGTCCAGCACTCTGCTACTCGCAGTGGCCCACCAGGTGCCTTTGGGAGCTCACATGCAGGATGTGAAAGCAATGGCCTTCTGCTGCTGCTGTTGCCCCTGAGCACCTGGTCTGCTAAGGCATTTGCAATCTGAGATCAAGGAGGATCAAGATTGGTAGCCATAGATTGACTTCTCCTGCTTTGATCTTATCCATTTGGAGATTCTCTTACCCTAAAGGCCCATTAAAATCCATAGGAACCTATGTTCATCATTTCAGTTAACTTTGCACAGGAGAGCATGCTGGTGGGTTGCCCCACTTGCGTTTCTTAAGCACCGTGCTCTTTAGCTCTTGTGTTTTCACTTTTTGAACACGGCCAGTGGACTCCGCAGAAGCCTTGTTAAAAATCCATCAACCAGTATTTAATTTAGTATTTTCTGCAAAATGGGATGCAGAATTAAGCTTAGCTGCTCGAGACTGAACAAAATGTGTACAGTTTTGTGAATATGTTTACAGTTGTGGAGGGTGATGGGGGGTGGGAGGAGAAAGTTGCAGATCATGTAATTTCTTGAAACGTTTATATCGGAACCGTTCATGAGGCATTATCCATTGTCACTTGATCGGATGGACTGTAAGTCTTAACGCATGGCTTGCATTGGAGGGTATGGGTCACTGGTTTATGTTAAATTCAGCTGTCTGATGTTTAAATGATAAATAAGCCAACACTCAAATTTTGCACCAATTGCTTGTTATAAATATTTTGTGCATTCCCTGTCGGGCACCTTTAATGGACAGTGTTGGGCCAAATGTATTTCGCCCATTAGAGCTGCGCAAAACTGAAAAGTTTAGACAGGTGAGTCTTCCGCAGTTTTGTGTTTGCATAACAAAAACAAAGGGTTGAATTTAACAAGCTTTTTTTCACTCTGTCTCACTTGTTTCTCCTCTTTGTCCATGATCTCCAACATAGTTTTTTTTTAGGGTGGCTGGGTTGGTCCAGTAAGACCCTCTACTTCTTTTTTCACCAGTGTAAAAGCTGATTGGATCAAACCTAGACATTAGATTTGGGCAAAATGCCTGGTTGAGCGAAATCTCACGATTGAAGTCCTTTGGGCTACAAATATACTCTGTCCACAGAAAGATGATAATTTGGTCAGTTGAAGGGCAGTGGTTCAGAAAGTGGTATGGTTCTGCATTAGAATATAGTCTCGAATGGATATGAGAATTATTCATTCTTATGCACTGCCTTTGTCAAAACCATTATTTAGTGCATGATTGAACGCGGCACTTTGATACAAGAGCATTGATGTCAAAATGTATTTTTCCTTTCAAACGAATGGCAGGAGCAGGGCTAGGTATGCACTAGGACTCAGGCAGAGCATTCGACAACAAAGAATCATAGAGTTGGAAGAAACCCCATCAAGTCCAACCCCTTGCAATTCGGGAACACACAATCAAAAGAAGAGCCAGCATGCTTTGTTCTGAGGTGGAGGAATATACAACCCTACTATCACCTTTCTGTGGGACAGAGTATGGTAAATTCTAGAATCCAAGGCTTATCTAAACATGGGGTTGAATCCTACCAGCCCTTCCAGGCCAACTCTGAGAGTTCTTGCCCCTCTTGCAACCGTCTTGCCTGGCTTCTGTATGTGCATGTCTCTAGTTGGCCTTTCTGGTGGTGAAATAGGCTCCTCTTCCTGATAGGTTCCAACCCGTGATGTTTTCTGTGTGTGTTTGGAAGTTCCTTCTTGGAGCTCTGTTTCCTGCATGTGGACCTGATTCATATCTGGCCTGCTCTGTGTGAGGAGGGACTTTAGCCTCCCCCCTATTCCTTTTTCCTGACCCTAAATGGCTACAGGGGGTACTGTTTGCTATGTTGGGGGCTTCAGGTGTACTGATGGAGTCCACCAAGATTTGCCCAGTGAGTTGGGAAAACAGCACGAGAGAGTGGGTTGAAATCCTTTCTCCATGGCACTATGGTCCCAGTTCATGTCAGACCCCCTCATGGTAGATGAATACACATAAAAGCTGCCTTGTACTGAATCAGTACATTGGCCCACAGAGGCGGAGTGAGGGGAAACTGTGCCTGGGGGAGCGCGTGCGCACCGCGCCCCTGCCACAGCACTGCCGCCCCAAAAGGGCCCCGTCATGCCTCCTCCACGGCCTGGCCACATCTCCGCCCGGGGCATTCCCCCCTGGTCCCGTGGGCGCTACACCACTGTTGGCCCATCAATGTCAATAATGTCTTTGTCTGCTCAGGCCCCTTCCGCACAAGCAAAATAATGCACTTTCAATCCACTTTCACAACTGTTTGCAAGTGAATTTTGCTATTCTGCCCAGCTGCAAAGTGCATTGAAAGTGGATTGAAAGTGCATTGGCCCAACAATATCAGTAATGTCTTTGTGTGCTCAGACTGGCTGTCTGCGGTTTTAAGTGGGGGTCTTTCATGTCACCTCCTACTTGACCATTTGGCCTGAACATGCGGGGGATTGAACCTGAGACCTTTTGCATGGCAAGTAGATGATCTACCGCTGAGCCACAGCCCCTTTTGGAAGACCTGGACCCAACCAGATGGCTGCTTATCATGCAGTTGGGACTTTAATAAACTGGTCTGATTGAGTTCTCTTGTACTGGAGATGATAATTCCATGCAGTGCATGATTCCTTATTCCCCCTTATCACTAGCAGGAGCAGCATAAATTATGCAAAATCAGTAAATATAAGCCCATAATTGATATAGGTTTGCAGAACTCAGTTTGGCGTCTGCACAAGTGAAAGACTGCTGGATAGATCTTTTGTAAGTGCAATGGCAAAGTTGCCTGAGAAGGGGTGATGATATCAGCTAATAGCTGATTTTCCTTGTTTTGATGCCATGCATTAGTTGCATGTAAGGCCCAGGTGATCTCTTAAACTCCTAGACTGTGAAAATCCTACTTGACAGGGCAGTCAGTTTTAGATAGCTTTTTTTGGGTCCCTGTCAGCTCTTCAGTTTATGGTGCAACTGGTCTGACTTCAATGCTGGTTTTCCTTGGTTTTTCACAATACTTTAGTTTCAGGTTTGTATCGTGTATCTAATCTGGAGCTCGTGTATCTAATCTGGAGGAACTGGGTTTGATTCCCAGCTCTGCCGCCTGAGCTGTGGAGGCTTAGCTGGGGAATTCAGATTAGCCTGTACACTTCACACACACCAGCTGGGTGACGTTGGGCTAGTCACAGCTTCTCGGAGCTCTCTCAGCCCCACCCACCTCACAGGGTGTTTGTTGTGGGGAGAGGAAGGGAAAGGAGATTGTCAGCCCCTTTGAGTCTCCTGCAGGAGAGAAAGGGGGGATATAAATCCAAACTACTACTACTACTACTACAGGTTGGGTAGCCATGTTGGTCTTCAGCACATAAGCAAGATTCGGGTCCAAAAGAGCCTTCGAGACAAATAAGATTTTTAGGAGATGAGTTTTAAGGAGATTGGGGCCATTATGCATGCAGTGTTTACCCCGAGACTGTCTGCTCTGCCGTGGGGTCTCCCTGCGATTCCCTGTTTACATGTAAGTCGACCCCATTGTTTGGTCCAATCCTAGCCATCGTTTTGGGTTGCGGATTTCATTGCTCCACCCCCCCCCCCCCGGGTCTTTAAAAAATATTTTTGCCTATTTTAATATTCTGCCGCCACTGGGTTAGAAAATTAGAGTTAAAAAAAATAAAAATGAATCTCATCATTCCTCTGGAAATGCCTACCTGGGAAGTGAGTGGAAGTGCTCGTGCAAGGGAAGGTGGGGAAGAGCAGCAAGCCCAAAGCTGGAGAAACAGACACTGGATTCCTTCCTGCACAGGCAGGGAAATATTCGCAGTTCCTACACTCTAGGAAACCCAGGGATAATCGGATATGTGATGTGAGTGTGCGAGGAAGGAAAAGGCAACAATAAGGGAAGTTCTACCCTGAAGAGAATGTACCTGACTGCAGGGCAGACCATGAGTGCAAAATAGGGCAGAGCTTTATCTAACCAAAGGAGCTTTCAGTATTAAAAGCTTATAATCCGAACATCTTGTGGGTCTCTAAGGTGCTACTGGACCTGAATTTTGCTCAAATACTTTAGGAATCTGTTAAGAGAAGGTTGCTATCTTGTACGGTCCACCGGCTTTCTAGCCTGACACCCTTGTTTACGTTTTCCCAACAGAACGGTTTATATTTTGCTTTGAATTCTGAATTGCACCAGATTCCTGTTTTCATGGCAGTTTCTCTCTTGATTGAAACTGGAGGTGAACCTGAGCTTCTCGTGACCAGTAGTTGTTTGCCTTCTTGGATGCGTAAGTGAGACTGATTTGTGGAAGTTAAGTGGTTAACGGGATAGAAGGAAATACCGGTGCTAGAGAAGCACAGAGTCTTTTAAAGAGGTGTTTTAAAGGAGGTGGTAGCCATACGATCATGCTGGTGGAGATCAGTGATGTGAGTGTTTTGAAGCACTTCGAATATCATGAATGTTTGGCAAATTAATAATTCTTCTGTGGTACCCTGACAACACATAAGGAAGACTGAGTTTCTAAAAAAAAAACCTGTTCAGGGTGACACTCGCATGGTGTAGATTTTTATATCCTTACAACAGCCAGGTACCGTAGGGGCGAAGGAGGAATCACTGATGCCGGCTGTCAGTGTATTGCCTAAGGTAGAGGTGTCCAACTCTGGCGCTTCAGATGTTCATGGACTACAATTCCCATCAGCACCTGCCAGCAGGGGATGATGGGAATTGTAGTCCACGGACATCTGAATCGCCAGAGTTGGACACCCCTGGCCTAAGGCCATGGAAAGTTAATGGACAAAGTGAGATATGAACTCACGTTTCCTGGCTTGGCCAGTAGGCCGTGTCAGCACCCACCTATGTCGCATTGAATCAAAAGTCATGTGAAATGGTGTTAGCTGAGTCCTTTCCAAAAGCACCCCCAGAGCCATATCTCTTATGTCGTTCCTAGTGCCCAGAATTCTATACTAAAATAAGGTACCAAATGCAGCATTTCGGCTTCTCCTGAGAACTTTTTAGAGTACACGTTTGTAGATCTTATAAGTGTAGAGTTTGACAATCATCATCGACCCCAATTGTCCCTCTTAAAGCTGCATTCACCACGCCTCAATCCATGCCACACGATGTCCTTCAACCTTTTTGGGATGTTAGCATTCATATCCTGGACAACAGGCTGTCTATCAGAGGTGCCTACACAGTTCAGTTGCCTATGCAGAACACAGTGGATTGCAGAAACTGCTGCTAATGGGTATAAGCCAGAGGTTTGCAGTCACCAAATGCTGAAACGGATAATAACCGTGGTTTTCTATGTTGGTAAACATTTCCAAAAATGGGAATCCTCGTTTTTTGTGCAAACCGCCATCTTTGACCCCTGAGCATGGAGCTTTGTTTACTCTGTGGCATTCCCACCATTTACACCAAAATTATTTGGATGGGGTGAATGTTTTCAAAAGACTGGGCATACAGAAGATGGTGGAGGAGAAAGCAGTTCATAGCTTTTGTGCCCCCTGTGGCTTTTGACCCTTATTCTCGAGGCAAAAAATGTGTTAATTAGCATCACTTTATTTTGTATTTTATGAGTACTGATTATGGATTTCCTTGGTGCAAGTTCTGGTGCTTATTTTGAACACTTCTGAGTGTACCTATTTACACTAATGAATGTTTTCATGGAAGTACAGGAAAAATAAAATGTACCATTGACTGCCTCCTTAACATTGAGTTCTCAGTGAGTTACGTTTTTGTTTTGTTTGCTTTTATACCACGTATGTATTCCCCGAAACCAATTTTGTACTTTTTTAAACTTAAAGCAAAACGTTTCTTGTATGTATGTATGTAAATATACATAGAGAGAGAGAGATCTGCATGATTATAACATAGATAAACGTTTCGTTCTGAAAGGGGACGTCCCGGCCGCTCGGGTATTGAATCTATTCATAACGATTGTACTAAATACATTTCATATGTAAATAAATGTTGGGGGATCTCTTTTGTTGCCCCTTAAGAATTGTGAGATTCTGTTATTTATTGATGAAGACTGTTTGTCAGCTTTGGGGGAGCGGGAACAAACACTGATCCTTCTAAGGGTTCTCGTAAATATGCCGTCACAAAAGAGCTATTATCTCTTCTGGATCTTCCTTGCTCTTCATTCGTTGATGGCAAATTAATGCTTGTTTTTTTTCCCCTTCCCCCTTTCTCTGTTTACTCATCAAGTGTTTGGAGGTTATAGAGAACTTTTAATCTTTAAAAAAAAAACCCCACTAGCAGAATATTCTTGGGATCCCATTAGCCTTCCGTCAGTGATGTGTGCTAGCTTATCACTGCCTCTTTTTTAAAACAAACAAACTGTACCTCTTGAAACCCTCACACTTTGTTGATGTGCACTTTTGGACTTGTATATCAAATGGGTTGTCACGATGCAGTGATGGTGTGGTTTTCTTTTCTCAATTTTTTTTGTACAGAGTGAATGAAATAATAAAGGCTACCTTTTTATTACAGGACTTGTTCCTAGTAGTTATTTTTGTATATTTACATGCCGGTTTAGATCTCACCAGCTTTTCAGCAAAGGCAAGAGGGAGAAGTGGCAGTCTTTCCCAGTTTCCCCTTTGGTGCCACTGTCTCAGTATCGCCCGCATAACCTTGTGGGCCAAAAGCAGACTCTTGTTCTATGTATTGTCGAAGGCTTTACGGCTGGAATCCACTGGCTGTTGTGGGTTTTCTGGGCTGTGTGATGGTGGGTTTTGCACCTAATGTTTCACCTGCATCTACACCTAGCATCTTCAGAGAATGTTTCTCTCTCTGGTGAGAAATGTTTCTCTGTGGCACAATGTGGAGTGATTGTGTGGTGGGGTACATATTTTGTCCACTTCACAGGAAGAGTGAGGCACGTTTGCATGTGTCTGGATCAGGGATCTGCAACCTGCGGCTCTCCGGATGTTCATGGACTACAATTCCCATCAGCCATGGTGGCAGGGAATTGTGACCCCACATGTCCCCATGAGTGCTCTGCCTCTGGTGATAAGGCTTAGAATGTGCATGTTTAAAGGATTCCTCCATTACAAATCTGTTTTCTTGGTAGATGTAAGTGAGCTCAGGCAAAGGAGGAACAAAGTAGAGATTATAGAAAGGGAGTTGTTAAAGAGATATGCAAGGGATTGGTTGATCTTAGCTTCTCTTCTCTGAATGTCTCTCAAGTCAGGTGTACTGTAGAAGAACAGAAATTTGAGTTTCTAGGTTTCGCAGCAGCCCATAAAAACCAATTTGCAGAGCGCACATTGTCTAAGGCTTCTTCAAAGCAGAATGCTCAGGTGGGGCTGTCAGGTGGAAAACATGAAGGTACCATTAGTCAGGCACCAGGTACTGTGCTTGAATGAGTCAGTGTTCACAAAATAGGTATTTGCAAATTAAATCTTATTTTCAATGCTCACCTTTTGCCGCATCGAGCTTCTCACCCGATCACCTCAGTGAATTCGCCATTTGAAATGATCCATGTTTTGAGTCTCTTTGTAACTATGGTTGTTGTAGCTATTCTAACCCTCAGGAAAATTATTATTAAGCTGTTCAGATTGCGATAGGACTGGAACTCAACTGACCCTTTGAAATAATTTTTCTTCAGTGCTAGAATGGCTTTTTAGTGCCCAGAAAAGTTCTGAAAGAAACTATTCTAACGTTGTCAAAGTGCTTAGAACAACGTCCTAAAGTGCTGTTCTAGGAAGCCTTTGTATGACCTCGGCCCCCTCCGCACATGCAGAATAATGCACTTTCAATGCACTTTGCAGCTGGATTTTACTGTGCAGAATAGCAAAATCCACATTTGTTTGTTTGTTTGTTTGTTTGTTTATTCGACTTTTACACCACCCGCCCCCAGAGAGCTCTGGGCGATGTACAACAACTACCATAATCTAAAATAACAAGAAGAGCACATTCAATAAATACATACAATATAATAAAATTAGGGCTCTAAATCTCACATTAAAACCTTTTAAAACAGCACGCAAAACATCGCATCCGGCAATCTAAATGTCAATCTAAATCTACTTTCAAACAATTGTAACAGTGGATTGAAAGTGCACTATCCTACATGTGCAGAAGGGGCCCTAGACAAACGTTTGTGCTTATTTGACACTCTTGAATAGTGCCATGGGTGTTACCTCACACCTGGTGAGGTAATAACTTTGCCCCTTTCCCTGTCATAAGTCTCTCAAGTGATATCCTTGTCTTGTGCTTGCAGCTCAATAGATTCCATAGCCAATGGGTTTCAGCTTCGGAATGACTGAAGACCGCTGGTGTAGTTTAGATGGTTCAGAATATCCAGGTTTAAATCTCTATCCTGCCATGAAGTTCACTGGGTGACTTTAGGCTGAGAATAACCAGATCGTTTGTCTCATTTTTATTCCGCCCTTTCGCCAGCAAGTTTGGAGAAGTCTTTGTAGGTCCCCCCTCCTTCCCATTTACCCTCATCATAACCCTGACAGGGTAAATGACTGCCCCCAAGTTCACCCAGAAATTTTCATGTTAAAGTGGCTATTTAGATTTTCCATCTCGTAGTCTGCCCCCTAATCACTTTGTTATACTGACTAACCTACCTTATAGGCTTGTTGTGAGGGTAAAACAGGAAGAAAAGAATGGTGTAAACTTCCCTGAGGCCCCTTCCACACATGCAGAATAATCAGAGGTGGGATCCAGCAGGTTCTCACCAGTTCCCGGAGAAAGGGTTTACCACTATTTGTGTGCCTAGAGGGGGGTTACTTAATTGGGTTCCCTGCTTTCTTCCGCTAGAAATTCCATCTCGGTCCAAAAAAATCATAAAGTCCTGTTGTTTCCTATGTGGCTGGTTAGCGAAGGTAGAAAACGGGATAATTCTCCCTGTTGGGCTGTTTTCAAAACATGTTTTAGAAATATGGTAAAGCTCCTGGTTTAAGGAAAGTATCCGTCTTTTGATTTCTAGAAACAAAATTAAGTATTTGAAAGTATTAAGTATTGGACAGGCAGTCAATGAGAGGAGAAGTAGTTGTTTCTGTTGGCAGTAGACGATAGGACTTGCTATAATGAATTTAAATTATGGACAGAAAGATACCAGCTGGAGATTAGGAACTTTTTTTTTACAGTAAGAGTTTTTCACAGTAAGAGAGAAATTATTAATGCCCCGCCCCCGGAATGCCCGGCCACGCCCCCCATCGTGCCCCACCCAGTCCCATTAGCACTACGCCATTGTTTGAATCCCACCACCAGGGGAACCTGTTATTAAAATTTTTGGATCCCACCACTGAGAATAATGCACTTTCAATCCACTTTCACAATTGTTTGCAAGTGGATTTTGCTATTCCACACAGTAAAATCCAGCTTCAAAGTGGATTGAAAGTGCATCACTCTGCCTGTGTGGAAAGGGCCTGAGTTTCTTGAAGGAAGAGCTGGAGAGATCTGGGATAAACAGTAAGATGATGGCAGAGGAGATTTGAATCTATCACTACACAGTCACCTAATGTGGGCACCTAATGTGAGCTTCCGTTACCAGTTCAGCCCCATCTGTAACAACCAGAACAACTCTTGAATTGCGTGCACGTAGAATAATTATGAAGCTGTGAAGCGTGCCGCTAAAAGGCAAAGGAGTCTCGTCTTGATCTGCGTAACGAATCGTGGCAGGTGGGGAAAAGGGCAGAGAGGAACTGCACCAGCTGCCCGATTCAAGAAAACGTTGGGGCCTAAATACCTTTTCATGCTTGGTACGATTTCCATCACACTGCATTAAGCCTTTTCCGGTTAAGGTAAGAAGGCGGAGTTGCCTGCTCACCTAAAGCAAGTTGTATCTCGGAAGGCGGAGTTGCCTTAAATATAACATCAGACATAAAGAAAGAAGTCTGGAGATCGACATGGAAGGTGATAACTTAATGGCACTCATATTCAATCTGCTGCTGCTGTTTCCTTGTGCCTCCTTTGCAAGAAATCTCTCCCAAGAATGTTGGGAAGATGTCACCGAATTTCTTTCTGACCTGACTGCAGCAAACCCCAAAGCTTATGCCGTGAGGAGTAAGTAGAATTTTTTTTAAAAAAGGTATTTGCATAAATTGTCTGGGGCTATAACCTCCGCCATCTTATGTACCAATGCCAAAGGAAGGCAGTCCAAGGTGGAGGAATTTGAAGGCTGATAGTAACTGTCAAAGGCTTTCATGGCCGGATTCAACTGGTGGTTGTGGGTTTGCCGGGCTGTGTGGCCGTGGTCTGGTAGATCTTGTTCCTAATGTTTTGCCTTCATCTACTGCTCCAGCTTAGGTAACCCTTCTGTTGGTATCCTTGGAGGATGATTGGATCCATTATGCCACCTGTAGACTGCACTTTGGTGTAAAGATTATGCAGCCAAGCTGTGCTTGAGAACTTGTCAGGACCTTTTCCTCCACGTTGTTACCTGTGGGAAGTTGTTATATTACTTTGAATATGTTTGTTATTTTTGTCTCCTAGCTAAACTTTGGCTGATGAAGGGAGACTGCCTTGAGTCACCATGAACAATGAAAAATGTAGAACAAAATGCTTAAGTAAAATGGAAACTGTTCCTTTCTCGTCGAAGGCTTTCACGTCCGGAATCACTGGGGTGCTGTGTGGTTTCCGGGCTGTATGGCCGTGTTCTAGCAGCATTCTCTCCTGATGTTTCGCCTGCATCTGTGGCTGGCATCTTCAGAGGATCTCAGAGAATGCTGCTAGAACACGGCCATACAGCCCGGAAACCACACAGCACCCCACTGTTCCTTTCTCCTTTGTCCAGTTAGAGTGTAGACAAACTCAGCCTCTTTTTCTTTGACATTTACAGTGTATGATTCTGTTGGAAAACTCGGCAGCAATATCCTCAGTGGGAATACAGACAGACTGGGCTGTTATAGTGAATGCGTTTCGACGGAGGCTCCTTCTGGAAGATTCCGAGGGCAGTATTGCAAACTTCAAGTACAGCAGGTGTGTTGCCGGAGTACACAGTCATTGCTTGGTGAAGAGTTATAGTATATTGCTGTTATTTCCTTTAGGAGCAACTCTAGTGAAAGAACTCAGAATGAAGAGTTATCACATTCTAAGGGTGAAAAGAGACACAAAAAAGGCTTGTTTTGTTTGGCTTTCCTGCTGTGATCTCTCCTTCCTGCCCAGTATTTTAATTGTTGTTCTCCTGTATTTATATTTTAGCTTTTGCTTTAAATGGGTGAAGGTGGGGTAATAATTTTTAAGTGTGATGTTCATACGTATGTTTTAATTCATGAGGCATCTTGGTGGCTCTTATGGAGGCAGAAAGGTGGAGTATAAATGTTGTAAAGTAAATAAACGAACATTCCAGATGGGGTAGAAACAGTTTAATACTTCTATCTGCCCCCCAACAACTGCTTCAGATTGCAGTGAATGTTTATCAAAACCAATAACATTGCTGCTTTACATGTTTGTTTTCATTCCACGGATGTTGGAAGTAGGTTGTATTCACATTTGTTTTCAGGACAGAATTGATTTGCTGAAACCACAATTTCAAGCTGGTCATGAGTCTTTGCCTTCAAGTCGAGATGTTAAATTGCTTGAAATATTGAACATATTATATTTTATTTTTAATTTTTTTTTTTTACTACTATCCCGCCCTATCCCTTCAGGGCGCAGGGCAGGTCACAACATAATTCTAAAATGCAATCATTAAATTTTAAAACATTAAAATATAGTAATACAAAAATATACTATGGTATTAAAACCAACACAAGAGCAAGTATTAAAAGCAGATGGCAATAAAAACCATGCTTAGCCCTTCCCTCTCCCTTTCTCCAAGAGGCTGAAAGAAGATGACACCTCTTCTTTCAGTCTGGCTGGCTATACACAGAGGGGTGTGAGTTTGTACCACTGACCCACATTTGCTGTTCCCGTTATCTTTATGTTCCAGGAAAGGGCTTAAGTAGAGCAGTACGTTTGTCCATGTGTTTTTTTCCCACATAATCAGGAACATTTGGTATATTTACAATATATAATCCTGTCAAGCAGAGTGACGAGCAGAAATGTGGATTGTGGGGCACGTTAAATTAGGATAGTTATCTCTCAAAAGACCAGCTGTTTTACTTCAGAAGTTCATAAACATGAAGAGAACTTTACTTTAACTGAGAGAGAGAAAAAATAAATAGTATATACATATCAACAAAATATCACATATATATTGTTACATTCACGGCTCTTTGTTTGTTACAGTTTGGTTGTGATAGTAAGCTTATATAGTATCTTAGTCAAAGGCACTATTACATAGCATTGGTTAATAGTACACAGAGAAACCTCTTTTCTCTCAGTCAGTCAGGGAACAACAGAACTACGAACAGTTTTTAACTGTCACCTTTAGAATGTTCATGCAGTTTTCCCAGAATTCCCTGCTGCTTGTGCTGCTGCTGCATGCAAACATGGCTGAGAATTCCAACATTTTCCACATAATCAGGGACACGTCAAAAAGCAAAGTCCTCATTTGCATGGACAGCCCCTATGCAGGTTCACTGATGCACAGGTAGGCACTGTGTGAACCTTCCACTGAACGCATGGCCAAAGGTGAGAGAAGACCTCACGATCCTGTTTCCTTCTGTGTGCAATCAGAGTGCCTGTGGTTGAATTAAGGAGGCTGTACTCCATATCCTAAAAGACAAAGATATTATGGTCCTCCTTGTTCCTTTCCTAAAAGGAAGTAATACAATGACATGGCCAAAGATGATGTATGCAAAATCCCATTTAGCCTGAAGTACCAACTCAGAGTGCCCAAGCCCCAACCCGAAAGTGTGGTCTCCAGTCTGGGTTGAAATCCCTCACAAAGATCATTGTGAGGGTACCTGTTCTCCAAGTATTCTGTAATAATAGAGCTTGGAGATCTCCCAATATTATAATCTCTAGGTGATAGAGATTAGTTCCCCTGAAGAAAATTACTCCTGTAGAAAGTGGACTCTACCTGCCCTCCCCAGACTCGACCTCCAAATGTTCTGGAATTTCCCAGAATTGGAGTTGCCGATTCTATGCGATGAGAAAATGGGATCACCCCAGCTATACTCATCTGAGACTAGTTACAAATTGGAGAGGTCAGAGAGAGAAAAGCTTTACTGTCGAGAAGGAAGGATTTCCTCTGCAGAACCATCACCTCATCCCAATTGGGGATGGGTTGGGAGTCCTGAGAGTTTTTTCAGAAGTTTTGCTTGACTGTCATAGAAACCGGAGCCTCCACTTCACGTGCCCAATTTTTGCATCTATTGAGCCAACTCCCCCTTCACTTTATTCAGACGATAAGTACTAATGAGAATTATGCCTCCTAGGACAGCATGGATTACTACTGTGGAATTTGCGTGCCCAGTTCCTGCTCTGATGAAGACGTCACAGAACTAGCTATCCTGGGTAAACAGAAGTCCTCTTTCCATAACGTTTTGTGGCTAAAGCTTTATCTGATGCTCTAACACAGTG
The DNA here is from genome assembly GCF_021028975.2 of Sphaerodactylus townsendi. Lineage (NCBI taxonomy): Eukaryota > Metazoa > Chordata > Lepidosauria > Squamata > Sphaerodactylidae > Sphaerodactylus > Sphaerodactylus townsendi. The sequence continues at coordinate 18,789,221 of NC_059431.1, forward strand.
GTGGCGAACCTTTGGCACTCCAGATGTTATGGACTACAATTCCCATCAGCCCCTGCCAGCATGGCCAACTGGAAGGGGCTGGTGGGAATTGTAGTCCATAACATCTGGAGTGCCAAAGGTTCTCCACCACCACTCTAACGAGTGTATTGAACACATGAGCACGTGCCTCACGCTGAGTCAGACCATTGGTCCATAAATATAAGTATTGCCTACTCAGGCCAGCAGCTCTCCAGGGGTATCAAGCAGAGGTCTTTCAGATCATCTACTGCTTTGTAACAGGAGATGACAGGGATCGAACCTAGGACCTTCTCCATGCTACACAGAAGCTCTAACATTGAGCTACAGCGTTACGGTTGGCTGAGCCCATAGGAATTTCAGGTTACAGCTGGTTAGTGAGAACAGTGAGTAGCGAAAGCTTACTTTCAGTTTTAGGGGAAAGCAATCCAGAGCAAGTTGTACACGCTGAGCAAAGACAGGTTTGTCAGTCCAGTCTGGGTCTACGAAACCAGACATTCAGTCCGAGAGCAGGCGCTGCAGAAACTATCAGGCTGTTTCACAAAGTTGCTCCTGCAAAGCTTGCTGTTCGTAGCTGCCTCCTATAAGCCTGCATTCCTGCTCAGTCTGAATCCTGAGCTGACTTACAACTGTTCCTTCGGCGTTTCTCTGGGCCTCCAAACGGGCACTGCGTCTTTTAGCATGGAGTGCCCGGCGGCCCTGCTATCTGAGCTGCCTCACAGAACCAGGTGAGCCGGGGGAACTGTCTGCCCTGTCCTCTTGCTCTTGGCTTGGGCCAGCACTGTCCTCCACCTGTGTGACTACTTCTGGCTGTTCACAGGACTTAAGCAACTGTGGCTCTGGAGTTTCAGCCAGCTGAGACTCTGATGGAGCTGGGTCATCCTGCCAGTATTCCTCATCTGAGGAATCCTGGCTGGCTGCTGGGGAGCCGACAACATATAACCCCTTCCCTTGATCACCCAACAACAATTCTAGCACTGTATGTTTCAGTGCAAAAAGATGCCCATCAGCTGATGGTTCAGAGTTGCACAATTCTGTTACTCCAGTGGGATAAGAGATCAAATGAGCCAGGAACACATTAAAAACAGCCCTGCAAGATCTGACTAGTGGTCTATCTAGTCCAGCATCTTGCTTGTCACTGGGGCCACTAGCCAACCAATTGCCCTAGAGCACAGGTGTCAAACTCGCAGCCCTCCAGGTGTTATGGACTACAGTTCCCATCATCCCCTGCCAGTGATGATGGGAACTGTAGTCCATAACATCTGGAGGGCCGCAAGTTTGACACCTATGCCCTAGAGGACTGGACGTAGAGCCCAAGTCTTCACTGGTGTTTGTATTTATGCATATGTTTTGCCTCCTAGCACTGCCGTTCAGAGATTTCTGCCTCTGAATGTGGAGGTTCCCCTTTCAGCCCCATCCAAATGTGGGGGGGGTTAATCCACCATTGGGAGCAGTGCAGGGCCACACTGGCAAATTTGCCCTCCCTGGGGCATTTGCCCTGGTGGAGGGGTGAATCTGCCAGTAGGCGGTTGCCATGGTCCTCCCCAGTGGTGGGCCATGATGCTGGAGGCCATGCCAGGGTCCTTGCGCCTCGGACGTAGCAGGGGCGTGGCCAGGGGAGGAGCCAACGTTAGTCGGCTTCCTCCCGGCCATTGCCCCTATTGCATGAAAGAAAAATTGAAAACATATAGATGTTTTTAGATGCCAAACGGTTTACAATTTGTGGGGAGGGGAGGGGGAGGTGTTTACAGTTAGCATAATAAAATCTCCTTGTACCAAATAGAAATATTTTCCAGAAGATCAAAGACCAAACTTTTCCATTTCCTTTCTTGAATGAGCCCCTAATAACAGCAATCATAACAACACCGCTTGGTCCTGGCTGGGAGAGATTAATGTATTCTTTCTTGACAGATGTATTTAAATTCAAGACCGTCTCTTTCCTATTGCCTGTCCCCACTCCGTTTGCTGTGAACTCGACACTCTCCTACGAGTCCACGGCCAGATGTGCGAAAGACCTTTTCCCTTTGGATGCATTTGTAGCCGTTTGCCTGTAAGTAGCAGGGTGGGGTGGCTCAGACCCTTCCGGGAGCGCCTGTCCCCCTGCAGTAACGAGACTGTTTCTCTCAGCTTTGTTAGCGTCTCCTTTCTCGTCTTGCCTATTGCTGGGACCGTTTCTGAAGTCTGGAGGAAAGCTAAGCGCGACCCCTCGGCATTGTCTTCTGCCAATTACGGGAGCACGGCTTCCAGTGAACAAGATGAGGGTAAATCGAAAGAAAAGACAAAACGCAATGGCCGTTCACGTTGCTGGTTGTACTCGAGGTTCATAACCAAGTTGGCGTTTTATGAACAGTAATCTAGGCTGACCAGCCGTCCCGCTTTTGGCGGGACCGTCACGCCTTTAGACAATTTGTCCCGCGTCCCACGGGTTCTACAAATTGTCCCGATTTTTGGGAGGCTGCTGCACTGCCTTGGGGGCACAAGGCAGTGCGGCAGCCTCCCGTGCGCCCGGCCGCAGGAGCGCATGGCCTTCCGGCGCATGGCCCTGTCAAAGGGCGGCAAACGGCAAGCCCCAGAAGCCCGTGCGCTCCTGCGGCCGGGCGCACGGGAGGCTGCCGCTTCCCCGTCCCGGATCACAAAGGTGACCATCTAGTCACCTTACAGTAATCCCCAATGTTCCCCAATGTTTATGAACAGTAATCCCTAATGTTCACAGCCATCTGTGAACGTGGTGTGTTATAGAGTCACATAAAAAGGCAGGTTCCTGGACTGAGATGTTTGTTTGTTTGTTTATTATTGAGATTTATATACTGCCCTACCCCCGGAGGGCTCTGGGTGGTGCACAACACAATTTCACAACAAAATATAACCAAAACAGATGGAGCAAATAAACAAAATACAGAATAATAAGGCTCCATTAACTATAAATATAAAAAAATTCATTTAAATACATCGGTCAGTACAATAAATCGGCATCCAGCAATAAACCCTTATTTAAACCCTCCCAAGGAGGGGGGAACGATGGGTCCCATTGGTGTTAAAGGGACCCCAGATATAAGGAGAATGAAAGGGAGCATCTACTTTTAGACAGCGTCTACTTTTAGCATCTACCTTTTACAATCTACTTTTAGATAGACAGGAGATACAGGAAGGGTAATAAATACCAGTGTGCAAATGGCATTATACCCCATTGAAATCCTTCCCCTCTTCAAACCCCACCCCACTTAGGGTTCACCCTGAAATCTCCAGGTACTTCCCAGCCAGAGGTGGGATCCAGCAGGTTCTCACCAGTTCCCGAGAGTGGGATACTAATTATTTGTGTGTGCCGAGAGGGGGTTACTAATTGGGTCTGCTTTTCTGTTAGAAATTCCATTAGGTCCCAAAATCATAAAGTCCTGTTGTTTCCTATGTGGCTGGTTAGCAAAGGTAGAAAACGGGATAATTGTCCCTGTTGGGCTGTTTTAAAAACATGTTTTAGAAACATGGTAAAGTTCCTTGTTTAAGGAAAGTATCCTTCTTTTGATTTCTAGAAACAAAATTAAGTATTTGAAAGTATTAAGTATTTGACAGGCAGTCAATTAGAGGAGAAGTAGTTGTTTCTGTTGGCAGTAGACGATAGGACTTGCTATAATGAGTTTAAATTATGGACAGAAAGATACTAGCTGGAAATTAGGAACTTTTTTTTTACAGTAAGAGTTTTTTACAGTAACAGAGAAATTATGAATGCCCCGCCCCCGGAATGCCCGGCCACGCCCCTGTCGTGCCCCACCCAGCCCCATTGGCGCTACGCCACTGTTTGAATCCCACCACCATGGGAACCGGTTACTAAAATTTTTGGATCCCACCACTGTTCCCAGCCCACCACTGGCAATCTCCAGGCCACACCTAGAGGTTGGCACCCAAGTGACAAACTATGTAAACATGTATTGTCGAAGGCTTTCACGGCCGGAATCACTTTGGTGCTGTGTGGTTTCCAGGCTGTATGGTTGTGTTCTAGCAGCATTCTCTCCTGACGTTTTGCCTGCATCTGTGGCTGGCATCTTCAGAGGATCCAGCCACAAATGCAGGCGAAACGTCAGGAGAGAATGCTGCCAGAACACGGCCATACAGCCCGGAAACCGCACAGCACCCAAATGTGTAAACATGCTCTAAAATGGAAAGATGACAACTCCCAGTGAATTCCTTTCTTGTTGCTTAACTTTCTCAGGTACCGTGGACTGGGTTCTCAAATGTTTTTCTTTGCAAAAGAATTTCCCAGCCGTTTGGCGGACGAAGCCCCCCAGGGAAGTCTCTTCAGCTCTAAACGGGATCAGAGCCCTGAGTCTCCTATGGATTATTTCTGGACACACCAGTCAGATGACGGCCTGGCAGAATTTAGGTACGGGCCACAAAGTTCCCAATGCAGATATATTTTCTAATTTAAAGCAAACTCGGTGTTCTCTTTATGTACTCACTTATCAAGTCGATGGCTGTTTCATTCCTCACTTGACATACAGGTTTCATGGGCTGGGACCGCATGATACATAATCCGGACTCTGCTTTTACAGGCCATAATCAATTGTGAAGAGGTGTGGAAGAACAGTGAGACCTTGGGAAAAAACTATAAAGTAGCTAATCGCAATAGCTTTGTCCACACGTCATAACCAACACAGATTTGCCCAAGATTAGTGCCACCTGGATTCTGCTCCCTTCCACCTTCATGTGCAGAATGTGATCAAAAACACTCTGGAAAGTCTTGAATCAGCTGGCTGAGATCTGAATGCAGGTCAGGTCTTCCCAACCCAGAGCCCTTCAGGGGTAGGGTGGTATACAAAACCCAATAATAAAACAAAAATAAAATAAACAGAGTAGAATTCAAAACTTCAGTTTAATCCCAGTGATGTCTACACAGGGCCTGTTTGGTTGGCTCTAAGGGTGCTTGCAGTGGTGGGATCCAAAAATTTTAGTAACAGGTTCCCATGGTGGTGGGATTCAAACTGTGGCGTAGCACCAATGGGGCTGGGTGGGACACAACGGGGGCGTGGCTGGGCATTCCGGGGGCGGGGCATTCCTGGGAGGGGCTGTGGCAAGGACGCAGCCATTGCGCTGGTCCTTGGGCGGGAAACGCAGGCGCAGGCTGCCACACACGCCGGTTTACCTCCTGCTAGACTGCTTCACGTTCTGCGCGCTACTGCTGAGAGGAGGGGCATAACTAAGGCAAAAATCACGTGGCAAAATCACCCAATTAGTAAACCCCTCTCGGCACACACAAATAATTAGTAGCCTACTCTCGGGAACCTGTGAGAACCTGCTGGATCCCACCTCTGGGTGCGTGCCCCTGCATGAAAAGAGAAACCCAGTGTAAAGAAGTCAAATAATACAGATGTCCTACGGCACTTCAGACTAATGGAACTGATCCCACTATAAGCTTTCCTGAACCAGAGCTCACTTCCAGATGTTCTACATATCTATCAAATTGATGCATGGATAATGGCTATAAGCTCCAACACATCTCATGGAATGAACATGGACTTGTTACATTTTACATTGGAATCAATTCTGTTCATTTCTGAGGATCAAAAAGAAGAAGAAGAGTTTGGATTTATATCCCCCCTTTCTCTCCTGCAGGAGACTCAAAGGGGCTTAAAATCTCCTTCCCCTTCCCCCCTCACAACAAACACCCTGTGAGGTAGGTGGGGCTGAGAGAGCTCCAAGAAGCTGTGACTAGCCCAAGGTCACCCAGCTGGCATGTGTGGGAGTGCACAGGTGAATCTGAATTCCCCAGATAAGCCTCCACAGCTCAGTCGGCAGAGCTGGGAATCAAACCCGGTTCCTCCAGATTAGATACATGAGCTGTTAGCCTCCTACGCCACTGCTGCTCCTAGAAACAATGCTTTAAAAGAGTGGGACTCCTGAGACACAACTCCCTTTCCCTGAAACCACACAGGAGCCTGTGGAAATGTAATTTTTTTTAAAAAAAAAATCAGGTGTCCAATTCAGGTTGGAGTAATTATGTGGTGTGAGGAGAGTCTCCTCCGTTCACTGCCAGACCATTTGCATGAGCGAAAACAGTCTGGAGTGAGGAGTTATTTTCCCTCCACTGCAGTTCGGAGAACCTGGGAAAAGCATCACTTCTGGTTTGGCCTTCAGGTGCCACACTAAATGCCCATGTAGTTTGCTGCTAGAGACTGACCCATTTGCCTTCCTAGAATTATCATAGCGCAAGAAGCATCTTCTGGCTCTGAATTATGTTCCAATATATTCCTTCTATGTTGCTGCAGATAATGTTTTAGAATGGGAAGAGAAAGTGCTTAAAAACCCTATTTACATATATTCTCAAGGCGGACCCTTTTATTTGGGAGTCGACACATTTTTCCTCATCAGGTAAGTAAAAAATTTCTTACCGCTTGTATGGACCGCCTTTCTGCCAATGAGCTGAAGGTGCTTTACATTTTAAAATATTAAAAACAAGCATTCCAAAAAGATGCTGATAATGAAATGAGACTTCGAATTCTCTCAGAGCATCAATGGTCCACTCTGATGGCTTTATAATCTCCTTGGTTTGGGTGCCTCCTCATGACTTTTCCAGATGCAAAAGAACTGCGTCCCTAACACCATACTTTCCCAATCCCTGAGGCAAGGCTTACAGGATAATAGGCCGTCCCAAAAAATGAAGCGAGAAACAGGGAGGAGTGTGTGTGTAAGTGGTGGTGGGCTGAATGGAATGGATGACATAGCTCCTTCTATGAGAGGAGGTCCATTTGAAGGGACATAAACTGGATCTAGGCCCGTGGTGGCGAACCTATGGCACTCCAGATGTTCATGGCCTGCCAGCATGGCCAATGGGAATTGTAGTCCATGAACATCTGGAGTGCCATCAGTTCGCCACCACTGTTCTAGGCAATCTGTTAACAAAAGACTTGATTTTCAAATGTCATTTTCCCAAAGCTGGTTCTTTGTATGTCCAATAATGCACAAAATAACGGTTTTAACAAAGACCGTGCGTAAAAATGAATGATAATCCTCATATTCAACCACTGTTTTCAACCACTGCACCTCAACTGACCAAACTATCATCTTTCTGTGGAATAGAGTATAGTAAGTTTCAAGCAGGAATTGGAATCTAGATCTTCCTGGTCTTAGTCTGATATTCTAACCAGCACTTGCTGTTATACAAAGTGGGAAATGGAATTAATATCATATTTTTCCCCCACCAGCGGCTTGTTGAGTTCCCGATCTCTCTTGAACACGTTGCGTCGCTCAGAAACAGAAATCACCTTTTGTGTCACACTGCAATATCTCTGCAATCGACTTTTCCGGTACAGTTTGCTAGGGTTCTCTCTGTTTAGCCCACGGGGCACAGTAGGAATCAGCTGTTACAACCGCATTAGCCATGCTAGTTATTTGACACTCCTGTTTAAACATCCAAGTCAATAGAAGTAAGGGTGAATCAGTTTGTTTTTTAATTGACAAGCAGAGGTTTTGAAACTTTTGATCTTCAGGGAGTCTCACATTCACTTTTCGGCCAAAGAACTTCAACATACCCACCATATAACCTTTGCACATTCCAGTTGTGTGAAAGATATCTGGATTTTTAAAGAAGGGATTATTAAGCTATGTTTTGCAATTGAATTAGACTTTCAAATTCATTCAAGGATGGAGGAAGAGGGGAGAGAGCCTGTCTTAAAACCACAATCAGTTTTGCAATGCCTAGCTAGGTGTTGAAAAAGAGATACCTTTTATATAACCCAATCCCTCCTTTTGTGGTTTCAGACTTCAGCCACTCCATATGTACTCTGTGTGCCTTTTGGCTGGCTTATATTCCGTCATTCCTTGGGGAGCATTATGGGAGCCTTCGAAGCTTCAGGTGGATAACTGCCGAAGCGTGTGGTGGGCCAATCTGTTGTTGATCAACAATTTAATCCCTGGGACAGAATCAGTAAGTCTGTATGTTGAAAAGGAATGCACGTTTTCTTTTCAACTGAGTGCAAAACTGAATTAGTGTGTTGTGATGGTTGGAGCATCAGACTAGGATCTAGGGGAACCAGATTCGAATCTCTGCTCTGCCACTGCTCACTTGGGCTAGTCACATACTTGCCACCTCGGCTACCTTACAAGAGGGATGCGAGGATAAAATGGAAGAATACAGAACAGTTCTGTCAGTTACTTTAGACACCCATTGGATAGTAAAGTGGGGTATAAATATCTAAATCAATAAATCAGAGGAGGAGGAGGAGGAGTTTGGATTTATATCCCACCCTTTTCTCCTGTAAGGAGACTCATGGAGGCTCACAAGCTCCTTTCCCTTCCTCTCCTCACAACAGACACCTTGTAAGGTAGGTGGGGCTGAGAGAGTTCCAAAGAACTGTGACTAGCCCAAGGTCACCCAGCAGGAATGTAGGAGTGCAGAAACACATCTGGTTCACCAGATAAGCCTTTGCCACTCAGGTGGAGGAGTGCGGAATAAAACCCGGATCTCCAGATTAGAATTCACCTGCTCTTAACCACCACACCCTGCTGGCAGTGGGATGAGTGAATCAGTGCTATTTATTTGTTCTTTGCCCCAGTGTGGGAGGCTTCAACAACATCTGAGAAGCAGTGCCTGAAAGCTGCAGCAGACTGAGGGTAACCCCATAGGGTTTTCAAGGCAAGAGACATTGTGAGGTGGTTTGCTATTGCTTGCCTTCATAGCAATCCAAGACTTCCTTGGTGGTCTCTCACTGAAGTACTACACAGGGCCGACCCTGCTTAGCTTCCAGACTCCAAAGAGGTTAGGACTGAAGAATTCAAGAATGTTTAATAACAAAGATTTTGAAATAAAATTGGAGATTTTTTAAAAAAATCAGTGTTTATTATAATATACTGTATACTCAGTGGCCTGGTTTGTGAGCCCTTTTTTCCCTAGCTTATTGAAGGGGATGAATGCAGGCAGCTGTGTGTGTGTTTTTCCATTTGGTCACAATTTGTTGAGTGGATGAACTACACTGTGATTCATCTCCCCCAGGAATAGAACTTAGTAGTCCAGTGAAGTATAAACTGGGTTTAGGTGAACAAACACATTCCCAAGTGTGTGTAGGAAATTGCTAGACTCAACAATGTGTGAACTGGGCTTTTAGACATTCTCTGCTCGATAAAGGCCAATTATGCATGCACTGCTTACCCCACAACTCTTTTCTTTGCAGTGGGGTTTTCCCGCAGTTTTCAGTCCAAACAGGGGATTCTCCCATGGCAAAGCTTCCCCAGCCAAGCCAGCCACCATTTTCCTTGCCCACCGCTTCTTTTCCCTGCTGCTTTTTTTCTCTGAAAACAAAACCAAAAAATCCCCCTTCAGACTGCTGTACTAACTGAGAGTGGGAGCAACTGCTGCTGGGGGGGGGGGGGGGACGGAAAGCAGAGGAGGGCGGGAGGGACGATCAAAGCTGAAGCGAGCTGAACACACCCAAAAGATCTTCGCTCTCTCAGTGAAGAGAAAGGAAAAGTCATACTTGAAAAAACTTTTCGAAGCCACGGGGCTTTTCTGATCTGTGGTTCAGTGAATTCGGGGATGGGGAAAATGTGTGTGCAACCAAGAATCTGTGCCAATGGGAATGTATGCTTATTGTGAGGTAGAACACAAGTACATAAATGGCCAAAGGTTCCCTCAGCATTGGTTTACAAAAAGGACACTCCTGCTCATTCTGCACATGCAGAATAATGCACTTTCAAACTGCTTTCAGTGCTCTTTGAAGCTGTGCGGAATAGCAAAATCCAATTGCAAACAGTTGTGAAAGTGGTTTGAAAATGCATTATTTTGTGTGTGCGGAAGGGGCCTCCATTTTGAGGCAGAGTTTTTAACTCAATGGATACTTCCTAGTTGAATTATTCACGTTTTTAAACTCACAATGTTCCGTCAACTTCTGTTCACCTCCTCACAGATGGCTTGTTTTTTTTAAAAAAATTGCGATTAGGTATTAAAGGGAAACTGAATTGAGAGATGTGACTTGGCCAAAGTCACCTTCACCAAGCACTTAGATATTTCATGTCTCCCTCTACTGGGCCACACTGGTTTCCAGAGCTCACCATAGCCATCTGTTTTCAGCAGCAAAGCTTAACCCTGGCTGCCTACCAACCCACAAAGGTGTCCATGAACAGCTTTCCTCTCCCAGTCAACAGGCCAGGACTGAAGGGAAGCCAGATGTCAATCCCGACTTGCCCAAGGACAGGAATCAGTACTTTAAAAGTAGAATTCATGTTTTATTGATGGCAAGCATAGGGATAGCTGATAACTTTATTGCCTGAACTGGTCAGATCCTTACAAGCAACAGATTATACGTTTCCAGCAGAAATACGTCAGACCCTCCCCTTCCCAAACACTATCCCGGCAGTACACACTCACAGTTCCCAGAGAAGAGGAGGCTAGGAGTGGGGAAGAAGGCAGAGGAAGGAAAGAAGCCAGAGGGGGGTCACCCAGACATACTCATTTCAAAAGCGGATAACATTCTAGAATTGATAACTCTCTTTCCTAAGCCCATAGCCAAGAAGGTCCCCAGCAACAAGACGGCAGGAGCTGAGCTGACATAGAAAGGGTCATGACACCACGTTGGCCAGTTGGCATGGGCCTACAACTTTGAGGGGACCTATTCCCTTAGGTGGAGGCAAATGGGATCCTTTACTAAAAAATACTGAGTCAAGGGAGAGAGGTAAGGGAGATCCCTTGTACATATACATGTATGTATTTAGCATTCATAACAAACATACTTAATGAGGAGTTTGAAATGGGACCTACATTTCTCATCTGGCCTGGACCTATCACCAGCTTTGCACGGGCCTTCCAGTGAATAAGAACTAGTGGAGAATGGGTAAAACTCCCTTTGGCTCTGCTTAGGGCTCGATATTGCTGAGCTTTCTGATGAAATATTTGGGGAGAGCACATGCATGTTCTTTCTTTTTTTAAAAAAATAGTATATGTTTATTAACCATTTCAATCATTACAATAAACTCGTTAAATCCGATACAATCAAATCAGCATATCATAACGATCAATATGTAAAGTTAATACTTATATGAACTATTCATATGAATACATAAATTATAAATGCATTAGCTTGAAAAAATTTGAAACGAAGATAAAAAAGGAGTTACCTTGCTATTTAAAAAACAAACAGAAAAAAAAACAAAAAACACCAAGTCTTATACAATGAGTCCAATATTCCATAAAATATCTACTTTACAAAAATGTCGACAACATTTCACAAACCAATTATATTCCCTTATGTATCTAAATATTTTGTTAACAAGCCCCAAGTTTTATTAAATTTTTCGGGATTGTTTCTTATTTTCCAAGTCAGCGCTCCTTCCCAGCTTGCAATTTTGAGGCACACGCAGTATCATGCACCAGTCATGGTAAAGAGCAGGTTGGGATTTCATCCTTCTGCCACCCAGTTTCAACAACAACAAAATGTGTGAACAAGAGATCTGGATGAGGGATAGCAATAGGGTTGCCAGATCCCCCCCGCAGCCACCAGCAGGGGATGTGTGTGTGTGTGTGGGGGGGGGCACATATGGTTGCTTGATCCAGGATGGGAAATTCCTGGAAATGTGGGGATGGAGCTAATGAAGATGGGGACCTCTATGGGGTACAATGCCATAGAGTCCACCCGCCAAAGAATCCATCTTCTCCAGGAGAAATGATCTGTGTAGTTTGGAGATGGGCTATAATTCCGGGGGATTTCCAAGTCTCATCTGGAGGCTGACATCCCTAGACAGTAATTGCATAACATGTTGCAGAAGCAGCCAAGAGAACTGGCTTAAGCCCATGGTGGCGAACCTTTGGCACTCCAGATGTTATGGACTACAATTCCCATCAGCCCCAGCCAGCATGGCTAATTGTAGGGGCTGATGGGAATTGTAGTCCATAACATCTGGAGTGCCAAAGGTTCGCCACCACTGGAAGCACTTTTCAAACGCAAGGTTATGTGTTTGTTATTGTACGACCAGCATGACTGTTTGGCATTGCCTTTGTGGGCTGCCTTGGGCCCATGGGTAGTCAGCGTATACATTCTCTAAATAAAATTTTAAAATACATATTTTTTTTCCTCTCTCCCCCCTTTTACAGTGCAATGGATGGACATGGTATCTTGCCAATGATTTCCAGTTCTATTTAACAACTCCTCTGCTGGTTTTTTTCCATACCAGGCAAGTATTTGCTGGGAAATGAAATGGTTTTCTTTTCTTTTTACATTCCAGAGCTACTTTGTTGTCTATAGTACTGTGTTCAGTTCTGGGCACTGCAGTTCAAGAAGGATATTGACAAGCTGGAATGTGTCCAGAGGAGGGCGACCAAAATGGTAAAAGTTCTGGAATCCAAGCCCTACGAAGAGAGACTTGGGGAGATGGGGATGTTTAGCCTGGAGAAGAGAAGGTTAAGGGGGGACATGACAGCTATGTTTAAATATTTGATGGGATGCCATGTCGAAGAGGGAGCAAGCTTGTTTTCTGCTGCTCCAGAAACTAGGACACAGAGTAATGGATTCAAGGTGCAGGAAAAGAGATTCCACCTAAACATCAGGAAAAACTTCCTGACAGTAAGGGCTATTTGACAGTGGAATGCACTACCTCAGAGTGTGGTGGAGTCTCCTTCTTTGGAGGTTTTTAAAGAAAGGCTGGGTGGCCATCTGACAGGAGTGCTTTGATTGTGTGTTCCTGTATTGCAGGGGGTTGGACTTGATGGCCCTTGGGGTCTCTTCCAACTCTATGATTCTATTATTCTACTGCCTAGATATGTAGGTAAAGAGATTAAAAAGAAAGTACCATTTTTAGCTTCTGATTTCTATTTTTTTTTGCAGAAGTAAGCGTTTGCTGATGGCCTCAGGAACCTTTCTTTTCCTGGCAACTTTCACAATCACAGCTCTGCTGTCATCGTTTTACAGACTTCCTATTGCAAACCCACGTGACCTGAGGTAAGGCTCCCCGAACTGTCTCTCATCGGTAATGGACTGCTTATGTACTAGGGTTGCCAATCTCCAGGTGAGGGCTGGAAATCTCCGAGGATTACAACTGATCTCCAGTGAACAGAGGTCAGTTTCTCTGGAGAAAATGGCTGCTTTGAAGGATGGACTCTATGGCTGAGGTCCTTCCCCATTTTAACCCCTGCCATCTTGAGGCTCCTCCCCCAAATCTTCAGGCATTTCCCCCACACACAGGCACACTCTGAGGTTTTACTGGGTATTGCCTATGTACTTAGGATTTGGTCCACTTGGGATATGGTCAAAATTAAGCGGTTTTTAGTCCTGTTGGTTTCAGAAGGAGAGGTTGAAGATTTGCTCAACTTGCACATTGGACACTAATAGGAATTGAAACTCAGGGCTGGATGACATTTCCTTCCTTCCTCCCTCCCTCCCTCCCTCCCTTCCTCCCTCCCTTCCTCCTTCCTTCCCTCCCTCCCTCCCTCCCTTCCTCCTTCCTTCCCTCCCTCCCTCCCTCCCTCCCTCCCTCCCTTCCTTCCTTCCTCCCTCCCTCCCTCCCTTCCCTCCCTCTCTCCCTCCTCCCTCCCTCCCTCCCTCTCCCCTCCCCCCCCCCCTCCCCTCCCTCCCCTTCCTTGCTTGCTTGCTTGCTTGCTTGCTTGCTTGCTTGCTTGCTTCCTTCCTTCCTTCCTTGCTTGCTTGCTTGCTTGCTTGCTTGCTTGCTTCCTCCCTTCCTCCCTCCCTCCCTCCCTCCCTCCCTCCCTTCCTTCCTTCCTTCTCCCTCCCTCCCTCCCTTCCGTGCTTCCTTCCTTCCTTCCTTCCTTCCTTCCTTCCTTCCTTCCTTCCTTCCTTCCTTCCTTCCTTCCTTCCAAGGAAAGCTGAGGTTTTCATTACAGTAACCTCAGCATCTGACAGCAATTTCCAAGCTGTGTAGCACAGTTGTGGAATATACTCAGGCTTGGCTCTGTTGTGTTGTTATATGCTGACAAGGCACTTTGTACCCTGTTAATCCTGCCGTTGACTGCCTTACTCGGGTCTTGTAAATTGAAAGTGTTGACGGCCATGGGTGCCTTTATTCAGTCAATCCATCTTGTGTTGGGTCTCCCTCTTTTCCTACTCCTTTCAACTTTTTCTAGCATTATTATTTTTTTCAGGTCACTCTTATGGTTCTTCAGTTTTGGCTGTCTGGCTTTCAACATGTGGTTGGGGATGTACCAGTCTGAGAATTCATTTTAAAAAATTCCCAAAATTATCTAGTGCATTCCTGCTAAGGGGTTGGTGTCTCAACCAGTCCAGATTTTACAGACTTGAATTTTATCTCCTTGTATAGTTGCCAGAGTTAATGATGCAAAGACAGGAATGTTCCAGCAGAGCGCTCTTAGTTCATGTGTTAATTAGCTAAGAATTGTGATGAAGACATTATAAGGGTGAAGCTGCTGGGTTTGTTTTGCATTGCACATGCCCAAGAGCACTTTGCTTTCAGGACTTTGGGCAGTAATTTAGTACACTCGAAATGCCAGAAATTTTAAGAACAAAAGCTGGCAACTCTAGGAGAGCTGCTTTGCATGGGAGGTTTCATATCATAACCGCCTGAGCTGTTTGTCTCTCAGTTGCTTTTAAAACAACAAAATCTGCAACTTTTACAATGCAAATGAACAGGTGGGTTCAACAACAACAACCTTTATTTGTCATTTAAAAATAGGTTCTAGAGCATTGCCAGACATTTTTGAAATACAAATCAAAAGTACATTCAAAATGCAGACAGGAAGACTGTATATAGCAGTATACATTACTTAGAAAATTCTGTCACTTGTAAGAGAAATTTTGCTACTTTTTCCAAGAGCGTGACATCTGTTTTGTTTAACAGAAGCTCCACAACAGAACAGTCAGTCACTTTCAGATTTGTCTAGGGCCAGCCTGGGGGAGAAATTCCTAATGCCCACATATCTCGGACAGTCAAGAATAATGTGAGCAAGAGTCTCCACTTGATTTTTACAGTGTGAACAAACCCGATCCTGGAGAGGGATGGATAAGTAACGGCCCTTTGTAATGGCCGATGGGAAGGTATTGGATCTGGCCCTTGTGATAATCCGTCTCTGTTGGGGTTCAGTTAATAATTCAAGATATTTGGCTATGTGCCTCTGTTCCAGTATTATTCCAACAGAGAGGGGTGAGCATGATTTATTTGCTTGCCCCAACAAGATATGAAATTCCTGTTCTAGAAGTCTACTTTTTAAGAACAGGTGGGTTTATTACACTTTCAGAGCAGACCAGTCAAGTGAGATATCTCCAGCAGTAACATTCAGGCTTAGTGAATGTTTGTTTTACACTGGTGGAGTCAATCCATCAGAGTCATTTGTCAAATGTCCTTCACTGGGAACAGTTATTTATTACTGTTCATTCCAGACTCCAGTCCAATTATTCCCATTCTGCTTACAGGAAAATGTCCACTGTGATGTATTTCGCAGAGTATTATTCAAAACCTTATTGCCGATATGGACCGTTTCTAGTTGGCATCCTTTTAGGGCTCTTCACCTACCAGCAACAAAAACCCATCTTAAGAACTAAGGTAAGTGAAGAGAGCTCTTAAAAGAATTCCGCTCTGCCTTCCTCTTTCGTGTTACCTGCTCTTTCCTTGCTAAGAGCTTCCTAATTTATCTTCCGACTCAGGAGTCTCTCTCTTGGCTTAACAAGGTTCCTTTACTCTCTCAGGGTTATGAAGGGAACACTTCAAGGCAAAACTCTGCCTGGATGTATCATTTTGTACATCATTTCAAGAAGAGAAGAATAATTGAAATCAAAGGTTTGATTTCCCAAGTCAAAAAGGAAGGTCTTGGGCATCTGTCATCACTGGCTGATCCCACCAGAATTCTTCCTGTGGAGAAGTCAGATTCATACCTTCCTTGTTTTGTTACTTTAATTAACCCTGTTACTTCAGGCTGGAAGCGACCAGCATTGATAGGTTCAAGCTTACCATCTAGGTCTACTGTCCAATGATGCAGCAGCAGGAAGTCTCACTTTGAGCAGGGGGCGTGGCTCTATGTAGAACATCTCCTTGGGATGCAGAAGGTCCAAAGTTCAATCCTGAGCATCTCCAGTTAGAAGGACCAGGTAGGAGAAGTGAAAGATCTCTGCCTCAGACCCTGGAGAGCTTCTGTCAGTTTGAGTAGACAATACTGACCTTGATGAGCCAATGGTCTGATCAGACACTGGCCGAATTCCCACTGAAAATTTAATCTAGATACAACCAAGTTTCAAAAGAATCGGCACCTTTTCATCCAGGTTCCAACATCCTCACTGCAGCATGTTTCTAGTGAAGACGTCCAGGCCTGCCCCTGGGGGGGGGGGGGGTGCCTGCTGTCAGGGGTGCAATTGTTAAGCTAGCAGCACCAAAATTTCAGAGTGTCTTTAGGAGACCCTCCCGATGATACCACCCAGGTTTGGTGAAGTTTGGTTCATGGGGGCCAAAGTTATGGACCCTCAAATGTGTAGCCCCCATCTCCTATTAGCTCCCATTGGAAACAATGGGGGATGGGGCACCCCCTTTGGGAGAAGAGAAAGTTGGGATGCAATAGCTGATGCATCAGCTCAGTGATACACATACGCACACAGTCCTTCTCCAGCAACATTTGCAAAAGGAAAAAAACGCCAAGCAAACATTGGAATGGAATAGAGGAATGTCATGCAAAGAACTGTGTAAAGCAGTGAAATGATTATAGTGGTATGCAGAAAAAACAGAAGGAAATAGAGATGAGAACAAAGAAAGTGACTGCAAAGGAAAACTGAAGAGACACTCAAGGCACAGCAATAGTATAACAGAAAGAAGGGAAGGAGAAGCAAAGTAGCTTTTCAGAGATGTAACTACAGGAAGAGATGATCACAAGAGCAGCATTTGACACGCTCTGGAACTGTGTTGTTGCATCGTAGAATCATGAGTTGGAAGAGACCATGAAGGCCATCCAGTACAACCACAATGGTAATGCAGGAACACACAAAGCACTCCCGACAGATCCAGCCTCTGTTTAAAAACATCCAAAGAAGGAGACTCCACCATCCTCTGAGGCAGTGTATTCCACTGTTTAACAGCCCTTACTGTCAGGGAGTTCTTCTTAATGTTTAGGTGAAATCTCTTTTCCTGTACCTTGAACCCATTACTCCTGGTCCTAGTCTCTGGAGCAGCAGAAAACACACTCACTTTCTCTTAACGTGACATCCTTTCATATATTTAAACATGGCTCTTGTGTCACCCCTTAACCTTCTCTTTTCCAGATTAAACATTCCCAGCTCCCTGGTGACTCATGTTCAGCTTGTGGTCTACCAAGACTCCCCGACCCCTTTCACATGAACTGGTGTAGTGGTTAAGAGCAGGTGGATTCTAATCTGGAGAATCAGGTTTGATTCGCCACTCCTCCACCTGAGGTTTATCTGGTGAACCAGATGTGTTTCCACACTCCTGCGTTCCTGCTGGGTGACCTTGGGCTAGTCACAGTTCTTCGGAAGTCTCAGCCCCACCTACCTCACAAGGTGTTGTTATGAGGAGAGGAAGGGAAAGGAGCTTGTAAGCCACCTTGAGTCTCCTTACAGGATAGAAAGGTGGGGTATAAATCCAAACTACTACTCCTCCTCCTCAAGCCAGGTGTCACCCATTTTATTTGTCTGCCTTTCATTTTTTTTCTGCCATCAGTCTATCTAATCCAGTCTTGGACAAATAAAAGCCTTTCCCACCATCTGCTACTGGAGGTCCTTTAACTGGTGGTTTCGGGGAATGAACCCAGGGCCATAAGTGTGCAATGCAGTTGTTCTGCCGCTGAGCCACAACCCCTCTGCACGCAACTACAATAGCTGCTCTTTTGTCTTTGCAGGCGCAGGCTTCTCTCGGGTGGCTCTGTGCAATGCTGTCCATGCTGATGGTGGTCGCTCTGGCTTACACACTGGAGGGCCCCCTCGACTCCTACTCACCTTCCATCGCCATTTACCAAGCTGTTCACCGGACAATTTGGGCCGCTGCGGTGGGGTGGATTATTTTTGCTTGCGAGGAAGGCTTTGGAGGTACTGTTCTGCTTGGGGAAATTTCTGAGATCCAATCCTCAGTGTAGGAATGGGCATAAAGGCAGATATGTGAGAATAACACTCCCACCTTGATTACCATCTGGGGAATCCAGATCGGCCAGGGATCCTAGAGAGGTTTTGCCTTTCTCTGGGCGTAAAGCAGGGATCACTAAAGAAGTGGCGGGGGCGGCAGCAGGGGGGGGGGCAGGTAATTGTCCTAGCAGGTTTTGCATTTCCTTGGTTGAATTTTCCATTTGCTGTTGTTTCTTGTCTGGTAGAATTATCAGCCAGGTGTTAGGGATGGCACCTAGTTGATTGGGAGGCATCCCTAACCCCATTTAATGGCTGCAATGTATGGACAGTGATTGTATCTGGGTGACTGAGATCCATATCTGTTAATGTAATTGTTTCTAGATATATGTATTTAGCCTGCTATATGTTTCCACTGCTGTAATGGAACATTCTTTCCTTGATCTTGCATTTATGGTTTCACACGCTTGATAGATAACTAGACTTACCTCTGACACACTCTTACTTTCACGGGAAATGAGATGTTTCCGTTGCTCTGTGGGGGTAGGAGGCCAGGTGGCTTTATCTCTCTCGGTTGCTGACCTTGGGGTGCTGAGGCTCTGCTGTAACTCTTTCTCACATTCTTTGGGGAAACGGGACGGGGGATTGTTTCTGTACAAATGGAATCGCAAAAGCCAGATTCGCCAGAACTGGCTTCTTGCAAGCTGGGTGCTTCATTACCTTTCCAATAAACACCGCTGATCCACAATCCAGAGTCCGCTTATTGATTCAAGGATCGAGACCTAACACCAGGAATGCAAAATAGTTTAAAACCGGCCCATTGAATGTAATAGGACTATCACTGCAGAAGTAGTCCTCTATCTTAGTTTGTTTACTAGAGTGAGCTAAATCGTCTCTCTCTTTATTATTGTCTCCTTTTCTGTCCCTCCTTATCTTGCCAGCTCCCATTACAATAATTCACAGTAGCTTTCGCTTCGTTCAGCAGCTAACCAATTGTTTTGGAGGAGAGACAGGGATAGATTCCAAGAGATATTTCTTGTTAGGATTAAACTTTGCTTTTGCTTCTGCTTGACTTGGCAAGATAAAGGCAGTCCAATTTGCCTCGATTAAGATAGAGGTAGTTCAATTTATCTCTTCAAGATCACAAAGCTTCTTTTCGCTTTCATAAATAAAGCAGCCTATAGAGGGAGACCACTTCCGCCTCCCCCCAAAAAAA
Source organism: Sphaerodactylus townsendi (assembly GCF_021028975.2). Lineage (NCBI taxonomy): Eukaryota > Metazoa > Chordata > Lepidosauria > Squamata > Sphaerodactylidae > Sphaerodactylus > Sphaerodactylus townsendi. Next base: position 18,808,448 of record NC_059431.1, read on the forward strand.
CCCTGATAAAGCTACTGAAAACTCAAATTATTGTGAATGTGTTGCATTTTGCGGGGTTGGGCTAGATGGCCTTTGAGGTTCTTTCAAGCTATATGTTTCTATGATCTCTAACTGATCCGCTGCTGGGTGGGACCAGTGTGCTCACAGCAAGAAGAAAAATGCATGGTATGGTTGAGACTGGTGGTGCAAACTGTGAGCTGACTACTACCGATACTATGCCCGTACTTCTATGCACATGTGTCCCACCCCTACAGCTGTTTGGGGTGCCTAGATTTTACATTTGGCATTTTGTTGGGGTCAGAGAGACAGGCAAGACTTTGCCACTTAAGGATGAATTTTGTTTCCCTTACAAGGTTTCATCGCCTGGTTGCTGTCATGGGACATTTGGGCCGTGGTGGCAAAAGTCAGCTATGCCTGCTATTTGGTGCATCCCATGTTGATCTTGATGTACAACGGATTTCAGGAGACTCTCATCCACTACTCAGACATCAACATGGTAAATGCTGCTTTCGGGAAATAAAAGGCGGTTTATAGGATCATTATGACCTTGTCTAAGGAGAAGTGATCTAATTCCCCTTTTTCCACATTTCTTTTTTAATTCACAGGGTATAGGGTAGGAATCAGATACTTGTATGTAGGAAGCTAGCATGTTGGGGCCCTGACCTGACTAAGCCAGCCCAAATCTCATCAGAGCTTGGAAGCTAAGAGGGGTAAACTGTGGTCAGTCCACCTGAGTGGCAGAGGCTTATCTGGTGAACCAGATGTGTTTCCGCACTCCTTCATTCCTGCTGGGTGAGCTTGGAGCAGCAGTGGTGTAGGAGGTTAAGAGCTTGTGTATCTAATCTGGAGGAACTGGGTTTGATTCCCAGTTCTGCCTCCTGAGCTGTGGAGGCTTATCTGGGGAATTCAGATTTGCCTGTACACTCCCACACACACCAGCTGGGTGACCTTGGGCTAGTCACAGCTTCTTGGAGCTCTCTCAGCCTCACCTACCTCACAGGGTGTTTGTTGTAATGGGGGAAGGGCAAGGAGATTGTGAGCCCCTTTGAGTCTCCTGCAGGAGAGAAAGGGGGGATATAAATCCAAACTCTTCTTCTTCTTCATACTCTTCTTGGGCTAATCTCAGTTCTTTGGAACTCTCTCAGCCCCACCTACCTCACAAGGTGTCTGTTGTGTGGAGAGAAAGGTGGGGTATAAATACATCCTCCTCTTCCTTCTCCTCCTCCTCCTCGAATGAGATACCACTATGGAGGTCCATGGATGCTACACATAGACAGGCAACGTAATCCACCTTAGAACATATTTGCTTTGAAACCCCTACAGGTCCACCATAAATTGACTGTGATTTGATGGCACTTTCTGCCATCATCAGCACGGGACAAAGTTTCTCTATGTCAAATTTCTAGTCAGATGGTGGAGTCTACCCCAACCCCCCACTCCAAAGAATGCAATTGAAATTCAGCCTCTGACCTGTAACAGCAACTGGTACAATCAGGAAAAGGCTGTATGCTGCTTGCTATTTCTTCTGCTTCTAAGTATTCCCCTGTCGCACCTCCACAGAAAACTATGCAGTGTGAATATGCCTGCTCAACAGTGTGTTACCAGCAATGGTTTTACAGCCACCTGTTGTCTCTGTAGGAATGCCCACATTTCCTATAGAAAGTGAACATACACAAGCACGTGAAGCTGCTTCAACCTTGACTCATCTGACCAGCAGTGGATTTCCAGGGTGTTGGGTAGAGGTCTTTTGGATCACCTACCACCTGATTCTTTTAACTGAAGATACCAAGGATTATACATAAAACAGCATATGCAAAGCTACTAGGGGGCCGGGGGGTGCGCATTGCACCGGGCTCGCGCCTGGGGGGCAGCAAAAATTTCAGGTTTGTTTTTTGTATTTTTTGTGTTTTTCAGTTTTTGGCCTGCAGGAGGCGCTGGTTTTAGGCTAGAAGCACCAACATTTCAGGGAGTTTTCGGAGGACTCTTCTGATGATACTACCCAAGTTAGGTGATGTTTGGTTCAGAGGGTCCAAAGTTATGCACTCCCATAGGGGGTGCCCCCATCCCCCATTGTTTCTAATGGGAGCTAATAGGAGATGGGGGCTACACCTTTGAGAGTCCATAACTTTGGACCCCCTGAACCAAACTTCAGCAAACCTGGCTGGTATCATCAGGATAGTCTCCTAAAGATACCCTGAAATTTTTATGCTGCAGCCTGAAAATGCACCCCCTGCAGGCCAAAAATTGAAAGAAAACACTAAAAAACACAAAACCCCCACAAAAGAACGGGAGGGGGGGGCAGCAAAACTGAGATTTTGCACCGGGCTACATTTTCCCTAGCTATTCACAGTTCTCTCAGAACTCTCTCAGCCCCACCTACCTCACAAGTTGTCTATTGTGGGAAGAGGAAGGGAAGGAGTTTTCAAGCCACTTTGAGACTCCTTACAGTTGAGAAAAGCAAAGCAGACATTCTACCACTAAATCCCCTTCCTCCAGAATAACTAACTCTATGTCTATTTGTGCTTTTCTTTCCTAGTTCTACTTGTTCCTTGGACACTGCTTGATGACGTTTGTTATTGGATTGGCACTGACAGTGATGGTTGAGATGCCTCTTCAAGGGCTGAAGCAATCTCGTGCGCATCGACAGGCAGTTCCGTTGTAAAGGAGGAGGCAGTTGATGGGCCTTCCCTTTAAACCACTGAGAGGAACAATCTCAGCCTGTTGGAAAATTGATAAAAGACCTTACAACAGAATTTTGAGAAGATAACAACCGGGTCTATGCTATAATAGCCAAACTAATAAATTGTGTAAACAGACAGGCAAAACATGAATTTAATGAGAAATGGAAATTTTACTTTTTATATGAAGCTGAATCAATCATGTAAAAATAAAAATAACTTCAGGATGAATAACGTGATAATGATTAAGATTTAAGAGACCAACCAGTAAAGCTGTTTTAGATTTGGGGAACAGAATATGACAACTTAAAAATCTTGTGCTGGTTTCTCTGGTAATAGTAGAATGTCATATTGGGATTCATTTTGTAATGATTATACTAACAGTCTTGGGTAGATGTCTTTTCTGTTATGTTTCGTATCTTTCTCTATATCTGTTAAATATATCGTGAAAATTAACGATTTTTTTTAAAAAAATAAACCACTGCCCTACTTTTATTCTTGATATGTGCTTTCAGGAAGACACCTGTAATTTTTTGAGAAACACCCAATGAAGAAGCCTTTGGCCATGTAAGCCTAAACCACGTCTGTATCTGAAGGCAGAGGTGTAGCTATAAGGGGATGGGGGGGGTGCTGTGCACTGGGTGTGTGCTGGTGGGATCCAAAAATCACACCCGATCCCAGCCCCTTCCCCCTCTCCCCGCCCCACCTCGCCAGACCTGGCCCCGCCCAACCATCTTGGCCCATTTTCAGCAAACAGAAAGCTGTTTTCAGCCAGCAGAAAAAGGTAAGTGAGGGGACAGGGCAAGGCAGGGTGGCCATGGGGGGGGGGGAGGGGTGCCCAGGCACCATTTTGCCCCGGGTGCCATTTTCTCCCCCTACACCCCATCTGTAGGTCTATATCGATGAACTGACCCTTTCATTAGATCAGGGGGCTGCAACCTGCAGTTCTCCAGATGTTCATGGACTACAATTCCCATCAGCCCTTGCCAGCATGCTGGCAGGGGCTGTTGGGAATTGCAGTCCATGAACATCTGGAGAGCCTCAGGTTGCAGACCCCTGCATTAGATTATCATAGGAGACCTTTCTCCAGATTCCTCTGCTTTTGGAGATGAGGCAAGTGACATGGTCTGAAACGCGACCTTCTCTGTAGTGGCAGTGCACCTTAGGACCACTCACCCCAGATATGTTTACCTGGTGTCTACATTGTTATTGTTCATGTGCCAGGCAAAAACTGTTTTGTTTTCTCATGCCTTTCATCTGAATTCCGCTTGAACACCCATTCTCACTTGCTGTACCTCTACTGCTGCCTTACGTTCGACATCTCTTGCTTGTTAGTGTGTTTAGATTTGTATATGGTTGATCTACTTACAAGCCATTTTGAACACCGATATGGAAAAGTGGATATAGGGGTTTAAATAGTAGAAATAAAGAAAAAGAAAGAGATCCGGCTGATCTGAGGAACCTCATCCACCGTGCCATCAGTCTGTCTTCACTGCGAACAAACTCTCCTGTTGAAGTTCTCTCACTTACCCTAAATGATCTTTGCAGCTTGATTTTCTGTGTCAACATTTCACTGTTGTAGAATGAAGAAAAATGTAACATTTTATATGGCATTGCTAAGTATTCCCTTCCTGTCTCCTTAGCATTCCTGTTCATCCAGATGCTCCCACTTATCCATTTTGTCACGGCATCAGTGGGTTGTATTTATGTCTTCCCAAAGAGGCTTACGTCATTCTCCTCTTCTTCATTTTAGCCTCACAACAGCCCTGTGAAGTAGGTTACGCTAAGAGTGTGTACAGTGGTGAGATCCAAAAATTTTAGGATCAGGTTCCCTCGCCAGCCCCCCCTCAGCAAAGGGGGCAGAGGCGTACCTAGGCAAACCTGAGCCCTGGGGAAAACCTGAGATGAATGCCACCCCCCATGGGCAGCCACCCCACCACGACCCCCCCAAATTTTTTTGCACCAGGTCATTTCTAAATCATCATCACATTATAGAAAATGCCCCAACTCACAAATCTGAACACAGCAAAGAACACAGGTTCTTTGATAGAGACTGGTGAGATAAAAGGTACGAAAGGCTGAGAATCCATGAATGGCAGTACCTGAAAGGGATTAACCCAGTTCAGGGAGTTACATTATTAGTCGCAATTGCTATATGGAACCTTCTCGTTCAAAGGCAGTATGCCTCTCAGGGAGGCGAGGGTGTGGAGATGGTAAAGCTGACCCAATTAGTAACCCCCTCTTGGCACACACAAATAATTAGTAACCCACTCTCGGGAACTGGTGAGAACCTGCTGGATCCCACCTCTGAGTGTGTAACTGGCCCACAGTCACTTTGAGAGCTTCCCTGGCCCAAATGGAGATTCGAACTTGGGTCTCCCAGGTGCTAGTCTTGACACTCTAACCATTCACCCCCAACCCTCTTGAAGCCCTATGTACACATAGGCAATCTAAAAATTACAGAGAAATGTATAAATTCTTCTCAGCCTTCATTTTTCCCCATTCAGTTAAATAAATTGATGGTTCTCGCTTCCTGTTTCAGAAGAGGTTTGATTCCCCCTTTTTTCCCATCACTACAATGTTGTCATTCAAGCTGCACATCAGGAGGGGGTCACACTACCCATGATCCTCTTGATATTTGGTCACCATTTTGTGTGAATAGTGCAACCTCTGTATTTCCCAGCTTTGGTACATACCATATGATACCCAACTTTTCTCAGGATACATGAGTATTGAAGCTGGGAAAATATGCGTCATCCTATTCAAACAAAATGGTGACCACATATTTCAGTAGGATTGTCAGTAGCATGATTTCCCCATCCACATGGCTTGAGCAGCAAAATCATAATGCCCCAAAAGAGCTAAAAAACACAGAAAATGCATTTGCTTGCATTCCAGAAGGAAGTACACAAAAGTAGTGTGTGTTGCTGCATTTTGACAACTCCTTGGGCTTAGAAGAAGAAGAAGAAGAAGAAGAAGAAGAGTTTGGATTTATATCCCCCCCCCCTTTCTCTCCTGCAGGAGACTCAAAGGGGCTGACAATCTCCTTGCCCTTCCCCCCTCACAACAAACACCCTGTGAGGTGGGTGAGGCTGAGAGAGCTCCGAGAAGCTGTGACTAGCCCAAGGTCACCCAGCTGGCGTGTGTGGGAGTGCACAGGCTAATCTGAATTCCCCAGATAAGCCTCCACAGCTCAGGCGGCAATCAAACCCGGTTCCTCCAGATTAGATACACGAGCTCTTAACCTCCTACGCCACTGCTGCTCCTAGATGAACAAGACTGCAGAACAACAGTTTCTTAAAGACCAACAAGATTTCCAGGACATAAACTTTTGAGTCACGACTGTGATGAAGGGAGCTGTGATTCTTGAAAGCTTATACCCTGGAAATCTTATTTGCCTTTACAGTGTTACTGGACTTGAATCTTCTTCAATTGCTGACCAACGCAGCTACTCACCTGTAACTATCTTAATGGGCTTAGGTGTCACATGTCTATGTGCTTCTCATGTATCTATTTTTATTTTGGTGTACTTGACCTGAAAGTTGATCCTACCCTTTCAGAAAAAGAAAACACATTACCTGAGAATGCAGGTGTGTGTGAATGCGTGTGTGTGTGTGTGGGGGGGGGGAATCTCATGTGTGTGTGTGTGGGGGGGGAATCTCATGATTGTCTTTTGATCCCCATCAAAAATAAAAATCCCAGACATGGGAAAACATTAAGGCTAAGTATTTTCAGTCTGGCCTTTTCCTTGACGTGTTGCTGTTTCTGAATTTTTTATTTTATTATAATCACATTGGTTATCCAGGTGTATATAATTGAAAACCCATGACTGAGATATATGTGTTTTCACTGGTCTTTGAAGAAAGAGTTTGGAATCAGGCTTTTCACTCCAAACTTCTGTTCCCCTCAACCAAGGCATTTCTTTGGTATCCTTCACAACACCTAAAAACTGCAACTTTTAATTATGGTTCAGGAGGTTTGTCTGACATGGGTAGAGATTAGATCAGCTCTTCATTTAACATTGATGAGAATATAACCTCTGCTGATATTCCCTTCAGATCGAGAAGAGGATGCTTTTGAGTAAACAAACTGGCACTAAAGTTTCAGGCACTAAAGGCGAAGTGGTAGAATTCCTCCAGGGATCCAGTTCTCATTTGCAATACAGTTTTGGAACTGGTTAACCTTCTCCCTGTAACATTTCAGTTTTCAAATGGAGACTTTCCAGCTGCCTCATTACTTTCCTACCAGTAAAACAAGGCAAGATAAATATTGTTTGGTAACAGCAGAACAAGATGACCTGCCATTCAAATGCCAAAATGGTCAAGGAGCAAACCATGTCAAATCTCTCCTGCGGCACAGCTAGATTTAGGTGATAGTCTTGACAAGATGGTATGTCCAAACTAGATAATATATCTGCCATAAGTCTGTCCAGAGTTTCAGAGCTGGGAACTTGGACAAACAGGTATAGAACCAAATGCTCACTCAAATTATTATTCCCATGCCCCCCCCCCCAACCTGTAAACTATACTGGATTCTTTTTTCTACCGTGTTTCCCAAAAAAAACAAGACAGGCAAGTTCTATATTAATTTTTGCTCCCAAAGATGCGCTATGTCTTATTTTCAGGGGATGTCTTATTTTTCTGTGTTCTGTTTTTTGGGCATGCTTCCAAACAAAAACTTTGCTACGTCTGACTTTCGGGGGATGCCTTATATTTCGCACTTCAGCAAAACCTCTACTACGTCTTATTTTCAGGGGATGTCTTATATTCGGGGAAACAGGATATTTTCCAGCTCTTGCTCCAGCAGAGTATCAAGAAGAAGAAAAGTTTGGATTTATATCTTGCCTTTCTCTCCTGTAAGGAGATTCAAGGTGGCTTACAAGCTCCTTTTCCTTCCTCTGCCCACAACAGACACCTTGTGAGATAGGTGGGGCTGAGTTCTGAATGAATTATTACTAGCTTGAGGTCATTAAGCAGGAATGTAGGAGTGGGCAAACAAATCTGTTCACCAGATAAGAGTCCCGCGCTCATGTGGAGGTGTTGGGAATCAAACTTGGTTCTCCAGATAGAGTCCACTGCCCTTAACTGCAACACCACACTGGCTCACTACCCAAAGACACCTTGTGAGATAGGTGGGGCTGAGAGAGTTCACAACGTTCATTTTCCATCCCTCTTTTGTCTTCATGGATCTCGCTGACCAATCCATGGAAGACCCTAAACATTCTTCCCTTTGCTTTGCTGTCACAGCCACACCGTTGAGTGTTGGTTTAGAGTGGAACTCCAGGGAGCCTCTAGTCATATGAAGCTCCATCTTGTTGAACACATTCAAAAGGACAGAGCAGGAATGAATACAATGATTTTTCACAGCAAGTACCCGCAAAAGTTAATGAGTGCTGGTTTTATGAACAACATTAAACCCAAAGAGGCTGTAGTATTAGGGTACGCAGCCTGAGGTAAATCAGTAGGGCTTTGTTGAAATGAACCAGGTCAAAGATGGACAGGGTATGGACAGCCACATTTTATACAAACAAATTCAAGAGGATCAGAAAACCCTGAGAAAACTTTCATTTCCTCTTTCTCTCCACAAGCATTTTCTACAATGTGTCAGGGTGCCTGAGAGGCAGTGTGATGTAATGGTTAGATGTCCTACCAGGACCATTTAGCCATATGCTCAATGTGGAGCTAAACTTGAGGCCACGTCTTGATGCTCAGCCTAGACTTCCTGTTGCTCACAGGATTTTTAGAAGTATATAATGAGGGAGAGAATCATGTACACTGCCCTGAGATTCACAGTGGAAACGTCAGAACAAAATGTGGTAAATCAATAAGCTCTGGAGAAGCGTGATAAACTTTGGTTTATTCCACTGCTTTAGAGCTGATTGTTTACCACTCTGTGATTTCATACTTTTTTCATGAATGTCCCAAGGTCACGCAACAAGGAAAATTGCTTTCTCATTGTTAGCTATGCAGTCACAAAAGAGGCGGCAAATGGGACGTCTGCCTCACTCCTTTCCTGATCCTTTAGCAGCCACCTTTAGCTGGGGAGTCTCATTTAAATTTTCTAATTAAATAAATAAGAACCAAGCATAACCAGGAATGTCTGGGGAAATGCTCGGCACTCCCATCTTCTCTAGGCTTCACACCCAAAAAACTCCAGAAATTATCCAACCTAGAACTGGCAACTCTACTTTCAAAGCTGGTGTGCCCCCCAAAATCAACAAGCCACCTTGAGTAGGTTCTTAGGAGGGGTCTCATATAAATTTTATAAATAAAAATAAATAAAAGAACCAAGTATAACCAGGAACATCTGTGGAGATGCTTGGGATGAAATTTGGGGTGTTATGAGTACGTTCCTAATTCTATCAAATGTTAATTAGGGAAAGGCCTAATAGATAACATTTGATCAACTTCAGGATGTAAGTTTTTCCCCACTGACTTACCTGCATTGATAAAGGCACAGATTCTCGCTGAGGTCATGTTGGCAGAGAGATCTACTCAGACTACTTGCGGAGTAAGGTGTTAATCTAAATCCTGATGCAGGAAAGTCTCTGTACCAGGGGTATTTGGGATGAGCATTTACACATGCAATTTGAACCTGCCAAGGGGCCCAAATATTACCAGTGTTAAAGCATCTTTGCTATGTCTAGTGGGAAACCAGTTAGTTAGTTTAAAAAGGCATTACCTATCATTTCTTGACCTTTTCAGTCTCTTAATATTATTGCCCTCTGAGCATCCAGAGTACACAGATGAGGGACACTATAAAATCCACTTCGTCCTGAAACCTTTCACAAATATTAGAACTTGGTAGGAATGGGTTTTTCTCTATTTGAATTTCAGATTGCTATTTAAAGGTTATCTGTCTACATTTCCACAAGGAAAAGGATGAGAGGGGAAAGAACAAAAATATGTCGTAACAAATGTTCTGTACCTTTGTTTTCCAGAGCACAGGTCAGATGAAGGTGGTAAACGTGAATGGAAGAGTATGGTTTTTCACCTAACATATTAGCAGAGGTGGGATCCAGCAGGTTCTCACAGGTTCCTGAGAGTAGGTTACTAATTATTTGTGTGTGACGAGAGGGGGTTACTAATTGGTGATGTTGCCACGTGATTTTTGCCTTAGTTACACCCCTCCTCTCAGCAGTAGCGCGCAGAACTTGAAGCAGTCTAGCAGGAGGTGCACCGGCGTGCGTGGCAGCCTGCGCCTGCGAGCATTCGTTTCCCACTGAAAGACCGGCGCAGCGGCTGCGTCCTTGCCACAGCCCCGCCCAGGAATGCCCCGCCCCCGGAATGCCTGGCCACGCCCCCGTCGTTCCCCGCCCAGCCCCATTGGCGCTACGTCACAGTTTGAATCCCACCACCATGGGAACCTGTTACTAAAATTTTTGGATCCCACCACTGCATATTAGCCTCTATTTCTGGCTGATAAATTCGATGTGTTGTAGTGGCTAGAGGGCCAGATCAGTATTTAGTGAGAACCAGGTCCAAATTGCCACTCTGTCATGGAAGCACTGGTAAACTTGTCCCAGTGATGGGATTCAAATAATTTAACAACTGATCATTTGCAAGCATCATTTTAACAACCAGTTCTGCTGAAGTGGTGCGGACTTGCTGAATCCCACCACTGGCCTGTCCTTATCTCTCTTCAGAGAGATCTCTCTTGAGAGTGAGCAAGTTGTGTGGTTAAGAGCAGATGGGCTCTAGTCTGGAAAACCAGGTTTCGTTCCCCACTCCTCTATGGTGATCTTCGCACAGCAGAAATAAAACATCTTGGGAACATTTTAAAAAGCATTTTGGGGGACGAGTTTGCTCAGCTCTCTTCCCCCAAAATGACTTCAAAACGTTTTATTTCTCACAACCCGCATTTTTTAAAAAATCGCTAAACTAGCAATCTCCCCCTCCCCCAAACTTGGGTTGAAAACATTTCCGGCCTGCTGGGTGAACAAAAGCAGGCAGGAAATGTTTTATTTCTCCTGCCCAAACCCCTTACTTTCATTTAGCTGCTTGTGGCTGCATTTTGTGTGCTGCAGCAGAGATTCTCTGAAGGTTCTCCACAGAGGTTTCCTCGCCTTGCAGCTTATCCACGCGTAATTTTAGTGTAAAAAATGGATGAATAAAGTTTCTTCTGCCTGGCATTCCCATGCGTGTGTTGTTTTCCCTTTTGTTGTTGTTTTGAGAGGGATGTCTGCAAAGCTATACCTCCTCTTCCCTCCCCTCCATTGCATGTCACGCTTCACTCCCTCCTCTTCCCTTGAATGCCACCCCTCCCCTCCCCATCCCTCCGCTAGGGTGGGTGGGCCATGTCCAGATGCCGGGCCCCTCTCTCACCTCCCTTGCATGCCACCCTTCCCTCCTCTCCCTCTCTCCTCTTCCCTTGCATGCCACCCTTCCCTCCCCTTCCCCTCCCTCCGCTAGGGTGGGTGGGCCATGTCCAAATGCCGGGCCCCCTCCCTTCCCTTCTCTCCCTTGCATCTGTGCTCTGTAAAGTAGCTCTGTAAAGTAGGCGGGAAAAATCTGTTTTGGCTGGCAACCCTTTTGGCTGGCACAACAAGCTATGTGTGAACTAAAACAGCCAAAACTGATATTTTAAAAACATCTGCAGAATGTTTTATTTCTGCTGTGCGGAAATCACCTATATGAAGCCTGATAGGTGACCTTGAGCCGGTCACAGTTCTCTCCAAACTCTCTCTGCCTCACCTACCTCACGAGGTGTCTGTTGTGGGGAGAGGAAGGGAAGGAGTTTGCAAGCTGTTTTGAGACTCCTTAGGTTGAGAAAAGGCATAAATCCAAACTCCTCCTCCTCCTCTTCTTCATCTATCCTACTTGGAAGATAGGCACCTTGGCTCACTTAGTCCTTGAATGTCCTTTCTTTGGTGGAGAGAGAGAGACATTGATAAACCAGGATGAATTTATGAGCAATGCTCAACGTTTTTCCTTTCTTCTGTGGAGTAAGGATCCCAAGATTCCCAAATCTTGAGCCTCTTATCTTTTAGTAGTTCGGCACAAAAAAAAAAAACTGTTGTGCCTGCTCAGTTATTGGGCTTTGAACATGAACTGAAGTCTACATAGCAAAATGTGGCTAGGTTCATATTAAGAACATAAGAACATAAGAACATAAGAACAAGCCAGCTGGATCAGACCAAAGTCCATCTAGTCCAGCTCTCTGCTACTCGCAGTGGCCCACCAGGTGCCTTTGGGAGCTCACATGTAGGATGTGAACGCAATGGCCTTCTGCGGCTGTTGCTCCCGATCACCTGGTCTGTTAAGGCATTTGCAATCTCAGATCAAAGAGAATCAAGATTGGTAGCCATAAATCGACTTCTCCTCCATAAATCTGTCCAAGCCCCTTTTAAAGCTATCCGGGTTAGTGGCCATCACCACCTCCTGTGGCAGCATATTCCAAACACCAATCACACGTTGCGTGAAGAAGTGTTTCCTTTTATTAGTCCTAATTCTTCCCCCCAGCATTTTCAATGTATGCCCCCTGGTTCTAGTATTGTGAGAAAGAGAGAAAAATTTCTCTCTGTCAACATTTTCTACCCCATGCATAATTTTGTAGACGTCAATCATATCCCCCCTCAGCCATCTCCTCTCCAAACTAAAGAGTCCCAAACGCTGCAGCCTCTCCTCATAGGGAAGGTGCTCCAGTCCCTCAATCATCCTTGTTGCCCTTCTCTGCACTTTTTCTATCTCCTCAATATCCTTTTTGAGATGCGGCGACCAGAACTGGACACAGTACTCCAAGTGCGGTCGCACCACTGCTTTATATAAGGGCATGACAGTCTTTGCAGTTTTATTATCAATTCCTTTTCTAACGATCCCCAGCATAGAGTTTGCCTTTTTCACAGCTGCCATGCATTGAGTTGACATTCCCATGGAACTATCAACTAAGACGCCCAAATCCCTTTCCTGGTCTGTGACTGATAGCACTGACCCCTCTACCCCCCCCCCCCCCCACCCCCCCCCCCCCCCACCCCCCCCCCCCCCCACCCCCCCCCCCCCCCACCCCCCCCCCCCCCCACCCCCCCCCCCCCCCACCCCCCCCCCCCCCCACCCCCCCCCCCCCCCACCCCCCCCCCCCCCCACCCCCCCCCCCCCCCACCCCCCCCCCCCCCCACCCCCCCCCCCCCCCACCCCCCCCCCCCCCCACCCCCCCCCCCCCCCACCCCCCCCCCCCCCCACCCCCCCCCCCCCCCACCCCCCCCCCCCCCCACCCCCCCCCCCCCCCACCCCCCCCCCCCCCCACCCCCCCCCCCCCCCACCCCCCCCCCCCCCCACCCCCCCCCCCCCCCACCCCCCCCCCCCCCCACCCCCCCCCCCCCCCACCCCCCCCCCCCCCCACCCCCCCCCCCCCCCACCCCCCCCCCCCCCCACCCCCCCCCCCCCCCACCCCCCCCCCCCCCCACCCCCCCCCCCCCCCACCCCCCCCCCCCCCCACCCCCCCCCCCCCCCACCCCCCCCCCCCCCCACCCCCCCCCCCCCCCACCCCCCCCCCCCCCCACCCCCCCCCCCCCCCACCCCCCCCCCCCCCCACCCCCCCCCCCCCCCACCCCCCCCCCCCCCCACCCCCCCCCCCCCCCACCCCCCCCCCCCCCCACCCCCCCCCCCCCCCACCCCCCCCCCCCCCCACCCCCCCCCCCCCCCACCCCCCCCCCCCCCCACCCCCCCCCCCCCCCACCCCCCCCCCCCCCCACCCCCCCCCCCCCCCACCCCCCCCCCCCCCCACCCCCCCCCCCCCCCACCCCCCCCCCCCCCCACCCCCCCCCCCCCCCACCCCCCCCCCCCCCCACCCCCCCCCCCCCCCACCCCCCCCCCCCCCCACCCCCCCCCCCCCCCACCCCCCCCCCCCCCCACCCCCCCCCCCCCCCACCCCCCCCCCCCCCCACCCCCCCCCCCCCCCACCCCCCCCCCCCCCCACCCCCCCCCCCCCCCACCCCCCCCCCCCCCCACCCCCCCCCCCCCCCACCCCCCCCCCCCCCCACCCCCCCCCCCCCCCACCCCCCCCCCCCCCCACCCCCCCCCCCCCCCACCCCCCCCCCCCCCCACCCCCCCCCCCCCCCACCCCCCCCCCCCCCCACCCCCCCCCCCCCCCACCCCCCCCCCCCCCCACCCCCCCCCCCCCCCACCCCCCCCCCCCCCCACCCCCCCCCCCCCCCACCCCCCCCCCCCCCCACCCCCCCCCCCCCCCACCCCCCCCCCCCCCCACCCCCCCCCCCCCCCACCCCCCCCCCCCCCCACCCCCCCCCCCCCCCACCCCCCCCCCCCCCCACCCCCCCCCCCCCCCACCCCCCCCCCCCCCCACCCCCCCCCCCCCCCACCCCCCCCCCCCCCCACCCCCCCCCCCCCCCACCCCCCCCCCCCCCCACCCCCCCCCCCCCCCACCCCCCCCCCCCCCCACCCCCCCCCCCCCCCACCCCCCCCCCCCCCCACCCCCCCCCCCCCCCACCCCCCCCCCCCCCCACCCCCCCCCCCCCCCACCCCCCCCCCCCCCCACCCCCCCCCCCCCCCACCCCCCCCCCCCCCCACCCCCCCCCCCCCCCACCCCCCCCCCCCCCCACCCCCCCCCCCCCCCACCCCCCCCCCCCCCCACCCCCCCCCCCCCCCACCCCCCCCCCCCCCCACCCCCCCCCCCCCCCACCCCCCCCCCCCCCCACCCCCCCCCCCCCCCACCCCCCCCCCCCCCCACCCCCCCCCCCCCCCACCCCCCCCCCCCCCCACCCCCCCCCCCCCCCACCCCCCCCCCCCCCCACCCCCCCCCCCCCCCACCCCCCCCCCCCCCCACCCCCCCCCCCCCCCACCCCCCCCCCCCCCCACCCCCCCCCCCCCCCACCCCCCCCCCCCCCCACCCCCCCCCCCCCCCACCCCCCCCCCCCCCCACCCCCCCCCCCCCCCACCCCCCCCCCCCCCCACCCCCCCCCCCCCCCACCCCCCCCCCCCCCCACCCCCCCCCCCCCCCACCCCCCCCCCCCCCCACCCCCCCCCCCCCCCACCCCCCCCCCCCCCCACCCCCCCCCCCCCCCACCCCCCCCCCCCCCCACCCCCCCCCCCCCCCACCCCCCCCCCCCCCCACCCCCCCCCCCCCCCACCCCCCCCCCCCCCCACCCCCCCCCCCCCCCACCCCCCCCCCCCCCCACCCCCCCCCCCCCCCACCCCCCCCCCCCCCCACCCCCCCCCCCCCCCACCCCCCCCCCCCCCCACCCCCCCCCCCCCCCACCCCCCCCCCCCCCCACCCCCCCCCCCCCCCACCCCCCCCCCCCCCCACCCCCCCCCCCCCCCACCCCCCCCCCCCCCCACCCCCCCCCCCCCCCACCCCCCCCCCCCCCCACCCCCCCCCCCCCCCACCCCCCCCCCCCCCCACCCCCCCCCCCCCCCACCCCCCCCCCCCCCCACCCCCCCCCCCCCCCACCCCCCCCCCCCCCCACCCCCCCCCCCCCCCACCCCCCCCCCCCCCCACCCCCCCCCCCCCCCACCCCCCCCCCCCCCCACCCCCCCCCCCCCCCACCCCCCCCCCCCCCCACCCCCCCCCCCCCCCACCCCCCCCCCCCCCCACCCCCCCCCCCCCCCACCCCCCCCCCCCCCCACCCCCCCCCCCCCCCACCCCCCCCCCCCCCCACCCCCCCCCCCCCCCACCCCCCCCCCCCCCCACCCCCCCCCCCCCCCACCCCCCCCCCCCCCCACCCCCCCCCCCCCCCACCCCCCCCCCCCCCCACCCCCCCCCCCCCCCACCCCCCCCCCCCCCCACCCCCCCCCCCCCCCACCCCCCCCCCCCCCCACCCCCCCCCCCCCCCACCCCCCCCCCCCCCCACCCCCCCCCCCCCCCACCCCCCCCCCCCCCCACCCCCCCCCCCCCCCACCCCCCCCCCCCCCCACCCCCCCCCCCCCCCACCCCCCCCCCCCCCCACCCCCCCCCCCCCCCACCCCCCCCCCCCCCCACCCCCCCCCCCCCCCACCCCCCCCCCCCCCCACCCCCCCCCCCCCCCACCCCCCCCCCCCCCCACCCCCCCCCCCCCCCACCCCCCCCCCCCCCCACCCCCCCCCCCCCCCACCCCCCCCCCCCCCCACCCCCCCCCCCCCCCACCCCCCCCCCCCCCCACCCCCCCCCCCCCCCACCCCCCCCCCCCCCCACCCCCCCCCCCCCCCACCCCCCCCCCCCCCCACCCCCCCCCCCCCCCACCCCCCCCCCCCCCCACCCCCCCCCCCCCCCACCCCCCCCCCCCCCCACCCCCCCCCCCCCCCACCCCCCCCCCCCCCCACCCCCCCCCCCCCCCACCCCCCCCCCCCCCCACCCCCCCCCCCCCCCACCCCCCCCCCCCCCCACCCCCCCCCCCCCCCACCCCCCCCCCCCCCCACCCCCCCCCCCCCCCACCCCCCCCCCCCCCCACCCCCCCCCCCCCCCACCCCCCCCCCCCCCCACCCCCCCCCCCCCCCACCCCCCCCCCCCCCCACCCCCCCCCCCCCCCACCCCCCCCCCCCCCCACCCCCCCCCCCCCCCACCCCCCCCCCCCCCCACCCCCCCCCCCCCCCACCCCCCCCCCCCCCCACCCCCCCCCCCCCCCACCCCCCCCCCCCCCCACCCCCCCCCCCCCCCACCCCCCCCCCCCCCCACCCCCCCCCCCCCCCACCCCCCCCCCCCCCCACCCCCCCCCCCCCCCACCCCCCCCCCCCCCCACCCCCCCCCCCCCCCACCCCCCCCCCCCCCCACCCCCCCCCCCCCCCACCCCCCCCCCCCCCCACCCCCCCCCCCCCCCACCCCCCCCCCCCCCCACCCCCCCCCCCCCCCACCCCCCCCCCCCCCCACCCCCCCCCCCCCCCACCCCCCCCCCCCCCCACCCCCCCCCCCCCCCACCCCCCCCCCCCCCCACCCCCCCCCCCCCCCACCCCCCCCCCCCCCCACCCCCCCCCCCCCCCACCCCCCCCCCCCCCCACCCCCCCCCCCCCCCACCCCCCCCCCCCCCCACCCCCCCCCCCCCCCACCCCCCCCCCCCCCCACCCCCCCCCCCCCCCACCCCCCCCCCCCCCCACCCCCCCCCCCCCCCACCCCCCCCCCCCCCCACCCCCCCCCCCCCCCACCCCCCCCCCCCCCCACCCCCCCCCCCCCCCACCCCCCCCCCCCCCCACCCCCCCCCCCCCCCACCCCCCCCCCCCCCCACCCCCCCCCCCCCCCACCCCCCCCCCCCCCCACCCCCCCCCCCCCCCACCCCCCCCCCCCCCCACCCCCCCCCCCCCCCACCCCCCCCCCCCCCCACCCCCCCCCCCCCCCACCCCCCCCCCCCCCCACCCCCCCCCCCCCCCACCCCCCCCCCCCCCCACCCCCCCCCCCCCCCACCCCCCCCCCCCCCCACCCCCCCCCCCCCCCACCCCCCCCCCCCCCCACCCCCCCCCCCCCCCACCCCCCCCCCCCCCCACCCCCCCCCCCCCCCACCCCCCCCCCCCCCCACCCCCCCCCCCCCCCACCCCCCCCCCCCCCCACCCCCCCCCCCCCCCACCCCCCCCCCCCCCCACCCCCCCCCCCCCCCACCCCCCCCCCCCCCCACCCCCCCCCCCCCCCACCCCCCCCCCCCCCCACCCCCCCCCCCCCCCACCCCCCCCCCCCCCCACCCCCCCCCCCCCCCACCCCCCCCCCCCCCCACCCCCCCCCCCCCCCACCCCCCCCCCCCCCCACCCCCCCCCCCCCCCACCCCCCCCCCCCCCCACCCCCCCCCCCCCCCACCCCCCCCCCCCCCCACCCCCCCCCCCCCCCACCCCCCCCCCCCCCCACCCCCCCCCCCCCCCACCCCCCCCCCCCCCCACCCCCCCCCCCCCCCACCCCCCCCCCCCCCCACCCCCCCCCCCCCCCACCCCCCCCCCCCCCCACCCCCCCCCCCCCCCACCCCCCCCCCCCCCCACCCCCCCCCCCCCCCACCCCCCCCCCCCCCCACCCCCCCCCCCCCCCACCCCCCCCCCCCCCCACCCCCCCCCCCCCCCACCCCCCCCCCCCCCCACCCCCCCCCCCCCCCACCCCCCCCCCCCCCCACCCCCCCCCCCCCCCACCCCCCCCCCCCCCCACCCCCCCCCCCCCCCACCCCCCCCCCCCCCCACCCCCCCCCCCCCCCACCCCCCCCCCCCCCCACCCCCCCCCCCCCCCACCCCCCCCCCCCCCCACCCCCCCCCCCCCCCACCCCCCCCCCCCCCCACCCCCCCCCCCCCCCACCCCCCCCCCCCCCCACCCCCCCCCCCCCCCACCCCCCCCCCCCCCCACCCCCCCCCCCCCCCACCCCCCCCCCCCCCCACCCCCCCCCCCCCCCACCCCCCCCCCCCCCCACCCCCCCCCCCCCCCACCCCCCCCCCCCCCCACCCCCCCCCCCCCCCACCCCCCCCCCCCCCCACCCCCCCCCCCCCCCACCCCCCCCCCCCCCCACCCCCCCCCCCCCCCACCCCCCCCCCCCCCCACCCCCCCCCCCCCCCACCCCCCCCCCCCCCCACCCCCCCCCCCCCCCACCCCCCCCCCCCCCCACCCCCCCCCCCCCCCACCCCCCCCCCCCCCCACCCCCCCCCCCCCCCACCCCCCCCCCCCCCCACCCCCCCCCCCCCCCACCCCCCCCCCCCCCCACCCCCCCCCCCCCCCACCCCCCCCCCCCCCCACCCCCCCCCCCCCCCACCCCCCCCCCCCCCCACCCCCCCCCCCCCCCACCCCCCCCCCCCCCCACCCC
Organism: Sphaerodactylus townsendi; assembly: GCF_021028975.2. Taxonomy (NCBI): domain Eukaryota; kingdom Metazoa; phylum Chordata; class Lepidosauria; order Squamata; family Sphaerodactylidae; genus Sphaerodactylus; species Sphaerodactylus townsendi. The sequence goes on from NC_059431.1 coordinate 18,826,811, forward strand.
CCCCCCCCCCCACCCCCCCCCCCCCCCACCCCCCCCCCCCCCCACCCCCCCCCCCCCCCACCCCCCCCCCCCCCCACCCCCCCCCCCCCCCACCCCCCCCCCCCCCCACCCCCCCCCCCCCCCACCCCCCCCCCCCCCCACCCCCCCCCCCCCCCACCCCCCCCCCCCCCCACCCCCCCCCCCCCCCACCCCCCCCCCCCCCCACCCCCCCCCCCCCCCACCCCCCCCCCCCCCCACCCCCCCCCCCCCCCACCCCCCCCCCCCCCCACCCCCCCCCCCCCCCACCCCCCCCCCCCCCCACCCCCCCCCCCCCCCACCCCCCCCCCCCCCCACCCCCCCCCCCCCCCACCCCCCCCCCCCCCCACCCCCCCCCCCCCCCACCCCCCCCCCCCCCCACCCCCCCCCCCCCCCACCCCCCCCCCCCCCCACCCCCCCCCCCCCCCACCCCCCCCCCCCCCCACCCCCCCCCCCCCCCACCCCCCCCCCCCCCCACCCCCCCCCCCCCCCACCCCCCCCCCCCCCCACCCCCCCCCCCCCCCACCCCCCCCCCCCCCCACCCCCCCCCCCCCCCACCCCCCCCCCCCCCCACCCCCCCCCCCCCCCACCCCCCCCCCCCCCCACCCCCCCCCCCCCCCACCCCCCCCCCCCCCCACCCCCCCCCCCCCCCACCCCCCCCCCCCCCCACCCCCCCCCCCCCCCACCCCCCCCCCCCCCCACCCCCCCCCCCCCCCACCCCCCCCCCCCCCCACCCCCCCCCCCCCCCACCCCCCCCCCCCCCCACCCCCCCCCCCCCCCACCCCCCCCCCCCCCCACCCCCCCCCCCCCCCACCCCCCCCCCCCCCCACCCCCCCCCCCCCCCACCCCCCCCCCCCCCCACCCCCCCCCCCCCCCACCCCCCCCCCCCCCCACCCCCCCCCCCCCCCACCCCCCCCCCCCCCCACCCCCCCCCCCCCCCACCCCCCCCCCCCCCCACCCCCCCCCCCCCCCACCCCCCCCCCCCCCCACCCCCCCCCCCCCCCACCCCCCCCCCCCCCCACCCCCCCCCCCCCCCACCCCCCCCCCCCCCCACCCCCCCCCCCCCCCACCCCCCCCCCCCCCCACCCCCCCCCCCCCCCACCCCCCCCCCCCCCCACCCCCCCCCCCCCCCACCCCCCCCCCCCCCCACCCCCCCCCCCCCCCACCCCCCCCCCCCCCCACCCCCCCCCCCCCCCACCCCCCCCCCCCCCCACCCCCCCCCCCCCCCACCCCCCCCCCCCCCCACCCCCCCCCCCCCCCACCCCCCCCCCCCCCCACCCCCCCCCCCCCCCACCCCCCCCCCCCCCCACCCCCCCCCCCCCCCACCCCCCCCCCCCCCCACCCCCCCCCCCCCCCACCCCCCCCCCCCCCCACCCCCCCCCCCCCCCACCCCCCCCCCCCCCCACCCCCCCCCCCCCCCACCCCCCCCCCCCCCCACCCCCCCCCCCCCCCACCCCCCCCCCCCCCCACCCCCCCCCCCCCCCACCCCCCCCCCCCCCCACCCCCCCCCCCCCCCACCCCCCCCCCCCCCCACCCCCCCCCCCCCCCACCCCCCCCCCCCCCCACCCCCCCCCCCCCCCACCCCCCCCCCCCCCCACCCCCCCCCCCCCCCACCCCCCCCCCCCCCCACCCCCCCCCCCCCCCACCCCCCCCCCCCCCCACCCCCCCCCCCCCCCACCCCCCCCCCCCCCCACCCCCCCCCCCCCCCACCCCCCCCCCCCCCCACCCCCCCCCCCCCCCACCCCCCCCCCCCCCCACCCCCCCCCCCCCCCACCCCCCCCCCCCCCCACCCCCCCCCCCCCCCACCCCCCCCCCCCCCCACCCCCCCCCCCCCCCACCCCCCCCCCCCCCCACCCCCCCCCCCCCCCACCCCCCCCCCCCCCCACCCCCCCCCCCCCCCACCCCCCCCCCCCCCCACCCCCCCCCCCCCCCACCCCCCCCCCCCCCCACCCCCCCCCCCCCCCACCCCCCCCCCCCCCCACCCCCCCCCCCCCCCACCCCCCCCCCCCCCCACCCCCCCCCCCCCCCACCCCCCCCCCCCCCCACCCCCCCCCCCCCCCACCCCCCCCCCCCCCCACCCCCCCCCCCCCCCACCCCCCCCCCCCCCCACCCCCCCCCCCCCCCACCCCCCCCCCCCCCCACCCCCCCCCCCCCCCACCCCCCCCCCCCCCCACCCCCCCCCCCCCCCACCCCCCCCCCCCCCCACCCCCCCCCCCCCCCACCCCCCCCCCCCCCCACCCCCCCCCCCCCCCACCCCCCCCCCCCCCCACCCCCCCCCCCCCCCACCCCCCCCCCCCCCCACCCCCCCCCCCCCCCACCCCCCCCCCCCCCCACCCCCCCCCCCCCCCACCCCCCCCCCCCCCCACCCCCCCCCCCCCCCACCCCCCCCCCCCCCCACCCCCCCCCCCCCCCACCCCCCCCCCCCCCCACCCCCCCCCCCCCCCACCCCCCCCCCCCCCCACCCCCCCCCCCCCCCACCCCCCCCCCCCCCCACCCCCCCCCCCCCCCACCCCCCCCCCCCCCCACCCCCCCCCCCCCCCACCCCCCCCCCCCCCCACCCCCCCCCCCCCCCACCCCCCCCCCCCCCCACCCCCCCCCCCCCCCACCCCCCCCCCCCCCCACCCCCCCCCCCCCCCACCCCCCCCCCCCCCCACCCCCCCCCCCCCCCACCCCCCCCCCCCCCCACCCCCCCCCCCCCCCACCCCCCCCCCCCCCCACCCCCCCCCCCCCCCACCCCCCCCCCCCCCCACCCCCCCCCCCCCCCACCCCCCCCCCCCCCCACCCCCCCCCCCCCCCACCCCCCCCCCCCCCCACCCCCCCCCCCCCCCACCCCCCCCCCCCCCCACCCCCCCCCCCCCCCACCCCCCCCCCCCCCCACCCCCCCCCCCCCCCACCCCCCCCCCCCCCCACCCCCCCCCCCCCCCACCCCCCCCCCCCCCCACCCCCCCCCCCCCCCACCCCCCCCCCCCCCCACCCCCCCCCCCCCCCACCCCCCCCCCCCCCCACCCCCCCCCCCCCCCACCCCCCCCCCCCCCCACCCCCCCCCCCCCCCACCCCCCCCCCCCCCCACCCCCCCCCCCCCCCACCCCCCCCCCCCCCCACCCCCCCCCCCCCCCACCCCCCCCCCCCCCCACCCCCCCCCCCCCCCACCCCCCCCCCCCCCCACCCCCCCCCCCCCCCACCCCCCCCCCCCCCCACCCCCCCCCCCCCCCACCCCCCCCCCCCCCCACCCCCCCCCCCCCCCACCCCCCCCCCCCCCCACCCCCCCCCCCCCCCACCCCCCCCCCCCCCCACCCCCCCCCCCCCCCACCCCCCCCCCCCCCCACCCCCCCCCCCCCCCACCCCCCCCCCCCCCCACCCCCCCCCCCCCCCACCCCCCCCCCCCCCCACCCCCCCCCCCCCCCACCCCCCCCCCCCCCCACCCCCCCCCCCCCCCACCCCCCCCCCCCCCCACCCCCCCCCCCCCCCACCCCCCCCCCCCCCCACCCCCCCCCCCCCCCACCCCCCCCCCCCCCCACCCCCCCCCCCCCCCACCCCCCCCCCCCCCCACCCCCCCCCCCCCCCACCCCCCCCCCCCCCCACCCCCCCCCCCCCCCACCCCCCCCCCCCCCCACCCCCCCCCCCCCCCACCCCCCCCCCCCCCCACCCCCCCCCCCCCCCACCCCCCCCCCCCCCCACCCCCCCCCCCCCCCACCCCCCCCCCCCCCCACCCCCCCCCCCCCCCACCCCCCCCCCCCCCCACCCCCCCCCCCCCCCACCCCCCCCCCCCCCCACCCCCCCCCCCCCCCACCCCCCCCCCCCCCCACCCCCCCCCCCCCCCACCCCCCCCCCCCCCCACCCCCCCCCCCCCCCACCCCCCCCCCCCCCCACCCCCCCCCCCCCCCACCCCCCCCCCCCCCCACCCCCCCCCCCCCCCACCCCCCCCCCCCCCCACCCCCCCCCCCCCCCACCCCCCCCCCCCCCCACCCCCCCCCCCCCCCACCCCCCCCCCCCCCCACCCCCCCCCCCCCCCACCCCCCCCCCCCCCCACCCCCCCCCCCCCCCACCCCCCCCCCCCCCCACCCCCCCCCCCCCCCACCCCCCCCCCCCCCCACCCCCCCCCCCCCCCACCCCCCCCCCCCCCCACCCCCCCCCCCCCCCACCCCCCCCCCCCCCCACCCCCCCCCCCCCCCACCCCCCCCCCCCCCCACCCCCCCCCCCCCCCACCCCCCCCCCCCCCCACCCCCCCCCCCCCCCACCCCCCCCCCCCCCCACCCCCCCCCCCCCCCACCCCCCCCCCCCCCCACCCCCCCCCCCCCCCACCCCCCCCCCCCCCCACCCCCCCCCCCCCCCACCCCCCCCCCCCCCCACCCCCCCCCCCCCCCACCCCCCCCCCCCCCCACCCCCCCCCCCCCCCACCCCCCCCCCCCCCCACCCCCCCCCCCCCCCACCCCCCCCCCCCCCCACCCCCCCCCCCCCCCACCCCCCCCCCCCCCCACCCCCCCCCCCCCCCACCCCCCCCCCCCCCCACCCCCCCCCCCCCCCACCCCCCCCCCCCCCCACCCCCCCCCCCCCCCACCCCCCCCCCCCCCCACCCCCCCCCCCCCCCACCCCCCCCCCCCCCCACCCCCCCCCCCCCCCACCCCCCCCCCCCCCCACCCCCCCCCCCCCCCACCCCCCCCCCCCCCCACCCCCCCCCCCCCCCACCCCCCCCCCCCCCCACCCCCCCCCCCCCCCACCCCCCCCCCCCCCCACCCCCCCCCCCCCCCACCCCCCCCCCCCCCCACCCCCCCCCCCCCCCACCCCCCCCCCCCCCCACCCCCCCCCCCCCCCACCCCCCCCCCCCCCCACCCCCCCCCCCCCCCACCCCCCCCCCCCCCCACCCCCCCCCCCCCCCACCCCCCCCCCCCCCCACCCCCCCCCCCCCCCACCCCCCCCCCCCCCCACCCCCCCCCCCCCCCACCCCCCCCCCCCCCCACCCCCCCCCCCCCCCACCCCCCCCCCCCCCCACCCCCCCCCCCCCCCACCCCCCCCCCCCCCCACCCCCCCCCCCCCCCACCCCCCCCCCCCCCCACCCCCCCCCCCCCCCACCCCCCCCCCCCCCCACCCCCCCCCCCCCCCACCCCCCCCCCCCCCCACCCCCCCCCCCCCCCACCCCCCCCCCCCCCCACCCCCCCCCCCCCCCACCCCCCCCCCCCCCCACCCCCCCCCCCCCCCACCCCCCCCCCCCCCCACCCCCCCCCCCCCCCACCCCCCCCCCCCCCCACCCCCCCCCCCCCCCACCCCCCCCCCCCCCCACCCCCCCCCCCCCCCACCCCCCCCCCCCCCCACCCCCCCCCCCCCCCACCCCCCCCCCCCCCCACCCCCCCCCCCCCCCACCCCCCCCCCCCCCCACCCCCCCCCCCCCCCACCCCCCCCCCCCCCCACCCCCCCCCCCCCCCACCCCCCCCCCCCCCCACCCCCCCCCCCCCCCACCCCCCCCCCCCCCCACCCCCCCCCCCCCCCACCCCCCCCCCCCCCCACCCCCCCCCCCCCCCACCCCCCCCCCCCCCCACCCCCCCCCCCCCCCACCCCCCCCCCCCCCCACCCCCCCCCCCCCCCACCCCCCCCCCCCCCCACCCCCCCCCCCCCCCACCCCCCCCCCCCCCCACCCCCCCCCCCCCCCACCCCCCCCCCCCCCCACCCCCCCCCCCCCCCACCCCCCCCCCCCCCCACCCCCCCCCCCCCCCACCCCCCCCCCCCCCCACCCCCCCCCCCCCCCACCCCCCCCCCCCCCCACCCCCCCCCCCCCCCACCCCCCCCCCCCCCCACCCCCCCCCCCCCCCACCCCCCCCCCCCCCCACCCCCCCCCCCCCCCACCCCCCCCCCCCCCCACCCCCCCCCCCCCCCACCCCCCCCCCCCCCCACCCCCCCCCCCCCCCACCCCCCCCCCCCCCCACCCCCCCCCCCCCCCACCCCCCCCCCCCCCCACCCCCCCCCCCCCCCACCCCCCCCCCCCCCCACCCCCCCCCCCCCCCACCCCCCCCCCCCCCCACCCCCCCCCCCCCCCACCCCCCCCCCCCCCCACCCCCCCCCCCCCCCACCCCCCCCCCCCCCCACCCCCCCCCCCCCCCACCCCCCCCCCCCCCCACCCCCCCCCCCCCCCACCCCCCCCCCCCCCCACCCCCCCCCCCCCCCACCCCCCCCCCCCCCCACCCCCCCCCCCCCCCACCCCCCCCCCCCCCCACCCCCCCCCCCCCCCACCCCCCCCCCCCCCCACCCCCCCCCCCCCCCACCCCCCCCCCCCCCCACCCCCCCCCCCCCCCACCCCCCCCCCCCCCCACCCCCCCCCCCCCCCACCCCCCCCCCCCCCCACCCCCCCCCCCCCCCACCCCCCCCCCCCCCCACCCCCCCCCCCCCCCACCCCCCCCCCCCCCCACCCCCCCCCCCCCCCACCCCCCCCCCCCCCCACCCCCCCCCCCCCCCACCCCCCCCCCCCCCCACCCCCCCCCCCCCCCACCCCCCCCCCCCCCCACCCCCCCCCCCCCCCACCCCCCCCCCCCCCCACCCCCCCCCCCCCCCACCCCCCCCCCCCCCCACCCCCCCCCCCCCCCACCCCCCCCCCCCCCCACCCCCCCCCCCCCCCACCCCCCCCCCCCCCCACCCCCCCCCCCCCCCACCCCCCCCCCCCCCCACCCCCCCCCCCCCCCACCCCCCCCCCCCCCCACCCCCCCCCCCCCCCACCCCCCCCCCCCCCCACCCCCCCCCCCCCCCACCCCCCCCCCCCCCCACCCCCCCCCCCCCCCACCCCCCCCCCCCCCCACCCCCCCCCCCCCCCACCCCCCCCCCCCCCCACCCCCCCCCCCCCCCACCCCCCCCCCCCCCCACCCCCCCCCCCCCCCACCCCCCCCCCCCCCCACCCCCCCCCCCCCCCACCCCCCCCCCCCCCCACCCCCCCCCCCCCCCACCCCCCCCCCCCCCCACCCCCCCCCCCCCCCACCCCCCCCCCCCCCCACCCCCCCCCCCCCCCACCCCCCCCCCCCCCCACCCCCCCCCCCCCCCACCCCCCCCCCCCCCCACCCCCCCCCCCCCCCACCCCCCCCCCCCCCCACCCCCCCCCCCCCCCACCCCCCCCCCCCCCCACCCCCCCCCCCCCCCACCCCCCCCCCCCCCCACCCCCCCCCCCCCCCACCCCCCCCCCCCCCCACCCCCCCCCCCCCCCACCCCCCCCCCCCCCCACCCCCCCCCCCCCCCACCCCCCCCCCCCCCCACCCCCCCCCCCCCCCACCCCCCCCCCCCCCCACCCCCCCCCCCCCCCACCCCCCCCCCCCCCCACCCCCCCCCCCCCCCACCCCCCCCCCCCCCCACCCCCCCCCCCCCCCACCCCCCCCCCCCCCCACCCCCCCCCCCCCCCACCCCCCCCCCCCCCCACCCCCCCCCCCCCCCACCCCCCCCCCCCCCCACCCCCCCCCCCCCCCACCCCCCCCCCCCCCCACCCCCCCCCCCCCCCACCCCCCCCCCCCCCCACCCCCCCCCCCCCCCACCCCCCCCCCCCCCCACCCCCCCCCCCCCCCACCCCCCCCCCCCCCCACCCCCCCCCCCCCCCACCCCCCCCCCCCCCCACCCCCCCCCCCCCCCACCCCCCCCCCCCCCCACCCCCCCCCCCCCCCACCCCCCCCCCCCCCCACCCCCCCCCCCCCCCACCCCCCCCCCCCCCCACCCCCCCCCCCCCCCACCCCCCCCCCCCCCCACCCCCCCCCCCCCCCACCCCCCCCCCCCCCCACCCCCCCCCCCCCCCACCCCCCCCCCCCCCCACCCCCCCCCCCCCCCACCCCCCCCCCCCCCCACCCCCCCCCCCCCCCACCCCCCCCCCCCCCCACCCCCCCCCCCCCCCACCCCCCCCCCCCCCCACCCCCCCCCCCCCCCACCCCCCCCCCCCCCCACCCCCCCCCCCCCCCACCCCCCCCCCCCCCCACCCCCCCCCCCCCCCACCCCCCCCCCCCCCCACCCCCCCCCCCCCCCACCCCCCCCCCCCCCCACCCCCCCCCCCCCCCACCCCCCCCCCCCCCCACCCCCCCCCCCCCCCACCCCCCCCCCCCCCCACCCCCCCCCCCCCCCACCCCCCCCCCCCCCCACCCCCCCCCCCCCCCACCCCCCCCCCCCCCCACCCCCCCCCCCCCCCACCCCCCCCCCCCCCCACCCCCCCCCCCCCCCACCCCCCCCCCCCCCCACCCCCCCCCCCCCCCACCCCCCCCCCCCCCCACCCCCCCCCCCCCCCACCCCCCCCCCCCCCCACCCCCCCCCCCCCCCACCCCCCCCCCCCCCCACCCCCCCCCCCCCCCACCCCCCCCCCCCCCCACCCCCCCCCCCCCCCACCCCCCCCCCCCCCCACCCCCCCCCCCCCCCACCCCCCCCCCCCCCCACCCCCCCCCCCCCCCACCCCCCCCCCCCCCCACCCCCCCCCCCCCCCACCCCCCCCCCCCCCCACCCCCCCCCCCCCCCACCCCCCCCCCCCCCCACCCCCCCCCCCCCCCACCCCCCCCCCCCCCCACCCCCCCCCCCCCCCACCCCCCCCCCCCCCCACCCCCCCCCCCCCCCACCCCCCCCCCCCCCCACCCCCCCCCCCCCCCACCCCCCCCCCCCCCCACCCCCCCCCCCCCCCACCCCCCCCCCCCCCCACCCCCCCCCCCCCCCACCCCCCCCCCCCCCCACCCCCCCCCCCCCCCACCCCCCCCCCCCCCCACCCCCCCCCCCCCCCACCCCCCCCCCCCCCCACCCCCCCCCCCCCCCACCCCCCCCCCCCCCCACCCCCCCCCCCCCCCACCCCCCCCCCCCCCCACCCCCCCCCCCCCCCACCCCCCCCCCCCCCCACCCCCCCCCCCCCCCACCCCCCCCCCCCCCCACCCCCCCCCCCCCCCACCCCCCCCCCCCCCCACCCCCCCCCCCCCCCACCCCCCCCCCCCCCCACCCCCCCCCCCCCCCACCCCCCCCCCCCCCCACCCCCCCCCCCCCCCACCCCCCCCCCCCCCCACCCCCCCCCCCCCCCACCCCCCCCCCCCCCCACCCCCCCCCCCCCCCACCCCCCCCCCCCCCCACCCCCCCCCCCCCCCACCCCCCCCCCCCCCCACCCCCCCCCCCCCCCACCCCCCCCCCCCCCCACCCCCCCCCCCCCCCACCCCCCCCCCCCCCCACCCCCCCCCCCCCCCACCCCCCCCCCCCCCCACCCCCCCCCCCCCCCACCCCCCCCCCCCCCCACCCCCCCCCCCCCCCACCCCCCCCCCCCCCCACCCCCCCCCCCCCCCACCCCCCCCCCCCCCCACCCCCCCCCCCCCCCACCCCCCCCCCCCCCCACCCCCCCCCCCCCCCACCCCCCCCCCCCCCCACCCCCCCCCCCCCCCACCCCCCCCCCCCCCCACCCCCCCCCCCCCCCACCCCCCCCCCCCCCCACCCCCCCCCCCCCCCACCCCCCCCCCCCCCCACCCCCCCCCCCCCCCACCCCCCCCCCCCCCCACCCCCCCCCCCCCCCACCCCCCCCCCCCCCCACCCCCCCCCCCCCCCACCCCCCCCCCCCCCCACCCCCCCCCCCCCCCACCCCCCCCCCCCCCCACCCCCCCCCCCCCCCACCCCCCCCCCCCCCCACCCCCCCCCCCCCCCACCCCCCCCCCCCCCCACCCCCCCCCCCCCCCACCCCCCCCCCCCCCCACCCCCCCCCCCCCCCACCCCCCCCCCCCCCCACCCCCCCCCCCCCCCACCCCCCCCCCCCCCCACCCCCCCCCCCCCCCACCCCCCCCCCCCCCCACCCCCCCCCCCCCCCACCCCCCCCCCCCCCCACCCCCCCCCCCCCCCACCCCCCCCCCCCCCCACCCCCCCCCCCCCCCACCCCCCCCCCCCCCCACCCCCCCCCCCCCCCACCCCCCCCCCCCCCCACCCCCCCCCCCCCCCACCCCCCCCCCCCCCCACCCCCCCCCCCCCCCACCCCCCCCCCCCCCCACCCCCCCCCCCCCCCACCCCCCCCCCCCCCCACCCCCCCCCCCCCCCACCCCCCCCCCCCCCCACCCCCCCCCCCCCCCACCCCCCCCCCCCCCCACCCCCCCCCCCCCCCACCCCCCCCCCCCCCCACCCCCCCCCCCCCCCACCCCCCCCCCCCCCCACCCCCCCCCCCCCCCACCCCCCCCCCCCCCCACCCCCCCCCCCCCCCACCCCCCCCCCCCCCCACCCCCCCCCCCCCCCACCCCCCCCCCCCCCCACCCCCCCCCCCCCCCACCCCCCCCCCCCCCCACCCCCCCCCCCCCCCACCCCCCCCCCCCCCCACCCCCCCCCCCCCCCACCCCCCCCCCCCCCCACCCCCCCCCCCCCCCACCCCCCCCCCCCCCCACCCCCCCCCCCCCCCACCCCCCCCCCCCCCCACCCCCCCCCCCCCCCACCCCCCCCCCCCCCCACCCCCCCCCCCCCCCACCCCCCCCCCCCCCCACCCCCCCCCCCCCCCACCCCCCCCCCCCCCCACCCCCCCCCCCCCCCACCCCCCCCCCCCCCCACCCCCCCCCCCCCCCACCCCCCCCCCCCCCCACCCCCCCCCCCCCCCACCCCCCCCCCCCCCCACCCCCCCCCCCCCCCACCCCCCCCCCCCCCCACCCCCCCCCCCCCCCACCCCCCCCCCCCCCCACCCCCCCCCCCCCCCACCCCCCCCCCCCCCCACCCCCCCCCCCCCCCACCCCCCCCCCCCCCCACCCCCCCCCCCCCCCACCCCCCCCCCCCCCCACCCCCCCCCCCCCCCACCCCCCCCCCCCCCCACCCCCCCCCCCCCCCACCCCCCCCCCCCCCCACCCCCCCCCCCCCCCACCCCCCCCCCCCCCCACCCCCCCCCCCCCCCACCCCCCCCCCCCCCCACCCCCCCCCCCCCCCACCCCCCCCCCCCCCCACCCCCCCCCCCCCCCACCCCCCCCCCCCCCCACCCCCCCCCCCCCCCACCCCCCCCCCCCCCCACCCCCCCCCCCCCCCACCCCCCCCCCCCCCCACCCCCCCCCCCCCCCACCCCCCCCCCCCCCCACCCCCCCCCCCCCCCACCCCCCCCCCCCCCCACCCCCCCCCCCCCCCACCCCCCCCCCCCCCCACCCCCCCCCCCCCCCACCCCCCCCCCCCCCCACCCCCCCCCCCCCCCACCCCCCCCCCCCCCCACCCCCCCCCCCCCCCACCCCCCCCCCCCCCCACCCCCCCCCCCCCCCACCCCCCCCCCCCCCCACCCCCCCCCCCCCCCACCCCCCCCCCCCCCCACCCCCCCCCCCCCCCACCCCCCCCCCCCCCCACCCCCCCCCCCCCCCACCCCCCCCCCCCCCCACCCCCCCCCCCCCCCACCCCCCCCCCCCCCCACCCCCCCCCCCCCCCACCCCCCCCCCCCCCCACCCCCCCCCCCCCCCACCCCCCCCCCCCCCCACCCCCCCCCCCCCCCACCCCCCCCCCCCCCCACCCCCCCCCCCCCCCACCCCCCCCCCCCCCCACCCCCCCCCCCCCCCACCCCCCCCCCCCCCCACCCCCCCCCCCCCCCACCCCCCCCCCCCCCCACCCCCCCCCCCCCCCACCCCCCCCCCCCCCCACCCCCCCCCCCCCCCACCCCCCCCCCCCCCCACCCCCCCCCCCCCCCACCCCCCCCCCCCCCCACCCCCCCCCCCCCCCACCCCCCCCCCCCCCCACCCCCCCCCCCCCCCACCCCCCCCCCCCCCCACCCCCCCCCCCCCCCACCCCCCCCCCCCCCCACCCCCCCCCCCCCCCACCCCCCCCCCCCCCCACCCCCCCCCCCCCCCACCCCCCCCCCCCCCCACCCCCCCCCCCCCCCACCCCCCCCCCCCCCCACCCCCCCCCCCCCCCACCCCCCCCCCCCCCCACCCCCCCCCCCCCCCACCCCCCCCCCCCCCCACCCCCCCCCCCCCCCACCCCCCCCCCCCCCCACCCCCCCCCCCCCCCACCCCCCCCCCCCCCCACCCCCCCCCCCCCCCACCCCCCCCCCCCCCCACCCCCCCCCCCCCCCACCCCCCCCCCCCCCCACCCCCCCCCCCCCCCACCCCCCCCCCCCCCCACCCCCCCCCCCCCCCACCCCCCCCCCCCCCCACCCCCCCCCCCCCCCACCCCCCCCCCCCCCCACCCCCCCCCCCCCCCACCCCCCCCCCCCCCCACCCCCCCCCCCCCCCACCCCCCCCCCCCCCCACCCCCCCCCCCCCCCACCCCCCCCCCCCCCCACCCCCCCCCCCCCCCACCCCCCCCCCCCCCCACCCCCCCCCCCCCCCACCCCCCCCCCCCCCCACCCCCCCCCCCCCCCACCCCCCCCCCCCCCCACCCCCCCCCCCCCCCACCCCCCCCCCCCCCCACCCCCCCCCCCCCCCACCCCCCCCCCCCCCCACCCCCCCCCCCCCCCACCCCCCCCCCCCCCCACCCCCCCCCCCCCCCACCCCCCCCCCCCCCCACCCCCCCCCCCCCCCACCCCCCCCCCCCCCCACCCCCCCCCCCCCCCACCCCCCCCCCCCCCCACCCCCCCCCCCCCCCACCCCCCCCCCCCCCCACCCCCCCCCCCCCCCACCCCCCCCCCCCCCCACCCCCCCCCCCCCCCACCCCCCCCCCCCCCCACCCCCCCCCCCCCCCACCCCCCCCCCCCCCCACCCCCCCCCCCCCCCACCCCCCCCCCCCCCCACCCCCCCCCCCCCCCACCCCCCCCCCCCCCCACCCCCCCCCCCCCCCACCCCCCCCCCCCCCCACCCCCCCCCCCCCCCACCCCCCCCCCCCCCCACCCCCCCCCCCCCCCACCCCCCCCCCCCCCCACCCCCCCCCCCCCCCACCCCCCCCCCCCCCCACCCCCCCCCCCCCCCACCCCCCCCCCCCCCCACCCCCCCCCCCCCCCACCCCCCCCCCCCCCCACCCCCCCCCCCCCCCACCCCCCCCCCCCCCCACCCCCCCCCCCCCCCACCCCCCCCCCCCCCCACCCCCCCCCCCCCCCACCCCCCCCCCCCCCCACCCCCCCCCCCCCCCACCCCCCCCCCCCCCCACCCCCCCCCCCCCCCACCCCCCCCCCCCCCCACCCCCCCCCCCCCCCACCCCCCCCCCCCCCCACCCCCCCCCCCCCCCACCCCCCCCCCCCCCCACCCCCCCCCCCCCCCACCCCCCCCCCCCCCCACCCCCCCCCCCCCCCACCCCCCCCCCCCCCCACCCCCCCCCCCCCCCACCCCCCCCCCCCCCCACCCCCCCCCCCCCCCACCCCCCCCCCCCCCCACCCCCCCCCCCCCCCACCCCCCCCCCCCCCCACCCCCCCCCCCCCCCACCCCCCCCCCCCCCCACCCCCCCCCCCCCCCACCCCCCCCCCCCCCCACCCCCCCCCCCCCCCACCCCCCCCCCCCCCCACCCCCCCCCCCCCCCACCCCCCCCCCCCCCCACCCCCCCCCCCCCCCACCCCCCCCCCCCCCCACCCCCCCCCCCCCCCACCCCCCCCCCCCCCCACCCCCCCCCCCCCCCACCCCCCCCCCCCCCCACCCCCCCCCCCCCCCACCCCCCCCCCCCCCCACCCCCCCCCCCCCCCACCCCCCCCCCCCCCCACCCCCCCCCCCCCCCACCCCCCCCCCCCCCCACCCCCCCCCCCCCCCACCCCCCCCCCCCCCCACCCCCCCCCCCCCCCACCCCCCCCCCCCCCCACCCCCCCCCCCCCCCACCCCCCCCCCCCCCCACCCCCCCCCCCCCCCACCCCCCCCCCCCCCCACCCCCCCCCCCCCCCACCCCCCCCCCCCCCCACCCCCCCCCCCCCCCACCCCCCCCCCCCCCCACCCCCCCCCCCCCCCACCCCCCCCCCCCCCCACCCCCCCCCCCCCCCACCCCCCCCCCCCCCCACCCCCCCCCCCCCCCACCCCCCCCCCCCCCCACCCCCCCCCCCCCCCACCCCCCCCCCCCCCCACCCCCCCCCCCCCCCACCCCCCCCCCCCCCCACCCCCCCCCCCCCCCACCCCCCCCCCCCCCCACCCCCCCCCCCCCCCACCCCCCCCCCCCCCCACCCCCCCCCCCCCCCACCCCCCCCCCCCCCCACCCCCCCCCCCCCCCACCCCCCCCCCCCCCCACCCCCCCCCCCCCCCACCCCCCCCCCCCCCCACCCCCCCCCCCCCCCACCCCCCCCCCCCCCCACCCCCCCCCCCCCCCACCCCCCCCCCCCCCCACCCCCCCCCCCCCCCACCCCCCCCCCCCCCCACCCCCCCCCCCCCCCACCCCCCCCCCCCCCCACCCCCCCCCCCCCCCACCCCCCCCCCCCCCCACCCCCCCCCCCCCCCACCCCCCCCCCCCCCCACCCCCCCCCCCCCCCACCCCCCCCCCCCCCCACCCCCCCCCCCCCCCACCCCCCCCCCCCCCCACCCCCCCCCCCCCCCACCCCCCCCCCCCCCCACCCCCCCCCCCCCCCACCCCCCCCCCCCCCCACCCCCCCCCCCCCCCACCCCCCCCCCCCCCCACCCCCCCCCCCCCCCACCCCCCCCCCCCCCCACCCCCCCCCCCCCCCACCCCCCCCCCCCCCCACCCCCCCCCCCCCCCACCCCCCCCCCCCCCCACCCCCCCCCCCCCCCACCCCCCCCCCCCCCCACCCCCCCCCCCCCCCACCCCCCCCCCCCCCCACCCCCCCCCCCCCCCACCCCCCCCCCCCCCCACCCCCCCCCCCCCCCACCCCCCCCCCCCCCCACCCCCCCCCCCCCCCACCCCCCCCCCCCCCCACCCCCCCCCCCCCCCACCCCCCCCCCCCCCCACCCCCCCCCCCCCCCACCCCCCCCCCCCCCCACCCCCCCCCCCCCCCACCCCCCCCCCCCCCCACCCCCCCCCCCCCCCACCCCCCCCCCCCCCCACCCCCCCCCCCCCCCACCCCCCCCCCCCCCCACCCCCCCCCCCCCCCACCCCCCCCCCCCCCCACCCCCCCCCCCCCCCACCCCCCCCCCCCCCCACCCCCCCCCCCCCCCACCCCCCCCCCCCCCCACCCCCCCCCCCCCCCACCCCCCCCCCCCCCCACCCCCCCCCCCCCCCACCCCCCCCCCCCCCCACCCCCCCCCCCCCCCACCCCCCCCCCCCCCCACCCCCCCCCCCCCCCACCCCCCCCCCCCCCCACCCCCCCCCCCCCCCACCCCCCCCCCCCCCCACCCCCCCCCCCCCCCACCCCCCCCCCCCCCCACCCCCCCCCCCCCCCACCCCCCCCCCCCCCCACCCCCCCCCCCCCCCACCCCCCCCCCCCCCCACCCCCCCCCCCCCCCACCCCCCCCCCCCCCCACCCCCCCCCCCCCCCACCCCCCCCCCCCCCCACCCCCCCCCCCCCCCACCCCCCCCCCCCCCCACCCCCCCCCCCCCCCACCCCCCCCCCCCCCCACCCCCCCCCCCCCCCACCCCCCCCCCCCCCCACCCCCCCCCCCCCCCACCCCCCCCCCCCCCCACCCCCCCCCCCCCCCACCCCCCCCCCCCCCCACCCCCCCCCCCCCCCACCCCCCCCCCCCCCCACCCCCCCCCCCCCCCACCCCCCCCCCCCCCCACCCCCCCCCCCCCCCACCCCCCCCCCCCCCCACCCCCCCCCCCCCCCACCCCCCCCCCCCCCCACCCCCCCCCCCCCCCACCCCCCCCCCCCCCCACCCCCCCCCCCCCCCACCCCCCCCCCCCCCCACCCCCCCCCCCCCCCACCCCCCCCCCCCCCCACCCCCCCCCCCCCCCACCCCCCCCCCCCCCCACCCCCCCCCCCCCCCACCCCCCCCCCCCCCCACCCCCCCCCCCCCCCACCCCCCCCCCCCCCCACCCCCCCCCCCCCCCACCCCCCCCCCCCCCCACCCCCCCCCCCCCCCACCCCCCCCCCCCCCCACCCCCCCCCCCCCCCACCCCCCCCCCCCCCCACCCCCCCCCCCCCCCACCCCCCCCCCCCCCCACCCCCCCCCCCCCCCACCCCCCCCCCCCCCCACCCCCCCCCCCCCCCACCCCCCCCCCCCCCCACCCCCCCCCCCCCCCACCCCCCCCCCCCCCCACCCCCCCCCCCCCCCACCCCCCCCCCCCCCCACCCCCCCCCCCCCCCACCCCCCCCCCCCCCCACCCCCCCCCCCCCCCACCCCCCCCCCCCCCCACCCCCCCCCCCCCCCACCCCCCCCCCCCCCCACCCCCCCCCCCCCCCACCCCCCCCCCCCCCCACCCCCCCCCCCCCCCACCCCCCCCCCCCCCCACCCCCCCCCCCCCCCACCCCCCCCCCCCCCCACCCCCCCCCCCCCCCACCCCCCCCCCCCCCCACCCCCCCCCCCCCCCACCCCCCCCCCCCCCCACCCCCCCCCCCCCCCACCCCCCCCCCCCCCCACCCCCCCCCCCCCCCACCCCCCCCCCCCCCCACCCCCCCCCCCCCCCACCCCCCCCCCCCCCCACCCCCCCCCCCCCCCACCCCCCCCCCCCCCCACCCCCCCCCCCCCCCACCCCCCCCCCCCCCCACCCCCCCCCCCCCCCACCCCCCCCCCCCCCCACCCCCCCCCCCCCCCACCCCCCCCCCCCCCCACCCCCCCCCCCCCCCACCCCCCCCCCCCCCCACCCCCCCCCCCCCCCACCCCCCCCCCCCCCCACCCCCCCCCCCCCCCACCCCCCCCCCCCCCCACCCCCCCCCCCCCCCACCCCCCCCCCCCCCCACCCCCCCCCCCCCCCACCCCCCCCCCCCCCCACCCCCCCCCCCCCCCACCCCCCCCCCCCCCCACCCCCCCCCCCCCCCACCCCCCCCCCCCCCCACCCCCCCCCCCCCCCACCCCCCCCCCCCCCCACCCCCCCCCCCCCCCACCCCCCCCCCCCCCCACCCCCCCCCCCCCCCACCCCCCCCCCCCCCCACCCCCCCCCCCCCCCACCCCCCCCCCCCCCCACCCCCCCCCCCCCCCACCCCCCCCCCCCCCCACCCCCCCCCCCCCCCACCCCCCCCCCCCCCCACCCCCCCCCCCCCCCACCCCCCCCCCCCCCCACCCCCCCCCCCCCCCACCCCCCCCCCCCCCCACCCCCCCCCCCCCCCACCCCCCCCCCCCCCCACCCCCCCCCCCCCCCACCCCCCCCCCCCCCCACCCCCCCCCCCCCCCACCCCCCCCCCCCCCCACCCCCCCCCCCCCCCACCCCCCCCCCCCCCCACCCCCCCCCCCCCCCACCCCCCCCCCCCCCCACCCCCCCCCCCCCCCACCCCCCCCCCCCCCCACCCCCCCCCCCCCCCACCCCCCCCCCCCCCCACCCCCCCCCCCCCCCACCCCCCCCCCCCCCCACCCCCCCCCCCCCCCACCCCCCCCCCCCCCCACCCCCCCCCCCCCCCACCCCCCCCCCCCCCCACCCCCCCCCCCCCCCACCCCCCCCCCCCCCCACCCCCCCCCCCCCCCACCCCCCCCCCCCCCCACCCCCCCCCCCCCCCACCCCCCCCCCCCCCCACCCCCCCCCCCCCCCACCCCCCCCCCCCCCCACCCCCCCCCCCCCCCACCCCCCCCCCCCCCCACCCCCCCCCCCCCCCACCCCCCCCCCCCCCCACCCCCCCCCCCCCCCACCCCCCCCCCCCCCCACCCCCCCCCCCCCCCACCCCCCCCCCCCCCCACCCCCCCCCCCCCCCACCCCCCCCCCCCCCCACCCCCCCCCCCCCCCACCCCCCCCCCCCCCCACCCCCCCCCCCCCCCACCCCCCCCCCCCCCCACCCCCCCCCCCCCCCACCCCCCCCCCCCCCCACCCCCCCCCCCCCCCACCCCCCCCCCCCCCCACCCCCCCCCCCCCCCACCCCCCCCCCCCCCCACCCCCCCCCCCCCCCACCCCCCCCCCCCCCCACCCCCCCCCCCCCCCACCCCCCCCCCCCCCCACCCCCCCCCCCCCCCACCCCCCCCCCCCCCCACCCCCCCCCCCCCCCACCCCCCCCCCCCCCCACCCCCCCCCCCCCCCACCCCCCCCCCCCCCCACCCCCCCCCCCCCCCACCCCCCCCCCCCCCCACCCCCCCCCCCCCCCACCCCCCCCCCCCCCCACCCCCCCCCCCCCCCACCCCCCCCCCCCCCCACCCCCCCCCCCCCCCACCCCCCCCCCCCCCCACCCCCCCCCCCCCCCACCCCCCCCCCCCCCCACCCCCCCCCCCCCCCACCCCCCCCCCCCCCCACCCCCCCCCCCCCCCACCCCCCCCCCCCCCCACCCCCCCCCCCCCCCACCCCCCCCCCCCCCCACCCCCCCCCCCCCCCACCCCCCCCCCCCCCCACCCCCCCCCCCCCCCACCCCCCCCCCCCCCCACCCCCCCCCCCCCCCACCCCCCCCCCCCCCCACCCCCCCCCCCCCCCACCCCCCCCCCCCCCCACCCCCCCCCCCCCCCACCCCCCCCCCCCCCCACCCCCCCCCCCCCCCACCCCCCCCCCCCCCCACCCCCCCCCCCCCCCACCCCCCCCCCCCCCCACCCCCCCCCCCCCCCACCCCCCCCCCCCCCCACCCCCCCCCCCCCCCACCCCCCCCCCCCCCCACCCCCCCCCCCCCCCACCCCCCCCCCCCCCCACCCCCCCCCCCCCCCACCCCCCCCCCCCCCCACCCCCCCCCCCCCCCACCCCCCCCCCCCCCCACCCCCCCCCCCCCCCACCCCCCCCCCCCCCCACCCCCCCCCCCCCCCACCCCCCCCCCCCCCCACCCCCCCCCCCCCCCACCCCCCCCCCCCCCCACCCCCCCCCCCCCCCACCCCCCCCCCCCCCCACCCCCCCCCCCCCCCACCCCCCCCCCCCCCCACCCCCCCCCCCCCCCACCCCCCCCCCCCCCCACCCCCCCCCCCCCCCACCCCCCCCCCCCCCCACCCCCCCCCCCCCCCACCCCCCCCCCCCCCCACCCCCCCCCCCCCCCACCCCCCCCCCCCCCCACCCCCCCCCCCCCCCACCCCCCCCCCCCCCCACCCCCCCCCCCCCCCACCCCCCCCCCCCCCCACCCCCCCCCCCCCCCACCCCCCCCCCCCCCCACCCCCCCCCCCCCCCACCCCCCCCCCCCCCCACCCCCCCCCCCCCCCACCCCCCCCCCCCCCCACCCCCCCCCCCCCCCACCCCCCCCCCCCCCCACCCCCCCCCCCCCCCACCCCCCCCCCCCCCCACCCCCCCCCCCCCCCACCCCCCCCCCCCCCCACCCCCCCCCCCCCCCACCCCCCCCCCCCCCCACCCCCCCCCCCCCCCACCCCCCCCCCCCCCCACCCCCCCCCCCCCCCACCCCCCCCCCCCCCCACCCCCCCCCCCCCCCACCCCCCCCCCCCCCCACCCCCCCCCCCCCCCACCCCCCCCCCCCCCCACCCCCCCCCCCCCCCACCCCCCCCCCCCCCCACCCCCCCCCCCCCCCACCCCCCCCCCCCCCCACCCCCCCCCCCCCCCACCCCCCCCCCCCCCCACCCCCCCCCCCCCCCACCCCCCCCCCCCCCCACCCCCCCCCCCCCCCACCCCCCCCCCCCCCCACCCCCCCCCCCCCCCACCCCCCCCCCCCCCCACCCCCCCCCCCCCCCACCCCCCCCCCCCCCCACCCCCCCCCCCCCCCACCCCCCCCCCCCCCCACCCCCCCCCCCCCCCACCCCCCCCCCCCCCCACCCCCCCCCCCCCCCACCCCCCCCCCCCCCCACCCCCCCCCCCCCCCACCCCCCCCCCCCCCCACCCCCCCCCCCCCCCACCCCCCCCCCCCCCCACCCCCCCCCCCCCCCACCCCCCCCCCCCCCCACCCCCCCCCCCCCCCACCCCCCCCCCCCCCCACCCCCCCCCCCCCCCACCCCCCCCCCCCCCCACCCCCCCCCCCCCCCACCCCCCCCCCCCCCCACCCCCCCCCCCCCCCACCCCCCCCCCCCCCCACCCCCCCCCCCCCCCACCCCCCCCCCCCCCCACCCCCCCCCCCCCCCACCCCCCCCCCCCCCCACCCCCCCCCCCCCCCACCCCCCCCCCCCCCCACCCCCCCCCCCCCCCACCCCCCCCCCCCCCCACCCCCCCCCCCCCCCACCCCCCCCCCCCCCCACCCCCCCCCCCCCCCACCCCCCCCCCCCCCCACCCCCCCCCCCCCCCACCCCCCCCCCCCCCCACCCCCCCCCCCCCCCACCCCCCCCCCCCCCCACCCCCCCCCCCCCCCACCCCCCCCCCCCCCCACCCCCCCCCCCCCCCACCCCCCCCCCCCCCCACCCCCCCCCCCCCCCACCCCCCCCCCCCCCCACCCCCCCCCCCCCCCACCCCCCCCCCCCCCCACCCCCCCCCCCCCCCACCCCCCCCCCCCCCCACCCCCCCCCCCCCCCACCCCCCCCCCCCCCCACCCCCCCCCCCCCCCACCCCCCCCCCCCCCCACCCCCCCCCCCCCCCACCCCCCCCCCCCCCCACCCCCCCCCCCCCCCACCCCCCCCCCCCCCCACCCCCCCCCCCCCCCACCCCCCCCCCCCCCCACCCCCCCCCCCCCCCACCCCCCCCCCCCCCCACCCCCCCCCCCCCCCACCCCCCCCCCCCCCCACCCCCCCCCCCCCCCACCCCCCCCCCCCCCCACCCCCCCCCCCCCCCACCCCCCCCCCCCCCCACCCCCCCCCCCCCCCACCCCCCCCCCCCCCCACCCCCCCCCCCCCCCACCCCCCCCCCCCCCCACCCCCCCCCCCCCCCACCCCCCCCCCCCCCCACCCCCCCCCCCCCCCACCCCCCCCCCCCCCCACCCCCCCCCCCCCCCACCCCCCCCCCCCCCCACCCCCCCCCCCCCCCACCCCCCCCCCCCCCCACCCCCCCCCCCCCCCACCCCCCCCCCCCCCCACCCCCCCCCCCCCCCACCCCCCCCCCCCCCCACCCCCCCCCCCCCCCACCCCCCCCCCCCCCCACCCCCCCCCCCCCCCACCCCCCCCCCCCCCCACCCCCCCCCCCCCCCACCCCCCCCCCCCCCCACCCCCCCCCCCCCCCACCCCCCCCCCCCCCCACCCCCCCCCCCCCCCACCCCCCCCCCCCCCCACCCCCCCCCCCCCCCACCCCCCCCCCCCCCCACCCCCCCCCCCCCCCACCCCCCCCCCCCCCCACCCCCCCCCCCCCCCACCCCCCCCCCCCCCCACCCCCCCCCCCCCCCACCCCCCCCCCCCCCCACCCCCCCCCCCCCCCACCCCCCCCCCCCCCCACCCCCCCCCCCCCCCACCCCCCCCCCCCCCCACCCCCCCCCCCCCCCACCCCCCCCCCCCCCCACCCCCCCCCCCCCCCACCCCCCCCCCCCCCCACCCCCCCCCCCCCCCACCCCCCCCCCCCCCCACCCCCCCCCCCCCCCACCCCCCCCCCCCCCCACCCCCCCCCCCCCCCACCCCCCCCCCCCCCCACCCCCCCCCCCCCCCACCCCCCCCCCCCCCCACCCCCCCCCCCCCCCACCCCCCCCCCCCCCCACCCCCCCCCCCCCCCACCCCCCCCCCCCCCCACCCCCCCCCCCCCCCACCCCCCCCCCCCCCCACCCCCCCCCCCCCCCACCCCCCCCCCCCCCCACCCCCCCCCCCCCCCACCCCCCCCCCCCCCCACCCCCCCCCCCCCCCACCCCCCCCCCCCCCCACCCCCCCCCCCCCCCACCCCCCCCCCCCCCCACCCCCCCCCCCCCCCACCCCCCCCCCCCCCCACCCCCCCCCCCCCCCACCCCCCCCCCCCCCCACCCCCCCCCCCCCCCACCCCCCCCCCCCCCCACCCCCCCCCCCCCCCACCCCCCCCCCCCCCCACCCCCCCCCCCCCCCACCCCCCCCCCCCCCCACCCCCCCCCCCCCCCACCCCCCCCCCCCCCCACCCCCCCCCCCCCCCACCCCCCCCCCCCCCCACCCCCCCCCCCCCCCACCCCCCCCCCCCCCCACCCCCCCCCCCCCCCACCCCCCCCCCCCCCCACCCCCCCCCCCCCCCACCCCCCCCCCCCCCCACCCCCCCCCCCCCCCACCCCCCCCCCCCCCCACCCCCCCCCCCCCCCACCCCCCCCCCCCCCCACCCCCCCCCCCCCCCACCCCCCCCCCCCCCCACCCCCCCCCCCCCCCACCCCCCCCCCCCCCCACCCCCCCCCCCCCCCACCCCCCCCCCCCCCCACCCCCCCCCCCCCCCACCCCCCCCCCCCCCCACCCCCCCCCCCCCCCACCCCCCCCCCCCCCCACCCCCCCCCCCCCCCACCCCCCCCCCCCCCCACCCCCCCCCCCCCCCACCCCCCCCCCCCCCCACCCCCCCCCCCCCCCACCCCCCCCCCCCCCCACCCCCCCCCCCCCCCACCCCCCCCCCCCCCCACCCCCCCCCCCCCCCACCCCCCCCCCCCCCCACCCCCCCCCCCCCCCACCCCCCCCCCCCCCCACCCCCCCCCCCCCCCACCCCCCCCCCCCCCCACCCCCCCCCCCCCCCACCCCCCCCCCCCCCCACCCCCCCCCCCCCCCACCCCCCCCCCCCCCCACCCCCCCCCCCCCCCACCCCCCCCCCCCCCCACCCCCCCCCCCCCCCACCCCCCCCCCCCCCCACCCCCCCCCCCCCCCACCCCCCCCCCCCCCCACCCCCCCCCCCCCCCACCCCCCCCCCCCCCCACCCCCCCCCCCCCCCACCCCCCCCCCCCCCCACCCCCCCCCCCCCCCACCCCCCCCCCCCCCCACCCCCCCCCCCCCCCACCCCCCCCCCCCCCCACCCCCCCCCCCCCCCACCCCCCCCCCCCCCCACCCCCCCCCCCCCCCACCCCCCCCCCCCCCCACCCCCCCCCCCCCCCACCCCCCCCCCCCCCCACCCCCCCCCCCCCCCACCCCCCCCCCCCCCCACCCCCCCCCCCCCCCACCCCCCCCCCCCCCCACCCCCCCCCCCCCCCACCCCCCCCCCCCCCCACCCCCCCCCCCCCCCACCCCCCCCCCCCCCCACCCCCCCCCCCCCCCACCCCCCCCCCCCCCCACCCCCCCCCCCCCCCACCCCCCCCCCCCCCCACCCCCCCCCCCCCCCACCCCCCCCCCCCCCCACCCCCCCCCCCCCCCACCCCCCCCCCCCCCCACCCCCCCCCCCCCCCACCCCCCCCCCCCCCCACCCCCCCCCCCCCCCACCCCCCCCCCCCCCCACCCCCCCCCCCCCCCACCCCCCCCCCCCCCCACCCCCCCCCCCCCCCACCCCCCCCCCCCCCCACCCCCCCCCCCCCCCACCCCCCCCCCCCCCCACCCCCCCCCCCCCCCACCCCCCCCCCCCCCCACCCCCCCCCCCCCCCACCCCCCCCCCCCCCCACCCCCCCCCCCCCCCACCCCCCCCCCCCCCCACCCCCCCCCCCCCCCACCCCCCCCCCCCCCCACCCCCCCCCCCCCCCACCCCCCCCCCCCCCCACCCCCCCCCCCCCCCACCCCCCCCCCCCCCCACCCCCCCCCCCCCCCACCCCCCCCCCCCCCCACCCCCCCCCCCCCCCACCCCCCCCCCCCCCCACCCCCCCCCCCCCCCACCCCCCCCCCCCCCCACCCCCCCCCCCCCCCACCCCCCCCCCCCCCCACCCCCCCCCCCCCCCACCCCCCCCCCCCCCCACCCCCCCCCCCCCCCACCCCCCCCCCCCCCCACCCCCCCCCCCCCCCACCCCCCCCCCCCCCCACCCCCCCCCCCCCCCACCCCCCCCCCCCCCCACCCCCCCCCCCCCCCACCCCCCCCCCCCCCCACCCCCCCCCCCCCCCACCCCCCCCCCCCCCCACCCCCCCCCCCCCCCACCCCCCCCCCCCCCCACCCCCCCCCCCCCCCACCCCCCCCCCCCCCCACCCCCCCCCCCCCCCACCCCCCCCCCCCCCCACCCCCCCCCCCCCCCACCCCCCCCCCCCCCCACCCCCCCCCCCCCCCACCCCCCCCCCCCCCCACCCCCCCCCCCCCCCACCCCCCCCCCCCCCCACCCCCCCCCCCCCCCACCCCCCCCCCCCCCCACCCCCCCCCCCCCCCACCCCCCCCCCCCCCCACCCCCCCCCCCCCCCACCCCCCCCCCCCCCCACCCCCCCCCCCCCCCACCCCCCCCCCCCCCCACCCCCCCCCCCCCCCACCCCCCCCCCCCCCCACCCCCCCCCCCCCCCACCCCCCCCCCCCCCCACCCCCCCCCCCCCCCACCCCCCCCCCCCCCCACCCCCCCCCCCCCCCACCCCCCCCCCCCCCCACCCCCCCCCCCCCCCACCCCCCCCCCCCCCCACCCCCCCCCCCCCCCACCCCCCCCCCCCCCCACCCCCCCCCCCCCCCACCCCCCCCCCCCCCCACCCCCCCCCCCCCCCACCCCCCCCCCCCCCCACCCCCCCCCCCCCCCACCCCCCCCCCCCCCCACCCCCCCCCCCCCCCACCCCCCCCCCCCCCCACCCCCCCCCCCCAGGGTCGGCGTCAGAACGCCGACCCGGCTGCTTCCGCCTTCGTGCGGAAACGGCCAAGGCTTTTGAGAGTCAAAGCATTTAACAATTTTGGGCAGTCCTCTGCTTTTTAATTTTCATTAGATATTAAAACATTAATTTATAAAAATGTGTGATTTGAAACTCTGGGGTAGAGTGCTATCACTGTCTAATCACTCCGCTGAGCAAAAGTTAATTAATTTCATAATTTGTGCATGAATATATTTATACTCCAAATTTCCTTTGGGCTCAAGTTTGAAGCCTTCCTCCAATCTAAGGAGTCTTCCTCCCAACTTAAGTAGTTCTTCTGCTGGAGAAAGGCTACTTGGAGAATGGTCAGATAACCCCCAGTGTGCTATTTCCAAAATTCCATATGAAATAAGATACATATATATAATAATCTGTACCTTTTCTTCACAGTACGCTCTCCTAGCGGTAATGGGCGCGTATGTACTACTGAAAAGAGAATCATAAAAGAACGTGGAATTGCCTTGGACGATCCTGATCACAGATCTATGAAGATATACTAATATATTTGAAATGTTTCATTATGTGTATATAATACCCTGTGATGTGCGAAACGGTATTGTCTTGTCAGAATGAATTGTCCCGTTCATGCTGCAATCCTGCGAAAAACCTTCTGTGGGCAAGTCCAGTTGGTTTCATGGGGATGAGGCAGCAGCTGCCACAAATTGCAGTGACATTAATATATTTGTTTTTTTCAGTTTCTTCATGTTTCGGTCAGTCCATTGCTGTTAACCCAGAACAATGCAAAATTTGGAATGGGGGTGGAGGAGATCTGTAATTCGATCATGTGGGCTTCATTTGGAAGGGTTGAATGGAAAGTTCTGTAATATCCTGTGAATGAAACAAGATACACTGTATATGTGCATGTTTAATGGAGTTACCTAAATTTGTTGCAGACAAAGGTGACCAAAGGGGGACCTGTTCACTCAGTTGTTTTTCATTTTCTTCCCCACACCCGAGTCCCACTCAGTTGTTTTTCATCCCCCCCACCCGGGCCCCACTCCAATCAAGGTGATCCCTGCTTTGGGAGCCACTCTTGTGAAAGGCAAATCCACTCTTGTGAAAGAGGTCACATCAAGCATGCCATCATATGTGTGTGGGTTTTGTAAAGAGGCTTGCTATGTGCAGGCTGCAGGGAGGACCATTTCACAAGAATAGCATTACTAAATTGTGCTTTCTCGAGCAGAACAGTGTAGAGGTCGTACCCTGCTTCCCAAGATGAGATCCTTGCGCTACTTTGGGTGAAACGGAAAGATTCCTTCATTAGAGGCAGTGACCCGTTCGCACAGCTGAGCTCGCACAAATGATTGGCCAGGTGTGGTCAAGTCCTCTTATCCCTGGGTTGTGTGTGTCATTCTGTCAAAGTGTCAGGGATGACTGTTGGTAAAAAATGATCATCGTATGTGTCCATCCAGAATCACTCTCCTATTTCTGAGCACACCTTGTGTGATTGAATGTGTTCAACTAACACTGTATCATCCTCTGAGTTCTGGGGGTTGTGGGGGGGTACCTCCATTGATTGAGAAGCTGGAGCTGCTTCTGTGGTTGCAATTTATGTTCACTGGGGTTCCTCTCAGGAGTAAAATGCTGTTCCTTAATGGCCCGTTCGCAAACCCAGAAATAGATGTTTCAGAGTTATTGGTGTATTCTTATGGCAAGATGCACGCTTCACAAGTGAGAATGTGTATAACAGTCCCCCAGGGATCGTATTTCATTTTGAGGAGTGACTGGGGAGCAATCTTACTCAGTAAAAATCCTAATATATGAAGGGACCCCAAGGGATGCACGGAACAGGTTGCTAGAAGTTATGATGGGATGGGCAAAAATGTAAATGTGAGGAGCTGCTCTGGGAAGAGGGAAAACTCTGGACCCTGCCCCCCCCCCCCCCCCCCCCCCCCCCAAAGTTTATGCAACAAGCTAAAAGGTATAAGTACCTTGTATCTTTGCCACAAGGCTTCTCTCAAGCTTCCCTAAGAAACATAGTTTTGTAACGGTTCCGAGTATTTTCTGCCGAAATCGCTTTTTACGTTCAGAAGAAATCTCCCTTCAAGACCCGCCTCTGGCTTTTAGCACCCCCTTTTGTGGCCTTAGAGAAGGCATGTTAACAATCTGAATGTTTTCCCCTCTTCAGATATGTACATTTGCCTTTTTGCAAAGTCAGGGTCATAACTGTGTCAATGCCACTATCCCGTCTGCCTTTACAAACCAAGACATTGCTTAATCAACATTCACTAGGTTTCTGGGAGGACCTGTGAGACAAAATTCTGTTGGGTTTTAGAACTGTGTTGATCGACAAATATGGTACCCCGGGAATATCTCCTCCTGTGTCTTTTATCGCGCTATGCAACGACATCATCATTAAAAGATTGTCTTGTCTTATGACTTGATCTTTCTTTCTCTCATTTTGGGGCGTCAGCTTTAACTGCAGTCACTGAACACATGGTTATGCCTTCTGCTGAGACATTTGTCAAGATCAGTGTTGTCTGTCCTGGCTGGTGGCAGCTCTCCAGGGGCTTGGGTGGAGTTCTTTGATCATAGAATCATAGGAAGAGGCCCCAAGGGCCATCAAGTCCAACCCCCTGCAATCCAGGAACACACAATCAAAGCACTCCTGACATATGTTCATCCAGCCTCTGTTTAAAAACCTCCAAAGAAGGAGATTCCACCACACTTCGATGTAGTGCATTCCACTGTTGAATAACCCTTGCTGTCAGGAAGTTCTTTCCAGTGTTTAGATGGAATCTCTTTTCCTTCATCTTGAACCCATTACTCCTGGACCTCGTCTCTGGAGCAGCAGAAAAACAAGCTCCCTCACCAACATGACATCCGTTCAAATATCTAAACATGGCCATCATGTCACCTCTTAACCTTCTCTTCACTAAACTAAACATACCCAGCTCCCTAAACCTCTCCTCGTAGGGCATGGATTCCAGACCTTTCACCATTTTGGTTTCCCTCCTCTGGGCCTGTTTCAGCTTGTCAACATCCTTCTTGAATGGCGGTGCCCAGAACTGTACACAATATTCCAGGTGAGGTCTAACCAATGCAAAA
Source organism: Sphaerodactylus townsendi (assembly GCF_021028975.2). Lineage (NCBI taxonomy): Eukaryota > Metazoa > Chordata > Lepidosauria > Squamata > Sphaerodactylidae > Sphaerodactylus > Sphaerodactylus townsendi. The sequence goes on from NC_059431.1 coordinate 18,854,152, forward strand.
TAGAAAGGTACAATTACATCCCTAGATCTTGACACTAAACTATTGATACAGCCCAGAATCACATCGGTTTTCTTGGCCACCACATCACACTGCTGATCTCACTAGCTATCTAATCTTTTTTTTTAATGGAAAGATGCCAGGACGATTAAGAAGTAGAAGAAGAGTTTGGATTTATACCCTGCCTTTCTCTTCTGTAAGGAGACTCAGCTTACAAACTCCTGTCCCTTCCCCTCCCCACAACAGGCACCTTGTATGGTAGGTGGGGCTGAGAGAGTTCTGAGAAAACTGTCTGGCCCAAGGTCACCTAGCAAGCTTCATGTGGAGGAGAGGGGAAACAAATCCAGTTCACTAGATAAGAGTTTGCCGGTCATGTGGAGGAGTGGAGAATCAAACACAGCTCTCCAGATTACAGTCCACAGCTCTTAACCACTACACCACGCTAGTCCCTCCCAATTATCCAAAAAGAGGCTACTAATCAATTTGGTGATTCCACCCAACGTTCCCCTTGTACTAGGTTCATAATTGACTTTTTCACAAGCACAAAAATGTCCCTGGAACGCAATTCTGCCTCTGATGTGGCAGCTTGGAATCCACCCTGGTGTGGTGGTTTTGAGCAGCAAACTCGAACGTGGAGAACTGGTTCCAATTCCTCTCTCCTCCACGTGAAGCCTGCTGGGTGGCCTTAGGCCAAGAAATTGGGGAAATCACTGTCTCCCACATCCCATTATCTGAAGGGAAAGAAAAGTGGTCTTGTGATGTAAAATGGGGAAAATACCCTGTATGTGCTCACTGCATGTCTCGTGTGTCCTGGATATGCAGCATGTAAGCACATTGCACTTGTGTGCAAAGTAAATGCCTGAGCATACATGTCCTTCTTTAGAAGTCCTTGCTCCGGAACATATTTCTCAGATTTTTAACCTACCCTCCAAGAAACTCAGGACAGCATATGGTATCCCTTAGCCTTAAAATCATAACAGCCCTGTATGATTGGCTGTACAAGAGTAGCTGGCCTGAGGTCATGCAGTAAACTGGGACTCGACAACCAGAGGCTCCATTTGCGTGGCAAAATACACCTCCAGCCCTTTCCCCCGACTGCTATCCGGAAAGTCGAGTCACCCTCGGGGCTTACAGATATGGCAATTGCTGGTCTCAGATGCAGCAGGTAGCCATATTTCTATTTCTTTCAGATGAACCTTGAGACATAAATCAAGCTCTGCATTCTTCCTCCTTCCCTCCATTCCTGATGTTAAAAAATAATAATAAAACTATTGCAATTCTGTATGTATTGATTGGCAGGGACTCCAGGATATTTTTCATTGAAAAAAAAAGGTGCTTTGCTTTCCCAAAGGCTGTTTTCTACCAGGTATGGCTTTTCCAAAACAGTCTTCCGTAAATCAACTGCCTTATGAATCCCAGCAGGAGGGCGGAAATGCTGGCTGCCAGCTTCGAGTTCAAATTTCAGGGGAGATGCATCCGGTTGTTTAGAACTGTGACCCAGCTAGCAAGGTAATAATTCAGCTGTTGCCGACCGCTTCAGGCAAAAGGGTTAGTGGTGAAACACTGGAGTAAAGTTTCCTGGTGGAAACATATTTTCTCCCCAGCCCCATTGGCGCTACGCCACAGTTTGAATCCCACCACCATGGGAACCTGTTACTAAAATTTTTGGATCCCACCACTGGTTTTGTCCCTGCATCTTTTTTGCTAATTTAAATGGGAAATCCAGTGTTGGCACAGGTTTAAAAAAGCCAGTCAAGGTGTGGTACAAAGTAGTGGTTCGAATCGAATAGTTTATTACGGCTGCAAGGCCAGCAAAAAGAAAACAAATTGTACATACATACAGCAATCCATGGTAAAAGAAACCTCAACTTACAACATTATTACAATCTCCATCATCTAATACAGCTCCCTATCTTAACATGGATCTACGGTTATTATATGCTAAAATACAAAATTTAGCTCCCTGCAAAGATATACAAGGAACCCGGTCTTCCAATAAAATTCTTGTAAGAGCTAAGTCAGAGTCACCTGTGATTAGTATAGTGAATTAACAATGGTTGAATCAGAGACTTCCTTTCCTCTTTGTGGAGCTCACGGAGTGCCGAAGTAAGGATGTGTGTGAGGCCATAGGGAGTTTTACTTCCTCTGAATTGCAAACACTTACCCTCCTGCGCCTTGGGATTTTTTAATATCCTCCCACTCAATTGGCAGAGGGAAAAGTGTCAAAGCGGGCCCTAGAAAAGGCCCCACGGCATTTTGTGGATGCAATATTAGATAAATAAGGGGCAGCCAAAATTCCCGACCAGGATTTCAATGGTTAAAATAGTGGTTCTGATTAACCAAACTGCAGAGATGGGAAAATTAAATGCCCTTTGTCTCTCGTCAGCAGCATTCATCTGAATTGGTGCTCCTGGGGAGCTATAATTTGTCCTTACAAGACAGCTTCCCAAATTTTGAAGGCAGCAGAGCTAGTCTGACCTTTTCCAGGGCAGGGCAGGGCAGAGGTCATTAAGAGTGCTGAAATGCTCTCACTATAGTACTGGGTGCCAATTCAGCTTCATAAGAATACTAGCTTTTAGAAGAAGGAGGAGGAGGAGGAGGAGGAGGAGGAGTTTGGATTTATATCCCCCCTTTCTCTCCTGCAGGAGACTCAAAGGGGCTTGCAATCTCCTTGCCCTTCCCCCCTCACAACAAACACCCTGTGAGGTAGGTGGGGCTGAGAGAGCTCCGAGAAGCTGTGACTAGCCCAAGGTCACCCAGCTGGCGTGTGTGGGAGTGCGCAGGCTAATCTTGAATTCCCCAGATAAGCCTCTTGCTCTCCACACCTCCAGGCTGACAGAAGCGGAGGAGAATCAAACCCGGTTCACTCTCCAGAGAATTCAGATACACGAAGCCTCTTAACCTCCTTGCAGCCTTACATCCACTGCTGCTCCTTTAAGGAAAGCAAGTTCCTAATTCCCAATGGTTGCAAATAAATCTTAGTGCTGAAATATGGCTGTTGAAATATAAGAAAGAGAGAAAACTGGAAATTGTGAACATGGAGACACATAGATCTTCTGGGGTTCTATTAGTGAACTTGACTGGGCCAGTTTCTAAAATCTTTCAACACCCTCTCCCCGGTAGAGCTGGAAGAGACCCCATTAAGTTCAACCACCTGCAATGTAGGAACACATAATCAAAGCACTCCTGACAGATGGCCATCCAGCCTCTCTTTAAAAACCTCCAAAGAAGGAGACTCCACCACACTCTGAGGTAGTACACTCCGCTGTCGAGCAGCCCTGACAGCCAAAAATTTCTTCCTAATGTTTAGTTGGAATCTCTTTTCCTTCACCTTGAACCCATTACTCTTGGTCCTGGCCTCTGGAGCAGCAGAAAACAAGCTTGCTCCTTCACCAACATGACATCCCTTCAAATATGTAAACATGTCTTCACCACACTAAACTAAGGTGACCAGATGGTCACCTTTCTAAACCGGGACGGGGGGTAGGCGACTGCGCGTGCGCGCAGCTGCAGGAGCGCACTGCCTTCTGGGGCTTGCCATTTCCCGCCCTGTCACAGGGTGGGAAACGGCAAGCCCCAGAAGGCCGTGCTCCTGCGTCTGCGTGCACATGTTTGAAGGCAGGACTGTCCCGCCAAAAGCGGGACATATGGTCAGCCTGCACTAAACATACCCAGTTCCCTAAGTCTCTCCTCATAGGGCATGGATTCCAGACCTTTTACCATTTTGGTTGCCCTCCTCTGGACCCGTTCCAGAGATGGAAAATATACCTCTTGAAGCATTCTTGATTCTCATCAGACCTTGCTTTTTTTTCTGTCCAGTTTTTTTAAAGCATTCCTGGGGAGGGTTTTTAAAGCATTTCTGGGGAGTTCTCCAAGTATGTGGAAACCTCTTCCCTGCCAGTGGATTGGTACAATCATGAAGGGCTTGTACATCCCCATTTATGAAATACGGTGTTGAGAACGGAAGCAATATGAATGCATTCATACAATTTCCCCATTTGTTTGAGTGCCTGACTGAGCAAGATTGGTTTCTCTTCTCTAAGAGTCTACCTTCTTACATTCACATGCAAATTGGTCCTGCTAGCAAATTCCCAAACATAATGTAAATCAGCCCATCAGCCCAGTATTCCCAAGGGAATACTGGGTTTCTTCCAATAATGATGGCCTTTTTAGAACCTATTATAAATGGTACTTATTTCTAAGATCTGTTTCTAAGGCAACATGAACTGAGAAGGTACAGCCCAGGCTAGTGGCTTTCAAACTGTGTACTATTAAGGACCTGTTGATTTGGCTGTCTGAGAATATGCAGAGTGCCCTTTCCTTATCCACTATGGAAAAAACCCCACCCTGATTCCAAACACTGACTTCAAACACTTCTATGGCTGTTTGTAGAAATTTGATGCTATCTTCACCCCGCCCCCTTGACAGCACCCCGAGAACACAGTCCAGACTTTTATTTTAAGATGAGCTCATACAGATGTCTTATACTAAGCCAAACCATTGTTCTCTGTATTGGCTACTTTGCCTGGTTGGCTGCCCCTCTCCAGTCACAGATAAAGAAAAGGTGATCCCACCATCTTTTCACCTGAAAACCTTTGGCTGCGGAATGAACTTCAGATCTTCAAAATGAAGGTTTTGTTCTTTCGTCTGCTCAGCCGCTGCCCCTTCCAACTTGTAGTGGGCATTTTTGCCAGTGTTCATGAATAACCCCAGCATAGTGTAGTGGTTAAGAGCAGATGGATTCTAATCTGGAGATTTGATTCCCCACTCCTCCGCCTGAGTGGCGGAGGCTTATCTGGTGAACCAGATAAGTTCATTCCACACTGCTACATTCCTGGGTGACCTTGGGCTAGTCATTGTTCTTCGGAAGTCTCTCAGCCCCACCTACCTCACAAGGGGTCTGTTGTGGGGAGAGGAAGGGAAAAGAGCTTGTAAGTCACCTTGAGTCTCCATACAGGAGAGAAAGGTGGGGTATATATTCAAACTCTAAACTCTAAAAACTCTAAACGGGGCGGGTGGATGGCACAGTCTGGTTCCATCTTCTGGACTTTCCTTAAATGATAAAACAGGCATCAAGGGAAGAGAAGATCAAAACGTCAAAGTGGAATGTGCTCTCCAAAGCTCTATCTAGGTGAACTTTGCTAGATTACAAAGGCTTCTTTTTTTAAGAAAAGAAAAAGCACAATCTCTCTTGTTTTTACAGCAACAGGGTGTGTGTTTGTGTGTGCTTGTTCTACATTTGTGATTTCAGTAAGGGAAACTTAGACCATACAGAGTAAATAAGATAGTGTAAATTTCTGACTCACCCCTTCCCGTACTTTTTAGGTTAATAGCGTGGATGATGACATTTACTGAATTTTGTGATGAAAGAAACTGTCATCATTTTTCTTATGCACGAGAACTCCCAGTGTTCTGTGACGTCCGGCAGTTTTCTAACACTAATAATGTCTTATTTATTTTTGCGTTTCCAGTAGTGGAAGGCAATACTTTGGCTTTGAGAGCTATTGTGGTATAGCGTAGAATGTCAGAATAAGGTCTGGAAGACAAAAGTTCAAAGCCTTACTTTCCTGGGCAGTGCTGGGCCAGACACTGTTATTCAACCTAGCTTACCTCGCAGGGTTGTTGTTGTGAGGATAAAAAAGAAGTAAAAGAGATCCTTTGGATCCCAGTTGGGAATGGGGAAAGTGGGGTATCAATATATCTAATTCTCAAAAGAAGTAAAATAAAAATATAGCTGGAGGCAAATAAGATGTATGCTGCAATGAACAATCTGTATACAGTGTACACTTGTTTTTTTAAATTTTCATGTTACATTCAACTCATGGTGTTAACACGGGTTAACCAATAAAGTAAGAGAAGCTCAAGAAAGCTCAAGCCGATACAGATTAAAAATCAGTTTGAATTTTATTCAGCCAACTGGGGCAAAAAAAAAATAGTATCAGAGGAGCCTAGTCAAAATGGCAGTGTGCTCTTACTTTTATAGCATTATAGCAGGTTACATTCAAAATGGCAGAAAAGAATACACCCCAAAATGCCCACATCATCAGCCAGTCATACAGAAAGGTGGAGATTTTCCCTTTTCCCAAAACATTTGGGGATGTCTAAGACCCTTATTGGAAGGTGTTGGCACCTGATTCTCTGATGCAAGATGAACTAGAGCCTGTTTCTTTTTATCTCTATTGCCTTTTGTTGCCCTTCTTCCTAGACAAAGAGCCCAAACATTTTCATGTTTCTTTCTTCTGTCTCCTAGAAGAAGGGCAAATTCAAGGTATCTAGTCGAGAACAGTGAGACCTTAAAACAGTTGAGTTTGCACATTCTGTATAACTCTGAACAAGGGGCATTCTGTTGGACTACCAAGCTTGCCTAGTAACAGGAAAAGAATAGATTCTCAAGCATGCATCTTTACTTTAGTCAGCTACATTATGGTTGCCAACTCCCCTTTACAGAAAGAAAGTAATGGGGGGCAAGAAGAAAACCTTTGCTTTTTCACAGAGTATATTCTCCTTATGCCTTCTGCGCCTACAATGGGTGTCTGGACTTGTGATTTAAAACACACATTTATGCACGTTTGGAGCCCCAGTTTCCTTTGTAAAGTAAAAGCGTGTTAGTTGTTTGGGCAAAGTGTGATGGGATTGATGCCAGCAGGGATTTCCAACACAACATGTGGTTTATCTTAGAAATCCCAGTCGATCTTCCAAGCTTTTGAAACCGGCCTTTTCTGTGGCTTTCAAAATTGGCAGTCGTAGAACCTAGTCACATCAGTCGATCGAAGCGAAATAAAACGGAAGGAAAACCTCCCCAGTGGCGCCTCTAATTTTTAATGTTCAGAAGACACCTGAAGAAAACTTTTTATTTAGGACTGCATTTGACTAAGTTAGTTTTTATGCATTGGCAGTCGCCACTGAAATTTTAAATTATGGTCTTAGGCCTTTTTTAATCATTGTTTTATTTACATTGTAAGTCACCTTGAATTCCACAAGGTTGAAAAGTACCCAATAACATGTTTTAAATTTAATTAATTAAGTCTAGCTGCCCCTTAAAGGCTAACATTTAGTGTGTCAGGACTGGGTGACCTTGTCACCGTTCTCTCAGAACTTTCTCGGCCCCATCCACCTCACAAGGTGTCTGTTGTGAGGTAAGACGGGGAAAGGAGTTTGTAAGCCACGTTGAGTCTCCCTACAGAAGAGAAAGGCAGGACATACATTCCAAACTCTTCTTCTTGTCATTTGTCGATCAGTTGTGACTCTGCGAGATCCTAGAAGTTGGCAACCCTTTAAACAGACAGTAGTCAGGGCTGGGAAGAAGTTGAGCTGTTGAGGTTTCCATCAAGAATCATATTCTATAAGATCTTTGGAAGACCAACTTCTAAAGCAGTGAGTGTCTCCAGGGGAACTGATCTCTGCCAGGAGACCAGTTGTATTCCCAGAAGATCTCCAGCCACCGTGTGTAGGTGGGCAACCCTATCCTTTCCATCAGCAGCCAAAGACAGCTGTTGAGCAGGGGGTTGCCACCTAGTCCCAACAGCCCACTCTCACGCCTGAGGACCATTCAAATGCAAACTGGATTGCATCGCACAGCCGGGAGACTTCAAGAGCATGCTTACCTTGGACAGTGCAGATATTGAGAGGTATAACCATTTGTAAAAATGATTTATTCTTACCTAGGTGGCCCAGGCTAGCCTGATCTTGTCAGTTCTTGGAAGCTAAGCAGGGGTCGGCTCTGGTTAGTCTTTGGATGGGAGACCACCATAGAATACAGGGTCACTATGCAAAGGAAAGAACTGGCAAACTACCTCTATAGTTCTGGTGGGTTTTCCAGGCTGTGTGGCCGTGGTCTGGTGCATCTTGTTCCTAACGTTTCGCCTGCATCTGTGGCTGGCATCTTCAGAGCACACAGCCCGGAAAACCCACCAGAACCAGTTGAATCCAGCCGTGAAAGCCTTTGACAATACCTCTATTAGCCTCTTGCCTTGAAACTTTTTAAGGGGTCGCCTTAAGTCAGCTGGGACTCAATGCCACTTTACACACCCAAACAAGAGCCTTTTGATTCAGAGTTCAGTTTTCTTGTGAAGCCTCCATCATAAATACAGGAAACCATTTTATGGTCGGGAGGGAGGGGGGAGAGACTATCATTTGTCCTTTGGGCCTTAGATTTGGAACGAAGTGCATGTGTTTCAACAGATAAATTGTCATAAACCGAACGACATTCCATTCCTTATCCCGCTGTATGAAACACTCGATGATTTTGCATGCACCGTTACGAGCAAAGTCTACTGCTTGCTTGGACGATCACCCAGGTTTGATGGAGTAGGATTTCCTGAAGGCAGTAAAAATGGAGAAATATAAGCAGGCCAGATTAATGAAGCTCTGCGCAATCACCCTCTAGCTAGTGGCTCAATTGTACATTTTGCTTTTAAGAAGCTGGGGTGGGGGTGGGGGAAATGACGATTCCTTGTCACTAATCAGATTTGCTGTGTTTACATCCTTCTCTCACACAATTTGCTTTAGGCCAGCAGGGAAAGCACAAGGTGGGAATCAAAACTGACTCTACCTCTTTTGGATGAAGCATACAAAAGTTCACAGGGTGGCTGACTGCAAAGGGATAGAATCCGTTCCAGATTTACCTATAAGCTTGGCAGGTCGGCGCCTCAAAATCTAGGGGGCCTCCAGCCAAGGTGTATAATCAGTGGTGGGATCCAAAAATTTTAGTAACAGGTTCCCATGGTGGTGGGATTCAAACTGTGGCGTAGCGCCAATGGGGCTGGGCAGGGCACAACGGGGATGTGGCCAGGCATTCTGGGGGCGGGGCATTCCTGGGCGGGGCTGTGGCAAGGACGCAGCTGCTGCGTAGGTCCTTGGGCGGGAAACGAATGCACGCAGGCTGCCACACACGCCGGTGCACCTCCTGCTACGCCACAGTTTGAATCCCACCACCATGGGAACCTGTTACTAAAATTTTTGGATCCCACACTCTCTCTCCTGTAAGGACACTCAAAGAGGCTTACAAATTCCTTTCCCTTCCCCCCTCACAACAAACACCCGGTGAGGTGGGTAGGGTTGAGAGAGCTCCAAAGAACTATGACTAGCCCAAGGTCACGCAGCTGGCATGTGTTGGAGTGCACAAACTAATCTGGTTCCACAGATAAGCCTCTACAGCGGGGAATCAAACCCAGTTCTCCAGATTAGAGTGCACCTGCTCTTAACCACTACACTATGCTGGTTCTCTGATTAAATACAAGATATAACCAAGTACTTTTTCATCTGCAAAATTATTGAAAACTGGATTGGCATCATATCAGGAACATGAAATGAGGAGGCCACCAGTGGGCAGATTGCATTGGTATCATGACGAGCCAAGTTATTTTCCTTATACAAGGTGGAAAAAAGACCCTGTTGCTCAGACTTGAAGAGAATTATAGCCCCTGATATTCTTCCACTTTCTATTAACATTCCAAACAGGTCAGATGAACAAACTCCATGAAGTCCATAGGCATTCTTTTCCCACAAAACAATTTTCTCTTTGGTTGGATGTTCTGTTTCTAAGCAAACTTGGTGCCTTCTAGAGGCTCTTCTTTTTCATCCTCCAAGCGCGCACGCACACGCACGCGCACACACGCACACGAGACACAGGACTGAATGCAGTCCATACACATAATTCTAATATCACAAAAAGTGTGGGTGAATTCTGAAAGATAAATGATCCGTCCAAGTAGCAACCCTCCAACTAAGAAGCATAACAAAAACTCTTCATCTCCTCTTTCAAGGTGGGACTCACGTACCCTCGTACCTTCTGAATTCTGATATATAACTCCACAAAGGGATGAGAAGCTGGGCTAGATTATGGACTTTTTCCAGAGGAGTGTGACCCACATAAATTTAATCTTCTTGTGAAGGTGTATTGGGGCAAGGAGATGGGTTTTTTACGCTTGTCTCATACAATATACATCAACAGAAGCTACAGGTAAACCTTTTGAAATGGATAACGCAGAAAAACTGAGCCTCCTTTCTGTTCGATTGATTAGATAAATGCCTGCTTTGCTTTTGGTAGAGAACTAGGCAAGGGAAATAGCTGCAGATGCTACCTGCCTTACTGATTTGGCTGCCAAAAACTCTGGACTGCTCAGGAACCAAGGGAAATGTTAGTCTTACTTTCACTGGCAGAAATCATCAAGCCCCTTATTAAAATTTCAGTCATTAGGCACAGAACTCTATGGTTTGCCAGTTTCTGTACATACATCTCTGTAGGAGCCAAGAAACTCACTTTTTGTAATTTTGGCTTTCTTCAGATTGTGTACTTTTGTGATTGTGTTTATCCCATTATAACACAATTGTTGTTTGCTTTGTTTATACTCTGCCTTCCCCTCCCTCCAAAACAGCCTCACATCATTCTCCTCATGTCCATTTTATCCTCACAACAACCTAATGAGGTAGGCTAGACTGAGAGAAAAAGATTCTTAAGGGTAAGGATGTTTCATAGTTAACCAAGATCAAGAGCATTCATGTTATAGTATTTCCCGTTCCTTTGTATGAATATGACAACTGGGCAACAGAAGAAAGCTGACAAGAAGAAAGTTGATTAATTTAAAATGTGGCATTGGAGGAGAGTTTTACAGACTGCCAGAAGACTAATAAGTGGGTTCTAGATAAAATCAAATCTGAACTCTTCCTAGAAGTTTCAATGACTACATTGAAGCTATCATACTTTGGTCACATTATGAGAAGACAAACTTCACTGGAAAAGACAATAATGCTAAGAAAAGTGGAAAGCATTAGGAAAAGAGGAAAACCCAACATGAGATGGATTGACTCAATCAAAGAGGCCACGGACTTCAGTTTGCAACACCTGAGCAAGGATGTTATGGAGGTCATTAATTCATAGGGCTGCCATAAGTCAAAAGCAACCTGACAGCACTTCACACACACACACACACACACACACGCACGCACGCACGCACGCACGCACGCACACACACGTGTGACCAAAGGTCACCCAACAAGCTTACATGACAGAACAGGAATGTGAATCTGGGACCCCTTCCGCACATGCAGAATAAAGCATTTTCAAACCATTTTTAATGCACTTTGAAGCTGGATTTTACTGTGCAGAATAGCAAAATCCACTTGCAAACAATTGTGAAAGTGGATCGAAAGTGCATTATTCTGCATATGCGGAAGGGGCCTGGGTCTTCCAAGCCTGAGTCTGGTGTTCCAAGGACTACACCACACAGGCTCTTTGGGGGCAGGCCATCCTAACATGTCTTTCTTCCTTGCTGAGAGAGCTGGATATCACAACCTTCACGCTCAGCAAGTAGTAATCTGACCATGGCCTGTGCTGCAGAAACAATTCTCCTACCAGAGCATCCCCAATGCAGAAAAAAAATTCTAATGTTGAGCCCCACACAGCCTTGGCAATGGTTGTCAGAATGGTCATGAACCCTAGCCCCCACCCCCACACACTCAGCTTGCTCCAGGGTTGTTCTAACATCGCATGCCAACTGGTGGGCTGCATTTGGGGTAAATAGTAGAGTTGCCAGCTCTGGGGTGGGATATCCTTGGTGATTTGGGAGGTGGAGCCTGAGAAATTCAGGGACTTCAGTGGAGCATGCCATAGAGTCTACCTATCAGGCATCCATTTTTTCTGAGGGAACTGATTTCTGTAGTTTGGAGATTAGCTGTCATTCTGGCAGATCTCCACCCAACGCCCGGAGGTTGGCAAACCTATTTGATAGGTTGAACATTCCCTAGCACAGTCTAGGACAGGGGTCTGCAACCTGCGGCTCTCCAGATGTTCATGGACTACAATTTCCATCAGCCCCACAGTCTAGGACAGGGGTCTGCAACCTGCGGCTCTCCAGATGTTTGTGGACTACAATTCCCATCATGGCCATGGTGGCAGGGGCTGATGGGAATTGTAGTCCATGAACATCTGGAGAGCCGCAGGCTGCAGGCCCCTGGTCTAGGAACAGAGACCCAAAAGGAAAGAATGAAACCATCAAAGAAACGTTACAATGCAGCAGGGATGCATTGTAACAGACATTTAAGAATCTGATGGAAGGAGATTGTTGGCTTTCATCGCTTCCTCTTCTTGTCTCATCTCCAGCCTGTTCTTCCCTTTATTCCCTCATCCTCCATTCTATTATAAGAACAGGGAATTATAATAAGCTTCTGTTACGCATACAGACTGCCTGTTTTTTGCAGCCCCATCAGTGGTGGTTTTGAGGTAATAATCCAGAGCACCTCACATCCAAGAGCCAGGGGAAATAAGATTCCTCCTGCTCTTTACAAAATAGCACAGCAAGCCTACATCCTATGGGACTTCCTGAACTCTCGCAAGATTACTTCCTGTAGCAGGAGCTCGATGGTGAAATGCGGTTGCCTTGGCAACAGGCAACCAGAAATGGTTCCCAATTTCTCAGGAGAAAAAGGAATCCGGTGGATAGGTGCGGAGGTGGTTGGCGGGGTGGGAGATTGCCCCCCCCCCAATCTTTTGCCCAATATGAGGCAGCTGCCCGAGGTATCATTAGAGACCCAGCCCCGGATGTAACTGCAACACTGAAAAGAGGGTCCTGTTGCGTGTTTCGGCCTGCGGCTCTGAAGCAGTAATGCCTTGGGAGGATAGCATTCAGACCAGCAGGATACAAATGCCCGGAAAGCATTTCCCTAATGCTCAGCGGCACTTCACGAGATCTGCGGCAATAGTTAGCTGGTGCTATTACCGTGCTCTGCTGTGAGAACAATTCTGGTTGAAAAGCTGTGTGCAAGTGTTGCAAATAATTAACAAACAGGAATTATCATTCAACAGCCATTCGTCACGGCCTTCCCATTGTTCTGCCTGGCTGACACCTGTATGCCCCCAGTTCCCTGGACTTGGCACGAAGATACAGACCCATCCTGCATATTCGAGATCAGGGTTCCTTTGCTGAGACTGATATTCTCCAGGTGCCAATCTGTCAACGGGACAAGCTACAGACCTGACACTCTAAGAGCGTGCTATTTGACCCTACAAAGCATCTGGGAAGGAGTGTTATGGATTAGATCTGCAGAACTGGCGAAGAAGAGCATTAATTCTTCTTCAAATGCATTTCTCTAACTAGAAAGACACCTCCTCTCTAGGGTTGTGCTAAACTCAAGTATGGGAAAAAGACAGGCACACTATGGCTTCTTGCCTTTTTACCTACTGGGAACTTGTCTTTTTTCCTTCCTGTAGTCTTTTTCCCTACTGGCTGTCTGTCTTTTCCCCTTTGGGGGAGGTTAAATCACTCGCACATGGAAGAGTGAAGACCCCATTCCCCAGTGAACTCATCTTGATCCATACGAGCACTTTTCCAGTGGCTGCTTTTTGGGAACAAATTAGATACCTGACATTTTAATCTGGAATTATAGTGTCATGACTGGGTCATCTCTGTCCTGGATGGCACAAGTTAGTCCCATCTTGTTGCATCTTGGGAGCTAAGCAGGGTTGGCTCCGATTAGTATCATACCATACTTGGGTAGGAGAACAACACCAAAGAATACCAGGGTCACCATGCAGAAGCAGATAATGGCAAACCACTTCTATTCATTTCTTGCCTGGAAAACCCAGTGGGGTTACCATAAGTTGATCTCAACTTGAAAACCTTATGGGGTTGCCATAAGTTGATCTCAACTTGAAAACCTTACCAGGTTGCCATAAGTTGATCTCAACTTGAAAACCCTGGACTATATTTATCTGCATAGAATGATCGCTATTGTAGAACTTTGTATATTTATGAATGGACTATCTCCATTGATGCACTTTAGCTTTATGCACTTTAGCTGATGAATGAATCATTTCATTGATATATTTTTATGCACTTTATGTTATGACATTTACTTAGATTTTCATTCTAATAATTATAAGATTATACACCTTTCCTTGTTGTTGGGCGAGTAATTGGGTTTTAGTCCCATCTTGTTACATCTAAGCAGGGTTGGTTCCAATTAGTATCATACCATACTTGGGTAGGAGAACAACACCATGGGTTGCCATAAGTTGATCTCAACTTGAAAACTTTATGGAGTTGCCATAACTTGATCGCAACTTCACACAGGTGTCATGCGTAGAGGCTCACGGTGCTGCAGTCAAGAGTATTTTACAAGGATGGCAGAAACCCACGCTCACATTTTTGCTTGCCATAAAGTTTGCCTGTCATTGTAACCATGTGGGGCAGCCGTTTCTGTTGATTTCACTAAGAGTTTTAATTTAAACCACTTCTTTTTTCAGCTATAAAATTACAGCCACTGGGGAAGAAAATCAGCCCCAGGTGAGCATATGAGTCCAGGTAACATCCATTCCTCCCCAATATATCCTAACTCTGCCCAATTCCCCCCTCTCCAAATTGCCCTAGCAAGTAAGACGAATGTTGCCTCCCACAACCTCATTGGCATCATTACCCAGATGTAAAATTTTCACCAGTGTAGTGTTGTGCTCAGGAGTCCCGGGCCGCAGAGTGGTAAGCTGCAGTACTGCAGTCAAAGCTGTGCCCACAACCTGAGTTCGATCCTGACAGAAGTCAGGTTCCCATAGCCAGCTCAAGGTTGACTCAGCCTTCCATCCTTCTGAGGTTGATAAAATGACTACCCACCTTGCTGGGTGGGGGTAAAGCATAGATGACTGGGGAAGGCAACAGCAAACCACCATGTAAGTATAGTCTGCCTAGTAAATGTTGTGCTGTGATATGGTGAAGTCTCCTTCTTTGGTGGAGTCGCTTTCTTTGGAGGTCTTTAAAGAGAGGATGGTCATCAGACAGGAGTACTTGTGTGTCCCTGCATTGCAGGGGTTGGACTTGATGGCCCTTGGGGTCTCTTCCAACTCTATGATTCTATGATATCACCCCATAGGTCTGTAAGGACCTAGTCCTTGCACAGGGGACTACATTTACCTTTTTTAGTGTTGTGTTTTGGTGTAGGGGTGCATGGGCTGGGAGTGTTCCAGTCATGCCCAACGAACATAACTCAAACTCAAATTGCTGTGTTTTGCATTCAGCAGAAACTTCGTGTCATTTCCAGATGTCCACTGCCAACATAAGTGCTAGAAATTTGCATTTAAAAAGTCAAAATGAAATCTAATATTTCTAACACTTATTGAGGTTACTAGATTCCGTTTTTCATATATTCCCCTTTAAGTTTCTCTTCCCAAGCAATCTTTTTGACCCCTTCCCACCCCCTGCTTTGGCAGAGCAAACTGACTGTTCTGGATTCACAAGATTGTGCATAAAGTATGCTTGGATACACTGAATCAGAGTTACAGTTTCCCTGAAACTCTCTGAAAGATGACACTAGGAAAGACAGATGACATTTGCATTTTTAAAAAATATATATTGTTTTTATTGTAGGCTTATGAAGTGGTTAGACAAACAGAACAAATGTCTGGGGTGCTGTGTGGTATCCGGGCTGTGTGGCTGTGTTCTAGCAGCGTTCTCTCCTGACGTTTCGCCTGCATCTGTGGCTGGCATCTTCAGGTACAACAAGGTGCCAGCCACAGCTGCAGGCGAAACGTCAGGAGAGAATGCTGCTAGAACATGGCCATACAGCCCGGAAACCACACAGCGCCCCAGTGATTCCAGCCGTGAAAGCCTTCGACAATACATAGACAAATGTCATTTTAATCTTCCATTTGTCTTTTTTTTTTAAATAAAATCGCCTTTCATACAGGAAAGAAACCCCATTTGGTTAAAACACAAAGGAAAGAAATAAAAGTACAATGACAACAATGTAATTATAAAAATTAAAACCCGTTGATGTCTTCCTGATACTCAGAAACTTGGTCGTGTGACATTTTGCCCGAAGCTAGTCAGAAAAAAAATATTTGAAAATTAAGAGAACCATCCATTGGATTTGTACCCAGATGTGACCTGTACGAAGAATAAAACTGTCTCAAAGGGGGGGGGGGGATCTGACTCATTAAAAGTGGATCAGCAGTTGTACCTGGATTCTTCCTTTGTACACACTGGGTAACACAGAAAGAACAATAATGAAGATTAACACAAATGATGCCTCTGTACCCACACAAAACCAATTTGCACCTTAATCATAGCATACAAAAGAAGTTATCTCTATCACACTAAGCTCTGGTTTCATATATTTAATGGAGACATATTTATTTTTATGTATTTATTTATTTTTTCAATTTATATACCGCCCGATTTCACTTTTTAAAACACTTCTGCCCCAATCCAAGGAGCGACGTTCTGCCGATACGTTGCCAGCTGGAAGAACCGGGCATGCGGACAAGTGGTGGACGTCTCTGCTACAGTCTAGATTTTGGGACTGGGCACTCAAACCTGTTATAAAATTGGTGACCAGCTTTTCAGAAAAGCCATAGGTGTGTGAGGTGGTGGTGGTGGTGGTGGGGCGGGGGGTAGGGAACTAGAACGGATGTTTCTTGGCAGACACTTCATAGTGAAACTGACAACAGCTGTCTGGGTCTCGGGCCCAAGAGTGCAGTGGAGTCCGTGGATTTAGAAGAGGATTTAGGAGAGCATTGAAGGATGCAGGACTTCCAGTGCTGCTAATCCCTCTTGTTCACAGACATGCTCTTAGTTTTGCCACATACTTCCATATTTTTACATGAGGTGTCCTTTATAGGCGATGCCACAGAACAATGTCATTATTAGCTTCTACCGCAACATCTGTGGCTGATGACTGGTAAGAAATTTGATGATTCCTCTTGACCAGTCCGCCTCAGTAACAACTCAGACGCTGGCTGGGTGACAAACAGGCCTCATACCTAATCACCTCAACACTATGCTGTACACCGCCCAGAGCCCTTCGGGGATGGGGTGGTATAAAAGCCTAATAAATAAATAAATAAATAAATCTCTTGCTGATACCCAGCTATTTCTATTCGAAGATCAAGAAGGGTGGATTTATATCCTGCTTTTCTCAACCATAAGGAGTGTCAAGGCAGCTTACAAACTCCTCCCCTTCCTCTCCCCACAACAGACCCCCTGTGACTTAGGTGGGGCCGAGAGAGTTCTGAGAGGACTGTGACCTCTGAGAGGCTCAAGGTGACCCCAGCAGACTTCATGTGTAGGAGTGAGGAACCAAACCTAGTTCACCAGATTAGAGTCTGCCGCTCATGTGGAGGATTGGAGAATCAAATTTAGTTCTCCAGATTGGAGTCCACCACACTTAATCACTACACCATGATGGATGACAGGATAGTCATCAGATGGAAAAGCCTGATGCAAGAGGCCACATATAGGGGGCTCCAGTATGCACAGTCATATGGCAGAGACCTAGAGCAGTGGTGGTGAACCTATGGCACGTGTGCCAGAGGTGGCACTCAGAGGCCTCTGAGCACGCACACACAGAGTTCGTCATGTGGGGGGAGCGGAAAATCACCCCCCCCCCATACACACACATATCTAGGCCTTGCTTCTGAGTAAACCCTCCTAGTGGCGTAGGAGGTTAAGAGCTCGTGTATCTGATCTGGAGGAACCAGGTTCGATTCCCAGCTCTGCTGCCTGAGCTGTGGAGGCTTATCTGGGGAATTCAATTAGCCTGTACACTCCCACACACGCCAGCTGGGTGACCTTGGGCTAGTCACAGCTTCTCGGAGCTCTCTCAGCCCCACCTACCCCACAGGGTGTTTGTTGTGAGGGGGGAAGGGCAAGGAGATTGTAAGCCCCTTTGAGTCTCCTGTAGGAGAGAAAGGGGGGATATAAATCAAAACTCTCTCTCTCTAGGATTGTGATTCACCTATTCGAAGCGTTGCACGGTTGCTTCACCAAGCTTACTCCCAAGTAACGCGCGCCTCAGAGCAAATCATTTTTTTTCTAAACGAGAACCTCAGTATTCAGGTTAAATTGCCGTCTTGGCACTTTGCGATGAATAAGTGGGTTTTGGGTTGCAATTTGGGCACTCGGTCTCGAAAAGGTCTGCCATCACTGACCTAGAGCAATACTCTTACAGGCATGGATTCCAGGCCATTAGAGATACATGCTGATGGGCCAGTGAATAGATATCATGGATAGCAGCAAGGCTAGAGTTAGTTTCTTCTCCTTTGACCACCTTCCTTTGGGACACCAGGAGTTATTAGGATGGCTCCAGGAAACTTGTGTGTGAGTCACATGCTCCATGTCATCTTGGAGACATTTCTCGCTGTCCTTGAAGCTACAGTTCTCCGAAACTTACCGCCTCCAAATAGCATTCTGTCTTTTCAGGAACTGTCTCGGGAACAGAACTTTAATCTTAACTCTTGAATGGTAGACCTTAAGAAGGAGAAGAAGAGTTTGGATTTACACTCCACCTTTCTCTCCTGTTAGGAGACTCAAGGTGGCTTACAAGCTCCTTTCCTTTCCTCTCCCCACAACAGACATCTTGTGAGGTAGGCGGGGCTGAGAGAGTTCAGAGAGAGCTATGACTGGCCCAAGGTCACCCAGTAGGAATGTAGGAGTGCGGAGACACATCTGGTTTACCAGATAAGTCTCTGCTACTCAGGTGGAGGAGTGGGGAATCAAACCCGGCTCTCCAGATTAGAATCTACCTGCTCTTAACCACTATACCATGCTGGGTCTGAAATCATTGTTCAGAGTGTTAGTTGTAATGTAGACATTGGTCTTTTTACCCCTGTCCAGAACAGCACTAGCAAAAGCATTCCCCTCTCTTATTACTAAGATGGAGTGAATAAGATCTGTCTGCTGGCTCTCAGTCTCTCCAGAACCCTTCACAAACTCCTTCCCCTCAAAAAGAATTTTCCCCATCCTTTCTTCGATGGAACAGGCAATGTCTGGTGTACAAAGAAGAAAGAAGAAGACCCGGTAGGGGCATAGTGAGGGGGACTGGAATCCTGGGTGCCACTTCTTTGGGGGTGCATTCCAGGGCCCCACCCACTCTTGCAATTGTACTCTAGCCCTGAATTCCCCATGAAGTTTGGGGCAGGGGCACAGTTCAATACTGGTGAGCAGGGCTGGCCGCATCCCCGATCTTCATGTGGAGTTTGGGAGTGGGGCCAGCTGGTCAGGTGGAGCTTCAGGGCAGAGCCAACAGAATAAAGCTAGAGCCAATCAGCCCCCAGGGTTCAGTCCAATCCTGGCCAGCTGTTTAAAGCTGGACCCAGGCGACCCGAGGCCAGCATCCAATGTGCCTGCCCCACTCCCAAACTCCACGTGGAGATCTGGGCGAGGTGCACCTGGCTGGCCCAGCTGCTGAGCTCCATGTAAAGTTCAGAGGGGTGCAGCTGTGTGTGTGTGGGGGGGGGGTGGTGGTGGTGGTACCCAGGGTTAGCTCTGGCGCTGTTTCATAAAGCTATGCCCCTGTGCAGGGGGCAGGAAGAAGGCAGTTAGATAGGACAGTAAAGTCAGCTCCCTCTTTCCTGTCAAGTGTCATTCCTTGTCTGTCTCCAGGTTGCTACTCTTAGGACAGTATCCTGTTTCTTCACATAAGTTCCACTCTTAAGACCCTTTCCACACATGCAAAATAATGCACTTCTAATCCACTTCCACAATTGCTTGAAAGTGGATTTTGCTATTCTGCACAGTAAAATCCAGCTGCAAAGTGCATTGAAAGTGCATTATTCTGCATGTGCGGAAGGGGCCTTAGTCCCCCTCTCCCATCTAATGATTAGCTAGAACCCCGTCTGTCTCTCTTCACTAGCATGTAAATTAGTTCCTGAATAAAACTTAATCTACACTACCTGCTGCCTCCAAGCACCCTCAACCCCACCCATGTCACCATGTACTCCCCCCCTTCCTTCCCGCCCCGCCTCAAAGGGGGTGCCCCATCCCCCATTCTTTGCTAAGGAGATGGGGGCTACCCATTTGAGAGTCCATAACTTTGGACCCCCTGAACCAAACTGCACCAAACATTGGGGGTGCCATCATGACAGTCTCCAGATGATACCCTGAAATTTTGGTGCTGATACGTCTAAGAATGCCCCCCCCCCTGCAAGAACATCTCAAAATTTGCCCAAGAATCTTTGTTCTGCATTGAGTTTTCTGCATTGCTGTCAATGGGGGTTGCAGGCAGGGGGGGAGGGGGCACATTTCTGAAGGCACAGTCTCAAAACTTTCATGGTCTCATCAGGAGACTGCCCTAATGATACCCCCCAGGTTTGGTGCATTTTGGTTCAGGGGGGCCAAAGTTATGGACCCTCAAAACTGTATCCCCCATCTCCTATTAGCTCCCACTGGAAACAATGGGGGATGGGGCAGCCCCTTTGGGAGTCCATAACTTTGGACTCCCTAAACCAAACCTCACCAAACTTGGGGGGTAGCATAAGGACAGTCTCCTGGTGATATGCTGAAAGGTTGGTGCCGCTAGCCTAAAAACTGCGCCGCCTGCAGGCCACAAATGGAAAACCACTAAAAATACCCAAAAACGAACCCTGCATTTTGATGCCCCCCACAAGGTGGTGCCCTGGGCATCTGCCCACCTTGCCCAATGGGCATTACGTCCCTGACTGGTTGTGGTGGGTTTTCCAGGCTGTGTGGCCATGGTCTGGTAGATCTTGTTCCTAATGTTTCATGTGCATCTGTGGCTGCAGCAGTGGCATAGGAGGTTAAGAGCTCGTGTATCTAATCTGGAGGAACCGGGTTTGACTCTCCACTCTGCCCTCTGAGCTGTGGAGGTTTATCTGGGGAATTCAGATTAGCCCGTACACTCCCACACACGCCAGCTGGGTGACCTTGGGCTAGTCACAGCTTTTCAGAGCTCTCTCAGCCCTACCTACCTCACAGGGTATTTGTTGTGAGGGGGGAAGGGCAAGGAGATCGTAAGCTCCTTTGAGTCTCCTACAGGAGAGAAAGGGGGGATTAGGGGTTGCAATTTGAGGGCACTTTAGACATAGAATCTCATCCAAACATCCCTGAATAGGGTCATTCACCTTATTAAGTTAACATTATTATTTCTTAACTTATTCCATTAAGAAAAAGAAGCAACTGGAAGAAAAATAAGGCTGACCAGTATATTAAGAAAAAGGAAAACATTTTCCCAACCCATGCCATTTGGAAGAGGTTTTTAATTTTCTGCTGTCACTAATCTGAACCCCTTCCGCTGAATCTGGCAAACATCCATCACAGTACTATCGGCAAGCATCCGTGTAGAAAAACACAGAGAGACAAAACAACTTTTATATGCACAAGGAACCGAGTTACAGTCAAAATATATTAATTCTTAAAATCAGTCTGATGTGTGTCTGCTTTTTACAGCTTTGGGCTCCTGCCAGGGCCGAGAAGCCGTCCCAATGTGCCAGAAGCAATGTGTGCTCAAATAGTGTATTTGTGGGAAGGAGAACTAGGTACTCATAGGGAGATGACGGGGGGAGGGGGGGCAGGCCCCCCAAAATGAAAGCTACATTTAGAAAACCGGATAACACCAGACGTGGACAGATCCGATCAGAAGTGGGTGTTAGCAGAGGTGTCCCCCAGTGTCTTTCAAATTCTGCCGGCATAATGTAGAGCATCATCAATCAGACGGAAAAGTGTCCACGGACGACCACCCCCTCAAAATTATCATCAACAGCAACCCCACAGATAAAGAGCCCCTTCCCCCTGCTTTGTCAAGGGACCAGAAGGGGATGGGGAAGCCAGGTCTTATCCTGCCTCACCACCCACAAGGGGAAACAATGGTTCTCATTTTCTCCAGAACGTTTATGGATGGGGAGGGTCCTGAAATGGGCCGGGGGAGCCGGAGCCGGAGTTAGACAAGGGAAGTCCCGTTTCAATGAAAGATGAATGAACAGAGCCCGTGGGAGGAAGGGCTGCCTATCAATCAGAAAATATCAGGGGCTTGCAACTGGGGTCCTTTGAAGAGGAAGGACGGCCCTTGTTACTGGGCGTTCCGTCTATCATAAACGATAACAGCCTCCATCTCCAGCATACAAAGGGAGTCAGAGATTAAGCAAGAATAAGTCCAAGGGGATGTACAGGAATGAGGCCAGATCACCGTGTGCCCCAGAGGGGGACACTTGCCCGTGGACGTGCTCAACGGGCAACCCCGGTGCTTTTGAAATTGGTACCTTTAAAAGAAAAAGACAAAAGATGTAATAGCTAGGATTCCCAGAGGTGCAGGCCCACGGTGGAAGGGATTCCCCAGTGTGAAAACATGCTGAAAGGAAGGAGTCATTTCATAGCTGGGGAATTGCATGAGACAGAAGACAGGACTGGCATGGTGGTAAAGAGCAGGTGCACTCTAATCTGGAGAACCGGGTTTGAGTCCCTGCTCTGCCACTTGAGCTGTGGAGGCTTATCTGGGGAACCAGATTAGCCTGTGCACTCCAACATGCCAGTTCGGTGGCCTTGTGCTAGTCACAGCTTTTCAGACCTCTCTCAGCCCCACCTACCTCACAGGGTGTTTGTTGTGGGAGTGGGGGAAGACGGAAAGGAGATTGTAAGCCCCAGAGAAAGGGAGGGGGGTTATAAATCCAAACTCCTCCTCCTCCTCTTCTTCTTCCTCTTCCTCTTCTTCTTCTTCTTCCTCCTCCTCCTCCTCCTCCTCCCTGGTAACAGCTAGATCAGTGGTTCTCAACCTGGGGGTCGGGACCCCTTTGGGAGTCTAACGACCCTTTCACAGGGGTCACCTAAGACTCTCTGCATCAGTGCTCTCCATCTGTAAAATGGATAAATGTTATGGTTGGGGGTCACCACAACACGAGGAACTGTATTAAAGGGTTGTGGCTTTAGGAAGGTTGAGAACCGCTGAGCTAGATTCAAGACCAGCTGCACTTCAGGTACCAACCAGATTTTAGGGACATCAGCTCTTGAGCATCAAAACTTGGGTCTCTAAGGTGCATTTGGTTGTAGTTCATCTACCCCAGACCAGCCCCATGGCTATCTTCCTGAAGCTATCCCCACTAAGGGAAACTGGTCCCTCCGCATGTTTTAATGTTGGACCTTGGAGGAATATTTGAACGCTAATTTTATACCTGGGATTCCCCCTCCCCAAATTGTGAAGCATTTCAAATTGCCCCTCGAGGTTGTCCAGAGGCTTGAGAGACCAGTAAGTGGTTCCCAGTATCCTGGGACGCAGAGGAGGAACTGGGGCTCCATACAGACCTGGGAACCATCTTGGGAGGGGGATATATCCCAAGAGCAGGTTTCCTGATGGTGATGATGGGGCACATTTAATTCCTCTTGAAAAGGGCAGTTCCTCCCAGACCCAGCCTCTTAATTCCCGCATGAGTGGTACGGGATCTGAAGGTGATGCTTATAACATGCCCTTTTACCTGTAAGCTCAGGTGAGCAATGGGGTCTCTCCGAGGCGGGGGGACAAAACCCAAGGCGAACCCCCCCCCCTTTTCTTAGGACTTCCAGGACTGAAGCCTGGCGTTGTGAATAGGTCCCGGAGCTAAACCGCTACCTCTCCCTGGCTCCCTTTCTGCCTAGACGACCCCCTCCCCTGCGTCCAATTCAGACAGGGGTGGGGGGCGAGTCTAGGTCTTTGCTCTTGACTACTCCCCCCCCCCTTCAGCCTCCATGGGGCTGTTTGGGTGCCGGCAGGATTCCCCCCACCTGGGACCACTTTTCCCGCGGAGAATGAGCGTTCCCTGTTGAACTGCTGCCTGCTGCAAAGTTGCGCAGCTGCTGGAGCGAAGAAAAGAGGCGGCGAGCCGTCCAGGGAACTGGGTCGGACTTACTTCCGAGTAAACACAGGCAGATGAGCGCTCGAGAGGCGGACGGGGGGGGGGCAGCAGGGGAGGGGGGCCGTCTCGCCCGCCCAGCAGCCAGTCAGCGCTCCTCCCCGCCTTGCCGGCGCCCCCTCGAGGGGAGGCGTCCGGGGGCTGACCTTTGCAACCCCCTCGCCCAGCCGGCGTATAAAGGCGGGCCAGCCGCGGCGGCGGAGGCATCGCCAGCTCAGTTCGCAGCTGCGCCCCGTCCCGTCGAGGCATGGCTCGCCCGCAGCTGCCTTCTCTGCTGCCCAAGCCCCGCGGGCTCTCCGGGCTCCTGGCCGCCCTCGCCTGGACCCTCCTGTTGGCCGGACGCTGCAGCACCGCCGCGCCTTTGCAGAGCAGCGAGGGGGCGGCCGCGCCCCCCATGGCCAAAATCTACCCCCGGGGCAGCCACTGGGCAGTCGGTGAGTGAGGGCGAAGGCGGAGAGAGGGCTCTGCCCCGGGGAGCCTGCAGTCGCCAAGGGAGAATGGAGGGATAGGGGAGGGGTCCGGGAGCGAGGACTTTCGAAAAGGGGGCTCTCCAATCATCAGGCTGAGTTGGGAAATTCCTGGAGAAGTTTTTTTTTTGGGGGGGGAGACCAGAGGTGGGGAGGACCCCCGGGAGGCGAGACAGCGTAGAGTTGACCCTCCAAAGCAGCTTTTTCTCCAGCGGAACTGATCTCTAGTCTGGAATCGGTTCTCATGCCGGGAGATCTCCCGGTGCCACCTGGAGTTTGGCAACCCCACCAATCATGCGAGGAGGGCCCGTGATCAGATGAATTCGCACCCGTGGTTATTATGCAAAGCACTTTTGGGAAGGGTATTACGGCCCCGATCCATATCTCTCCCCTCTCGCCTTGCTGCCTTTTGCTGCGCCCTCTGGAAAGGGGGGGGGGGGTCTGATCACGGATTTGCAGGGTCACGTGTGGTCAGTCTGGGGGTCCGCAGCATCCCTGCATTTCCTCTCAATGAAGCCTTTTCCTTCCTCTGAGAACCTGATCTGCTTCTCCAGAGCAGTCGCCAAGGGAGTGAGAGCCCCCATGGATACCCCACCCCCACCCCCCCTTCCCCAACCAAGTTCAACTTCATATGAGGACAACTGCTGTCTGAATACATTGCTTACCATACTCTGCGTCTCCCCTGACCAAGCCTGTCTTCACAACAACCCTGTGAGGTGGGTTAGATGGAAAACTTATGACAGGATCTAGGGCACGCTTCCCTCACACATTCCTCCTTACTAAAGGGGATGCAGAATTTATACACCGGCGGCAGCGCCATACCACCTTTCTAGCCCCCATGATGACTGAGGGTCTTGGAATTATGTCCCCCCCCCCACTGCAGCCCTGATGCTGTGACCATTAGCCCCCGTTGCCATCCATAGCTTCCCCCAGCTCCCTTCTGCCCCCTCCATTTCTATCAAACTGCTCCATTTCAGTGTGAGTGGGCCGGATCCTATTGTCCTGTTATGCTTTCTTGTTCTGAAAAAGAATAAATCGCTTGGGATTCATCTGTGTCTACTCTAAGGCAGGCACGGATGGTGCAAGTCCACAGAACAATTCCAAAACAGGAGGTAGCTTTAGGTTTACCAGAAGGGCACTAAATAGCATGTGCTGCCTTTTGAGTGTCGCCGGAATTCTTCATCAGGCTGGAGAGTTAGTACAAATCCAAAGGGGCGAGATGTCATGCGATCGAGCGGCTCCTAGCCTGAATGGGCTTTGAATTCATTTTATCAATGACTACTAGCCCTAGTAACTAAGAAGTACAAGGTGGACTGTTTCCTTCATCCTCTGCTTGTGGGGTTTTTTGGATGCATCTGGGTGGCCATGACATAGTGAGCAAGATTCGAGTCCAGTAGCATCTCAAAGACTAACAAGATTTCTAGGGAATAATATTTGGAGAATCGGCACTCCCATGGGCAGACCAGGGGAGTTTTGAGTCTTGAAAACTGGAAGCCTTTAAGGTGCTCCTAGTCTTGAATCTTGCTTTTTAACTGCAGACCAACACATTGAAAGTATACATAAGGCTGCCTGATGGGTCTATTAAGGTCAGTATTGCCCGCTTTGGCTGGCAGCTCCCTCTCAAAGTCTCAGGCAAAGTTCCTTCACATGGACTACAATTTGGTCCTTGTAGCTGAAATTGCCGAGGATTGAACCTGTGGCCCCTTATGTACCAAGCAGATGCTCTTACGTACCAAGCAGATGGAACCGGGTTTGATTCCCAGCTCTGCCACCTGAGCTGTGGAGGTTTATCTGGGGAATTCAGATTAGCCTGTGCACTCCCACACACACCAGCCGGGTGACCTTGGGCTAGTCACAGCTTCTCGGAGCTCTCTCAGCCCCACCTACCTCACAGGGGGTTTGTTGTGAGGGGGGAAGGGCAAGGAGATTGTAAGCCCCTTTGAGTCTCCTACAGGAGAGAAAGGGGGGATATAAATCCAAACTCTTCTTCTTCTCTGTCACCCAAGCCACAGCCCTGCCCCAGCACGCCGGACCAGATGGACCATCAGCCTGATTTGGCTGAACTTCTCTTTTAGGTTTTTTGGTAGCCATCAGTCACAGATACTTTTGATATCTGGTTGCAGGAAGCAACCCGGGAAAGGCTGTATATTCTCCTCTGAATCTTTTAACTGTAATATGAACTGGACTTGGTGCTTTTGTGTGTGTGTATTCTAGCTTAAGCTTTCACAGCCCATGAAAGTTGTGTGCGTGTAAAGTGCCATCAAGTCGCAGCTGATTTACAGCAACCCAATAGGGTTTTCAAGGCAAGAACCAAGCAGAGGTGGTTTGCCATTGCCTTCCACTGCGATTCCTTGGTGGCCTCCTATCCAAGTACTAATCAGAGCCAATCCTGATAGGATTTATTTATTTTATTCCAAATCCAAAACCTTTATTAGGCATAAAACCGGTGTGTGTCATGAATTCCAAATACAGTAAAAAGATCATTATTACACAATTTGCAGTACACAGAGTAAAAATGTAGCAACAGCTTCAGAGATTTCAGCATTAGAGTTATTTAGAAGCTTAGCCATTTTTACCTTATCAGAAAGGAGCATAAATCCTGTTGGTAGTACAGTTCTCAAATCAGTTCTGAAGTTGTTATATTTTGAACAGTGAAGCAGAATATGAGAAAGTGAATCAGTTGTATCAGGACAGAATCGACAGCAACGCTCATTTTGTGGGATATTAGAGAAGCGACCTTGGAGATGTACTGACGGAAAAGAGTTACACCTTGCTCTAGTCATGACCCATCTGCAATTATAATTAACAAGATGTTCCAGGTATATAGCAGGGCTAGATTGCTGAGGGATAATCCCAAAGAATATTGGAGAGCAAGAGCTTTGCGCTTTGCTCAGGAGAAATTGATATTCTTGATCAAATAACTTTTCTAATAAATGTTGCCCTGATTCCAAACAAAGAACACCATAGGGGACACAATGCGGGGTGCCACTTATTTTATTCATTAGTTAAATTTAGCATACTGCCCACCCCCAAAGGGCTCTGGGAGGTGCGCAATATACATATGAAAAAACTTTACAAACTAAAACCAGTAACTGACCTAAAAACCCATAAATCAAAAATAATACAAATGATAAAAAACAGGATAGTCTTTAATCTGTCTCAAAACTCCTTATCATTTTTTCTTTGCCTGCCCACGAGTGTGGAATTATTTGCCCGTGTTTCATTTATGCCCTTGAGATGGCTTGTGCAAAATGTCTATCACCCATGCAAGCGATTCCACTTTCCCTGAGCAGCGCTTACAGAAACAGAAATATTGTATGAACCAGGAAATTCTCAGGCTGGTTCACACATGTGAGTTTGTGGCTCTTTTCTTTCTGTAGCACTCTGGGCAGAGTACATCGGCATACCTTCCTCTGAGTTGCAATTGCAACAGTTCTTTGAGGCAGAACACCTAGAGTCAAATCGAGGAGCCCTTGGGAGACCAGCAAGATTTTGAGGGTAAAAGCTTTTGAGAGTCAACGCTCCCTTCATCTGATATCTGATGAAGAGAGCTTTGACTCTCGGAAGCTTATACCCAATAAACACTGTTGTTCTCTAAAATGCTGCTCGACTCAAATCTAACTGTTCTACTGCAGACAAAAGCAGCTACCCTCTAAAATTATCCGCTGACGTTGCCAAGGCTGATGAGGAGAGTGGACTGGCCCAAGGTCACCCTGCAAGCACAGCGGGGATTTGAACCTGGATTTCTCAGATCTTAGCCCGACACTTTAACCACCATAACAATCTGGTGTGGCGCATTCCCTCTGGGATCCTAGATCACCCAACGTAACCTTTGCATGCAAGGGGCTGTCCATGCAGATAGAAGAAGAAGAAGAGTTTTGGATTTATACCCCACCTGTCTCTCCTGTAAGGAGACTCAAGATGGCTTACAAGCTCCTTTCCCTTCCTCTCCCCACAACAGGCACCTTGTGAGGTAGGTGGGGCTGAGAGAGTTTTGAGAGAACTGTGACAAGCCCAAGGTCACCCAGCAGGAATGTAGGAGTGCGGAAACACATCTGGTTCACCAGATAAGCCTCTGCCACTCAGGTGAGGGAGTGGGGAATCAACCCCAGTTCTGCAAATTAGAATCCACATGCTCTTAACCACTACACCGTGCTGGCATTGTTGTGATTCTGGGGCATTGCTTTTGTGGCTTGATGTCAGTAAGTTTACCCATGCAGTTCCATACGCAGGCTCAGGTGGCAAGCGATATCAACCCTTAGACGTTGCCATCGGCAATCCCTTTGAATGGGATAGAGCTCTTTCCCTTTTGATACAATACCGGGGGTCGTGCCGACTGTCTGGGGATGAGGGATTGTGTGCTTTGCGCAGCGGCTGGTGGCAACATTTCCCTTCCCCACTATTAGTTATTTTCTTGAACCCAAAGTAGATGTTAGCTGGGGAGGCATATAATGTTGTCAGCATCCCTTAACCCAGGGGTAGGGAACCTGCAGCTCTCCAGATGTTCAGGAACTACAATTCCCATCAGCCCCTACCAGCATGGCCAATTGGCCATGCTGACAGAGGCTGATGGGAATTGTAGTTCCTGAACATCTGGAGAGCCGCAGGTTCCCTACCCCTGCCTTAACCCCTTTCCTGTTGGTTGAAAAAAAAAGCACTGTCTGTTTCTCCATTTGGAAGCATATTCGATCCACAGGGGCCTCTTGTTTATACTTCATTCTGTCTCTGCCTCTTTAAGATTCCTTTACAATGTCGTATAAATGGTTAGAGGGCCAGATTGGGATGTGGGAGACCCGGGTTCGAATCCCCCACTGGCATGGCTTTCTGGGTGACCTGCGGCCAGTTACAGCCTAATCTACTCCACAGGGTTGTTTTGAAGTTAAAATGGAGGAGGGGAAGGCAGCATAAGCCATTTTGAGTCGCCATTAGGGAGAAAGAGTGGGTGTAGATGAAATAAATAAAAAGTCACTGATGGGTTATTGCAGTACAAATGTGAACTGTGTTTCTCCAGTGTAAATCTGTTGAATTAAATGGCCTTAGACCAGTGTTTCCCAACCTTTTCGAGGTCAGGGTACCCTTGACCTCACTCTTCATATCTCACGGTACCCCTGCCGCCACCCACCACCTTCCCCTCCCATTGCCCCTGCTTAAGCCATTAATACCCCACCCTTCCCCTCCCAGGGTGAAGAGGAAGCCGCGACGGGGTGGAAGTGGTGGCTGCCGATGACTCTGTGGTAGGCCTCTGCCCCATGGGCCAACTCCATGTCCTTATGCTGGCAACCGATGGGAGACACCACAAGAATGAGCTGAGGACGGGTAGTTTTGCCGGGCACCCCTTGATATGTTTCGACGGCACCCCAGGGGAATTCCACGGAACCCTGGTTGAGAATGGCTGCCTTAGACTGTTGTATAATTGCATAGGATTGCGCTGTAGTATATCTGTTTAGGATTGCACTGCCTGTGTAGCCATTAAGGTCTCCCCTCTGTCAATCAGCTGTGAAAAGAGATCAAAATGAGTGGGACTGATCCTTTTTACTGGAGCCATATTGCCCAAACCCTTGAACCTGGTCGTCCCTGTTTAGTACTTGGATGGGGGTCCAAAGTTGCTATGCAGTGCCCAGCAATGACAAACCACTTTTGATAGCCTCTTGCCATGAAAACCCTTTGGGGTCACCGTAAATCAGCCACAACCTGATGACGCTTTACACACACATGATAACAAAGCGTTGGTGTCCTAAAAGCTAACACATTGAATTGTCCCGTTCACTTTCATAAACCAGAGAAGCCCTTTTCTTGGATGCAGCTTCTTAAGGCCAAGAACCTTACTACTGGAATAGTTAGGTAGCCCGGGCCGTCGCTCATGACCAACCCAACTGCCTCTCCATATTTTTAAAATCTTTTTTTAGAAGAAGAGTTTGGATTTATATCCCACTTTTGTCTCCTGTAAGGAGACTCAAGGTGGCTTACAAGCTCCTTTCCCTTCCTCTCCCACAACAGACACCTTGTGAGGTAGGCCGAGGGCCAGAGAGAGTTCTTGAAGAACTGTGGACTAGCCCAAAGGTCATCCCAGTAGGAGAATGTAGGAGTGTGGAAACTCCATCATGGTTCACCAGAATAAGCCCCTCTGCCACTCCAGCTGGAGGCAGTGATGGTGAATGTTATAGATTTTTTTTTACATAGGGTGGCTTCGGTGACTGAGGGCTTTCCGGCTGTTCCGTTCCACGCATTGTTTCAAGCAAGCTGGACATGTAATGGGAGGGGTTTGAACCTGAGAAACCCCCCCTTACCTACATCCCTGGCTGGAGGAGTGGGGAATCAAACCTGGTTCTCCATATTAGAATCCACCTGCTCTTAACCACTATACCGCGCTGTCTTTTACTGGTATGTCTTCCACTTAAGAGTAGCTAGTAATCTCTTCCCCGCACCTTAAAGAAGGTGTAATCCAAAGAAGTAAGCGGCCATTACTTTAAAAGTCCTTCGGCTTTTATGTCTGTTAACTCCATTAACCCAAATTGCACAAAACCCTTAACGTCAGGATAACTGGGTTCTTTGTCTCCTGTGGGTACAGACTGACGGAAGATGTGACATGGATTCATTACCTCTAGCAGCCCTCCACCCACCGTGAATGGGACATAGCGGTTATTCAAGCATCCCCATTCGAGTATAAACTTATGAGAGCAAAGTGGGGACTCAATCACTAATCTAATTTTAAAGATAAGGAAATGAAAACTCCAGTCTCTTTCCTAAGACTAGTTAGTGTCAGAGTGCCAGAGGGTATACTCTTACATCGTGGGAGTTAAAACATCAGTCTGGAGAGAATCTTTCCAGCCAAGCCGGGGCCAGGCTTTACATCTTCCGAGGAATGTGCACATGTAAGATTTGGGAGCAAAATTAGGTCGCCCCTCATGCAAGTGGCAATGCTGATTTCTTAACAGAAAAAAGAAACTTGGGTTGTATTTTCAAGAGTAACTCTATGCTTGTTCTAGAAGGCGTCCATGCAAAATCTTTGTATCTATATCTGCATGTAGGATCTTATTCTCATTGCAAACTGCATTAGTGTGACAAAGAGCATTTGGTACTGCAGGGAAAAAATATAAATTCCTTCTCATGGCCAACATTTTTTAAAAAAACTGGAGTATCCTAGGAAGAAATTATTAATGTAAAGGGGGACATGGAGGGGGGAAAGATAGTGGAAGAGAAGGAATGAGATACCACTGAGTCAGAAATAACATCTCCCTTTTTGATGCACGAGGGTGAGATGCACTTGCATTTGTGTCCTTGTATGTTTTCTTTGGTGGTAAACTTGGTTAGAAAAACAAACCCCACAAAATATTAGAACCAGGGGCATAGAACCAGGGGCATACAGTTGAAAAGCATGGGGGGGGAAGAATTAGGGACTAATAAAAGGAAACACTTCTTCCACGGCTTAAACATGTGATTGGTGTTTTGGATAATGTGCTGCTACAGGAGGTGGTGATGTTACTTAATCACGATGCTTGTGAAGTATTAAATGTTACTGCTGAAGGTAGTCTAAGCGGCTGTTTTATAAGTTTTAGTCAACTATGCTGGTTTTATGATTGTATTTATTATATGCTGTGCACTGCCCAAGATTCTTCTGGATGGAAGGATAAGGTATAGAAACTAAAGTATGTATGTATGTATGTATGTATGTATGTATGTATGTATGTATGTATGTATGTATGTATGTATGTATAACTAACTAACTAACTAACTAACTAACTAACTAACTAACTAACTAACTAACTAACTAACTAACTAACTAACTAACTAACTATAACCTGGATAGCTTCTTGGACAGATTTATGGAGGAGAAGTCGATCTATGGCTACCAATCTTGATCCTCCTTGATCTCAGATTGCAAATGCTCTTAGGGCAGACCAGGTGCTCAGCAGCAGCAGCAGCAGAAGGCCCTTGCTTTCACCTCCTGCCTGCATGTGAGGCTCCTTGGAAGGCACCTGGTGGAGCCCACCCTGGGTGAGTACTGCAGAGTGCTGGACTAGATGGACTCTGGTCTGATCCAGCAGGCTAGTTCTTATGTTCTTAGACGCATGTGAAGGGTGCACTTGAAACTTCAATATCCTGTCCAACCCAAACTTAGAAAGAAAAGCTTGTACCTATTTGCATGTATGCATAATTTATTTTGCTTGTCATGGAGAAATAGAAGAAGAAAAGGGAGAGTTTGGATTCATACCCTGCCTTTCTCTTCTAAAAAGGAGTCTCAAAGTGGCTTACAAACTCCTTCCCTTCCTCTTCCCTCAACAGACACCTTGGGAGGTAGGTGGGGCCGAGAGTTCTGAAAGAAAATCCCCCAGCAGGCTTCGTGTTGAGGATTGGGAAAACAAACCCAGTACACCAGATTTGAGTCTGCCACCCAGGTGGAGGAATGGGGAATCAAATCTCGTTCTCCACATCTGAGTCGGCTACAGTTAACCACTATACTTACTTTTTTTTAAAATGAATTTTGAACTTCAGAAAACTTGTTATACCTATTGTTGCAACTGAACCAGAGCATAAGCATAAGCATTTTATTGTCATTGTGCACTGCTTGAGAGAATTTACAGCAGCATTCCTCGATGCACACAATTTCAGACTCATACAATTTCAGACTCATGCAATTTCAGACTCATACATCATCATCCTCCACCATCCTACATAGCCCCAAATACATCAATATGGCTTGGCGGAGTTTAGCATAGCCACAGCTCTCTAGAGTAGAAGCTGTCTCTAAGCCTCTTGTCCCTAGTTCTGAGGGCCCTGTATCGTCTGCCAGATGGTAGCAGTTTAAAAAGAGAGTGTGTGCTGGGTGGGAGGCGGGTCCCTTAGAGATATTTTTTGGGCTTTATTTAGACTTGGGCATTATAGATTTCTTCCAAGGAGGGCAATGATAATCCCGCTTTATTGCGAGTATTGATCACCCTTTGGAGGCGCCTTCCTATTAGCCATATTGCAGCTGGAGAACCATACACAGATGCAGTAGAGTTAGGGCCGCTCTCCTATAGCACAGTAAAAGGACACCAGAAGTTTTCCATCTAGTTGTTGCTTCCTTAAAAAGTCTCAGAAGTACAGTGCTTTGCTGGGCTTTCTTAACCACAGCGGTAGTCTGTACTCCCCAGGTCATCCTCTTTAATCATAGCCAGGAATTTAAAACTAGCCACCCGCTCCACTTGATCTCCATTTTATAGTCAAGGGCTGGAATTTCTGAGCTATTCCTTCTATAGTCCACTATGAGCTCCTTTGTGCTGTTAGTGTTAAGAACCAGGTTATTTTCCCTGCTGCACCATGAAGCAGTCGGTCCACTTCATTCCGATAGGCAGACTCATCCCTCAGAGATGAGCCCACCACCCGTTGTGTCATCAGCAAATTTGATAATGAATTATTCACTATAGACAGTGTCATATGTATAAGGAGTGAACAGTAAAGGGGCTCAACCACACAGCCCTGTGGCGTTCCCCATTATTTAAGTAGAAGAACTGAAACCCGTTTCCAGTCCTAACCCTCTGGGAGCGATCCAGACAAAGTCCCTAATCCACAAAACAGATTGAATGTGAGAGTCCAAGATCCACAAGTTTTGTCACCAGTCTTTGGCGAGATTGTATTAAATCACGGAACTAAAGTCCATAAAGAGCGATGCGCACATAATTCCCCTGCTGTTCAGATCGTCAAAGCTGTGTGGAGGCTAATGGCAATAAGAAGGTCCTCCGTGGAATCTATTAGTCGATATGCGAACGATGTTTTATCAAATGTATCTGGAAGGCAAGAACTAATATGCCTATGGACCAGTTTTCAAACACTTCATGATGATGGGGTGAGTGCCACTGGTCTATAATCCTGAAGATTTTCAGCAGGAAATCGCTTTGTTAGTGGAACAATGGTGGAAAGCTTTCAAACAGATGGAATGGTGGACTGGGATAAAGATGCGATTAAAGATCCAGTAAAAACACCAACCAGTTGGTTAAGCATTCCTTTAACACCCGACCGAGAATACCATCGGTCCAGCAGCCTTCCTTGGATTCACAGCCCTCAAGGCGCACTCACCTCATGTTTCCTCCACAGTGAGGTGTGAGCTGCAATCACCTGGTGGCTGTGTGTCATCTCCTCTGATAGACCTGTTTCAAAGCGGGCAAAAAAGTGATTTAGCTCCTCCGCCAGAGAAGAATCCCCATCCACAGAAATGTCATTGTTTGGTTTATGGTTGGTAATTTGTTGAATTCCTGCCACCTGCCTCATGTTGTTATTATTAAAATAATCTTCAATTTTTCTCTTATAACTCTCATCTTGGCTTGTCGAATGCCTCTTAGCAGGACGGCTCGCGCACTATACTTTGCCTCATCACCAGATCTGAAAGCAATATTCCCTGTCATGCATAA
Organism: Sphaerodactylus townsendi; assembly: GCF_021028975.2. NCBI lineage: Eukaryota > Metazoa > Chordata > Lepidosauria > Squamata > Sphaerodactylidae > Sphaerodactylus > Sphaerodactylus townsendi. Next base: position 18,888,603 of record NC_059431.1, read on the forward strand.
ATTAAGCTGAACCTCCTTGTCATCCGGGTTTATGGTTGGAGTAAATCGGATCTTGGCTTATACACAGTAAGAATGTCTGTGCAGTGGGTGATATAACTCAGGAACAGCAGTGGTATACTCCTCCAGATCTGGTTGGTAGAAAACATCCCAATTGTTGTCTCAAAACAATCTTGAAGTAGTTCAGAGCATCATCGAATGAGATTTTACAGTCTTTATTGGAAATAACACCGCCTCCCAAGTGGAATATATGCTGGTGCCAGAAACAGTGATAAATGGTCTGACTGACCCAAGTGTATTAACTGTATCACCTTGTAGGCATCCTTGATCAATTTATACACTTTATCCAATGTATTGGCTCCTCTAGTGGGGCACCTGACATGCTGGTAGAGGTGGGATCTAAGCGAGATTCTCCTCACAGGTTCCCAGGAGTAGGTTACTAATGATTTTGTGTGTGCGGGGAAGGAGGTTACTAATTGGTGATTTTTTGCCATGTGATTTTTTGCCTTAAGTTATGCCCCTCCTCCGGCTTCCTCAGCAGTGAGTGCAGAACTCTAAAGCAGTCTAGCAGGAGGTGCAACCGGGCAGTCGCGTGGGCAGCCTGCACCTACGTGCATTCGTTTCTCGCTCAAGGACCGGCACAGCAGCTGCATCCTTGCCACAGCCCAGCAATGTCCCGCCCCCGGAATGCCCAGCCACACACCCCGTTGTGCCCCGCCCCAGCCCCATTGGCACTACGCCACTGTTTGAATCCCACCACCATGGGAAGCTGTTACTAAAATTTTTGGATCCCACCACTGAACTGAACATCAGTATAAACATTCTAGTGCCAATTTAAAGAAAAGCCTTGTTGGCTAGGGTTGCCAGCTCTTTGGAGATTTGGGGAGGGGGGGAATGGTGCCTAATGAGAGGTACTGGGGGCAGGATGGACCTCAGAAGGGTATAATGCCATAGAACCCACCTTCTATAGCAGCCATGTTCTCCAGGAGAACTGATCTCTTTAACTTGGAGACCAATTCTAATTCTGGAAGTTCTCCAGCTACCACCTGGGGACTGGCAACCTTATTTGTTGGGCCAAGGGAGAGGAGTTGCCACTTCTAGGGGCTCAGGGCAGCAAACTATGGGGAAACCTATATGGAAGCCCCTGTTACTTCTGGACTTTCTCTGCAGCAATAAGAGGAAACGAGCAAATCCCACCCCTGTGTGGAAGCCACCTTAGATGCAACCCCGTCCAATTCAGCTGTCCATTGCTTAACATGAGGATCTTGGGGTTCATTTTCACGGCATTCTGCCTCTTGCTCTTACAGGACATTTCATGGGGAAAAAGAGCACCGGTGATTTTCCTTATATACTTGACGAGCAAAACAAGGTGCCCTTCTCTTTGCTGCTGGACGACGTCAGGCGGTTTGAGGAGGACCCGCGTTGGGAGGAGGCCGTGAAGAAGCTGCTTTTCGGCTTCTTGGAGCAATTTGAATGACAGCACAGAAGTTTAACTGCCCTCAGGGAAGAAATTGGGTTCTTTTCTTCCGCCAAGAACACCTGGGAGGCAGAGGATAACAGCAGTCTTAAGGATGTAAGTTTTCAGTTCGAAATGGCCTGGATGCGTGATTTATCTAATAGAGTGGTCCCCGACCTTTTTTCTCTTATGTACCCCTCGGCAACCCATTCCCCTAAAATTGTAACTCCATATTAGCAAACCCGTTATGTGATTATTTTTGCATACCCCCAAACACTCCGGCACATACTGTTGTGGGGGTACATGTATCCCAGGTTGGGATTCACTAATCTGTTTCTGTCCTGCCCTTTCACCAAAGACCTTACAGGGCATGGTTCTCCCTCTCACCACCTATGTGGTGTAGTGGTTAAGAGCAGGTGCACTCTAATATGGAGAACTGGGTTCGATTCCCACTCTGCCACTTGAGCTGTGGAGGCTTATCTGGTGAACCAGATTAGCTTGTGCACTCCAACACATGCCAGCTGGGTGACCTTAGGCTAGTCACAGTTCTTTGGAGCTCTCTCAGCCCCACCCATCTCACAGGGTGTTTGCTGTGAGGGGGAAGGGAAAAGGAGTTTGTAAGCTCCTTTGAGGCTCCTTACAATCCAAATCCAAACTACTCCTCCTCCTCCTTCTTTTCCTCCTCCTTCTCCTGTTTCTTTTCACTACAATCCTGTGAGGTAGATAGAGAGGGAATAACTAGTCCAAAGTCTCTGCTTCCTGTGAGGGGGATTTGAACTCTACCAGAGTCTTGTCCAAACTTCTAATCACAACATTACACTTAGACTTACTGTAACTGTATTGAGCAATCAAACATGATCATCTGCCAAACAGGTTTTGCTGTGGTTGGTAATGCCGTCCAGACATTCATCAAAAATATCTTTACCTCAGACTGTATAAGCCAGTTTAGGATTGATCAAGAAGCATGAGCCATACATTCAGAAGAAGAGAGAAGAGTTTGGATTTATATTCCACCTTTCTCTCCTGTAAGGAGACTCAAGGTGGCTTACAAGCTCCTTTCCCTTCCTCTCCCCATAACGGACACCTTGTGAGGTAGGTGGGGCTGAGAGAGTTCAGGGAGAGCTGTGCCCAAGGTCACCCAGCAGGAATGTAGGAGTGTGGAAACACATCTGGTTCACCAGATAAATCTCCGCCACTCAGGTGGAGGGGTGGGGAATCAAACCCGGATCTCCAGATTAGAATCCTCCTGCTCTCAACCACTCCACCAAGATAAGCAAACATCGCGATGGTCTTTGTTGGAGATGTCAAAGAGAGGTTGTTTTTTTCTTTCATATGTGGTGGACTTGCAAAAAAATCGAAGTTTATTTAAGGTTTTCTCCCTCACACTGTAGGGTTCTTGAACTATTCTCTCAGTTCTCTCTATAACTTTCGAACTAATATCTCTAGCACTTGACGAACTCCTGCCTGCTTGAATATTGTCTCCCTCCCCCACCTAACCCAGTTTAAAACCTCCCTGATCAGGCTTGTGAGCCTCCTAGAAAAAATGTTTCTACCTACAGTTGTGAGCTGCAGCCTGCCCCTTGCCAGTAGTCCGTCTTGATTTAACCTCAGACTATGGTCCAAGAAGCCAAAACGTTCCTGGTGGCACCACCTGCGAGGGCTGTTGTTCACCTCCACTGTTCTTCTTTCCCTCCCTGGGCCGCGTCCTTCAACCGGGAGTAGAAATGAAATGATAACCTGTGCATCCAGATCCTTCAACTTCCTTCCCAGAGCCTCACAATCCCTTGTGATGTCCTGAAAGCAACATCTCGCAGTGTCATGTGTTCCCAACTGAATCCAAAGGAAGGGATAATTGTCAGTGGGTTTGGCATGTCTTGTCATCCTCTATGTGGCTTCACAGATTTTTGTCCCAGGGAGACAGCACGCCTCTCATGACATCTTGTCAGCCTGCAAACCACTGCTTCTGTTTCCCTTAGCAAGGAGTCTTCTACAACTATCACGCATCGCCTCTGGAGTTTTGCTGGGGCCGCTCTATGGGCTGAACCCTTCTATCATTTGCACCTTCTCTGAGGATTGATTCTGTTGCTCATGTGCCTGTTCCTTATCTTCATTGACAAGGAAGAGAAGTTCAGATCAGATGTATTCTGTAGCTTCAAACTCACAGAATGAATTTATTCATCTGTTCTATGTGTCACATTCCTCCAATTGCCCAGCTCCTGTGTTTGAGACCTGCTGTCCTCCTCAGAGAACTCCCCTGAATCCACCCACCATTCTGTGGGTGCTAGAAAAAGTATCAGCAGATTCCAGTTCAACCAGCAGGAACCACGTTGGGGACACCTAAACAAGGATCTTTTCAAGCAAGGAGGCTGTGCATTATTAAGCAGTACAGTCCTAGGAGAGGGCTATACCATATGTCCCGCCTGAATTTTGGAATTGGCTCTTAAGACTGCATTTATGTCACTAAAGTGGAACGATGGTATCCAAAATAATGCTTCCCTGTTTGTCAGCTGCTTCGTCACCTTGGAAGGATATGGAAGCCCCATTTACACAAGGTGCCTGCCTGATCGCATTCCTTTTATACTAGTGTTCCTCTTCAGTTTGTTTAAGCTGGGGACAATCAGGGTGACCCTTTCTGACCATAGATTGCTGAGGAACATGGGAATAAACCATGGGCTAAGGAGTTAGAATTCTCCTTGGTGGTAGAAAGTGCGGTCAAGTCATAGCTGACTCATAGCGACCCCTGTAGGGTTTTCAAAGCAAGAGAAGCTTGGAGGTGGTTTTTGCCATTGCCTGCCTCTGAGAGAACTGTGAATAGCCCAAGGTCACCCAGCAGGCTTCATGTTGAAGAGTGGGGAATCGCATGTGATTCTTCAGATAGAGTCCACTGCTCTTAACCACAACACAACAATTGGTTCTTTACTCCTACGGCAATGGGTGAGAGTAAATCATCTTGAATCTGAATACCTCACGGTTGATTTCAAATAACCATTTGTAGGACGGGGGAAAGTTATAATCCAGGGGTTTTGTCAACTTTTTATTTCTAGAAAAACAATCTTGTACAAAAATGGCTTCCTCATGAGGACATTCAAGAGGAAATAGTAGAAAATAGGTGTTTTCTTTGGCAGGCTAATTTAAGTGGGAAAAGCTCATAGAAGATGGGGAGTTTGAAAAAGGTGCCACTATACAGGGCAGCGTCCAAGCATTGTTTCTGGGAGTCTGGATTGGACTTGAAACATATCCTGTATTCCACATTTGCAGTATCCAGAACTCAAAATTACTGCTTGCATTCTTAAAATTAAAAAGACTACGCCAATGGGGAGCCATAAGAAACCTTCAGGAGCAGCTATACCATCCCAAGAGCCAGCATAGTGTAGGTGGATTCTAATCTGGAGAACCGGGTTTGATTCCCCACTCCTCCACCTGAGCAGCAGAGACTTATCTGGTGAACCAGGTGTGTTTCTGCATTCCTACATTCCTGCTGGGTGACCTTGGGCTAGTCGCAGTTCTCTCTGAACTCTCTCAGCCCAACCTACCTCATGAGGTGTCTGTTGTGGGAAGAGGAAGGGCAAGGAGATTGTAAGCCCCTTTGAGTCTCCTTACAGGAGAGAAAGGTGGGGTATAAATCCAAACTCTTCTTCTCCTCCTCCTCCTCCCCTCCTCTCAGGCCCCTTCCACACGTGCAGAATAATGCACTTTCAATCCACTTTCAATGCACTTTGCAGCTGTGCGGAATAGCAGAATCCACTTGCAAACAGTGCATTATATCAACAGAGTAGAGCGGAGCTACCCACAGTAGACAAGGATATCTAGTAGTCCAACTGCCTACACTCAGCAGTCTGCCACCTTCTTGCAATAAGGTACTTCACACGAGATGTTCTTTCCACAGGAAGGCTTTACTTGATAGTTGCAGCTATACAAACATGCAGAGTGCTAAAGCGGCCTAGGCTAAGCCCTAACATAAATAAGAAGCCTAAAGACAGGTACAGAGTTCCATGCACAGCTTTTATAATATTCAAGCTAGCACTTTGCCCAGCAACAGCCTCTTGCACCAATCACGTTAAAGGTCGACTATCACAAGTTGCTCCAGACTTTCTGGCTCCGGCTCTGTTGCTGACCCAGCTATCTGCCACCTAGGAGATGAGCCCTCTTTTTTTCACAAACCATAACACATTATTCCGCCTGTGTGGAAGGGGCCTCAGTCTCACGGTTTCTTCCTTCTGCCACCCCTGTTCTCTCTCCTCCATGTCTGTCATTTGTTTCAGCCCCACCCCCATTACCCTCCTGGTCTCCTACCAGCTTCCACACCCTCTTCCACTGAATAAATGGGGCATTGGCACTCCCAGCCACCCTCCTGCTTCACCCCCCCCCCCCCACAACCCACAGAGGCGGCTGCAGCTCTCCCAGGAGCACAACGATTCTCCCAACTTCAGAGATCAGTTCTCTTTTAGGGTTGCCAGCTCCAGGTTGGGAAATTCTTGGATATTTGTTGGTGGTGCCTTGGGAGGGGGAGGTCGGGGAAGGAAGCAACTTCATCAGGGTACGATGCCGTACAGTTCGCCTCCAAAGCAGCTGTTTTCTGACTGCCGTCATCCGAAGTTCAGTTGTGATTCTGGGTGGTCTCCAGCCTTCACCTGGAGATTGGTATCCCCTGGAGGAAATGGCTGCTTTGGAGGTTGGAGTCAACAGTCTTACACCTTTCTGAGGTCCCTCCCCTCCTCAGACTCCACCTCTCAACCTGGAGTTGGCAACCTCTTTCCATCCCACCCAATGCTAACTTACCTTTAGCTGCCTCACTGTCTTAACTTTTCCACCTCCTCCCCCGCACCTTACATTAGTTTCATCTCCTTTTTATCCGCACAACAACCTTGTGTGGTTGGTTAGGCTGAAAATATGTGACTGGTCCAAAATCACCCAGTGGGCTTCCACAGCAGGTAGAGATTTGAAGCTGAGTCTCACAGATCCTGCTTGGAAGCTCTTACTACTACACCACACTGGCTTTCATGGGATGTGAACTGTTGAACAGTAGCTAGCAGCCAGGCCTAGCTGAGTCATGCAAGTCAGGTGATACACAAGGTATCCAGAGGTTGCTGCCTGGTCTAGGGGAGATCTTCCAGAATTACAACTGAACTCCAGATGACACATCTGTCCCCCAGGAGAAAATAACTGGAAAGGACCCTGTCCCTCTCTCTGACTTTTACTGACAGAAGGGGGCATGTAATCGGTGGTTGCCTAGCAATAGCCATTGAGGAAATCTGTTGCTTAAAGCTACAGGCACTCCTTTTATAATTCTGGCCTCTTAAAAACTCTGCTATGTATTTGTAAAAATTATTCTGCAAACCTGCCATGCCCATTCCCAGCTTCAGTCACCAGATTTAAGCATCCACAGATTCGCCAACTTCACTCTTATTTATTTATTATTTAAATTTGTAGGCCGCTCTGCCACAAGGGCTCGAGAGCTCACAACAAAACAAACAACAGAATTACATAAATACAAAAGACAAGCCTAAAACCATACTAAAAGCCCATTAACCGAGCAACAGTAACTAACTAGCAGTCCTATATTAGAAGAAAAGATTGTGATGATGATCTTTGCATCCCAGGTGGGCTCAATTCATGGCATTACTAAGACATACATATTTCTGTCACTCTCTCCCAACAGCTGACTTCTGGTTATCTGAGATGCTGAGACTTCTTTTACTACCCTCCTCAGTAATTAACAAGATAATTAATGTTCATTGAAGCAGCCAGTACTCGAAATGAAGCATTCGTGCAGAGTGGTGCTTTATGCATAAATATGTGTTGAACCACCTGGTGTTTTTTGTTCGAGACGTTTCTCTAAATATTATTCTCTTGGTGTTGTTTTAATCAGATGATGGATTATCTGCTGCAAGTGATGGAGAGGAAAGAAAGTTCTCCAAGCTGAAACAACCATTCCTGGGCACCGAAGGCGTAGAAGGATATCCTTAAGAGACTGTGGTTGCATAAGCATTTTCCTGTATATGATGGTTGATTCAAATAAAATCTTTTTGTGTTAATCAGATTTCTTTGATGCAAAATGACCCATTCACTTGTATTCCCAACAGTGACTTCCATTCTTTAATGGCTCAACCCCCCCCCCGCCCCCCGGCAACACACCTCTGGGCATCCTTTTTCCTCCTTTGAACTTCTTTGTGTAAATAACTGTCGATGAAGAGTCTTCCAGTCCTGGGATGGTCCTTCGCCATTTCTCTTTCTAGTCACTTCATCGTTTTATGTTGCAATAATTTAACATTTTCAACCTTCACAATAAATGTTTTAAAAAGAGAGAGAAACCCGGTGTTGGTTATTATGTCTCTGTGGTTCTGTGCAGTTTGCAAACGGGGGTAAAGGGCACGTTGCGTCCATGAACAACTGTGGTGTTAAAACACATCACCTAAATCACCATTGGATAACTGGGGCCCCTTCCGCGCAGCACAGGTAGACTGGATTGCAGTTGGGTTACAATAACCCGCACTCCTGTTTTCCCGTTTGCATGTCTCCATGCAGGCAGCGACCGGAGCCCACAGAAACAGTGCGGGTTGCTGGCGTCCCTTTGCACGGAAGCGCTGTCCCGCCCTGTTCCTTATCTCCCTTGCTGCACAATGGGGAAGCCTCCCCTCCTACAGGGAAGTGTGTGCCTGTGCGGACAAAAAAGCGCCTCAGTCCTGGCTGGGCTTCCCCCCGCTTCTCCTTCTCCCTCCACTGACTTCGGGGATCAGGGCCTTTAAAAAATGGGGAGCACGGTCAAGGAAAGCGCTTCTTGGGGCAGCTGTTCACTTGCGAGTAGAAGAAGAAGAAGAAGAAGAAGAAGAGTTTGGATTTATATCCCCCCTTTCTCTCCTGCAGGAGACTCAAAGGGGCTTACAAGCTCCTTGCCCTTCCCTCCTCACAACAAACACCCTGTGAGGTAGGTGGGCCTGAGAAAGCTCTGGAAAGCTGTGCCCAGCCCAAGGTCACCCAGCTGGCGTGTGTGGGAGTGCACAGGCTAATCTGAATTCCCCAGAGAAGCCTCCACAGCTCAGGCGGCAGAGCTGGGAATCAAACCCGGTTCCTCCAGATTAGATACACGAGCTCTTAACCTCCTATGCCGCTGCTGCTCCTGCAACCCACAGTAAAACTAAAGAATCGCGGGGGGAAACAGGGCAGACTCGCGTTAGGGGCAGGAACTGTGTGCAATTCCCTCGCAAAACAGGTTTTTGTTTCTGTTGTTGCCCCATGTTTATTGGTCCATGCGGAAGGGTCCTGGGGGTGACAAAGAAGCGTGTGGGCTCACTTATTATCACCCCTTCATGAATTGCCACAATCTTAGCCAGGTAGCCCTGTGCAGGACTTCTGGGAATTTTCCTGGTAAGTTGTAGAGCTTTTCCGACTAGCACATCTTCTCCTCCCGTGACTATATAGTCTCAATTGAAGAACTCAGAATTGGAACGTGATATTCTTTATTGCAAAACTGTGGCAGGATATTGGTGTAAGGAACCTCGAAGGACCCGAAATCAAGTAACTTTGAATAGTTCTTTATTTCATAAACTTCAGGAGTCACAATACACGGAATGCAGATTCTGACCTTCCCCAGATCAGGTCGCCTCTTTTACGGGCAAAACGGCTCCTCCCCGAACTCCCCAATACAATTCCCACGATAGAAAAAGACAAGCTTCAAACATATATGATAAGCGCAGACAGCAAGGTTACATTCAGCAGCCACCCTGGGCATACAGCCCAGACCATGGAATGTTCCAAGGCCAGGCTGGCTGAACAGAAACACACATCAAACCACAACCTTACAATTGGCAGGTAGGAAACCATAGACAGATCTGGAATTACATCACAAGCTGCCCATTGCTACACACGTAAGAGCCCCTGCCTGCGTTTCCAGTGCCAGATGGAACCAATTTAAGCAGACAGTATAATATGATGGGATGTTTACATAATGGCAGAGCTGGTTCTCAGGGCTGAGATCTATGTTATCTTTACACCAAGCCAATAGAATGGGAACAAGCAGTTTTCCCACAAAGAGGCCTGGAGTGAGATAAGGAAGTTGAATGCAAAAGAGCAGGCACGCACGCACGCACGCACACACACACACACGTCAAGATCAGTTGCCAAACTCCTGGCAGGAACAGCAGCAATACAAGGACTCCCAGACCCCTAGTAGTTGAGGAAAGCAGCAATATGGCAGGACCATCAGGGGAATGACACTCCCTGTGATAGCAACTGCTTCTGGGTCTAGTTTTAAGCTTTGGATCTGCAGATCCGCTTTTCACAGACATCTCTGGCCTCCTTTAAAGAAGAACCCAGTCAGCAAAGGTGCTTACCGAATAGCCAGTGTTTGTGACACCAGAGAATCTGCGTTGGCTGAGACAATGTAGGAGAAAGATTCTGCCACTTTGAAAGGGGCCAAAAAGCGGTGACAAGAAGTCATAGTCACCTCAGTTAGGCACCTCAGCGATCAGGCTGACCTTTACTGTGGTTAGGTAAATTCTCAACTCTCAGTTTGCTCAGAACACCTGGCTAGGGATGTGCACTTGGGGAAAAAAGTGTTTTGGGGGTTCAGATTTTGGGAAGGGTATCCATCTAAGTACTACAGATTATTTGGGTCGCCAAAACATTTTTGGAATTTGGATTTGGGTATTTTGTGTGTTTTTTTTGGGAGGGGGGGATTATTTTGACATTTTTCAGGTCCACTCCAATGAGCTGAAATGGCTCCCCCCCCCCAAGAGAACGCTGAAGTTTACCACACAAAGAAACAGCTAACATTCTGATTAAAAGGGCAAAATGTAAATGCTTATTAGGAAGTACGTTTGGGATAGGAAAGAGGGAGAGATAGCATGCTGCTGTCTTGCTAGCTTGGAAGACTCTCTTTTCTAACTTCTGAGAAGAAGCAGGATATTAGACCCAAGAGTGTAAGTCTGAGGATAGACAAGAGGTGACACAGAAGGACAGAGGGGTCACTAACTTTACAGCCCTATCTAGCTGATTAATTGCCTGTCCCTGCTAGGTCTTCTCAATTCCTTTGCACATTAGACTTTGCTACAATCCAACAGAAAATGCCACCAAAATTGCCGGGAGCCTAATTCTGCCTGTCCAAGTTTCAACTAAATTGGATCACAGGGTTTGATTTTATGGACTCTCGCACAATGGATCCCCAGCCATCCTACTTGTCTTTGTTATTTCCTCTGGAGGAAAAAAAACCCAGGCCTTTCTTCAGGGCAAATAAGCCAATAGCGAAGCTCATGAAAGCAACCACGAATTCAGGGCCAATGAGACAAGCCCCACAGAACCAATGCCAAACCAGAGAATCCAAACCTAATCGGCCTGACTAACCATCACCAAGGCAGCCAGCCAGACATAGCGAAACAAGTCACTCACACACACACACACACACACACACACACACACACACACACACACACACACACACACACACACACACACACACACACACACACACACACACACACACACACACACACACACACGTCACTTCTCTGAAGTGGATTCATGCTGCATGCCTACTTTTTATCCTCTTTAGCTATGCCCAGAGAGCTATGAAATGCCGTGAGAGAATCGCAATGATGTGGAAAACTGCTCTAGGGCTCCCCCTAATGGCTGATCCTATTTGTGTTGGACAGCTGCCTCCCTCTCACCCATTGCTTGTGGAACCTGTAAAATGGAAGCAAAACAAACCTGGCAGACTTAACATACCAGCCCCAAATATTCCTAAATATTCCTGGAATTTTTTGAGACCCTATTCCTGCTATTTGGGGAAACCCAAACTTCAAATGCCTGAAATATATATAAATATATATTTTTCAGATATATACAAAAATATTTGAATGCCCATCCCTATGTCTGGCTATGTGAGAGAAACACCATATCATTTGTTCCTAAATGCTAAAAGGCCTCATAAATTACCCCTTCTCTCCAGTCAGACATTTAGGTGACAACCACTTTGGGAGGGTGAAGTCAGTCTTTGAATGGGATATATGTTTTCTATTTCTCCTTTCCCCTTTTAATAAGATCTCTGTCCCTTTACGAAAATATTTGTACCTCACCCTTACATTTGTCCTGAAATACTAATGTATTTCACCAGATGGCGCCCTCGGCTAATGTAACCTGGATAGAATAAAATCAGGCAAATCTGTTTCTAGGAATGTCTCAAAAGAGAAAATCTGAAACTCCAGCTATTTTATGGACATGGCCGACATCATAGCAGAAATAATAGCATGAAAATACTGGTAATAATAGCAGTAAGAATGATCTGAGGTAAAGTATGTGAAGTGCTTTGAACAAAAAATGTGATTGTGTATAGCTTACTGGAGCTAGGCTCTTACTATGGAGTTTTTCGTAATTTAATATGTCATATTAATACTTACACTCTTCTTCCGTTCTGTTTTTAGACTTCTGGTTGGTTCGACAACCTTAATCCTATTGAATTACTTATTGAATTTCCAATCTGTTGATTGTATTGACTCTGTGCAATCCACTTTCAGTCTGAATGGGGAAGGCAGACTACAAATAATACAAATGAATAAAATAAAATAACAAATGTTCAGAATGATTAAAACCATGTTCCTACAAAGAAGCCTCATAATAATAAGTGGAAAACATCACAGCTGCAAAGTGAATGTTTTACCTCTCTATCAGGTTCTTTGAAGAAAAAGTAATAACAGTTCCTTCACAATTAGTGAATTTAATGTAACAGTCTTGGAAATTAAAAATTTCCACCTCTTACATAAAGGCCCAAGCATTGGTTGAAAACTTCCTACATTTGATTGTTTAATGAAGAAATACCTTCATTGATTGCTTGGAAAAAATCTCCCTATAGCCATTAACTGAAGAAGGAAATATTTACAGGTTTTTGTGTATATGTATGTTACATGCTGTCAACAGCTTCCAATGTATGGTTATCCTATGAATTGTTGTCTTCTGACATGTCCTATAATTAACAGCCTTGCTCAGGTCTTGCAAACTAAGAGTTGTGCTTCCCTTTATCCATCTTATTTTGGGCCTTCCTCTTTTCATGGTACCTTCTACTTTTCCTAGCATTATTGTCTTTTCCAGTGACTCTTGTGACCAAAGTACAACAGCTTCAGTTTTGCCATTTTAGCTTTTAGAGAAGAAGAAGAGGAAGAGTTTGGATTTATATCCCCTCTTTCTCTCCTGCAGGAGACTCAAAGGGGCTTACAATCTCCTTGCCCTTCCCCCCTCACAACAAACACCCTGTGAGGTAGGTGGGGCTGAGAGAGCTCCGAGAAGCTGTGACTAGCCCAAGGTCACCCAGCTGGCGTGTGTGGGAGTGTACAGGCTAATCTGAATTCCCCAGAAAAGCCTCCACAGCTCAGGCGGCAGAGCTGGGAATCAAACCCGGTTCCTCCAGATTAGATACACGAGCTCTTAACCTCCTGCGCCACTAGGGAGAGTTCAGGTTTGATTTGCTCTAGATTTGGCCATGCTGGTAGGGGCTGATGGGAATTGTAGTTCCTGAACATCTGGAGAGCCGCAGGTTCCCTACCCCTGCTCTAGAGCCTACTCATTTGTTTTTTGGCAATCTGCAGTATCCCTAACACCACATTTCAAAGGAATTTGCCTTTTTTCATTGTTCAGTTTTCACTCATACATTTAATAGGGACTACTATGGCATGAATTAACATGATCGTGGTTGCCTTCCTGACACATCCTTATGTGAAAAAAAAACCCCAGTCGGTTAAAATACCTAAACCCATCCCACCTTCCTTATGAGGAGAGGCTGCAGCGTTTGGGACTCTTTAGTTTGGAGAGGAGACGTCTGAGGGGGGATATGATTGACGTCTACAAAATTATGCATGGGGTAGAAAATGTTGACAGAGAGAAATTTTTCTCTCTTTCTCACAATACTAGAACCAGGGGGCATACATTGAAAATGCTGGGGGGGAAGAATTAGGACTAATAAGAGGAAACACTTCTTCACGCAACGTGTGATTGGTGTTTGGAATATGCTGCCACAGGAGGTGGTGATGGCCGCTGACCTGGATAGCTTTAAAAGGGGTTTGGACAGATTTATGGAGGAGAAGTCTGTCTATGGCTACCAATCTTGATCCTCTTTGATCTGAGATTGCAAATGCCTTAACAGTCCAGGTGCTCGGGAGCAACAGCCGCAGAAGGCCATTGCTTTCACATCCTGCATGTGAGCTCCCAATGGCACCTGGGGGGCCACTGCGAGTAGCAGAGAGCTGGACTAGATGGACTCTGGTCTGATCCAACTGGCTTGTTCTTATGTTCTTATGTTCTTAATTTATACCCATCAGCTATTATTATTTAATTGTAATGTAAAGTTCCCAGGACAACCAACACGGGACGGAGGAACACAAGAAAACAATCAAAACCAGAACCAGAACAAGTGGTTAGCCTGTGTTTCATGGTATCAATAGTGTGTTTGTATGATTTTTTAAAATTATACTTTTGTTATATAACCTACAAAGCAGAAACAAAAATACATTGCTGGTACATTAATTAAAATGTAAAATATCTGAGCAACCAACATTCATTATATTTATTGTGACCCACCCTGGAAGAACTTGAACGTCTTCTTACATACATCTCTGTGGTTTCCTGTGCTTTCTCTTGATGCTATTGAAGTTCACTGGAATGTTGATTTAGCTCTGCCATTTATACAATTATCCCTTGCACACTGCGACTTTCCCAATTGTGGCTTTGATATATCATGGGTAAGAAATTAAATGGGAATTTGGGGGAGAGTTTTGTGGAAGCCGCACATGACATACAAAGGACAGCCAACGACAGAAAAAGTTTAGACACTCAAAACATGCCTAAAATACATGTATAGTATTGTATAATATCAACATATTTTATCTTTCAATACCATAAATGTATTTCTTTTCAAAGATTATAATAAGAGCAAAAAAAAAAATCAGACTTCTTCTCTGGTATGAAGGGAGGGCTTAAAACAATTTATGCAGATTTCCATATTGTGGGAGGTGCTGAGGTTCTAACCTCTGCAGTGTAGAAGGAATAACTGTACCGTACTGGAAACCAAAGCCTTGAAGAATATCTAGAGGACAAATATGTTTTTTTATTTAATCACGCTGCCGAGTCTTCCTCTGCCTCGGCCTGCTGGGAAAGAAACTGAATTAAGTCCTTTGATCGAAACTAGGCTGTGTTTTCCTGACCTTGACAGTTCGGCTTACGGTAATACCTTAAAGCTACTTTTCTTCTCTGAGTCTTGACTCTTACTGACCATTCTTAAGTTCATCATCTTTGTCTTGCATCTGTGCTGCTGTCAGTATATCTTTCCACACAGGAGGAAAAGGAAACACGCGTAGATTGTTCGGAGATGCCTTTCCAGTGATAAGAGGTGTATGATTTTTGAAGGATAAGAACATAAGAACTAGCCTGCTGGATCAGACCAGAGTCCATCTAGTCCAGCATTCTGCTACTCGCAGTGGCCCACCAGGTGCCTTTGGGAGCTCACGAGCAGGATGTGAACGCAATGGCCTTAGGAACAGAGACACAAATAATTTTCTGGTTGGGGGCAGAGGTGGGATCCAACCAGTTCTCATCACTTCTCTAAAAGTGGTTACTAATTTTTTCTGAGTGCCGAGAAGGGGTTACTAAAGCAACCTCCCTGCCCAATAGGGACTGGAGTTGTGTGTGTGCGGCGCCGCCACTGTTTGAATCCCACCACCATCGGAACCTGTTATTAAAATTTTTGGATCCCACCACTGGTTGGGGGTCACCACAACATGAGGAACTGTATTAAAGGGTCACGGCATTAGGAAGGTTGAGAACCACTGTTCTAGGGACTGTTCAGGGTTGATTTGATCTAGAACCGACTTATTTGTTTTTTTGGCAGTCCCCAGTAAAACTTTCCTCCAACACGACATTTCAAACCAGTCTACTTTCTCCCTTTCACCTTTTTATCATAGTCCAACTTTCACACCTATACTTAACATGAATTAACTCACTAGTTATGCATCTTTAAACTTAAGAATCCTTTCTAGCTCCTTCGTGGCTGCCCATAAGGATGTTTGAATTCCAGGCCCCTTCCGCACATGCAGAATAGTGCACTTTCAATCCACTTTCACAACTGTTTGCAAGAGGATTTTGCTATTCCGCACAGTAAAATCCAGCAGCAAAGTGCATTGAAAGGGGATTGAAAGTGCATTATTCTGCATGTGTGGAAGGGGCCCTAGACCTGCACTTGCCAAATAACTAAGGTCTCTGAATTTAGTATGGCTTGACTAGAGTACCTTTTCCAAAGTGCCTTTCTAGGGATTGTTTGATAGGAGACAACCAAGTTCATCCGATCACTAGACGCTCAGTGTAACAAACTGAGTCCATACAATAGAATCTTCATGAAAGCAGAAAGGTCTTTATTAATATGGCTAGATTGGTCATAGTTCTTGAGAGAACTGAATAGCAAAAGTACAGACAATGATCAAGAGAACTTTGGTCCAGCCTCCTCTGAAACTCTCACAGGCAGGCAAGGCCGGACCAGTCTAGGAAGAGCACCAAGCAAGAGATGGCACAAACTGCCACAGCAAAACAGGTGCTAGCAAAGACTGTCACATTCCAATCCCCTCTTTACACTCAGCAAGGCTGCCAACTCCAGGCTGGACATTTTTGGAGATTTTAGGGGCGGAGACTGAGGGGTTTGGAAAGGGGATGGACCTCAGCCAGTGGTGTAGCGCCAACGGGGCCAGATGGGGCTGATGCTCCGAGTGGAGCAGTGGAGGGGGCATGGTGGGGGCGTAGCAGGGCATGGCGGGGGCATTGCGGGGCGGGGGCAGACAGTGCTGCAGCAGAGGAGCAGGGCGTGTACGCAGCCCAGGTGCCGTTCCCCCTTGGTCCACCTCTGACCTCAGCCGGGTGTAATGCCATAGAGTCCACCCTCTAGAGCAGCCATGTTCTCTAGGACAACTGATCTCTGTCACCTGGAGGCCAAGTTTAATTGCTGGAGATCTCCAGGCCCTGCCTGGAGGTTGACAACCCTAAGTGTTTCTGAATGGTTTGTCTTATAACCAGAAATCTAATTTGCGAATGCCATTTATAACCCCAAATAAGAAGCAGTGCTACTCAGAAGTAAGGCTTGTTTTATTTAATTGGCTTATTTAATTCCAGGAAAGTGTTCTTGCAGCCACAGAGAACTTTGGCTTAAAGGCTTTGTGGGATTTTCGGCTGAACAAACACGCTTGAAGTTGGACTTTGTGGCTCCCAAGCTGGATCTCAAGAAATACACAGCACGGCTATTGATTTAGTTGTAGGCACATGCTTCCAGGGAGGGAAAGTGTTGTGGTAAAGGCCCCTCCCACACATGCAAAATAATGCACTTTCAATCCATTTTCACAACTGTTTGCAAGTGGATTTTGCTATTCCGCACAGTAAAATCCAGCTGCAACGTGCATTGAAAGTGCATTATTCTGCATTTGCAGAAGGGGCCATAGCCAGATCTTGAAGCTAAGGAGAGTCAGTACTTGGAAGAGTGGCCACCAAGGAAGACTCTGCAGAGGAAGACAATGACAAATCACCTCTGCTTCTCACTTGCCCTGAAAGCCCTTGGGTGAGGTTGCCCTAAGTTGGCTGTGACTTGACAGCAATCATAAAATCATAGAGTTGGAAGAGACCACAAGGGCCATCAAGTCCAACCTCCTGCCAAGCAGGAACACACAATCAAAGCACACCACCTGACATATGTTCATCCAGCCTCTATTTAAAAACCTCCAAAGAAGGAGAACTTTATATACGCATGCCTACATTTCTCCTCTTCAAAATACTGAAATAGAAAAGTCCTTAACTTCAGGGTTGCTCTAGGCCAGGGGTGGCCAACCTATGGCGTTCCAGATGTTCATGGACTACAATTGGCCATGCTGGCATGGGCTGATGGTAATTGTAGTCCATGAACATCTGGAGCACCCTAGGTTGGCCACCCCTGCTCTAGGCTGATCCTGCATTGAGCAGGGAGTTGGACTAGACAACCTGTGTGGTCCCTTCCAAATCTTTGATTCCATGATTTGCTGGATCATATCCATTGTGATTTTTTGCATCAGTGTGTTTATCAGAGACGTATGCTTATCTGCTTGAAACCCAGCATCAACTAAATCAGTCTGGCCATGTTGTTGTTGTTGTTGTTGTTGTTGTTGTTGTTGTTGTTGTTGTTGTTGTTGTTGTTGTTGTTGTTGTTGTTATTTGTTGATTTCACAGCTGCCAGTTCTTTAGCTGATTGTCGGCCATCATTAATTCGAGCCTCACCCAGAGGCCTAGGAAGTTGTAATGTATCGACAAAATATTGTTACAGATCCCAGTAGAGCTGCGTTCTGAATCTGACAGATGTTAATTTTGTCAATTTGAAGATGTTTCAAGTGCTGCCCTAGTGTTTTCGGGATGGCGCCCAGCGTGCCGATTCCCACTGGGACAAACTTCAGCATGCCACATAGACACTGAAGCTTCATTTTGAAATTATTATTATTATTATTATTATTATTATTATTATTATTATTATTATTATTATTATTATTATTATTATTATTAAATTTAGTATACCACCCTATCCCCGAAGGGCTCAGGTATTTACTGACCTTCTCATGTTCTTTTTCAATGATCCTGCTGTCACCGGGGACTGCTATGTCAATGATGCTCACTTTCTTGTCCTCGATCACGGTGATGTCTGGTGTATTGTGTTTCAACACTTTGTCCTTTTGGATTCGAAAGTCCCACAGGATCTTGACCTTCTCATTTTCCATTACTTTCTCTCGACAATGTTCCCACCAGTTCTTAGCTGTTCTTGTAATTCTTGCATAAATTCCAGTGGATCATCTTGGCCACTGAGTTGTGTCTCTGTTTGTACTCAGCCGGGACAATCTTTTTGTAGCAGCTGAGGACGTGATCTACAGTTTCATCAGCTTCTTTGCACAATCTGCATTTTGCATCATCCGAGGATTTTTCGATTCCGGCCTTGATCGAATTTGTTCTAATGGCTTGCTCTTGGGCGGCTAAAATCTGGGATTCAGTTTCCTTTTTCAGAGTTCCAGTTGTTAACCACAGCCAGGTCTTTTCATTATCCACCTTGTCCTTGATCTTCTCCAGAAACTGGCCATATAGAACTCTGTTGTGCCAGCTTTTGGTCATTTTAATCACATTTTCCTCTTCCTCTTCCTCTTCCTTCTTCTTGTTGTTGTTATGAATTTTGCAGGGGAGGGAAATTAGCTGAGACAAATCTATATGGAAGCTCCTCCCCACCTTTAATCAAATAACAATGACTTTAAGCATTTGACCTAATTCACATGGTTGTCTGTTTCTTGTTGGAGGTGGATTGAATGAATCAATTGATCACCCAACATGAACAACAGTCTACATTCAAAATATTTTTGGTAAATGAACAATATTAAAAGGCATTTACTAGATGGCTGCTTAAATTAGAAAGAAAGAAAGAAAGAAAGAAAGAAAGAAAGAAAGAAAGAAAGAAAGAGAAAAGGATCCAGGGATTTAGGAAGCTTTTGTCCTACTACTTTCTGTTCTTTGCTGATCCCCCCCCCCACTTTAAACTGTACATTTTGTACTCATGTTAGCCGTTCTTGTTTAAAGATCCTATCCTGCCTGCTTAACAAGTTTAAATGCAAAAGGAAATAAGTAATTGGAGAAGAGGGGAAGCCCCTTTTCAATTAAGAGACTTTGGTGAAATTAAAGTAAAGAAGTGGTTAAGGATCCAGATGATTTAATCCAGTTTTAAGAAAAGCTTTTACAGTAAGCAATTAGATGCTGGTTAAGGAATTAATCACTAATGGGTCATTAACTCTGACTGCCATTGTACATTTAACAAGCTGAGGCAGGATTATTAAGACTCAGCGCCCAATTAAGGAAGAGAAGATGTTTATAAAAAAAAAGAAAAGAAAAATCCCCCTACAAATAGGATCTTCAAAACGCAACAGATCAGTGTGAGAAAAAATGACATGAATGTTACGTTTTAAAATCTCCTGCAGTAAAGAAAAGAACATTTTATATTCATCCTCACTCTTTATGGAATGATATTTTTTTAAAAAAAATTCTCACCAGAAAGAAACACGTATTAAAATAAATTCATTATTTATGAAGTAACCTCAGAATCAAAAGGAGACCAATTGGAGGAGTGTTCTCGAAGGCCTCCTCTCTGAACTGTGGAATGGTCTTCCTTTAGAAACCAGCCCAAGAGGTCACCTGAAATATGGGAAGACCTAGTTTGTACTATAGGAAGGCTGTAGAGTCCTGAAATCACAAAGTAGACAACACCGCTTCATGCTGCATATGTGAAATTAGCCATATTTAGTGTTTTCTCATGTTTTAAAAACAACTGCAACTTTAAAGCCAGCACATAAAAGTCCTGGTTTATCTTGTTTCCTGTTCTACTTGCATGATTTTTAACATAAGGAAGTGCTTAAAATGTTAGCCTCTCATCTGCAGAGCCAGCGTGGTGTTGTGGTTAAGAGCTGGGGCACTCTAATCTGGGAAACTGGGTTTGATTCCCCACTCTGCCACTTGAGCTGCGAAAGCGTCTCTGGTGAACCAGATTAGCTTGTACACTCCAACACACGCCAGCTGGGTGACCTTGGGCTAGTCACAGTTCTTTGGAGCTCTCTCAGCCCCACCCACCCCACAGGGTGTTTGTTTTGGGGGGGGGGAAGGGAAAGGAGATTGTAAACCCCTTTGAGTCAGGAGAGAAAGGCGGGATATAAATTCAAACTCTTCTTCTTTTACTTTGAAATGAGACTCTGTCATTGAATACCAACTTAATTCTGCTGCATGTATGCTCGATCTCCTGAAATTACAACAGATCTCCAAAAGTCAGTTGGGATCTTGTGACGCTCTGCCCTCTCTGAGGTCTTCCTCTTTTCTCTAGGCTCTGCTCTCAAACCTCCAGAAAATTCCTAACCTGGTGTTAGCAACTGTATGTATATTGAATGTAAGAATTTTAAAAATTTCAGTCTGTTATAGAGCTAGGCCAAAATTGCTGTTTCCTTTGTTTATTATTGTATTTTGAGCCACATATCCAATATACCGGTAGTTGCATCGCCAAAGGTGGGCCAGGAGTTAACAAGTATAAAGTTTTCTTGTTTTGATTTGCAATACCACTCTCCTTTCTTCTACTGTGTCTATGTTCTGTGAAACTGATGGATGTTAGAATGCTCAGGATTGGGTCCCTTGACACGCAGGGGGTATCACCCCGCCCGATTATCAGCCCAGCTGCTTTTGTGCATCTCTGCCAACATGCGTTTATTTAACCATTCCTACCCAACATTTCTCCCCACAGGTGACCAAAGCAGTTT
Source organism: Sphaerodactylus townsendi (assembly GCF_021028975.2). Taxonomy (NCBI): domain Eukaryota; kingdom Metazoa; phylum Chordata; class Lepidosauria; order Squamata; family Sphaerodactylidae; genus Sphaerodactylus; species Sphaerodactylus townsendi. Next base: position 18,909,366 of record NC_059431.1, read on the forward strand.
GTAACATTCTCCACTTTATCCTCTCAACAATGGCTTAGCGCCAACGGGGCGGGGTGGGGTGCGACGCCCCGGTGGAGCCGCGGCAGAGGCGTGGCCAGGCTGTGGAGGGGGTGTCCGGGGCGTGGTGGGGGCAGGCGCCGTGGTGGCGGGGGTGCAGGGCACGCACGTGCGCCCCGGGTGGAACCTCTGCCTTTCAACAACCATGTGAGGTAGACTAGGCTGAAAAGGGTGTGTGTCTAGGGCAGGGGTCCCCAAACTTTTTAAACAGGGGGCCAGTTCACTGTCCCTCAGACTGTTGGAGAGCCGGACTAAAAAAAACTATGAACAAATTCCTATGCACAAATGATTGTAAAATGTTTGATTTCACCTTTCAGCCTTTCTGTCATGGTCTATTTTTAGAACAGTGACCAAAGTATGTCAAGTACAGGGTGGGCTCCAAATATTGTTGTTGGGAGGCTGGTCAAGAATACCTTCCCCTGTAAAAAAAAGCAGAACTTTTCCCAATGAAGCATTCCATCTAACCCAGGATCAGGTATCTTCCTGGGTTCTGTATATCCCTAGCAGCCAGCGAGCGATTAGCCAGCCTGGCTGATGCCAATGGGAGTGAGGGCAGAACCCAGAAAGCCTGAGAGCAACACATGGAGTGGTCCGAGAGAGAAGAGGCGGAGCAGAAGACCTACATGTAAAAGGTTTCCAACTCTGGGTCAGAAAATTCATGGAGATTTGGGGGTGCCATCATGTAACTGCAATCGATGGCCATTGGGGCCGGTTCCTCCTCTCCCTCGAGCCCCCACTGCACATGAATGGAGCCATCGCCGCCATGCCTGGCGGGCCGGATAAATGCCTTCAGGGGGCCACATTTGGCCCCCGGGCCGTAGTTTGGGGACCCCTGGTCTAGGGTCATAAGTAATGGTTAAAGCATTGAACTAGGAGTAAGGAAACCCAGATTCGAATCTCCACCTTGCCATGCAAGCTTGTTGAGTTATATTGGGCCAGTCATGCACTTTCAGCTTAGCCTACTTCACAGGGTTATTAGGAGGATAAAAGATAGGATAGCAGAATGATGCAAGCCACATTGGGAAGAAAGGTGGGATATAGGTAAATAAATGAAATAAGCACATTTCCATGACAGTGCGGAGATTTAAACACAGGTCTCCCAGATCTTAGTCGGATACTCCAACCGTGACACCCACTGGTGCTGCTATCAGGTCAAAATCCTTCCAAGTCTTGTTGATTTCATTGGGGCTTTAACTTAATTTGTTTTGTCTGGATCATGCCCATTGCTGATATACCCATTCGTTTGGGCAAAGAGAATCAGTCTGTTGATCGATCAGAGAATGAAAAGACAAGAGCAAACAGCCAACAAAGGCTGTTTTTGACTTTCCCTTTGTGTATCTAGCAAGAGTTTGATCTCTCTGAATTCACATCCCAACCAGGTTCCTGCAGCACTCATTGGAGAAATGTGCTCAGAAGAAGCCACGTGAAAGATTTAACATCATGCTAGGACCCGCAGTGTTCCATAGCACCAAGTCCTGTGTTCAGCCTTGTTTTACCAAATTCCCCAATGCCCTTCGGTTTGTTTGCCAGCACTGAATTGTCTTTCAACCGCTCTGGGATTGTCGACTTGATTACAACGAGAGAAAAGAGAAAGGCCCAAAGGGTTGGAAGAAGAAGCAAAGAGGAGGAGAGAGGCTGTTTGCAAAATACAGTGATTCCTATTATTATCTGAGAAAGATGCTCTCAAGTTGGGGAACCGGGGAAGCATTGTAGGGAAGGCCGTCAGCGAGGGATGTGAAGAAATTGCTGTCTAAGGTTAAAAAGCTCCCCGAAACGAAGCCGAACAAAGATGACATGCTTGCTTCTGACAGGCCCTTTACAGATACACACAGATTGTGAAAATATAATTAGAGGCCTCCTTTTGTCTGCCAACAATGAGTGGAAAATGTTGAAAGAAGAGGTCTCCTAGTCTTTATTGAACCGTCTCCCTGGGAAACAATGAAGGGGTTTGTGAGGCCTGCTCCTTCCCCTAATGAGAAACGTTAATTGCCACAATTTCCAGAGTGTGTAAAGCACCCTGTGCCCAAGGAGGGGAGGAAGGGGAAGGAGTGTTTTATTTAAAAGGTTCTCAGCCCTATTAGATGTGGTAACAGAGATAATGGAAAATAAAAACACTGTGTTTTTAATTTCTACAGCTTGGACAATAGCGCCCAGCTCAAAGCAGATGTGTAGCTTGGGCGGATTGTCTTCCTCAGAAGTCGGTGAAGCTGAGATCCGACAGATTTCTGTATAGTTCTATGCAATCCCCTACCGAAAAGGCAGATTTTGTTTAAAGGAATCTGGTAAAACATGAGAGAAGAGGAGGGATATTGTAGCTACTACCGCTGCTACTAGCTGGCATAAAATAGAAAGGCCTATCAGAGAACAAGAAAGTTTTTAACAGCGTTTTTCCACATATGACATTAATAAAGTTACATATGGTGTTTCAACCCTGGTAGAAAAGTAACATTTTTTTCCCTCTGTTCCTGGTCAAACAAATGTGGTTGGTTGTCATGGAATTTACAAAATCAGATTGATTCAGTAGCATGCTGAGTGTGTGTGTGTGTGTGTGTTACAAACTAGGAATAATTTATTTATTTTGATACGTATGAATCCTGCTATTCTGTTATTCAGGATGGCTCACAAAATATAACCCCCCCAATAAACATGCCAAAATACTAGCACAGTAATCAAGCAGAAATATCAGAAAGAGCAATAGGACTTTCAGAGTAAAACTAGGATAATTTTAATTGTATAATTTTTTAAAAAGAAGCTTGAGAATGTGTTCAGAAATGCCTTAAAAATGTTAGAGCAAAAAGGCATTCATGAGATGATAGAAGACATAGACTAAGGGAATGAAACAATTTCTCTCAGGAGAGAGTTCTGCAACTTAGGTGTAATGGCTGAAAAGACCTCATTTCACCTAACCATTTTCCTCACCTCTAACAATGGCCCCTTCCGCACATGCAGAACACTGCACTTTCAATCCACTTTCACAATTGATTGCAAGTGTGTTCCATTCCACACAGTAAAATCCAGCTGCAAAGTGCATTTAAAGTGAAGTGAAAGTGCATTATTCTGCATGTGCGGAAGGAGCCAAAGTGAGAGAGAGCTGAATTGACTGTCAAAAGTTTGGCCGTGCTCCTGGTTGCCTCCTTGACAATGGAGGCCCAAGTAACACATATTACTCGGGTGGCATTTTTCCATCTTTGCTAGGCAAAGCAACTGGTATTTAAGACTGACCTAGCCACGGTGATCCTTTTCCAGGGCTTGTTTGTAGGATGGCAACCGTAAGAATCTGACCTATAGGCTTGTTGACATTAGGGTGTGGTGTGGAGTTCTCCCGGAATCGCAGCCTATCTCCAGACTGCAGAGGTCAATACTGTCTCCTGGAGGTCCACCTCACTCTTCAATGACTTCCGATTCAAATTAGTGCTCTTCTAACTGTGTCTTGGGGTTCTTCAGTGACCTCTCTGGGGTTCCTCAGTGAGCAGGATAGGGGTGATAGAAAAGCCTCTCTAAGGGCGATTCCGCACATGAGTAAAATAGGTTTGACCCAGTTCCCTGAGAAGGGTACTGACCTAGGTTGAAGCCATTGTTGTTCCCCACTGCAACCAGCTTGATCCCAGCTCGGAGGGCGGAATCATCCTGTGCCTCTTCGCCGCTCCGTTCCGATTGGCTACTGTTCTACAGCCATGTTCTGTCTATCCCCACAGACGTTATAAAAAAACTGCCACAGGAATGGAGGGACGAAGGTGGTGTTTTTTGATTGGCCAGCTGTATGCATGCCCGAAACACTCAGCTGTGATTGGCTGAATGGGGGACTCCTGGCACTCCTTCTGCACTTTACTGGAATCGAGCTGAGTTCGAGCGTGGTTCCCTGAAAAAGTAGTAGTTCCCAACTGGAGTCGGAAATTTGACCGTTACACGGGGCGAAGCTGGTACAAAACCACGTCGATCTCAGTGGTTGTGCGGAGCACTTAGGTCGAATGCAGCTCGAACTTAGGTTGATAACGCAAGTGCAGAATCGACCTAAAAGACAAGTTGTATGCTCCATTGCAATGCAGAGCCACGAGGACCTTGGACATGCATAATGTTGCCAACTCCAGGTTGAAAAATTCCCTGGAGATTTGTGGGAGGTCACGGTTTGGGGAAGGGAGAGGCCACCATAGAAGCCATCCTCCAAAGCACCCATTTTCTTTAGGGGAACTGATCCCTGGCATCTGGAGATCAGCTGTAATTTGGAAGTTCTCCAGATCCTGCCAGGAAGTTGCCACCCCTACTCAGCCACACCCGCTCACAAGAAGCGTTCTAGGATGTACTCTCATAGTTGGACAGTTTCTCCACTACAAAGTCCAGCTAGGGCTCTGGTACAAAATGACTGTGTGGCTCAAAGTGCCCTGCAGAATCCTTCAAAGTTCATTGGTCTTCCCTGGCAGATGTCACTACTGAAAGGCTACTCTGAAGACCAAAGCACTTGCAAACCTTTTATTTAGATCTAGAGAAGGACAGGCATAAGCAAGCAGAGAAGAAACACTCCAGCAAGCGTTTGTATGTAAAGTGTTTAGTAATATTTCATTTACAAGTACCTACAGTCCCTACAGTAACTAGGGATGTAGTTCACTGCCAAAGACACACGTGTGTATGCAGAATATCCTGTGCTCAACCTACGGTATCTTAAGACCAAAGAATCTCAGGCAGCAGATGATGGAGCAGTATTTTTGCTGTCTGAGGGCTTACAGAACTGAAGTAAATATAACTGAGTAAGGTGGTCTGACTCTGTCCAGGGCAACTTTATATAGTCACCTTCTCCATTCCCAGATCCAATCTAGTTTGCTTCAGAAGGTGGAGAAACTTCCTGACTCCTGGCGACAAGAAGCAATTTGACAGTAATGGAAGTGGAAGCAGAAGAACTCATCTACAAGAAGAAGAAGAGTTTGGATTTATACCCCACCTTTTTCTCCTGCAAGGAGACTCAAGGTGGCCTACAAACTCCTTTCCCCACAACAGACGCCTTGCGAGGTAGGTGGGGCTGAGAGAGTTCCGAAGAACTGTGGCTAGCCCAAGGACACCCAGCAGGAATGTAGGAGCGAGGAAACTAATCCAGTTCATCAGCTAAGAGTCAGCACTCAGGTGGAGGAGTGGGGAATCAAACCCAGTTCTCCAGATTAGAGTCCACCTGCTCTTAATCACTACACCACGCTGACAAGGCTTCTTCTGGATAAAATGCCTCCATCCTCTACAAAAATCCATCCTGCACAAGATCCCACCTCTGATGTTGACTCTCTCTCTAATGCTGCAGTGGGAACTGGTGGCATCTGGTTCAAGTTTACACACACAGTAGAATAAAGAGGCAAAGAAAGAACTTTTTTGGGGGGGGCACAATTTTGAATGCTTTTCATGTAAAATACACACCCTTCACATGTTGGAAATGAGCACAACCAGGGAAAAGGCCTGTTCCAGCTGTGTTAGGTGTCTTCTTGCAAGGAATATTTTGTACAGAGGAGTGTTAAAAATGAGATTCCCCTTCTTGAATTGTGATGGATATGGTCAGAAATATAAGGGAAGAGTTGCTGGACTTGACCTGGGCAAAATTTGCCAAAAAGCAAGTTTAGAGATCCAAACTAGAAGAGCCTTGGAGAAGAGCAGGAAACAGACAAATAAAATTATATGGCCTTGTGTGAATTAGAAACTATCTGAACTTTCTCTATTGTTTGTTCAGGCCTAAATGCACATGTGTCTGAGAATAGCAACACATTTCCATTTCCACAGAAGTGAAGATACGGCTCAAAGACAGGCGTAATGGTTGAAATATTAAAATACATGAGAAAGTTGTAATCTCTATTTTAAATAAACTTTCTTAAGAAAAAAAGTAGGAAGATTGAACTAACTTTTTTAAAAAACATATTTTAAGAAGACATTTCAAGTATAGATAACATTGAGTGGTTGGTTCTGGTGGGTTTTCTGGGCTGTGTGGCCGTGGTCTTGTGGATCTTGTTCCTAACGTTTTGCCTGCATCTGTGGCTGGCATCTTCAGAGGTGTATCACAGAGGGAAGTCACAGAACCAGTTGAATCCGGCTGTGAAAGCCTTCGACACAACACTGAGTAGTGTTTGAAATTACAAGATAATTAGCGAAAAATTTGCACCCTGAGCAAGTGAGAGAGTTACCCATTGTTATGACATGATGTAACCCCCCCATATAAATATTGCAACTTGAACTGACTGAGAACTTCTCAGAAGGGGTTCCATGATTATTACCTGCTAATTTTTGAAGTAAGATAGTGTTATGAACGCATGGAATTGCTCAGTGGTGGGATCCAAAATTTTTAGTAACAGGTTCCCATGGTGGTGGGATTCAAACTGTGGCGTAACGCCAATGGGGCGGGGTGGGGCATGACGGGGGCGTGACCGGGCATTCTGGGGGCGGGGCATTCCTGGGCGGGGCTGTGGCAAGGACGCAGCCGCTGTGCCGGTCCTTGGGCAGGAAACGAATGCACGCAGGCGCAGGCTGCCACGCACGCCGGTGCACCTCCTGCTAGACTGCTTCAAGTTCTGTGCGCTACTGCTGAGAGGAGGGGCGTAACTAAGGCAAAAATCACGTGGCAAAATCACCAATTAGTAACCCCCTCTCGGCACACACAAATAATTAGTAACCTACTCTCGGGAATCTGTGAGAACCTGCTGGATCCCACCTCTGGAATTGCTCTCATTTAATTATTTATGTAACTATGATAGATGGCATAACTTTTTTATGTTTGTCAATGTTTGGAATGCAATAGTAGTGCTGTAATAAACATTTTTGAAATGGAAGCAGAGATTCTCTAATAGTGTTTGCTTGTGTACTGTACCTGAAATGAACCTTAGATGCTGTCAAGGGGTACTTCTAAAGGAGTTAAATAGACAAGCTAATTAGAAATCTAATCCGAGTTCCTAAGTGCACACCTATATCCAAATCAGGCCTGACCAGAGTAATTGAGAACATGACTCTGATTTGGCCTATTATGCCACCTTAGGACTTTACCAACTTCATTTTCTCTCACGGATAGCGGTCAAGAGCCTTCCTGACTCCAAACGGCCCCCCGGTGAATCACGAGCCATACACACGAACTGAGATCCAATTCAGATCAGCTTTTCCTAATTGTTCCATCTGCCTGCCAGGTGGGGACTTCTTAGGCGTACAAGAGCCCTTTTGCCTGAGGCTCTTGCTCTTTGAAAAGAGCTCTCGGTGATGTGGTCTTGTAGTGAGCCTTTGAAGAAATATGACACTACTGTAATGAAGCAATTTGGTCTATTTTTCAAATTGTGTTTTGCATTTTAATGTGATGTGTCTCAAACAGGTGGGTCAGATACATTCAAACTGGTGGTGGTGGGCAGGGCTGTCAAGTTACCAGCTGACTCATGGCGCCCCCTGTAGAGTTTTCAAGGCAAGAGAGGTTCAGAGGTAGTTTGCCATTGCGTGCCTCCACATGGGCTGAGAGAGTTCTGAGAGAACTGCGAGGGGCTCAAGGTCACCCAGCAGGCTTCTTGTGAAGAAGAGGAGAATTGAACCCAGTTCTCCAGTTTAGAGTCCGCTGTTCTTAACCACTACACTACACTGTCTCTCTTTTTAACATAAGGAGATACATATCTCTTGCTTGAGATCTTCAGGTACTTAACAGTGTCGTCATTTGTGAGAATAAAAGACTGAAAAACTCAGAAGACTTTTACAAACTATATTCAGTAGGTTCAATTAACAGGTCTAAAGTACCTTCTGAAAATATTTGTGCTTTAATGTTACCAAAATACTCCTAGGAAGGTTACAAAGGGTCGTCCCCCCCACCCCCATCTATATTGTAGCTTCTTACACAACTAAATATCCTGCTGATGAGTCAGGATTATAAAATGATTAGATCATTTTTTAAAAACACACACACACAAATTCAAAGCAAACGAAGAGAACTAGAACCAAAACCCTAGGTCTTGTGCATAAGATGGAAAAGAACACAAAGAACATGGCGTGTAATGCATGGGGTGGGAAAGAGAGGACAGGGTAACTTCTACTTAGTGTTCAGCTCCCTTCTACGTAGGTGATCATTCAGCGTCGATCATCTGTCCGTCCAATGGAAGATCTACTAGATCTTCACAGAATGAGTTCTCCTTCCAAAGAGGATGCAGCCAGATCTTGGTAAGATGCGTGGGCGAAGGACACGTCCCTTCAAATCGTCTGCCACGGTTTCCCCATGGACTGGATATGCTCCTTTGCTTTCATCCGCAACGCAGCTATGCTGGTGTTCCGCGGGTCCACCACCTCTTCCAGTGGGAATTTGTCCACAAAGTTGGCCCCGCATTGGTAGGGTGGGGGAGGCCCCATGGCCCCGAGGGGCTGCAGGGTGTGACCCATGGGAGGCGAGTTCAGGAAAGGAGGAGGGGTGTAGCTGGTGGGGAGGCTTTGCGGGGAAGCTACAAAACCCGGCAAAGTCTGGAGGGGGTTGCTGTTGGTCATGGGAGGGCTCAGCCATGACTCCAGGGGCAAATTGCTGCCAATGGTCCCAATAGCGGAGGGCTGGGGAGAGCGATTGAAAGAGAGGATGGGCGAATCTTGCAGCTTCATGGAAGTTACCTCCAGCTTCTCCTGTCTCCTCCACTTGGCTCTCCGGTTCTGAAACCACACCTGCAAACAAATATCGTTACGAGTTATTATTTTTCATTTATCAAACGTTTTTATTAAATGTACAGGCCACCCTTCCCCTTGAGGACTGAGGGAGGGTTTCAACATATAAAACCATGAAACACACATCGAATACATTAAATACAAAGAAGAAGAAGAAGAAGAAGAAGAAGAAGAAGAAGAAGAAGAAGAAGAAGAAGAAGAAGAAGAAGAAGAAGAAGAAGAAGAAGAAGAAGAAGAAGAAGAAGAAGAAGAAGAAGAAGAAGAAGAAGAAGAAGAAGAAGAAGAAGAAGAAGAAGAAGAAGAGGAGGAGTAGGAGGAGTAGGAGGAGTAGGAGGAGTTTGGATTTATATCCCCCCTTTCTCTCCTGTAAGGAGACTCAAGGTGGCCTACAATCTCCTTGCCCTACCCCCCTCACAACAAACACCCCGTGAGGTAGATGGGGCTGAGAGAGGTCAGAAGAACTGTGACTAGCCCAAGGTCACCCAGCTGGCGTGTGTTGGGAGTGCACAGGCTAATCTGAATTCCCCAGATAAGCCTCCACAGATCAAGTGGCAGAGTGGGGAATCAAACCCGGTTCCTCCAGATTAGAATGCACCTGCTCTTCTTAACCACTACGCCACTGCTGCTCCTAAAGATCTAAAGCATAGATCCCAAAATAAGGTAAAATTCAGAAATGATATCCCAGTTGGTAGACCCAGACCAGTAAAGGAGGGATAGCAGGAAAGAGGGAGACCTCAGGTGGAAAAGCTGCCTCAGCTATAGGCCAGGTTGAACAATTCTGTCTCACAGGCCCTGTAGAATTGCATCAGACCCTGTAGGTTCATAGAAATTAGTAAAACATACAGAGTGTGGCTTCTTGCATTGACATTATTCACCAGCACAATACTTGATATGAAGGTGTAGATGTCACACCTATGTCTGTTAGATCCTTGCTTGCATACTCTTCTATAGGCCTCAGGCAGAGAGGGGAAGTAGTTTTCTTAACCTCTCCACCGAACTCTGCTCCTTTTGATCTGAGGACTGGGACTTATCCCTTCATTTTCTCACCCAAATCAAGGCTGCCTCCCAGCTGATTGGCTGTTAGAGGGCTAGTCACCGCCAACCATCTGACCGGTGGGTGGGGATGACATGCAACCAGAAGGATATGGGGAAGAAGGAGACTTCTGTTGTCTGCCGGGGGTGATCAGCATCTCTAGTGCAATGACATCACTTCTGGTTTGAACCAGCATTGCACCAAAAGGTGATATTCTAGCATTCATCCCAAACTCTTTGGTTTAACAAAACTCTACGGTTTAGCCATAGAGTTTGGTTAAGCCATACTCTGCAGGTGGATCAGTTTCGGACATATGTTAGATCAGTGGTTCTCGACCTTCCTAATGCCGCGACCCTTTAATACGGTTCCTCATGTTGTGGTGACCCCCAACCCTAACATTTATCCATTTTACAGATGGAGAACACTGATGCAGAGAGTCTTAGGTGATCCCTTTGAAAGGGTCGTTCGACCCCCAAAGGGGTCCTGACCCCCGGGTTGAGAACCACTGCGTTAGATCATCACCTGGTGTGATGACATCACTTCCTGGTTGTGTCAAAAGCAATACCATCATGCCAGGGATGGCTGTTGCAGTTCTCTATTTTGCCTGGGTATTTCTTCCTGCCCTTCAGCTGAATAGCAGCAGGCAACCAGAGCTGGAGACAGAAGATCTCTCACCTCCAATGGGAAGCTGACAGGCGTTGCCCTAAAAACATCATGTGTGTGCAGACTTGGTAAGTGGATGCAGAAGATGACTCCTCCAATTTCCTTGGAGTAGGGGGAACCCTGGAGTCCCTCATGCTTCCAACGGATGGGCGATATGTGGATGTGTCGAAGGCTTTCACGGCCGGAATCACTGGGGGGCTGTGTGGTTTCCGGGCTGTATGGCCGTGTTTTAGCAGCATTCTCTCCTGACATTTTGCCTGCATCTGTGGCTGGCATCTTCAGATCCTCTGAAGATGCCAGCCACAGATGCAGGCGAAATGTCAGGAGAGAATGCTGCTAGAACACGGCCATACAGCCCGGAAACCACACAGCACCCCAATATGTGGATGATAAGGCACTATGGTGCAGAGATGCGGAGGGCTGTTATGGAGGGATGCTTACTCTGTTTTCCCGAAAATAAGACCTACCCCGAAAACAAGCCCTAGCATGATTTTTGGGGATTTTTGGAGGTTGCTTGAAATATAAGCCCTACTCCAAAAATAAGCCCTAGTTACAGATTCCCCGATGCAGCTGATCTGGTCACGTGGGGGGTGCAAAATGGGGGGGGGGGAGATATCCCTTGAAAATAAACCCTAACACATCTTTTGGAGCAAAGGTTAATATAAGACCCTGCCTTATTTTTGGGGAAACACGGTATTTGGGGAACACAACAGGGACTGGAATGGGCCATCCCTTCCTGAGAGCAAGACGGTCAGTGCCAAGCAGAGTAATCAATACCGAGCCAGACGAATGAACAGCCTGAGTCCAGGAATGCAATCCTAAGCACATTTTAATTAGGAAGTCAGTCCCTATTCAATTCAACAGGATGCACACCTGAGTGCACAGGCTTAGGTCTACATAAGAAGTAAGGAATGAAATCATGTACTGTGGCTCCGTGCACGTCATACACCGCAGGGTTCTGCTCTCAATTAATTTCGACACCAATCTAAGCTGAAGATGTTCTCGGCAGGGTAAGCTGTTTCCCTGGAGGAACCTTTCTGGCTCATGGGAGGGTTTTTCCATCTCTAGGAAAAGTAGCGTAAGTGTAACTTCACTCTTCGTACAGAAAGCCACTCAGCGTTATCAGGATGGGGATATTTGGCACTCGGTCACTTCTCTAGAAACTTCTCCTTGGTGCCTCAAGAAAACGGAACTGATCACAATGCAGTCTGAGACCAAGCTTTTCATAACGTAATGTTGAATATTCTGCTAATTATACATAAAATAATCTTGCAACCTGAAAGGCCTTTAAGGCAATACACTGTCCCCTCCTCCCCGCAGGGACATACACAAGCAACTTAAAACAGCGAAGACAATAATCATCGAGACATGGATGACTGCTAGTTAAGCACAACACAAAATGAAAGAAAGAAAGAAGAAGAGGAAGAGAAGAAGAGTTTGGATTTATATCCCCCCTTTCTCTCCTGTAGGAGACTCAAAGGGGCTTACAATCTCCTTGCCCTTCCCCCCTCACAACAAACACCCTGTGAGGTAGGTGGGGCTGAGAGAGCTCTGAAAAGCTGTGACTAGCCCAAGGTCACCCAGCTGGCGTGTGTGGGAGTGCACAGGCTAATCTGAATTCCCCAGATAAGCCTCCACAGCTCAGGCGGCAGAGCTGGGAATCAAACCCGGTTCCTCCAGATCAGAGTGCGCCTGCTCTTAGCCACTGCTCATAGCCACTACGGCACACTGCATCCACTGAGATAGTCCAGGGTGCTTCTCTGGATCACTCGCTCTGAAGCTGTGGTTCCCCTCACTTAAAATAACCTATCCCAGTGCTGCTTAATGTATGGAAAAACACAGAATAAGCACTCCCCAGGGTCCTAAGAGACATTCCCACTTTTTCTCCAGCCATACAGACTTATTTTAGCATCTTGATACATCTGGATTGTTCACCAGTTTAGCATTTGTTGCACCGTTACAAATAATTGTTATAAATGATGTACTGTTTTTTAAATATAGCAAGTACACACAAAATAGCCAGGATACGATACATGAGAAAGAGAGAATAAGTCCCTTTTGTTCTTTGAAACTCTGCTATTCTTGGAAGTGCACCTGCTTTGCTTGGGGGCAGGGAAGGGTCTAAGCACCTGTTAAATGGTTACAAGATGCCTGATTTTTTTACAATCCCGATCATACATTTATAAACGTAACATTACAGCCTACAAAAATCCAGCCCATTCATAGTAAAATTCCACTGGCGTCTATGGAGTTTTAAAATAAAGCAGAGCTGTGGTTGTGTGTGAATTAATAGGGATTGTTTCTGAGTAAATGTGTAGTATCATGCTGCACACTGTTTAGAAATTTTATTTGCATGAGCTTGATTTATCCTTGTAACAAGATGGCAAAGGAGACTGCTCTTTACCTCTGTCCCACTTGACCAAAGTGAGCGAAAGGCAGCCTACGGTGGTGCCATCCTATTTTAGGTCCCTTCCGCACATGCAGAATAATGCACTTTCATTACATGCAGAATAATGCCCTTTCAATGCACTTTGCAGCTGGATTTTACTGTGCAGAATAGCAGAATCCACTTGCAAACAATTGTAAAAGTGGGTTGAAAGTGCATTATTTTCTGCATGTGCGGAAGGGGCTAGTCTACCAACACACTCACAAGGTAGGCTGTGCCAAGTGACTTGAAGTGAATATCGTATTAAGTGGATATTTGAACCTGACTATTTCAGGCCAAAACTCTTCCACTGGGTTTCAGACTTTGCTCCTAGGAATTCTGAGGGGGCTGATTATATACTGAGGCTCTGCCACGCAACAATGGAACATTTCCTTCGGGGAAGAGGTTTCTTTGCACACACACCCTGTTTTATGGTGCCACAGATCCCCAAAACCCTGCAATTAGTGAGAGCGGGGAAACCCTGATGTTTCCCCTCTTCGGGGTTTCTGCTCCTTCCAGTTTTCCCCTCCCCAATTCTCATGGGCATTTCCAGGGAATGTAAAAACAAAGCCACAATCTTGTGATGTCCAGGAACGACCCAGGAGTGGGAGGCAGGCGAGCCGCATGGCAGGTAGTGGGGCACCTCCTTGCGTGTAAACAGAGAAACACGACAAGGCCTCATTATGACTACACTGCAGAGTGAAGAGCCCCGAGGAAAGCACTCCATGCATACTGGGCCTGCATCTTCTCAGAGGCTTCTGGTAGGTGATGAAAAGATTAGTTATGGTAGATGAGCTTCCTTAAACAAGATCTCGGCCCTTGTTTCTGAGGTACAAATGTGTGACCGTAGGAGTGAGCAGAACATATGTATTTTCAGTTCACCAGTGGTTGGGCTATTTCTATTTATTTAATTTATTAAATTTGATGCCCCACCCTACCTCAACCAAGGCCACACTACCCAAGTGAATGCTGAGGACAAAGAAGAGAGTAGTAATACACCACAGGGGATCAACTAAATCTGTGGGTGTCTGATATCTCTAGAGTTGTCAACTCTGGGTTGTGAAATTCCTGGAGATTTGGGGGGTGGGGTCTGGGGAAGGGAGAGTTGCAAAAGGAGGTCCCTTAGCTGGGCATAATACTATACAGTCCATCCTCCAAGGGAGCCATTTTTTTCAGGAGAATTGATCTCTGTAGTCCAGAGATCAGTTTTAATTCTGGGAGATCTCCTGGCTTCACCTGGAGGTTGGTAACCCTAGACCAAAGTGCCATTGGTACAGGCCAAGCAGGAAGTGATAGGGGGCATAATACCTCGAACCGGCCCTGGAAAATGGCAAGATCTGATAGACTCCCCCCGCCCCTATTGTCTGACAGAACGTTAGGAACATAAGAACAAGCCAGCTGGATCAGACCAAAGTCCATCTAGTCTAGCACTCTGCTACTCGCAGTGGCCCACCAGGTGCCTTTGGGAGCTCACATGCAGGATGTGAAAGCAATGGCCTTCTGCGGCTGTTGCTCCCGATCACCTGGTCTGTTAAGGCATTGGCAATCTCAGATCTAAGAGGATCAAGATTGGTAGCCATAAAGATTGGTAGCCAGAATCTGTTCAACCATTCCTCAGAAGACAAATTGATGCAGAAAATGTGCCTTGAACATTGAACTGTACCACTCTTGAGTACTGAAGAAGGTCTCAACCTAGTTACTACATGGATGGGGAAATCACTTGGGCATCCAAACAATCCGCTCTGAGCTCTTTCAAGAGGCAAAAGGTAAGGGTGTTTTCCCAAGTGTCTGAAACAAGCATCTTGGGAATGTTATTTGTGTGGGTAACAGTCAATTTCAATCTAGTGTGTGTTTTTCCTGTCCTTTCTTCCAAGGATTCTTTCTTCCCCATGTTGAGAGAAAAAACATAGGCCCCCAAACCACCCAAATGAGTTTCACAGTTGAGTAGGGTTTGAACCTTGGCTCTGATTGAGACTCTTTAACAAATACACCCAACTGGCTTATGTTCTAGCGAGCGTAGATTTTACACTGAAATTTCAGATGCATGAAATGCAATGGGTAGGAAGGATCCAGACTATAGAGATGAATCCAAAACCACTCCTCCGTTCATTAAAAAGTTCTCCTATGAAAGGAAGATTATTTTCTGTGAGTGGGAGAAATCTTCTTTGTAGGGTATTTGTGGATACAACCCCAATATCTGTTTACTGATATAATTCGACAACCTCCGTCTAACTCCAATACAAATAATCCAAGAGTAGTAATTTGTTTTGAACCCTAAATAATAACTTAAGGTCAAGGAAATCATTTAAATTCAAGTGTGCTCTTAGGAGAAGAATTTTCGTTTCTATTTACCTTTGAAAACCTACCCGCCCCCGCCAGGGAAACTCTCATGCAGAGGTGGTTTGGAGTGCTCTTGGAATTATGGCTCATTTCCAGACTGTAGATATCAGTTCTCCAGGAGAAAATAGTGGCTTTGGAGGGCAGGCTGTATGTTATTATAGCCATTGGGGTTTCTCCCCACGCTCTACTGTCAAATCTCCAGGAATTTCCCAATCTGGAGTTGGCAACACAAGTCAGGATTCCTTCAATTGCGGGGGGTGGGGGTGGCAGTGCCTAAAAGTTTTAAATGTGCGCTGACCCTTGAGCTCCCTAATTGAGTTCAAACTTGATCTTTTTAAAGACAACCCCTTTCCAGGCGGTTTTTCTCCCATGCTCCCCCCCTCCCGCCCCCGATCAAATAATTCCCCTTAGCCCATAAACCTAAATCTGTTCTCATTACCCATTTGATGGGATAAAATTAGGACTGTTTTTCCAACCGTTTGGAGGCAGCTTTTTAAAATCCGCCCCAGTTTTGGAAGCCCTCCCAGATTTTTTACAGATGACTAATAAATATTTCAGGCTTTTCAAACTTTTTTCATGACTCAGGGATTAAAGATAATTCAGCGTTAATTAAGCCTTTTTTTTAAAAAAAAAACCCCACCCTTCCTCTTACAGTTATGGAAAAAGAAAAGGGGAAAAACTTTCTTCTTTGCGGTGGGAACTAGAAGAACTGGGTAGAGAGAAAAAAGAAGCATTAATAACCCATGTTCAGCACAGCCCACAAAGTTAAACATTTTTAAGCCGTCTCACAAAATAATTGCTAGAAATTCATTTCCATTTTTCGTAAGTGTGTGCCGGCTGTTTTGAAAATGTTCTTCGGCCATACCTTTTGAACAAAGTTGGGATTGGGGTCACCCATTCCTGATTGAGAAACACCTGGAGTTTGGGGAGGGTGGAGTTTGAGGAGGGTGGGGTTTGGGAAGAGGAGGAACTTCAATGGGGTATAATGCCATAGAGTTTACCTTCCAGAGTGGCTATTTTCTCTTGGAGAACTGATCTCTGTTGTCTGGAGATCAGTTCTAATTCCTGGAGATCTCCAGTCTGCACCTGGAGGTTGGCAAGCCTAGCCACCATTCCACCATGACATGCATGAGGACGCCATGGCAAACATTAAGGGACTATCTCTGAATCACGCATACCTAACGACTTTAACTGTCATGGCTCCCATCAAAGAATTCTGGGGCTTGTTGTTTGTTGAGGTTGCTGAGGGTTAGAATCATAGAATCATAGAGTTGGAAGGGACCCCAAGGGCCATCAAGTCCAACCTCCTGCCATGCAGGAACACACAATCAAAGCACTCCTGACATATGATCATCCAGCCTCTGTTCAAAAACCTCCAAAGAAGGAGACTCCGCCACTCTCCGCGGCAGTGAATAACACCATCGAATAGCCCTGACAGTCAAAAGGTCCTTCCTAATGTTGAGGTGGAATCTCTTTTCCTGCACCTTGAAGCCATTACTCCGTCTCCTAGTCTCTGAGGCAGCAGAAAACAAGCTTGCTCCCTCTTTGACACGACATCCCTTCAAATATTTAAGCACAGCTATCATGCCCCCCTTTAACCTTCGCTTCTCCAGACTAAACATCCCCAGCTCCCTAAGTCTCTCTTCGTAGGGCATGGATTCCAGACCTTTGACCATGCTGTCCATGGGAAGAGATGGTGTATATCATCTGATCAGGGCATCAGGAATGACTTCTAAGAGAATCTGTGTTGTCGATAACTACCCATGTCTCCAGTGTAAAACTGCAGAGAATTGGTGTGTTCTAATTAACAAACATGTTCCTGAAGAAACCTGCCTATGAGAGAGGAGGCTGTGTATGTGTCATTGGAAAGGAAGTGTGATGTAATGGTTGCAGTGTCAGAACCAGAATCTGGGACAGCGAGGATCAAATCCATGCTCTATTATGGATGCCTGCTAGACGATCCTTGGTCATTCACACCCTCCCAGACTGGCCTAATTCACAAGGCTGTTGTGAGGTAGAGCTTTTCTGAATTCCTTGGGGGAAGGCTGGGATAAAAATGAACCAGACAGACATTTAAGAATGGTGGTGCGTTATGTCTTCCTACCACCACTCCCAACCCAGCGTTTCCCTTTTCAGGAGTGTCTGTATCACTGGCAGGTCTGATGTTTTCTCACATACTATATGGCTTGTTCTAAACAATTAAACAGACTCAATCTGCTTGGTAGAGAGACAGCATGGTGTAGTGGTTACAGTGTTGATTAGGATCTGGGAAAGTCAGGTTTGAATCCCCACTCTGTCAGGGGAACTTTCTGAATTATCTTGAGACAGTTACACACTGTGGTTCTTGACCCTGGCAAATATTTGGATGGGAGACCTCCAATGAACACTAGAGGCAGGCAATGACAAACCACCTCTGACTGCCTCTTGCTTTGAAAACCCTATGGGGATGCCATAAGTCAGCCATGACTTGGTGGCAACCCCCCCCCCCAACAAAAAACCCCAAAATCTCCTTGGTATGTATACTAATGGCACAAATCCACCAACTTTAAATAAAGAGAGTGACTTTTAACATTCCTATAGTTATGAAAAATAAAAGAAATACAAAACCAAGAATTAAAATGCTTTTGGGTGTGTGTGTGCAATTTAATCTTGAATATTCTCAAGAGATAGTAGGAAAAGTTGAAGGCAGTAGAAGAAGAGTTTGGATTTATATCCCCTTTTTCTCTCCTGTAGGAGACTCAAAGGGGCTTACAATCTCCTTGCCCTTCCCCCCTCACAACAAACACCCTGTGAGGTAGGTGGGGCTGACAGAGCTCAGAAGAACTGTGACTAGCCCAAGGAAGAAAAGAGGAAGACCCAACATGAGACGGAACGACTCAATGAAAGAAACCATGGGCTACATTTGCAAGACCTGAGTGAGGTTGTTAAAGATAGGCCGTTTCGGAGGTCATTAATTCATAGGGTCACCATAAGTCAGAAGCGGCTTGATGGGATATAACACGCGTATTCAAGAACCAAATTTGGAATTCTGCTGTGGATCTGCCCTTTTACCACCTCCCCACCCCCCACGTGACATCCCAAACTGTACCTATGAGGAAGTGACTAGATTCATCTTGCCACGTGTCGATTTGCACAATCAGATTTAATTTAAAAGAAAGAAGGATGCTCTATAATGAAGAAAGTGAAGCAGGGAGACGGAGAAGGGCATTGCAAGACGTTCACACAAACTTCTTGGAACGGTTAGTACTTGCTTAGAGATGTGCTGTCACACTGAGGCCTCTTACACACAGGCAGAACAATGCACTTGCAATCCACTTTTCACAATTATTTGCAAGTGTTTTTTGCTATTTCTGCACAGTAAAATCCAGCTGCTAAGTGCATTGAAAGTGGATTGGAAGTGTATTATTCTGCACGTGCGGAAGGGGCCTAAGAGGGGGTGCCTTTATATTACCATCCCCCCAGTTGTAACCTATGTGAAAATTAGAGGACCAAGACATATCTGACATTTTTGGCTCTGTCTCTCGTTTGCTTCACGTTCCCACTTTTCCACCCCAGATCTTTGAATCAGCAGGGACCTTCAATTAAACGCACCAGCGTTCTGCAAATGGCGCTTGCACATATGTTCCTTGCACGGGGTGGGTGGGGGCAGCATATGCAGGAGGGGCGTTAGCCAAAGGGTCTGAAACCAAACGCTAATAATGAGAGAAAGATTACCGCTTGAAATGTTAAAAAGCCAGATTAAGGGAAATCTCTTTACACACCATTTAGACTATGTGCTAGTCTGAAATTAACTCCTGGCGGGGAGAAAATAGAAAAGAGGGAGAGCTCTTTAAACTGGATTAGCAAGCCCAGGCTGCTTTGGTCTGAGGCCTCCTGAGGAAGGAAACCAGGAGGGAGAGAGGATTAAGCACCCAAGATTTGGCTGGCGCTGCCTGATTGGGAGAAGAAGAAAAAACCCTCTTTTTACCTGGACTCTCACTTCAGGAAGGTTGACTTTCATAGCCAGTTCCTCTCGGCTATACACATCTGGATAGTGGGATTTCTCGAAGGCGCGCTCCAGTTCGTGCAGCTGGTAGGTGGTGAAGGTGGTGCGGTTCCGCCGGTGTTTTTTCTTGGGCTGGTCTTCGTCGGAGAGTTTCCCGTCACTGTTGTTACAGGCGGGCAGTTCCGGACTCAGGCATTCCTCGGAGCGTTTTGGACAATAGGGATCTAAGAGTCGAGAAAAGGCAAAGCCCAGCCTGCCAGTCAGTTATGCCAGATGACTGGGATTGGAGCGGATTTCTGCACTGCACGTTCATCCAAGCATGTTCGCCTTCTCGCTGTTTTTTTACCAAATTTGCTACCAAAATAATCCAGTTTGGACTGTTGTCAAAGGCCCCTTCCGCACATGCAGAATAATGCACTTTCAACCCACTTTCAATGCACTTTGCAGCTGGATTTTACTGCGTGGAAAAGCAAAAATCCACTCGCATACAATTGTGAAGGTGAATTGAAAGTGCATTATACTGCAGGTGCGGAAAGGGCCTTAATTGCCCATTTCTTTGAACGAAAATGCTGCCCCTTCTCTACTGCTTTCAGGGATCAGAGTACCAGATAAAGATCGAGGTTCAAATATTTTCTTGCCATTAAACTGACTGGGAGACCTGCGCCTACGCACTCTGTCTCAGCTGAATCTACCCCACAGGGTTGTTGTAACAAAACAACAGAGGGGGGGGAACCCTGATCTCCCTGGTTAAGAAAAAAAGTAATAAATAATGATTGTGTTTTTTAAAACAATTTGAGCTGCTTGCAAGAAGATTTCATTCATTTTGGGCACTAATACTCTTTCTTTTTGGATTGCACATTGCTTTCGAGGTTTTATAAGCAAAGGGGAAATAAACCAGTGGCTGCCATAATGGCTGTATTCAGACAGGAAGACCTACATGGACTCTTGTCTTCTGGCTCAATATTGGCCCTTTCCACACATGCAGAATAATGCAAATTCAATCCACTTTCACAATTGTTTGAAAGTGGATTTTTGCTATTCTGCCCAGTAAAATCCAACTTCAAAGTGCATTGAAAGTGGATTGAAAGTGCATTATTCTGCATGTGCGGATGGGGTCATTGTTCACTCAGTGGCTGCCCAGGATCTCAGCAAGAGAGACTTTCACACCACCTGCCTCTTGGTTCCTTTAACTAGAGGAACTGTGGATTGAACATGGGACCTTCTGAATGCAAAAGAAGATGTTCTGGCACCAAACATAGCCCCTCCCTAAGCACAGTCAAGTCGCTGTAGACCCCATTCTTCTCAGTTCAACTCACCTCCCTGCTACAATCTCAAATGATCCAATCCTGTGCATATTTACTCAGAAGCGCGTTCTGCTGAATTCAGTAGAACCCAGGTAAACATGCATAAGATTTCAGTCTCAGATGCCTGCACTTTTGACATTGAATTGAGGCCAGCTCACACAACCACTCTACATAAGCAGCTGCTCTTTCCCTCGCCTACGAATTTGGTCATCTCTCTTCACTAGTACAGATTCTGATTTTGCCAGTAGTCACCCCTACATTGGAAAGGCTTGCAGAACCACTAGTAACAAACTGTGCATGAAAGAACGGTATCACTGGATCAGGCCGATCAAGGCCCCTTCCACATATGCAGAATAACGCACGTTCAATCCACATCCACAATTGTTTGCAAGTGGATTTTGCTGTTCCGCACGGTGAAATCCAGCTTCGATGTGCATTGAAAGTGGATTGAAAGTGCATTATTCTGCATGTGTGGAAGGGGTCGTAGTTCTAAGCCAGCCCTCCTGTTTCTAACAGTGACCAGACAGAAAAGTGTGGAAATTCAGAAAGGCAGATTGGAGATGATAAGCTGGAAGTGGGGGAAAGCATTTTGGCCCCAGGTAGGGTCCTCTTACATTGGCAGCTAGCCACACTTCCTCATAAGCCTCCATGTCTAAAATCAAAGTATTCTAAATCAATATTTTACAGAGCATTGTCGAAGGCTTTAACGGCTGGATTCAACTGGTTGTGATGGGTTTTCCAGGCTGTGTGGCCATGGTCTAGTAGATCTTGTTCCTAACGTTTTGCCTGCATCTGTGGCTGGCATCTTCAGAGGTGTATCACAGAGGGAAGTCTATTACACACTGTCCAGACACTATGTCACTAAACATTCCCTTCTCACTAGACACAGTGTGTGACAGACTTCTCTCTGTGATACACCTCTGAAGATGCCAGCCACAGATGTAGCGAGATGTTAGGAACAAGATCTACCAGACCACAGCCACACAGCCTGGAAAACCCACAACAACCAATATGTTACGGGCTGGCGTACTCATTTTCATATCAAAAGGTTCAGAGACTATGAGTTCACTGGCTACAACCTGGAAATTCAACCGCGGGAACTACTGTTAGGTGGATGCATGTTCTGTAGTGGTTGACGGTTTTCGTATTAACGTAACTGTGGATGTGGGGGTGTATAGTGAGTGGTATATGTATTTTGTGTGTTCCTTTTTTTGTATTGGGAAAATAAAAAACATTAATATCGTGGTTAAAGGTTTTCTTCTGCTGTTTATGTTTTGATGTCGGGATAGAGCTTGGAAGAACACTGCTAACCTATTCTGGGAAAGAGCAGGAGAGTTAGCCCATAGAGGGAGAAGGGAGACGCTGTTTGAGTGGTTAAGAGCTCTAATCTGGAAAATCAGGTTTGATTCCCCCCTCCTCCATATGAGCAGTGGGCTCTTTTCTGGTGAACTGAATTTCTTCCCCCACGCCTGCGCACAAAGTCAGTTCTCTCAGAACTCTCTCAGTTCCACCTACCTCACAAGGTGTCTATTGTGGGGAAAGGAAGGGTTTTTTAAAGCCACTTCGAGACTCCTTATGGTTGAGAAAAGTGGGATATACATCCAAATCCTTCTACTTCTTTCCTTTTTGTTGGAATGGACACCAAACACCAGCACGCTGCAGTGGTTAACAGTGATGGGACTCTATTTTGGAGAACTGGGTTTGATTCCCTGCTCCTCCAGAGGAACCCAGCTGGGTGACCATGGGTCAGTCGCAGAACCCTCTCAGCCCACACAGACTCAGGCAATGAGTAACCACCTCCAAACGGCTCTTGCCTTGAAAACCTTATGGAGTCTCCATAAGTCAGCCGTGAATGGATGGCATGTGCCACACACAAATATACATGGCAAACACTAAATGGGGCCGGGTTAAGGAATACATGGGAGACGTGCCGCCATCACAGTCAACCAACCTCTTGCTACTCTCATCTGGTTGCTTTTCAGTGTATCCCTTGGGAGCAAGTCCTTTGAAGGCCGTAATTCGGCCTAGGATTTCCCTGCGCCACTTGGAAGCAAAACCCGCTTAGGCGAACGGTGCCTGCATCCAAGTACTAGCTAGATTCTCTGTGCATGGTGGCTTGAAAATCAAACGGGGCTACCTCCCAAGGAAGCACAGGCAGCATTAGAGCCACGGGGCATTCCACACCTCCGCTTGCCATGCGGTAGTGCGGCAAAAGAAACACAGCGGGGCTGTTTGTTTTTCCGTCAGTCAGAGGGCCCTGTTGTTTTTGCTGACGCTACAGTCCTTTAGGGCAGGGGGCTGCTCCTGTTGTTAGCAGAAGATAGGAGACGTAATAGTGGGTATAAATTATGATCAGAAAGGTCCCAGCTGAATATTAGAAAAACACTTTTTTTACAGCAAGAGTATTTCAGCGGGGGAATCAGTTGCCTAGGGAGGTGGTGAGCTGCCCTTCACTGGCAGACTCCAGTGGCTTATCAGAGATGCTTTACTTGCATCGACGAGCGGATTGGACTAGATGGCCTTTATGGACCCTTCCAGCTCTATGACTCTTTATCCTTATTTTGGTTTCAAGAGCAGGTGTTTGGAAGGAGTTCTGTAATTGCGCTGGGCAATCCTAGGCAGAATTATGGCCTTCGGAGGACTTGCGTCCAAGTGATACACTGAAAAGTGGGCCTCTGTAATTTGGTTTTCCTGCCGCCTCCCAAGGACCCTGGTGGCTGATCCCCCCCCCCACCTTATCTTTTCCTGAGGCTGAGCAAGATTGGAGTCCAGTAGCACTTGAAAGAGCCACAAGATTTGCCGGGTAGAAGCTCCCCATAGTCGAAGCTCCCTTCATCAGAAGCCAGGCCTGTTCAATATCTGAGATGGAGAACTTCAGCCCTTCCGCACAAGCAGAATAATGCACTTTCAATCCACTTTCACAATTGTTTGCAAGTGGATTTGGCACACAATAAAATCTGCAAAGTGCACTGAAGTGGATCAAAAGTGCATTATTCTGCATGTGCGGAAGGGGCCTTCACCTCGCCAAAGCTTGTATCTTAGAAATCTCCTGAGTCTTTAAGAGAGCTTTTGAACTGTGGGAAGCTTATACCCAGGACATCTTGTAGGTTTCTAAAGTACTGCCAGACTCCAATATAGCTGTTCTGCCGTAGACCAGCACCTCTGCCGACAGGAATCGGTTTTCCTGGGGTGGTACTCCCTGGTTGAGGGGCGCGTGTGTCTGTGTTTGTTCAGAAGACGACATTCACACACTTTGCTATGGGGAACGTGTGTCTGTGTGTGTGCTGTTAAGCATGCTATCCCTCAGCTCCGAAAATCCGTGTGTTTGGGGCCAAGGCGACCTCTGCCCCACTGCTCTGATGCCAAAGCCCTTTACACCTTGGGGTTTCTAGGGGTCGTGGAAGGGTCTCTCTCAAAGGGGGTCCCCTGAGCTGATCCCAGCCTGCCTGCTCCCCCTTTTGCTGCGCTCACCTTCGAAGTGCTCCCCGGCGGGATCTTCCAGTTCGGGCCCCCCCGGCCCCCGGGGCTCCTCCACGGGCATTTTGGAGAAACAGTCTCGGGGGCTCCTCTTCTCCGCCTCGCCCGCCGCCCTGGGGGCGTCCTGCGCTTGGAAGGCGCCCAGCAGCGGGTCCTCTTTGGTAAATCCCAGGATGGCCTCGATGCTGTGCAGCCTGGACGGGTTCCCCCCGGGGCTCCTGACCAGGTGTCCGCCGAGCGCGAAGCTGCCGTCGGTCATGTTCAGGGGGGAGCTCTGCTGCAGGTGCATGGGGGACGTCGGGCCGGGGCTCCAAGGCTTCGGTGCGGGGCGCCCCCCAGGATCCCTGGCGCCGGCCGCGGCGGGCAGCCCCAGCGCTTCCGACGGCTGGCAGGGCAGGAGTGGCAGACGGAGCGGGCGGCGGCCCCAGCCCTCCTCGCGTGTCAGAGGGCAGCAGGCGAAGGAAGCTTGAGCTAAGCCCCGGGCCGTCTCCTTCCCGGTGACAGGCGGCCGGATTGTCCTTGACGGGCAGCAGATCAGCCGTCCAGCGCTGACCTCGCTTCGGCCACGCTGCCGGCCGGCCGGCCTCCCTCGACGGGGCGGCGGCTGTGCCTGGACGCGGGGAGGGGAGGGGGTGCAGAGGGGCGAAGGCGACCCTCCTTGGGACGACCCTCCTAGCTGGTGGCTCCCGGTGGCTCTGGGGGCTTTGTGCGACGTGGGGGCCGGACGGCACCTGAGTTCGCAGGGCCCCCTTGGGCGGCAGGCTCCACCCCGACAAGGACCGCCCCCCGGGTTGGAAATCGACACGCTGAAATTGACCAGCGTCCAGAGTGGAAAGGAGTATTCCTCCCCCACCCCCGTGTGTGTGTTTGTGTGGGATAGTGTATTTGCCAAGAGATACTATCCCATCCCCCCCAATAAAAACACCCTCACACAGTGCCCTCTTTATTCGTAGGGCGGTGGGGATCGATCGGCTCCCGTCTAATGGAAGAGAAAAAACCGAAGTGAAAACACCAAACCCGTTTCGTTTCAGTGCCGTCTGAAAGTGGCCCGCGGAGCGACACTCGGATGCCAGAAGAAATGGGGTGGAGACACCGCGCAGCCCTCAAGCGAAATGTCTTCCTCCACACAATCAAATTGGATCAAGAACCGATTTTTAAAAGGATAATCATTTTTTTTGAGGGGGGGGGGGATCCGGGGTGCCTAAATGGCTGCTTCCGCACATGCAGAATAATGCACTTCCAATCCACTTTCAATGCACTTTGCAGCTGTGCAGAATAACAAAATCCACTTGCAAACAATTGTGAAAGTGGATTGAAAGTGCATTATTCTGCAAGTGCGGAAGGGACATCTAGGTCTTTGCTGGGAGTCTTGCGAAGAGCGAACCCATTTAAGATTCCCAAAGTTGCTAGGACAAATTATTAGCCACTCTGTGACTACTCTGTGAAGTTTGTTATAAATTGGATCCTGGTGTATAACTTTGCATCATTTAATTGTATCCTGTTAACGCTTATACTTTTCTTCAGTTCTGGAGTATTAAAATATTTCACTGTTGATTGTATGTCCCAGTCCTATAGATTTAGTGACCCGCTATGTGTAATCCGCCCGGAGTCCCAGTGAGAAAGGCGGACTACACATTAGAAAAATAAAGAAAATAAACAAAGACCCGAATTTCAGGGGAAACGAATGGTAGAAAAGGCATAATTCTCAGCCAGGCAGACAGATTTGGGAGAGTTTGAAAAGCTCTCTAGAGAAATAAGCAGTTGGTCTTTCCAATACATTGGTTTTCAGGCTGGAGGAAAGTGGTTGAAATGCAGCTTTACCCCGATCAGACCAATGGCCCATCTAGTCCTGCATCTTGTTTCACACAGCAGTGAACAAGTTGGGTCGGAGGGCCACTAGGCAAGGCACGAAAGCCCAGACATTCAGCCATGCTGCCAGGCTAGCCCTGGAATTCAGGCCCCTTCCGCACATGCAGAATAATGCACTTTTGATGCACTTTGCAGCCGGACTTTACTGTGCGGAAGAGCAAAATGCACTTGCAAACAATTGTGAAAGTGGATTAAAAGTGTGTTATTCTGCATGTTATTCTGTTTCATTTTACATGGTTGTATACCACCCTGAGCCCTTCGGGGGAGGGGAATGTATAAATTAAAAATTCCATTCCATTCCATGCGCGGAAGGGAAGTCAGAGGTTGACCTGGCTGCAGCTACAGAGGTGAAATTACTTCTGAGCCCATCAGCCCACTTAGAGATGCTGTGCTGTGCGATCTTAGGAAGCTGGTTAGTCTGTTAAAGCCAAATTAAACAGGAATCCCGAAGCATCTTAAGCTTAGAGTTTCAACAGCTGTGCCTCAAGAAGGTTTATGTGGGACCAAATTTCTTTAGCCTTTAAGGCACCGTGGTTTCATCAGTGGTTTCATCAATCGGAGAATTGCATGGGATTGCATGTGTGCCTTTTTTGACACTGCAATCCTAAACAGACTTATGCTCTAAATTCACAGAAGCCCTAACAGGGGTCTGCAACCTGCAGCTCTCCAGATGTTCATGGACTACAATTCCCATCAGCCCCTGTCAGCATGGCCAATTGGCTGATGGGATTTGTAGTCCATGAACACCAGGAGAGCCGCAGGTTGCAGACCCCTGCTAGAAGGTGTGTTATTGTTACGTGACTCGTTAACTGCTGGGTCGATGCATTAAAGAAGGTCGCCAAACCCAACGGGGCTGGACGGGTCTCTGGGTGAATGGAGTGTCCTAAAGTATGGTGTGTTTCTGGAGATCTTGGATTTGTTCCCTCTCCCCCTCCACGGGTCGCCCTAAATATGCAGGCAAGAGGATCCTAAATACGCAGGCAAGAGAATCCAGAGCGAAGACAACTCCGTGAAACTCAGTTGCAAGACACAAGGGAGAAGAGTTTGGTTTTATACCCCGCTTTTCTCTACCTTTAAGGAGACTCAAAGGGGTTTACAAACTCCTTCCCTTCCTTTCCCCGCAACAGGCGCCTTGTGAGGTAGGTGTGGCTGAGAGAGTTCAGAGAGAACTGTGACTAGCCAAAGATCACCCAGCAGGCTTCATGTGTAGGAGCAGGGAAACAAATTCAGTTCACCAGATAAGAATCCACGGCTCATGTGGAAGAGTGGCGAATCACACCCAGTTCTACAGATTAGAGTCCACCTCTCTTCATGACTACCCCACACTGGCTCTCGGCGTTTAAAAAGGATTGAACCCCACTGGCAACACCAATTTTACCCCTATGGGTCATAAAACCAATTTCACACCCATATTCCACTTCCTTGATTGGAACGATAAGGATTCGACAACGAGAAAATCAGTTATTCTTTGAAAAAAATCACCATTTTCATCGAGCCCCCCCCAGTTGTGCAGAAGGGGCCAAGGATGGCCAGCAGGGATTGCAGTGCTCTGGTTTTCTGCTCCAACACAAACCCACAGTGGATGCCTGGAAAAGACTTTGCTAAGTCCTTGAAGGCCACTGGGTTCCGGAGAGGTGCGAGGTCTTCCCCTCTTCCCCTCCCCTTACCTGTGAGGACAGAGCTTGCCTTGACTCCCCCTATACTCTTGGCTCCCTCACTGTTATGGGCAGAGGTGGGATGGGATCCAACCAGTTCTCACCACTTCTCTAGAAGTGGTTACTAATTTTTTCTGAGTGCCGAGAAGGTGTTACTAAAGCAACCTCCTTGCCCAATAGAGACTGGAGATGCGTGTGTGCGGCGGCGCCACTGTTTGAATCCCACCACCATCGGAACCTGTTGTTAAATTTTTTGGATCCCACCACTGGTTATGGGGCTATTTGTTTTTCACTGCTGCTTCGCTTGGCCAGTTGTCATGCACACACCAACACCACCATGCAAAGTTACCCTGCTTCAACTCAGTTGTTATTACTGAAGAGGAACATAGAAAGCACCCAGCTGCCACTGGAGGAAGGGGGAGACGGAAGAGGCCAAAAAATAGGTAGAGTGGTGGCAGTGGTGAGCCCTCTGTTCTAAAGGGTATGTGAAGGTTATTGACTGGAAAGTACTCAAAGCAGCCAGCAGCGGTGTCCTTTAACAAAAAACCTCTTGTCAGGGAAGGTGAAGAACAACATCCTCTTGGTTGGTCATGTGCAGGGGTAGGGAACCTGCGGCTCTCCAGATGTTCAGGAACTACAATTCCCATCAGCCTCTGTCAGCATGGCCAATTGGCCATGCTGGTAGGGGCTGATGGGAATTGTAGTTCCTGAACATCTGGAGAGCCGCAGGTTCCCTACCCCTGGTCATGTGGCTTCAGGTTTTTGTAGGCTTTCCACAAATGTCACCTAAATATTTACGTGCCCAAGCTTAGAACCTGCAACCCCAAGTGGGTTTCTTACTTACTTGCTGATCCATTTCAGGGACCTGTCTTTTCCTTTCTATGTTGATTTTACACCCTTCCCCTGGAATGAATGGAGGTGTTTTTCAGCATGAAAGTATCATGAGAATAAACGGTCAACCATGATGTCTGGTCATTCTCCTTCTCTTTCTTCTCTCTCTCAATCCCCAATTTAGAATAAGAATTACTTTTTTTAAAGTGGGTTTTAAAAAAATAATAGCGTCTATATATAGTATGTGTGGCCTGGGAGATTAAGAGCTTGTGTATCTAATCTGGAGGAACTGGGTTTGATTCCCAGCTCTGCTGCCTGAGCTGTGGAGGCTTATCTGGGGAATTCAGATTAGCCTGTACACTCCCACACACGCCAGCTGGGTGACCTTGGGCTAGTCACAGCTTCTCGGAGCTCTCTCAGCCCCACCCACCTCACAGGGTGTTTGTTGTGAGGGGGGAAGGGCAAGGAGATTGTCTTCTTCTTCTTCTTCTTCTTCTTCTTCTTCTTCTTCTTCTTCTTCTTCTTCTTCTTCTTCTTCTTCTTCTTCTTCTTCTTCTTCTTTGTGGCTGAAACCTAAGTGGTCTAACGCTGATTTGATTTTTAATAGCTTGTTCTTTTGAATGTTTTGAATCCGGTATTGGCCAGGGGAGAGCGGGGTATAAATGGAATAAAATAAAAAATTGATTTTTTAACATTGCATCATTGTGTTTTATTTTGCAAGTCTCCTCAGGTGGATTTTTGGATAGGCAGCATTTTCTAAATAAATACAAAGGCATTAATGGGATAAATTAACCCACACACAGGGGCGGGGGTGCCAGGGGGCCAGCGTTGCACTGGGCGCATGCCTGGTGGGGGCGGAAAATCACCCCCCCCAGCAGCACCCCACTCCCCGTCCCCACCGCGGAGTCCCCCCTGCCCCCACACTTTCCTTATTAAAACAGTGCAGGCTGGAGAAGTAGCCTGTTCCCTTCAGGCTGAAAATGGCCTGGCGGGAACTACATTTCCCAGGAGGCCTTGTGAGCCTCAAGGTCTCATGGGAAGTGTAGTTCCTACCAGGCTGTTTTCAGCCTGAATGAAACAGACTGCTTTTCCAGGCTGAAGTAAGGTAAGTGTGGGGGTGGGGGGTGAGGGGGGGCAGGGCGCTGCAGGAAGGGGGCGGAAAACACAGAGTGCACACCGGGCGCACTCTGGCCCAGCTATGCCTCTGCCCACATGCTCATGAATGACACCCACATTAATCAGTGAAAAGATACCCATTCCAAGATGGGTCTCCCCGGCAACACCTTTCTGGGTTCCTGCGAAGTGTTTTTAGAAAGTGAGTGGGGACAGGTAGGGGTTTTGCCTACCAAGGCTTCTGATTGGCCACCGAGCATCTGACTGGCCGTGCAAGTTGCTTAAAAGTGGTTCGGCCGCAGCTGCCATTGTAGCACAAGGATTGGTGTTGTTGTTGTGCTGAAGTTAAGCAGCGTATAGGCCCTAGAGCAGGGGTAGGGAATGGCCAATTGGCCATGCTGACAGAGGCTGATGGGAATTGTAGTTCCTGAACATCTGGAGAGCCGCAGGTTCCCTACCCCTGCCCTAGAGTTTCTCACAATTCCTAAGCATAACGTGTGACGTTGTGACGCCATAAAGTCCAGCCTCTGAAACATCCATTTACTTCAGGGGATCCGATTTCTGAAGTCTGAGGATCAGTGGTCATTCCTAGAGATCTCTACAATGCAGAAATGTAATAGTGGAGAGTTTTCCTGGCCTACGAGGTGGAGAGAATTCCCTGCTGTATTTTCCAAAGGCAGGGGAACTGAGGCAGTCAAAAAGCAGCAAGCATGTTCCTCTTTGCCATTTTTAGCTGAACCAAGAGATTGACTGAGTGTATGATTCACACGCCTTCCCCTCACCTCCTGTTTCTCCCAAGAAGGCAGGGTTTTTGAGTTTCATGCCGTAAAGCTATATTAATGCAATCCTTCTCTCCTTGCTTTCTAATTAGCCTAATTGAATTCACAATGCTTAAAAGTGGGCGCCCAAGACGTTTAGCTTGATGAGATGACGGCTTTGAGCTCCAAGGATCCTATTAGCTGTAAGAAGAATGAAAATCCCCGCGGTTTCTACAACAGCAACAATTCTCACATCAGAGACCCCAGCGAGCTATTCCTCTGGTTTCCTGCCC
Organism: Sphaerodactylus townsendi; assembly: GCF_021028975.2. NCBI lineage: Eukaryota > Metazoa > Chordata > Lepidosauria > Squamata > Sphaerodactylidae > Sphaerodactylus > Sphaerodactylus townsendi. The sequence goes on from NC_059431.1 coordinate 18,939,800, forward strand.
TCCAAGCTCTTGTGCAGTTTCACTGTTACAACATAGGAAGAAGCTGTTGGATCAGACCAGAGGCCCACCTAGTCCTGCACTCTGTCTCACAATAGAGTTGGTCAGCCTTCAGATGGGAACTCTCTATAGGTTTAGATCAAAACATAATGATCCAAAAACTCTTTTTCAGAACTTAGCACCGTCTGGTCAGACCACATCTACATCTTCTAAATCTTTACCTGGCCTGCTATTTACAGTGGCTTGCAGAGCGTACAATGCTTCATTTTTGGCGCTGTGAAATTTGCTTGTGTTTAAGGCTTTCTTTTGTGCCAGCATTTGACATTTGGAGTATTTCGAAGTTGCGCCTTAACGCTTGTGTTTCTATGCCTCTGATTTGGTTGTCTTATTGTCATATAACTTCATTGTATTGGGCGATTCTGCCAAGGCCAAATATAACAGGTTCAAGGAATGTGAAAAAAGCATTATGGGGGAGAAGTTCCCACAGACCCCCCCCCCCCCCCCGCTTCTAACCTGTTAGAATAATAAATAATAAATACATTTGATACATTTGAACCTAGGTTACATGAAAGTCACTAAATTAGTGACTTTCCCCCCTTTACCCTGGGTTTCAGATGCTTCTTGTTTGCCTGTGCGAACTATGGCAAGCAGGAAGTGTTCTGTTTCCTCCCCTTCTATCCTCCACCATTTTAGTGGATTCTCCAGGCAGCCACCATTAGAGTGGAGTCTCTAGGTGTAACCCCCATGCTTAGAATGGGTTGATCCAGAAAGGGGTGGAGACTCAAAGCAGCAGGAGGCTGCAGAGCTCATGTAGTTTGGAGGAGACAAGGCTACCAGACTCGGACCTTGATTTGTATAAGCCCTTAACACCTTGTTAAGGGTTTTTTGTGTTTGTAGTGGGTGAGAGTTCTCCTGGAAACCATCATGTTGAATCCTGTTCTCCAAGCCCTTGGAGTCTTCAGGAGCCAACCCACTTGCAGGAAGAATTGGACTTGGCAATATCAGAAGACTGTAACAAGAAGGACTTGAAATGAAACTTGAACAGGACCTTGAAGTGTGACGTTAAATGTTGATGTTTGATGTTATATGTTAAGAAAGTAAACCATTTTGTTTTTAAAATTTGTTGTTGCAGACTCTTATCTGGTGAGCTGGACTTGTTTCCCTGTTCCTATACATGAAGCCTGCTGGGTGACTTTTGGCTAGTCACAGTTTTCTCTGTTGTGGGGAGGGGAAGGGAAGGTGATTGTAAGCTGTTTTGAGACTCCTTGAAGACAGAGAAAAGTGGGGTATAAAAACCAACTGATCTTCTTTTAATTAAGCTTAATAGCTATACAGATCCAATATAATCCCTTGGGCTTTTTAAAAAAAAAACCCAGTGGACCAACATGACTATGTCTGACCTTGTCAATATGCATATAATGCAACTTTGAAAAATGACTCCCCAGCATAGTAGTCTCTATAATTATATTTCAGACCTGTTAACTCCCATCAACTGTTAAATTTGATGGGATCCTACTAATCACTTGTTTGGTGATTGCGATTGTACTTTCTCCTTTGACCCTTTAAACCAGGAAAATGCTGATCCTATATCTGCTGACGAATTTAATTAGCTCCTTTAAACCACCAGATGCTTTCAATAAGATTTTCAAGATGTTCCTGTCACATTTTAATTCAAAGGTCAAGAGCCTTAGACTTGTTGGGTGCTGTGCTTTTAGGTAAGGTATTTTTGTTCCAGAAAGTAACGCAAAGGTCGGTCTGCGCTGGAGTCTCCATGTGCGTAAAGAAATATAAAAATCAACACCCTAAGCAGATTTACAGGCTTTTAAGTCTCTTCCCTTCAACCGGCTTAGAAAGATGTCATTCTGCGTAGGATCAGGTTGTGAGTCATTTTCCCAGGTCAGAATGAGCGTTCTTCCTTGCCCCAAGAAAAACTTCTGCAGAGTTTCAGATTTTAGGAGGACTCTTATAATAAGTGAATTTAGACTCTGATAATGCCAACTCTTTCATGTTTAATGGTCACAGACAAAAAATTATTGAGAGAAAATATTATTATTTATTTTGGCAAAAAATCCAAACTTCACATACACGCTACAGGGGTCAGTGCTATCAGTCACAGACCAGGAAAGGGATTTGGGCGTCTTAGTTGATAGTTCCATGGGAATGTCAACTCAATGCATGGCAGCTGTGAAAAAGGCAAACTCTATGTTGGGGATCATTAGGAAAGGAATTGAGAATAAAACTGCAAAGATTGTCATGCCCTTATATAAAGCCGTGGTGCGACCGCACTTGGAGTACTGTGTTCAGTTCTGGTCGCCACATCTCAAAAAGGATATTGAAGAGATAGAAAAAGTGCAGAGAAGGGCAACGAGGATGATTGAGGGACTGGAGAACCTTCCTTATGAGGAGAGGCTGCAGCGTTTGGGACTCTTTAGCTTGGAGAGGAGACGTCTGAGGGGGGATATGATTGAAGTCTATAAAATTATGCATGGGGTAGAAAATGTTGACAGAGAGAAATTTTTCTCTCTTTCTCACAATACTAGAACCAGGGGGCATTCATTGAAAATGCTGGGGGGAAGAATTAGGACTAATAAAAGGAAACACTTCTTCACGCAACGTGTGATTGGTGTTTGGAATATGCTGCCACAGGAGGTGGTGATGGCCACTAACCTGGATAGCTTTAAAAGGGGCTTGGACAGATTTATGGAGGAGAAGTCGATTTATGGCTACCAATCTTGATCCTCTTGATCTGAGATTGCAAATGCCTTAACAGTCCAGGTGCTTGGGAGCAACAGCCGCAGAAGGCCATTGCGTTCACATCCTGCATGTGAGCTCCCAAAGGCACCTGGTGGGCCACTGCGAGTAGCAGAAAGCTGGACTAGATGGACTCTGGTCTGATCCAGCTGGCTTGTTCTTATGTTCTTATGTTCTTATGTTTCAGATCAGGTATAGACTTCCCTTGTGTTTGGAAGCAGTTGCTTGTTAAGAACGTGCAAAGGATATGTACACAGAGAATGCTATAGTGTGAAATTTGCTTGTCGCTGCTGAACTAACCACTACTGGGTCGTGATTCCCAAAGAGTATGGGGATGTGCACAGGAAACAGTTACATTGGAAGGGCCATTGTTCAGTGGTGCAGAGCATTTTCTTGGAATTCAGAAGGTTGTAGCGTCAATCTCTGGCATCTCCAAACCAGGTGATGTGAAAGACCTAGGCCTAAGACCTTTGAGTCCAACTGCCAGTCAGAGTAGACAACACTGAGTTGGATAGACTATGGGTCTGACTTCGCAGAAGACAGCTTCATGTGTTCATGTTGTATGTATTTACTGGAGCATTTCTACACTCCTTTTCTCCTCAGGAACCCAAAGCAATGTTTTGTCAAAGAGAAGAAGAAAAGTTTGGATTTATACCCCGCCTTTCTCTCCAGGAAGGAAAGAAGGTGGTTTGCAAAGTCTTTTCCCTTCCTCTCCCCACAACAGACACCTTGTGAGGCAGGTGGAGCTGAGGGAGCTGCAAATAACTGTGACTAGCCCAAGGTCACCCGGCAGGCTTCATTGGAAGGAAGAAGAAGAAGAGTTTGGATTTATATCCCCCCCTTTCTCTCCTATAGGAGACTCAAAGGGGCTGACAATCTCCTTGCCCTTCCCCCCTCACAACAAACACCCTGTGAGGTGGGTGGGGCTGAGAGAGCTCCGAAAAGCTGTGACTAGCCCAAGGTCACCCAGCTGGCGTGTGTGGGAGTGCACAGGCGAATCTGAATTCCCCAGATAAGCCTCCACAGCTCAAGTGGCAGAGCTGGGAATTGAACCCAGTTCCTCCAGATCAGAGTGCACCTGCTCTTAGCCACTACTCCACTGCTGCAGGGAAACAAATCCAATTAACCAGATAAGTGTGTGCCACTCATGTTGCCAGCATGGTATAGTGGTTAAGAGCAGGTGGACTCTAATCTGGAGAACTGCATTTGATTCCCTGTTCTTTCACCTGAGCGGTGGACTCTTATTTGGCGAACCAGGTTTGTTCCCCCACTCCCACATTCCAGCTGGGTGACCTTGGGCTATTCACAGTTCTCACAGAACTCTCTCAGCCCCACCAACCTCACAAAGTTTCTGTTGTGGGGAGAAGAAGGAAAATGAGTTTATAAGCCCCTTTGAATCTCCTTACAGGAGAGAAAGGGGGCTATAAAATCAAAACTCTTCTTCATGCGGCGGTATGGGGAATCAAACCCAGTTCTCCAGACTAGCATCCACTACGCTTAACCACTACACTATGCTGGCTTTCATGGCTGGAATCAACTGCTTGTTGTGGGTTTTCTGGGTTGAGTGGCTGATTTGGTAGTTTTTGCTCCTGATGTTTCACCCACATCTATGGCAGGCATCTTACTGTGACATGCCTCTGACGTGCCAGCCATAGATGTGGGCGAAACATCAGGAGCAAAAACTACCAGACCACGGCAACACAGCCTAGAAAACTCACAGCAGCCAACCCAAAGCAACTTGCATAGAATTACACATTTCAACCTGTAAGACATCTGGGCTGGTCTATTTTGTGTTTATTGCTTTACTGAGGTCTGCGATGAACTGATTTGCATGGGAAAAACATTGCCTGGAGCCGTCCTGAAGGGAACAAGTAGATTTGTAAAGGACTTTTAAGGATTAGTTGATACTTGGAAACTCTTCTGAGTGCTTAAGAGATTAGCAGCTCCTGCTTCGTTAATAAAATGGATAATTATAGCAAGGTGCTGCTTAAGATAATAAATCTACTTGGCTGGGTGCAGTAGTACAAACAAGGCAGGCTGGTGCCCACTGGTGTCACTTTCAGATATCTCTGTAGAAAGAGTTGGCCGTCTACGAGCGTTTCCCCACTCACCCCTATCCCCCCTATGCCGTGCGCTGCTCTCAGTGCGCGGCATCCCTGGCGCGCGCCCGGGCGTCCCCACGACTCCGTGGTCATTAAAAGGCGCCGTTTAGAAGAGTGCCAGGGATGCCGCGTGCTGAGGGGGCGCGGCAGCGGCGGGGCGGCTGTGCTGTCGCCGCCCCTGTCGTGGGGAGTGCCGGGGGACCCCGCGCTACTTGAGGAGAGTAGCGCGGGGCTTAAGGTAAGTGGGGAAAGGCCATACAAGGAGCAGAGTCGGAAGCTGCTTTGAGTTGCCAGGAAGGAGAAAACTGAGATTGTGTGAGAAGACAACTTTGCCAGGGTGGTCTCTGATGGATATTTGTACGTCTACCTGGGATGAGTTCTTCGGTGATCACCTCAGGTCCTGGAATATTCTTCCTCTCTATACTTCCTCACTTGTCTGAAACTCTGGGGCCAACTCAGTCATTTCTCTAGGCAGTGTTGATTCTGAAAACGCCTCTACTGCAGGGGGCCCCAATGCCGTGTCTGTGAGTGCCATGGCATCCATGGATACATTTTCTTATGCCTGCCTTGTCCTTTTAGAAGGCAGGTAAGGCCAAGTGGGGTGTTTGCCCAGCAAGGCTTCTGATTGGCTGTTGGAGATTTGATTGGCTGGTCAGATTTCCCACTCTGTAGTTGGCAATCCTACTTGGATTGTGAACAAACTGGGACATATACTTTGTACCTATGTGGAGCAGCAGTGGCGTAGGAGGTTAAGAGCTCGTGTATCTAATCTGGAGGAACCGGGTTTGATTCCCAGCTCTGCCGCCTGAGCTGTGGAGGCTTATCTGGGGAATTCAGATTAGCCTGTGCACTCCCACACAGGCCAGCTGGGTGACTTTGGGCTAGTCACAGCTTCTCGGAGCTCTCTCAGCCCCACCTACCTCACAGGGTGTTTGTTGTGAGTGGGGAAGGGCAAGGAGATTGTAAGCCCCTTTTGAGTCTCATGCAGGAGAGAAAGGGGGGATACAAATCCAAACTCTTCTTCTCTTCTTCTATGTAGTTTGAAGTCCACCACTATATGGGGACACTGTAGCCTGGTTCATATGTTATAGTAAAAGTATGCACATACATATCTTTCTAAGAAGGAGCCAACATGCATTCTAACCCTTGATTTGAGATTGCAAATGCCTTAGCAGACCAGGTGCTTGGGAGCAGCAGCAGCAGGAGGCCATTGCTTTCACATCCTGCATGTGAGCTCCCAACGGCATCTAGTGGGCCACTGTGAGTGCTGGACTAGATGGACTCTGGTCTGATCCAGCTGGCTTGTTCCTATGTTCTTATGAATGAGGCTTGGATTCTAAATAGACCCGTTCTAAGCTGCTTGACTTATTAGGGCAGGGGTCCCCAACCTTTTTGACCCTATGGGCACCTTTGAAATTTTGGCAGGTGGTGGTGGGTGCAACCACAAAATTGCTGCTGTGGGAAGTGGAGCAATCCACAGGAGTTGGTACTGTGCAAAAATACATATGCAGGAAGCCCAAATGCAAGGGAGAAGAGGGGTAATTTATAAATATACACTGGAAAAGTGGAGTGTCTGAGAATAAAACCAACATTAGTCATTTACACACTTAATGATCTCCTTTGCTTGGGTTAAGGCTTGGTTCTAGTTTATGCACAGATTTTCCCCTCTTCAACAGTCACCCCGCCTTCAGATCATAACATTCCCATGAGTTCTGAAAGCTCGGAAAGTGTGACTTTTCCTCTCCCTTTGCAGGAAAAGTGAAGGACATCAGGATATATTTAGCTTCCTTTGGGTTTCCGCACTCCTCCTTACCTTCTCCCTTCCACACCACAGCAATTCCTCCCCCCCCCCCGCACTTCCCCCCACTTCAGAAGGATCAGAAGTGCTTTTAAAAAAATTTCCACACTGAAGGTCTGTTGCTGGAGTGAGGGACCAAGTGAAATTGACAAGAAATTGGAGGGAGGGAACCAAGTGAAATTGACGAGAAATGATCTAGCAAACTAGACCAAAGACAGCAGGGGGAAAAAGAAGCAGGCAACTTCCCCAGTTGGAGGTAACATGGAAACGACGAGGAAGTGGAGGCTGGAAAAATGACAGCTCGGCTAGGGATACTTCGCAGGGGGAGAATTCCTATGTAAACAAAAGAACATGGGGAAAACAGCCATGAGCAAGAAGGGCACGTATAAACGGCGGCTGCCACTGAAACAGTTTTTTATTACATTTGCCCGCCTGTCAGGTCTCCAGTGGCCCATTAGAAGCCCTGCTTTGCAACAGCCCTACTTAACCCCAACTACTTTTTTGAAACTCTTGGTGTTCATCAGGAAAGGGGATGGCAAACACCGTGGCCCCCTTGGCAACCACACGGCAGAGCCCTGCGTTCGAGAAGCATGGCTGAAAAAATCTGTTTTCATTTTTAGCAAACAAAACATTCCCCAAAGCAGATGCTAAGAAAAACCAGTTTAATAGAAACAGCTATAGTTTTCTCCTTCCCTGATACATTTGAATATCAGCTGCATTCAAAACAAGTAGATGGACTGGCTTGGAGCTCAAAACGAGTCCTCCTGTGACGGGCGTTGCACTATGAAAAACGGAGCCGCAGACCTAAAGTTCAGATAAAGGCTTTTCTTACTTGACATCTTCTCTTCCCTCCTCCTAGTTATTGGTATAATGCGCAGGTGACATAAGAACATAAGAACTAGCCTGCTGGATCAGACCAGAGTCCATCTAGTCCAGCATTCTACTACTCGCAGTGGCCCACCAGGTGCCTTTGGGAGCTCACATGCAGGATGTGAAAGCAATGGCCTGCTGCTGCTGCTCCTGAGCACCTGGTCTGCTAAGGCATTTGCAATCTGAGATCAAGGAGGATCAAGATTGGTAGCCATAGATTGACTTCTCCTCCATAAATCTGTCCAAGCCCTTTTTAAAGCTATCCAGGTCAGTGGCCATCACCACCTCCTGTGGCAGCATATTCCAAACACCAATCACACATTGCGTGAAGAAGTGTTTCCTTTTATTAGTCCTAATTCTTCCCCCCAGCATTTTCAATGAATGCCCCCTGGTTCTAGTATTGTGAGAAAGAGAGAAAAATGTCTCTCTGTCAACATTTTCTACCCCATGCATAATTTTATAGACTTCAATCATATCCCCCCTCAGACGTCTCCTCTCCAAACTAAAGAGTCCCAAATGCTGCAGCCTGTCCTCATAAGGAAGGTGCTCCAGGTGTCAAACTTGAAGCCCTCCAGATGTTATGGACTACAGTTCCCATCACCCCCTGCCGGCATCATGCAGACAGGGGATGATGGGAACTGTAGTCCATAACATCTGGAGGGCCGTGAGTTTGACACCAATGGTATAGTGTATCCAATTTTATTTTAAATAGGGGAAATATGTTTCAAATATGATGTGAACCGCCCTGAGCCCCTTGGGGGAGGGCGGTATAAAAGTGAAACAAATAAATAAATAAATAAATAAAGTCAGAAGTACCAATTATCATAGTGGCAATTAGTGACAATGCTTCACTCCTGATTCTGGATTGTGATTTTAGCCATCCCTCCCAGTCTTCATTCTGTAGTTTAGGTTACTGAGTTCCCAACTGATACAGAGCTTCAATTTGCCTCTGGTCACACAGGTGAGTGAGAGAAAGGTCCATTCCATACAACCCAAATAAAATGTTTGGAGGCAGGAAATAAAATGTTTTCTCCATGGAGTTGGGCAGTGTTTTTAGCCCAAACCGTTTTATTTCCAGCCTCAAAATGTTTTGTTTGCATCCTGTTCCCTATTGATTCTTTTTCTGAAAATGTCTTGAAAACGTTTTCACTTGCCAGGCGATCTCTTTAAGGTGTTTCCCACACCTCCAGGACTTCCTCATTGGCGCTATTTTTTAAGTTTGCATCAATCATCTCGCGCTGGGGCAGGCCGTTTCTCTGAGGTTTCAAAGACATGACTCCTAGAGAATCACAGCTTGAGGCTTTGAAGCTCTGTAGTATCAGATCCACATCGGATCTTCTTTTGTAAGAAAAGAAACAACCGCAAAATGATGGCACGGGATCATTTCAAGGGCGTATGTGCGAACCAACAGGGGGTGGGGGTGGTGGTAGGTGGAGTGAAAACCCTTTGCAAACATTTTCAAAATGTTTTCAATGACTTGTGCAAAATGAGCCAAAGATTAACACTTCAGTCTGCTCTGCATTTCACTGTTCAGAACTGGGCTTCCTTTCTTTTTTATTAGCATTTTAGAGGGAAAGAAAGAGATGGTTTTTAAAAATATATGTATTTAAAAAGAACTGTTTTAGCTACTAACTTTTCAAGAGTAGCATGACACGCACAAATTAGTAGCTGCTGGTTTTCCTGGAAAGGAAATAAAATCCTCCCTGGAGAAATTTCTTTGTGTGAAATTACTGGTGTAAAGGCATGGAGGATGGACCTTGGAGGCATCGAAACCCTCAGGTGCCACAAGTGAGGTTTAAATGGATTATGTGATTTTTTAAAAATGGTCCATGCTTTCTTAAGCAATTTCAGAGCAAATGGTTCAGTTCCTTTTGGAGGACTCTGGCCCTCGTACTTATTCTGTTGCTCATTTTTTAGAGGTTGCAGAGAACAGTCGAAGATAGGTGTTTTTACATGTGGGTCTTGTTTAAATTTTATGATTTTATTGTTCAAGACCTCAGTCTAAGAACAAGGGGTTTGAAAGAGAGAAGAGAAACCCTGTGGAGGTCATAGATCTGGTTCCAAGTCAGGGTGCTGTTTTTGACCTCTAAAGTCCAATATGGCTTAGAGCCAGCGTACCTGAAGGACCACCTGCTCCCATATGAACCTTCCCAACCCACTAACATTATCGTCTGAGACCCTGTTTTGAGTGCTGAGGTGCTGAGGTGAATAGGCACCTTCTCTAACATCACCACAGCTATGAAATTCTCTCCCTGGGGATATTCATCTGTCTCTTTCTGTCATCTTGTCTGATGTTCTCTCAATTATCTTTCCTCCCTACCCCATGTTTCAATGACTGTTCTTCTGTGCTTTTACATTTTTAATTTGGGTTTTAATTGTTTTTATGGTGTGCTTTTATGCTGCTTTGTTTGAATTGTTACCCACCTCAGTTGTTCTGACAGGGCAGAAAGGTGGGGGTACAAATGTTTGTAACTACAATTACAGTCCTGAGCTTTTGTGTGTGTGTGAAGCAATGTGTGTGTGAAGCCAAACACTCAGTAGTCTGAAAGTATCGGGCATGTTTTCTTTTCATTCCATCTTTTCCTCTCAAAAACTCTACCTAAACTATGGGGAAGGAAAGATTGGGTGTTAATCTTTTACATCACAACACTGGTCCCTTTATTCTATTACAACTCACTGGAAAATAACTGACTGGAAAATAACGGAGACCCCTTCTTTATTACTGCTTAGTGAAGTCCGTATAAAGCAATGGAGTCAAATAGCTTTAGCATCACTCATCTAAGGAAACCTCTGCTCTACTATCCCCGAAGGGAACTGTGACATTTATTTTCAAAACCCAGGAAGCCGAACCAGGTTAAACTGCCAAACCAGCTTCCACTGAGGATGAGGAAGTAAATCTCGTCTTATAGTTCAAAACTCAAAAGCATTTGAAAAGGACCAATGGTCACAACTGCCTTTTTCAACTCCATCTTGGATCATGGGCTGCATTTTTAGAACCCTACTCCCTCCCCCAACATTTTTCAATAGAGACATTTTGTTTTAAAAAAATGAGGAACAATATCCTCATAGAGGGGTAGCAAGTGAGTAGCCACCCGCACCTAGGGGACCGCTTGTACACTGGTTTTAGAAAAGTCTCTGCTACATCACAGAACATTTCTCTTCGGCTGCCTGCTTCATTTCTGTGAAAGTTGTTTGGGCCTTTTCTTTGATGGTATCTAAGTCCATGTTCTGGATATTCTGGAGCTGCCCCAGAATAGAATCCTTGTCTTCTTCTTCTACTTGATCTTCTTGCACCATTTTCTGAAGATCTTCTGGCAAGTCGACATCGTCGCCGCCCAGCTGGATCTGAGTTTCATCCAGTTCACTCTGAGTTGTGGGGACAGAGAAGGAAAAGAGAAGAACAACGCATTAAAATTGTACCTCTGCTTGATACAAATTCTGCAACTGGCAAAAATGAAATTTATGCCATGAAATTCCCATTTGCTATCATTGTGCACAAATCAGCACAGAGCTGCGGAGTCATTGCAGATGTAACATTATTAAAATTGTGTCAAGGGAATGGTTAGCTCACTGCGAATGGTGCTATGGACAGTGCCACCCTTCTAAACAGGTCTGCTGAGATCAGTGGCGTATTTGCCTAGGGACAGGGGGTACCCTCTGTCCCAGGGCACCACTGATCTGGTCACGTGGGGGGGCGCAAAATCAGCCTCCTACGTGACCAGGAAGACAGCAAGGCAGCAGGACTTGTCGTCTTCTGGTGCCCTCGGCCCTGTTCATGTCGTCATCAAGATTCCTCTTCAGTTGAGCTGACTCCTAGCCTTGGATGCATTGGTTTTAATGAATGCCAATGAGCTAAAGCTGACTATCAAAAAGAGATTGTATGATCTCGAGTATAGTCACCTGATGCAGCAGGCTAATAAACGCTGCTCTCCCTTGCACTTGGGTATACCATTAAAACCCTATACCAGGGGTAGGGAACCTGCGGCTCTCCAGATGTTCAGGAACTACAATTCCCATCAGCCCCTACCAGCATGGCCAATTGGCCATGCTGGTAGGGGCTGATGGGAATTGTAGTTCCTGAACATCTGGAGAGCCGCAGGTTCCCTACCCCTGCCCTATACCATGGCCAAGTATTTCCATTTGATCTTAGAACCCAAATTGCGACGAGCCCTGACCCTTGCCAGGTGCAATATTCTCCCTTCAGCTACCACTCAGGGCAGAATACAGAAAGTGCCTTTTAATGAAAGATTTTGTCCCTGCAGTTCAGCTTACGAAGAATCAATCCAACACGTGATATTACACTGCCCGTTACACAGTTTAGCCAGGAATAAATATCTAAACCCATGGTTAAAACCCCCCATTGATAATATTAATCTATCAATTGTGGTAACGATGTTGGATTGTGGTTCTGCAAGTGTATTGGAAAGCGCTGGCTAACTTTTTGTGCTCTGTCATCAGCAAACGGTTATAACTGTACTGGAGATTGTATCATTACACTGAGGTCGCCATTTTTCTGGTATATTGCTGCTGTTTTAATTATGCCATTAAAGGTTTATATATATATATATCCTAGCAAAGTGTTCTTAGGATGGTGCTATCCAGTGGCGTAGTGGCTAACAGCAGATGCACTCTTATCTGGAGGAACCGGGTTTGATTCCCAGCTCTGCCGCTTGAGCTGTGGAGGCTTATTTGGGGAATTCAGATTAGCCTGTGCACTCCCACACACGCCAGCTGGGTGACCTTGGGCTAGTCACAGCTTCTCGGAGCTCTCTTAGCTCTCTCAGCCCCACCCACCTCACAGGGTGTTTATTGTGAGGGGGGAAGGGTGAGGAGATTGTAAGCCCCTTTGAGTCTCCTACAGGAGAGAAAGGGGGGATATAAATCTAAACTCTTCTTCTTCTTCTTCTTCTTCTTCTTCTTCTTCTTCTTCTTCTAATAGTACATGTCTTGCTTTCTTTAATTTTTACATATAAATCTTTATTTCATTTCACCATACCAAAGCAAAACAATAATAACAGTAAGTACACAAATTTCTATAAAATAGTATAAAAAGACAGACAAAAAAAGAGGAAAGAAAAAGGACAACAACAGTAATATAAAATGAAAAAACTAGTATTATGAAGAAGAAACGAATCATTAACTTCATTCTCTTCACTCAGGATTAGAGGTCTGGAATTGATCTATGGGGTGGTTTTAAGTGCTTTTTGTACAGTTGCCATCAATTCTCATTCTCTACTAGTTCAATGGGTCTTATTGCTTTTGTGACATTATAATTATATTTCTAAACACTCCGATTCCATCGAGTTGTACCCTGACATCTCTACCACCAAAGATTTAGACTTCAGTTGTTCTGACATGTAGTTTATAAACAGAGAGACCAGGTCTCTTTAATTTTTTTCCAGCTAGCTTTATTTTCATAAAAAAGTCAGTTTATCTAGTTCTAGTACATTCCAAACTTTTTCTATCCAATCTTCCGATGTCGGTATCATTTTTACTTTCAGCTTTTTGCAGTACAATCCTGGCAGTTGTAACCAAATAAAGAAACAGAACATTATTATGCTTTGACGTTTCCTTCTTACATATACCTAGCAAGTATGCCTCTGGAGTCATCCCAACCCCCCCCCCCCCGATTTTTTGAACTGTTTCATGGATAGATTTCCAATATTTTTGTATTTTCTTACATTGCCACAGTAAGTGGAAATAAAGTTTCTTCCTTAATTCCATATTTCCAACACATCGGTGAACAATTCTTCTATATTTTGGACAGCGCTGCAGGAACAAAGTACCATCTATTTGCCTTTTTTTGAATTGTATTATGTGTTTTATTCAGTGTTCTGTGTTGGGAGTTCGATTTGACATCAAGACAGCATCTGAATTCAGTAAATAACTCTGATATGGTTCCTTCCGTTAAATGAAGCTTCCAGGCTTCATAATGGCGCTTTCCGCACAAATCACCGAAAACATTTTGGAAACGTTTTCAGTCCCCCCCCCCCTTTATTATTATTATTTATTAAATTTAATAGACCGCCCTGCCCCCGAAGGGCTCAGGGCGGTGTACAATAAAACCAACAACAAGTAATAATTAAACATAATACAACAATATAAATCAAAGTATATTAAAATCCATTAAAACAGTAGCAACATCATAATTCAGATAAACATCGTAATTCAGATGGCGTCCGAATCCCGAACTCTACCTCCTGCCCCCATGGAAGGGGATCGGCAGATTGCTGCAGATGGAACCCAGATGGTACATGGGGCATCAGGAGGGGGTGGACAATCTGAGGCTAGCCTCCCCAAAGGCCCGGTGGAACAGCTCAGTTTTGCAGGCCCTGCGGAACTCACCAAGGTCCTGCAGGGCCTTAACAGCTGGAGGAAGATCGTTCCACCAGGCAGGGGCCAAGGCCGAGAAAGCCCTGGCCCGGGTAGAGGCCAGCCACATCATTGTGGGGCCAGGGACCACCAATCAATTTGCCTCTGATGTATGTCCTTACTCGCTCCCATGAAACGATCCCTGGCTGCCATTATGGGATTTCCCCCTTTTGTTTTGATTGCTGTGTTGAATCAACGCTTCAGTGCTTCAAAGCTCCACGCCGCAATTCTCTTTTCCTCCTATAATTGATGACTTGAAGATTACTCCCACAAATTTAAAAAAAACAAACAGAAATGAGCAAATAAACAGGTGAGCTGATAAATGGCGCTGAGGAGGAAGTTCAGGGAAAGCAGGGAAGCATGGAAAACGTAGCAGCTAGATGGCATCGCAAGTGAAGTTGTTTTCAAAACGTTTCAGCCAGAGAATGGTTTTAAAAGGGATTCATTTACAACGTTTTGCGACTGCAAATAAAACATTTGGAGGGTGAAAACAATGCGGAACTTCGAGGAGGAAGCATCTTATTTCCTGCCCCAAAACATTTGTGTGGAAAGTACCAAGGATCAATGAACCATTTAACACAGGAAGGTGCCTTATACTGAGCTAGGCGATCGGTCCATCGCATTTTGTGCTGACTATTCTGCCTGGCAGAAGTTCAAGTCTTGGCTAAAGAATACCTGCTGTGCAAGACCTGTGAATGTGCAGATGCCACGGCTGAAGCTAAAGCGGATGCTCTAACCAGCCCCTTCATTAGTGTTGTTAAAGAGAGAGTTATGTTGCACCCCAGAAATGCATACTACCTCTAGCTTCGTTGCCAACGAAATGCCTTTGCTTTGGAGGGAGGAGGGGATTGCAAAGAAGCTGCAGGGGGAAAAATAGCGGCAAAGCATCAGGGGCTATTTAAGAATTTGGCCACCCTTAAACTTTTCCAAGTTGCCAGCTCTCCTGCTCTCCCAATTAGGACCCCCATGAGTCATTTTTTCTGACCACTTTTCATTGCAAGTCAGCATTTACTGCCCATTCGTTTTTCCACTACATCATATTTGCCAGACTACAGTCGGAGCAGTAAAATAACGAACAATAAAATCGCGCAGAACTGGTACCGTTTCTTGTGCCGAGTCTGAAACGGTGCTCTTTAAAGCACGCAGGCCGAGGCAGCCTTCTCTTTTATTTGACATGAATTGTTTTGTCACCTGCTCAATAGAAGCTAATTTTCATGCTACACAATGAGGCTACATTCTCATAAGGCATAGTTAATCATGGGAGCGCCTCCAGAGTTGACCTTGGTAGCGTGGAGGATTCAGGGAAACATAAAGATTCAGGTTTGTCCTAATCGACAAAATCCAGATGCAAAACATGAAAATTCCCCCTACTAATTGGTTGTGGTGGGTTTTCCGGGCTGTGTGGCCATGGTCTGGTAGATCTTGCTCCTAACGTTTCGCCTGCATCTGTGGCTGGCATCTTCAGAGGTGTATCGCAGAGAGTAATCTGTTACACACTGTGTCTAGTGAGAACAAGATCTACGTTAGGAACAAGATCTACCAGACCACAGCCACACAGCCTGGAAAACCCACAACAACCAGTTGAATCCGGCCAAGAAAGCCTTCGACAATACATTGCCCTACTAAGTTTTCCCCAAGAATATTACTGCATGTTGGACTATCTGGAAGCTGGAAGCCCCAAACCCAGAGGTGGGATCCAGCAGGTTCTCACAGGTTCCCGAGAGTAGATTACTAATTATTTGTGTGTGCCGAGAGGGGGTTACTAATTGGTGATTTTGCCACGTGATTTTTGCCTTAGTTCGCCCCCCCTCTCAGCAGTAGTGCGCAGAACTTGAAGCAGTCTAGCAGGAGGTGAACCGGCGTACGTGTGGCAGCCTGCGCCTGCGTGCATTTGTTTCCCACCCAAGGACCGGCACAGCGGCTGCGCCCTTGCTACAGGCCCGCCCAGGAATGCCCCGCCCCAGAATGCCCAGCCACGCCCCCATCGTGCCCCGCCCAGCCCCATTGGTGCTACGCCACAGTTTGAATCCCACCACCATGGGAACCTGTTACTAAAATTTTTGGAAGTCATTAAGCAAGGGTGGTTTGTCGTTGTCTTTCTGCCAAGTCTTCCTTGGCAGGATTGGGGGGTAGAGTTGGTTCGGATGCTGCTTAGCTCCTGAGATCTGCCAAGATTGGGCTATGTTATACCATTCCACCCCCCCTGTTTGAAATCAGTGGAAGCTATTTCTGAGTAAACATATGCCTTGCATCTCAACCTGGAGAGTTCCATTGGGTAAAAGCCAACATTATATTGCAGCCGTTCCGTGCGAGTTTCCAACTCTTGCTGGAGGGCTGAATCTTAGGAGTGTCAAAGGAATGATTACTGAGGTCCTTCAAGCCACCATGTGCTGGAAGTCAGAGCCCTGGGTGCTGGTTTTTTGACTTCACTCCTGTACTAATAATGATTAACTCAAACAGTTTATTGGTCTCACTTAAAACGAAAACTTTCCAGCAATCTTGGACAACTCTGCAGATCCAAGTCTAATCTGTTATGGCAATAATAACTGCCTTGGATCCATCGGGCAGGGGGGGGTGTACTCTTACAGAAAAAGTTCTTGCACTTTTGGTAGCTAGGGGCTAGTAACTTTTGGTAGCTAGGGGCTAGTAACACTTGCGGGAGCTAGCTCCTAGGCTCTATTGAGCTCATGAGACTCCTCTGTATTGAATCTGTCCCTATCAGTATCACCTGCTCTGACTGGCAGCTGCTGTCTCTCTTTCACATTATCTACAACCCAATCCTTTTGGCTAGAGATGCTGTGTATTGGACCAGGAATTTTCTGCTTACAAAGCAGATGTTATCCCACCAAACCATGGCCCCTTCCCGTATTATTTTATAGGTCTCATTTAAACCTAAAGCCCTTAAGGAATCTTGGACGACTCTGCAGATCCAAGACTAATCTGTTACGGTGTGGTGTAGTGGTTAAGAGCAGGTGCACTTTGGTCTAGAGAATCGGGTTTGATTCCCTGCTCTGCCACTTGAGCTGTGGAGGCTTATCTGGTGAACCAGATTGTGTACTCCAACACATGCCAGTTGGGTGACCTTGGACTAGTAACAGTTCTTCGGAGCTCTCTCGGCCCCACCCTCCTCACAGGGTGTTTGTTGTTGGGGGGGGGGGAAGGAAAAGGAGATTGTCAGCCCCTTTGAGTCTCCTTACAGGAGAGAAAAGGGGGGGATATAAATCCAAACTCTTATTATTATTTTCCCAGCTCAATCACTACGTCTCAGCCTATGCTGAGTAACCTAGCTAACAGATGTTATTGAGAGGACAGGCTTGCACAACCATTTCTGCTGCCTCGTCCTCTTTTGAGGAAGGGTGGGATGAAGTGTAACATAATAAAAATGCACAGCATGTCATTTTTCAGGCACCGTTGAAAAGATAATAGAGGCAGGGTGGGATAAAAATGAATTAAATCAAAGTGCTCACCAAGCATTACAATGTACATGATGCATAAAAACAAAGTCCTGTGCAAGAGAGAAGGAGGAGTTCAGATTTATACCCTGCTTTCCTCAACTGTAAGGAAGCTCAAAGCAGCGCACAAAGATACTTTTGAGGAAGTTTAATCACAGGAAAAGGAGGAGAGTGTATCTATCAATACTACACACACTGTTAATCACCTGGCCACTAGGTGGCAGCATCGGTACTGTGCCAAAGCACCATGCAACTTTTCAATGATATGAAATGTGTGGGTGGATGATGTTACAGAGATTCAATGATGATGAAGGAGGAGGAGGAGTTTGGATTAATACCCCATTTTTCTCTCCTGTAAGGAGACTCAAAGGTGCTTACAAACTCCTTTCCCTTCCTCTCCCCACAACCTGTGAGGCAGGTGGGGCTGAGAGAGTTCAGAGAGAACTGTGACTAGCCCAAGGTCACCCAGCAGGAATATAGGAATGCGGAAACACATCTGGTTCACCAGATAAGCCTCTGCCACTCAGGTGGAGGAGTGGGGACTCAAACTCGATTCTCCAGATTAAAATCCACTTGCTCTTAACCACTACGCCACGCTGGCTCTCTGAAAAGCCATTTCCTGTTGTATCCATGTGAAGGATAAATAGCAGGGCCAGAGCCTAGTTTTTTCAGATCCCTTTAAAAAAGATACAGGGATGCAACCCATGGAAAGAAGGCATAAGATATTGGAACCTTGCTGAAGTTCAGTGAGTTTGGGTATGTTGGCATCTGGAAAGTGGTCCAACTGAGAAATAAATACATTTTGTTTGGGTTCCGAATTGGGGGGAAATGAGGTATAAATTACACTGATAAAACAATGCCCACTGATCTGATTCTCTGCCCAGCCACTGTGGGGAAAATATTACTGTTTATATCCTTCAGCATTTAAAACAGGAAAATGGATACAGTAGTGAAGAATTGAAACCACCAGTTCTGGTGCCTAGGCTGACAAAGCGATGTCGTAGTTAACAACAGTTGACTATCATCTGGAGAACCGAGTTTGATTCTCCACTCCTCCACATGACGTCTGTTGGGTGACTTTGGGCTAGTCACAGACCTCTCTCAGCCCCACCTACCTCACAAGGTGCCTGGTGGTGGGCGGGGAAAGCAGTTGTAAGCCACTGAGACTCCTTTGAAGAATGGTAAAGATCGGGCATAAAAACCGACTCTTCTACTCTTTTTTTTCCCAAGAATTTTTGAAATCGTGTCTTCAAAAGGACATACCTTTGCCAACTTTGAAGGCACATTTCCTTGTACCGATGCGATAAACCTATATGTTTGTATCTACAGGAATAGAACACTGAGGTGTTTACAACGTAAAATTATGAAATATGCAAATTAATAACAAAAGATTGCCTCTGATCACATGCAGAGTGAATCCTTCTCACCACTGAATGACAGAACCCAGCTTGCAGACATGTAAGAAGAGATTGCAAAGAGGACTTTAATGCTCTGAAACCCTGTAGCCTTGAGTTGCACCAGGCTGGGTTTTGCCCCAGGTGAGGTCAACAACAGCACGACTTTTCCTCACTTGATAATCACCCTCCCTCCTAAAAGGAGGTGTATATGTGTAGGAGAACTGTGTGCGTGTACATACAATTCAGTGTACCTTCCTGTTCATGGACAGCTCCAACCACAACCACCTGCCCCTCCAATGAACAAGAAGGTCCAACCAAAGAACTGAAGATATATAATGGTGGAGTTCCATAACTGGCTGTAAAAAGCAGCCGTTTTGTGTGGCTGTCTGGATTTGGGTCATGGCATGAAGAGGGGAAAGTTAATTCCTTGACCTGGACCTATGCCATTTCCCCAGTTGGAAACGTGTTTGTTTTATTTATTTAAAACCTGTCTATGATGCCTTTCCGCCCAAATCAGGGGCCCCAAGGCGATGGGCGCTAAAACGTTAAAAAGACTTTAAAATTCTCTCTCACATACATAATTTATAGAGCAATTCAATAAAACAGAACGTCAACCTAAAAAAAAAATAAGCACATCAAACACACAAAGGGCTATTAACAATTGTGAGAGAATGCTGAACAGAACAAAATGACTCTCTTGCAGATGACAATAGATGAATCTCCCGTGACAGGGAGTTCCAAAGTTTTAGACTTCCTTTCAGCTGCCTAAAACCGCCAAAAAGAAAACAAGGCAACTACGCAGCCTTTCTCAAGGCTCTGATCTAGACCATCTGCTCTACACCTCACTCACATAGTCCCTTGCATAGTCCCTTGCATAGGTGTCAAACTTGCGGCCCTCCAGATGCTATGGACTACAGTTCCCATCATCCCCTGCCAGCACAATGCAGAATTAAACCAACTGACCCTCACAAAATAAAATTTGAGATTTGTAAATAAAACAAAACATGAGTAGTCTTTTAAAATATGCCTTTAAAGCAAATAGAACCTGACTACTAGTTGGGACAATTTGCCCTTAAATAGGCACGTTTGTGAAGGAGTTCCATTGCAATGTTATTCCATCCTATGGGTTATCAAACTCATTTCCTAGGAACCGTCAACCAAGCCAACCCTTGTAAATGTGGAGTTCAGTCTCCATCAATACCTTATAAAGTCAGTTGGGAAACCACACAAGGACTTTATATCACACAAGCAAGAGGATTTTTAAACCTCCCCAGTACACCCCAGCTATTTTCTGTTTGCCATCACAACTATTATCAGCAGCATCATTATTGTAATTATTATAAATAATTTTATATGTTGCTCCTCCCTCCACCCCTTGTGGCCTTGGAGCAGCTTCCAACAATAAAACCATAAATAAACTCTCAATTTAAAACGTAAATAATGTAGAACAAAACCTGGATGTTGGCAGCAATATCCTTTTCGAGTTCAGTAACCCATAGGATGGAATAACAGCAAAATGGAAATAGGCGTGGGGGGCGGGGCAGAATGGAGGCAGATGGAACTATCTTAGCTGCCTCAACCATATTCCTGGTGGAACAGCTCTGTCTTACAGGCCATGCTAAGCTATGGTCATTTCCACACTCACCAGTTGCTGCGTGCTACTTGCGTCAAATAATGCGGGGCCCTGCCGCATTCCCCACTACCTCAGCGGCAGCCACGATTCTGCCACTCTCCTTCCTCCTCATTTCTGCTCCTGGATAGTCGAGCACCTTTTTGAAAACCCCGCGCCGAGCATGGGGGAGTGGGGAAGCCTGGGGGGTGACTCCAGATTTGATTTTCCCGCCACTGCTGGTGATAAGAGCCATCCGTCCAATTAGGACGCGCGCAGCCTGGGTTTTTATTTTTTTTAAATTTTAAATGCTTAAAATCCACGTCTGGACATGGAGACATTGATTCGTCCTTTTTACAATAAAAAAAAAAATCCCGCCCCAGCACAACGCAGCAGCCAATCAGGACAGCCCCTCAGCGGATCGTGGGGAGTCCTGCGTAGCTGCTACACGGCTGCCACATTCATTGGACCAAGGGGGCGGAGGCTGCGGTGGGGACCAGGAACCCGCGCTCAAAAGGTCCCACAGCAAAGGAAACCGCAGCTTATGACCTCCATTTTGTAAGTGGGGAAACGACCTATAACAGGTCCTTGCAGGGCTCGGATCTCATTGGACAGAGCATTCCACCAGATGGTTGCACCTCTGCTGTTTTTGCAACCTCAGACTGGCCAATGGAGCTGCTGTAGACTGCACTGTCAAAATCACGTTACTTACCTGCCTGCACATAAGTGTCACAGTGGAGCCAAACGTAGTTCCATGGGCCAGTTTGAGGGCATAAAAATGGGGGGGGGGGATTTTTCCCTGCATGCTGTGGTTGCAAACAGAAAAGACCCAGCATGTGTCTGGGAGGCACAGAACTCCCATTGCATGTGTGATATGAAGTCCTTGGGTTGCTCCTTGGGATGCCAGCCTCCAGGTGGGACCCGGGGATCCCCCACAATTACAGCTCATCTCCAGACAACAGAGATCAGGTGCTTTGGAGGTTGGATTCTATGGCACCGCACCCCACCCCACTGAGGTTCCTGTCCTCCCTAGACTCCATCCCTAAATCTCCAAGATCTTTCTAATCTGGATGTGGCAACCCTACAACCCCATCCCCCACCAGTGGCTAGGAATGACCTGGCAACCCTAGTTGTCCCGTCTCCAAAATACAAGGACTTCATAATGTGTGACTGGACCCTCAAAGCCTGGATAAAGGAACACCCAACCTTCTCAGCTCGCTGTTTGCACACTAAATTAGCAGTAAAGCATAGACCTTGAGAAACTGGTACATTTTTCTGAATCAAGGGCCCACAGAAGATGAAGCCGTACATCCATGTTCACTTCAGAGGCTGGAGACAGGTTGGATGCCCCTGCACTCCTCTACCAATCAGTCATGTGGACGTGTCCAGCTATGAGGGTGCGCAATCTCTGAAACCACATGTGACCATCCTGGTCTCTGACGTAGCACTGAGTTCCAGGGGAACAGTTTGACCTGTGAACGAGCCACTACAGGACTCATGGATGAAAACAACTTTTCAATGACAAATCTGCCCTGACAATCCTATTAATAGGATTACGGTTCATTAAGGACATGTTTTGTCATATCAGTCTGCCCCAAATACGCTGGAGCTTTAAGCTTTGCACCAGCAACATGGGGCCTCTTAACGGGTACAATCTTAAGGACATCTTCTGGTACCTATTTTAACCAGACAGCACTCTGTGTAGACCGTCCCAGATGTTTCTTTCTCCCCTTTGTCTCAAATCCTTCTACCAAGGAGCTGGAGTCAGTTGCTCAGTTGATCCTTTGTGTGTGTGTGTGTGTGTGTGTGTGTGTGTGTGTGTGTGTGTGTGTGTGTGTGTGTGTGTGTGTGTGTGTGTGTGTGAAGTGCCGCCAAGTTGCTGCTGACTCATGGCGATTTTATGAATCCATGTCCTCCAAAACATCCTCTCGTGAACAGCCTTGCTGAGGTCTTCCTAACTGATGATGCTTGACACGCTGCCACCACCACCACCACCGCCACCACCATCATCTAATTTTGTTTAATATCACAGCTGCCAGGTCTCTAGCTGGTTGTTGGCCTTTCATTCCAATTCAAGCCTCACCCACAGGCCTAGGAAGTTGCAGAAAATCCGTGTAGTAGTCTTTGTGCGGATCCCAGCAGGGATGTCTTCTGAATCTGACAGATGTTGATTTTGTTCATTTGAAGATTGTTCAAGTGCCACCTTAGTGTTTCCGCAATGGCACCCAGGATGCCGATTACCACTGGGATGACCTCAGCTGGTTTGTGCCATAGTCTCTGAATCTTGATTTTCAAAATGTGGCATTTAGTGACCTTCTCATGTTCTTTTTCAATGACCCTGCTGGCATCAGGTACTGCTATGTCGATGATGGTCCCTTTCCTGTCCTCGATCACTGTGATGTCCGGTGTACTATGTGCCAAAACTTTGTCCATTTCAATTAGAAAGTCCCACAAGATCTTAACCTTCTCATTTTCCATGACTTTCTCTGGACAATGTTTCCCCCAGTTTTTGTTGTATTTCTTACATACATTCCAGTGGATCATCTTGGCTACTGAATTGTGCCTTTGTATTTAGTCTGGGCGATCTTTTGCAGCAGCTGAAGACATGATCTACAGTTTCATTGGCTTCCTTGCACAATCTGCACTTTGCATCATCTGAGGATTTTTCGATTCTGGCCTTGATGGTATTTGTCCTAATGGCCTCCTCTCGAGCAGCTAAAATCAGTGATTTAGTTTCCTTTTTCTGAGTTTCAGTTGTTAACCACAGCCAGGTCTTTTCATTGTCCACTTTGTCCTTGATTCCCCTCTAGAAATTGGTCATACAATGCTTCGCTGTGCCAGCTTTCAGTCCTTGTTTTAATTGCATTTTCTGTACTCCTTGTTTGGTTCTCTGGGCTTTCACCACCACCACCGCCGTCGCCACCGCCACCACCACGACGTCACTTCTGACTTACGGTGATCCCTGGTGGCGTTTTCAAGGTAAGAGACATTCAGAGGTGGTTTGCCATTGCCTGTCCTCATGTCACCACCCTTATATTCATTGGAGGTCTCCCATCCAAACACTTGTCCAAATACTTAGCTTCTGAGATCTGATGAGATTAGACTGTCCAGAGATCTGGGCTATCCCGGTCAGGGATGCCACCATGATGCTCCCCACAAAATATTCCCCTCTTCTGTGACGGTAACAGTAGCAGGCTGAAGTCTGGTAAACCAGCATGGATTCCCATCCTCCTCGCTCATTGGCACCAGGGCTCTGTTTTAATGTGTCTGCATGCCATGCAGAAGGTCCCAGGTTCAATCCCTAGGATTGCCAGTTAAAAGGAGATCCTGGAAAGCTTTTGCCTGTCTGAGTAGATAATAATGGACCAAGTAAAAGGCAGCTCCATGTGTTCTTGTGGCCTCTATCCTGCCAGCATAACTTTCTTCCCTTCCAACCTGTATCCATCTAGAACAGGGGTCTGCAACCTGTGGCTCTCAAGATGGTCATGGTCTACAATTCCCATCAGCCCCTGCCATGACTGTTCATTGTAGTCCATGAACATCTGGAGAGCTACAGGTTGCAGACCTCTGATCTAGAAAAAGAAGAACAGTTTGGATTTATATCCCCCCTTTCTCTCCTGTAGGAGACTCAAAGGAGCTTACAATCTCCTTGCCCTTCCCTCCCCACAACAAACACCCTGTGAGGTGGGTGGGGCTGAGAGAGCTCCGAAAAGCTGTGACTTGCCCAAAGTCACCCACCTGGCATGTGTGGGAGCGCACAGGCTAACCTGAATTCCCCAGATAAGCCTCCACAGCTCAGGCGGCAGAGCGGGGAATCAAACCCGGTTCCTCCAGATTAGAACACACCTGCTCTTAACCACTACGCCACTGCTGCTCTACCTGCTTGCTCTCCTTTTACTAACTATTAATTGTCGCGTGACGTCTAAACCATTGGACAAAGTGCAATTTAAATAACCGTGATTAATTGTGTTGTTTGCAGGCAACCCGTATTACATTTATGATCCTAAGGAGTACTCAGAAACTGAATTTACCATAGAGCTGGCATATTAGTCTCCTGCAGTAGACTTTCGGGTCTGTTAACTGAACAACTGGAACTTCTGTGTTAGAACCGGTTCCAGTAAGTTCTGGTGAGCTGCTCTTCAAGACAAGAGCTCTTCTTGTCCTGTGTTGGGTGTTTAATTTCTCCATTATTCTCTTTCAATATATATTCTCTTTAAATCTATGGTTGCAGCTGAAATATGGCGACAAAAGTTTAACATAATCCCTCCCCATGCTCGAAGGGAAAAAAAAAACAGTTCCTAAATCAGAGGGGTGATTTTTTTTTTTGGCAAAGCAGACATTATAAGACTGGACAGCTCCTGGGAAAATTTCCCCCTTAACATTTCTGTAAGTTGAATCTTAATAAGGTGCTTGCCCATGGACCTCAGGTTAACTCTTTCCCCCCTGCTGTTCCCCAGACTCAGTGATGGTGACCCAAAGCAATTATGAATGAAGTTCCCTGGGGATTGTGTAATTGGTTACTTGAGGACCTTTTCCAATGTGTTGACCTCCCTGTGGATTGATAATTTCATTACTGCAGCTTAATTTATACGGAATCTATCAGGCTGCAGAGAAACTTCCGAACGTGTCACAGGGCGATCACTTCCGATAAATACCTAATGCAGCTTAAAAGAAAATAGAAAAGAAAACTGTTTTGGGGTGGTGGTGGATTTCAGTAGCTAACTACTAAGCTTTGTCTTACAAGAATACATTTACTGATTATAAAGCTTGATTTGTTGTTTACTGGAACCAGTTGCATTTTGACTTGATCTGATTAGTCATGAGGGCAGGAAACAAGGGGTACAAATACATATGTTATTATCTGCAAATTGAAGAAGAAGAAGAAGAAGAAGAAGAAGAAGAAGAAGAAGAAGAAGAAGAAGAAGAAGAAGAAGAAGAAGACGACGACGACGAAGATGAAGACAAAGACGGAGAAGAAGAGTTGGATTTATATCCCCCCCTTTCTCTCCTGGAAGGAGACTCAAAGGGGCTTACAATCTCCTTTCCCTCCCCCCCCCCAACAAACACCCTGTGAGGGGGGTGGGGCTGAGAAAGCCCCATAGAGCTGTGACTAGCCCAAGGTCACCCAACTGGCATGTGTTGGAGTGCACAAGCTAATCTAGTTCACCGGATAAGACTCCACAGTTTGTGGCCGAGTGGGGAATCAAATCCGGTTCCTCCGGATTAGAGAGCACCTGCTCTTAACCACTGCACCATGCTGGCTCTCTAGAGCTGTGCAGATATCCCTGTTTGCATGAGCACAGAATAAGCCCACAACAGGTTTGTATCGATGCAGAATGTCAACTCTGGTGCCTTATTGAAAAAATCACATACACATGAAGCCTCCTTATACAGCCTCAGGACACTGTTGTATTAAGATCTGTATTGTCTGCTCTGATGGACAGTGATTCTGCCAGACCTCTAGCAGAGAAAGGGCTTTCCCAGCACCAGCTACCTGATCACCAGCTACCTGAGCTCCCAAAGGTACCTGGAGGGCCACTGCGAGTAGCAGAGAGCTGGACTAGATGGACTCTGGTCTGATACAGCAGGCTCTTTCTAATGTTCTTATGTTCTTATTTTAACAAGAGATGCCAGGAACTGGACCTTGGACTTATTGGATGCAACACAGATGCTCTATCCCTGAGCGTCAGCCCCATTCAATGTTTCTAGCCCTCGTAAATTTTAAGATTAAACCCAAAGCAAGGATCAGCACTTGGAAAGACCAGCACCAAAGTCAGGTGTCAGAGGGATGTTGTCTATCCCCAGCTGTCAATCCAGAAGTCTAAAAAACGTGTGGCATCTACGAAAACTGAACTTGGTGAAAGGAAAGAGTCAGAGGTGTTTGGTGATGGGCAGCAGTGGCGGGGAGTGGGTGGGTGGCAGTCTTAGGCAGAACTCCTTGTTGAATCTCTGCTGGATAATAGTGATCTCCAACCTTGGTGTTCCCTGCAAGTTTGAATGCTTGCAAATCTGTGCGAGGGCAAACAGCACATCTTAGTAGTTTGGGCAACATCCGCTCAGGAAAAGGGGAGATGAGCAAGAAAGAGTGATTTCACCCCACCTCCTTTGCAGCTTCTGCACATGCAGAATAATGCACTTTCAATCCACTTTCAATGCACTTTGCAGGATAGCAAAATCCACTTGTGAAAATTGTCAAAGTGCATTATTCTGCATGTGCGGAATTGTGAAAGTGGATTGAAAGTGCATTATTCTGCTTGTGGGGAAGGGGCCGATTGAGCTGTTTTGTTGCCACCACCACCCCACTGATTTTACCCTTGTTGGGCAAAGAAGAGTTTGGCTTTATACCCCATCTTTCAATTAAATATCTCACCATTGAATTTTATATTCAGCATTTTAAAAATATTGTGCATTTCCCCTCCCTCCCAACACCCACTTTTCCTTCTCTTCTTTGGTTGGAAGTCCAGTTTTATATACAGAACAACTTAGCAGCGGAAGAACTGGGTGAAAACTTACACTGAAGTAAAATGTTGTGTTTAAATGTGCAGCAAGACACATTTAAGAGAAAGGACAAATCATAAATTGCGAAGCACACGCACAATTGTTATAATGTTTAACTTTACCTTGGGTAGTCGGTACTTGTCTCTCAAGTGAACCCTCATGACGGCTCTCCCCGCCTTTTTCTGTGCAAACGCAGCATCTCTCTCCATTCTGGAAACAGAAGTGAATGTTTCTTAATTAAATATCTTCCCTTCAGAGTGTTCCTTTATCGTGCTTGGTAGCCTGGGATGCAGAGTGGGGTATTTATTTTAATACATTCATATACTCAGCCCCTCTCCCCCAATAGAGGTCCCAAAGGATCTTACAACACCATTTCTCCTTGTCTTCTATTGTGTTCTCACAACAATAACACTGGGAGGTAGTTTAAGCTGAGAGTGACTGGCCAAAGCTTATCCAGCAGAGTGTTCTATGCAGTGGTGGGATCCAAAAATTTTAGTAAGAGGTTCCTATGGTGGTGGGATTCAAACTGTGGCGTAGCGCCAATGGGGCTGGGCGGGGCATGACAGGGGCATGGCTGGGCATTCCGGGGGCAGGGCATCCCTGGGTGGGGCTGTGGCAAGGATGCAGCCACTGCGCCGGTCCTTGGGCGGGAAATGAATGCACGCAGGCGCAGGCTGCCACGCACGCCGGTGCACCTCCTGCTAGACTGCTTCAAGTTCTGCACGCTACTCCTGAGAGGAGGGGCGTAACTAAGGCAAAAATCACATGGCAAAATCACCAATTAGTAACCCCCTCTCAGCACACACAAATAATTAGTAACCTAATCTCGGGAACCTGTGAGAATCTGCTGTATTCCACCTCTGGTTCTATGGAAGAGTCAGGATTTGAACCTGGGTGTTTTAGATCCAAGAGTTACCGTATATACTCGCCTGTAAGTCGACCCAAATGTAAGTCGAGGAACCTAATTTTACCACAAAAAACTGGGAAAACTTATTGACTCGAGCATAAGACTAGGGTGGGAAATGCAGCAGCTACTGGTAAATTTCAAAAATAAAAATAGATACCAATGAAAAATGTTTTTGAATATTTATTTCAAAGAAAAACAGTATGGTATCAACAATAACTTTAAAAGTTCTGAAGTGGAATATAGAACTCTCACAGACAGCATCTCTTCAGAGTTTCATAGGGAAGATGCTCAACAAGATGCTTGCGAGGTGATGGCAGCTGCTGCCCCAAAGCAAGTCTTTTTTGCAGGTCTGCAAGCTCAGCTGTTCACTCGCGTATAAGTCGAGGGGGCTTTGTTCAGCACAAAAAGTGTGCCGAAAAAGTAGACAGAGGCCCCTTCCGCACATGCAGAGTAATGCACTTTCAATCCACTTTCAATGCACTTTGCAGCTGGAATTTACTGTGCAGAATAGCAAAATCCATTTTCAAACAGTTCTGTAAGTGGATTGAAAGTGCATTATTCTGCATGTGCGGAAGAAGAAGAAGAGTTTGGATTTATATCCCCCCTTTCTCTCCTGCAGGAGACTCAAAGGGGCTTACAATCTCCTTGCCCTTCCCCCCTCACAACAAACACCCTGTGAGGTAGGTGGGGCTGAGAGAGCTCCAAAGAACTGTGACTAGCCCAAGGTCACCCAGCTGGCGTGTGTGGGAGTGTACAGGCTAATCTGAATTCCCCAAATAAGCCTCCACAGCTCAGGCGGCAGAGCTGGGAATCAAACCCAGTTCCTCCAGATTAGATACACATGCTCTTAACCTCCTACGCCAGTATATAAGGTCAGTACCTAAAAGGTCAAATAACTGTTTAAAGGGCCACTAAATATAAAACTGCTAAATATCAAAAACACATATTAATCAAATGTGCAGATGATACCAAATTAGGACGGGTAGCTGATACCCTGGAGGACAGGGACAGGATTCAAAATGACCTGACAGATTAGAGAGCTGGGCCAAAACTAACAAAATGAATTTCAACAGAGATAAATGTAAGATTCTGCACTTAGGCAGAAAGAATGAAATGCACAGGTGTAGGATGGGTGACACCTGGCTTGACAACACCACATACACAACACAACACAAGCCTTTATTGGCATAAAATAAACATACAAAATCAGCATACAAAATTTGCCCATTATTGCTCACAATTATAGACACTGGTACTAAAATACTAAATACTAAAATATATACATGGTCCTTCTGTAACTATAGGACATTCCTTCAGCTACGTTAACTCACTTAAACGTCATCGGATACTGACAGAAGCTAGAAAAATTACTGCTGGCTATATATGGTCATAATACATAGACATTGGTTGGTATTCATCTAGACTTACGTCTATTATTGTTAGCAGAAATTTTGCTACATTCTCACACACTGTGGGATCCATGTTGTTCAAAAGCATAGGTATCTTAAGAGCATCAGTTAGATTGTTATACAGAAATGGGATAAGTGCAGATTGTGACATTCTGATTTTTGCAAACCTTACACAATGAAAGAGGGTATGATCGAGTGTCTCCACCTGACCCATATTGCATGGACATAGCCTCCTCTGTTTATCAATTTGTTGATATCTGCCATAGAGCAGCATAGAGGGCATTAGATTGAATCTGGCCAGTGTTAAAGCTCTTCTTAATTTAGGGTTGGTGATCCACTGTAAATAATTGGCCATGTGTCCTTGTTCAATTGGAATAAGCAGGGTCAGGGAACACGTTTTCCTCGCAGCTGTTATCATATCCCGATACTCTTGTTCTAATAGCTTAGTTTTCAAGCAGCTATATGCTTCTGATAGGGAAAGAGGGACTAACGACTCTAATGAAAAGCCAAGAGTGTTGATTTTTCCCTCAACTAGTTTCAACCACCTAGAATTTGCATAGTCGGAAAGCATGAGGTGTAACAAACTGGAGTGATCCTGCAAATAGTGGATACGTAGCCAGTACCTGACAGTTCTCAGCCAGGCCATGAAGTGGCATATGATATTTGCCCGAGTTCTAAACATATGGATGCATATAAAGAACATTTTAGTAATCCAATAATTTTTTGGAAGAAGCGTGACTGGGCTGTGTTTATATTTTTGTTTATAGCTCCGATCCAAATAGGTGCTCCATAGAGGAGCTGAGAGCCGCATTTAGCATTGAACACCTTCAATGCGGATGGTATATACTGGTGGCCCACAGTGAAAAAGAAACGCTGAATTGCTAGGGCACTGTTGTTAGCTGCAGCGAGTGCTAATTTCCTATGTACTGCCCAATTAAGGTTGCTGGTAAGAGTTATGCCCAAATATTTGAACTGGTTAACTTGTTCTATGGGTCTGTTATTGATGGTCCATGTATGACTAGGGGGTCTTCTAGCGAAGACCAATATTTTGGTTTTTTTTCATAGTTAATTACCAGTTAGGATTTCCTCTTACAATATTCAGCACAGCAATTTAAGAGACGAGTGAGACCAACTTTAGTGTGGGAAAGAAGAACAGTGTCGTCAGCATACAGTAACGCGGAGCACGTGTTTAGTGCTTGGATTTGGGAACATGCCCATTGGCCTTCTGGAGGGTTGGCACTAGATCACTAAGGAATATATTGAACAAAGTGGGGGCCAATGTACAGCCTTGTTTGACCCCTCTGGTTGTGATGATATTTTCTGTGAGCGGTCCTTTTGTTGCGGCTCTTATTCTGCAGCTAGTGCAAGTGTGTAGCTGTTTTATAAGAAACAGTAGTCTGGGGTCCATGTGTAACGCCGTCAATTTTCTCCACAGTAGGGCTCTAGATATGGAGTCAAATGCCCCTTTTAAATCCAGGAAGGCTGCAAACAGTTTACGGTTATTATGAGTTATACTTTTGTTAGCTAAGTGTGCTAAAACTGTTACATGATCCAGTGTTGATTTATTTTTAGTGAATCCAATTTGCTCCGGTCCTATTACTTCTGCTTGCTTGACCCAATCTTCCACTCTCCTAAGGAGTAGTTTTGCATATAGTTTGCCAATTACAGATAATAGGCTTATAGGGCGATAGTTTGAAGGATTAGTAAAATCACCCTTTTTGTAGATTGGGACAACTATAGACGCCAGCCACATCTTTGGGATGCGGCCCGTGTTATTTACACAGGTGTAGGATGGGTGACACCTGGCTTGACAACACCACATGCGAAAGGGACCTGGGTGCCTTAGTAGACCACAAACTGAACATGGGTCAGCAGTGTGATATGGCAGCCAAGAAAGCCAATGCAATTCTGGAATGCATCAATAAAAGTATTGTGTCAAGATTGAGGGAAGTAATGGTACCACTCTCCTCTGCATTGGTCAGACCACCCCTTGAGTACTGTATTCAGTTCTGGGCACTGCAATTTATGAAGGATATTGACAAGCTGGAACGTGTCCAGAGGAGGGCAACCAAAATGGTAAAGGTCTGGAATCCCTGCCCTACAAAGAGAGACTTAGGGATCTGGGGATGTTTAGTTTGGTGAAAAGAAGGTTAAGAGGTGACATGTTAGCTATATTTAAATATTTGAAGGGATTCCATGTTGAAGAGGGAGCAAGCTTGTTTTCTGCTGCCTCAGAGGCTAGGACACGGAGTAATGGGTTCAAGGTGCAGGAAAAGAGATTCCACCTAAACATTAGGAAGAACTTTCTGACTGCCGGGCTGTTCAACAGTGGCATTCACTGCCTCAGAGAGTAGTGGAGTCTCCTTCTTTGAAGGTTTTTAAGCAGAGGCTGGATGAGAACATATGTCGGGAGTGCTTTGATTGCGCGTTCCCGCATGGCAAGGGGTTGAACTTGATGGCTCTTGTGGTCTCTTCCAAGTGTATGATTCTATGATTCTTCTATTGCAAATTAAAATAATCCACACTTGTAAAAAGGCCCATAATAGCCTACCTTACGCACTGTACCACAATTACAATACACAGAAGGGTCCCATGGGGCACTTTTTTGACCCTTAAGAACAGACTTTTGCATGAGAAGCAGATGTTGTTAATGCTTAGCCATGGCCCCCAGGCTAAAACATATAATGATTTTCCATTAGGATCTTATTCATTGGCTGTAGACTAAAATAATCTCCTACAACTGAGGCATAAGATTTTGCCCTAGCAGAATTGGGCATGATTGGTACTCTGCATTATACTCTTGAAGAGGACATGACTTTGTGTGGAAGACCTTAGTGCCTGTTTAAATAAATCTTTCAACAATTGACTTCAGTCATTACAAAAAGAGTAATAATTTCAATTTGTAGTGTATTACTTTTAAAAA
Source organism: Sphaerodactylus townsendi (assembly GCF_021028975.2). NCBI lineage: Eukaryota > Metazoa > Chordata > Lepidosauria > Squamata > Sphaerodactylidae > Sphaerodactylus > Sphaerodactylus townsendi. Next base: position 18,971,885 of record NC_059431.1, read on the forward strand.
TAATCTTTTATTTTCTCAATGTACTTGACAGACACAAAAAGAAACATAAAAGGCAAAGAAAAAGAAGAAACAACCAACCAATCAAAAAAAAGATGGTACTGCTACCCAAGAACTGTATGAATATAAACTCTAACACTTTGGATCTCAAGATTAAAAAAAATGATCTCATTAGAGAGAATATGTTACTGTCTTTCTTTTGACCACTGAGGAAGCCCAGTTGGCCTAAACACATCTGTTTTTAAGGGTCAATAAGTGTCCCATAAGACCCTTCTGTATATTGTAATTGTGGTATTGTGTACATAAGGTAGGCTATTGCAGGGGGTTGGACTTGATGGCCCTTGGAGTCTCTTCCAACTCTCTGATTCTCTGATTCTATTATAGCCTTTTACAAGTGGAGACTATTTTAATTTGTAATAAATACATATGTGTTTTTGACACTTGGCAATTTTATATTTAGTGGCCCCTTAGACAATATCTTGGCCTTTTGGGTACTTTAATTGTAGTTTTGTAGGGTTAAGTTTGTTCTCCTTTTTTGTTTGTGTTTTGTCACAAGTTCAGTGCTGTAGCCACTGTACCTTGTTGGCAAATGTACGTTGTGAAGGATGTCAAATCACACACCATGGGAAATTTTTTTACTACAGATACAAATAAATGGTCAGATATGTGTCTTCCCTGGTTGAGAACCATAGCACTCTCCTTCATTCACTGAGTCTCCTCCTCTCATCCCCTTGAAGTTTTTATCCAGCCACAACATTAAGGGCACCATAGCATTATAGTGGTGAGCTTTAAATGGGGATCGATTTTAATAATAGGAATGTTGAATGTAATCAGTTCTGATCTCTTGTAATTGATTATAGTTGTCTTGTTGAAAGCTGCCGGGGAGGGCAGGATACAAATGGAATAAAACACATAAAATTTTGCAGTTAGATAACCCTATTACAGAGTGTTTCTAACACATTGCACTGCACAGATTTGATTAGTGTCCCCACCCCGTGCAACAGTCAGCTGCTACGTGCAAGGTTTCCTCAATTCCTGCACGTAGGTTGCCTAGTTTTGATCAGGATTACGCCACATGCAGGGGGTCCAGCATCCTCCTTTATGCCATTTCCCCCACCTTAAACTGTCTGAGGCAGGGTGCTATTTGACCTGCAGGAAAATCATCCTGCATTGTAGCCAGTGGTGGGATCCAAAAATTTTAGTAACAGGTTCCCATGGTGGTGGGATTCAAACAGTGGCGTAGCGCCAATGGGGCTGGGCGGGGCACAACAGGGGCGTGGCCGAGCATTCCGGGGGCGGGGCATTCATAATTTCTCTGTTACTGTAAAAAAAAAAGTTCCTAATTTCCAGCTGGTATCTTTCTGTCCATAATTTAAACTCATTATAGCAAGCCCTATCATCTACTGCCAACAGAAACAACTACTTCTCCTCTAATTGACTGCCTGTCAAATACTTAATACTTTCCAATACTTAATTTTGTTTCTAGAAATCAAAAGAAGGATACTTTCCTTAAACAAGGAACTTTACCATATTTCTAAAACATGTTTTGAAAACAGCCCAACAGGGAGAATTATCCCGTTTTCTACCTTCGCTAACCAGCCACATAGGAAACAACAGGACTTTATGGTTTTTGGACCTAATGGAATTTCTAACAGAAAAGAAGACCCAATTAGTAACCCCCTCTCGGCACACACAAATAATTAGTAACCCACTCTTGGGAACTGGTGAGAACCTGCTGGATCCCACCTCTGATTGTAGCATTGTAGCATTCTGTGACTAAGCACAAAAGCACCTGCTTCTCCTGAAAAGGGCCTCAGGTTCAACCCCCTAGTATATTTATTTATTTGTTTATTTTTATATTCCTACCCCACCTATCCAGGGCTCAGGATGGCGCACGGCACGATAAAAGACACAAAAGTTAAAACAGCAATAAATAACAACTCTAAAATGCAATAAAACCAAACATAACAGATAAAAAATGGTGACTTCAACCCCATTTCCCCCACGGGAAGCTAATGATGACAGCTGTTAACTCAGCTGGCCTCCTGAAAAAGCCCAGCAGAGCAGCTCCGTCTTACAGGCCTTGTGGAAGTGATCCAAATCTCACAAGACCCTGATGTCACCTAGGAGCTCATTCCACCAGGTTGGGGCCAGGACAGAGTAGGTCCTGGCCCTCATGAAGGCCAGCTGGATGTCCTTCAGGCCAGGGATCACTAATAGGTTTTCCTCCGATGACCAGAGGATCCTAACTGGGCAATATCTAGTTAAAAGGTTCAGATAGTGGTGTAAAAGATCTCTTCCTGAGACCCTGGTGAACTGCTGCCAGTCCAAGAAGACAATACGGACCTCAAAGGACCAATGGTTTGATTCAGTATATAGTTCCTTCCTATATGTGTCCTATTACAGGTCAAGAAAACCAGGCAGGGGGACACACTGAAGCTCTTCTCCATGGGTAAGAACAGGGGTCTTCAAACTATGGCCCTCCAGATGTTCACAGACTACAATTCCCATCAGCCTCTGCCAGCATGGCCAAGTGGTAGGGCTCATGGGAATCGTAGTCTATGAACATCTGGAGGGCCATAGTTTGAAGACCCCTGGGTAAGAAGAAGAGTCTAGATTTACACCCCGCTTTTCTCAAACCGCAAGGAGTCTCAAAATGGCATACAAACTCCTCCCCTTCTTCTCCCCACAACAGATGCCTTGTGAAGTGGGTGGGGCTGGGAGAGTTCCAAAGAACTGTGACTAGCCCAAAGTGACATGGCAGGCTTCATGTGTAGGAGTGGGGGAACAAGCCTGGTTCATCTGGTTAGAGTTCACATGGAGTGAGTGGGGAATCAAATCCTGTTCTCCAGATTAGAGTCCGCCACTCTTAATCACCACGCCATGCTGGCTCTTGCTTCAAATTTGGCCAGCATGTCAAACCTGCCAACCTGTCCAACCAGACACTCCACACACAGGAACTGAATAGAACCTGCAACTCGAGTCTGACCAGACGCAACCTGTGTGTTTTGTAATGTGTGGATATAGCCATTGCACCGCCCAACTGCCTGGCAGATGATTGGGCAAAGAGATCTGTAAATGGCAGAGGATATTCTTATGCCATAACCTGTGGATCAAGATGAAAGAACTCTTGAGAGACCTTCAGGCAAGAGGGAATCCTTCTACTTTCCATTTTCTTCAATCCCTCTTCTTTGGCAACTGAGCCCATAATCTACTAGTGGTTCCTGGCCCCTCGGTGATGCGGCTGGCCTCAACGCGGGCCAGGGCCTTTACAGCTCTGGCCCCGGCCTGGTGGAACGCTCTCCCTCCAACTGTCCGGGCCCTGCAGGACCTTGGTGAGTTCCACAGGGCCTGTAAGACGGAGCTTTTCCGCCGGGCCTTTAGAGGAACCGGCCGCTGATGGTGCCCCCCCTTCCTTTGGCCCCTGACATCCGGGCCGCCTGTCATCCAACGAGACTCGCCATCCCTCCCTTTTGGGGAGAGGATTTTGAACATAGAACGCTGGACGCCACTCATATTTTTATTGGTATCTATTGCATATTTTTATTGGTATCTATTGCATATTTATTAGAGTTAGTTTTCATTGTTTTATTGCTGCTTTTAAATGTTTTAGCTATCCTATATTGTATTATATCTATATGTTGTACACCGCCTGGAGCCCCTCGGGGATAGGGCAGTATAAAAGCCTAAGAAATAAATAAATAAATAATCAAATCTGGATTGTGCACAAAAATCCCCCATTAATCCTGCAGGTAATGGGTCCTGGCATTGAAGAGATGCCAGAATTGCTACATTCCTGCCTCCAGCTGTTGCTTTCACGCGGTCAGGGAAGAGGAGACAGGAGGATCTACCCATAGAGCATAAAGTGGTAGAGTCCTCTGACAGTTGAATGGACTGATCCACTTCAGCTTCAGTGGAGTGACTGCATTTTGAATGCTTTTCTCTGTCTGTCTTTTAAAACGCTCGGTGTAGAAAATAAGCCCAAGGTAAAAGGGGGCTGGGTAAGATCATGTCTTCGTGATGTGTGGATTTTCCATCGGCATGTACATTTGAAGGCTGATCTCTCTGAACATAATGGAAGATTCAAAAATACGATTCTCCACCAGCAGTCTGAAGTGGTATACCTCATTTTATTACATGGGGATTCCTGTACTTCATTCTGCAGTATTTGTAAGTCTAGCTGTGGAGCACCTTTCTGAGGACAGTAATCCTCCCACAGAATGCTATCCCATAATGCAACCTAATGACCCTGCTTCTTGCCAAGGTGAATAAGAGCATTTCCACTTGCCTCTAATGAAGCTGGAGGGTTATTTTTTTTGTGGGGGGAGGGGAAGGTTTAAAGAATAGGAACCAACGTTTGGGGTCTCTCTCACACATTCTCCCCTTTGCCATAATTCCTTCAGGATCAGGTAGTTCGTTCACTACAGTGACCTGAGGCACAAAGATTGACCCACGAGCATAGAATCAACACAGGCATTTTCATTTGAAGATGCAAGGTGGTGTTATTGCTTCTACAAACAGCTCACATGAGTAGTATGTGGTTGTGTGTTGCACAAAGGCTGTCTTTCTCGTTGACAAAGGCACCAACCTGTCAATTACAGAGGTGTGCAAATGGCCAATGAGCAGGAGAGAGAGAACTGGTGGTTATAATACAGTTCAGGCTAACAGGAAAACATGGGGGTCACCCAGGGTTTAATCTGGCCCAAGCCAGTGATTCACTATGTCACCTTTGACAAGTCTTCCAACCTCTGTGCATCTCAGACTGTTCAGCTGTAAAAATGAGTTGGGGGGGGGCGGGGCGGCGAGGAGGAACGTTACATCAAATTCCCTTGATGAAAGTCTCCCATTTACCTAATTGCTGTGCCCTTCCCCATATGTTATCACGCATATACATTTTAATATTGATCTGTAACAGAATGCCATTCTGTCTTCTGCTGAGATAGGCAACTGAGCATTTAATGCAGCTTGGCTGAAAAACCATGACTTGTTCAGTGGAAGGTTTCTGCTGGTTCCCAGAATTTTTGAGGTGGAGGAGTTCAATTTTTATTTGTTTTCTAGATACTTGTTTCCTAAACTTGGGGGGGAAAAAACTCCGAAGTAGTACAAATTGCTGGATTTGTTGCATTTAAGATCCATATGTTTAGAGAGCTGCATTGTGGAACCGTTTCTAAACATAGCTCTGTTCCACCTTAAATTCCATATGTAATTAACCTTTCACCCATAATCATCTTAGATGTGGAGGATTTAGACAACCATTATGTAATTGATCATTAGGGAAATGATGCACCGGAGATTTGAAATTTCAGTTGTCGCTTTTGCTGTAATTGTGGTCGGTTTAATGCTTATACAATTCAAACCATTTATTTTGCTTAGAAATCCTGCAGGTAGATTAATAATATAAGTGACACAAATGTACTGAAATCAACACATATACATGCATGCATTATGTTTAACCACCACTTCCTCCTTAATTCCTTTTGAACATTTTAACCGCTTGCATTTTTTAGAACAAAAACAATGTCATTGAAGTAAAACTAAAAGAAGCTGCCCAGCCAATGCACACAGAAGAACATGTTCAATTAACAGTGAGATTCTAGGTAGAGTTACTCCTCTGTCCATTGGGGACAATGAACTGTGAAGAGGATCGCTCTGTTTAAGTTTGCAGTACAAGTTATGATTGAGGAGAAGGTAAGGGTGAAATAGAAAAAAAATTAATATTATAACAGTAGTTCCACAATCTGGAATATATTCCAACTGGGGTGTTGTGTGGTGTCCTCTGAAGATGCCAGCCACAGATGCAGGCGAAACGTCAGGAGAAAATGCTACTAGAACATGGCCATACAGCCCGGACACCACACAACACCCCAGTGTTTCTGGCCATGAAAGCCTTCGACAATATATTCCAACTGTTTTTTCCCCTGTTTTCCTCTCCCCGCCAAGAATCTAACTGAAGGAGACAGAAATAGGATAATGTTTATTTTTTTCATTTATACTACAGCTCTCTCCCCAGTGGGGACCCAAAGGGGCCTATATAATTCTCTTCTCCACTTTATCCTCACAATAACATTAAGGCAGGTTAGGCCGACCGCGTGTGACTGGCTTACGATCACCCAGCAAACATTTCATAGCAAGAGCAGGAATTCGAACCAGAACGTCCAAGATCCAAGTTGACAATCAAACCCCTTTTTTGTCACACCCTCTTCCTATAAATCTTCAAGCCAAGTCCTGCCATGAAAAACCCATGGATCTTCCAGAGAACAGTTGGCAGAGGTAGATCCTGCATATTTCCGACGGTCTGGCATTATGCGGTAGCTCCATGAGAAGAACAAGGAAATGCATACTCACTTTTCCTCTATCAACTGCTTTTGATATTCTTCATATTCCTCTCGAGTCATCCCAGCCGCTGCGGCCGGATCGGCAGGGGTTGAGTCTTCGCTTTTTTCTTCGCCACCTCCACCGAGTCCCAGGTTTTTCACCTGGTTGCTCAACATGTTTTTCACTAGGAAAGCCATTTTCTTCTGTGCCTCAAAAATGTAGAAAAGCAAGCTGAGATCAGAAAAGCAAACCGCTGAAGACAATAACAATCTAGGCAGCAAATGGAATTTCTATAGCCTGGGCAGATCCTGAAGGGCACAGCGCAAGTGAAAACTGTATGCCATGAACAGGTTGTCAGCCATAATCTGGATTAAGGCAGTGAACTCCTTAGTTTCCAGAGGCAGATGGTTCAGATTACTCGCAGAAAAAAATCATTAGATGCAGCTACCTATTTTTTTTATATAAATACTTTAAGCCAATTTTCATCTTTTTAAAAAAATCACATTTGTCATTGCAATAAGGCTAAAAAATTTCCTTCGTTTTGAGATCTTCAAGCATAAAGAATGGCTCTCTGGTGGATCAAAAGACTCAGACGCACATGGTAGGACCTAGTTGATTACATGAGCTTCATGGAATCCAGCAAATCATATTGGATGGATGTGATCAACAGGGATTTGTGGTGGGGGTGGGGAGGGGCGTGGGATTCTTTTATTAGATGAGAACCAGGCTTTTATCTATCCACATTTTATCCCACTGGGTGCTGGATTTCATTTCAGTCTTCTCTGACAGACTTCTGAGAGTCAGCATGGTATAGTGGTTAAGAGCAGGTGGGAAGAGCAGGAGGTTTGGGGTGGAGCAAGCCAAAGGGTCACTTGCCCAGACGTGGGCTTAGATGGCTTGCGCCCCTGGCAACAAAGAGTCTTCAGAAAGTGGCGACTACCCATCTGGAATCTCACAGCTGCTCCAGTGTGTGATAATTTTTCATCGGCAGGTGTGCCGAGAAAAATTTAGGTGTCTGGGGGACAGCACTTGTGCTCAGAGGTGGGATCCAGCAGGTTCTCACCAGTTCCCGAGAGTGGGTTACTAATTATTTGTGTGTGCCGAGAGGGGGTTACTAATTGGGTCCGCTTTTCCATCTCCACGCCCTCACCTCCCTCTCTCGAGGAGTAAGCATTAACTGCCTTTGAACGTGAAGGTTCCATATAGCAATTGTGACTAATAATGTAACTCCCTGAACTGGGTTAATCCCTTTCAGGTACTGCAATTCATGGATTCTCAGCCTTTCGTACCTTTTATCTCACCAGTCTCTATCAAAAAACCTGTGTGTTTCACCATTGCTGTGTTCAGATTTGTGAGTTGGGGCATTTTCTATAATGTGATGATGATTTAGAAATGACCTGGTGCAAAAAAATTTGGGGGGGTCGTGGTGGGGTGGCTGCCCATGGGGGGGGGGCATCCAACTCAGGTTTTTCCCAGGGCTCAGGTTTGCTTAGGTACACCTCTGCCCCCTTTGCTGAGGGGAGGCTGGCGAGGGAACCTGTTACTAAAATTTTTGGATCCCACCACTGCTTGTGCTGCCCAGTACACAGATCAGAAGATCAGACCCCCATGCTGCGCCTTACGCTTTTGTTTACCTTGAACCAATTTCGTTCATAAAATGCTTTTTTACCACACACAAATGTTTGTTGTATTTACAATTTCTCTCAAAAGGTAGGAGGGTTATTAGCTACTTCCCTCAGGCAGCAATCTAATCTGGAGAACCAGGTTTGATTCCCCACTCCTCCACCCGAGTCACAGAGGCTTATGTGGTAAACCAGAAGTGTTTCCGCACTCCTACATTCCTGCTGGGCTAGTCACAGTTCTTTGGAACTCTCTCAGCCCCATCTACCTCACAAGGTGCCTGTTGCAGGGAGAGGAAGGGAAATTTGCTTGTAAGCCACCTTGAGTCTCCTTACAGGAGAAAAAGGTGGGATATAAATCCAAACTCCTCCTCCTCCTCTTCTTCTTAAAAGTTTTGTTACTCGCCAAAGTCACCCCAAATCAATGTTCTTATTTCTACTTGAAACACCAGTTTGTTCACAATGACCACAGTGACCAAGAGGCCAAATCCAGGGTGCAGGTATTTCTATGGAAATGAAGAGTTCTTGCTTAGCAGCTGAAATCATGAAGAACAAGGAACAGCTCTAGCTCTTGCATTTCATTCCTCATTCAATTCTTCCACAGAAGTGAAAGGTTGGCCATTCAGTTTCCCCAAGAGCAAAATGCAATAGGAGTGACCAAAGTAGCCCTCTTTACTTCTACTGGGTAGCCTGGCCCTCACTGGCAAGAATCTTGAAAGAGGGGGATAATTTGTGGGTCTGTGTCATAATAGAGCCTTCCGGAGGCCTTCCCTCCATACATACTTTTGGTGTCATGAAGATAGGAATTTTCCCGCTAAGTAATGACGACTTGAATTCTGAATTACATTGCCATGATGTTAGTGGGAGCAATTTTCACCAGTTTGCTCTTTTGAAGGATGTTGTGGGTTTTCTGGGTTGTATGGCTTTGTTCTAGTAGTGGCCCAGGAGCTGGCCTGCTGCCATGGCACCCGTCCAAGCCCCCCACTTCCCACCCCAGAGGGTCTGGGGAGGGAAGGAGGCGGCTTGGTGCCCCAGTATGGGGGGTGGGGTGGGGGAAGCCAGCTGGGCACCAGCACCCTCCCATGTGACCAAAAGGTTGTGTCCAGGGACATGGGTGATCCCATTTCCCTATAGGCAGTATGCCTCTGTTGGTTATTGATTGTTGGTTATTGATAGTTTCTGTCTTAATGATAAGCCCGGAGGAGTAAATCTGTCTCGTAGGCCCTGTGGAATTCCTGTAGGGCCCACAGGGTGCCAAAGGGGGTGATGGTTAATCCTGATATTGTTTTCATAATTGTGATCTTGATTATATTGCTTTTTAATGGGTTGGATCCAACAAAATACAAAGGCACATACACAAACCCACAGCAGTGCAATAGAACTTCTGCTTGCATAGGAAAGCAGAGGTCTTACTAATTTCTTTCGGCTATACTAATTTTGTGCCGAACCGTTACCAACAGCAGAGCAGGAAGCTGCAAAAAACGAGGAGGGTGCAGCCAACGTCCACTTCAAAAACTTGACTCTACTTTAAATTAGTTTAGAGTTATACCTGCCCCTCCCCTGGGTCACAGGGCTCGGGGAGGCTCGCAGCTGTGAATAATCAATCCACAACAATCAAACAAACAAAATCTTACAAATACAAGATAGTCAGATAATATCCCAACAAACATCAAAATAAAATATGATTAACTAGTGGGGCCCAGCCACACGTTGCTGTGGCAATTGTCCTTCTCATCACAGTGCACAACCTACACAGATGTCCATGCAGGTTCAATGATCCCCAGCATAGCCTTTTGGGGTGGTCAAATGGAATCCCTCTTTCCCTTTTCAATTCACATTGTTATATGGTGGTGTCTTGGTTTTTTAATATAATTTAACCCTTTCCATTCCACAATGGAACTGTCCAGAGTGCGAATCCCGCTGTCCATGAGGCTGGTTGACATGCACAGTCCTGGCTTGGGTAAGGCAGAACTGGGGCAAGGAGGCTATCCCAGTCAGGCAGCAGAGGCAGGGTGGCGAGGCATTCAGATTGAGGCCAACTCCCTGGGCTCTTAAAGGGCCATGTGCAAAAGAAGCGGAGCCAGTAGTGTTGGTTCGGCCCCACCCGCCGCCGGATTTTCGGGGAAGAAAAAGGTGGGCAAACCCAGCTCGCTTTTAGTAAAAGAGAGCTGTGGCGAATATGGGTGAGGAAGTGGGTAAGTGGTGGTTGGATGTGAGGGAGGGCAGAGTGAGGTGTGTGAGGATGAGCTGGATGTGTATTGTGTGGTAGTGGGTGAGGGTCAGAGAGTGAAAGTTACCGGCGTGTGAGGGAGTGAACCCCACCTGACGTCTCAGACGCCAAAGTGTGTATGTGTTTCACTTCAACCCGTATTACCTAACAGTATTGCCTATTTACTGTTTTCAATGCTCATCTCTGCCCATCTGCACGAACATCCTAAGCCCTCATACCAAGCCCTCAGGCCACAGACAGACAGGCTGCACGAACATTCTAAGGGTGAGTTAAACACAGCCAGCTTCATGGCCTGGTGCACCAGGAAAAAGACGTTTTACCTGGCTCAGGTATGGACTTTCGGCGATTTGAAGGTCCGATTACCTGCCCAGAACAGGGAAGAACGTCATGTGAAAATTTGGGGGCGAATCGTCCAGCCGTTTGGGTGTGACTAACAAAGTCACTGTTAGCTTTTTATATATATAGATTGGCAGCCTGCAATCTACATCCCAGACTCTGGATCCCAACCAGAGTTGAAGCCCCCAAAGAATTTTTGTGAACAGAAGGGGGTGTTTTCACTAACTGCCCTGTGGGTTGCTTTCCCTTATTGGCAACATTTGGGAGGTGAAGGTGCAAATACCAGGTCGTTACTGACCCATGGGATGATGTTATTAGGCTATGTTTATAAAGTGGTTTGCCATTGCCTTCCCCGGCCATCTGCATTTTACTCCCAGCAAGTTGGGTACTCCCTTTTACCAACCTCAAAGGATGGAAGGCTGAATCAACATTGGGCCGGCCACCTGAAACCGACTTCTGTCAGAATTGAACTCAGGTTGTGAGCAGGGCTTCGACTACAGTATGGCAGCTTCCCATTCTGCGTCAATTCTTAGTCAACCAACGAGGCCGGTTTCAACATGAATCAACACACAAGGAGGCTCCCAGGATGGCCCTTGCTAGATTCTGATTCTGCTATACTGATACAGATGGATGATATCATCAATTCACGTGGAAGGAAATATTACAAAAAGCCAAGCCACAAATATTTTTATGATGCAAAAGATGTATATGTGCTTGAAGTGAACGGTGCATAAACAGGAGTTGCACAAAAAATGACATCCAGTTGGAAGTTTTCCATGGCCAGATAGGAGTTGATTTGGTTCGAAATGGCTCAGACTGAAGGGTGCTTTCAGCAGAGGTGTATCTAGGAAAAATGTAGCCTGGTGCAAAATCTGAGTGTGCCCCCCCCCCCCCCCGGTATGGGTGGCCGACCTCTCCCACCACGACCAAACCTTTTTTGTACCAGGCCTTGAAGTCAGTGTATGGACCCTGGAGGAAGGAGGAGGGGTATGGGGGCAATTTTCCAACCCCCACATGACCAAATGGCTGCAGCCCAGGGACATTTGACCCCATATATTCCCTCTAGGGAAAGACTTGAGATTCCAGATGTTATGGATTCATATCAGTTCTTCGTCAGCATGGCCAATCGGCCATGCTGACAGGGGCTGATGGGAATTCTAGTCCATAACATCTGGAGTGCCAAAGGTTCGCCACCACTGCCCTAGGCAGTACGCCCCTGGCTTTCAGTCTCTGTTTTAAAAGGGTACACATGCATGATTTGATTAGGAGTCAGTGCATTATAAACAGGGATTTCTAAGCATTTGCATAACTTGAAATCTTCTTGGGGCAGAGACATAGCACCGTGACAACTCTGTGAGCTACCACAAAGAACGTACAGTCAATTATTGGGTATAGATTTAACAACCTTCGAGATTATTCCCATGGGTCTCTCAACATAGCCACCATTTCTTTGGACATACGGGAGGAGTCATTCTTAGCTGATCCCTTAATCCACCTTACCTTTCTAATTAAAGTACTCCCTCCTCCAAAAGAAGCACAGGATGTTCAGTAATCCAAGATGATCACTTGTTAATCAGTAGTGATCGACTTTTCTTTAGAAAACAGGATGGCATTTTGGACTAAACACGCTTATACTTTTTTTTTTTTTTTGCTTCATAGAAAAGAAAACAAACCAGGTCTCAACCTACCGGTATATTGTTATTTTCTTTTAAAATTCCCTGAGAAATTTAATATATTTCCTTGCATATTTCATGACTTACTTATAGAAGGTAGATTTTCCCGGCTGCGTTCAGCTGCTCTGAGCTTGAATATGGCTGTGAGAAAAGATCTTAAAACATAACACACTGTTAATAATTTAATAATAGTGTACAACCACTGTCTAATACCTAATGCCAATAAAGGTTATTGTGATTGTGTGATTGTGATTGTGATTGTGACATAACACACTGGTTTTCAGGGTCTCAGTTGAAATGTATCCTCTTTGGGTTCCATTTTAGGGAGGAAAAAGAGGTTCATAAAAGTTTCCAATAGATAATAGCAGAGTTTTCCAAGAAAAAAAAGTAAAACCACACAGGGTTAACCCAACACTCCCAACCGTCCCCTTCCATTAGCAGACACAGGAGAGTGTTAGGAATCAACAAAATTTCTTTGGATAGGTTAAATTTTGCTCTGATGATCATTAACATTTATTTAGAATTTTCATTTCCAAGGCAAAGCACATTCGCCCATCTTGAGCCAAAGGCATTTTACTCAACAAATGAATATGCACATTCAGCTTTCTAATTCTCGTGCCCTCATGAAGAGAGCTTGGATGCTCAACTGCTAGTACAGGGGTGGGCAATTATTTTTTCCATGGGGCCGCATAAGAAACAGAAAATATTGTGGAGGGCCAGGCCCAAAAGACTGAACTCAATTCTGCATAATATTTATTGTATTTCATTTATATAAAAAGCAGTAAAATAGCATTGTTTTGACAAGCCCTGGCAAGACTAGTATATGTTAAAGTTATGCAATGAAAAGTGAGGTTGCCGTCCAAAAAAATTATGCAATGCAAAAAGTTATGCAATGAAAAAGTGAGGTTGCCTTCCAAAAAATCAGAGGTGTAGGCCTCTCCTTCTATAGAATATGTAATTAGACCAATGGAAAATGAATAGCAACATAAAGTTTTAGTACGTCAAGGAAGCTCTTTATTAATTTTACTTATTTATTTTAAATGTTACTTAACCTCCTTTCTGCATACACGGGTTAAAAGTTAGGGTCATCCTATGTAGGGTCGGATGTGGCTCCATGTGGGTCAGAGTACCGCTTGCCCAGGTCTGTGCTAGTAGGTAGGAGAAAGTGTCCAATTAAAATTCTCATTTACAAAGCAAAAATCAGAACGCGTGGGCAAGAGGAACTAAATCTTGCCCCACCCATCACCTTTTCTTACTGTGCATTTTTAATTTCAAAATGTTTCCTCCTCACATGAAGAGTTTGGATTTATAACCCCCCCCCCTTTCTGTCCAGTAAGGAGATTCAAAGGGGCTTTCCCTTCCTCTCCCCACAACAGACACCTTGTCAAGCAGGTGGGGCTGAGAGTTCCAAAGAACTGTGACCGTCCCAAGGTCACCCAGCAGGAATGTGTAGGAGTGGAGAAACAAATCTGGTTGGCCAGATAAGACTCCACTGCTTATTTTTATTGTTTGGATTTGTAGACCGCCCCATCCCCAAGGGGCTCTGGGCGATGTACAACAATATCCACATATATACAATATATCATAAGGTTCACAATAGTTACCACATAACAATCATTACGTTTGCTAAAATCCAATAAAATCCATTAAAAACAGCAGTCAATGCAAAAATATCAGGCGTCCCAAAACCCAATTTATTAGGAGCCTCCCTAAAAGGAGGGAACGGCTGGACTCCTCCTCAGGAGGGTAGCATAGATGGAAACAAAAATGAGATGGTAAAATAAATGCGGAGGGGGAGGGGGTGCGCCCTTCAGCGACTGGACACTCCAAGGGCCCGGCGGAACAACTCAGTCTTACAGGCCCTGCGGAACTCACAATTAAGATCCACTTGGGTGAGGGGCCTGAGCCACAGCTGGAAGGAAGAGTGTTCCACTCAGGCCGGGCCAGGGCCGGGTGAAGCGTCTCCACGGGCCGGGCCCGCGGTGGAGGCTACCGCCGTGATCCCCCCCATTATGTGGGGGAATGAGGAATCAAACCTGGTTCAGCAGATTAGAGTCCATCTGCTCTTAACCACTATACCACGCTGGCAGATGGCAGATTTAATTAGTTAGTGGTAAAAAAATTCCATTTACCCCATCTTCTGATTTTTGTTTTAGATAAACACTCCACACCTTGCTTTCTTGGCATGTGAATGGGAAGCTGTTTTTCACCTCTACTAGCTGTTTGGGAAGTGATAGGACAGTGATGGCGAACCTTTTCGAGACCGAGTGCCCAAATTGCAAACCCCAAAACCCACTTCTTTATCGCAAAGTGCCAACTTGGCGAATTCAAACCTGGAATCTTGAGGTTTTAGTTTTACAGGAAAACGCGGTTATCTTTCGGTGGGCGCAGTGCGTACTCGGGAGTAAGTTTGGTGGTAGTCGGTTGGCTTTGCTTTTTGAAGCAACTGCGCAGAACTCTTCCTTAACAGATGAATCGCATGACCCTAGAAGGGTTTGCTCAGAAGCAAGGCCCATTGCCAGCAACTGAGCTTACTCCCAGGTAAAGGATCACGCTTTAGTTCTTCACATGAAAATCAATGGGGTTTAACAGTGCTTAGCAGGGTTACCTACACTGCTTCCCCAAAATTAGGTCTTAGGTTTAATGCTAATAATCGAGCTCAGTGGCCCGCCAGCCTAGATGTGTGTGTGTGTGGGGGGTGAGTCTGTTTGTGTGTGCCCACAGAAAGGGCTCTGAGTGCCACCTCTGGCACCCGTGCCATAGGTTCGCCACCACTGTGATAGGATGATTGCTTTTGGGGAAGGCTGCAGCCAAGTTTTCCATGAAATTTGGTTTTACACTCATGTCTCGCATGCATTCATCCTCATCGAAGATCTCATCTGATTTGGCCCTGCCTTGTTAGAACGAGGAGACACTTATTTCTGCTCCATTACTGCAGCTGCTCCATTACTGGAGCATATGAACAAGTAATTTTCCTTGCAAATACTCTGCCTGGTGGTCGGAAAACTAGCTTCAGATTGTGCCAAGCCAAAAAAAAAAAATGTGCCTTTTGCAGATGAACCCATGTAGCATCAGAACAGTGAACCTGCACATTAGAGAATTAAGAGAACAATTAGAATCAGTTGTTGGTAGGAAATGGAATGTTGTGCATAGAATCACATCTGGAGATGATCTTCTTTGGTGGGAAGATCTGCTAGCTTGCCTGGGTGGAAGACGCCCCTGAGAGTTCAACTGACTGCTAAGGTACTCTTTCCAGGCTTCCCTTGCTTCACTCACCTCTTGAAGAACAGGCTGAGACACACCTAGATGTTAAAATCTGTGGAGGGAAACTGCCAAGTGGCAGAGCACATACTGAACTTGCAGGATTTGCAGGAGACTCTATCTCTGTCCTCCTCCGGCCTAAAAGTCTGTAAGTGACTCCACCACTGCCTTGCTCGCTTTGTGAATAACAAACTATATGTAGAAAATAATTGCTTACTTGCTTTTCCTTTCTTTCCAAGGTATAGACCACCGCCACCAGGAATTTAATTCCAACCCTCTTTTATACTTTCTCCTGAAGTCAGAGCTCTACAGCGGTTTTGAAGGTCTATACGGTTTTGAGGAAGAAACCCTCATAAGTTACTGGTGTAGAATTCCAGATTAATTTCTACACATTAAATGTTTATTTGTAGTTTAGCTTAATAATTACAATAAGTAATTTATCTTCTCTCTACAAAGAGCAAAACAATTTGAGGAAGTAACTTCTGGCTGAGGTGACTTTCACTTCATATAAATCCACTTTCCTACTTATATCTCTGTGACCATATTAGGATTTGCCTCCATTTCTGATCTCCCAACGTCTTCTATGTGTACTCCACCTATTTCTCGGGGCAGCTTGGTACTTTATATAACACTAGGAAGGATTCTAGTCAGAAATCTGTTTTCTAGGCTGTTGACATCATACTTCAGCCCCTTCTCACTGTCTTCTCCCCACTGACTGACCCACTCTCTCCCTTAAAAAACAACAACCCTTCACTGCTTCTCTCAAGTGTCACTCTCTCATCCCCTTTCTTCAACAACTTATTTCTCATTTAAAGAAACACATACACACATTGGAAATCATTAAGCTCACCCACCAAACGTCACCTGGAGCACCGGTCTAACTGTGCTGCGGCCTAGTCACTGTGCTACTTAAACCTACGATAAGACCACACTTGGTATATAGTTCAGGTCCCCACACCTAAAAAGAGAGATATAATTGAGCTCAAGAAGGGGAGAAAAGCTCAACCAAAATGATCAGAGGGCCTGACCAGCTGCCCCTGTGAGAAGCGGTTAAAAGGCTTATGGCTGCTTAGCTTAGAAAGAAGGCAAAGAAGACAGGCTAGAGCAGGGGTAGGGAACCTGCGGCTCTCCAGATGTTCAGGAACTACAATTCCCATCAGCCTCTGTCAGCATGGCCAATTGGCCATGCTGGTAGGGGCTGATGGGAATTGTAGTTCCTGAACATCTGGAGAGCCGCAGGTTCCCTACCCCTGGGCTAGAGGGTCTATACAATTATGCGTGGTGTTGAGAGGGAGGACAAGGAAAACCTTCTCTCATAATACCAGAACGTGGGGTCACCTGCTGAAACTGAAGTGTGAGAGATTCAAAACATGCAAAAGGAAGTATTTCTTCACACAGTTAAGCTGTGGAACTCCCTGCACCAGGATGTGGCGATGGCTGCCAATCTGGAAGGCTTGAAGAAGAAGAAGAAGAGTTTGGATTTATATCCCCCCTTTCTCTCCTGCAGGAGACTCAAAGGGGCTTACAATCTCCTTGCCCTTCCCCCCTCACAACAAACACCCTGTGAGGTAGGTGGGGCTGAGAGAGCTCCGAGAAGCTGTGACTAGCCCAAGGTCACCCAGCTGGCGTGTGTGGGAGTGTACAGGCTAATCTGAATTCCCCAGAGAAGCCTCCACAGCTCAGGCGGCAGAGCTGGGAATCAAACCCGGTTCCTCCAGATTAGATACATGAGCTCTTAACCTCCCACGCCACTGCTGCTCCTGCTGCTTAAGAAGGGAATGGACATGTTCATGGAGCATAGGGCTATCTGTGGCTACTAGTCATGATGCATGTGTATCTCTATAGTCCCAGGGGAGCATCCCTATTATATTAGGTGGTGTGGAACAGAGACAGGAAATGGTGCTGCAGTCATCTTGCTCGTGGGCATCCTAGAGGCACCTGCTTGGCCACTGTGGGATCTGCTGGATCTGATGTGCCCTTGGTCTGGTCCAACATGACTTTTCTTATGTTCTTGTGGACCAGGGTAAAGCAGCTTTGTGGAACAACAGAATCACAAAGGATGAAATGCACGGAGGAAAGCCTTAAGGTCCTTCTAATTTCTACCTGTGACTTGACACATAACCCTGAGTAACTGATAAAGAATCCAGACCTTGCTTCCTCATCCCAGCCGTGTACCTTTGCTGATTTACAAATTTCAACACAGCGTACTAAAATATGTGCATTTATTCAAATAAGATTCTGAACTTGTCAACTGTTTGAATTTTGAGACAACAGGACAGCTTTTTTTTTTTAAGCATTACAGGAGTCGATGGTACAATTAAATTCTCTTTCAGTTGTGTTTCTACAAAACGGCGACAGAAGCTGAGTGGGGTTGCACAAACCATACAGTTGAGTCATCCAGCGCTTGTCTGTTTCAAGCTTTCCCCACTAGCCTTAACACGAGCAACCGTGATCGATGCGGAATTGAAGCAAGTTGCCTTGCGCTAGGTTTGCAACTTGTGAATGCATCCTACAGGCTGAGGAAGTCAGAAATAGGAATCAACGAATTAGCAAACGGGCTTTTGGGAGACCGACTATAAAAAGACATGGAGAGCTTGTGACATGCCTCTGAAGATGCCAGGTATAAACCACGGTCACACGGCCTGGAAAACCCACAACAGCCAGTATGAAAAGACTATCTGACCACATGCACAGAAGAACACCTGGGTTTACCCAGGGTACCATCCTGGACCGCAGCCCCTCCAAAGACTTCAAGGGGGGCTGTATGGGACAAATCCTGGCAAAGTAGAAGAAATACAACTATTTAGGTCTGTTTTGTATTTTGTCCACTCCCAATTTCCGAAAAGCCAAATTTCCGTAGGCCTTCGAAGAGACTGTGCCCAACATATCTTTCCAGCCTGCAGGATGCCTTCAAAATCCTGGTTTTATTCCTCCTGATTACAAAGTACAGCACCACTAGTTGCTTCAATATTTTAATTCTCCAATTTAACGCAGCACAGCTGGGAAAGGTTCACATGATGCAGAAACCAAACACAGACCATGTTTCCAAACTGATGTTTGCGATCTCGACTGCTCCAGCGTGTTCCAAAAATAAACACCGCCCCGAAAGAAGCCGTCCTTTTGGCATGAAAAAAAAAATATGCACGGAAAGTTATCCTTATGTCGCAGACGTGGGCTCCTCTTTGGCACCGGTAGTTGGGAGCCAACGGTGAACGCTGAAAACGCAAACAATCCCTTAAAGAAGAAAATACCTTATTTAAAAAACTACACTAAACTTTTAATATCTGTTTTAGTCCAAGGCACCTGTAAGAATACTTGCTGGTGTGAACTCGGGAGGGAGTTGTGGCACCACACGATTGTGCTGTTCTGGCTATTCTGAAGGATGTTGTTCATTTGTTCTTACTTGTGACTTTAATTATTTTGTTTTGTGTGGTTGTTTAGACAGAGGGTTAGTTTGGAGCAGCCGCTTCTTCTAGCAGAGCTGTAAACAAGAGTCTCAGCATCACTGAGAAAGGTTATCGTGTACAATCCAGGACATAATGCAATGGATACCATCCGGAAGGAGAGATGCATGATTTCATTTGAGAAGCGTTGCATAGATCTGTTCTTTCAAGTGGTCAGGGGCAAGAGCAGTCACAAGGTACGTAATTCCAAAATGCGGTCAGGCTGCAGGCATCTTTGAAATCCTCCCCAAAGCCTGCTCTTCTGCTAATATTTGACTCTTCAGTTTAAGAATTAAGTAGCAGCCTCCAGTCAGTCGCAGTTCTGTAGGTGTTTAAAAATGGGACTTGAAGACAACAACAGAAAGACAAGTCTGCGATGCCAACCGAGGTAAATCAAATTCACATGCTGAATTGGGGAATTTGCTTCCCCTCGCCCCCCTGAACAAAATACTTACAGGATAGCATTACTCCAAGTAGAAATATATGTACTGTACAACAGTGGATTACACACTAAACCATTCAGAAAGAGCTGGAAGATTAATAATGGTACAGTCTGTAGGAATGCTGTTAAGGTAACACACATCATGTTCCTGGCCAAACATACGTCAAGTTTTGGGAACTGTCCTGCCATTCTGAAGGGCTCATTACCACACCTGTATGGTTTGCAACAACACTCAGTGGCTCGGTACCACCACTAGATTCTATGCTAACAAGCCAAATTAATTTTAACCTCATGCATGTTAAGATCTCTTCGCTGAAGAGAGATTAAAGAACACTTTTACAAAAGTCTACTCAGCGTACAAAGTAGTATACCAAAACATGCTCAAAAGAGGGACAATGTCTCGCGCTGAATGTGTTCTCCTGCATCCACAAAAGAAAAAATCCCAAGATGTTGGTCCACAACATGTTTTGTTCTGGAGATGTCTTCATTAAATGCCTTTGCTGGTCACAGTCGTTTTTAGGTCAGGTTTGCGACATATTAAATTACTTTTTTTTTTACAACCCTCTTTCCATAAGAACAGAAGGGAGGTGCAGTTTGAAAATCTTCCCCCCCTCCACAGAAAGAAAATTCTGATGTATAATGTTTCATGACAAGATTTCCCACAGGCCAAAATGATAAAAGTAAACCAAGGACCTTTTTTTTGTCCTGCTTCTCTAACTGGGGAAATGTCTTGACAGCAGGTTAAAGGACATATTCCAGCTTCGGCCAGAAACCAAAGGAGGGCCAAACTTGCCTTGGTTTTGTTCCAGTCAGTCAATTTCACAATATTTTGAATCCAGAATTCAGTGTATTCATCCACAACTCAATAATTTACAATATTGAAGCATTCTTAAACGCTAGGGTTTCCCTCACTCGCAACTCACGAACTGCTCGGCCAGGACAACTGGCCATCAAAAGAACTTCTTAGCGGCCGCTTCTTGCTGACTCCTGAAACCACACAAAGAGAAAAGCCCATCAATTCAAGACTGGAAGGAGAAGAAGAAGAAGAAGAGTTTGGATTTATATCCCCCCTTTCTCTCCTGCAGGAGACTCAAAGGGGCTTACAATCTCCTTGCCCTTCCCCCCTCACAACAAACACCCTGTGAGGTAGGTGGGGCTGAGAGAGCTCCGAGAAGCTGTGACTAGCCCAAGGTCACCCAGCTGGCGTGTGTGGTCTCTTGTTTGAAGGCAGAGGCACACCTTTCAGATCCAGGACAAAGATCATTCTTCATCTGGAAACTACTAAATCCAAACATCCAAGCAGAGGCGTAGCAAGGGGGAAATGTGCCCGGTGCACCGGTGCGTTCCCCGCCCTCGCCACACCCCCACAGGGGCATGCACCCAGTGCATCATGTCCCCAGCCCCCGAGCCCCCTGGAGCTACGCCCCTGCATCCAAGTAGCACTGACCAAGCTATACAAGAAAAGTCTGAGAGACTTGGAACTGTTTGGTCAGGAGAAGAGGAGGTTGAGGGGGGACATGATTGCTCTTTTTAAGTATTTGAAGGGCTGTCATTTAGGCCCCTTCCGCACATGCAAAATAATGCACTTTCAATGGGGTGTTGTGTGGTTTCCGGGCTGTATGGCCGTGTTCTAGTAGCATTTTTTTCCTGACGTCAGGAGAAAATGCTGCTAGAACATGGCCATACAGCCTGGAAACCACATAACACCCCAGTGATTCTGGCCGTGAAAGCCTTCGACAATACAATGCACTTTCAATCCACTTTCGCAATTGTTTGCGAGTGGATTTTGCTATTCTGCACAGCTACAAAGTGGACTGAAAGTGGATTGAAAGTGCATTATTCCGCATGTGCGGAAGGGGCCTTAGAGGAGGGCAGGGAGCTGCTCCTGTTGGCAGCAGAGGACGGGACTCGCAATAATGGGTTTAAAGATATAGAAAGATACAGGGTGGACAATAACAGTTGTGTATTAATGGAATCAACTACCCAGGGAGGCGGCGAGTTCCCTCCCTGGCAGTCTTTAAGCACTGGCTGGACAGACACTCATTTGAGGTGCTCTAGGCTGATCCTGCATTGAGCAGGGGGTTGGACTAGATGGCCTGTATGGCTCCTTCCAAGTCTCCGATTCTTTGATCCTAATTTCACTTATATTGAGCCCCATACACAAATTACACTACTTTCAATGTTTAAAAAATAATCATCATTGCATGAACTCCTGAAACCAGGCACATGGACTTATGGGATACGATGCCAAGTTTTGGAGCTACTCCAAGCACTTGTGAAAGTGCTGATCTGCTGGTCTTTGGGCTCTTGCCTGCGTAGGCTGGAAGGGGCTGGTGGGCCCAAACCTTGGAAAAGAACAAAGCCACAGACCGACTTTTTAAACAGCCGCACGCAGGAAGGACAGCCTAAGCGGATAGGCCCAGGCTGATAAGCCTCTAAGGGCTGCATCACAGACTACATGGCAGCTGAATATGGGGGGGGCAATGCCTCCGCTGCAAAATACCTTTTTGAAAGCAGTGCTTAAATCTTTCAACGGCTGCCTCCTGCACATAACTCCCCCCCCCCCCGCTCTCTTGGGATCTGAGAGATAAAAAAAGAGGACTGGTCTTTAGGTTTGTGGTGGGGGAGCAAGTTTCAGGAAGGAAAATGCATGAGCAACTAAGCACAAAAGTGCTCTGCTGTGGCCTGTGAATAACCCCGCACTGACATGGCAAAAAAAAAATCATCCCTCTGTTTCTTGACTGGTTCACTACTTTATTGACTGGCTCAGAGGCCAAGGAGGCCGGTAGGTCCCCCCCCCCCCCCTCCCACCAGGTGTCCCCTTCATAAGGGCCACTTCACAAGCTGAACTAGTCAGTTCTGCTGAAGCACATTAGGACAAAATGGTTTGTTCTGAGCCCAGTCCGAACGGCGGCTTACCTGTACATGATGTAGCTGACAAACAGCACCGTTTGGACTGCCACGAATATAAAGAAATGCGTTGTTGATAAACATGATGGAAACGGAGGCAGCTCTGGACATTTGGGTTTTTCATTTGACGGCTGGAAAGCAAGAGAGATCGCTCAGCAAGTGCCGGGGATGAATATATTCAGTATGGGTTCCTAAAGACCTGCTTTAGAAGCTAAGACGTCGCATGCTCCAGTGTTAAATAACTCAGGTCTTTCTGGCCAGGGTTGCCTTTGGCATTTCCTGAATCAGACATTGAGATGACTTGAGCCAGACCTGGCCCAGAGAGCTCTTCAGTGTGTTGAAATCATTTGTCAGACAGAAGCAGTGTAAAAGGGTTTGAATTTATGCCCTACTTTTCTCAACTGTGATGCGTCACGTGTAGAAATGGGGGAAACAAATCCAGATATGAGTGCACCACTCTTAACCACAACACCTCTGTTAATTCTCCTGACACAACAAAGATTTCAGCAAGGTTAAGGGTGGCAGAAAGGGCTGCAGTACTGAGCATGCTGACTTGGATGCAAAACTCTTATCAAAGAAGAAGAGGAGTTTGGATTTATACCCCACCTTTCTCTCCCGTATGGAGACAGAAGGTGGCTTACAAGCTCCTTTCTCTTCCTCTCCCCACAACAGACACCTGGTGAGGTAAGTGGGGCTGAGAGAGTTCTGAGAGAACTGTGACTAGCCCAAGGTCACCCAGCAGGAATGCAGAAACACATCTGGTTCACCAAATAAGCCCCCGCCACTTAGGTGGAGGAGTGGGGAATCAAACCCGGTTTTCCAGATTAGAATCCACCTGCTCTTAACCACTACATCACGCTGGCTCTCAAGTGGTAGTCTCTAATCTGGAGAACTGGGCTTGTTTCCCCATTCCTCCACATGAAAACTCAGACAGAAGCCTTTGTCGGCATTATAAATTACCATATTACAATATTAAAAACAAAAAAGGGACCGTTTATCTATTAACTGAACCCATTAAAATACATTGAAAAATGTGCATTAGATATCTACATACAGACCCCGTATACAGAAAACAAAGAGAGCTAAATTCACCATGACTATTTTATGGAGAGCGATTACGCTTAGCCAGGTAATGCTTCAGAAAGTTCGGAGCATTTTCACATGAAAGCTGCTGGGTGACCTTGGGCCGGTCACAGTTCTCTCAGAACTCTTAGCCCCGCCTACCTCGCCAGGTGTCTGTTGTGGGGAGGGCACGCGAAGGGATTTGCAAGCCACTTTGGAACTCCTTAAACAGAGACAGAAGCGGGATACGAAACCCAGCTTCTTCTTCCTCTTTCCAAGCCAATGGGCTCATGATCATTGCCCAGAAGCCCACACACAGCCTGTGAGATAAGCCCGCTCTCAGCTTCCCTGGATGGCTCAGTGGCTGATGGGAATTGCAGTTCCTGAACATCTGGAGAGCCGCAGGTTCCCTACCCCTGGGCTAGCCCAATCGCATCGGATCTCAGAAGCTGGTTAGTACTTGGATGGGAGATCGTCAAGGTAGTCCCGGGTTGCTATGCAGAGGCTGACAATGGCAAACCACCTGCACCAGAACCCCCTATGGGGTTAGCATAAGTCGGCAGCCACTTGTGAGCACTTTCCACCACAGTGGATGCGACCGATGACCCCATCACATCTCCTTGGGCTTTTGGTGGCAGTGAGTGAGCCACCAAAAGAAGATCCCAGTACCATGTTTCTCTGGACTAGGTGCTCGATGTCCCTCTTCACTACGTGGAGATGCTCTTTGATGTCATTGAAGTGTTGGGTTGTTTCGTAGATGGCACCAGCAGAGTTGGGATGCTGAACACTGCCGACTAGCCTCAACGCCTCTCCCATGGAGTTTCTGGAAAGAGACAAAAGGACCCTCTCAATCGCTTCCATTCTTAGCCCCCCCAAGGCACGATTAGGAGCTTCTCACTACGATTCCAAGACTAAAACATTAACCATTCCTTGGCAAGTGGCCCCTCTATTAGCTAAGTTGAAGGTCAGCCCAATCTTGTCAGATCTCAGAAGCTAAGCAGGCAAGTGTTTAGAGGGGAGACCGTAAAAAAACACCAGGGTCGTGACATGGAGGCAGGCAATGGCAAACCAACTCTGAATGTCTCTTGCCTTGAAAGCCCCACTAGGGGTTATCACAAGTTGGATGTGACTTGACAGAAAAAAAGGGGCCAATGGAGTCTGAGAAAGAGGCAAGAAGCAGAGCCCCTCTTCTAACACAACTGATGTTCTACCAGAGCCCTCCCTTTATTCACTCACAGCTCTTCATCCCTACAAAGTAGAAAATGCAGATCAGCTGTGGAGTGTCCACATGAGGCTGCCTTATACTGAAACACACCACAGGAACATCAAGGTCACCACTGCCCACTTAGACTGACAGCGACTCTCCAGGGTCTCAGGCTGAGATCCTGCCCATCACCTGCTGCTCAGTCCTTTTAGTTGGAGAAGCCAGAGATTGAACCTGGGACCTTCTGATTGCAAAGCAGATGTTTTACCCCTGAGCCAAGGCCCAGCGTAAAGCCAGAATGCTGCCAAAGACCTGGGAAAAGGGGTCAACAAAACTCTTCGCTTGGCTGTGCTGTTTGTGGGAACAGGACCACAAATGCTGCTGACTGTTCGGACCTCACGGCACTCAAAATGACCCCCATCCCCCAGTCAAAACTTCCATGGGGCAGAGAAAGAAGAACAAGTCTCTTAAGCTGACCAGCACTGATCAAGGACAAAAGCCTGTTTGGGTGTGGAGTCTGACTGTATCCCTGCATCTTGCCCCATCAAGAAACACTGAGAAAGGCATGAAAGTAGACTGTGTCCCGGCCTATCAACTACCTCCAGCTCCTAAGGAGCACCAAACATGTGCTCTAGTTCAGGCTGTAAGCTGCCTGTGACGTCCTGTCATCTTTATTATATTTATACCCCACCTTTCTGCCATCATGAAACTCAGGGAATCAATAATGACCTGGACAAGACTCAGGAATGTAAAATTTCTAAACATTTCTGAAGCCACTGGGAGGGAGGGAATTAATCCCTCCTCTTCCATACCAACTTCACTATCCAACCTAAACTAATTTACAGCCTTAATGTAATATGCATCATTTACAACTTAAGGTAACATATAGAACTGTACCACTTATTATATTTATAGAATTCAAAAGTATAAGTGCCTTAGTTTTCTGCAAGCAAAACTGTAAAGACATCCAATATTTCAGAGCTGTGAACTGCTGGATTCTATCTTAACTAGGCACATGTGTCTTGGGTGTTTGTTCTTCCTACCCCTCCGATGACCATGACCTGGAAGGCCCAGGTTGGCCCGATCTTGTCAGATCTCAGAAGCCAAGCAAAGTTGTCCCCATTAGAAGTCAGGTGGGAGACTACTAAGGAAGCCTACGGTTGCAGGCAATGACGAACCACCTCTGAACTCTCTTGCCTTGAAAACCCCATATGGTTGCCTTGCCTTGAAAACCCCATATGGCTGCCATATCGGCTGTGACTTGACAGCGTCTCCTACTACCACCATCCCTCAGCTACCAAAAAACAGAAGAGGAAAGTAGAATTTTTTTTGGTAGTAAACAAAAGGAAATATCCAGTTTGGACAGAAACACAGAGTCACAGAGTCTATACCAGGGATGGCCAACCTATGGAACTCCACATGTTCATGGACTACAATTCCCATCAGCCCCTTCCAGCATGGCCATAGGTTGGCCACCCCTGGTTTTTACCAAATCAACGGACTATCAAGTTACATTTTACACCACTGAATTTTCAGTTTGTTATCAAAAATATTATAGCATTTTCTTGCTCCAACTATTCACGTCTGAACAAATGCATTCTTGCAAGCATGGGGGACAGCAGACACAGATATTACCCAGTACTGCAAATCTGTAGAAAGTTTCATGATGCCCACAATTAATTTGTTTTCCAGTACTCCCACACATTTCCTAGTTTTTCCACCTGGAAAGAAAAAAAAATGCCCCTCCCCCATCTTCTCCAGGTTTTTTTACATTGCTAGCCAGAGCTGTTTAACTTCAACAAGGCTGCCGAAGCGTGTGTTTTCTAAGCATACCCTGGAACATCTTTATCTTCTGGTCACTGTAAAGGGCCACTCACGTGGCAAATATTAAAAATGATAATCACAACTTTAAGTATTTTCCAAATCATAATCAGTCAGGAGAATTTATCTCCATTTTCCCAAGGGAACTGGCTCCCCCCCTCCCCCCCAATACTCTGAAGTACCAAGCTCTCCAAATTATTTTACTGGCTTTAAAAACTGTGCCCATCAAGCGCAATATATTGCTATGAAAATGTAGAACAGATGAGCTTTGCATAAAGAAAGGAGTTCTTGGCCAAATTGAGGCTTGGTTTCTAATGCTGCTTTGAATCTAAGTCTCCCAAAGCTTTGGATAATATCATAATTCCCAAGGAAGTCAAATTCTGTTTGTTTTTTTTAAAAAAAGGCAAACAGAACTGTTCGATGCCCTTGTGTAAGAAATAAAGAGGAAGCTTTAGGGATAAGAGAAGATTTAGGGATGAGGGTCACGATTACCTTTTACAGGACAATTTCATTTCCTGCAGGCATCAATGCAATATGTAGCATTATCTTGGCATTTCAACTTTGTACAAAAAACAAACAAATTAAACCCATAAAAAATGCAGATGCTGAAATGTGATTAGACATCTAAACGGATCAGGGTGGTTCTTAATCAATATGTTTAGATGCATTTTCCCTATTGTGATGCTTCTTTCCAGTTGCAAAGAGGATTAATGGCTCCTGCGAGATATCATCATATGATTGATAATCCCATCTCAACGTTAACAGAATAATCAACATTTGTTTCTTGAACCAGATTTTCATTTACTTGAAACTGCAACTCTCGGCTTAAGCTTCTCCTCCCTATGAACAGAGAGAGAAAAAAATTCCCAACCAAAAAAGACTGGGCGAAGCAAAGAAGGTTGAGAGCGCAAACAAGCAAGACAAAAACAATATGATGCAATAGGCAAATCAACAATTTATGTGCGCAAAATATAACACCAATAAACCAATTGAAACACAGGAAACAATTCTGCACATACAGCAAGACATGCTAGCTGTCAAAAACCGTAAAAGAAAATGCCAAGTGTGTTTCAGCATAAAGTTGTAACTGAAATTAAAATCATATCTAGCTCAAACTATAAAAGACGTAATAAATCAAAAGAGCCAGCAAGATAACCAAATTAGTTGGAGTTCATTATATACAGTGGAACCTCGGATTTCGCCGATATCCATCTGGCGATTATTGGTGAAATCCGAAATCGGCGATTTCCGAAACTGCGCTGTTTGTGCATGCGTAATGTTTGCGCATACGCGAACAACATAGCAAATTGTGTAAATTACGCAATTTACGTTGGCGAAATCCGAGACTGTTGGCGAAATCCGAGATGTTCTAACGCCCAGCAGCGACTGGTGAAAACCAAAATTGGCGATTTCTGAAGGCGCTGATTTCTGAGGTTCCACTGTATTCCTTATATGAAATCAAGTTTCAAATATTTCCTTATCTGGGCATCTCTAGTCCAGAATCTCCAACATGGGCATCATGGGGACCGCTGCTATCTTTGCTGGTGCCTTCCAAGTGTTTTTGAAAAGTGGGTGGATCAGTTGCGGCTTCTGCTTCGCAAGACTTCTGATTGGCTGTGCAGA
This sequence comes from Sphaerodactylus townsendi, assembly GCF_021028975.2. Lineage (NCBI taxonomy): Eukaryota > Metazoa > Chordata > Lepidosauria > Squamata > Sphaerodactylidae > Sphaerodactylus > Sphaerodactylus townsendi. The sequence continues at coordinate 18,999,821 of NC_059431.1, forward strand.
TTTTTAAAATCATTGCTTCTAGCTGCATTTGCCACCACAGCACAAGGATCTTCACCACGTAACTGACGGTAAACCACGGCAGCCATTTTGTAGCTGGCTCTGCCTCCCGAAAGAGGGAATTTAACCTACACTGACACAGCTTTGCCAGTTATGCCCAGGCTCCCTATACTGATATTAGCCCTCTGATGTCTTTAAAGAACTATAATGGCACAAATAGGTAGGTGTGCTTGTCTGTTACCAAAATCATGGAGGGATGCAAAAATTAAACTCCCCCTCCCCTCCTTATAAGGCAACAAGCTTGAATCGGGGGCCCAAACAGCTCTAATTTAATGCTCTTACAGCCTTACTTCCTACTTTGGCAACTCTATCTGCCCCCCGCCCCCCCTATTTATGACATATTATTTCAGACAGTTTTTCACGCTGTTTCTAATCTTTGTGAACCTAGCTCTGTTGCACTGCTGCTGGACATCACATGGTGTTTGAGTGTGCTGCTTTACACTATGTCATCTGCCTTGTGTCTCAAAAAAGAAGTTGGACTAACTAATTTAAAATTCATCTAAAAAAGACCTACTAGGATCTTGGCTGGGTAGCAGAGAAAGGGGTGTTTTTTTGTATTTGTTTCAACAATCATAAGAACCGCATTTGGAACAATTTTGGAACTCTGTTTAGGGATGCAAGTGTGGCGCTTGGGATATTGGAAAAGAACGTTCAAACTCTGTTGAGATGTAAAATCAATGAGTGGCTAAAACTTTCTTGACCTCAGCTCTCTTGCAGTCTTCCTCCAGGGATAAGATGAGAAATATTTACAGCCAGAAGTGTACTAGGCTCAGCAAAGAGGAAAGCAAAGCCTAACAGATCTAACTGGCAAGCAAATCAGTTATTTGAATCAGTCAAGAATCTTTGAAATACAGAAACGGGAAGGTGAAGTGAAACAAGTTTTTAGGATCAAGAGCTCTAATTACAGAGCGCATCAACCCAGGGACGGAGTGAGGGGGAAGTGCGCCCCTCCAAGCCCCTAGAACACCCCTGCCACGTGCCCGGGACGCCTCCGCAGGGATATCTGCCCAGTGTGTCGTGCACCCCCACCCCCCCTTGGCGCTAGGCCTCTGCATCAACCACAAAAAGAGGTTGGCAGGGACTGATGGGAATTGTAGTCCATGAACATCTGGGGCACCAGAGTTGGACACCCCGGTCTACATAAACCATAACTCTTTTCTAATCAACTGCTTAGAAAATGCCAAGTCTGGACATGAAAATTACATAGACTTAAAATAAGTCTTTTTCCTCGAGGGCTGACCCCAAGACGGCAGAAGGATGATCACGTTATTTTTTTTTATCCACTGCAAGACATTCTTTAATCTCCTGCTGAAAATATTAAGACAATGTTATGCAGTTGTAATAAGCAGTCACTAAAAAGGCAGGCTTCTGGGGTTAATAAGGAAATCTAATTTACTTGTCAAGTACAAAGATTGGACAAGAATATTAAAGTTAAAGATGGCCCTGAAAAAACAAGGGCAACAATTCTAATCTTTATTCTGTAAAAGCTGACCTACTTATATACCCTGAAGAAGCCATCCTTGAAATGCCAGTGTTGAAGCACATCCAACAAAATTTCTTGCAAGTTATTTAAGGATCTCAAAACCGTGAAAGGAATGTTCACCTTACTCCAGGGAAGCAATTTGTAATTCAACAATGACTTATTTTAGGTGTGTAGACTACTCAAATGATTCCACAGCGGCTGAGACACATTCCACAGCGGCTGAGACACATCATCCTAGAAAGTAACAGTAAACTTGCTGGATCACACTGGTGGTCCATCTAGTTCAGCCTTTTATTTGGGATGGTCCATAAGAATCATAGAGTTGGAAGAGAGCACAAGGGCTATCAAGTCCAACCCCCTGCAATGCACGAACACATAATCAAGGCACTCCTGGCATATGATCATCCACCCTCTGTTTAAAAACCTCCAAAGAAGGAAACTCCACCACACTCTGAGGTAGTGCATTCCACTGTCAAACAGCCCTTACTGTCAAGAAGTTTTTCCTGATGTTTAGGTGGAATCTCACACACACACAAAGCCTTTATTGGCATCATACAGTAAAACATTTTGTAACAGGTGGAATCTCTTTTACTTCACATTGAACCCATTACTCCTAGTCCTAGTCCCTGGAGCAGCAGAAAACAAGCTTGCTTCCTCACCAACAGGACAGCCCTTCAAATATCTAAACATGGCTATCATGTCAACTCTTAACCTCCTCTTCACTAAACGAAACATCCCCAGCTCCTGAAGTCCCTCCTCGTAGGGAATGGATTCCAGACCTTTTACCATTTTGGTTGCCCTCCTCTGGACCTGATCCAGAGGAGAACATATGACTAGATAAGAAAGATCACACCAGTGGTCCCTCCTGCTCAGCATCTTGTTCCCAACGGTAGATGGTTTGGTGCCACAAGGAAGCTCACAACCACAGCTTCTAGATAACACCCTCCTCACCAGCTGATTGCATCCCAGCATTTGACCATCAGAGGCATTCTGCCTGTGGATTCGGAGGTCACGTCAACTATCAGGGCCAATGGCCAGGGATGCCCGCCTTTAAATCCACCTAAACATGCAACTCACACTGACAGGGCCTTTCAATACAAAGACACCCCAAGCCAGACTCTTGGAGCTGCCCTGCTAAGAGTTCTCATCTGCATCGGACAAAATGGCACCTCTGCCAGAACTGAAGTGGCCTGTGACATCCTCCGTTTGCTCACCTTATTTCACCGACTTGCCTCATCACCTCCTGCTGATTTTTCACAATTGTGTCAACTCCTTGAAGAGAGACCTTGAGAGAAGAGGGAGGAGGGAGAAGTCACAAAAGGATAATGGCGATTCCAAGTCAACAAAAGACAGAACTGCGGATTCTGTGACACGTTCACCAATGAAGAACCTTCAGCTACCTGCCCCTGCTGGCCCGGGACACCAGCTCCTCTTCTCGAAATCTCCTCTGTCACCGTGGAGACGTATCTCCTCTGCTCATCCAGAATCATATCCAGTTGCCTGTTGAGCTGCTTTATCTCGAGGTGGATTCGGTTCTGGCCCTCAAAGATTTGCCTCAGTTCACGGTCGCTCACAGATTCAAAGAAATCATCTGCTGGAAAGATGGAATTAAGAGTAAAAGTGTTCTAACCACTCTAGGTGTGCTAATTGTGGAGCCTTATCGATCCCTGACTGTTCCTTGGATAGATAGAATAGCTATATTCAAACTAACCAGGGTGCGCTGTGAACCTTGAGAGTCTTCATGCTTACACATTCCCGTCCCGCCCCCCCCCCCACTTCTGGAGAGCTTCAGATACCAAAGAACTGGTGCCCATCAAACCACACTTGATTGTGGAATCTGATTCAGAGGCAACAAACTTTGGTTTGTCCTCTGAAAACCAGATTCCAAACCGCAGTTTAATCTTTATTTGCAGGCAAGAAAGCCAGCCGCAATTAGTTGTTTCCTCTGGCTGTGACATCATAAGGCATGTAGGGAACCGTTAAGTCTCCAGTCCAAACCAACCGTGAAGGAAGGAAGGGTGCAAGCCAGAAGACCCCCAGTGCTCATTTCCATGACAGTAAGGCTCACCAGAACCATCAGCGAAGACGCATTTGTTCGATTCAGATCATCTTGAGTTCTGCATGCTTCAAATAAGAGGCAGATCCACCAACGGCAGAATGCCTCTTCAGTTTGGTCACTTTGCTACCTACCTATATGTCCTTCTACGTCAGGATGCTCCTTCTGGAACTCCTCTTTCTTTTTATCAAGCTCCTGCTGGAAATGCTCGAACTCTTCTTGATATTTCTCTTTGTCCTTCTCGGGAATCTCTGTGTCAGGGGGAGGCTATAAAAATAAGTTTTAAGAGAAAATTAATTAGGAGGACATCGTCAAAACTTTTTGCCCAGGGTTTCTGGCGCAAGGACGACACTCCCAGCACAGAAAAGTTCACAGAATTATTATTATTATTTTGCTGTTGTGGGTTTTCTAGGTTGTGTGGTCAGGGTCTGGGTTTTAGCTCCTAACGTCTTGCCTGCGTTGATGCCTGGCATCTTCAGATGCATGTTTGGGTAAGATGTGCTTCTCCCTGTGGCACAGCGAGGAGTGATTTGTGTGGCTGTGTATCTTTTACCCTCCTAACTCAGGTGGGAGGGGATGAGGCACATTTGCAAGGGTCCAGGTGGAATTCATATGCAATTCATTTGTATGTGTCCTAGTGGGTCTTTCGACAGATTATTTTCTTCAAAAATGCTGTGGAATAAGCAGTCCTAGTCCACTGCTATTCCGGGGCCCGGCTGGTGCTCACATTTTAATGCACAAGTCCGAATTAGTCACCACTCGAAAACTCCATTCTCCAAAAGAATGGAAATACCCACTTCTACCACCCTTCAACCACGCTGACTGTGTAAGCTACCACCACCTATTATGTTCTACACCAAACCATTTAGGCAACTGTCATAACAGAGACAGGCAAGCATTTTCATTATCAACTATGCAGAACTCTGTGTATAAACTGAAGCTTCTGGCTTAAGGAACTGTTTTGGGAAATTCCCAGGACTTTTTGCGGGAGAGGGAGCAACAAGGCCAACTTCAAAGCTTTAAAACAGAAAAGGTTTCAGAACAGGCATGCCCACCACTTGTACCATTTGCAGATCAAAAAATTCCTAAATATATGATGGACAAGTAGACATGTAGACAAGTAATATCAGCAGAGACAGCTCTCAAAAAAAAATAATCATGGGCTGCTGTCCCATCATTCATGAAAGGGGCTGGGTTTTGCCGCCTGAAATTTATCAACATGACATTGAAAAAGGACCACCTCCTCCCATAAGAACATGCCCAGGCACTAAGGTCTTTTGACGGGGGCCACATGGGGTGTGCCCGCCCTCATTAAAGAAAAGAAAGCAGTAACCTGAAAGAACTTGCTGAAGGCATCTAGTTTCCCTTCCCCCATTATTTTCTCTTTCCTGAAACCCCCTACAGACCCTCCCCTTTTCCTTGTTCATTCTCTCTTTAGGGTTGCCAGCTCCAGCTTGGGAAAGTCCTGGACATTTGGGGGCGGAGCCTTGGGAGGGGGAAGTTTGGGATGGGAAGCAACCTTAGCAGGGTATAAGGCTACAGAGTCCACCCTCCAATGCTTGTTACATTGCTTATTTTAAGCTTTTTCAAAGTCTTGCTAGAAGCTGTCTTGGGTATAATTACATAACGCAAAATGTATACATTGCAATAAGGCAAGGTATAGCTATCTTAAATAAATAACTTGTCTTCTAACTAGAATATGCAACTTAACACTAAAGATGCTCGGCAATCCTCTCTTCCTAACATCCAGAGTTTAAAACAATAAAGCTTATTAAACGGAAATAAAAAGATTGCACCAGGATCTGGCCTTCCTTAAAAAAGGTTCTTTCAGCCGTAAATTACATTTCGTAACACCTTTCTGGGAGACACTTTGCTCTACAGGAGCAGCTTCCTCAGGTAATGGGAGTAGGGAAAAGCTTGGCTTCCAAGACACACCCTTGGATCACCCACAAGCAAGATATTCCATTGCCAAAAAATGCCTACCGCTACTTTGCCAGGCTCAGTCAACTGGAAAGTCAGGAAAGACAAGACATCATGGTCGTCTGGGGGGAGAAAAAAAAATCCCAAATACTTCAAGTTACTCATGTGAAGCATCCTGACGTAACAGAATTATTGTCAACACAGAAGCTAGTGCCAGTGGTGGCGAACCTTTGGCACTCCAGATGTTATGGACTACAATTCACATCAGCCCCTTCCAGCGTGGCCAATTGGCCATGTTGGAAGGGGCTGATGGGAATTGTAGTCCATAACATCTGGAGTGCCAAAGGTTCGCCACCACGGCGCTAGACTTTGCTCTCATCCATCCATCCAGAAGATTTCATTCCTTGGGACAGTGAGAAATGTAGCGCCAAACACTGCAGATTAACACTGGCATTTCCCCCATCGCACAATTCAGCAAATACAAAAGCAATATTTGTGTCCGTGCAATAGAAGAAGAGGAGTTTGGATTTATATCCCCCCTTTCTCTCCTGTAAGGAGACTCAAGGGGGCTTACAATCTCCTTTCTCTTCCCCCCACCCCACAACAAACACCCTGTGAGGAGAGTGGGGCTGAGAGAGCTCCGAAGAACTGTGACTAGCCCAAGGTCACCCAGCTGGCATGTGTTGGAGTGCACAAGCTAAATCTGGTTTGCCAGATAAGCCTCCACAGCTCAAGTGGCAGAGTGGGGAACCACACCCAGTTGTCCAGATTAGAGTGCACCTGCTCTTAACTACTACACCACGCTGGCTCCTACTTGTGTGACGTGACCTGGAAAACCCGGCTTCCCTGGATTACTGCATTTAAAAGACAGCTCTTTGGCCGACTGGAAAGAAATCCCTTGAAGGCAACATTTGCATCTGTTCCTCCTGCCCACTTAACACTTTCCTGCTGCAGCCATCTAAGAATGAAACTACTTTGTGCCAATAACAGATGCTAACTATGGAGTTTGCCACTCTCCCCCAAATTTGGCAGATGTAAGCTTTGTTTACTCAAGAGGGAAAAAAAACTGGGAAAACCCCAACACACAAACACAGTGAAACACACAAACACAACTGAAATAGTGAGAACTCACCCGCAAGACCACCGGTTGCTGCAGAAATCCCAAAGTATCCCTCAGATGGTAGCACCATGTTTTCAACTTTGGCACAGAATTCATAGTCTTCTTTGTCCGGTGTGAAACCATTGTTTATGAATACCTGAAAAGTGAGACATGAACATAAGAAGCAGCCTTGTGGAGAATCAGGGCTACTGGCCCGCCACGCCCTAGCTCAGGGGTCTGTAACCTGTGGCTCTCCAGATGTTCATGGACTACAAATCCCATCAGCCCCTGCCAGCATGGCCAAAAATCAAATTGGCCATTCTGGCAGGGGCTGATAGGATTTGTAGTCCATGAACATCTGGAGAGCCACAGGTTGCAGACCCCTGCCCTAGCTTGTCTACCCTAATGGGAGGTGCCATCCAAGGTTTCCAGTGAAGTGCATCTCCTATCTCCGCTTTCCTGGCCTCCTCGAAACAGAGATGCTAGACCACACCTCCCTCCACTCCCAACCTCAAGAAATGCCACGTATTAAAATCCCATGGAACTGGTAGGTCAAGCACATTTAGAAAATTGTGATAAAGTTGTCATTTAACACACAACAGAGGCAACATTTAAGTGGGTTACTTCTCATGGGCCAGCTGCACCACAGGTTCCAAGTATCCATCTTAACACTAAACAATCAGTGATTTGCGCATACTGACTGAAGGAATGGAATGCACCTGAAGCCAGCGTGGGGCAGTGGTTAAGAGCAGGTGGATTCTAATCTGGAGAACCGGGTTTGAGTCCCCACTCCTCCACCTGAGTGGCAGAGGCTTATCTGGTGAACCAGGTGTGTGTTTCCACACGCCTACATTCCTCCTGCTGGGTGATCTTGGGCTAGTCACAGTTCTTTGGAACTCTCTCAGCCCCATCTACCTCAAAAGGCATCTGTTGTGGAGAGAGGAAGGGAAAGGAGCTTGTAAGCCACCTTGAGTCCCCTTACAGGAGAGAAAGGTGGGGTATAAATCCAAACTCTTCTTCTTCTTCTACTCACCCAACCTAATGCTGCTTTGTGAAGTCTTTCTGTGTCGCACGATCACACACCCCTTGGTCCTTTCAGTCGAGGTCCAAGTATGTGCTTGTTTATGTGAGTGGGACATGCTATGTTAACAGACCACCCCAATGAATGCACAAATTGAAGGCATAAATAGGCAAAAGTGACCAGCCCAGCTTGGTATGTGCACAAGTCTTATCTCACTCAGCCTTATCACTCCTTTCACAATGGTCAAAATGGAAGTAATCAGAAAGCCTGTATGGTTAGAGAGACTCTAACGTTAAATACACACAAGCAGAAATGGCAGAGAATTCAGAGAGCTTACATGCAAGGTCTTTTGGTAGTAAACGATCTTTGCTCGGACAGGGTACGGCTTGTTACGAAAGTCCCTCTGACACGATGCCAGTGCTTGTGTGGAGCCATCGCTGGAAGGAGACAGAACAAACACCAGCTTGAAGAGTCCAGAATGGAAAAGTTGTTTAGCTTAGAATTTTAAAAACGTAGCAGGAAAAAACAGCTGAACAGATTTTAAACAAACACATAAACAAAAAAAGGGCAATTTATTCTAAGACTGAAATTTTTAGAGAAAACTTAACTAAATTTCATCAACAATAAAATAGTATTTTAAAAAGACAGAAATACACTACAGGAAAAACCCTCTAGACCAGGACTCATAGCGGCTTTTCAAACTCCGCCTACGGGAGAACCAGTGCATGTGCCACCTCAAACCAGCAGTTTTAAAAGTGTGCTCAGCAAAACCTTGCAAACATTATCAGCGGTTCTTCTGTGGGAAGACAGCAGCTAGAATGATGGTGCACAAACTTTCCTCAAAAGATGGCTCATCTGTAATCACCAATCTTGCCTTGGCATCTGTCCACCACCATTTTGTTCTCCCCCACTAATTTTTATCTTTGCAACCAGCCAGAGCAAACAGCCAGCCCGAGGTCACCCAGTGAGTTTCGTGACCAAGTGGCGACCTGAGCCCGGATTGGTGATGCTGCAGCCAACTTATGGCAACCCCATCGGTTTTTCAAGGCAAGAGATCTTCAGAGGTAGTTTGACACTCACTGCCTCTGAATTGTGGTCCGGGACTTGCTTGGTGGTCTCCCCTCCAAATACCAGCACAGATTACCTCAGCCCTCATCTGATATCAACACCCTGACATTCCAGTGTGTCACTGCTAGATTTACGATCTGGGGTGCATACAAGACAACAGCAAGGCCCAAAAGGAGAAGAAGAGCTGGATTTTTTAATATGCTGCTTTTCTCTCCCTTTTAAGGAGTCTCAAAGCAGCTTATAATCACCTTCCCTACAACAAACACTTTGTGAGGTAGGAGGGGCTGACGGAGTTGTGAGAGAACTGTGACTAGCACAAGGTCACCCAGCAGGCTGCATGGGGAGGAGCAGGCAAACAAACCCGGGCTCACTAGATTACAGTCTGCCACTCATATGGAGGAGTGGGGAATCAAACCCAGTTCTCTAAATTAGAGTCAGCTGCTTTTAACCACTACACCATGCCGGCTCTGTAACCAGTACCACCGATGACCCAAGTACATCTCTTTGAACATTCCCACTCTCTGCTCTCTTACTTTATCCTCTTATTTTATTAACTGAAGGCTCTCTTACTTTATTAATGGAAGGCTCTGGGATTGGGTAGGTTTTGAAAAATTATCTAAAGGAATCATTCTTAAAACTATTTCCTCCTAGCAAACAAATTCTTCTAACTAGTTTCCACAATCAACAGAGATCCAACCGATACATGACTTACTTCTGATGGTCATAATGCAGCTTGCCGTTGTTGCCAACAATAACTATTGCCGGATTGTTTTTCTGCAGGAAAATGCAAATACAAGCAAGAACAAACTCAGATTCAATGATAATGTTAACATAGAATCATACAAGACTGAGCAGTTGAGATAAGTTGTGGTTGTGACTCAGTGGTTCAGCACCTGTTTTGCATGAAGTAGGTCACGGGTTCAATTCCCGACATCTTCAGTTAAAATCCTCCGAACAGTAGGCTATGTGGAAGACCTCTGTCTAAAATCCTGCCGAGTTGTTGCCAGTATGAGTAGATATTATGTCTGATATATAAATAGTATATGGTAGGTTTCACATGCAAGTTATTGTTCCTATGCCTATCAAAATGATATCACCAATCCAACTGCATTAGAAACTATTTTTTTTAAAGTAGAGATCTGAAGTTCTTCAGCAATCATAATTCAATAACTCAAAAATATTTAATGCAACCTTTCCATGACTTATTAGATAATACACAGCACCGAGCGGACACATTTAGTGGTTCATTCTTAGCCAGTAAGCAGATTACAATGGAAGGCATTGTTCAAAAATACGACATGAACAAACTAAAGGGCTTAAACACAGCTAGAGAAACGAAAGCCAAATACTTAGTCAACACCACTATCTATAAACCAGATTCCCGGGGAGGGGGGTGGGGTGGAAGAGAGGGAAGGAATTTTTGCAAAACCGTTTTGTGCTTTTGTGGCACACTTGCTGGCAGTAATGCTATCAAGAGGGTCCCTGAGCACAGGTTGTATAGCCAGCTTCTACCAGCCCACTGGTTTCTCTTCAAAGCTAAAGAGCCTCAGCTTTCATAAGTTTGTGTTGTGAAAGCAGAGGGCCACATATTTCGGTCCTTCCTGAGGTTTTAAAACAAACAAACATTGATTTTAAAGGGTCAACATTTGGGCACTCATTTCAAGGTGCTGGTACTGACCCTTAATTTTTTGTGCAGCCAGCCTGGGGCCGACATGCTTTAAGGACTGCCTCCTCCCATCTGAACCAACCACTTTGCTCCAGTCTTTGTTAACTTAGGTAGATAACGAGCGGGAGGGCAGGAATGGTTGCGTCGTGCTCGGCTCTCGTGGTCCTTTCTTACACGCCCAGGGTAGGAGTGCGGAAAAACACCTGGTTCACCAGATAAGCCTCAGCCACAGAGGTGGAGGAGTGGGGAATCAAACCCAGTTCTCCAGATTAGAATCCACCTGCTCTTAACCACTACACCAAGTTGGCTCCTAGCTGTTCCTAGCTGCAAGTGCACATGAAGATGCCTTATCCTGAACCAGACTACTGGTCCATCAAAATCAGCATTGTCAACTCAGACTGGCACTTGCTCTTCAATGTCTCGGGCAGAGGTCATTCACATCACCTGTCACCTGATGCTTTTAACAGGAGATACTGAGGGCCTGGGCACCTTCTCATGCCAAGTAGATGTTCTACCACTGAGCTATGGTGACTCACATACTAAGGTAACATGATAGCCTATTTCTACATTCACTTGAATTAAGATCAGTGTGCAATCTACATATCAGTAAATTCAATTAAACACATTTACATAGGAATGCCGCCAAAAACCTTTAAACCTTCTGAGAAAACATGCACAGGAACTAGCTGTAAAACAGGCTTATTTAATCTTCTGTGCCCGTATCAGATGCTCACTTCATAAGAACTTTGACAAAACAAAGCAGTTCACGCTTCCTAACATTTTGTCTGGTATAAAGAATTGGTTTGCGTATAGATTTGAATAGATAAGTGGCGATGGAAAATGTATGGTGTGATTAGTTTTAAAAAGAAGAAAAAATAAAAAGAGCTGGTATAAGAATAGACATGATTCGTTTTTAAGAATACTATGTATAAAGTGAAGGCAAGTCGGGAGCCATTCAGTTTCTCTTTCTTTTCTGACCTTTCTATTCTAAATGTCACTGTATGGGATATGGAGAAGTTATGGGGGAATTAGGTTGACAACTATGCATTCAAGCTTTTTCTTTCAATAGGGTAGCTAGCTCACCTTCTTGGTAGTATTGTACGATTTTACAAATAATAATTGATATTAAAAATATTTTGGCTGGTATGAACCACCCTACAAGGCTTCCCACTCACCTTTGCATCATTGTCAAAGGAGTCAAAGAAGATGCCAATACCGTTCCAGTTATCAGCCGCTCCAAAAACAGGACCCTCTAAACCTTGCCCTTCTGTAAACCAGACTGCCTGTACAGAAAGATTCAAATTCCAGATTTAAGGAACTCAGTTTCATACAACAGACTGATTTGCAAAGGTAACAGCTCAACGCACCAGTCCGTCAGCTCCTATTCGTCCCCGGCCTGTCACTCGGAAGGTCACCTCGATTTCCCAGTATTCAAATACAGATTTGCTTTTGGTCCATACCGATCCCTTTTGGCTCTTTAACGACGGAGTTATCCTTATTTGATCTGCACTGGGTATAGCGTCTGAAAAGGAACATTGGCAACTGATTATTTTAAAAGTTATGATTTCCCTAGGAATCACGCATGCTGCAGACGCAGCCATCTCTGCACTTGATGAACCGAGCCTTCCAAAACGTTTGGAACAGCTTTCTACATTTTCAATCCTGTTCTTACTCTAAGAAGAATGGAGTGGTGGACTGAATGTGAGTTCAGGTGGCTAGGTTGAGCGATAATGATCGCTCGGTGAGTACCTAAGCAGAATGAAGCAGGCAAAATTTGATAGATCGGCAGTGGGGGATAAAGATAGTATCGAAGCATGGGAGCAGGGTAGAGAGAATTTATCATCACCCTTTCAAAGACATTACCCTATTTGTCACTTTAAACTACAGCAGCCTGCAATGGTTTGCTTGATGAGATCTCCAGGAGAGAATAGTGTCAGACCTAGGAGACACAACCATAATTAGATATTCCCCCCACAAACTGTCAGTATGGAAGGCACAGATCTCCCATTTGCAGTGCTGAATACAATAAGCGGTGACATTCGCAGAAATGTTTGGAAAGAAAGATAATTGTATAGGTTTACGTCTTCTCTAAACAACGGTTGCTATTTTTACGGACACGTCTGTTACAAATTTCAGGGATGGGAGGATTCTGAAGAGACTCGTGGCAATACTTTTTCTGCGCATTGCATTCTTTCTTACATGCACACAGGGTACATTTCCAGCTTTAACATTTGATCTGGAGCTCATTAGGCATACCAAGGCACACTTTTAAAAAGTGACAATGAATAAAACCCATATTATGGCAGCAGAAAGGCAGCAGAAACATATCATTCCACTGATAGGACTAACTCTGGCTACAAACCATAGACAGCCACCATCTGACGCATTAAGCAAAAAGAAACAAGATGGAGTTCTACCTTGTTTTTTTTAAAGGATTGCTTACATTCTCATAATTTTCTCTGTCTTTGTTATAACATCAAATTAAGTCAGGTTTCACCAAGTCCAGGTGCCGAGCAGTCAGATATTCTAATTCTAATATGGAGAACTGGGTTTGAGTCCCCACTCCTCCACCTGAGTGGCGGAGGCTTATCTGGTGAACCAGATGCGTTTCTGCATTCCTACGTTCCTGCTGGGTGACCATGGGATAGTCACAGTCCTTCGGAACTCTCTCAGCCCACCTACCTCACAAGGTGACTGTTGTGAAGAGAGGAAGGGAAAGGAGTTCATAAGCCACCTTGAGTCTCCTGGCAGGAGAGAAAGGTGGGATATAAATCCAAACTCTTCTTCTTCTATTTTCAGCAATGTAGCCACTCTTTGTGATCCTCAGCAGAAGTACAAAACTTACTTATCATTTCACATAAAAAACTGGTTGCATGACTAAAAATGCACATACATGAAGTTCATGTCATGCTTCTTCAAATGTTTGCCCCACTCCATTTAATGAACTTTTTAACCAGTTGCTTTCTATGCTGGCTCCAATTAAGTGGAACTTTTAGAAGTTTCATGAAATAATGAGAAACTGGGGGAAGTTAGCTTTAGGGTTAGAGATTAACTTTTTGTTGTGGCGATGACATATAAAGTTACCTCTATTTACATACCACAGCACTTTTGTCAAGAGCTTAAGATTAGGGTTTGTGATAGCAATAATTAGAGGATACAGTCATTTCAATACAAACCCGAGGGATAAAAAGTGAGCATGGCTTTTTTGAGCTTGTTTAAGGGCTGAATTAAGCCCAATTAAATTTAATATCAGTGGTGGCGAACCTATGGCACAGGTGCCAGAGGTGGCACTCAGAGCCCTCTCTGTGGGCACGCGTGCACAGAGTTCGTCAGGTGATAATAGTGTAATTATTTCAGTGAGATTATTAGCATTAAACCTAATACCTAGTTTTGGGGAAGCAGTGTAGATAACCCTGTTAAGTGCTGTTAAACCCTATTGATTTTTCATGGGAAGAACGAAAGTGTGATCCTTTACCTGGGAGTAAGCTCAGTTGCTGGCAGTGGGGCTTGCTTCTGAGTAAACCCTCCTAGGGTTGTGATTCACCCGTTCGAAGCATTGCATGGTTGCTTCAAAGCAAAGCCACCAACTACCACCAAGCTTACTCCAGAGTAACACACGCCTCGGAGCCAACCGGTTTTTCTATACTAAAACCTCAGTATTCAGGTTAAATTGCCATGTTGGCACTTTGCGATAAATAAGTGGGTTTTGGGTTCAGTTTGGGCACTTGGTCTCAAAAAGGTTCGCAATCACTGGCCTATATCATTCTCCTTTCCTCCATTTTACCCTCACAACAACTCAGCTTGGTTGAGAGAATGTGACTGACCCAAAGCCACTCAGTGAACTTGAGTGGGGATCTGAATGTGGGTCTCCCATATCCCAGTCCGACACTCTTAATCACTGCACCACACTGGCACATCATAGTCCAGCACCCTCCCAAAGGGCTTATTGTCTTTAAGGAAGAATGTATAGAACCGCCCTTTCATGTCTTATGACTCTTTGTACCCAGAGGACACATCCATGAGTTTGGGATTATTCCAATTACACGGACCTACCCCATATCTAATGCAAGCAAAATCAAGCATGCCAGATGCCCCTGTAGTAAAGGAGAATGTGCACTTTCTGAACTAGGTCATTACTGGCAGCAGCAGATACTAAAAAAAACCTTTACGTGGTAAACAGCATAACAGTCATGCAGCCAAATCTAAGTCACTGCATGGACACCATGCTCTTTCACTACAATAAATGTTCACATTAAGTACCAGTAACTCTCTTTTACTATAAAGCCTCATTATGTTTTCCACTAGTAATTGGTGATACACTTTTATACTAAGACGTCGGTACTCATTGAAGCACTACGTTTCTTCTTTTAAAAACTGCACATTTCTGTTGTTTCTATTTTTTCCTACTATTTCCCCCAGACTGGTTTTCAACCTGCTGAGTTTCTGCCTAGTCCTTAATATTAGAAATTAATATTAGAAATTACTTGCTTCATGATTCAAACACAGGTTGAATCAATGACAGAACAGTTAGCACAGCACTATAAAAGTTGCAAACAGCTGTTTGGACACCTTAAAAAAATCAGACTCTACAGCAGCAGGATACCTTTAGAACCAAAATGAAGTGAGACTAGCTAGCAAGTTTGTGGAGGGTGTTGCCAGGCTAGATGGAAAGCATTTTAAGCCAGCCTCTCATTTACATGAGTATTGACACATCATCATAAAGATGGTAATCCACTACACTTCCAACAGTGTCAACTGACTAAGAATGCAAGCTGTTCCATAACATTGAAGACCTTAAATGGCCCAGAAAAGTTTAGTCCAGAGTAAGCGTAACGTACTATGCTGAAGAAAATATATCTGTACATTCAAGCTGTACTTTAGGCTTCATAGAATCATAGAGTTGACAGAGACCCCAAGGGCCATCAAGTCCAACCCCCTGCAATGCAGGAACACACAATCAAAGAACTCCCGACAGGTGGCCTCTCTTTAAAAACCTCCAAAGGAGAAGACTCCACCACATTCCGAGGTAGTGCATAGAACTGTCGAACAGCCCTTACTGTCAGGAAGTTTTTCCTAAAGTTTAGGTGGAATCTCTTTTCCTTCATCTTGAACCCATTATTCTTGGTCCTAGTCTCTGGAGGACCCTCAGCAACATGACATCCCTTCAAATATCTAAACATGGCGATCTTGTCACTTC
Organism: Sphaerodactylus townsendi; assembly: GCF_021028975.2. Lineage (NCBI taxonomy): Eukaryota > Metazoa > Chordata > Lepidosauria > Squamata > Sphaerodactylidae > Sphaerodactylus > Sphaerodactylus townsendi. The sequence goes on from NC_059431.1 coordinate 19,015,388, forward strand.
TTAATGTTCTCTTCACCAAACTAAATATCCCCAGCACCCTAAGTCTTTCCTCGTAGACCTTCAAGTTAACACAGCTGTATGCAACTCCTAAACCTGTCCTTTAACCACAAGATACATTATCTATTAAAAAAGGAGCGTTATAAAATCTCTATTACAGAAATTTCTCAGCCCAACACTTGTCTTGTGACTTATGACAGCAAACTACCACTGCATTCTATGCCAGTCGATATGGAACTACAACGATCCTTTTTTACCGTGGTCACTACGACCCACACACATTAAAATCCTCAGTGGCCATAAATAATCAGCGAAAAGTGGTGAGAAAATCCAGGAGACTTTAGATATCTTGCCATGTGTATGACAGAATGGTTTACAGAGAATGGTGGTGAAAGGGTGTTCCTGAACAAACAAGAACAAGGGAGAGCAGCTTGCTTGTCAGAAGGCATTTGAACCTGTTATTGGGATACCTTTGCAGCATATGGTGTGTTTTACTTTTTGGTAATGAATGCAACAGCACAATAATCCCCTACTTGGGAAAGCAAGACAATACTGCTGAACAGCAACAAACAGCTCTCTATCAGCAGGCAACATAAACATAAACAAAGTCTTAGTGTTTAAGATCTATAGGACTGTGGAAATATATGCACTGTTTAAGCTAATCATTAGAGGGGATACATATCCTGCCTAACTACTCCTACAGAAAGCCTTATAGCTTTATTAGTTCAGTTACATTGTTACCTGTGCTTTGTTTTGTGTTAATAAACATCAAAATGCAAACAAGATAATGGACTTACTGCGGTCTGTTGAACTGAAAATGTATACATAAAATTTTTGCACTCTTGAGGTACATCAAAACTTAGAAAGGCTACCTAAATCTATGAGTGAGGATGTTATGTTCTAGTTATGTTATGTTCCAGTATAATTGAAGATCAGATAAGTAAAATGTGCTCCCCCATGAATAAGTGACAGGACTTTTAAAGTACTATCTCTTTGAGGAAAAAGGGGTTGTTGGAGCACACTCAACAATTTCTGAAATTATTCTGCTATTCTCAAACTCCTCCTTGCAGCTGCTGAACCACTCGGATAGAACACGTCAAGCAATGGCGTCGCTGTATAAAATGACAGCAGCAGAAAACAGTAATGGCAAAAGGGTCTTCTATTCATAAGGGCATTTCCCCAACAATGCAAAGGCAGAACTACCAAGTGATTAGCTGGGTTGCAACAGTCTGGATGACAGGGCTCCATGCTCTGTGTCACCATCCCACACACCAGGGGACAACACGAAGGAGTCTCTGCCCATGAGGCTATGCCCCAACCCAGTTCATTTATGTGAATGGCCACCAACCCTCTTCCACAGAACAGCTGACTTCAGATTTCTATCACGTTAACCCAGCAGCAGCCTAGAGGCACAAATGGCAAAGTACAGGGGGGAGGGGGGTGGGGGAGAGATTTACGTGGACATCTGCCTGCCTGATGGGGGCCTTTCAGAACAGCCTCTTATTAGAAAAGTTCAGGAAATTGGTCATGTGTCAGATATTCTTGCTTCTCCACTCCTCAAAACCCTCCTTCTGTCACGCTGTCCTGCCTCCTTTGCAAGCACTCATCGCACCTGCAAAGCTCAGTCCCTTTAGCGTAGTAGTGCCTCGATAGCAAAGGCGTTGCACTCTGCACATGCTCGCAGGTAGCCTCGTCACAGCGTAATGCACTCTGCCGCAGACCTCCATCTTTTCCAAGCCAGTCAACCCCCCGCAGCTCCCTCTCCACCCTGCTCTGCCTATTGGTACTTACTGCCCGTGTGCACCCAAAAAGGCACCGACCCGTCTGCCTGCACCAAATGTGGCCCCTTGAAACTGTATTTATACTCGAACCGCCGGTGAGGCGCGGGAGGCCCTTTTTCCGCTTGGCCGGTGGCGTCTGTGGCGTGAAGCAAGCGACCGCCTAGGCAGAAAAGCACCCACAGGCTTCCCTTCAGCACCGAGACCGCCGCCATCTTGGACTCTGCTGCATGCAAACCGGCTCAGCCAACAGGGCGCTCCCTGATTGGCCGAGAGGAAGGGAAGGGCGGGGCCGGGCAAAGGGCGAAGAGCGTGGCGGCTTGTGAGAGGGGGCGTGGCCCACTTGTTCCCGACCCCGTCAGTTCAGCGATTAAAAAAGTATGTTGTATGGGGAAGTACGGACGGGATAGGCCCCGCCCACAGCTGCTCCGCGCCTTTAAAAGCGGCCGACAGTTGTCACGTCGTTTACTTCACATTTGTGGAGCGCTTTTGATGGTAGGGGTGAGGAGTGGTGGTGGAGCCATAATTTCAACGCTTAGTGGCTTAGCCTTGGGTAGTCATAATATTTATTTATGTATTACATTTTATAGACTGCCCAACCCCCGAAGGGCTCTGGACAGTGTACAATAAACAAACAGTGCACAGTAAAATAAAAGATATAAACATTAAAATCCCTTAAAAACACAATATTTGATTATCTGCTTAATCAATTTAGCCCCAGAATCTGATTTAGTAATCACTGGCCAATTTGCCAGTGTAATAATAGTTTTTTTTTTAAGTACTTACTTTATTCCACAAAAAATTAAGATTCAGATTTGCAATTTTTATAATATGTGAAGCTGGCTGATATCTGAGCCTGACTTAGGTTGGGGATGGGCAGAATATAATAGATTTAATAATATTTAACGAAATAAAAATACTGTTCAATCTTACAACATCTTAAAGTCCAGTTAAGGTTTTCATGTTTGGTGGGGCATAAATTTAATAACATTTTAACAAAATAAATACAAATAAATATTGTCCAGTCTTGCAACACCTTGAATTCCAGTTAAGGTTTCAAATCTAAATGAAATCTAAAAATCTGAGTTCAACATTTTCTTCTTACGGATTTAACCCTTATTATCTCTAATTATCTGATGATCTTTATAGGTGGGGATGAGTCTTCACTTCCACAAGGCTGTGTCAATGCTTTGTGTCTCTCTGCGTGTAGAGTGTAAAATAGAGATAGTTTCTCCTGTTTGACACTCTTGCCCAACTTGACTCACAGAAATACAGTCCAGTCCGGAGTTTCGTGGGCTTTGTTTCCAAGCAAAAAATCTCTCCCCTCCCCATCCTTGGTCTGTTATTAATCCAGGAAGGGGAAAGCAACAAGTACAGTGCAAGTGTCTTTCTTTTTCCTAGAGCTCATAGCAGCTTGCCATAGCCAATATCTACTGGGGAAAGATTTACTATCCCCTCTTCTCTGGATGCTGTTCCCTGTTGATTTGTCCTCCAGGATGGCCATCCTGTGGATGGATGCTGAACCAGATGGAACAGGATTTCTCTTGCATCCATCTGATTGGGGTATTTGAGCATAGCTGCATTTGACCCAGGGTGTCATGCCCCTGACGATCCTGCCATGTTGCTGCCTACGTCATCCTCTAGCTGTTGCTCTATTTGTTGCTCCTGCTGGGAGGATGGAAGTGTGTGTGTGTGTGTGTGTCTGAGTCTGTCTGCTTTTTGGCATGCTAAACCCTCCTCTATTTGTTCCTGGGCCTGTTGGGGAGGACAATGCCTGCAGTCTAGTCGCTGAGCTTAGAGATAATATTGCTTCTGCCCTGGGAACTCGGCTTTGCCGTTATGTAAACAACCAACCATGCTATACTGCTTAAACCAGTTCCACCTGGCTTGGGAGGAAGAGGGGCTCCTGTGGGTATATCAATGACCACATTGCCATGTATTTTCAGATCTGTCTATGGATTCTTAGTTGCCACTATCCTGCTATAGTACTTCAGTGAAGAATATCATGTGCTAATCTTGAGTTCTTCAATTGAGCCTATGGTCACTGGGCATGGCACAGGGTTTGTACCCTTGGGCCTGGTCTCCATATGCTAGCACTGAAGAGTGCAGGCTGAGCCTTTCTCCATAGTATATTAATTTTCAACCCTCAGATGTTTATGTTGTTAAAAATTACAATGCTTGAAAATGAAAATTGCATTTGGAAATGTGATCCCTACTTAGAGTCTAAAGTGATGCAGTCTATCCAATCATCTCAGGACTTTGTCAGCGTAGTGTAGTGGTTGAGAGTGGTGGACTCTAATCTGAAGAACCAGGTTTGATTCCCCACCAGAGGGGTAGCAAAGGGGAAAAGTGCCCGGTGCACCAGTGCTTCCTCCACCCCCGCCCCAGAACGACCCCGCCATACCCCCGCCACAGCCCCACAAGGGTGCGCATCGGTGCGTCGTGCCCCCCCCTGCTTCTTTCAAGCTGTGCCTCTGTTCCCCACTCCCCCACATAAGTGATGGACTCTTATTTGGTGCATTGGATTTGTTTCCTCATTCTTCCACATGAGATCTGCTGAGTGACCTTAAGCTGGTCACAGTTCATTCAGAACACTCAGCCCCATCTACCTCACAAGGTGTCTGTTGTGGGGAGAGGAAGGGAAAGGAGTTTGTAAGCCCCTTAAGATTCCTTGTGGTTGAGAAAAAGCGGGGTATAAATCCAAACTCTTCTTCTTCCTTCCTTCCCACTTCTTTTAGCTGTGTGTCTAGATCAAGCTTTATTTGGGGCTGGGTGGGCTCAAACATTTTCCTTTGTAATAATTCAAGAAAAAATTGATCAACCCTGGTTACCATCTGTACACAGAAATCTTTGGGTCTGGAAGCAAATAACTGTAAGCATGTCAAGCCTTCCAGTATTTGTGCCAGAAACTCAGCTGTGGTGCTCTCTTACTTTCATTACCTGATGTGAAATTTAGATCATGTCTAAAAATGGGAACTATCCCAAGTAACAAAAGCTCCCTATTCCAGACCTGAAGGTCAACTAACTGCTGGCTCAGATTCTAGCAAATAAATCCCAGACTTTCTTTCAGGAGTTGTTTAATCCTGATTGCACTGGTTTTAATCAAGAGTTGCCTTCTGTCAGACGACAAAAAAGAAGACCCAGAAACGTAATTCAACAAGCTTGAGGACAACAGTCTCCTACAGTGTCTTGGTGTTTATAAAACACCGCTTGTTTGTCCTGTATGATTCTCAAGGAAATGTAGAAACAGCCTTTGCAAACATTGGAACCAGAGAGGGTGAAGCAAAATGAAGATAAAAGAAATAAAAGGAAACACTTCTTCACGCAACGTGTGATTGGTGTTTGGAATATGCTGCCACAGGAGGTGGTGAGGGCCACTAACCTGGATAGCTTTAAAAGGGGCTTGGACAGATTTATGGAGGAGAAGTCGATTTATGGCTACCAACTCTTTCATCTGAGATTGCAAATGCCTTAGCAGACCAGGTGCTCGGGAGCAGCAGCAGCAGCAGAAGGCCATTGCTTTCACATCCTGCATGTGAGCTCTCAAAGGCACCTGGTGGGCCACTGCGAGTAGCAGAGAGCTGGACTAGATGGACTCTGGTCTGATCCAGCTGGCTTGTTCTTACGTTCTTATGTTCTTAAGATGAACCTTTGGTTGAAGATGATGACACTTGACTTAAGTGATCCTGAACTGCAGTTCCCAAGGAACAACAGTGAAGAAAAAGAAGAAGAGGAAGAGGAGGAAGAAGAAGAGTTTGGATTTATATCCCCCCTTTCTCTCCTGCAGGAGACTCAAAGGGGCTTACAATCTCCTTGCCCTTCCCCCCTCACAACAAACACCCTGTGAGGTAGGTGGGGCTGAGAGAGCTCCGAAAAGCTGTGACTAGCCCAAGGTCACCCAGCTGGCGTGTGTGGGAGTGTACGGGCTAATCTGAATTCCCCAGATAAGCCTCCACAACTCAAGCAGCAGAGTTGGAAATCAAACCCAGTTCCTCCAGATCAGAGTGCACCTGCTCTTAGCCACTGCTCTTAGCCACTACGCCACTGCTGCTGCTCAGAACTCTCTCAGCCCCATCTACCTCACAAGGTGTCTACGCCACAGTGATCTCTTTCCTGCCAATCTGGTGACAGCCATTAAAATTCCTAAAGAAACTATTGTGTGGTGGTCATTAAAATTCTCAATGTACTGTGTCTTTGCTCATTATTGCTGTGCCTGTGGAGCATATTCCTTTGGGTTGCCCCATGTCTGTTTTCCAAAACTGCCTGATTCATCCCCCAAGATATTCACCACAGGCCTTTCTCTGGGTGCCCCCACTAGCTGAACAGTTATGGTGGTCGCTTGGGCAGGGCCTTTTTCAGTCACAGCACCACTATTATGGAATAGTCTTCTCTAAGAGGTTTGCCATCTCCGCTTTGTTAGGCAAAAACATTTGTATTTCAGTTTATTCTGCTCCTTGGATTTAGTTGGAAAGGAAGATGTTTATTGCTCCTAATGTTTAGATTGAATCTCTTTTCCTGCACCTTGAACCCATTACTCTTTGGCCTAGTCTCTGGAGCAGCAGAAAACAAGCTTGCTCCCTCTTCAACATGATATCCCTTCAAATATTTAAACATGGCTATCATGTCACCCCTTAACCTTCTCTTTGCCAAACTGAACATATCCAGCTCCCTAAGTCTTTCCCCATAGGGCATGGATTCCAGACCTTTTACCATTTTGGTTGCCCTCCTCTGGACCCGTTCCAGCTTGTCAATATGCTATATCTGTGCATTCATTTTTTCTATCTAAGTGGACTATATTATATATATCTCTGTTGAAGTTCATTTTGGCCAGTTCCGCGTGGCACAATTACACCGGGATAGAACTGGGATTGTATATACCGGGGCTATTTTATCCTGGTTTCTTCCTCCACATGGCTCCCTACTTCTTCCCAGGAGCTAAGGCAGGACCGGGAGGTAATACTCCATTTTGTTCTACATAAGCATAGGACAGATCTGAGCATGCCCGGTGTCCCACGTTCTGATTCGCTGTTGTTTTTGAGTGGCAGCAGTGAGCAGATCTGAGCGTGCCTGGTGTCCTGCAAATCTTTTTTGATAGGTCCAAGACTAGCCCTTAAATGCATCTCCCTCACACTTGGAAGCCTCCTCTCTTTTACTGCAATATTTCCTGAGAGTCCCCTTCTTCCTTTCCCCCCCAACAAGACAGTGTACAGAAGGAGGTATTTCAAACTTGATTTGGACTTTCCTTATTTAGTAGTCTTCAATAGTGTTTCCTTCAAAAAATCTTGCCTATTTAACCAAGGACTTGTCCACTGAACTCCAGAGAATGAGACTTAGTGTCTGGAGCCTCAACTCCATGTCCAGACTCTAACACACCTTCTATTCTCTCCCCCAAGCTGCTTACTAACAAACATACAAAAACTACCTCAATGAGAGTGCTGAAGACAGCTGAACGGCAGTTAAATAGAGGAGTGACTCACCAGAAGAAGAAGAGGAGGAGGAGGAGGAGGAGGAGGAGTTTGGATTTATATCCCCCCTTTCTCTCCTATGGGAGACTCAAAGGGGCTTACAATCGCCTTGCCCTTCCCCCCTCACAACAAACAACCTGTGAGGTAGGTGGGGCTGAGAGAGCTCCGAAAAGCTGTGACTAGCCCAAGGTCACCCGGCTGGCGTGTGCGGGAGTGTACAGGCTAATCTGAATTCCCCAGATAAGCCTCCACAGCTCAGGCAGCAGAGCTGGGAATCAAACCCGGTTCCTCCAGATCAGAGTGCACCTGCTCTTAACCTCCTACGCCACTGCTGCTCCCTTGATCCCCACCTCTGAGAAGCCTGAGGCAAGCACACAGCCAGGACAAAAAAAAACCCGTCTCTCACACACAAAAGCCTTCCCAAGCCCCCCAAAAGCAAATACACAAGCCCTCCAAAAATGTATACAGTTAAAAATTTGACCTTAAGAATACCCCCCCTCCCCCCCCAAAAAAAAGTACAGTTCATCTTTTGCTTTCTGTTGATTCTGGCTGTTTTGCAGCTGTTCATGGATTGGAATCTCTGTTCTTTCAAAAGTTGTTGGTAACTCTACTTTATTGGTTGGAAATACCGTCACTTCTGCTGTTAACTCACTTATAGGCTCTTCAAAATTCAAAGGCAAATTAACTCTCCCCATTAAAAGCAGGCAGTCTTCAACATTTAATTGTGTAATTAGCCAGTTTACTTTGTGGATAAGAGCACCTAATAGCGGTCCAACCATAATATTTAACAACTGCCGGAGGGATGGGATTACAATGGATCGGAGTCATACTTCGATTGGAGTGCGTAGGGCCCCTTCTGCACACGCAAAATAATGTGTTTTCAAACCACTTTCACAACTGTTTGCAAGTGAATTTTGCTATTCCGCACAGCTTCAAAGAGCACTGAAAGCAGTTTGAAAGTGCATTATTTTGCATGTGCAGAATGAGCCAAGGATTGTCATCTGCTCACAATTTGAGACTGATTTGATAACTGGTTAAAAAGTAAAATGAAAAAAAATGTTAGCATTAAAAATATGGATTATACAGACTTGGAAAGCTCCTGATGTAATAATTAGGGATGTGACCATGAAATGGAATTTGTCAATGCAGATTTGCCCGACTGAAGAAAAGAACTTTTTTCAGTATTGAGAAAATGTGTTTGAGGGAAAAGAAGGGCTCCTAGAGGTAGTGAGATGGAACTGCTAGCATGTTTTGGAAGAAAGGAAGGAAGGAACTGGTATAGCATCTACATAGAAGGCAAGAGGGACAAACGCAAACCCGCAGCTAAAATAACTTCTGGCCAGAGTTCTCTCTCAGCACATGGTGAAAAACGGGTGTATTTTGCATTGCAAGTCAGGACAAAAAGAGTGGCCAACAGTTCAGTTTTACTGCAATTCCACTTTTTGCAATAGGCCCCAAATCATTTGCCCGCACGTTCTCTTTTCTTTTCTCATGCATAGCATGAAATGAAAACAATCTCTAGTCGCCCCGACATCTGAATACAAATGGTTGGGCAAACTGGAGACTGATTGCCTCCCACAAACCAAAGGTTCTAAACTGGGATTCAACCCTCGTTCAGCATCCCACCTTGGTGATGATGAGGGCAAAATAACTCCCATTCACTCTAGTACTTTCCTGGAGGCATCATAGAGTTGCCAACCTGCAGGTGGAATGTGGAGATCTTGTGGAATTAGAACTGATCTTCAGACTACGTGAATTCCTTATTGATTGATCGAAAGCATTTGTTCAACTTCTCCTGGAGAAAATGGCTGCTTTGGAAGGTCGACTGCATGACATCATATCCTACCAAGGCACCTCCCCTCCCTAATCCCATTGTCTCAAGGTCCCCCTCAAATCTGTAGGTATTTCTGAACCTGGAGTTGGCAACCCGAAGACATCATGATCAATTAGAGTTTATTTCTGCCCTCTCCCTGAGGAAAGGAGGGATGAAAAGAGACCACAGGTATGACAAACAAGCCCGGCCTCTTATGCAATTATTGGAATTTCATGGCAACTTAGCGTGAGATCTGCATGCAGCCGCAGGCTCCATTCAAACACTAAAACCAGTCAGAATTTGTTTGCGAGGGACGTGAATCTGACTTATGTGTTGGCTTACCTAGACCCCTTCTGCACAAGCAGAATAATGTACTTTCAATCCACTTCCAACGCACTTTGCAGCTGGGTTTTACTGTGCGGAATAGCAAAATCCACTTGCAAACAATTGTGAAAACGAATTGAAAATGCATTATTCTGCATGTGCGGAAGGGGCCTTATTGTCTCCCTAGGTTGCCAGCTCTGGATTGAAAAATACTCACAGTTTTTAGGGTGGAGGCTGAGGAAGGGGGGGGGGTAGGGAGGGGTGGACTTCATTCAGGTATAATGCCATAGCAGCCATTTTCCTCAGGCAGACTGATCTCTGTTGCCAGGAGATCTCCAGTCACCACCAGGAGGTTCCATAGTATATACAATTGAAAGGGAGTGAGCAACTAAAGAAGAAGAAGAGGAGTTTGGATTTATATCCCCCCTTTCTCCCCTGCAGGAGACTCAAAGGGGCTTACAATCTCCTTGCCCTTCCCCCCTCACAACAAACACCCTGTGAGGTAGGTGGGGCTGAGAGAGCTCCGAGAAGCTGTGACTAGCCCAAGGTCACCCAGCTGGCGTGTGTGGGAGTGCACAGATAATTCCCCAGATAAGCCTCCGCAGCTCAAGCGGCAGAGCTGGGAATCAAACCCGGTTCCTCCAGATTAGATACATGAGCTCTTAACCTCCTACGCCACTGCTGCTCCTAAAGTTATACATATATATTGTAGACTTGGTATAAATTATCTAGTCTATGATTGCTGGCCTTATTGTGTGCAAATGATTGCTTGCTTGGAGTTTGGCAACCCTATCCCTCCCATCTTGACTCATTGAAGCTACCGTTCAAGAATTCTTGGGTTAAGCCATCATTGTGTAATAGCTAGTGTGTTGGAGAAGAGTCTGGGAGACCCAAATTCGAATCCCTCCACCTTGTCATGAAAACTTGCTGGGTGACCTTGGGCCAGTCACTTTCTGTCATCTTAACCTAACACACCTCATAGGATTGTGAGGATAAAATGGAGGTGAGGTGAGGCAAGTGACATGGCCCAGTTTGGGTCCCCACTGGGAAGAGAGTCAGAGTATAAAGGAAGTGAACAAATAAATAAACAGATTGAACTCCAATGGATTGTGATATCCCATCTCTTTTTAACAATTTAACATCATACAACTGCAGGGGTGGGATCCAAAAATTTTAGTAACAGGTTCCCATGGTGGTGGGATTCAAACTGTGGCGTAGCGCCAATGGGGCTGGGCGGGGCACGATGGGGGCGTGGCCAGGGCATTCTGGGGGTAGGGCATTCCTGGGTGGGGCTGTGGCAAGGACGCAGCCGCTGCGCCGGCCCTTGGGCGGGAAACGAATGAACGCAGGCGCAGGCTGCCACGCACGCCGGTGCACCTCCTGCTAGACTGCTTCAAGTTCTGCGTGCTACTGCTGAGAGGAGGGGCGTAACTAAGGCAAAAATCACGTGGCAAAATCACCATTTAGTAACCCCCTCTCGGCACACACAAATAATTAGTAACCTACTCTCAGGAACCTGTGAGAACCTGCTGGATCCCACCTCTGTTGTAGCACTGTTTTAATTTTTGTACGCTTTTATTTTAAATGTTTTTAATGATTTGTTATTGACCTTGTGACCCGCCCTGAGCCCTGCGGGGATAGGATGGGAAATAAATAAATAAATAAATTGAAGCTGTCTTAACAAACTGGGGGTTATTTGTTTTCTCTGTACCTGAGATCCTAAACTTGGTTTCATTAGACAGTTGGAGAAGAATTCTGGGCAAACTCAACATCATATTCTTTATGTGATATCCTGAAAAAGATATTAAGAAAGGATTTTTCCCAACAGACAAATATATAATTTTCCATTACATTCTCCATTTTTTTCAGGATTTCCCCTACCCTTACTTTCCATTTGTTGTTCTTTGGTAGAACGTGGCGTGGGATTTTTTTTTTTTTTTTATCCATACGAGAGCCAATTGCTTGATTTGGGTTACAACATTAATTGCAGAAGACAAATGGACAATGGATCCAGTGTCATAATTAATTTACCCAATATTTACTTAGTTAATTTGTTCAGGACAGATTAAGTCAGGGCTGGAGAAGTGGGCCGAGGAACAGTTGATTGACAGGTGCATTCTCACAGGGTCTGGCCTCTCATCGGGGAAGTTCAGACCCGCTCTGAAAGAGACGCCTTCAGGGATCATGTATTTTGAATTCTCAGTGAATTAAGTGTCATCTCAGCTTGACCAGCTCTGGAAGAACATATTAACCTCCTCTTGTGATTTTTAGAAAACCATTCTAATTTAGCAAGTAATTAAGGGTCACATGTAGGATAAAGAGCTAGATAATCTTGGATTACGCACAGGAAGCTTTGTTTCCATGGCAACCCCGGCAGAGGGGGGTGTTAATGCTGAGGTCAGTCAGTTAATGAACTGGGAATGGCGACTGGCTACAGAACATGTTAGAGGCATGGAAATTGAAATAACAATCGCGCTGCCATTGAATGCTTGCATCATGGGAAACAAAAGCGCACAAAGCCGGTTGCCACAGAAAAGAAACGCTGCCTGACGAATAAATAGTCGCAGTCCAAAGGGGAAAGATGTGCTGAGCTAGGTCAAGGGAAACTGTAAACAGTGACGTTGGGAAAGGCTCATATTTTGGAACGCAACTCCCTTCCTTCGTCATTCCTGGATTTTACTACAGCCTTGATGCGGTGGGGAGAGAGCATGTCTGCGCCAGCCGTTGCGTTCTGATTTCTTAATCCTGTGGGAGATTTTGGTCCGAAGACTAGTTCTTTGGATGAAGGGTACAGTAAAGCAGCAGCACACATCAGGGCAATGGTGGGTTTTTGCAGTCAGTTTTAGAATAATCTTCATGCAACTACCGTGTTTCCCCGAATATAAGACAGTGTCTTATATTAATTTTTGCTCCTAAAGATGTGCTATGTCTTATTTTCAGGGGATGTCTTATATTTCTGTATTCTGTTCGTCAGGCATGCTTCCAAACAAAAACTTTGCTACGTCTTACTTTTGGGGGATGCCTTATATTTCGCACTTCAGCAAAGCCTCTACTACGTCTTATTTTCCGGGGATGTCTTATATTCGGGGAAACAAGGTAGTAGAATAGTGAGACAGAATCTTTCCTCTACTGTACCATTTCTAAATGAGAGTCAGCGTGGCGCAGTGGTCAAGAGCAGTGGATTCTAAGCTGGAGATCTGGGTTTGATCACACACACACACACACACACACACACACACACACACCCCCCACCCCAATTTTACATTTTTTCTTGGAAGATTCTTTCAGGGGCTTTATCAGGCTGATTTCCCGTTTCTCCTTTTTTCCACTTTAACTTATTCTCATCTGTTCTCAGCGTTCTGTGCCTCTTGGAGCATAGTCAGCCCCCGTCAAAGTGGTTGAGGGGTTTCTTTTGGCAAATTTACAAAGTTTTTCCACATACTTGGAACATTTTCCAAGCATATAGAAAGGCCTATCTGCGCCCAGACCTGAATGGGCCAGGCTAACCTGGTCTCATCAAATCTCAGAAGCTAAGCAGGGTCAGTCCCAGCTAATACTTGCATAGGAAACCACTAAGGAATACCAGAGTTGCTATACAGGCAATGACAAACCATCTTTCTATGTCTCTTGCCTGGAAAACCCTACTGGTTGCTGTAAGTTGGCTGTAACAAGAGAGAACTTTTGTGTGCACATAGCTTGTCTGCAGGGAGGCTTGTCTGCTTTGTTGCCTCAGTGGGACAGCCACTTTATCAATAGATGTAGAAGAGATCCCTAAATTTACTTCATTTATACCCTGCTCTTTTCTCCAGTGAGGCACCAAAGCAGCTTACGTTGTCCTCCTCCATTTTATCCTTGTAATAATCCTGTAAGGTCGGTTAGGTTGACAGTATGACCGATTTAAGGTCATCCGACAAGCTTTCATGGCAGGATGGAGAGATTCGAAAAATGCAGGCATATACATCTTTGCCTTTCCGTGAATGATACCTGGTGCTCAATGGATTTGGTCCTTTCTGAGGCCTGAGTTCAAAACAAATCTCTGCACAGAGAGTCAGTATGATATAGCACCTATATGTTACTTGTATGTTTTCCCTCATGGGGCAAAGTGTAGCTTCAAGGTGTGTGTGTGTGGGGGGGGGGGAGGAGTATTTGTATCCAGTAAATGGTGCGGGATGAAAGAGTCACACTCTTTCCTTCAGTAACATGGCCCCGATCCTGATTTGACCCTCCCCATAGCTAATATTTAAGGGGAAAAATCAAAAAGTTCATGGACCTGCTCCATTTTGGCCCTGAGGACTAGAGCAAGTTACTTTCAATTATACACGTGGAGGGGAGGAAGCATTAATGACCCCCTCGCCCCAACCCCCTCCCCACACAAGCACACCTGGCAAAAGTGTGAGGCTGATTACATCGCAAAGCACTCTTCATCACTGGGAGTACAAATGCCAAAATGCTCTTGCAGTCTGGTTTGTCACAGACAGAGTTTCATATTCACCCTCATCAGCGTTACCAAATTGGAAAGCAGAGCCCTCAATCAATTCCGAAACATTCATGAACACAAAATGAAGGAGGGGTATCTTTTGGAAAACATTCAATTAAATTCCAGTGAAGGGGAAGACAGGCAGTGTAATTCAGATGAGGCTGTAATTTAATTATGTTACCAAACACTTAAAAAGAGACAGAATTCTGGCGATCAGGCCTCCAATTAATTGCTTGTAATTGGACTGCGTGGGGGAACAACTTGTATGCCGCTGGTGATTCTTTCAGGACATCTTTTGGTTCACACAGTTCTGTTAAGCACTCGCTCCTGTGAACAACCTAATTCAAGAACTAGAGATAGGATCAGAGAATATGCTATTATGGCTGAATTAAATAACCAATCTTGTAAACAGATGGGCAAAACATGAATTTGATGAGAAATGGGAAATTTACTTTTTAATATTTCTCCCTATATTTTTAGACCAATCCAACATTTTTTTAATTAATTCCTCCTCTGTATCATAATTCAAAATCTGCTGATAGATTTTGCTAATTAGTTTCTTATTTCCTTTTCCCATAATTTCATCCAATTTAGATGATTTCAATGAAAATTGAATTTAGATTGTTTCAACAAAAATCTTTTTTAATTTTTTTTTATTTGGGGAATAAAAATATTTTTTAAAAAAGCACTAGAGGCAGGAAATAAAACATGTCCTCCATGGAGTTCCCCATTGTTTTTACCTCCTTTAGGTTCCCCAAACATTTTATTTTCAGCCTCAAAATGTTTTCACTGAATCCCCTTTAAAAACAATTCTTTAGGCTGAAATCTTTTCAAAATGGCTTCGCTTGCTGTGTGATTTCTTTAAGATGTTTTCCGTGCCTCTCTGCCATCTCCAAACATCCTGCCTTCAGCACCATTTTCTGAGCTCACTCTCCATTCTCCCTCACTTGATTATTAGATCATTTCTCTGAGCTTTTTTTATCTGGGGGGGGGGAGGTAATCTTCGATGAATCGAGAATACAAGTTGCAGAGAATTGCAGCACAAGGCCGTGAAGCTTATATTATTATTATTATTATACACATAACAACACAGCACAAGTGTCTGGAATTCATCTCTGAATATCGAGTCCTTCCCAGTCCTAGGATATTAGAGGTATTTGCGTAGAATGTGTGCAGTTCCTAGAAGTGCTGCTTTCTGCAGCATATGGACTGATGTTCTGTCCAAGTTTAGGCTTTCCAGATGTTTTTCAAGATTTCTTGGGATTCCTCCTAGAGCACCGACTACTAGTGGGATTACTGTTGTTCTTTTCTGCCACAATCGTTCAACTTCAATTTGTAGGTCCTTGTATTTTGTGATCTTTTCCAGCTCTTTGTCCTCTACCCTGCTGTCAACTGGCACAGCAACATCTATGATCCAAACATGTTTTTTCTCTATCACTGTTATGTCTGGGGTGTTGTGTGCCAGGTGTCTGTCTGTTTGTATTCTAAAGTCCCAGAGTATTTTTGCTTCTTCATTTTCTGTGGTCTTCTCTGGCTTGTGCTCGTATTATTATTATTATTATTATTATTATTATTATTATTATTATTATTATTATTATTATTGTCGTCGTCGTCGTCGTTTTAGTTGTTGTTGTTTTAATTAACCGCCCTCCCCAAAAGGCTCAGCAAACAATGAAGCATCAATTCAACAATGAACTAAAAAAAAGAGAAAAATCACAAAAATCACGTTTTAAATAATGTTGTTTACAATATTTTCGTTGTTTTTTAAATATTGCTGCATAGGTTTTAAGGGTTTAAGTTTTGCGTTGTTGTTTCTTGATTTATTGATTTGCTGTTCATTGGAACAGCCATGTTGTGAGCCGCCTCGAGCCCTTCGGGGATGAGGCGGCCTATAAGTTTAATTAATTAATTAATTAATTAATTAATTAATTAATTAATTAATTAATTAATTAATTAATGGCAGCCATGGATTGTTTTGAGGGGTTGAGTGCAGGTATACATCATGGTAAAGGCAGGAGATTGAAAATGTCATAGAAACGTTTTTGGTGATTTGTGCGGAAGGGGCCATTAACAGCCTTTCTTAGACCTGGGCTGCCTTCATGGAGTCAATTTGTCTCAATTTGTCTTTTCCTACTGCCATCCACTTTTCCCAGCATTATTGTCTTTTTCAGTGAAGCATCTTCTCAGGACTGACCAAAGTATGATTATTTCATTAACATACGTAATTAACAATTAGAGCAAGCATAATAAAAAGCAGAACATACAGTGCTTCCCAGTCCCAACTCATAAAGGCACCCCTCCTGCCCCCAGATATCTGATTTTTTTAAAAACTCCATTTGGGGCAGGGAGATATAGATGAAGGGATGTTGCTTTGAAAATTGCTGCAGTTCTCAATAATAAGTTCTTGTGGTAAAATAAACAGATTGCCTCTGGGACAAAGCTGAGAATAGGTGAAGCTACCTACACAATTATCATGGGCTGGTACTTCAGTGAATAAAGAGGCACAGCATGAGTCTGCTTTTCACTGAGTTGACCCTTGGTCTATCAAGGTCATTACTGTCTACCTTGAAGGACAGTAACACTCCAGAGTTTCATCTCTTCTACATCGCCTATTGCCAGATGGTGCTTCAAACTCGGGATGCCGGGAATTGAACTCTAGACCTTTTGCATATAGATGAGATGTCCTATAACAGATCAAAGACCCCTCCAATTCATTGTACCCCCTGGGATCTTGGCAATATGCAGGCCTTCTCTCCACACACACACACACACACACACACACACACACACTGTTCCTCGGCCTTTCATTAAGAAAAAGTTGACCAGACAAAAGATCAGTTCATGCTTATTTCAAACTTCCTTCTTCTCTGGCGTCTGCGTAGCAACTCAGGTTGGCGTTGCACAACCTCTGTGCCATGTTCTCTTTACTGCCTGACAATACGTCTTTTAAGTGAACACAGTAAACAAATTTAACATCCCCTTTCAGAGGGACAATTACTCAACTGTTACCCCGGAGGACTTGCACTGAATAGTTACTTCAGAACGATGAGCATGATTAAAAAGGGTTCAAGTGTGTTTTTAATTATGACTTCATTGTGAGCCTTTCAATTTGCTGGGTTTTTCTTCTCATATTGCTTTAGTCCTTGGTCTTTGCATTCCATGCTATGCTTTGTATACACAGACTAGAATGGCTTGACAGATGGGTAGCGCATTATCCATAGTCCTGATTTAACCTGTATTTATTTTTGTGGATCACGTTTTTATCTCACCCAATCTCCAACGGGGTTCTGCTAACCTCCAAGTGATCTTGACAACAATCCTCTCTCAAGCAGAGAGAGAATGACTGGCCCTAGGTTCCTCTAGTACATTTCACGATGAGTGCAGATTTCAGCTGGTCAAATTCAACACCTTCACCGCAAAACAAAATTGGGGTTTTAATTTGCCCATGCCCCACTTTTCTCTCCAACAGGTACCCAAAACAGCTTACAATATTGTTCTCTCCTCCGTTTTATACACAACAGCCCTGTGCTGTACATTAGTCTGAGAAGAAGGAGAAGGAGAAGGAGAAGAAGAAGAAGAAGGAGAAGGAGAAGGAGAAGGAGAAGAAGGAGAAGGAGAAGGAGAAGGAGGAGAAGGAGGAGGAGGAGAAGAAGAAGAAGAAGGAGAAGGAGAAGGAGAAGGAGAAGAAGAAGGAGGAGAAGAAGAAGAAGAAGAAGAAGAAGAAGAAGAAGAAGAAGAAGAAGAAGAAGAAGAAGAAGAAGAAGAAGAAGAAGAAGGTTTTTATACCCTGCTTTTTTTCTACCTTAAAGAATTTCAAAGTGGCTTCCAATTGCATTCCCTTCCCCTTTGTGACTGGCCCAAGGTCACATTGCCAGTTTCCATGGCAGAATAGAAATCAAACTTGGGACTCTAAGATCCTAGTTTGATACTATAACCACTTCATCACAATATAGTACTGTTGCTGTAGTGAGTAGGGGTGTGTGTATTATTTTTTCCAGTGTTTTTTAGATTTGAATGTATTGGACCTTACATTTCTTCAGAAAAGTTTCAAGAAATAAATAAATAAAGGCCCAACATCCGTACTTGTAAATGGGGTTTTTTCACCTCCTCCGCCCCCTTAGATATCTGAAATTTTAAACTCCATTAAAGTCTATGGGGAATTTTTTGAACCCCTTCGTCTAGCTAGCCAATGGAATTTTCAATTGTTTCCAATGGAAGATGGGGGAACTCCCTTTGGGGGCCCTGTAAAGCTGAATCCTGTGACCAAAACTTCACCAAACTTGGGAGTTCTTTTAAGAAGAATCAACTGCAGCTGTGTTGCAAATTTTGTCCCTCTACCTTGAAAGCAGCACTTTTAAGGCACCTCCTAGGGTTACACTTGAGACTTTGATGAGCCAATGTCACACCTGAGAATATGCTGGGAAATGTGAGCCTGAACAGGCAAAACTTCAGTGGGATTGGGGTGGGGTTCACTCTTTAACACTCAGTGCCATTCAAATGCCTTTTTCTCCCGAATCCATCATTTGGGCCAAGGGCTAGTTCATTGGTTCAGAAATAGGCACACTTGCGAAATGAGCCAAATTGTTTAGAAATGACAAATTATTTCCGAGAGTTCAAATAATATTCTTCAGAGCAGCTGTGGGGCAGGGATAGGAATCACACACCCACAGACAGATAGTGGGATTTCGAGGGATAGAAGCAGTTGAAGCTCCAAGAGCTCAGGGAGGTAGGAGGATTATTGAAAGCCAAACTTAGAAATGTATAGTATTGTTGACGGCTTAGAGAACAGAATCCAAAGCTTCATGGCTCATTGTAGAAATTTAGGGCTCTGATGGTTTTTGTCCCTCATGCTTGAGCACACACAGGTATGGTTGACATCTTTAGGAGGCATGTCTGCATGCCTACTAAACATTGGCGTATGTGAGACAGGGGGTGCAACTACCTGGGTGTAGCAGCAGCAGAGGTGTGGCCGAGTCAAGGAGGGGGTGTGGTGGGGCGTTCCGGGGGGAGTGCAGCACTGCAGAAGGGGCGAAGGGTGTGTGCGTGCCCCGGGTGCAGTTTCCCCTCACTCCACCCCTGCTACTGAGAGATATATGTCTTACTGTGATATGCTTCTGAAGATGCCAGCCATAGATGCAGGCGAAACATTCAGAGCAAAAACTACTAGGCCACGGCCACACCGCCTGAAAAACCCTCAACAGCCATTTGCACTGAACTCTCTCAAACCTTTGTCTGGAATGGGGTCTGCTGGAACCAGGCCTTCTTTTTATGCTCTTTGGTTATGCACAAGAAAATTTGAAAGAAATCTAGGCCAAAATGATTTTGGCTGTGGCCACATACCATGCTGGACCATAGCCTAATCTACAGCTCATAATCGTAAATGGTTGGCTAGGGGAGGCAGAATAAGAGCAAAAGTGACCTCCAGGCTACATTGCACGTGCCTGACTGCCAGCATTAGAGTTCTTTATCCTGCTTCTGCTGCTGGCCTTGAGACGCCATTCCTCATTGGAGGCTCCCTTGGAAGTTTACTGGTTAAATGCATCATGCAAGACAACAAAAGGGCACAGTACAGTCTAAATGAAGCACTTTTAAGCTCTATTGTTTGTAGTTTCAAATCGAGGCACTTTTCTCCCATGTAAATGGTTTGTGATTCATTTGGATTTCTGCACTCTGTATTTTATTACCTTGCTTCCCCCCTTCACGGCGATGCAGAAAGTGTAGTTTATAGCGGGGGTCCCCAACCTTTTTGATCTTGTGAACACTTTTGGAATTCTGATAGAGCATGGGTTGGTACAGCCACAAAATGGTTGCTACAGGAGGCAAAGCTAGTCACAAAACGGCGGTCACACCTTACCTCCAATCACATGGTGAAGATCCTTATATTGTAGGCATACCATTGCTGCCAAAGAAATGTTTCAGAAATCTCAATCTGCACTGGCCAATTCAAATCTAAAGATAGCCAATCACTGAAGCACTTAGATGATGCCAGAAATAAGTCACATGCATCTTTCTAAAAACTGGGAAAAAAATGTTGGCGGAAAAACTGTTTCAAAAACCAGGACATATATTGGAAACCCCTGTTCTAGAACAACTGATCTTCTACAAGCTACAGAATTCCATTTTTAGTTTATTGGGGCTTATGGGGATGGGGGAGCTATTAAAAGACTTTGGGGCAATTATAGCATCCATTCACTTTTGAGGGTCCTGCATTAGGTTAGCCTCATTTACACCAGTTAATTGTAACTTATTCATTAGGAAGTTTCTGCCTCCCCCACCCTCAGTCATCCTCCAGCTACTAGGAAATCCTCAATTTTCATGACAATTAGAAAAGCAAGCAGACATGCTTCAAAGAAATCTGGAGACAAGGAGCTCCCGAATGAAGACGTGAATAAAAGTTTACAAATTACACAATAAACATTTGCCGAAAACTCTGGCAGTTTGCCAGGCAAGCCAGCTTTTGAAAAAGGATTCTTTAGACGGGTATTGCTTCACACAGTCAAAGTCCAATGAGGTTCACTTAGTAGACACTGAGAGAGATACACAAGCTATTTTTAAAAATTCATTGGGACCTGTGGATTTTTTTTATATTTAGGGTTATTCATTCTATGGCTTGGATCCAACTGAGAATGTATAGCGCTAAGTGAAAGGAATTGAGTGCCTGTAGTTCCTTTCCCACTGTGGTTTTCCCCCAGGCTGTTTTCAGTGGTCAAGGGACTGTGGTTGCCAATTTCCAGGTAGGGCCTGGAGATCTCCCAGAAATAAGCTGATCTCCAGCCTACCAAGATCAATTCCCCTGGAGAAAATACTTACTGGGCGGTGATGGGTGGGGGAATATATTGCATTATACCTCGATGAGGCCACTGTTTGGCTTTTAGGGTGTGAGAGGTTTTTACAACGTTTATTAATGTATTCATGGACCTTTTTCAGATCAACATAATGTTTTAAAATATAATATTTATTACATATTTATACAATCTGTATTTATAGTATTTTTATTGGAATTGTATACAATTTATTTATATATTTATAAGATAGCCAATTACTTACCTGATGTATATTTACCTGCAATACTATGTGATATTTATTCCTCACAGTTCCTAATGGCTGAGGCAGCAGGAGGATAACAGTACATGCCTGAAAGCTGAAGAAGGGGTTTATTTCCCCGCGAAATGTGATTTTATTACTCCGGTTATCTCATTCTGACTATTTATAATTATATATAAAATGACTGAAGGAGCTGGTTTGACTATTTGCACTCTTTGTGAGTCTAGCTTACCTCACTGTATTTTCTTTATTGTCTGTTTCACCAAGTATTGACTGTATGAAATTGACCGAGAAAGCTGCATAATTGTATACACCTTTTGTAGTACCAGCTTACCTCATACGTTGCTATAGAAGCTTTTGTCCTATGTTTGTAAGATTGGATTTCAGTCTGTATTGTTTATTTGCACATCCACAGCCGGTGGCTTTGGTTTCAATGTAGCTGCACTGCATTCATTTCCAGTAAGTTTAGTCCTATAGGAGATCCACCCTGCAGGAATACAATGAGATGTCATAGGGATCTGTAGTGAGAAGGGGAACGGGCAACATTTTCTCGCTCTCCATCTGAAGGTCCAGCAGGGCACAAGATGTGGATCTAAACCTGCGTGAAGGTCAAGGGATAACTGTACTATGGAGGTTTATTTACGATACTTCATAATAACAATACTAGGCTTTCAGTGTTCGATTCACTTCAGATAAATATCATAGTCCTTACAACAGCACCGTTAGGTAGTCCAGTATTGTGATGATTTCCCCTATAATGCATGCAGGGAACTAAAAAAGTGGTATCCTGAGGCCATCTAGTGGATGTGAATAAATTGGAGCTTAATCCCAACAAGACTAAAGTGCTATGCTGAGTGGCAGAACTGACCCAGGATTTCAGGTATATGGGGTTGCTGTCCCCTTAAAGGAACAGGTCCAAAGTCGGAGGACGCTCTTGGCTCCAGGCCTGCTTCCTGTTGAGGTGGCAGCTGTAGCCTGGAGTGCCTTTTATGAACTTCAACTGGTTTGCCAGTTGTGCCCTTTCCTAGGCAGAAAAGATTTTCCTACTGTAGTCTATGCCCTAGTTACATCTAGATTAGATTACTGGAATGCGCTGTAACCAGAAGGTTCACATGATTGGTTTGTAGGGACCATCTATACTGGCTCCTAACCTGTTTCTGGTGCGGATAATAGAAATAATAGAAATGAAAAAAAATTCACAGAAATGAGGAGACACGGATGAGGGAAACAGAAAGGGCGAGCTCACAAAATGGCACCAAGGAGGAAACGTCTTAAAGAGATCGCACAGCCCGGTGAAGCTTTTTTGAAAATGCTTCAGCTTAAAGAATAATTTTTAAAGGGCATTCCCTGAAAATGTTTTGAGGCTGGAAATAAAACGTTTTCAGAACCAAAGGGAGAAAACAATGTGGAACTCCTTGGAGGAAACATTTTATTTCCAGCCTCAAAACATTTAAAACTATTTATGAAGAGGACCTATATTTCTGGCCTTCCTTTTCCCTCTCCCTTTCCCCTTTGATTCCTTCCCCTTCTTTTTCCCTACCCTTCCAACTAGTGGAGATATGAATGCTTTGATTTATGGAGGATTATTATTATTTAAATTGATGGTGTATTTCCA
This sequence comes from Sphaerodactylus townsendi, assembly GCF_021028975.2. Taxonomy (NCBI): domain Eukaryota; kingdom Metazoa; phylum Chordata; class Lepidosauria; order Squamata; family Sphaerodactylidae; genus Sphaerodactylus; species Sphaerodactylus townsendi. The sequence goes on from NC_059431.1 coordinate 19,037,901, forward strand.
TTTATTATTATTCTCTAGGTTCTGAGATTTAAAGGAGAACATCTATTAGTGATGTATAGTTTATTGGATTGTTTTATGGTTTTTGTACAACTGACTGTTGTAAGCTGCTAAATTAATAGATGGAAATAGAGCCCTTATTTCTCCAAGTTAGAGATGGTTAGTGCCAGGTGAACTGAGCCATGTATGTTTGCCTCCTCAAGGCAATTCAGTGAGCCTTCCCTATTTCATTTAGAACTGTGGAATCTCATCTTAAACTGACGTATAAGCTTCTAACTGTCCTTCAGCACCACGTGAATGGCCTTCTTGGCACTCATTTGCTTCAACAAAACCTCTTCCTAAAGAAAAGCCCCTGTTCTGGCTTTCCTTTTCCACATTAGAGCAGGAAATATTTCAGAGAAATCCAGGAGGCACTGCTGTTGAGTCTGCAGGGATGACACATTCAGAAAAAAAATCTGCCCCCATTGTAGGAGAACGCTTGACTTGCAACCTCCCAACATTTTGTGACTGGCCCTAGTAGACCATCATGGCAGCCATTTTGTGGTGGTGCCCATTCTCTGTTCTCGAGATTCCAAAAAATGCCCACCATTTTAACAAGATGGTGGACCCTTGTTCAAGTCCAGAGGGTTGCCGAAAAACGAGAGGAGAGTGTTTAGAAAGCCTTTTACGTGCCAGGGCACAGGTAATACAATAAAAGACAAAGAAGTGATATATCGCTGCTGTTTCAGGTAAATGGAGGAAGCTTTTCTTTTTCCCCCCAGAAGCATTCCAGGAGAGCGAGTGACCACTTTACAATGTATTTAGGCAGTCAAAGTCCTGAGTTTCGCAAAAATGTGTTTCTGGAACAAAATGTGTTTCTGGGGCGAGGGGCCAAGAGGGACATTCCTCTGGATTTCTCCTTGCTTTGCGTCAGGAGTGTACCTGTCAGGAGTGTACCTCTACCTCACCGTCTGCAGCAATGAAAGAAAATCCGCAGTTCCAAGTGCTCTGTTTTGCTTCTCTCTTCTCCATTTTGCACGGAGATCCAAGTTCTTTTACCGAGTTCGATTGCCCACCGAAACAGCTGTGTTGCAAACATTTTCCCCTTTAACCAACCCCAATCTCCTTTCTCCCCACACAAATACACGCTTTCCGTACTTCTGTAAAAAAAGAAAGAAGAAAAAAGAAAGAAGAAAAAAGAAAGATTCGTTTCTCTCCACTTTTTCATCCCCCTCCCTCTGTTTTTCCCCTCTTTTTTTTTTTTGGCTAAACCCTCATTAACTCCACTCACGCTGTCTCGCCCTGTTTGCCAGTGCTTAAGTAGCACTTAAATTTTTTCTCCCTCTTTTTTTTTGCCTCAGAAAAAAAAAAGCAACCAATTAGCACCTCATCAGCTTCAATTAGAGGAGACAAAAGCCGTGTAGGGATAACTCAATGAGAGGGGATGGCATAACATCATGTAATCACTTAAGACAGCATTGACCATTCAGAGCTCTAAGAGAGCCGGCCCTATTCACCCTTTCTTGCTTCCCTATGGATGCATTAAGGGCGGCTTTGCTGGGAAGACGGCCCCCCAGAAGTCTCAGAGAGTGCCTCATTCAGGGGCTACCTGTTTACAGCCCACAGAGCAGAAGGGCCTAAACAATCCTATATTGTACGCTCTGTGTTTCCTTAAACCTAAGCCTGAACAAAAAACATGTTTTCGGTGGCCTGGCCGGGCAAGTTAAAGGCCGCCTTTCTCCTCATTAAGTGCCCTCCTTGTACTGTCTTTTAATTACAGAGGAAGGGCAACAATGTATCCCCCCCCCTGAGAGTTCTTTGGAGCAGTTAATTTGGTGACTGTACTAAATGCCTTTAAACATTTATTAGTGTGGAAGCAACCCTAATTTCCTCCGCCGCTTTTCCCTCCCCCCACCCTTGTTTTCACATAGGCTTGGATGAATCTCCATAATGAAATTACCTCATTAATGCCTTTCTTCTTGCACAGTAATTCATTCAAGAGCCCCCATTTGAGTTTTAATTTGATGCTGTCCAAAGCAAAGGGGAGAAAAAGTCTTCGTGGTTTGATTACTGCATTTTTCCCCCCTTCCCAACTTTCTCTCTCTCTCTCTCTCTCTCTCTCTCTCTCTCTCTCTCTCTCTCTCTCTCTCTCTCCAACAAGTGGACAGATTTAAATTATTAAGATGCCAAGTAGCAAGTTATAATTGGATACAAGCAGCACTTCAGAGTATATTAGAAGCTTCCCAAGGCTGGCCTAGGTAGTCTACGGACTATTAACTGCATCCACTATTACTTGGTGGGTTTTCTCCTCCCCAAGAATTAACTGCACCTTCGGGTCTGTGAAGCAAAGAGCTGGTTTGGATAAACAAGAATTAAATAGATTTGCAATTAAATCAACGTGGTCTTGATGAGTTCAGACCTTCCTTTTGTCTCGGCCTGGCCTCATCATTTGTGACTGTTGTTAAACTGGGGAGCTGTCTTATGCTACTGCAGACTTAAGGGCCAGTCTCCTCTTGAATGGGCAACCAAGGAGAATGTTTGGACATTTGCAGTAAACTAGGTTATATCCTTCTAAGCCTGTTGACTTCCATGGTTTTAGAAGGATGTTAACTTTGCTTTGGATGGCCCTGTTATTTATTTATAAGATTTATAATCCGACTTCCATTTTTTTTTAAAAAAAATCAAGATAGTAAACAATAAATATAAAACTTCTCAAGGTACAATACACACAAAAGCAACAAACAGTCCATTAAAAACAATGGTATGCATAAACCAACACTCACAACTGGGAAGTACATCTCAACATAACAATACCCTGACAAAGCCCTCTGGAACAAATGCACAAGCATCAGAAAGTTTCCAAGGATGGTATTAGTCACACCTCCTGGTAGATAGATATCTTCAAGGTTGTCGATAAGTCTTTTTTGTGGATTTCTTTAGTGAGTCAGGCCCCTTCCGCACTTGCAGAATAAGACACTTTCAATCCACTTTCACAATTGTTCGCAAATGGATTTTGCTATTCCACACAGCTGCAAAGTGCATTGAAAGTGGATTGAAAGTGCATTGTTCTGCATGTGCGGAAGGGGCCTCAGAGTGGCTTCCTCTTTAAAGCCACACTAACTTACCTGGTACTCGGGGGGGGGGGGGAGCTTAAGTCCCAAGCACCACCTGCACACACACCCATACACACTGTCCCTGGTCCAGAACTCCCCCCCCCCCACACTGGGATGCAGGTGAGGTGTGGAGCTGGCCCTGCCTAATCTCCCCATGGAGATGGGAGCAGCAAGGGCCTGTCTGAACCTGCGGTTGAGAGCTAGAGCCAAGCCTGGCCTGAGCCGGTCTGAAACGAGCTGCTCTTATCCCTCTAGCTTTATACTGTTGGTTCCACCCCCAAGCTCCACCTCCAACCCAATATGGGTCCTTGTTGCTCCCATCTCCACTCGGGGATCAACACCTGACCTCCACATTGAGAGGGGTGGTGGTGGTGGGACCAGCTTGGTTGGCCCTGTTCACAATCTCCTTGCGGAGATTGCACGCGAGATGAGCCCAGCTAGTCGGTCTTCAAGTGTGCCTTATGCCCGGCAGAGGCAGGAGCAGATATGTGCGTGTGTATGTGTGTGTGTGTGGGGGGGGGGGGCAATGTTGTAAGGAGATATGCTCCTGCTGATAGGTGCATGGCACTAGGTTGCCCCCAGGTTTCTTGTTGACACTGAGGAAAATGTCCCTGTTTTGATTTTGCCTCTCCATTGTGTGAATGAAACTCATGAGTCTTTGATTTCACAGCATTTTGTTTCCTCTGGCTAAATTTTCCCATGCAACAGATAGATTTTCAATATTGTTTCCATCATAGAGCATATGAAAGACATTTTAAAATGACAGATAAATGATGTAAAGAAATGTCACGAAGGAAAACTAATAAATGGGCAAAAGCAACGTTCAAAAATATGAGAAAGTAAATGAAAAAGCCTATTCCCAGTTCATATGAGCGGAGATAGAAATGGAGAAGAAGAAAAAGTAAACATTCTTGTTGTGGAGAAATGTCCTTTTTCCATTGTGCCCCTTCAGCCCCTGATAACTCAAAATGGGTCCAAAGAAGATTCAGGGGAAATTGTAGAAAGGTTTGTGGTGAGATATTTCCTTTATAAGTGATGGTAAAATAACTCCTGGAAAAATAATTAAAATATCATCTCTTCTTCTCTAGCTCACAGGCTGAGAAACAAGTGATATGGACAGATAGTTTATGATGTTTTAAGCCATTGTATTTAATCATACAAGTTATATGAGAGTAATTCACTGGGCACCAAGCACTTCAGAAGCTTACTTTAGTTGGAAAAAACTAAACTCATGGGGCAGGCCTGACACTGAGTTTTTCAGGTGGTTTGGGAAAATAGGGCCCCACCAAAGAGATAAGGAATTAGCAAAAGCTCACAAATACAGATAAAGGTAAAATAGAAACCAGTAGTTGTTATAGAAACCTTTTACGCAAGGTCTTTTTGACTTAAGTTTCACCAAATATGGGAATGGGCAAGGTGTGGTAAAAGGTGGGATGAGATGACCAGGTCTGTACGTCTTCTTGACTCAAACCAATGGTCAGAAGACAAGGAGGGATGTTTGTAAGAGGGTATAAATTATGTTACGCAAGCAACAGCCCCTTGAACCTCCTCCCTGTTGCTAACAGAGGAGAGTTCCCTCTTCTGTGCAAAATTGAAAGAAAACAATAAATCTCTGAACACTGAAGAAGCTTTTGGATGGTTATTTTTGTAACCGGTCAGAGCTTTTGCTCTGTGGACAGGGCCTTGCCCTGTGCCTATCAATAGCTTCCTGACAACTGTTCCACATTATTCAAAATTATTCCCCACTTCGGGTCAAAATATACAATATGTTTTTATCAAGTGAGGTTGCCCTCCCCTGACTCATTTTCCCTGCAGACACACAACAGCTGTGGGGAACGTCATTTTTAAAAGCCCGTGAGGCCTGATTTGGCTTGGGACTGTAATATGGGGCAAGGAGGGGCTCCTACCTTCCCCTGTAATTCTGGGAGATCCTCAGGTGTGGATCTATGAAGAAAAATTACTCTGCCTAGCTCAAATGAACAGCAGTAAAACCATAAACTTTAATAGAAATGATTAAAAGCACTGTATCTAATAACCCAAATATCAACAATGGAAACAATAAAGCAATACATAAACAACACTGACAGACAGGAAAGGGATCCCAAAATATGCACAAAAGATATCGAGTCTCTGTATAAACAATATCCCCTTCAGTGAAATCCTTGCAATACAGTTGTAAGCATCAAGCAGACCCCTAGTAATCAAATGCACTGAACCTTGGTGAGTTCCACAGGGCCTGTAAGACAGAACTATTCCACCAGGCTTTTGGAGGGGCCATCCTCGGTTCCACCGCCGCCCATTGAAATCAAAGCTGCCTGTCTGGACCACCTGGTTGGGCCCTAATTCCATCTTGGGCCCTGCCTATCTCCTCCCTTTTCTTTTCTTTCTTGGCCTTTAGATCCGGCGCCAGTGTGTATGTGTATGTGTTCTACACAATCTTGTTGTTTTAATCTATTTATTGTTATTAACTGCTGCTGAGTTTTAATGGGTTAAGTTTTATGTTGTATTAATTTGCTGTTTGGAAACAGCCATGTTGTGAGCCGCCCTGAGCCCTTCGGGGATGAGGCGGCCTATAAATTTAATTAATATAAATAAATAAATAAATAAATGAAATGAAATGAATGCTTGTCCTTCATCAAAACACTGGGATATCCAAAAAGCATGCTGCTTGTTGCTCTGATGATAGAAGCTTGAAGTACTCCAGTTGTCAGATCTCACCTGGATATCAAAAGTTGGAAGTATCAAATATCAAAAGTTGGAAGTACTCCAGTTGCCAGATGTTCAGCTGGAGGTCGCATCTGGAAATAAGCTGGCCACATGTAAACATCAAATAGATATCAGTAGTGTTAACCTGGGTAAGTTAAACACTTTTGACCTCAGTCTTCTCCAACCACAACAATTTTGCAGAGACCTCATTACAATGCCACTAAAAATACATCATACATCAAGGAACTTAACTAAATAAATTCACTTAATTCATACTTCCGTATACAGAAGCTATCAAGGCATCTAGCCCAAAAGTATAACTTCAGAAAATGAAGCATCAAAATTCTCAAGCCAAATGCATCTAAGCATAAAGGATGAAGCATATTGGATGAATCTTTCTCTGCTAATTATTGGGGATGCTCCATCCATTATGCTTCACTTGTCTAGAAAGCCTGTCGCAAGGGGTCACTATAAGTCAGCTGCAACTTAAGCACTCTACACACACGAAATTGTGGAATTAGAATGACTAGGAAATCTGACACTATCATATCTGTTATCGCACATAACTGTTATTGTGGTGAATCATAAAGTTTTCTCCCTTGGCATAAAAATGTTACTCCTCTTGAGTTTCATTTTATGGTTTGACTCCGCAGTTTGCGATTTCCCCCCCTCTCTGACAATCATGCCTGTCTATATCTGCCAATAGAGGACCAACGTTGCACAACTGTTAAACAGGGCGACCGCCTGTGAAAATATATGCCACAGCAGATCTGTAAGACTTTAAGGCAGCACAAATTTTTCCCTGTCACCAGAACAAGAACTTATATTTCCAAGTCTTGGAGAGGAGTGAATTTTCTGTCTTCCCAAATTTACAACTTGCTAGTGCCATCTAATGGACAAGGAAGGAAGCAATAGTTCTGGAGCGGACACAGACTTTTCTCTCTGTGATACACCTCTGAAGATGCCAACCACAGATGCAGGCGAAAGGTTAGGAACAAGATCCACCAGACCATGGCCACGCAGCCCGGAAAATCCACAACAACCAGTTGAATCTGGCCATGAAAGCCTGAATTGTGTTTGCGTGCTCTGAGTTGGCTTGGTGCTTAGACAGAGATCCTTATGGCTTCACAAAGTTCATTGTCCAGGAAGGCCTGTCTTCAGCCGTGCTCTATGAGAGCCAAATCTGGAACCATCTGCACAATTAATAGAGGAAGAAGAAGTGATGAGATTTTTGGTGTTGTTTGGGATAGGACCAAAGGGTTAAGATGAAATTGGGCCTTTCAAATTGCTGCGTGTAGCAAAAATACAAATGTGTTTATTCAAATTAAAATCAAAATATCCTTGTAAAAGGCCCTGAATAGGGTCTCATACATCGATGAAAATAATTGAGCCTGAATGAAAATACTGGCATACCATTACATACTTTTTGAACGAATAATTGTTCCACATTGAAGTCCTGGGTTTAAATGGTGCTAAACTTTTCAATACTTACCTCAGCCATTTTTAAGGCATTTTAAATAAATAAATGTTGTCAATATTGGAACATTTTTTCAGACTGCAATATTTTGTAACATTATTTTTGCCCATTAAAGAAGGCCAATGGGCTGAAACATGTATGGGTCTAAAAGTGATGCATAAGTCAAATAAATAATAATAATAATATGTGTTATTATGTTGTGATTTTCATTGATGCATGTTTGGGAGCCTATTTAGGGCCTTTTACTGTGATATTTTGATTTTAGTTTGAATAAACGCATTGTTCTTTTCTCAGGTTAAGTTTCTGACCCCTTTTCTGTTGGAATTCTGTTGTTTTAGATAGCACAGGAGAAACAACCATGATAGCCAACAGGAGTGGGGGGGAAATGAAGGTTCTCACAACTAAGGGTGTGTGTATGTTGGGGGGTGTTGTTTGGCAGGGAGAGGAAATATGTCAACCCATTATGATCTAAAAATTGAAACTGGGGAATATCTGCATAGCCTTGCTATGCATTCCTGCAGAGTTTTCTTTAAATTCTATTTGCTAAATATGGGCACTGCCTTTCCGTATCATCTTTCAGGTGGTGTAATTGAAAGGAATCTACCCAATGCTTTCCAAAGAAGCATTTCTGTTTAATTTAAAAATGGGATATTACATTCCTCCCTTCTCCCCCAGAAACCACACACTATTTTTAGTTGTTGAGAAAATGTGGTTCTTCACTCATGTAGCTTAAGATAAACTTCACTGCTATGTGAGACATAGCTTAGATGAAAATTCAAAGCAGATCGTCGTATCTTTGAATATCCACACAAAATGTACTGCATTAACCACAACCCTAACTTATTATTTTTATTTAATTTATTCAGTCATAAATTGTTCCCAAAATTGTAACAAAAACCCAAATCCTAAAACTGACCATAGCCCTATTCTCGGATTGCGCCCTAGACCTCCACGGAACACTAAGGCAAGCCTGTGTCCCTGCCCTTGCCTTAACCCTAACCCTAATTTATTATTTTTATTTAATTTATTCAGTCATAAATTGTTCCAAAAATTGTAACAAAAACCTGAAACCTAAAACTGACCATAGCCCTATTCTCGGACTGCACCCTAGAACTCAACGTAACATTAAGGCAAGCCTGAGCCCCTGCCCTTGCCTTAACCCTAACCCTAATTTATTATTTTTATTTAATTTATTCAGTCATAAATTGTTCCCAAAATTGTAAAAAAAACCCCAAAACCTAAAACTGATCATAGCCCTATTCTCGGATTGCGCCCTAGACCTCCACGGAACACTAAGGCAAGCCTGTGTCCCTGCCATTGCCTTAACCCTAACCCTAATTTATTATTTTTATTTAATTTATTCAGTCATAAATTGTTCCAAAAATTGTAACAAAAACCTGAAACCTAAAACTGACCATAGCCCTATTCTCGGATTGTACCCTTGAACTCACCCTAACACTAAGGAAAGACTGGGTCCCTGCCATTGCCTTAACCCTAACCCTAAGTTATTATTTTTATTCAATTTATTCAGTCAAAAATTGTTCCCAAAAATGTAACAAAACCCAAACAACTAAAACTGACCATAGCCCTATTCTCAGACTGCGCTGTAGAACTCAACGTAACACTAAGGCAAGCCGTAATGCTTGCCCTTGCCTCAACCCTAGATTTAAAAAAATTGAAAGTATTGTTGAAGGCTTTCACAACCAGATTCATCTGGTTGTTGTGGGTTTTACAGGCTGCATGGCAGTGGTCTGGTAGATCTTGTTTTTAACATTTCGCCTGCATCTGTGGCTGGCATCTTCAGAGGTGTATCACAGGGAGAAGTCTGTTATAAGAGAAGTCTGGACACAGTGTATAACAGACTTCTCTCTGTAATACACCTCTGAAGATACCAGTCACAGATGCAGCTGAAACATTAGGAACAAGATCTACCAGACCAGGACCACGCAGCCCAGAAAACCCACAACAACCAACATTGAAAATGATGCTGTTTGGGGTGGGGGGTGGGGTGGGGAATCTACCCTGAAACAGCATCACTTTCAATGTTGTTTAAACTAGGGAGCCCAGAGTCTCCCTTTAAGGCGGATTTAAAAGGACAATCTGGGCTCTGTAGTTTAAACAACATTAATAGTGATGCTGTTTCAGGGTGGATTTCCCCCCCTTCAAAAATAGCATCACTTTCAATGTTGTTTAAGCTAGGGGGCCCTGGGTGTGTTCAGATTTTTGTGTTGGGGCATGTTCTATAATGTGATGGTGACTTTGAGATGACCTGGTGCAAAAAATGTTGTTTGGTCGTGGTGGGGGAGGGTGGCCGCCCATATGGAGTGGGGGTCGCAAAACTCAGATTTTGTCCCGGGCTCCATTTTCCCTAGCTACATCTCTGAAGGTAGCTGATATCTATAATCTGGAAGATCAACTGTAATTCCAGGAAAACTCCGGGCGTCACCTGGAGTTGGTAAATTTGCGAGCATAATGCGAACCTGGAATTTATAGTGCAGTCCTATAGTGCAGGAGCAGCAGTGGCGTAGGAGGTTAAGAGCTCGTGTAACTAATCTGGAGGAACCGGGTTTGATTCCCTGCTCTGCCGCCTGAGCTGTGGAGGCTTATCTGGGGGATTCAGATTAGCCTGTACACTCCCACACACGCCAGCTGGGTGACCTTGGGCTAGTCACAGCTCTTCTGAGCTCTCTCAGCCCCACCCACCTCACAGGGTGTTTGTTGTGAGGGGGGAAGGGCAAGGAGATTGTAAGCCCCTTTGAGTCTCCTGCAGGAGAGAAAGGGGGGATATAAATCCAAACTCTTCTCTTCTTCTTCTTCTTCTTCTTCTTCTTCTTCTTCTTCTTCTTCTTCTTCTTCTTCTTCTTCTTCTTCTTCTTCTTCTTCTTCTTCTTCTTCTTCTTCTTCTTCTTCTTCTTCTTCTTCCTCCTCCTCCTCCAGTCTAAGCCCACAGAAATCAGAAGATTTTCAGTGTTCTAAATGCCTTCTGGCTCCTTGGGAATGTTCTCCCTGCACACAGCAAGCCTTTCCCCGTTTTAGACCTTTCTGCAGACTACCTGGCCCCCGAATCCTGCCTAATTAAAAGACCCCTGGCACAACTGCGAGCATTTCACTGAATGAGCAATTCGCTCCTGAATAGTAGAACTATTTGGACTCAAGTGTGGTCAGCAGATATCCTTGACAATGAAGGACCCCGTGGGAACAGGATGACGATAAAAGGGAGCCATGCGTGGGGAAAGCGAATCATACAAAAATGATCACAGAAGAGGGGCATCGTCGGTTCTAATGTACAGGTTGCCTTTCTTTCTGAGCACTTCAGGATGGTCAGTTCAGAATGAAGTCTCGTTTAGCCTGAAAAAAGATTGCATTGGAGTCAGAATTAATTTGCAGGATTGGAAGAATAGAAAGGTAGTCATCAGGGATTCTAGAATGTCGCAGGTGGGTTTCATTTCAAAGACTGGGAAAGTGTGTGCATCTCAGGGGTACTTGGCCATTATAATCTGAAGGAGGCAGACAGACTTACCATGTATCAGGGTTCCCAACCTCCAGGCGGAAGCTGGAGATTTCCTGGAATTATGAATGATCTCCAGTTCATTTGGATGAAATGGCTGCTTTGGAGGATGAACTGTAAGGTTATGGTGTGTGTGTGTTGACCGACCTTGGAAAGGTTTCCGCCAGAGGCTTTTGGCTCAACACCTGGGAAGGGGAATTTCGCTGTTTTGGTTATCTTGCACTTGCTTGCCTGTCTGGTGTGAAACTCTGTGCGAAATTCTGCTTTGTTTATAATCTTTTGGCGGGAGCCTGTCTGTTACCCTGTATAAGCGGTTGATTGAGATCTGGGTTTCAGTTCTCGCATTGCCTGTTTCCAACGAAGAATGCCAGCTCAATAAAGAATTCAACACGGTTGCTATTGACTGGACTTTACCGGTTCGTTACATGAACTCTATGGCGGCGTTTCCCAAATGGTGGGAAAATCACCCCCCACCCCTCCTCCTTCCCCCTGGGTCCATACACTGACTTCAAGGCCTGGTGCAAAAAAAGTTGTTTGGTCATGATGGGGGAGGGTGGCCACCCATACAGGGGACAGAAAACTCAGATTTTGCACTTGGCGACATGTTCCTTAGCTATGGCTCTGCTCCCATCTTGCACTTTGGGGCATGTCGAGTTCAGCCCATCACCCCCCTAAACAAGAAGCACATTCAGTTAATTTTCATTTGCACATGTATTTTTCATTGTGTTTCATATCAGCAGGAGTCTTGTCGCACCTTTATAGTGCGTACCTTTTTTTATTAGAGCTCATGATTTTGTGCGCTGGAGTCCACTCCGTCCAATTCGTGAACGTGCCCTCACTTGACAGGCAAAAACCACACAAGCAAGTTGTAAAACAGCAGAGCCAAGAAATACAGGAAGACCCAGGATGGGCGATAACAATGATGTAAGATTCAAATGTAAGCAAGCTGAGGTTGTTCAGAATTGCACTTATCGTTTGCTTGTGCGAAGTCTATTTATTTGTGTCCTGGTATTTCATTTTTATTTTCCAAGGTGCTGTTTTGGCACACTGCATTTTGGCAGATTTGAGTTACAGGATATCACTTGCACACAGGATATCATTTGCAGGTGGATTTCAACCGTACATGTGCAAATTTCTTTGAAGGCTCAATCATTGTAAAAGTTGGAGCAGGGTGGGGGTGGGGGCATAAGAGCCATTTGTAATGGAAAGGAGACCATGTAGGTTTTACGAGGATAAAAGGTATTAAAAAATGTCCCTGGTTGTCACCGGGGTATAGTTCCCATTTCTCTGTGGCTCTCCTAGAATTCTTTAAGCTCCAGAACATGCTGGGAATTAATAATATTTAATGGACTTGAGAAAACAGGGGAAAAAACGCCCATCTGTTATTTAAAGCACAGGCGCATGAGAAAGAAAAGAGGCTGGAGTAGTTTACATCTTCCAAGCCAAGTCCTGACAGTCAGCCATGTACAAAAACCAGATATTAACAAGGGCCCTGTGTAATATCTCCTTGGTAGAAAGTACAATTTTGTACAGAGGAATGACCGAGAAGGAAAGGTTAAACTTGAGAGCCAGTACTGAGTAGTAGCTAGAGTGCAATTAAGATCTGGATAACCCAGGTGCCAATCCCTGCTCTGCCATGGAAGCTTGATAGCTTCAGAGGTGGGATCCAGCAGGTTCTCACAGGTTCCCGAGAGTAGGTTACTAATTATTTGTGTGTGCCGAGAGGGGGTTACTAATTGGTGATTTTGCCACGTGATTTTTGCCTTAGTTACACCCCTCCTCTCAGCAGTAGCGCACAGAACTTGAAACAGTCTAGCAGGAGGTGCACCGGCGTGCGTGGCAGCCTGCGCCTGCGTGCATTCGTTTCCCGCCCAAGGACCGGCGCAGTGGCTGCGTCCTTGCCACAGCCCCGCCCAGGAATGCCCCGCCCCGGAATGCCCAGCCACGCCCCCGGAATGCCCCGCCCAGCCCCATTGGTGCTACGCCACAGTTTGAATCCCACCCCCATGGGAACCTGTTACTAAAATTTTTGGATCCCACCACTAGACCTACATAACTGGGTTGTTGTGGAGTTAAAATAGAGGGGAGGGAAATGATGTGATCTGCTTTAGGTCCCCCTTCGGGAGAAAGGTGGGGTACAAATTAAGTGAAATACATCTTCCCCTCCCTGTAGTCGGTGGACCTGAAGTCACTTGCAGCTACATTGCAGTTTTAAAAATAATTTGAGTGTGAGTGTGCGCACGCACGCATTTGTGAAGGGAGGGGGACAATCACACACTTAACAAGCAAGCTGCCCCCCAGAATGGGGTGAAGGAAGCAAATTCAGCCTGAAACTGCACATCAGTGCTCCAACTGTAACCCATATGAGAACAAATCTCAGCCATGTAGCCTCTGGCATGCTTGGATCGCTGCATCAGAGAACTTATTTTCTCCCAGGCCAGCCAATAACTTTCATTGTTGAGGCGGAGGGGTTTGCAACCAGTTGGGTGTCCACCTTCAGGGACAGGGTGGGATAGAAGTCCAAAATAAATAAATAAATCTGTGGCGGCTGGTCTAAGACTTGTCCAAAATTATGTTCCATGGTTTGTATTTGCTTGTCGTAAGCTGTCCTGGGCCTAACCGGGATAGCCCAGGCTGGCCTGAGCTCATCAGATTTCAGAAGCTAAGAAGAGCAACCCCTGGCCACCATATGAATGGGGGACCAGCCAGTGGTGGGATCCAAAATTTTTAGTAACAGGTTCCCATGGTGGTGGGATTCAAACTGTGACATAGCGCCAATGGGGCTGGGCGGGGCATGATGGGGGCGTGGCCGGGCATTATGGGGCGGGGCATTCCTGGGTGGGGCTGTGGCAAGGACGCAGCCGCTGTGCCGGTCCTTGGGCGGGAAACAAATGCACGCAGGCTGCCACGCATGCCGATGCACCTCCTGCTAGACTGCTTCAAGTTCTGCGTGCTACTGCTGAGAGGAGGGGCGTAACTAAGGCAAAAATCACGTGGCAAAAATCACCAATTAGTAACCACCTCTCGGCACACACAAATAATCAGTAACCTACTCTCGGGAACCTGTGAGAACCTGCTGGATCCCACCTCTGGGGACCACCAAGGAATCCCAAGGTTGTGATGCAAAGGCAGGCAATGGTGAATCAACTTTGAATTCTTGCCTTGAAAACCCTACGAAGTCACCATATGTCAGCTCTGAGTTGATGGCAAAAAACCCAAATGCAAATCAGCTGCACTGAGAGCCATTTCAGGAAAGCTGGAAAACAGGGCAACATACAGTTGGGTTAAAAAAAATCAATAATATAGTGCTAGATCAATACGGCTTGGTTGGGCTGAGACACAACGCAGCTTGCTGTGGGACTTTGTACTTGCCAGGATCCCGTTGAAACTGAACTGTCTTCTGTGCACATCTGTGCAGTGTGCTGAGGAGTTGGGACTGAACTCAGCAAATATAGCTCATGGGCTACCACCATGTACATCAGAGTCAGCTAGCCTGTCTGAGCTGCTGGCAAGTACAGCAGCTCAGAGCAGCAGTGGCGTAGGAGGTTAAGAGCTCCTGTATCTAATCTGGAGGAACCGGGTTTGATTCCCAGCTCTGCTGCCTGAGCTGTGGAGGCTTATCTGGGGAATTCGGATTAGCCTGGGCACTCCCACACACCAGCTGGGTGACCTTGGGCTAGTCACAGCTTCTCGGAGCTCTCTCAGCCCCACCTACCTCACAGGGTGTTTGTTGTGAGGGGGGAAGGGCAAGGAGATTGTAAGCCCCTTTGAGTCTCCTGCTGGAGAGAAAGGGGGGATATAAATCCAAACTCTTCTTCTTCTTCTTCTTCTGGTAGTCCGGTAGCATCCTTGGGCCTTGCTCCCTTGATGAAAAAAAATGTTCACTTTGGACTTCCAACATTTCAGCTCTGTTCTCAAAATCCCAACCACTATCCCCAAATTCTGGCTTCAGCACACTCAAAAACGACTTCAAGAAGTCTGGCTTTATTCAAGAAGGGGGTGGACGCAAAAACCAGACCACTGGGCCAGAAGTTTAAAAAAAACCAAAATGCACAAACAAGGTTGTTTTTCTCCATTCAGCTGCCAACCTGACTCATCTTCCTTTGGTGTTTTCATCCCTCCTGGAGAGGAGAGCTGTGCCCAGAACTGAACAATGGAATCGCCAACACGTTCCTTTCAGGCTTAACCCAAAGAAACAGCTGACTGTATCTTCTTTCTGCTGTTTATCTGTTTCTAATAGACAACTAGTTCCTGGTTTATGATTAAAAAAACAACCCAGACATGAGAGCAATCATCTCTCTGGAGTCCTCCTACACATTCCTACAAAAACTGACACCGTTTCACCCTCCGACCTCTCCCCGAACTGCTGTTAGCTATTTGTGCATCAAGGACAGGAAAACATATTCAGGTTTTATAGGATACAAAATCAGTGGTGGGATCCAAACATTTTAATAACAGGTTCCAATGGTGGTGGGATTCAAACAGTGGCGCCGCCGCACACACGCACCTCCAGTCCCTATTGGGCAGGGAGGTTGCTTTAGTAACCCCTTCTCGGCACTCAGAAAAAAATAGTAACCACTTCTAGAGAAGTGGTGAGAACTGGTTGGATCCCACCTCTGCTCAAAATGATAAAGATTAGATTGTGGGATTAGGAATGGTCAAAATTTGTTCTGCACCCATTTTCACTTGTAACGCATGGGCTGCATGAAGACATTATGACAAAGAGAGATATATCCTTGACGGGCACCAGTAGTGTATGCAGCCAAAGGTGTTCTCTTCTTCCCCTCATGGCTAACCTGACATGCTCCTACTTTGGGAACCCTTGAGTCAATCCAAAGACATGCACCCAGGCCAACTGGAGCTTGGATCTCCCCTCCCGCCACAAACCAGGATTCTAATCTCAGCTTATCATTCCTGTTTTGGGCGGTTAGAGTAGCAAACTGCACTTTGTTCAGGCTCCTGAATTCAGACTTTGTTCAATTGGCTCAGCAACAGAGGTTCAATTGGAAGCGCCTTGGCTCAGCAACAGAGGTTCAACAACAGAGACTGCTGATCTAGATACAGACTAATCCAGTTAGTTAGTTAGTTACGGCCCTGCCTGTTGTAATGTATGTGTGGGAGGGGTTGGGCTGGGCGACCATCTGTTCAAACAATTAAACCATGATCTTGGGTTTCAAGACCCTGAGGCTGTCAGTGTGTCATAAAGGTCTGTGGTGTGCATGATGCGCACACAGCAGGAAACTCTTTTCTATAGGTCAAAGATGGATGAGCTTCCTGATAGCCCGACCTAGCTTGTTCTCATCAATCTGGAAGCTAAGCAGGGTCAGCCTTGGACATATTTGCACGGGAGACCGCCAAAGGAAATTCAGGTCACCATCTCTGCTCATCTCTTGCCCTGAGACCTCCATGTTCCTGGAGTCACTGAGTCAGTTGAGAATGGTCAGCACACAATTATGGTGATGATGTCACAGTAAACATCTGCCATGATGTCTGAGTGTGGCTACTAATTCTGGATCCAAAGCTAGGCTGGAAGAGGACACTGAACACTGGCCCTGTCCACCAGTTCTGCCCAGCAAAAGTGCCCCCACCGCGGTTAATAATCACTCCTCCACCCATCACCACCACAGTCAAGTTAAGCTGGGCTGGGTTTCTGGGCCTGCAGAAGTGACTCATCTGTCCAGTATGGAGCAGTGGTTAAGAATGGTGAGCTCTAATCTGAACCAGGTTTGTTTCCCTACTCCTCCATGTGAAGCCTGCTGGGTGATCTTGGGCTACAGTTCTCTCAGAACTCTCTCAGCCCTACCAACCTCACAAAGTGTCTGTTGTGGAGAGAGGAAGGGAAAGGAGCTTGTAAGACACTTTGAGACTCAAAGGTGGAGAAGTAGGATTGCCAGCCTCCAGGTGGTGACTGGAGATCTCCTGCTATTCCAAATGATCTCCAAGTGAAAGAGATCACTTACCCTGGAGAAAAAGGCCACTTTGGAAGGTGAACTCTATGGCATTATACCTCATCAGTCCCTCCCCCCCTCCCCCAGGCTGCACCCCAAAATCCCTAGATAGTTCTCAACCTGCAGTTGGCAGCCCAGATGATCAGTCTGGGCCTGGTGCAGCCTCCATGATTCTCTCTTTTGCCCTCCCTGTCTGATGTCTCCTGGACTCTTCTGAAGGACCTTAAGAACATAATAACATAAGAAAGAGCCAGCTGGATCAGACCAGAGTCCATCTAGTCCAGCACTCTGCTACTCACAGTGGCCCACCAGGTGCCTTTGGGAGCTCACATGCAGGATGTGAAAGCAATGGCCTTCTGCTGCCGCTGCTACTCCCGAGCACCTGGTCTGCTAAGGCCTTTGCAATCTCAGATCAAGGAGGATCAAGATTGGTAGCCAGAGATCAACTTCTCCTCTGTAAATCTGTCCAAGCCCTTTTTAAAGCTATCCAGGCTAGTGGCCATCACGACCTCCTGTGGCAGCATAGTCCAAACACCAATCACGTGTTGCGTGAAGAAGCGTTTCCTTTTATTAGTCCTAATTCTTCCCCCCAGCATTTTCAATGGATGCCCCCCTTCTGCCATGAAGAGGTAGAGAAAAGTCAGGATTTGCTCTTGGCTTTAGGGAAACAGATGCAAGTCGGTTCAGAAGGTTTATTTTCCGTGCAGCCGAAATGAGAGGCTGCCAAGTCCAGAGAGACAAGAAAGTTTTTGTTTATGCCAAGCAGTTGGTGCATGACTGTGACCTCCAAGCCCAGGATGAGCTCCAAAGAATGGTGACTAGTCCAAGGTCACCCAGCAGAAATGAAGGAGTGCAGAAACGCATCTGGTTCACCAGATAAGACTCTGTCACTCATGTGGAGGAGTGGGGAATCAAACCTGGTTCTCCAGATTAGAACCCACCTGTTCTTAACCACAACACCGCATAAGAAGAGCCCTGTTGGATCAGACCAATAGTTTATCTAGTCCAACATCTTGTCTCACACAGTGGCCAACCATTTGGTTATCATTCCCAATTAATGAAAATGCTGAGGGGAAGAATTAGGACTAATAAAAGGAAACACTTCTTCATACAACCTGTGATTGGTGTTTGGAATATGCTGCCACAGGAGGTGGTGAGGGCCACTAACCTGGATAGCTTTAAAAAGGGCTTGGACAGATTTATGGAGGAGAAGTCGATCTATGGCTACCAATCTTGATCCTCTTTGATCTGAGATTGCAAATGCCTTAGCAGACCAGGTGCTCAGGAGCAGCAGCAGCAGAAGGCCCTTGCTTTCACATCCTGCATGTGAGCTCCCAAAGGCACCTGGTGGGCCACTGCGAGTAGCAGAGTGTTGGACTAGGTGGACTCTGGTCTGATCCAGCTGGCTTGCTCTTATGTTCTTTTGTTCTTAACGCTGTGTTGGCCATCCAGCTGGTAAGGAGTCATCTGAAGCGCCGTATCCTCTCCTGCTCCATTCGCAACTGCCCAACATTGACTCAGGCCAGCGGCTCATCAAGGTCAGCATTGTCTACTCTGACAGGCAGCATCTCTCCAGGGTCTTGGGGAGAGGTCCTTCACACCATCTCTTGCCTAATCATTTTAACTGGACATGCCAAGGATTTAATCCTCAACATTCAAGCAAGCTCTGGGAAGCGCCTTGGCTCAGCAACAGAGGTTCAACAGCAGAGACTGCTGATCTAGATACAGCCTAATCCGGTTAGTTAGTTACGGTCCTGCCTGTTTTAATGTATGTGAGGCTGGATCCAAGGGGAGGGGTTGGGCTGGGTGACCATCTGATTCCTTTCCAGACAGAACTGAGTTCCTCCTTGAGGCTATCCTATCTGCAGGCAAGAATTGGTCCAGAAGATGCCATTAAGATCTTTTGAAGCTAAATATTTGGCTATGACCTCGGGACAGAAAATGGACCCTTGCGGTCTTGACAGTTAATGAGACGTGGCAGAAATCTGCAAAGAGTTTTCACATGGCTTGGGAAGCAACGGAGGAGAAGCCACGCTGTTCGCAGAACGCTTTCCAGCTGTTGTTTGCTTTTTAAATAACCTAGATCTAATTCAGTGCGTACAACGTCGGCGCTGCGAGCCCTTTGAAAGGCAAATCACCAACACATGTTCCTCTCCACCACTAGGCACAGGACATCTGTATAGAGTGCAGTGCCCCGAGAGAGTTTCACTGTCAATGAAAGGGCAGAGCAGGGGTGGACTGACAAGAGAAAATGGCCGTGGAAAAGCCAAGCCAAGCCGAGGAGTACCTGAGGCGTTACAAGCCAGCACTGTAGGGTCACTCAACTCAGCCATGCCAACAAAGGACACTGGCTCACCCATTGCTTCCACCAGTGGCGTAGGAAGTTAAGAGCTCGTGTATCTAATCTGGAGGAACTGGGTTTGATTCCCAGCTCTGCCGCTTGAGTTGTGGAGGCTTATCTGGGGAATTCAGATTAGCCTGTACACTCCCACACACGCCAGCTGGGTGACCTTGGGCTAGTCACAGCTTCTCGGAGCTCTCTCAGCCCCACCTACCTCACAGGGTGTTTGTTGTGAGGGGGGAAGGGCAAGGAGATTGTAAGCCCCTTTGAGTCTCCTGCAGGAGAGAAAAAGGGGATATAAATCCTCCTCCTCCTCCTCCTCCTCCTCCTCTTCCTCCTCCTCCTCCTCTTCTTCTTCTTCTGCAAACTGAGTATTTATTGTGCACATTACAATGGAACCATGTGTCCCCCATCACCCTGGATATTTGAGTATGTTGGTTCAGTCTTATGGGCTGGAATCCCTGCTCTTTAGTTCTGCTTGTTTGTAAGAGCTGTAGATTGCCTGGGTTCCTTTGACCTGAAATCACTTGCTCCCAGCTCTGTATCTTCTTGCTAATCAATGGTTGCTTTGAACATAGCTGTCTCTGCTGTGTAAACCTAATAACAGGAAACTGAGTGTGTGTCCTATTCCTGATCTGCAGGCAATTACACAAAATGGGGGCAGTGCAGAAGGAGGTCAGCTGATCATCATTGCCTGGTCATCATTGCCACAGAGCCAACTGAGTTGCCAAAGCTTCTCTTGGCTTGCTCCTTACTACTGGGTGCCCTCTATGGCAGCAGCCCATTCCCTGTAAGTTCAATGGTCAATCCATCTCCAGGACACAGTCTGCTATTGGAGCAAAACAGAGAATGAACAGAGATGATTACTGAAAGAGGATGAGAGTTATACAACAAAGAAGAGTTTGGATTTATACCCCGCTTTTCTCAACCATAAGAAGTCTCAAAGCGGCTTACAAACTCCTTCCCTTCCTCTCCTTAAAACAGATACCTTGTGAGGTAGGCAGGACTGAGAGAGTTCTGAGAAAACTGTGACTACTAGACCAAAATCACCCAACAGGCTTCACGTGGAAGAGTGGTGAAACAAACCCGTTTCTCCACATGAGAGTCCACCACTCTTAACCACCAAACCACGTTGTCCTAGGAAGAAGTCAAACTTTGCCAGTGCTTCACTCCCAACAGATTTGTGAGTGTTTGTTATTTCTCTTTGGCCTTGCAGAAATAAGTTGATGTCTCATTCCCTGTGAAGTCTGCTGATCTTCAATAGGAACTATTATTGAATTGTTGAAGGCGTTCACTCCCAGAATCAACTTGCTGTTGCAGGTTTTCCAGGCTGTATGGCTGTGGTCTGGTCTAGGAGCTAAAACCACCAGATCACGGCCACTAGAAAACTCAAAACAGCCAACTATTGTTTTTGTGGTTTAAAATTACTTACCAGAACCATGCAATTTGAATGAACCCCATGGATCCTACAGATTTGAATAGCCACGATATGGTCCAAGGACAGAACATCTTGTTCAAAGAGTAGCCCTTTGTGTACCTAAAGCAGGCCTGCAAATGTGTGACCTGCCAAACAAAACAGTGGCAGATGGTGCACTTATTTCTGAGATGGGGCTGGGTGCTTCACTGTGGGGTTTCCCCTCCCATGGCTCTTCATTTGAAAATGAGCCTTCTGCTGTGAGGCTTCCTTTTCCCCACCGGCATTTTGCCCACCCCTTGATTTCTGCTCACCTCCTCTGGGGGATTGCAAAACCCAGAAGACGGGTTACACTTTCAAATTGGATGATTAGCTTTGCAGGGAAAAGGAAACTTTAAGGAAAGGTTGCATTTTGCCAGCATTTAAAAATGACGCAGCTTGTCTGATCTGCAGCGTGGCGGCTTTGGGAGACGCTAAAAAAATGCATAAATGAAATCTACAGTGAAGGAAAGTTATGCTTGCTGCAAGGAAGAGCACAGGTGCATAAATCACCAGTCTCCATCTAGTCTACCTGGATTTCAATGAATGTCTTGTTCAGGTTGCCTACCTGGGACAGTATAAGCTGGAGAGCCTGGTGCCGGGCAAGACACAAGACAGGGCTGTCGGGCGGCATTCGGCTCAGTCAGTCTGTAGTAGTGGTATGACAGGACCATGATCTAAGAGGCTTGGGTTCAGATGTCCACTCTGCCCTGAGACTAGATGGACGGCCTGGGGGCCAGTTACTAGTGAGTTGTTCATATGCTTGTGTTTGCAACCTGTAATAGGAACATGTGAGTTTTGTTGAATGAAACTGAGGCCCTTTCCGCACACACAAAATAATGCGTTTTCAAACCACTTTCACAACTGTTTGCAAGTGGATTTTGCCATTCCGCACAGCTTCAAAGAGCACTGAAAGCCGTTTGAGAGTGCTTTATTCTGCATGTGCGGAATGAGCCTGAAAGATCATTTGTTTATAAGAGTTTCATAGACAGTACTTTGGTACTTACAACCCTTCGGTGCAGAATTCCTTTTGGTTTGTTAATGTCCAGAATAATGGTGGCGGGAGATCTCCTGGGATTACATTTGATCTCCGAGTGGCAGAAATCAGTTCACCTGGAGAAAATGACTGCTTGGACAGGTACAGTCTGTGGCATTAAAGTCACTCCCCTCCCCAAACCCCACTCCCCAATCTAGAGTTGGAAACCCTGCCCATCACCATCTTCGCTTTCTACCCTATCCGTCCTTTAAAAGTATAAGAAAATAAGCTGGAAAGATACAAGCAAGGCGATACATATATTAAGAAAAATATTCTTTTTTAATTGCAAATACACTGTATAATCACATTCACTTTTATACTCTCTCTAGTACATATAATTCTTATAAATAACTGTATGCTGTTATAGCTTTCTAAATGTGCACAAAGGGACAGAGCCATGAGGCTTTGGGGGGGAAATAAAAAGGGAAGGAGACAACATTATGGGAAGCATCGCCGTTAACCTCCCACGGCTCATTTACCATGAAATATGATCTGAAAAGTGAGAGAGGGCCGTCTATGGGCTATTGCTGTGCTGTTGCTACAGATTCACTCAATTCAACCAGGAACGCAGAGAAGAGATTCCTGGTAAATTGCCTGTGTCATTCCGGACTGTCTGAGACAGGGATTGCACCAAGATCTCAAAAGCTAAGTTTAAGGCCACATAATATTATTTCTCCCTTTTTTTGTTTGTTGGTTCACACCAAATGGGAAATCTTTAAGCAAAAGGTTTGTATTTATCATGTTTGTATTTAAGTTTCTTATTCTGCCTCCCTCCACCATCACAAAAACATTTTTCTTTTTTGCATTTCTCTCTCTCTCTGTTGCTACACACACACACATATACATGTACACACACACACACACACACACATATGCAAAAAGAAAAAGGTTTGTGTATGTATACACCCACACACACTTTTCAATCTTTTAAACGTCATTACATTTAAAGGAATTGGACTTCTTTTACTAATAATGTTATGTTGACATAACGTTGCACATTCAGTATTGGGCTTCATTTAGCACATTTTAGTAAATATGTATTTTAGAGTTAAAACACTTTAAAATAAGTAAAAACGTACTTTTTGTAATGACAACACCAACAGGCGATGCAGATTGCCCAGTTATATCCATTTTGTTGTATAATGAAATAACAGTAGACACAATCAAGTCAAAGTGTATATGTAATAATGTCATCCTAATGGGGCTGCCAGCTCTGAGATGCAGAATTTCAATCCACTCACACAATTGTCTGCAAGTGGATTTTGCTATTCTGTACAGTAAAATCCAGCTGCAAAGTGCATTGAGAGTGGATTGAAAGTGCATTATTCTGCGTGTGCCCAAGGGGCCTGAGTGTGGAAATACCTGGATATTTGGGGAGGGGGGTTGAATCTGGGGAGGGGCTTCAGCAGGGTATAATCCCATAGAGTCTACCTTTCAAAGTAGGGGATTTTCTCCAGGGAAACTGATCTCTGTTGCCTGTAAATCAATCATAATAGGAGGAGATCTTTAGGCTCCACCTGGAAACTGGCAACCCTACATCCTATGCACAGTCACACCCTTCTCAGAGCCTGACAACATTTTATATTTTCCTTGGAGACATCCCCAAGTCAGGCCACCAAGAGACGGTGAGCTGCAGGTACGGAAGGGATGCTGGCATCATGAACGGTATGAACATTAAAGTGCATAAACACAGTGAAAACAAGTGCAATAAGCCATACAAATGCACTCTATGTGCCAAATATTCTCAGGGACAAAGCTCTTAGTTGTTGGAGTTCTTAGTTGTTAAAGTGTCAGTATTCGCAGGCAATACTTCCGGTTTCTCGCAACAATGTCTTCTCATTTAGTATTAACAGTGATCCCTTATATCTTTGATATTTTCAAGACAAAGTTCTTAGTAATTGTATGGCTTATTGCACTTGTTTTCACTGTGTTTATGCACTTTAATGTTTGCAACGCACTTTTTAGCACATAAAGTGGTTGATGCAACGCGTTTGTGTAATTTGACTCAATTTGAACGTTGCATCTGTTGATTGACTGATATCATGAACAGTATGACATCACTTCTAGGTTTCCCCCAGAAGTGATGTCATGCTGCATGTGATGCTGGTGATTGTACCTTTCCTCTATTTGCCCTTCTGGGTGCTGCCAATCTTGATCCTCCTTGATCTCAGATTGCAAATGCCTTAGCAGACCAGGTGCTCAGGAGCAGCAGCAGCAGCAGCAGCAGCAGCAGCAGCAGCAGCAGCAGCAGAAGGCCATTGCTTTCACATCCTGCAGGTGAGCTCCCAGGCACCTGGTGGGCCATTGCGAGTAGCAGAGTGCTGGACTAGATGGACTCTGGTCTGATCCAGCAGGCTCTTTCTTATGTTCTTATGCTGCATGTATAGTGGAGCCATACTGTACATTTCCACAAGAGGGCAAACGGTGCTCCACTGGGGTGCTTTCAAGAAGAATATTAGGTTATTATACCCCACTTTCCTCTACCTTAAGAAGCATCACTGTGGCTTCCAATCACATGTCCTTTCTCTCTCCACAACAGGCTCCTTGTGAGGTAGGTGGGGCCGAGAGAACTGTGACTGGCCCAAGGTCACCCACCAGAAGGCTTCATATGGAGCAGGGGTAGGGAACCTGCGGCTCTCCAGATGTTCAGGAACTACAATTCCCATCAGCCTCTGTCAGCATGGCCAATTGGCCATGCTGGTAGGGGCTGATGGGAATTGTAGTTCCTGAACATCTGGAGAGCCACAGGTTCCCTACCCCTGATATGGAGGAATCGAACCTGGTTAGCCAGATTAAAACCCACCACTCTTAACGGCTACACCACACTGGCCAGGTTGAGACCGTGGTGCCGGAGAAGGTTTCAGCACCCAGTCCAAATGGGTCTTGCATGTGCTTGGGAACCACAAACTTCAGAACACGCCTTTCCCCTTGGGGGCATCTCCAGGGAGAGGAGAATGTGTAATTAGGCCTAGGTCCGTTCATTTCAGTAGATTTAGGAGGGTGTAGCTCCGCTTAGGGTCGCTCTGTAACTCACCCCCATTGAAACCACCAGTGCTTATATTTACTTAACTTTTGCTGGACTGTCCTAATGCTATTTCTCCATGTTTTTTGTTTGTTTATTTTTTTGATAATTTCTGTGTGTCTCTTTTGCACCCTAATAAGTTGTGTAGGGCTAACCTAATCGATCTTGAGTGTAGGAATTATAGCTCATTCCCAGACTACTGAGATCAATCCCTCTGGAAAAAGTGGATGCTTTGGAGCACAGGTGTCAAATTCACGGCCCTCCAGATGTTATGGACTACAGTTCCCATCATCCCATGCCAGCTGGCAGGGGATGATGGGAACTGTAGTCCATAACATCTGGAGGGCCGCGAGTTTGACACCTGTGCTTTGGAGGGTGGATTCCGTGTCACTGCACCCCACTGAGGTCCCGGTCTTCCCCAGGGCCCTTTCCCCATGGGCCAATTAAACCAGGATAACACCGGTAAAAAACCCTGGTTTGGGGGAGGAAACTTTGCACGGATCCCTCTCCTAACGCAGATCTGCTCCAGGTTTCTCCCCCCAAACCAGGTTATTCAAGAATTGCGATTTTTGCGATTCTTTTAACGTGCCTCACAGCTGTGGCTGAGCGAACGGCTGCGACTGCGAGGCGCATTATGCAGCTGCATCCCCCCCCCCCCGGCTCCCACCTGCAGAGCCATGCAGGCACTGCTGGCTCCAGCAGGGCTCTGGGGGAGCCGGTGTGCCTACCTGAATAGCGTCTTGGTGCAAAGGGGCGTGCCCTGGACGATGCACTGGCTGTCAATGGGACAGCTAGCCATACAAATGTCCCGGGGCTGTGCCAGGCTCAATTATCCCGGCTGCAACCCGGTATATATTTGCTGTGCGGAAAGGGCCCAGGGGCCATCCTCAAATTCTCAGAACTGTCCCAACGTGGATCTGGCAATTCTACTGGGGTGCAGGAAGTTAAGCAAGTTCCCCATCTAGGAGGGGCTGCTGCCCAAGAGGGGAGAGTCAGTGACAGTAGACCCTCCCTGCATAGAATGGGAGTGCAGCCATTGCAGATGAACCATGCAGGAGCAGCGGGGGTGGGTATTATTGAAAGAACTGGCCCCTTTGTGGCTTTGTTCTGTAGCCAGATGACGTCAACTAGATGGATTGCGTCATGTGAATTAGGCTCTGCTGAAAGTTGGAGAGAATTTCCCAAAGTTTCAAGAGTGATTTGAATATCCCATGAGCCTTGCAGCCCTCAAATGCGTACTTATGGGGTGGGGCGGAGGACAGCTTCCAGACATATTGTGTCTGATGTGGGCTGGCCATCGTCGCTCTGCCATGCTCACTAGATTGGAACTGTTGCTAGTATTCAAATAGTTGCAGCTGTTCTTTGACTTGAAGACCTTGGAATGGGTGTGGTAGGAATACTGCCCATGGCCCTGCCTAGTTTTTAACTTTTGACACACATATCAGAAATTGGATTAGATTGACTTTTATCACAGAGTAGAAGGTTGGTTGAACGTTGGCTTCATTCCTGCATAACTTCAGGGCCAATTGGCGCATTCCATTTTTTTTCCCAGATAAAAACACACTTCGTCCGCATACCAAAACAGGACGTTGTTGGCTGGGGGATTCTCATTAAGTTGCACTGTTGTGGTTTAGGCTTTTCTTGATTACTGGGAATAGGTCTATCTCTAGGTTTTGTTTGGCTGTGCTGCCCAAAGCATTGCATGAGAATTGATATCCCCAGCTGTTGGGGTCTTGTATCCATCAGAGCGAGCGAGAAAAAATAATTTACTTTTTGCAGTTTGAATTTGGAGACTGAGAAAACTGAGAGCTTTCCCACTGGAGACGGTTCTGTGGTTGCCACAGCAAACAGCTTTTCAGCAATATGATGTAGGATTAGATGTTTTGCTGCCTGGGTGCAGAAGTATACTTGTTTCTGCCCATGAATGTGTACATTATGCACCGTTGTTGCTTCCAACTTATGGTGACCCTATGAATTAATTATCCCCAAAAATGTCCTATCATTAACAGTCATGCTCAGATCTTGCAAACTAAGGACCTTTGCTTGCTTTATAGAGTCAATCCATCTCTTGTTGGGTCTTTCTGCTTTCCTGCTGCCTTCAATTTTTCCAAGCATTATTGTCTTTTTCAGTTCTTGTCTTTTCATGATAGCCTCCATATAATCATTTTAGCTTCTAGGGGCAGTTCAGGCTTTATTTCAGTGGTTCTCAACCTGGGGGTCGTGACCCCCTTGGGGGTGAAACGACCCTTTCACAGGGGTCGCCTAAGACTCTCTGCATTAGTGTTTTCCATCTGTAAAATGGATAAATGTTAGGGTTGGGAGTCACCCCAACATGAGGAACTGTATTAAAGGGTCGCGGCATGAGGAAGGCTGAGAACCACTGCTTTATTTGATCTACACACCTATTATTCTGCTCAGGACTCTCCCTCATCCAAAGAAACTAAATTAGAAATGGGTCCTGTATTCCTTCATTCCAAGCACACTGCATTCCATACTGCACTGGTACCTCTTGGGCAGAGGCATATAAAATGGTGCCAAGCACTGAAATGGAGTCCTTCCCTCAAATCTGACAGATCTTCCTCACCTTGGAAGACCAAATCTGTGGCATTCCTTTGTGGGCAGACCTCTCTTCAAGAACTGGTTGCCCATTGTTAAAAAGAACTGGTAGACCTGGGCTCTGCAGAGGCCAGGTCTACCCATTCTTTTCAACCATGTGTAGACGAGTTCTTTGGAAAGCTAGTTTAATCACCGTTAAGAAGAACTGGTAGACCTGGCCTCTGCAGTAGCCTACCCATTGCTTCTTAATGGTGGGTAGACCAGTTCTACAAGCTGGAGATGGAGACTGGTGGGGGCACCGAGGTGCTATGGCTTCCTACTTTGCAAAGGAATGGCCTAGGCGCCCCTAGGCAAGTAGTGCCCACGGCTCATGCCCTGGCTTATCCTACTCTAAATACGCCAGTGCAGTTGGGGGAAATTTGGGCAACCCCTTCCTTTCCCATTCAGTCAATTATCAGCATTTTAGAGCTGACTCTCATAAACTCTCAGAAGTACCAACCTGGTCAGATCTCAGAAGCTAAGCCGGGTGAGCACCTGAATGGGAAACTACCAAAGAAGGCCAGGCTAGGGATGCAGAAGCAAGCCATGGCAAACAACTCCTGAACATCTCTTGTCTTGGAAGCCCCATCAGGAGTCAACATAAATAAGCTGCAACTTGATGGCACTTAACACCCCCACACATTGATTCTATATGTGGTAGGAGAATTCTTACACATTGCGGCAGATAAGTCAATCGCAAGGATCTCTGTGTGGGAACCATAATGCTTGCACGTTCACAGCTTACAAAATGGAAACAATGCATAGCATAACTAGAAATGGCAACCTAGGCACGTACAGTTTGATTGTGAAAACCAACACCTGGCCAGTTAAAATGTTGAGTTCAATTTTTTTTCCTGAGCAATAGAGAAAGGCCCCCTTTGTTATCGATTTGCAGCAACAAATCAGATTGTAAAAGTTGGAAGTGTCTGTGCTTAAGGGTCTACCTTAATTTTTTTTTTTAATCTATGACTGAATCCATGTGAAAATACAGATTTAGATTTAGCGCTAGTTCTTATTCAAAAATTTACACCTGGGTTGGGCTCACTGTCCATGAATATCTCTGTAAGGAAGGGAAAGGAGGAACTCTGGACAATAAAATATATATATACCTTTATACAATATCAGTGCATTTCTAAAATACTGTGTTAACAGGGCAACCTGCCAAGCACTCAAGCAGCTGTACTAAAACTTAAGCCAGTTTACGGGGCATATGACCATAGCAGGTTACAAAAATGACGGTGGAGCTCCGCTGCCTGAATCAAAGTTGGCCTCTGCTGGTGTTATACCTGTACCTGAACACGTAACGTCAGAGGCGTAAATGGCCCAGAGTGCGAACTCTGTGTTTTCTGCCCCCCCACCACGGTGCCCTGCCCTCTGCCCCCCCTTA
Source organism: Sphaerodactylus townsendi (assembly GCF_021028975.2). Taxonomy (NCBI): domain Eukaryota; kingdom Metazoa; phylum Chordata; class Lepidosauria; order Squamata; family Sphaerodactylidae; genus Sphaerodactylus; species Sphaerodactylus townsendi. The sequence continues at coordinate 19,066,463 of NC_059431.1, forward strand.
CCTTAGTTCAGCCTGGAAAAGCGGCATGTTCCCGTCAGCCTGGTGGGAACTACACTTCCAATTAGACCCTGGGGCTCACAAGGTCTCCTGGGAAATGTAGTTTCCACCAGGCCATTTTCAGCCTGAAGGGAGCAGGCCGCTTCTCCAGCCTGCACTGTTTCACTAAGGTAAGTGTGTGTGTGTGTGTGTGGGGGGGGGGGGTAACACCACGGGGAGGCAGGGGGGCCTCTGGGAGGCGATTTTCCGATCCCCTAGGCACACTCCCGATGCAACGTGCGCCCCCCGTCCCCTGATAGCTCCGCCTCTGCGTAACGTCCAATTTCCAGCACTAAACGCCCAAGAGTACTGGGGAAAGAAAGAGAAGGAACTGCATGGTATTGTTCTTCCAGAGGCTGAACAAGCCAGTGGAAAACAGAATGTCTTCTGGAATGTAGACAACTTCAGAAGATGCTAAAGAATAGCAGAATGTCCTCACTGCAGAAGATCTGTTTGGAAAACGAGAGGTTGTGTGTGTTTGAAAGCACTCATAGATACCTTCAAACAGTCCTCCTGCTGGAGAGTCAGCAGATCAAGGTGAGGGGTTGATGGTCCACAGGCAAGTGGCGGCTCAGAATATGCGCCAGCACTGGTCCCTTGATGAGCTGCACCGTCAGCAGGCTCATGTGATAGAGTGAGAGCTGGACCATAGCAACTCTTCAGATTGCAGTGAGGGAACCAAATTTTTGAATGCTCTCCGATTAAAAAAAATACTTCCAACATGTTAGAAAAACTAGCATGGTTTGAAGAAGGCTAGAATACAACATTTGTTTTCCTGATATGCTAGATTTCTAGATGCAAGGCTTTGTACAAAAATGCAAGGGAACATCCAAACGTTCTGAAGTTGTGTATCCCAGAAACAGATGTATGAAGGGAATTTGTTAATTGTGTAGCTTGGGTCTTCATTTGACCACACCTGCAATGCTTATGGAACGAAATAACCAGATTTGAGTGCGGGAGTACCTTAGAAACCAACAAGATATTCAGGCACTGTGCCAAAGGGAGCTTCGTCTCTCAAAAGCTTTTACCCCCAAAAAACTGTTGATTTCTAAAGTGCTAATGGATTCAAACCAAGTTCTTCTATTGCAGTCCAACATAGCTAACCTCTGAAACTAGGGAAAGGAATGTGGTCATCACAATAGATATACATAAACTTATTTTTCTATCTTCTATTGACTTCCATCCATGTAAACTGGGATATGTGCAAGTACGCTGGCTTAAGTGACTTGTGGATTGCAACCTTATGTTTATTCTTTCTCCAGTCGCCAGTTCTGTCTAATGTTGGCTTTCTCTTCGTGTCCTGGAGTTCCTTGACGTAGTCCTTTCCTTGAAGTCTTCTCCAGATCCCAGATCCACCACGTCCTGATAGTTCGGAAATTCCTGAGGTAGTGGGAACTCTTCTGCCGACGAATGAGTCCTGTGCCCAAACACCCTCTCTTGCAGCTCAGCAATGTCGTTTCTGATGTCTGCCATCATCAGCAACAAGAAGTCAAAGGAACCTGGTGGCCCCTACAAAACGGTCCAAGTGTAAGAATCACATTACTAGTCCTTCATGTTCAACAGGCCTTTCACTTTTCAAAGCACTTTTCCTCAAAGCACTACAGAGGCATGCAAGAACAACTCGGTTTAAAGGCCTGAAATAAAAGTATCCTGACTCGGACCCTCAACTTAATGCAAACTTCAAATGAGACACAACGCTGTGTGTCCCACTTTTCTCTCTTCACAACTGAATGACTTGATGCAGCATCAACAAGGTTTCTGAAAAGAAGACTCTAAAAAAGAGCAGCTGGTTCTTTATGGCGTTCACTTCTGCCTGCTAAGTAATTTCAGCAATAGCATCAAGGAAAAATAAAGCATGGATTTGTCTGTAGCAACACACACACACACACCCACACACACACACACACCCACACACACACACACACACACACACACACACCCCACACACACCCCAATTTGGAGCTCCACAAATGCTTCAAGGCAGAAGCTTGTTGTGATAGAAACAGGAAAGGGATGGAGTGTAGAATCATAGAGTTGGAAGAGACCCTGAGGGCCATCAAGTCCAACCCCTGAAATGTATGAACACACTATTAAAGCAAAACTGTATTATTACTATTACTATTACTATTACTATTACTATTACTATTACTATTACTATTACTATTACTATTACTATTACTATTACTATTATTATTATTATTATTACTGTGGTCCCCCCACCCCGTGAAACACAAGGGTGTATTATTGTAGTTCCCCCAGTGAAACACAAGGGGGCCTTGAGGGCGGACACCAATAAAAACATGATTATTAATTTAACTGAGACTTGACAATAAACATGCAGTACCATGTTATGGGTTATGGTATCTGGCTACAGCAGTTTCCGCCTGTTCTTTCTTAACAGATTGAAATTAAATATGGTACTTACTGGGGACCCTTTTTCACCCGGCGCACCTCTCTCACCCTGCAACAAACATAATTCTGTTAAACTTGCATGGATTAAAACGGAATTACAACATGTAGACTCATTCCACACAGAAACTCTTGTTTGTGCACATCAAGGACCTCTAGCATTTGGGTCATGGTTTTTGCATATGCCAGTCTCTCTAGGAAGCATCTCTCATTCTCACTAAGCAAAAACAGTGCGCTGCTGATCAGTTCCTTTGTTCAGCCAAATCCCACAGCCAGTGTGTTTCTGCCAAAAGTGAGACTTAAGCACAAGTGAAGGAAGTTAGTGATATTCAGTTCAATGGGACTTATTTCCCGGAAATGAACTGAGCATCACAGCCTGAATTTTGTTTACTGTTTAATTAACTTTCAAATCGGTACTAGAATTTGTGTCCATTTTGCAAGCCTTCAGGTCACCAAATCAGGCACTGAAGATATTTTAAGAAAGGGAAGGAAGCCTTAAATAACCTAAAAGTATCAGAACTAGAAGCGGATGTAATTAAAAATAGCCATCAGATACATTAATTCTAATTTCGGAATGTTAATCTGCAGAAGAACAAGTTTCAAACTCAGTTGCACCTCAAAGACTGACAAGATTTCCAGGGAATAAGCTTTTAAGAGTCAAAGCTGTCTTAGTCAAATTCTGACTTTGATCTAATGAAGAGAGCTTTGACGCTTGGAAATTTCATTGATCTTTGAAATGCTATAGTTTTATGCTTCAACAGCAAAGATTTAAGCTGAAAACGTTTCCAAATGATGTAAGAAATAGATAGTAAAAAAGGCATCTAAAGGCATAGTGTGGAAACTTCTTCTATTGATGTTTTTGAGAAGGAACGTATGAAGGGAATTTGTTAATTGTGTAGCTTGGGTCTTCATTTGACTGTTCTAGTCAAGCTCTGGATCAGTGCAGTAAAATGTCACTGTAGTGCTCCACAGTTGATGGGTTGGGGTTGTGGATTTATTTTAATTTTACAACAGGATTTGGTGGTCTGAGGACTCACAGGATATAAGAGGGGACATTCATTCTGCATGCCACCATTACCAACTCAGCCCAAAGAAGAGAAGAAGAAGAGTTTTGGATTTATATCCCACCTTTCTCTCCTGTACGGAGACTCAAGGTGGCTTCCAAGCTTCTTTCCTTTCCTCTCCCCACAACAGACACTTTGTGAGGTAGGTGGGGCTGAGAGAGTTCCAAAGAACTGTGACTAGCCCAAGGTCACCCAGCAGGAATGAAGGAGTGTGGAAACACACACCTGGTTCACCAGATAAGCCTCTGCCACTCAAGAGAAGGAGTGGGGAATCAAACCCGGTTCTCCAGATTAGAATCCACCTGCTCTTAACCGCTACACCACGCTGGGGAGCAGCTCAGTCAGCAAAGCCATTTCCTAGTGCCAGGAGGTCAGAGCAGGCTGTGAAGTGTGCTTGACTTACATAAGGGTGCTTCAGACTCCTTCACACCTGCCCAAAAATACGCTCCCACTTTCAATTTATTTATCATTCAAAGTATTATTAGCTGCCTTTTTTTCCTATGGAGCTCAAAATGGCTTACAATATTAATAAAACGTATATATTTTAAAAACCCTCTTAAAATTACAATTTAGAACTGCTTTGATCGGATGCAGTCCTAAATGTCTCCAGCTGCTTCCTAAAGGTAAAAATTGAGGGGTCCAGACACACCTTTCTGGGGAGGGTTTTTTTCATAATTGTGGGGGTTGCCACAGAAAAGGCTGTTCCTTGTGTACTCAAAGCACTTTAATGATCATTTGCAAGTGGATTTTGCTGTCTCACATAGTAAGATCCAGTTGCAAAGTACATGACCCAATGTGTGCGAAAGCATCCCTCCCCGGTCTGAGCAATGACGGAACCCTATTTGCTATCCAGTACAACAGACTGCCTTTACTTTGGCCCTGCTCTTAACCACTACGCCACACTGGGAGGAGAAAATAAGATTAATTCGCTGACCTTTGCCCCATCTCTCCCTGGTGCCCCTGGAGGGCCCTGTAAAACAGAAACAGAGTTCTCAAAAAAAATGCAATGGTATAAGCAACATGAAATACACACACACACACACACAGAGTCTTATTATTTATTTATTTAGGGCAGCTCACACACATGATTTAAAACAGTCATAAAATCAACCCAATATCACATATATATAAATAACCTTTCAACTATGAATCTCAATGCTGGCATAAGCCCAGGTGTCCATCAGGACTTTTTCATAGCCTATGATAAATTAAAAGCTCCGTCTCATTCGTCTTTCTAGTCCAGCCATTCTCAACCAGGCTTCCGTGGTACCCTGGGGTGCCGTGAGCATGTCCCAAGGGTACCGCAGCAACACTACCGCCCCCCGCCCCGCTCATTTTTGTGGCGTCTCCCACTGGCAACAGCAAGGACATGGAGCTGGCCCATGGGGCAGGGCCTGCCGCAAGGTCAGCAGCCACCCCTCACCCCCCAGTGCTTCCCTTCACCCTGGGAGGGGAAGGTGGGGGTGTGGCAAGCAGGGGCAATGGAAGGGGAAGGTGGGGGGTGGCGGCAGGGGTACCGTGAGATATGAAGAGTGAGGTCAAGGATACCCTGACCTTGAAAAGGTTGGGAAATACTGTTCTAGTCATTAACTCTCAGGACAAGGAAAGGAAGAGGGAAAGGTTGGGTGGCTAGCAGATGGAATGGACTCAAGAACATCTCAGTCAAAGGTATGGTGGAACATCTCTGTTTGGCAGTCTCTGTGAAACTGAACCAGATTATACGGAGGTATAATAGTGGATTATATGGAGGTTTGGAGAAATTGCCTTTGTTACTTTAATTTTCTTTACACTGTGCTGACTTAGCTAATTAGTGTGAGAGTATGGTTGGTCTGTTTATGCCACCTGACCAGTAATTTCGTATAATTGCCCTTCAACACTCTCACAACTATCTATCTTTGCTGTTATTCTTGTAACTCTGTACTCGTCTGAGCATATCTTCATTTCCCTGCCTGTTATTTGAGCTATTTTGAACTCTGCCGGCCAGTTTGGTCAGCAATACTTTTCATTTCCCTCTTTGCTTGCTTTTGCTTTAAAAGCTATGCTACCATTGTTTTATGTTGTCATTTTAACCTTCAGCTATTTTTTCCTGTTATCTTGTTTATTAAATATAGGTCGTGCTCAGTGGTGGGATCCAAAAATGTTAGTAACAGGTTCCCATGGTGGTGGGATTCAAAGTGGCGTAGCGCCAATGGGGCTGGGCGGGGCACGACAGGGGTGTGGCCGGGTATTCCAGGGGCGGGGCATTCCTGAGCCGGGGTTGGGCGGGAAACGAATGCACGCAGGCGCAGGCTGCCACGCACACCGGTGCACCTTCTGCTAGACTGCTTCAAGTTCTGCGCGCTACTGCTGAGAGAAGGGGAGTAACTAAGGCAAAAATCACATGGCAAAACCACCAATTAGTAACCCCCTCTCGGCACACACAAATAATTAGTAACCTACTCTCGGGTGTAGTAGTGCACTGCCGACCCAGCAGTGCCGTAGTAGAACGTTGGGACGCCAACGGACCTGCGGCCTTGCCGGTCGCATCGCACCCCCACTCCTCATCCCCCCATGAGTCACGGGTCGTGAACTGTCTGGCTCAATCACCGGGCGCAGGGACAATGGTCTTGCCCCCAGGTGAGGATTAGGCTCAGACGCGTACGCTCTTCTCCGCACGTAGCCAGATGAGATCATGCATCACATGATGATCTCCCGACCTCCCGCTCTCCCGGAACTCCCCCCAGTCCTCCCTCCTACACGCCCCCGATAGAGTAACAATAAAAGGTGCCAGGAACCGGCAGACGGGAGACTCGCTAGGAACACGGACCTCCGGTCTCCCGCTGCTGGCGATCTCCACCAGATGTTATCTCCGCGTCTCGTCTCGTTCTTACGCTGACCGCGTGGGTCGACTACAAGCTCTCCTCATCCCCCCATGAGTCACGGGTCGTGAACTGTCTGGCTCAATCACCGGGCGCAGGGACAATGGTCTTGCCCCCAGGTGAGGATTAGGCTCAGACGCGTATGCTCTTCTCCGCACGTAGCCAGATGAGATCATGCATCACATGATGATCTCCCGACCTCCCGCTCTCCCGGAACTCCCCCCAGTCCTCCCTCCTACACGCCCCCGGTAGAGTAACAATAAAAGGTGCCAGGAACCGGCAGACGGGAGACTCGCTAGGAACACGGACCTCCGGTCTCCCGCTGCTGGCGATCTCCACCAGATGTTATCTCCGCGTCTCGTCTCGTTCTTACGCTGACCGCGTGGACTACAAGCTGGTGCCGAAAACCCGAATCCTCGAACCTCCACCCTGCTCACCGTCGCCTGGGGAGGGTCCGCGATACCGAAGTCCGCTGGATCGGCGCGATCCAGGGACCACCGTTCGTGTCGCCTGTCCTCTGGATCGGCATCCAGAGACACGCCAGTCCTAGGACACTCTTCGTCCGGCGGAACACGGTGAGTAGGGGAGCTTGCAAGAGCAGGGCTTATGACAAGCACGGTGACGGACTGAAAGCGTTAACGAAATGCGGCAGGGTCCCGTAAAGAGCTGGAGCTGCGCAATTGGTTGAGGAGATTGAAGCTCAGTGTCCATGGTACCCAGAGGGGACATTGAATCTTAAGGACTGGGAAAACATCGGCGCACTCTTCGCGACAGAGCCTCGCTACGATGTCGCTGCTACTGACGTGGAGACAATGTTTTGTCGCCATCAGCCTGCAGACCCTCGGCTCCCTTGCTGTAGGTCAGCCTCCTTTCGATCTTCCACCTTCAATTTCAACCCCGAATTTTCTCTATCCACTAAATTGGGACGCCTGTCCTCCTTCTGCCCCTTGCTCCTCCGCCCATTTCAAACTCTCCCGGCTCAGCGCTTCCTCTTGCTCCGCCTTCCTTTTCCGAAGCCACTGCACCTCCGTCAGCGCCCGCGTAATGGCGCTGGTTTTCAAACTCTCGCCAGAACGTATTAGCCCCGATCTGCAGAAGAAAGAAAACCCTGGCCGGAAGAGCGATGGCCGATATTCTTGCATTGTGCCCCATCCACTTCACAGATACTGAGGAGGATGGCATAGTTGGCGGGTTGTCGAAAATTGCCCGCCCTGAGCTATAATATCCTTACCGGAGCTCCGCCAAAGCAATGCGGGACGTAGGAGTCACTAGCCCCTCGTGAGAGGCATGCTGGAAGCCATCGCAAGGAACCACCTAATGGTTCCAGATGACTGGAAAACCACCTTTCGCATGCTCCTGAGCCCTCGCGCAATTTGTGGTCTGGGAAAGTGAGTTCCGCCAGCAATGCTTCAACAGAGCAGCCACCTCTGGCGGCGCCTACACCGCCGCCAGCTCAACTTCGGCCCGATGCTTTTGCCAATCCCAACGATCAGATTGTACTGCCTGAGGCCACCCTTCTACGATTAAGCCTCTCTGAGTGCTCTATAAGGCATTTGTCAAAGTCGCCAATGCCGGGCAGCCAACGCAGAGGTTCTCCTCCATCCGGCAGCAACCCCAAGAGCCCTATGCTGAATTTGTGAACAGGCTCCAGGAAGCTCAAGAGGCAGGTAGATGGCGAGGAGGCCCAAAGCGAAAGCTCCTCATGCGCCTGCAAAGAGCACGCTTCCCGCGGAGTGCCGCAGGGCAATCACGGGCCTGGGCAAAATCCTGAACTGGCCGACATGCTTAAGGCTTGCCAGGACATCGGATCCTCCGCCCACCAAGCTAGCCTCCTCGCCGCAGCACTCTCCACCGGCGGGAGACAGTCTCAGGATGACTGCTTCAACTGCGGCAGACCCGGACACTTCCGAAGGGAGTGTAGGCAGCCCGGTGGGGGGGCCTACAACCCCGATGGAGGAGGGTCCTCCCCCAGGAGGAGAAGGCCACCTAAAACCCGGTGCCCACGTTGCCAGAAGGGCTTCCATTGGAGAAAGCGACTGCCCGTCGGGAAACTCCCCGCCCGGCGCCTCCCCAGCCCAGTACCAAATAACAAAGTACTAGAGCAGACCCAAACGCCAAGGCCCCTGCCAAAACCACCCCCCTCTGCGTGGCATCTCGGCCGCATGCACCCAGCCCATCTCCTTTAAGTTCCCCACGCAGGTTCTTGTCGCCCCAACCCAGTATGGCGAGGCCCATCCCTACCGGGACAATTGGGCTAGTGCTGCCAAAGGCCTCTGCCGCTGAACAGGGACTGTTCATCGTCCCCGGAGTGATCGACTCCACGCACCAAGGACCCATCCACCTCCAGGTCTGGACAAACATCCCACAGGAGCTGCTCCGGAGCCAGCTGCGCTCAGCTGATTCTCTTGCCCCATGCGCTGCCCGCTGCCGACCCAATAAAGGCTACGAGCCCCAGCAGCCAACATGGCGAGCAGCCTACACCACCGCCGCAGCGTGGAGACGCTTATCGGGAGCTCCGTCCATATCTGGAGCTTCGCCATAGAAGGATGTAAGTTCAGGGCCTGGTGGACACCGGCGCTGATGTTACCGCTCATCAGAGCAGCCGGTGCGGGCCCGACCAGTGGCCGACCGAGGCTTGCCCGCGCATCTGGGGGGGTGGGGAGACAAACCCAGGAGCCGGGAGCATCCGCCCGTGGCCACGGTCAACAGCCCAGGACTTCGGCGGCAGCTCACAGTCCGCCCCATCGTTCCTAGACATCCATGTCAATCTCTGGGAAAGAGACCTCATGAGTCAGGTTAAAAGCGACTCTGGTCTGGGATGGGTAAAGCCGTCACGGATCATTGATTCCAATCGTGCCTTCGAAGTTGCCTCCTAATTTCCACAGGAAATCTGTTTCCCTCTCCCTCCTTTTCCTTCTGTTTTCGACCAGTAAAGGCGGGAGGGCCGAATTGGCTGACTGGCCCTCCCTGGATTAAAATCTGGGCCCGTCCTGATACCGCAGCACTGTCAGGACAGGCCCCAGTTTAAAAGGGCTGCCGCCATTATCGCCTAATACCCAAAACCCGTCTGGGTTATGGCTGCCCATAGCGCCTGGCAGCTTTATCAATACCATGTTAAAGGCCAGGTGCTCAGCCGAGCAGCCTTTAAGGAGCGGTCTCGGGCGGACGGCAGTTCCCCAAGATAATTCGGATCACAAAATTTTAGCACCATCCAGCTTCCTGCATTAGCCACCAAGGTCCGCGGTAAGTGCAACTCCCTTGCAAAGAAACCCCCCCTTCCTTTCCCCTTTGTGTTTGCGAGGAATTTGCCTCTAATTGCCTGATTGCTTCATTCCCACGCAATGCCCATCCCCAAAGGTGCTTCCAAAGCCCCTTTGTGTTGCTGATTAAGCATGCATACCCACAATCCCCAGGACCACGCCTGTTCCTCCCCTCAAGGCTCGGACCTCGCCTGACGCACCCTGATGACGCTCTGAAGCCAATTCCACCAGGGTCGCCTACCTCCTGCCCTCCCTGTCAAACAACTAAAGAAAGAGGAGTGTAGGCCCCAGGAGGGTTGCATTAAAAGCAACCTTCACAGGCTGCAAAACAAGCCTTCTTCCTTCCCATATTAAATCTAAACACTAACTCGATCCCAATCTCCCGCCATCCGCTCTAGAACTGAGCCTGGCGGGACCCGCCCCCCCCGTAACCTGGGAAAGGGGGGTGTGCTTCAGTCCCTCTTCCTACAGGTTCCCGTGGACTCCGATTCGCCATGACAGGCCAACCCATGGAATGGCGCCAGGAGGAAACCAACCCCATCCCGAGATGGAACACATCTCTCTAGAGGATCCCGCCCAGCTTATCCCAGCAGGAACGCCCGCCGCCAACGCCCAAACACCCGGGAATGACCTGGGGAGACGTCAAAGGCGACCACCAGCCAGGCCTAGCCGCTGCTTCAGCAAGACCACCCCGACACCCGAGAACCTCTGTGCCGCTCTCTTTGCGATCATCACCACCAACTCAGCGACCACCATCCTTTGCCTGCTCTGCTGCCTCCTGCCCGATGGCGATCGGCCACCCCTGGCAAGCTTTCACCAGACCAACATCTGGGAGCAGTTTGCTGCCGCTGCCAACGTCTCATCTTTCTGCCTGGGCCAGTACCTAGAGTCGGGAGCCTGCTGAGCTCCTGCCTGCTCCCCGTCTGCAAAGCACCCGGAGACTTCCTAGCGGAGTCTGGGCTGAGCCCCTTCATGAATGCCTCATCCATCAGATATTCTATGGCGCCGACTGGGGACCCGCTGCCCAAACCCTCCCGGCTGGCGCTCTTTCCCTTGTCACCAAGACGGTCGCTAACCACGAAGTCCAACACCTGCGCCGCATCACCGGGCGCAGCCGAACGGGAACCGGCCGGGCCCATTCTGGCTGCCTCGCCAGTTGGAACTGCACACACATGGAGGACATTCCCCGTGTTGAAACATCCTGCTCCCCAGGGGCTGGTTCTGGACCTCTGCGGGGAGAGGGCGTTTAACTACATCCCCGCCCGACTCCCTGCCGGAACTCTTTGCTGCCTCAGTCGCCTCACCATTGTCCTACCCCAGGCTCCACCCCCGGAGCCCGGACGCCCGCCGCCCGGCCCCTGCCTTCGACCCCTCCTGTCGGAGCGACGCTGTCGCCCTCTCCGAGCGGAGTTCGCCTCCCTCGCATTTCCCTAGTGGGAGTCCCCGACTCGCTTCCTACAATGCTAAGACTATTGGCCGGCTGGCCTGTGCCCTTGCGAAGTCCATCAACTCTACCTCCACCGCCTTCTGGATGCCCTGGCCTCCGAGCAGCAGGAACTTCGTCAAGCGACCCTAGACAATCGTGCCGCTATTGATTATTTGTTGTTGTTACATCACCAAGGTTGTGAGAATGTACATAATATGTGTTGTTTTAATCTTTCTGATAATTCCCAGTTGATCCACATGAAAGTGCGTGAGCTGCAAGAAGTTGTATCTAATCTGAAGTATGATGTTTTGCCCCATTGGTGGTCAGCCCTCTGGAGCTGGCTGCCGGGGGGATGGTTGAGTGCTATTGTACAGCTCTGCATTGGTTTAATTGTGTGCCTTGTTATCGGATCTTGTTTCGTTCAATGCGTGTCTAATATTGCCTGTAACGGGTGTAAGAAACCCCTCGCATTTCCCTTACCCCGCGAACCAAGTTCTAATGTTGCACAAGCAGCTTGGCCAGCTTGACCAAACGGCGGAGGAGACAAGCGTCCCTTTAAATCGCCCTTAGCGTTGACCCCGTTTTCTAAAATGTAAAAGGAGGAGATGTAGTAGTGCACTCCCGACCCAGCAGTGCCGTCGTAGAACGTTGGGACCCCAACGGCCCTGCGGCCTTGCCGGTCGCGCTCGCACCCCCACCTCATCCCCCATGAGTCACGGGTGCGTGAACTGTCTGGCTCAATCACCGGGCCAGGGACAATGGTCTTGCCCCAGGTGAGGATTAGGCTCAGACGCAGCGTACGCTTCTCCTATGCGTGAGCCAGATGAGATCATGCACCACATGATGATCTCCCGACCTCCCGCTCTCCCGGAACTCCCCCCAGTCCTCCCTCCTACACGCCCCCGGTAGAGTAACAATAAAAGGTGCCAGGAACCGGCAGACGGGAGACTCGCTAGGAACACGGACCTCCGGTCTCCCGCTGCTGGCGATCTCCACCAGATGTTATCTTTGCGTCTCGTCTCGTTCTTACGCTGACCGCGTGGGTCGACTACATCGGGAACCTGTGAGAACCTGCTGGATCCCACCTCTGGTCGTGCTCAATAAACCTTAAAAAATATTTTATTCAACCTTTTTGCTTCCGAGTTTTTATGTGCACCCCAAATCCCGACCCACGTTTTGAGAAGTGGCTAGTCACCCCTTTCTTTACAGGAGGTATAATACCGAATTACGTGGAGAAATAATACTAACCACAGGACCCCTTCTGCCTTGCTTGATATGGGATAAGTCTGGAGATGGCCCCATAGGCCCCATTGGTCCCCTAGGGCCTGGCAAACCTGGAGGTCCAGGAGATCCAGGAAATCCGGGGCTCCCTTTTGGTCCTGCAGCACCTGCGATCAAAAGGAGACAGTTAAGGTTGCAGCTGAGATTGTTAGATGGTTTGAGACTAGGTGGCATTTTGCAGACTTGTAAAAGGAAAAAAAACTTTTGTGAGCTGATATGAAAGGCAGGTTCAACCAAAACAGAGCCTGAATATGGGCATGAAGAGACTAAGTATAAAAGAAGAAGAAGAAGAGAAGAAGAGTTTTGGATTTATATCCCCCCTTTCTCTCCTGTAGGAGACTCAAAGGGGCTGACAATCTCCTTGTCCTTCCCCCCTCGCAACAAACACCCTGTGAGGTGGGTGGGGCTGAGAGAGCTCCGAAAAGCTGTGACTAGCCCAAGGTCACCCAGCTGGCATGTGTGGGAGTGTACAGGCTAATCTGAATTCCCCAGATAAGCCTCCACAGCTCAGGCGGCAGAGCTGGGAATCAAACTCGGTTCCTCCAGATTAGATACACGAGCTCTTAACCTCCTATGCCACTGCTGCTGAAGGGGAAGTTCTTAGTACATACTTGCTGGTGGAAAGTGGCATTAAGTCACAGCACACGTACGGTGACCCCTAAGGATTTTCAAGGCAAGAGACTCATAAAAGTGGTTTGCCTTTGCTTGCTTCTGCCCAGCCACCCTGGTATTTCTTGGTGGTCTCCCATCCAAGTACTAACCAGGGCTTGACTCTGCTTAGCTTCCCAAGATCTGACAAGAACGGGCCGTCCAGGTCAAGATAAGCATATACTAAACATGCTCCAAAATCACTATCATCAAAAGTTATCAAATTATTTAAAATTAACAAATGAACAAATGTAGATCACAGCTGAAACCTTCAAAGCTGAAAATGTAGATCACAGCTGAAATCTTCACCATGAGTACAGACAAATAGTGGTCCCATGAGAGATCCAAGGCCTTTCCCACATCCAGGAGAGTGAGAATGGAAAGGAACAGTGTCAGACTAGTCAGAACCATGAGTTCAAGACCACGCTTACTCAAGGCTGGGCGAAGGTTGGGCATTTTTGAATGCTCACAAATTTTAAAAAGCACATCCTCCTTCCTATATGAATTATGTAGAAAATTAATGCAACAAGGAAAAAGGTTTTCCAGTTTTTTTTCCTGACGTTTCATAGTTTTTTTTGTGGTCAAGTCAGAGCTGACTTATGGCAACCCCATAAGGTTTTGAAGGCAAGAAATGTTCAGAGGTGGTTTGCCACTGCTTGCCTCCATGTCATGCCCCAGTGGTCCTGGGAGGTCTCCCATCCAAATATCTGCCAGGGTTGAGGCTGAGGCGGTGTGGCTGGCTCAAGAAGAGGAAGAAGAAGAGTTTGAATTTATACCCCACCTTTCTCAAGGTGGCTTACAAGCTCCTTTCCCTTCCTCTCCCCACAACAGACACCTTGTGAGGCAGGTGGGGCTGAGAGAGTTCCGAAGAACTGTGACTAGCCCAAGGTCACCCAGCAGGAATGTAGGAGTGTGGAAACACATCTGGTTCACCAGATAAGCCTCTGCTACTCAGATGGAGGAGTGGGGAATCAAACCCAGTTCTCCAGATTAGAATCCACCTTCTCTTAACCACTACACAAGGTTGGATTTAACTCATATCTTGCCCTAAATTCAAGCTGCTGGGAATGCTAAAACAGGCTCACACCTGGCTAGCTGGATTGGTTATTACAAAAGCTGCTGAGAACTGGAAGTAGGATACCTATTAGGTGGGCACACCCCATCAGTGAAGACTATTAATTGCAGCTGAGAAACTTCTTGCACTTCCTGACATACAGCAAACTATAACTTGGGGGTGGACGGTTTTCAGTTAGGAGAGCAGAACAACTTAAGGCCTTCAGCACCACGGACAGCTCATGGAATGGAGGGGGAAAACCAGATGGAAGAAGTCAATTTCTGAAGGCATCACTCTCTGGTAAGGTTTGACGAAAGAAATGTGTGATGCAAAACACAATCATTTCAATGCACTCTCACGTAGCAGCTAATTAACTGCAGCGCAGAAATACTAAAGACAATGACACTGTCCATTTCCTCTAAACATCTCCTGGGAGAGGCATATGCAGGGGTGTTCTGCGAAGATGTATATGATGATACCAAACATTTTCTAAAGCCACTCAATTGTGATTTCAATGTGATGTTGGCAAGAAAAAAATCAACTAGGAAAATAGCATGTGAATGTATAAAAATTGGCAATTCAAAACAATCAATCAAACAAACAAACAAACAAAGAAGGGAAAGAGGGAGGGAGGGAGGGAGGGGGGGAGGGGAAGGAAGGAAGGAAGGAAGGAAGGAAGGAAGGAAGGAAGGAAGGAAGGAAGGAAGGAAGGAAGGAAGGAAGGAAGGAAGGAAGGAAGGAAGCCCTGCTCGCAAGTTGCCATGAATACATGTATAGTCCATGTACTCTGCACACTTGCTGGTTCTTTATTCATTTATTTTGTTGGATTTATATCTTACCCCATCCCCAAAGTGCTCTGGGTGGGTTACAATATATGTTAATATTCCATAACAATAGACATTAAAATATAAATCCTAACGTAATAATTTAAAATTTAAATTGAAACTTCAAAATTAAAAACTTTAAGAAATTTACATTTTTTTTTAAATTACAAAACGCTAAGATAGATGGTGTATGTTTATCTTGCACACTTTCTGCCCCCTCTCCTCCCACCCACCCCCCACCCCTGGAGACCGAAAGATGTTACAATCATGTGCACTAAGTAATTTTTCTGCTATGTCATTTAAGCTCCATATTCATTCAGGTACCGCCCCCTGGTTTCATTTGTAAAGCGAATACATATTGGCTTTTCATTGCAAACAACTGTACCCCTGTACAAGTAGGATGTACATGCATTCATGTAACATGTGAATAAGGCTACTATTCACTGAACTGAAACGTTTTCATTAGCTGGCACAGGACAATGATACAGGGGGACAGATGGATCTCCCTGGAAAAAGACTCTTGATACAGATGACTCAGGTTAAAGAGATTTTTCTGTGCATGTCCATGAGAGCCCAGAGTGGTGTAGTGGTTAAGAACAGGTACACTCTATTCTGGACAACCAGGTTTGATTCCCCGCTCTGCCACTTGAGCTGTGGAGGCTTATCTGGTGAGCCAGATTAGCTTGTGCACTCCAACACACGCCAGCTGGGTGACCTTAGGCTAGTCACAGTTCTTCAGAGCTCTTTCAGCTCCACCCACCTCACAGGGTGTTTGTTGTCGGGGGGAGTGTAGGGAAAGGAGATTATAAGCCCCTTTGGGTCACCTTACAGGAGAGAAGGGGGGATATAAATCCAAACTCCTCTTCTCTATTTAACACTGGGACTCATGGTATGGTATGGTAATTTAATTTATATACCACCATCCCTCCAAAGGCTCAGGGGGGTGGATAAAGTTCAGGGCATATTCTTGGGAGAGCCAAACTTTGACCCCCCTCTCGACCACCAACCCCACTGGGCAGCCACTCACTCTCAGTATAACCAACCTCACAGGGCTGTTGTGAGATCAAGTGGAATAATTCTACCTATTCTATCATTGGTTGCTTGGATTTTGGCTCCCCCTCACCACCTTCTTAAATATAGGAACAATCAGCTCCGTTGCCTTACCTGGAGGGCCCTGGTCACCTGGTTGTCCAGGAGGACCTGCTAAATAGGCTTTGGAGGCAAGCACCTTTTCCCCGGTGATTGGCTTGCTAAGGTCAGCAGCGTTGTTTGGGAGCAAAGCAACCTGGAGAGAAGAGAGAAGAAAGCAGTCTCAGCCAAAAGCTGTTCAGCAGACTCAAATTACATCTAACCAAGGGGGTGATATTGGGACCCACAATGGTTGTAGAAAGTGCCCTCATGTTGCAGCTTACTTATGGACACCCTGGAGGGTTTTCAAGGGAAGAAACACTCAGAGGTGGTCTGGCACTGCCTGCCTCTGCATCACAACCCTGGTATTCCTTGGAGGTCTCCCATCCAGGAACTAACCAGGGCCAACACTGCAGCTATGTTCTAAGCTGCTTCACCTTTGCCCAGCCTACCTCACAGGGTTGTTGTGAGGGTGAAAATGGCATAGTTCCCCTACGCTCTTGAAGAAAAAGCAGCATGCAACTTCTGTCACACTAAAAACATAAAAACTGTCTGGAATTAAGAGCTTGTTCTGACTTTTATACCTGGGTATGTACACTACAGAGATCCAGCGTGGTGAAGTGGTTAAGAATGGTGGACTCTGATCTGGAGAAGTGAGTTTGATTCCCCGCTCCACCACATGGGTGGCAGATTCTAATATGGTGAATTGGGTTTGATTCCCCACGCTTCCACATGAAACCTGCTAGATGACCTTGGGCCAGTCACAGTTCTCTCAGAGCTCTGTCAGCCCATGCAGATCCAGGCCACGGCAAACCACTTCTGAACGTCTCCTGCCTTCAAAAACCTAAGGGGTCGCCATGCGTCAGCTGTGACTTGATTGTACTTCCCACCACTACTACGTACACACTACAAATATATGGCCTTACTGTCAAGTATGCTCAATGCGACTTCAAATAGGCCTCTAATGAGAGCAGCTTCAGTATCTTAAACCAAACCAAGTCATACTTTCAGCCCACAATGGTGCAAGAACATTTGAATGGATGAGTAATTTTGATCAACAGCACTGACAAGGTGAAGTGGCTTTGATTTTTTTTCTGATCTAATTGGTTGGTTTGCCCAAAGAAGAGACCATAAAGCATTTCTGAATATGACGTCATGACCATTTTCTGATCTGAAATTCCAAGTGCAGAATAAACATGAATGTAGTATTGCAATTTCTGTTTTTTATTACAGTACTCTACTCTATTGTCTTATGAACATCTTGGATAAAATTGTTTACTATGATCTTTTCTATAAATCATTCTAGTTCTTTTATTCCGTTCCGTTGCTTGTAACTTAAGTACATCACATAGACACACACTGCATGTACATGTATATTAAAAGGTAAAGTTTCCCCTTCAGTCATGTCTGATCCTGGGGTACCACTGCTAGCAGTGATTTCATAGGCAAGCTGTTTTTGTGGGGTAGTTTGCCATTGCTTTTCCCAGCTATTCTTTACCCCCTAGTTATGAGCTAGGTACTTATTTACCAACCAAGAAATGGATGGATGGCTGAGTTGACCATGAGCCAGCTGCCAGGATATCTGACCCACAGGGAGCTCGAACTCCTGACCATGTGAGTGGCAGTGCAAGCACTTAACCACTACGCCACGCAGCTCCTGTACATGTATATACTCATACATAAATCATATGTATTTAGTACTAACTGCAAAAATACTTAACAAACAGTTTGAAATGGGGCCTATCTTTCCCATCTGACCTGGGGCTATTAGTAGCTCAGTCTGGCCCTGCCAAAGGCTCCCCCACCCCCACCCCAAGGGGTTTCTTTCAACTCTCTTAGAAGCTAAAACGTCAAAACTGAGGCTATCCTACTTTGGCCCCATTATGAGAGGACAAGAGTAATTGGAAAAGACAATAATGCTGGGAAAAGTTGCAAACAGCAGGAAAAGATCTAACATGAGATGAATCGACACAATCAAGGAAACCACGGCCCTCAGTTTGCAAGACCCGAGCAAGGCTGTTAACAATAGGATGTCTGGGAGGACATTAATTCATAGGGCCACCATAAGTCTGAAGGCACTTGATGGCACTTAACACAAACACATTTCTTCTGCGGTTGTATTCAAGGGGAGGTTCTGGGGGTTGGTCCCAAGGGCCTCTGCAAGCCAAGTGTGTTCAGGATAGTTTTCGTTTTCAAATACTCAGAAGACTCTCCCCTCGCTCCCCTTCCCCACTGTGGCATGCATGCAGATATATTTTTAATTGTACTGCCAGCTTACTTATCTGTACCAGATAGCCCAGATGCTCTAACAAAGGTCACCCAGATGCCAACCCACTGAGTCAGCCTGGTCTGGATGCAGATGAAATGTGCACTCAACCACCCCCCCTCTCTCTCTCCTGGAATTTTGCTCTTCAACATCTCCTGGAAAGAAACATCTGTCCTGTGCCGAGCCCTGAGCCCTCGATGTCTAGTACTATCCTCTTCGCCACCAATTAACAGGCATGGACTCAATTCCTGTCCCATCCTACTTTCTTCATTTGGGCTTGGAACTCCTGTTCAAAATGACCTCACTCCAGTTTTTCCTCCTGCACTAATTTACCTCCAACAATAGTTGCAGAGATGAGATTGGATCCTCACCATCACTGGCCTCTTGCCTTGTAATTCCCAAAGTGTTCCATGAGGAAACTTGCTGACTGGGCTCCGGGAAGGAAAGTCCAGGTCTGGTTTTAATGCTGACTTCTAATTAGAGCCATACTGATGTGCGTCTGAGTGAGCACATGTGTACAGGGGTGCTAATGTAACCCCCATGCTCAGAATGGGTTGACCCAGAAAGGGGTGGAGACTCAAAGCAGCAGGAGGCTGCAGAGCTCATGTAGTTTGGAGGAGACAAGGCTACCAGACTCAGACCTTGGTTTGTATAAGCCCTTAACACCTTGTTAAGGGTTTTTTGTGGTTGTAATGGGTGAGAGTTCTCCTGGAAACCTTCATCATGTTGAATCCATCAAGCCCTTGGAGTCTTCAGGAGCCAACCCACTTGCAAAGAAGAATTGGACTTGGCAATATCAGTTGACTGTAAATATAAGGACTTGAAAATGCAACTTAACAGGACTGTAATGTGTTAAATGTTAAAAGTGTTATTTGTTAAGAAAGTAAACCATTTTGTTTTAAATTTAGTTTCTTTGCAACTCCTTCCAAGTACTGCCCCACAGAACTCACAAGCTGGGGTTACACTAACTTTCCCACACATGGCATTACTTGCGTGGCCATATTGCTTGCTATTTATTTCTTTTGGCAAGGGGTTCTTTCAGGCTAGTTTTGCAATTCTGTCGAGGGATGGTGGGAAGAAAGGAAGAAAACCAGAGGCTTTCAAAGCCGCCTACCTTCAGGGAACCCGGTCCATATTTTCTTCCCCCCCCCCTCCCCCCAAAGAAAGCGTACACGCCTACCGCAGAATTCCTGTGTACTGTAGTGAATCCTGTGGACAATTTCTAGGACATGAACTCATTCCACACAATCATAGAATTGTAGAGTTGGAAGAGACCACAAGGGCCATCAAGTCCAACCCCCTGCCATGCAAGAACACACAATCAAAGCACTCCCGACATATGTTCATCCAACCTCTGTTAAAAAACCTCCAAAGAAGGAGACTCCACCACTCTCCAAGGCAGTGAATTCCACTGTCAAACAGCCCTGACAGTCAGAAAGTTCTTCCCAGTGTTTAGGTGGAATCTCTTTTCCTGCACCTCGAATCCATTACTCCATGTCCTAGTCTCTGAGGCAGAAGAAAACAAGCTTGCTCCCTCTTTGACATGGCATCCCTTCAAATATTTAAACATAGCTATCACGTTCCCCCCTTAACCTTTGCTTCTCCAGACTAAACATCCCCAGCTCTCTAAGCCTCTCTTCGCAGAGCATGGATTCCAGACCTTTTACCATTTTGGTTGCCCTCCTCTGGACATGTTCCAGCTTATCAATATCTTTTAAAAATTGTGCCAAGAACTGAACACAGTACTCTAGGTGAGGTCTGACCAAGCAGAATAGAGAGGTACAATTACTTCCCTCGATCTAGACACGATACTTTTATTGATGCATCCCAGAATTGCATTGGCTTTCTTGATCTATTGGGCAACACAGGCATGCAGCATGAAATCACCCAACATCTGATGTGGTTCAGGGTTTGTTGCCGGAAAAGAACCAGTAATGAGGGGCAAACCGTGTGCCGAGGAAAACTGTCTCCTCCCATTGCTAATTTTTGAACTGATTAATAACTTCCAAGGAATTTCTGGGACAACACGTTGGAAAACACTGTAAACTCACACTGCTATTGTTTTGCAATATTGTCATGTTATCGAGTCCACTACCCAAATCAGCCATTTTTTTCCAGGGGAACTAGTCTCTGGAGATTGTTTGTAATTCTGAGAGACCTCCAAGAAATTCCCAACTGGTCTTCATTTTATCTTCAAAGCCTCTGAGACACAAGATTCCTCTCTAAGCAACTAATTTCAGTGGTGAAGTGTTTTCATAGCAGCTGATACACTGCTACCCAACAACGCTGTGGAATTTGCTGAGTTTAATTACGTAGTACCATGTTGTACCTTCTGCTTCAATTGCAACACCGTCTGTTTAATTTGGTAGAATTCCTTGCAGGAAGCGCAGCACGCCCCCTGTTTCACCACGTTATCGGTCTTCTCGGCAAACCCTGTTTAAAGAAAGGTGCGGGAGTCAAACATTATTATTTAAGATATTATTTTTCTAAAGAAGGAAGAAAATACAGCAGGAAAAAGAAGCGGCAAAGAAGACTGTACACAGGGAAGCTTTTGAAGTTTTCCTTCCGGGCAGTTTGGTGAGAGGAAAGAGGCGCCCCTGGAATTAACAGCCTTCTCCGGTTGTGAATCACCATGAAAAGCGGGACAAATCCCTCGCAAGCAGGCTGCAAACAGGCTTAAGAGCAGCTGTTCCCACTTAGCAGATCTTAATGCCCGTTAAAAAAAATCACCTTTTATATATCAGAAGAAGGAAAAACGTGTTTACCTCTGTACTTTGTATCTCAGCCTTTACAGTATAGGAAACAGGACGGGTCCAAAATGATTTATAATCCCCCTCAAAGGGTCAATTTGCATACGCTATAAATTGTGCCAATATATATCCCGTGCAATGGGGCCTCTGTTTTTTCCCCCCCATCTGCACAAAAGCCGCCTGATGGGCGGTGGAGCTCTTGAGCAGAGCAAGGGTTCAAAGACATGTTCCCCAAAAAGGATTTTTTTGTAATCTCTAGCAATGCAATGTCAGAGTCTTTGGAATGTGGAGTATAACCCTGAAAACCAGGAGGGTTAGGATAGTGTCCTTTACAATAGTCCCAGCACCTGGAGATAACTCTATACAATTACCAATTTCCTTTGTATTATTTATTATCTTTCATCATCCCAATCATCGTCAGATGTCAGATGGGGCACCAGCCAAATCAGGTGCAAGGTGAGGCCAACCCAGAAAGTAAATCACAGATCAGGAGAAACCGGGCAACAAGCCCCACCCCCCAAGCTGTTCTGTCTAGTAAATGTTAGAATATTTGGCCCTTCTGGTTGCTGTATGTTAATGCAGGGAGCTGGACAGTTAATTGGTTGATTGAGGGTGACCTTTAATGCTGCATATTATGGTGAAGCTTTCATGCTCCTTATCCACCTACCTCTCCTTCCTTTTCCCTCTACCTTTTGCTCCTTTCCTTATGCTGCATTATTGTGTTGCTATATTTTTTCCTTGTTTGCTCATTTGTGTGGACGAAAAAAAGAGGGAGGGGTTCACATATTCCACTCTGACCTCCTTGGAAGAAGGAAGGGATGAAAACGAAGCAAGCAGACATGAATTTCTCTTCCTTATTTCCTGGGGCACAGGCTGGGGGTAGACTCAGCCCGGCCTTGATTGCTTCAGATGAAGAACGATGCTCCGATTCACAAAAAAACGTTTTGCTGGCATCTGGTGTCTCTGGACTTCTGTTTTATGATTGATTTACTTGGCTACCCTCTTGGACTTCTCTTGCATGTCTACCCTCCCAGCAAGCCAGCAATCTCAGCAGCCTCCGAGGATAAGATGTTGGTTTGGTTGGGCAGAATATTTGCTTAGCATAAGTGTGAAGATATTCTCTTGCATATGCCGGGAACTTTTGCCAAGAGGTGGTTTGCATGCATTCTCCCCCCACCCCCCGCTTGGGGCTGTATAGCTTATCATCTGTCTTATATTATCTGCAGAATGTTTTCCTCGGACTACGTGGCTGCTGTGCTGTCCTGGAAATATGCAAGACGATCCTTCAAGTCACAAAGATGCTACACCAGTTTGGTGCCCCCCCTCTCCAAATACTCAAACCTGCAGATCAAATTCAGTCTCTGGAGGCCAGAGGGAGGTTTGACAACCTTCGTTGCTTTGGCATTGAGGAATAAACACAGGCTGATTAATTTTTCTCCAGTGCTGCATGTTATTTTTGGAAACTGGCAAGATGTTAGGGGGAAGGGATATCTTATGAATGTTCTGCATAAAGCGAAATGTATGAGGAGATCCGTGTCAGTGACCTAATTACAGGAAAGCCATTGCTCTCTAGCTCTCCTCAAAATGTGGAAAAGTCATGCAGGTCCTTATGTCGGCCACAAGATGGCGCTCCACTGTAAATGGTTTCAAAATCATCGAAGGCTTTCACGGTCGGATTCAAATGGTTGTGGTGGGTTTTCCGGGCTGTGTGGCCGAGGTCTGGTAGATCTTGTTCCTAACATTTTGCCTGCATCTGTGGCCGGCATCTTCAGAGGTGTATCACAGAGAGAAGTGTGTTACACACTGTGAAGATGCCGGCCACAGATGCAGGCTACAAGATCTGCTTGACCACGGCCACACAGCCCGGAAAACCCACAACAACCGGTTTCAAAATCGTTTGCCTAGGTAAGAATACAAAAAGGTTGGCTTGAATGGATTTCGAAGATGGCCATTCCTGCCTCTTATCCCCAAAATTGGATCAGTGAAGAGCCTCGGGATTATACCGGACCTAAAATTATTGCTGGAGAAGCAGTGCCCTTGCAAGAAAGCATTCTTCCAACTCAACCTAGCTCAAAAAGTGGTCCCTTACTATCTGGCCACCTGGATCCAGGCCCACGGTGACAACTGAGACTAGACTACTGCCATGCACTGTACTTTGGTCTTTCTTCAGAATCAATTCAGAAACTATTTGGTGCAGAATGATTAAGCTTGGCTATTACTGGAAGCTAGATGGAGCATGCATTCGATAGTCACTCCAAAGGCTGTCCATCAGATACCAGGTTCAATTTAAAGCACTGGCTATCACATACAAAGCTCCCTTCGTGGCCTTGGACCCTCATATCTATGAGACCATCTCTCTCCCTATGCTCCACCACATCGGCTTCGCTCATCTATGCAGAGTCTTCTGAAGGTGCCAATTGGCAAATGACTTTAGTTGAATGTATTGTCGAAGGTTTTCATGGACGGATTCAACTGGCTGTGGTGGGTTTTCTGGGCTGTGTGGCCGTGGTCTGGTAGATCCTAATGTTTCGCCTGCATCTATGGCTGGCATCTTCAGAGGTGTATCACAGAGAGAAGTCTGTTACACACTGTCTCCAGACACACCTCTCTCTGTGATAGACCTCTGAAGATGCCAGCCACAGATGCAGGCGAAATGTTAGGAACAAGATCTACCAGACCATGGCCACACAGCCCGGAAAACCCACCACAACTGACCTTAGTTGACTTCCACTGCCTGCCCAGTTCCTGTGCGCTGATGAACCTGGCGTTACAGATATGCCGTGTTTTCCATAGTGTATCTTCATCATCCCCTAAGGGGGATATTCGGTGGCTGGGCTGTTTCTTTTCTCTTTGGAGAGGGCAGGACAGTGCCTGAACAATCTAGATAAGGCTTGCAAGGCTGTTTATGTTAGGACAGTTTGGCGGGCCTTGATTCATAGGGTTGCCATGAGCCGGAAGTGACTTAACAGCCCATAACACATGCACTCAAAAAGAATTAGTAAGAGACAAGGTGGCAAGGATTATATAAGCTCTATAAGTCTTATTCCCAAGTAAGAATGCATAGGATTGAAGTCCTTGTCACGTAATATGCAACGTGATTTCTCCTGCTGCATGATTTTGCTTTATGAATATCTTTTTATTATTATCTTTTCAAATACAGACTTAGAGGAGATATAACGTGGGTAAGTAAATACAGTGCAAGAATTGGAAGGCAAAGGAGTGACGGCGATAGATTTTTGCTGTATCTGCAAATCAAATAAATAGCAGCTTGCACAGCTGGGTTAAAAAGGGGAATTTTCGGGAAGTAGACATTTAGGAAATCGACAACCCCAAATGGTCCTGTTTTCCTGCATTTTCGCTACATGCCAGGCAAAGCGACCATATTCGATAGTTAAACATTAAGGCAAGTATCTGCCGTGGAGTAAAGATTTCTGATTTTAACTGAACAGTTTGTTTCTGAGTGCAACGGTCTGTATTTCCAGCAGGCTTGGATTTAGTTTACTCAGACAGATTCTGTGTCCACAGTGGATTACTTGGGACAGGATTATTTACAAACGCCACATACCTTTCTCTCCTTTGGTACACGTCCTACCATCATCTTCACGGATGAAGCCTTCATGACACTCACACCGGTAGCTGCCGACAGTATTGACGCAGACGTGGGGGCAGGGAGGTTCGGCACTTGTGGCACACTCATCAATATCTGAGGTGGGGCGGGGGCAACGGGTGAAAAAAATAAGGAAAAAAGAGAAGGATCAGAAAGGAAGGTTTCCTGCTAGCGGATTCTAGACCCAGCGACCTTCTCTTTTTAGAAGTGCAAAAATAATACGCTAGGAGATCCCAGGCTTTGCATTTTTAAAAGAAACTGGGAAAGTCATTTATGTGCTTCAGATGTGGAACAGCTGATGCCAGACAAAAGGAGCAATACTGAGATGGACAAATCAAAAGCCTGAGCCATACAGGGCAGCAGTTTCATAGGGAGCAGCCCAGTGGTGGGATCCAAAAATTTTAGTAACAGGTTCCCTCGCCAGCCCCACCTCAGAAAGGGGGGCAGAGGCGTACCTAGGCAAACCTGAGCCCTGGGCAAAACCTGAGTTGGATGCCTCCCCCCATGGGCAGCCACCCCACCACGACCCCAAATTTTTTTTTTGCACCAGGTCATTTCTAAATCATCATCACATTATAGAAAATGCCCCAACTCACAAATCTGAACACAGCAATGGTGAAACACACAGGTTCTTTGATAGAGACTGGTGAGATAAAAGGTACGAAAGGCTGAGAATCCATGAATTGCAGTACCTGAAAGGGATTAACCCAGTTCAGGGAGTTACATTATTAGTCGCAATTGCTTTATGGAACCTTCACGTTCAAAGGCAGTATGCCTCTCGGGGAGGCGAGGGCGTGGAGATGGAAAAGCGGACCCAATTAGTAACCCCCTCTCGGCACACACAAATAATTAGTAACCCACTCTTGGGAACTGGTGAGAACCTGCTGGATCCCACCTCTGGAGCAGCCCTGTAAGCTGCTGGTGTAAAGTGCTGTCAAGTCACAGCTGATTTACGGTGACCCATCATGAGGTTTTACAGGTCAGAGACGAACAGAGGTGATTTGCTGTTGCCTGCCTCTGAGGAGCAACCCAGGTTGCCTTGGTGGTCTCCCATCCAACCAAAGCTGGCCCTGCTTAACTTTTGGTATTTGTAGGGCTCCCAGACCACCACTAGGGGCAGGGATCCCCCACTTTGAGGCCCTTCCCCCTGGCACAATTCAGCAGGCCAGTAGGAGGACTTCCCAGCAACAAACTGAGGCCCAGGCCTCTGTCTCTGGGGATGCGTAGAGTAGAGGTAACTTCCAAAGCTCACTGGAAGTAATAACATCACATTGCCAGTGATACATGGGTCTGCTCTGCACAGCCTAAATGAGACGTCCAAGGGATGCTAAAATAGGGGTCCTGAGGCAGCACTCTGCACAGCTTTCTTCCCAAGACATCCCCAGGAGACATTATTTTAGCGCAAGGTGTCTTTTTTGGAGAACGCTTCAAAGGGCACCTTTTCCCCCTCAGCCGCCTACAAGATGTCTCCTGCCTGGCTGTGCGGAATGCAGAGCTCAGGATGCTTCGTGTTTTTCCCGCCTGACCATTTTGCTCTCTGGTCAGCTTCACTCTCCGCTTGCGCCCGACATTTTGTGTGCAGCTGAAGGGATTCTCCCTGCTGCCATTAGCTGAAGGTTGTCCCTGGACATTTGCTGTGCAGGCTCCGATCCTAGGCACCTTTTCAGCCCGAAGAAAACACAGTTGTACTCCTCTGGTCCTGCCAGTTCCAGCAATATATAGTTTTTCATCATCATCATCATCATCATCATCATCATCATCATCATCATCATCATCATCATCATCATCATCATCATCATCATCATCATCATCATCATCATTATTATTGTAGATTTCACAGCTGCCAGATCTTTAGCTGGTTGTTGGCCTTCAATACAATTCGAGCCTCACCCAGAGGCCTAGGAAGTTGTAATGTATCGGTGTAGCATTCGTGCGGATCCCAGCAGGGCTGCCTTCTGAATTTGACAGATGTTATTTTTGTCAATTCAAAGATGTTTCAAGTGCTGCCCTAGTGTTTTTGGGATGGCGCCCAGCGGGCCGATTACCACTGGGACGACCTCAGCTGGTTTGTGCCATAGATGCTGAAGCTCGATTTTCTATTATTATTATTATTATTATTATTATTATTATTATTATTATTATTATTATTATTATTATTATTATTATTATTATTATTATTATTATTATTATTGGAGGAACTGTATTCAAAGATATGCAAGAATGCATAAGAGAATATTAGCTGCCTGAAGGACTCCTGTTTTTAATGGCTAAGATTCTCTTATGCATGCCTGCGTTTCTTCAAAGACAGCTCCTCCAAAATAATTTTTTTAAAAAGTGAGTTTGTGGCCAAGGCAAGATTTGAACTAGGGACATCCCTGACTATCAGTCGCTGTCTTAGCCTCTACCCTATAACACTGTCATTGTCTCCGGACTGTCACGTAGCTCACAAAAGCTACATTTCATTGTTGAAAGACCCAAGTTTTGCCAAAGTTGTGCAAAATCTGAGCCCTGTCCATCAGCACAGTTGAATTTCATTACTCCAGCGGCAGGATTTTATTTTTTACCTTACCTAGGCAATACGGTTTCTCTCGATTTCTGTGTCTTTCGCGGTCATACCGATAACCAGGATAGCAGGTACACAAGACGCGCCCAAAGTTATCTGTGCATTGTTGTTCGCACGGAGCATCTGCACAGACATCATAGTCTAGAGGGAAAGAGAGAGAGAGAAATGGGCTTAAAATATAAGCAAATGAACATTGGTTGCTAAACAGTGGGGAATCGATTTGCTCCTTACTCTCAAGTTTTAGCATCTTAAGTTATTAATCATGGGAAGGCATCTTTTTCTAAACACTGAAACTCACATCCAACCACACAGTTTTCCCCAACAAAGCAGCATTTCCATTTGCAGAGGACAGGGGGTCATTTCCACAAATTCCCTCTCCTTCTGTAGACCCCAATGTTGTCCTCTATGCTGTATGTAAAGCATGTTGACCCCGAGGAACACAATTTGACGGGGGGGGGGGGGGGGGCTCAGCAGGCTGCAGCTTAAGAGATATCGAGGAAGATAACATTTTAAAAAGTCTACATAAGGTTAGATACACACCATTTTTTGTGGGGCGTGAGTGGGGGCATCTGGATTGCTTTGTCTGACAAACAACTTTGTCTAATAAAACAAGAGAAAAAGAGGCCTCCCCCAAAAGAAGAAATTAAACATAACTGCACAATGACCTTTGAAAACATCATCCGTGGAATCTTTCTGCAAACTATTTCCACAAAACTTACTGAAGTGGAGATTCTTGGAGCATAACAATCTGCAAGTGTTTTGTTGCACTGAGCAGAAAAAGAGGAGGAGACATAGAGATGATGCTTTCAACAACTGCCACAGATCTACTTCTGGCCTCTGCGGCGATATGTGCTTTTCACCCACTGTATTCTTGAGTCTCTCCTTAAAAGAGGGTTTCCCATCATCTTTTCACTTGGCGACTGGAATACGATTCCCTTGTTGAGCCATTAGCAGCTGTATCTATTCATGTGTTACTCTGTTGGACCATTTGAGCAGCAGTGGCGTAGGAGGTTAAGAGCTCATGTATCTAATCTGGAGGAACCGGGTTTGATTCCCAGCTCTGCCGCCTGAGCTGTGGAGGCTTATCTGGGGAATTCAGATTAGCCTGCGCACTCCCACACACGCCAGCTGGGTGACCTTGGGCTAGTCACAGCTTCTCGGAGCTCTCTCAGCCCCACCCACCTCACAGGGTGTTTGTTGTGAGTGGGGAAGGGCAAGGAGATTGTAAGCCCCTTTGAGTCTCCTGCAGGAGAGAAAGGGGGGATATAAATCCAAACTCCTCTTCATTTGGAAACAAGTCTTAGGGGATGAACCCACCTGCACCATCATAGGTATCTGGTGGGCCACTGCGAGTAGCAGAGTGCTGGACTAGATGGACTCTGGTCTGATCAAGCAGGCTCTTTCTTATGTTCTTATAGTCTTAAAAGGTTGCACGTATGTTTATTTTTCCTATGTGCACCAAAAGTTGAAATCGACTTCCAGGAATACAGCCTAAGCCCCATTGGTTTCAAACGAGCTGCAGTCACATGGACTGTCCATGACATAAGTGAGAGTCCTGTTATGTCAGGTTCTTCTCACTGCAAAGGTATTTCCTGACCTGTTTCAGAAACCAATTTTGCCGAGCTGATGATCCTCTAGTGTTTCTTGGTGAAGCCCAAAGCGCTTAGATGCAATCACTGACTGGATTTGTCGCTTGCTAAGTTTTCGATCTACGTTTTCTGATCCAATCCCAATTCATTATTGGCCTGGTGTTTGTGATGCCGAGATTCCCAAAGGACTCTGAGAACATCTGCCGACAATAAATCAACCTGATAAAATCAAGGTGAGTCCTTTCATTGACTTAAAGCTTTGGTTGACATCCACTGTGCGTAAAGTTAAGTACATGCATGTGTCTTGGCAAGTCCACGTTCATACTGGTATGAGTTAGACCTTCAACTGCCAAAGTGGAGAACATATGGCTCATAAAACACTACTGCTCCAAATAACATACAGTGTCAAGCTTTACTTTAAATGAGGAGCCGTAGGATGTGTTCGTTTGCATAATGTAAAAAAAGAGTTGCACAAAAGCAACAACACAACCGCTGATTTGAAGGCACTCGCGCTTGATTCTCATAAAACTCTACCATTAAAAAAAGGCAAATTCTTTCTTCTGCAGTGTTATGACTTCTAAGAAGGATTCAGGGAGATTTACTGAAATATTTATATCAGATGTCCCACAAGGGTCCAAGACAGATCGCAAAACATGAAACAATAAAAATAATTAACAACATTCAGCATTAACACCTCATGACAATAACAGTACCAAACTGATCAGACCCGGTCCAGTAGCCTAGTTTAAATGCAATCATCTTCCCCACTGACAGTTCAAAAATCAAAAAAGAAACAAGCTATGAAATTCCCTCTGAAAAAGTATGGTGTTGTGACTCTTCCTAAAGATTGTTGATGATGGTGACCTCCTTCTACCATAAAGTTTTTGCCCAAATACCAGAGTGTCCCCATGTCATTAGCAACATAATGATGTCACTTCCAGTGACTGCCGAAAGTGATGTCAACACATCACCAATGACGTGGGGGCTAATTCTCAGCTCACCACTGATAAGTATCCTCTACCCAGCATGGTGTAGTGGTTAAGAGCAGGAGGATTCTAATCTGGAGAACCAGGTTTGATTCCCCACACTCCTCCACCTAAGAGGCAGAGGCTTATCTGGTGAACCAGATGTGTTTCCACATGCCTACATTCCTGCTGGGTGACCTTGGGCTAGTCACAGTTCTTCAGAATTCTCTCAGCCCCACCTACCTCACAAGGTGTCTGTTGTGGGGAGAGGAAGGGAAAGGAGCTTGTAAGCCACCTTGAGTCTCCTTACAGGAGAAAAAGGTGGGGTATAAATCCAAACTCTTCTACTCTTTGTCTACCCATTCTCTTGCTATTGTCGGGGTGTACCTGACAACTGTAATCCCAAAACACATCTGGTGAAAAGTTGAAACTTTGGAAACAAATTTCAAAGGACCAGCAGTGCTCGTTTCTTGCAAGAAGAAGAAAAAACATGAGCTGTGTGACATCTTTATAGCTAACACATTTTAACGGTAGCATAAGCGTTCGAGCCTCTAACAAAATGCGCTCTTTTCACAAATGTGTATCCTAGAACAAAAATTTGTCAGTCCTGACAACACAATATTCATCGCTATTATGAAATTTACACGTGTGAATATAGACCTGAGAGTGACCGCTGGAACCAGTTCTGTCCTTATTAGTGGCACAGGAAATCAGAGCTAGCTCAGCAGGCAGCAAAGGAAGGAAGGAACAATTTAATGACATACCTTCGGGGATGCATTGCCCAAGAACAAATTTATAACCTTTACAGCACTTTTTCCTGAAAAAAGAAAAGAAAAACATAATATATGAAGGTTTATGTTGCCAGAATATGTTGATAATATTAATAATTTCATTTACACCATTTATAGTCATTCCTCTTTTCCAGTGCAACACTGTTCAAAATAATCAAAATTCAAAATAAATATGCAGCACGGAAGCATAAAGTCCATCCTCCAAAGCAGTCATTTTTTCCAGGGGAACAAATGTATGGCATCTGGAGATCAATTCACACAATTTCACAATCAATAAAAGTTTATTAGCCACAGGCCATATACGTTTTCAAGTCCTTGCAAGGAAAGAAGGGAAAGCAAGAATTCCTAAGGACACCCTTGCTCTGCCCTAGTAACCAACCCAGAACCATTCATGGCCCGTCATCCAGTTGGCAGAGCATCAGAGAAAGAACAAGGCACCGTTGAGCAACACAGCAAGAGCAGCAGCTGTAGATGCCAGGACAACCGAGAGGACTCTGTGACCTTACCAACCCAACGCTGGAGCTACTGGGAAGGAGCCACCTGCTCTTATCTGGCCTCAGGTGAAGTTAGCCTGACCCTTACAGCAACAACATCTGACTGCTGGGTTGGTGCCAGTGGTGGATGCCAGGGCAGGTTCCAGGAGCCTTGGGTAGACAGTGCCTTTCCAGCACTCCCACTGTGCACAAACCCATCCCTGAGATTGCTGGGCAATGTGTGCATCCAAGAACATCACTTCCCCTCATTTCCTGCGTGTCCTTCCCCAGCAGTGGTGGGCAGCATGTATGGCTGGGAGACAGGATAGCCGTGGGACTCACAAGCAAGCAGGGGCAGGAGCAGAGGTGGGATCCAGCAGGTTCTCACAGGTTCCCGAGAGTAGGTTACTAATTATTTGTGTGTGCTGAGAGGGGGTTACTAATAGGTGATTTTGCCACGTGATTTTTGCCTTCGTTACGCCCCTCCTCTCAGCAGTAGCGCGCAGAACTTGAAGCAGTCTAGCAGGAGGTGCACCGGCGTGCATGGCAGCCTGCGCCTGCGTGCATTCATTTCCCGCCCAAGGACCGGCACAGCGGCTGCGTCCTTGGCACAACCCCGCCCAGGAATGCCCCACCCCCGGAATGCCCGGCCATGCCCCCGTTGTGCCCTGCCCAGCCCCATTGGTGCTATGCCACAGTATGAATCCCACCACCATGAGAACCTGTTACTAAAATTTTTGGATCCCACCACTGGGCAGGAGGGTGGTGAGGGGGTGAGGGGAAGACCTTGGCAGCTGCCCCACCTGTGGATATGTTGACGCTGACCCTGTGGCTGATGCCCTCCCCAGAGATTGCACATAACAGTGGGGGGAAGCAGAAACAAGGACAGGGTCACATTCCAAGCTTGCGAATACGTGCTCTCTCGGGAGCGAATCACTAACAAGACGCGGCATAAACTCTTCAAGGTACCAGTAGTCTCTTGTGCAAGCATCAGGTCATTCACTGAGCCAGTAAATGATGCTGTATCACAGCATTTACTGGGCAGACTATGTTTACAACGTGGTTTGCCATTGCCTTCCTCAGTCAGCCACATTTTACCCCCAGCAGATTACTGTTATAGAGACTCGGCAACTCATTTGTAGCATATTAGGACAGATTAGATCCATTGCCTGGAACAGGATGTTAAGAGACATAAAGAGATAGAATCGTAGAATCGTGGCGTTGGGAGGGGCCAATGCAGGGTTAGCTTAGGGCAGTGGTGGCGAACCTTTGGCACTCCTGATGTTATGGACTACATTTCCCATCAGCCCCCTAAAATTCCCAATTGGCCATGCTGGCAGGGGCTGATGAGAATTGTAGTCCATAACATCAGGAGTGCCAAAGGTTCGCCACCACGGGCTTTGGGCATCCCAGAAAAAGCGTTTGTCCAGCTGTTGCGTAAAGACTGCCAGTGAGGGGGAGCTCACCACCGCCCTGGGTAGCCAGTCCCACTATTGCACAGCTCTTGCCATAAATCCAGTGGGAACCTTTCTGTCCATAATTTAAACCCATTATTTCGAGTCCGCTCCTCTTCTGCCAATAGGAACAGCTCCGTGCCCTCCTCTACGTGACAGCCCTTCAAATACTTAAACAGAGAAGCCATGTCTCCCTCAACCTCCTGTTCCCTAGACTTAAAATTTCCCATGTCCCTCAGCCTTTCTTGGTCTCCAGGCCTCTGATTATCCTTGTCAGTCTTCTCTGTACCCACTTTATTCTGTCTGCATCCTTTTTGAAGTGAGGTCTCCAGAACTGCACACAATACTCCAGATAAGGACTGGCCAACGCAGTGTACAGTGGAACTATGATACCTTGAGATCTGGATGTTATGCCTCTGTTGATACACATCACAATTGCATTAGCCCTTTTTGTTGCTGCATCACACTGGTTGCTCATATTTAACTTATTGTCCACCCATACTCAGCACTGGATTAACCACTAAGCAAAATAAGCACGTCTTTAGGGCCTCAAGTAAAGAGGGCTCCATAGAACTTTTTGTTTCTTTGCTAAGTATTAAAGCAGATTTGTAATGTCAGATTAATTTTGAGGATCTAATTAATGACTTTGCCATTAAAAAATACAGGAGAAAACAAAGTTATAAGTAAGCATCATTTTGCATCTTTGATTCGTGTAAGTTAAAATGCTATATATCTTCAAGGCAAGAAAGCAATAGAATAACTGGAGTTCTATGTATTGTCGAAGGCTTTCACGGCCATATTCAACTGGTTGTTGTGGGTTTCCCGGGCTATGTGGCCATGGTCTAGTGGATCTTGTTCCTAATGTTTCACCTGCATCTGTGGTGGGCGTCTTCAGAGGTGTATCACAGAGGGAAGTCTGTTACACACTGTGTCCAGTGAGAATGGGAAAGATGCCAGGGCTGCCAACCCCCTCAGAAGTGTCCAACTCTGGCACTTCAGATATTCATGGACTACAATTCCCATTAGTCCATGCCAACAGAGGCTGATGAGAATTGTAGTCCATGAATATCTGACACACCAGAGTTGGACACCCCTGCCCCAGATGATGACTGGAGATCTCCCACTATTAAAACTGATCTCCAGGGAACAGAGAAAATGGTCTCTTTGGACAGGAGAAAATGGAGAAAATGGTCTCTTTGGACAGGCTGACCAGATGTCCTGCTTTTGGTGGGACAGTCCCGCCTTCAAACAATTTGTCCCGCGTCCCGCAGGTTATTTCAATTGTCCCGATTTTTGGGAGGCTGCCGCACTGCCTTCTGGGGCGCAAGGCAGTGCGCTCCTGCGGCTGCGCGCGTATGCGCGCACGCGCAGCCGCCTACCCCCCATCCCGGTTCACAAAGGTGACCATCTGGTCACCTTATCTTTGGAAGCTGGACTCTATGGCATTATACCTAATTGAAGTTCCTCACAGAGAGCCAGCGTGGTGTAGTGGTGAAGAGCAGGTGCAGTCTAATCTGGAGAACGGATTCCCCATTCTGCCACTGGAGCTGTGGAGACTTATCTGGTGAACCAGATTAGCTTGTGCACTCCAATACATGCCAGCTGGGTGACACTGGGCTAGTCCCAGTTCTTCAGAGCTCTCTCAGCCCCACCCACCTCACAGGGTGTTTGTTTTGGGGAGAGGAAGGGAAAGGGGCTTGTAAGCCCCTTTGAGTTTCCTTCAGGAGAGAAAGGAGGATATAAATCCAAACTCCTCCTCCTCCTCCTCCTCAATCTTCACCCTCCTCAGGCTGCACCCCCAAAATCTTTAGATATTTCCCAACCTGGAGCTGGTGGTACCCCTAGACACCAGCCTACACTGTTCAATACATCTGTTATTCCTATTGTAAAAATAAATCCTTGTTCTTGAATTAATCAAGGGTGGAGGTAAGGAAACCCACGTGCCCGGCAGGGTTCTGCTTCCATTGGCCCCACCTGCCTCATGTGATGAAAGATGCTTGAAAGCTGGCTGATTTGAAAAAACAAAAAAACAAATTAACATTTCAGCTACCAGGACATACAAGAGTCAACACTGTAGTTTCGTGTCCACGATTTAAAGAGAATGGAAAATAAACTAAATGAAATGAGTAACATATTTTAATTCCCAAAGGGATCCGCATAGCATGCAGTTCTGACATTCTGGAAAGACGTTCCTCTAGATATGAAGGAGACTCTAAATGCTCTGAGATTTTTCATTCAGCTCAAGATACAAAACGGTTCCAGGGGAGCGGGAAACACCATGTGGTTCTAATCTTCCGCAGTCCGAAACATGTGTTTTTATTTGTCTGTTTCTGTTTTTGCACAGCGCAGCTAGGAGGAGACGGCAGTGTTGCATGATAACATTTTTAAGTACACATTAATATGGTGCATTACCCAGACTTCTGACAAGTGGCCTGCCTTTTTGTTTCTTTTGTGAATTAAGTCTGGAGACATCTTTCACTCTTACTCCCCAAAGATCTGATTTCCATAATATGTCTGCAAGTACGAATGACCTGCCTTCGAGAAGTCCACCACAACATTTCTGCCTGAATCACTGCTCTGGGCACATGACTCATGATGGGAAGGCAGCAAGCCCTGAGTAGTGACTCATCCAGAAATACAACAGGCAGCCCACCCAATGAGGGCCAATGCTTCTCTGCTTCAATTCTTAATTAAAAGCAATTGAATCCTCAGCGCAGAGCTGATGCAAAGATAAAGCAGAATTACTTGTTCCCAGCAGAGACTGATTAAGCAGAGGTGAGCTCAGAACTGTAGATCATGCAGAGAAGCAATGGGCAGCCTCTCTGAGGGTATAAACTTTGCATTATCAAAAAGCTTTTCATAATTTAATGTCTTAATTCCTCACAGCTCACTAGCATCTCTCAGTTCTGTTATCCCACACAGCTTGGGAATGACCGTGCTAATGGATTTAAAACTTTACTCTCTTCATTTTGTGACGCACTGGTGGTGAGACCTCCAGTTTGCAGATGTAAACCAAAAATAACCTCTTTAGTTCAGCTTTATCTAAAGTTACACTTAAAGTGAATGGCCAATGTTTTTTTTTCTCTTTCTTCAAGTGCGCGGCTTTTTAGGAGATGCAGATTCCAGAATGCTTTGCAGATGTAGTTAAATAAATCAGATGTTTAAACTACTGGCCAATTCCTTTATGTCTCTGGAGTCTCAGAGCTGATTCATACGTGATTTCCCCCCCCCCCCCCCTAACAAACAGAGAAAAGCATGTACATTTTCTTTCATTGTTAGCAGACTGGATTGACCTGCCCAATATATACACTTGTAGCGAATCTGTGGTGGCGCATGATGCTGGCAGGGGATGACGGGAACTGCAGTCCATAACATCTGGAGGGCCACGAGTTTGACACCTATGAGTGTAGGAACAATCCCATTTACAAAATGGCCATAAAACATTTGCACACAGGATCAATCCAACCAGTGGTGGGATCCAAAAATGTTAGTAACAGGTTCCCTTGGTGGTGGGATTCAAACAGTGGCGTAGCGCCAATGGGGCGGGGCGGGGCACGACAGGGGCGTGGCCGGGCATTCCGGGGGCAGGGCACTAATAATTTCTCTGTTACTGTAAAAAACTCTTACTGTAAAAAAAAAGTTCCTAATTTCCAGCTGGTATCTTTCTGTCCATAATTTAAACTCATTATAGCAAGTTCTATCGTCTATTGCCAACAGAAACAACTACTTCTCCTCTAATTGACTGCCTGTCAAATACTTAATACTTTCAAATACTTAATTTTAATTTTGTTTCTAGAAATCAAAAGAAGGATACTTTACCATATTTCTAAAACATGTTTTTAAAACAACCCAACGGAGAATTATCCTGTTTTCTACCTTCACTAACCAGCCACATAGGAAACAACAGGACTTTATGATTTTTGGACCTAATGGAATTTCTAACGGAAAAGCAGACCCAATTAGTAAGCCCCTCTCGGCACACACAAATAATTAGTAACCCACTCTCGGGAACTGATGAGAACCTGCTGGATCCCACCTCTGAATCCAACCAAAGGAGACCCCTGCTAGGATCCCAATGCTGGTATTTACCTTATTTATTTTTTTCAAATATATACGAAGTCATATACCCTATGCTCTCAAAGATGCACACAATTGAAACTTCTGCAAACCACAATAAAATATTCAATATCTATTAAAATGATAACAACGTAACAGCAACCATCATTTCAAAACAGAATCCTATTGCACTATTATAAGCACATACCATGCACACCACGTACAAAAATAAACAGCCAACTTCTACTTTTAAACAAACTATATTAAGATTAACAAAACAAACTACAGTACACAAGTTGTCATTTCTGAAGAGACAAATGGGCCACTAAAAACAAGGTCATTGAGAGGCAAACATTTTTGCTTCCCTATCATACAACCATTTTTAATTTGTTTTTGCAATCCAGGTCTTTTCCACGCGACTACAATAAAATGTTTTGAGGCAGGAAGAAGAAGAAGAAGAAGAAGAAGAAGAAGAAGAAGAAGAAGAAGAAGAAGAAGAAGAAGAAGAAGAAGAAGAAGAAGAAGAAGAAGAAGAAGAGGAGGAGGAGGAGGAGGAGGAGGAGGAGGAGTTTGGATTTATATCCCCCTTTCTCTCCTGCAGGAGACTCAAAGGGGCTTACAATCTCCTTGCCCTTTCCCCCTCACAACAAACACCCTGAGAGGTAGGTGGGGCTGAGAGAGCTCCAAGAAGCTGTGACTAGCCCAAGGTCACCCAGCTGGCGTGTGTGGGAGT
This sequence comes from Sphaerodactylus townsendi, assembly GCF_021028975.2. Taxonomy (NCBI): domain Eukaryota; kingdom Metazoa; phylum Chordata; class Lepidosauria; order Squamata; family Sphaerodactylidae; genus Sphaerodactylus; species Sphaerodactylus townsendi. The sequence goes on from NC_059431.1 coordinate 19,103,698, forward strand.
GTACAGGCTAATCTGAATTCTCCAGATAAGCCTCCACAGCTCAGGCGGCAGAGCTGGGAATCAAACCCGGTTCCTCCAGATTAGATACACGAGCTCTTAACCTCCTACGCCACTGCTGAAGTATTTCCTTCAAGGATTTCTGCAACATTTTAGGCCCAAACGTTTTATTTCCAGCCTGAAAACATTTTAAATGCATCCTCGATTTTTAGCATTTCTTTTGTTGAAGTGTTTTCCAAACGTTTTGGCTTGCTGGGCGTACTTCTTTAAAATGTTTCCCATACCTCTCTGCAGTCCCTGAACTTCCTCCTCGGCACCATTTTCTGAGTTTGCTCCATCATCTCATCTGTTTATCTTGTCAGGTTTTTTTTAATGGGGGGGGGGGTTGATATCTTCGAAGCTTTGAGTGCACAACCTATGAAGTATTGCAGCTAGAGGTTTCGAAGCATCAAGGCATCGAATCCGCCGAGAAGTTTTTAAAAAACCCCAAAACAGAACAAACACAAAATGGCGGCCAGGAATTGTTTCAAGGGTTTGAGTGCAAACAAATGGGGGGGATTGAAAATGTTTTGCAAACATTTTCATTGACTTGTGCGGGAAAAGCCAGTCTTCTGCTCCTTGTGAACAGCAGTAGATATATTCCTGGAGCCTGGCTTTCTCTGTCGGAATAATACCGGAACAGGGGCACGTAGCCAAATATCTTGAATTAATAACTGAACCCCAACAAAGATGGATTATCACAAGGGCCAGATCCAATACTTTCCCATTGGTCATTACAAAGGGTTGTTACTTATCCATCCCTCTCCAGGATCGGGTCTGTCCACACTGTAAAAACCAAGTGGAGACTCTTGCTCACATTATTCTTGACTGTCCGAGATATGTGGACATCAGGAATTTCTCTCCCAGGCTGGCCCTAGACCGTGGTGGCGAACCTTTGGCACTCCAGATGTTATGGACTACAATTCCCATCAGCCCCTGCCAGTATGACCAACTGGCCATGTTGGCAGGGGCTGATGGGAATTGTAGTCCATAACATCTGGAGTGCCAAAGGTTCGCCACCACTGCCCTAGACAAATCTGAAAGAGACCCTGACAGTTCTGTTGTGGAGTTTCTGGTAAACAACACAGATGTCGTGCTCTTGGAAAAAGTAGCAACATTTCTTTTACAAGTGACAGAACTTTCCAAGTAATGTATACTGCTATATACAGTCTTTCTGTGTGTGTTTTGAATGTACTCTTGATTTGTACTTCATAAATGTCTGGTATCGCTCTAGAGCGTATTTTAAATGCCTAATAAAGGTTGTATTGTTGTTGTTGGCGTTACTTAAGCTGCTCAACCTTTTGAAAAATTTGAACCTGGCTTCATACGAGGGTTGTCAACTCTGGCCTGGGAAGTTCCTAGCGATTCTGAGAGTGGAGGGTGGTGAGGGCTGGGGATCGAGAGGGGGGAATCTCTGTTGGGTACAATTCTAGTTCTATTCTAATCTACATTTACTACCTACCCTCAACCCCAGTCTCAGGGCAGGTTACAATAAAACATGAAATATTAAACTAATGACAGTAAAAACACAATAAAACACAATAAGACTCCATTCTAAAAACACAATAAAACCCCACTCTCAAAACACAATAAAACCACACACCGAAAACCCAGACACGATCTAAAATCTATCAGCAAAAAACCACCCATACTGCATACTGCAACAACCTGTGTAAAGGAATCAGAGGAGCCTCAAAGAACTGTTGGAATTAGAATTAGAAGCCTCAAAGAACTGTTGGAAGTTGATTGAACATACTGGTATACTGAGGAAGACGCACGAAAAACGTTCTATACGCGTGAGACGTTTTTATGTAGAACCTACAGAATTGGAATATGGACTATATGGAACTGAAGCTTTGTTTCTGAACAAAGAATTGAATGGACTAAGTGATTATTTATGTTTAGTTATAAGAGTTGGAAGACTTATGCTGTATCTTTAAGAACTTTGTCAGAGAAATAAGGAAATGTAAATACAAATAGAAGTGTTAAGTTGTTTAATTATATGTAAGATCAATATATAAGACTGGACACAGCCAGAGTGCAACGTGTGTATTTTTGAGTTTTTTTGGGCTAAGAAATCAGAGGAAACACATATATCCAAAACAAAGGCACAACAGAAGGCAACGTAATACCGTGTTTCCCCGAATATAAGACAGTGTCTTGGGGATTGGGCGGTTTATAAATTCAAATAATAAATAAATAAATAAATATTAATTTTTGCTCCCAAAGATGCGCTATGTCTTATTTTCAGGGGAGGTCTTATTTTTCTGTGTTCTGTTTGTCGGCCATGCTTCCAAACAAAAACTTTGCTATGTCTTACTTTCGGGGGATGCCTTATATTTCGCACTTCAGCAAAACCTCTACTATGTCTTATTTTTCGGGGATGTCTTATATTAGGGGAAACAGGGTAACAGCATGCAGTCCACAAAACGGAATGAACTGAAATGCGCAAGAAGTCAAAGGAGGACAGGTAAGTCCAATAAGTCCAAGTGAGCAACACTGCAAGGTAAGAGTGCAAAAAATCGAGTTTCTCCACTGTGAGGGGATTCGTCATAGGAGAGAATCTTTTGTGGTAGATTCTTCAAGGCAACAAGTTACGGGATAACGTAGGATGGGACAATCCAGCTTTTCTTCCCGTTGTGCAATTACAAGACTTCTTCGGCAGCAGCACAAAAAGTTTAAGCCCACACAATCATGGGTTTGACGAGCCACTACAAAATTAATTTATTTATTAAAAAATAGAACAATAAATATCAAGTATATAAGTATCATAAACAGGATCAATTTTGAATGGCACCCTTCCCCCCATTACTCAACCCGGCAGATATGTGACTGCACAAGGAGGTCATCTGACAGGTCAGTGATTCAAATGAGCAGGAAAGATGATACGGCTGCCTGGAAATTAAACTTGCATATACAGTTCTAAATTACAAGTCAGCGAGTGACCTCCAGCATTCTTCTTGCCAATTACACACGGCATAAACAATTGATCAAAATGAGGGATACAGGAGGAGGTTATAGCAGAGGTATTTTCCTGACAAGGCCCCATTGTCAAATAAGCAGAAACAGATGGACAGGTAGTCTCTCATCAAATGACATAAAGACCGGCCAATTGGGCTGCTATTGATCTCTTTAAACAGATCAAAAGCAATATCCTTTTTGTGCTGTCCCTGCGGTTGCCCATTTAAGTAATTTCAGGGCTCCTTCACACACTGGAATCTTTAGGTGTTCTCCTATTTTAAGGAAACCACTAAAAATATAAATATAAACAACAATTGTTATTAAATATTAATAAATATTATTAATAATAATTTGTGATTATGGTTATGATTATTATTTCAATTTATTCCTCGCCCTTTACAATAGTCTCAGGGTGGGTTACAAAAAAGCATGCTAAAATTCCAGTCAGTACCCCTGTAAAAACAATCTTAAAAACAGGAGGAGGAGGAGGAAGAGGAGGAGGAGAAGAGGAGGAGGAGGAGGAGGAGGTGGAAACAGAAGAGTTTGTATTTATACCCCACCTTTCTCTCCTGTAAGGAAACTCAAGGTGGCTTACAAGCTCCTTTCTCCTCCTCTCCCCACAAGTGACACCTTGTGAGGTAGGTGGGGCTGAGAGAGTTCCAAAGAACTGTGACTAGCTCAAGGTCACCCAGCAGGAATGTAGGTAGGAATATGGAAACATATCTGGTTCACCAGATAAGCCCCTGCCACTCAGGTGGAGGAGTGGGGAATCAAACCTGGTTCTCCAGATTAGAATCCACCTGCTCTTAACCACTACATCACACTCCAAGTTCTAGAACTCTCACCCCAACCTCCCCCAACGGTGGGTGGAGTGTACAGGATACCAAAGGCTATTCCCCATTCTAGTATGTGGAATCAGCTGAACACTCAGGCAAACAGGCTGGTCTTCGCCAGGCACTGAAACTCAAGAAAAGTCGGGACCCGGTGGGCCTCTGGTGGGAGGACATTCCACAGTGCAGCAGCCATCGTTGAGAAGTTCCTCTGGCCTGCCCCCACCCCCTCACCTCCAAAGGGGTGGAGCAGCCAGGCGGGCCTCCCCCTCTGACCTCAGTGTCCGGAAAGGAATATATGGTCAGATGTGGTCTCTCTAGTACTCAGGATCGAAGACATAAGTATAAAAATGACACGCTTGTCAGGATGAAGCCATGGACTACAGTACTCTGCTGGGCATGCGACTGTTGCTAAAATCATTGTTACATTATGTGTTAAAATTACTCCAGTGGTATTTCTGGAACTAGGTAACCGAGAGAGAAAGATTGCATTTGTTTTGCTGAAAACAGCAACTCAGCAGATATGAGACTTAACAGGTTTAGGGAGGGCTTCCTGTGCATATCCAGTTCCACTTATGATTTCCTCTCAAATCTGCTCCCCCCCCCCTCCCACACACACACACCTATGAGCTTTTTGCCTTTTAAAGAAAACCAACAGTATGTATGTTAATAAAGCAGCATTACAATGTGGTAAAAGGCTTACTTTTTTTTAAAGTCAGAAAAACGACTCAAAAGGATGCAGAACAGAAATGTTTAGTGGGGAAGATTAATCTGGGCTGATTATCTATGTCGAGCCACAGTGTACTGGCAGATAATGAGCTTATCAGTACAGTGCAATAAGACAGCAACATTAAACAGTTGATTGAGCAATGTTCTCTCTCTGTTTGTCTGTTTATGTGCCTCTCCCTCTGTCTTTCTCTCTGATTTACAGGAAGCAGCAAGGGGAATTCAATGCAAAGACTTCATTTGCTCCCAGTGGTGGGGTCTTCTTCTTTGGAGGTTTTTAAACAAAGGCTGGATCGATATACGTCAGGAGTGTTTTGATTATGGGCTCCTGCATGGCCGGAGTTTGGACTTGATAACCCTTGAGGTTTCTTCCAACTCTATGAATCTATGGCCCTTCCGCACATGCAAAATAATGCTTTTTCAAACCACTTTCACAACTGTTTGCAAGTGGATTTTGCTATTCCGCACAGCTTCAAAGAGCACTGAAAGCAGTTTGAAAGTGCATTATTCTGCATGTGTGGAATGAGCCTATGATTCTATGTCACTGTGCAGCCAAAGCTACATGGGATTCGTGCCACTCTGTGATCCCTGACTGGTTGGCACAGTGAATGTGGAAGAATGCGGAAGAACTCTAAACGTGCAATCCAGATTGCAGGGGGGAGGGGGGCACAAATTAATACTTTAGAACAAAAAACTGATTCAACACAAATTTATCCATGATATTTCATAAAGGACCATTTGGTCATCATGCCAAATTAAAACAAGTATACGTGATTTTATGGGCAATCAGACCTACAGTGGTTGATGGAATGCCAACCAGCAATGGAGCAGCAGTGGCATAGTGGTTAAGAGAAGGTGCGCTCTAATCTGGAGAACTGGGTTTGATTCACCGCTCTGCCGCTTGAGCTGTCTCGGAGGCTCATCTGGTGAACTAGATTAGTTTGTGCACTCCAACACATGCCAGCTGGGTGACACTGGGCAAGTCATAGCTTTTTGGAGAACTCTCAGCCCCACCCACCTCACAAGGTGTTTGTTGTGAGGCGGGAAGGGCAAGGAGATTGTAAGCCTCTTTGAGTCTCTCTCTTTACAGGAGAGAAAGGGGGGATATAAATCCAAACTCTTCTTCCTCTTCTTTCAAACAGCAGAATTCTAGGAACATTGAATCATAAAAAATAAAGATAATTTATAATAACCCAATGAACTGTTCAGTCAAGCAACAAGTCGAAACAATGCTTATTTATTTTAAGCGCACATTTTGAATGAAACCCCACCGAGGTCTTTCTCTCCTTGCCAAAATCTTATGTGGACAAATAGCGACCATCTGGGTTACAAACTTGTCAAGTAACCCAGTAGCTAGTGGGACTTCAGCAATAATTCACACACCAAAAGGTTTAAACATTTCTTCAGTTTGGATCAACATGATTGAAAACTGAAACTTTTTTTTCCCGCTAGATGTTTCCTGGGATACGAACCAAAAGTCTGAATTAACTATTGTCCTTCTTGTGTTACATTTCGTCATTGTTTGGGTCAGGGGTCTGCTGTACGACTGTCAAGAGACCAGCCGCTTACTAAAGCAGTTTACTGGCTAAGCATAAAACTGTAACATAAATACTTATTTATACAATGAGTGATTAAAATGTAGAATTCGCTGCCAGAGAATGTAGGGACGGCCACAGGCATAGACAGCTTGAAAGGAGGATTAGATAGGTTCAGGGAGGTCAGTTCTATCAGTGGGCGCTAACCGTAGTGTCTAAAGGAAACCTCCACATACAGGGGCAGTCAACCTCTGAACCCCAGAGCCAGGGGGCAGCCTCAATAGAAGGACGCAGCCAGTTTCTGTGCTCTCCTGTTGGATCTTCAGAGTGACCACTGTAGGTCTGTAGGTCTGATTGCCCATAAAATCACGTGTATTTGCTTTATAAGAACATAAGAACATAAGAACTAGCCTGCTGGATCAGACCAGAGTCCATCTAGTCCAGCACTCTGCTACTCACAGTGGCCCACCAGGTGCCTTTGGGAGCTCACGTGAAGGAGGTGAAAGGAATGGCCTTCTGCTGCTGCTGTTGCTCCTGAGCACCTGGTCTGCTAAGGCATTTGCAATCTGAGATCAAGGAGGATCAAGATTGGTAGCCATAGATCGACTTCTCCTCCATAAATCTGTCCAAGCCCTTTTTAAAGCTATCCAGGTTAGTGGCCATCACCACCTCCTGTGGCAGCATATTCCAAACACCAATCACACGTTGTGTGAAGAAGTGTTTCCTTTTATTAGTCCTAATTCTTCCCCCCCAGCATTTTCATTAATTGGGAATGATAACCAAATGGTTGGCCACTGTGTGAGACAAGATGTTGGACTAGATAAACTATTGGTCTGATCCAGCAGGGCTCTTCTTATGTGGTGTTGTGGTTAAGAACAGGTGGGTTCTAATCTGGAGAACCAGGTTTGATTCCCCACTCCTCCACATGAGTGACAGAGTCTTATCTGGTGAACTAGATGCGTTTCTGCACTCCTTCATTTCTGCTGGGTGACCTTGGACTAGTCACAGTTCATTGGAATTCTCTCAGCCCTGCCTACCCCACAAGGTGCCTGTTGTGGGGAGAGGGAGGGAAAGGAGTTTATAAGCCTCTTTGAGTTTCCTTATAGGAAAGAAAAATCCAGACTCTTCCTCTTCTTCTTAACATGCTTGTGTTTGCAATAGAACGATGAATTCTAACTGTAGGCTTGCACTTTTTTTCCCCAATAAGCCTTTATTGGCATACAGAACATACAATATAAATACAATTAAAATTACTAGATAAAACTTCACACTGGATCATAAGTTCAGTTCGCAAACCTCAGCCAGAAACTTTGCCACTGCGAGACAACAGTCAAGGTCATTACAGTTTAAGAGCATATTTACTTTATCAAGCTCTGTAAGGGTTTTCATAGAGTCAATGATTTGTAATAAGCTGGATCTTGGATTCTGGTAAAGTGGGCAGTGGAGGAGAATGTGCGCAATGGAATCCAACTGCCCTGGACTGCAGGGGCAAAGCCTCTTATCGTTTGGTAGACCCTTGAGTCTTCCTCTATGGAGAGGGGATGGCATAATGTTAAATCTAGCCAGCATGTAGGCTCTCCTATATATAGGGTTGGTAAGCGCTGCAATATAGTAAGCTGGGTTTCCCTGCACAAATGGAATTGCCACGTTCATAGGCTTGCACTGTATCTTCGCATTTATTACAAACGCAGGTTTGTTCAAACAGTCTATACATTCAGTCCATCAGCAGACATGACTTTGTTTTCTTCAAGACACCATTTATCTTTTCTGCCTAATTTGAATATTTTCAAAGACTGCATTAACATTTTGCTTTCAAACGGAGCGGAGCTGAAATCCTTGGAGATCTGACATAAAAAAAAGAGAAGACACAAATGTTCTTTCCACCGTGTTCCAGCTCTCAATTAGCCTGCGAGCCAAGATTCTTTCCGAGCTTGCAAATAGACTGCTTTGCCGATGGCACACACACACTGTCAGCTATTTGCCTGAACAAAAGGTAAAACAGAACGCAATATTAATCACTGCCGGTCTGTCCAGCCTCTCTTGGATTTCTGAACTCTCCCAACCACTTCATTTGTGACTCCAGTTTCACACACACAAAAAATGCAAGCTCGATGGAAAGCCATAAATTCCATTTCACTAACTAAGGAAGTGCCAAAGGAGGAATTCGGAGCTCATTAGATGGGCTACAGCTCTGTGTTGCTAGGTCACCGGAGTCAAACAGTAACAAGTCCTTGGCACGTTGTTAGATTGATTGAATCTGCTCCGGCCCAGTTTCATACAGAATCTTTCATCGACAGGATCGCAAAAATGCTGCCTGCACAACAGCTAATAAATGCTCTTTCAAGCAGCGATTGAAAGCAGACAACGCCAAAGCATGAACACGTGTGAACACGCAGGCCCCCGTAACAGAGTGGCACAAGGAATGTATAAACGTGGAAGGCATAGTTTGGTTCCTCAGTTAAGTTATAAACATCTAATGCAGTCAAGTAACATTATATAAAGACACTGGAGAATGGCTTCATAAAGTTATATGGAGCCCGTGAATGTCAGTGGCGATGCTGCCATTAACATTCATGACAAACACATGAAATTTTTAGCAACAACAATCTCCTTTAGGCCATGTTTCTCCTCAATCAAGATTGTGGTAACGCATACCAATCAAGCACTTTGCATTCCCATGTACTTATGGAGCTCCTTTGCCCGAAGAATCCTTTCTCTGCTTCGAAAGAAAGGAGCCCTTCGGCGAGACCACACTGGGATGCCTATATGGAGCTGTATGAAGAAGTAGAAGAGGAGGAGTAGTAGTTTGGATTTATATCCCCCCTTTCTCTCCTGTAAGGAGACTTACAATCTCCTTTCCCTCCCACCCCCCTCAAACAAGCACCCTGTGAGGTGGGTGGGGGTTGAGAGAGCTCCAAAGAACACTAACTAGCCCAAGGTCACCCAGCTGGCACACGTTTGAGTGCACAAGCGAATCTGGTTCACCAGATAAGCCTCCACAGCTCAAGTGGCAGAGCGGGGAATAGGAGGTATGCAAAATCTCAAACGGATCTGTAAAAGCAGGAGATGTTTAAAGGTTCACAATACAATTGTGGGTTGTGTCCCGTGTTGTCCTACAGCAAGAGTACTAAGTTGAGAGAGGACTTAAGTGCAGACTGTCCCTAATATGTGAAAAACGAAGATTCGATTATTTTGCGAAAAACTGGTTATTTATTCATTTAAAAATATTTATACCCCCACCTCACACCAAAGTCTCTAGGCGGCTTACACAGCTTAAAACAATAAAATATCACAATAAAACATCATAAATAAATGAACAATTTTAGAAACTATAAAAACAGTATAAAATTAGCCCCAACCCCAGCCAGCAGCTGTAAAGAGGGTTTCTAGGGATGCTAGTCAAATACCCAGGCAAAGAAAAAAGTCTTTGTTATACACCTAAACCTATCAAGAACAGGCACATACCAAATCTCTGAAGGAAGACTATTCCAAAGCTTGGGGGCAATCAAAGAGAAAGTCACAAATTCTCTTTTTGCAGAATTCAGGGCCAGGGTGTGTGTGTGCGTGTGTGTCTTTTATCCAAGCTTCAGTTCTTCCTCACAGCAATGGGTCAATCAATGCCCAAGCTTATCTAAAGCAAGCGTTTGAAAACCATGAATCAATGAAAAAAAAGATCTTGGCAGTTCCATTAAGTACAAGGCAAAATGCTGACAGAATCCGCCGCCTTCTCCCTCGAGAAAAGTCAACCCGTTTGAACTGTTTGCCTGCTTACAGTCTGCTAAAGTTACATTATAGACCGCAGACTGAAAAAAAAGCAAAAGGAGAGCATACTTTGCAAAAGTCTCATTGAACGACAGATTTATTACATACTTTTAAATATCTGCATCATTGAAAAGGAAGGTTCAGTCCTAAAACAGTTCTGTTTATTTAACTAATGTGAATTATGCCTGATCGCGTCACTTTTATAGAACCTGGTCAGGGGAGGGGGGGAGTAAGGTCCTGAAAAATCCAATCTAATGGTGTTAAGAGGCTATATGTGTTAAGAGGCAGTGTGGTATAGTGGTTAAGAGCAGTGGATTCTGATCAGAGAACCGGGTTTGTTTCCCCACTCCTACACATGAATCCTACTGGGTGACCTTGGGGCAGTCACTGTTTTCTCCAAATTCTCTCAGGCCCCTTCCGCACATGCAGAATAAATGCACTTTCAATCCACTTTCACATTTGTTTGCAAGTGGATTTTGCTATTTCACACAGTGAAATCCAGCTGCAAAGTGCAATGAAAATGCATTATTCTGCATGTGCGGAAAGGGCCTCAGTCCCATTTACCTCAGAAGGTGTTTATTGCGGGGAGAGGAAGGGAAGGTGATTGCTAGCCGCTCTGAGACTCCTTATAGGCAAAGAATAGCAGGCTATAAAAATAAATTCTTTTTCTTTTTTGACTTTGTGACCTGGTCTGAAGTTCAAGATCTGTTACAGAGTCAGTTCCTCTCAACAATGGTAAATTGAACTCATGTGTGCTCACATGAACACATGGACTTATACTGAATCAGACCATCGGTCCAACAAGATCAGCAGTGTCTTGTTTGACTGGCCCTCGACCTCCGGAGTCTCAGGTTGAGCTCCTTAACATCACCTGCTACCTGGTCCTTTTAACTGAAGGTGCCGGGGGATTGAACCTGAGACCTTCTGCATGCCGAGCGGATGCTCTGCCACTGAGCCACAGTTCCTCCCTGCGTGGATCATATGCTGGCAGTGGAAAATGACGTCAAGTCACAGAAGACTTATGATGATCTTGTTTTCAAGGAACGAGATGAACCAAGGTGTTTTGCCGCCGCCTGCTTCTATGGAGCAACCCTGGACTTCCTTGCTGGTCATTAAGAACATAAGAACATAAGAACTAGCCTGCTGGATCAGACCAGAGTCCATCTAGTCCAGCACTCTGCTACTCGCAGTGGCCCACCAGGTGCCTTTGGGAGCTCACCTGCAGGATGTAAAAGCAATGGCTTTCTCCGGCTGCTGCTCCCAAGCACCTGGTCTGCTAAGGCATTTGCAATCTGAGATCAAGGAGGATCAAGATTGGTAGCCATAGATCGACTTCTCCTCCATAAATCTGTCCAAGCCATAAATCTGGATCAAGATTGGTAGCCATAGATCAACTTCTCCTCCATAAATCTATCCATTTATTCAAGGTCTAACTAGGGCTGACTCTGCTTAGCAGCCAAGATCTGATGAGAAAGGAATAGACTGGGTCATCTAGGTCAGGTTCATGTATGGTTGCTAATCAATGGTTGGAGTCTCCTTCTTTGGAGGTTTCTAAACAGAGGCTGGATGGCCATCTGTCAGGAGTGCTTTGATTGTGTGTTCCTGCATGGCAGAAAGTTGGACTTGATGGCCCTTGGGGTCTCTTCCAACTCTATGATTCTATGATTCTCTGAAACAATATCAATGGCATGTATGTCTATGATGGTCGGTATAAACATATGCGAGTCTTCAGCTGCTACTGGTGCCCTGCTAAAAAGACTTATGAAGCTGAAGAACATCATGGATGTCCAAGTAAGGTCGCCACCACATGAGACAGCCAGCTTGCTAGAGCTAAGCAAGTAGATATCTGGCTGGAAGATCTGCTGGGAATCCTAGGTAAGCCACCTTGAGTTTTGTGAGGGAAGAAGAGTCCATTGGATACTCACCGTGAAGGGCTTTTCTACTGGAGGGAAGGGAAGACATCTTGCTGGAGATATGCTCATCATTGCTTGCAGGGAGGCAGGGACCAATCAAAATCTTTTAACTCAACTTCCTGATGGTCTCATTCAGTATAAGTCCATGACAACGGAGGTTCAGCGACTTTTGCATGACAGGAATATTGCTTTCAGATCTGGTGATGAGGCAAAATACAGTGCGGCGAGAGCCAGTCTCAAGAGAGGTATTCGACAAGCCAAGATGAGTTATAAGAGAAAAATTGAGGATTATTTTAATAATAACAACATGAGGCAGGTGTGGCAGGGGATTCAACAAATTACCAATCATAAACCAACCAATGACATCTCTGTAGATGGGGATTCTTCTTCTCTGGCAGAGCAGCTAAATCACTTTTTTGCCCGCTTTGAAACAGGTTTATCAGAAGGAGATGACACACAGCCACTAGGTGATTGCAGCTCACACCTCACTGTGGAGGAACATGAGGTGAGGCAAGTTTTGAGGGCTGTGAATCCAAGGATAGGCTGCTGGACCGGATGGTATTCCCGGTCGGAATTGATGTTAAAGGCACGCTGCTTAACCAACTGGCTGGTGTTTCTTTACTGGGATCTTTAATTGTGCGATCTCTCATCCCAGTCCACCATCCCATCTTGTTTGGAGCTTCCACCATTGTTCCACTACTAAAGAGATTTCCTGCTGACAATCTTTTCAGGATTATAGACCAGTGGGTACTACCCCATCATCATCATGAAGTGTTTTGGCAAAACCAATCCATAGGCATATTTTAGTTCTGCCTTCCAGATACATTTGATAAACATCAGGTTCAAAAGATATCGGATTAATAGATCTACGGAGGACGCCTATTGCCATTGTAGGGCCTCCACACTGCTTTGACGATCTGGAACATCAGGGGAATTTACATAAAGCGACGCTCTTTGGCGGACTTTAGTTCCGCGATTTACTACAATTCACCACAAAGACTGGTGACTTAAACTCGATCTTGGACTCTCACATTCAATCTGTTTGTGGATTAGGATTCTTGTCTGGACGCTCCCAGAGGGTTAGACTGGGAAATCGGTTCTCAGTTCTTACTCTAAATATGGAACGCCACAGGGCTGTGTAAGTTGAGTCCTTTACTGTTCACCCTTTTATACATATGACTGTACCTTGCTCATCATAGTAAACAATTCATTATCAACTTGCTGATGACACAACGGTGGGGCCTATTCTGAGGGGATGATTCATTCTATCGAATGAAGTGGACCGACTGCTCTCATGGTGCAGGAAAATAACTCGGTTCTAACATCATCAAAGACAAAGGAGCTCATAGTGGACTATAGAAGGAATATTCGTAGTTCAGCCCTTGGACTGAAAACGAGATCGGGCGGAGCCGGGTATTAGTTTTAAATTCTGGGCTGCTATGATTAAAGAGGACTTGACCTGGGCGACAGACTGTCAGCGGTGTTAAGAAAGCCCAGCAAAGACTGTATTTCTGAGACTTTTAAGGAAGCAACAACTAGATGGAAAACTTCTGGTGTCCCATCACCGTGCTATAGAGTGTCCTAACTCAATGGTCTGTGCAAGGTTCTCCAGTTGCACAGTGGCTTAATAGGAAGGCTTCCAAAGGGTGATCACTACTGCACAGCGATTATCGGGCCGCCCCTCTTCCTCCTTGAAGAAATCTATAATTCCCCGGAAAGTTTCAAATAAAGCCCAAAATATCTCTGAGGACCCGCCTCATCCAGCACACTCTCTTTAAACTGTTACCATCCGCAGACGCATACAGGGCCCTCAGAACCAGGACAGAGGCTTAGAGACAGCTTCACCGTAGAGCTGTGGCTACAAACTCCGGCTAAGCTCATATTGATGTATTTGGGGCTGTGTAGGCGGTGGATGAAGGAAAAGGAGGATGATGTATGAGTCTGAAATTGTGCGTGCACGAGGAATGCTGCTGTAAATTTCATGCAATGACAATAAAATGCTTATGCTTATGCTTATGCTATGTTTCCTGTCATCCTTGTATGAGCCTCAGTACACAATCTGTCATCGAGAAAATCCGAGGACTAACAAACTATTACTACCCACATAAACCACATACTATAACATAATCCAGCGATGAACTGAATAACAGCAACGACCAGTCACACCCCTTTTACTCTCTTAATTCTGACTGGATAAGAAGTGAGCATCATCGAGGATGATAGAACCAGGAGGGCTGATGTCTTCCTTTCCCTCCAGTGAAAGCCCTACCGTGAGATCCACCACTTTCTTCTACTGGGAAGATCTTGCTGGGGACCTCCCCGAGCAGTGTCCCTTAATAAGGTGGGTCCATCAATCGATGATGCTTCCAGAACTTCTCTGCCGCCACCGCGGCCGCTATGGAGTTTAGTCTGTGTGTCTGACAAATGATGACATTGATGACTATGTCGCTGCTTTGCAGATTTCCTCCACTGAGGCGTACCCAAAAGCGCGCTGGTCGCTACGCCCTGGATTGAATGAGCGACCCCTAGGGCAGTGGGAGGCCGCTGGCCTTATAAGCCTCTATGATGGTCGCGAAGGCCGAGTCTACCGCTGCCTTAGACATAGGGAAGACCATCTTTGGTGGCTGGGAATATTAACGGTAATCAAGCGTTTCGGATTTTCCACAGCTCCTCTGTCCTAATGAGAAAAGCTTTCAAGGCTCTTTTCTGACATCCAATGTGTGCCACAACTTTTGGGTGTTTAGGATTTGGCATGAAGTTCGGTAAGGTAATCTCTTTGCTGTCGGTGAAAACACCGTTAACCTTCGATGAAGGCTGGATCTGTTCTCAATGTCACTCTATCTTTTGAGAAGGTGCACAGTCTGGGGTTCGCTGAGAGGGCGTGCAGCTCAGAGACCCGCCTAGCTGATGTTATGGCAATCAAGAATAGCGTTTCATCCTAAATCCGCCTTAGATGTACCGATTGTATCGGGTTCAAATGGGTGTTGTTATGCCAGCCAGGGACGGTGTGTGCAGCTTCCCCATGAAGGGAATCTATGGATGGTGGGGGGTTGCGACAGTTTAACCCCCCCCTTAAAAGTTCATGACATCCCTGTGTTTGGCGATGGAGAACCCTCGATGGAGGGGTACCGCGGGCTATAGCAGCCAGTTGTCTTTTAAGGGTGGTAATGGCGGAGGCCTATCGAATCCTTCTGTAAGAACTTTAATATCTTGCAGTGACGGGTCGTTTCTGGATTCACTGCGATGACAGTTGCAATTCACCTACGAAGTCACGGCGATGCTATATATATTGATGGTGGACCTTTACTGCCGCTAATATTGTGTTGGGCCACTTCTTGTGGGAGAAGCTCTTTGTAATTAGGTGTCCTTTCACAAGCCACGCCGTCATACTGAGCCATTCTCGCTGAAAGTAGATAGCCTGCTAAAGAGCATCCAGGCCGTCTGAAGCCCCAGAGGCGTGCTATGGTCATTTCTTGGTATTGTGGAGAACCACGCCCTTGGCCAGCTGCAGCCCACCAGCATTACTTTCGTTGCTTTTTTCCTGTTTTATTTTTTCTTAAGAGCCGCTGGGCTATCACTGGAAACGAGGGAATGCATAAAGCGATCCCGGAGGCCAGGGGCTGTCAGCCATCCGTCTATTGCTCTGGGGTCGTAGAACCCGGTCATGAACCTCTGTCTGGGCTTGTTGGGGATGCAAACAAGTCCACTGTTGGTAGCCCATCACTCTGGTGATTTGCTGAACACCGATCCAGACGCCATTCCTTCCTGGATCTGCTGCCTGCTGAGCCAGCCTGCCTTTTGTTTTGTACTCCTTTTATGTGCTGGGCTTCAGCCACCGGCTGCGTTTCTTCGCCCACTGGAGGATTTCGACACTTCCTGATGCAATCTTGGGATCTTGACTTCCTGATTGTTTATGGCCATTTTGCAGATATATCGTCCGCTCTCACAATCAATGCAGCTGATCTCTGACCCATGCAGGAAGTGTTCCAGTGCCAGACGGATCGCCCGCTTTCTCGGCGGACGCGACGGCAAAGCCCGGCCCTGTACAATTCAAGTTTCCTGAACTAATAGGCGACGAAAGGGTTTCATCCTGAGAGGATCAAGCGCTCAGGAATATTTCTAGGTCTGTGGTCGCAGAAACTTCTTTCCCTTTGAAAGGTTGCTGGGCTGTGTCCACCAGCCGCGAGGCTGCTCTGACTGAGTCTGCATATTCACTTCTTGTCTCTTTTGGATTATGCTCTTTTGATATCTTCTCAGAAATAATTGTAGTGGCCTGGCATGAAACCCGCTCACTGGGATAGGTCTATCACGAGATGAATAATAGGCCCAGAAGACTTGGCGAGCTGGAGAAGCAGTGCTGCTGTGTCACGCGACTTTTCTGGCTGCTTCTAATCTTTGTAATTTTGTCTTTTGGGATGAAGAGGGCTGCCCTGCTGGTGTCTCCATAAGTGCACCTAAGTGATTTTAATCGTGGCGCTTCGGTGTGGTGAGCTTTTCGCTGCCAACCAAGCACTGTTCCTTTGCCCTTCCTCATTCTCTGGTTCAAAGACCCCACCCCTTCCAGCAATTGATGTCATCAGGCACCTTTGAACGCCAAAAAATGTGCACCAGCCGGTGCCCGCTGCTGCTGGTCCCACCGCGGTCTGGAGGAGGCCGTGCTGGATGAACTAAGATGTGAAGGTGTTCTCAGATCCAGTGAGGAGAGGAAGTCCCTGGGTGGCTTATGGCCAGGAGAGATGGATTTACTGCTTCCATCTTGAACTTGGCACTTTTACAAATTTGTTGAGAAACCTGAGTTCAGTGATCACTGCTCGCAGTCCCCGGATTTTTGGGGACCGTGAATAGATCGCGTAATAAACACCTGAGAACCTCTCCCTGGTTCGGGACTTCCTCCACTGCCTGGATGCGAAAGCAAGTGCTCTATTGCTTCTAAAGGTTTGCCTGGCCTTTACTACAGAGTTTCTGGAGATCGGGGCCGGAACAAAAAATGGTGCCTGGAGGCATTTTTTTAATAGCTCTATTGTGTACCCGTTTCTTATTAGATCCAGTACTCCATCTGTCCTGATATTGGTCAGCCTCTCTGCCACTGATGCTGGAACTGTGGCCAGGCGACCCCACTGGGGGGTCCTCGGCTGCCAGTCATTGCTTGTTACCGGTCGGTTTTTCTGAAGTCTTTTCCTTGTTTGTTAAATGGCCGGAGAATTTTGCTTGTCTCGAGAAAAGGAACTTTGATTTTACCAGGTAGAGGCGTGCAAACCTTCCTTTAGGGAATCTAGCCATGGTTTTCTGCGTTCTAAAGGTGGCTCTGCTGAACGTCTGCGTTCTCTCCGGTTTTAAGGTTTTGGGCATCGCTTTCTTTTTGTCTTTTGTTTCTACCAATACCTGTTCTAATTCCTTTCCAAATAATGCCCCTCCGTAGTAGGAGTAGGCTGCTACTACGTGCTTCGAGAGAGTGTCTGCCTGCCAAGGACGGATCCAGGCATTCCGTCTGGCCACCATGTTGGAGGCCATGGTCCTGGCTGCTAAGGTGATGGCGTCCATTGTGGAATCTGCAATGAATGCGTTGGCTATAAGGACTCTCTCCACCCCCCCTCCCTCAGGGGCTGTTTCCCCTGCTGGGAGCCTCTTCTAGTAAATCGGCTTGAGCCACTCCATGGCTGCTCTGGACCCACCGTGGAGGCTGGGGTGAGATCAGTGTTTTAATTTGTGCAGCCAGCCAGTCATGAGATCTGCGTAGTGCAGCTTCTGACCTGCGGTCTAGAGGATCCTTGATGGAGCCTTCTCCCTCCTTAGCTACAAGCCCCCCTGAGTGCAGAATTGCCACTGGTGAGTCCACTGGAGGGTTCTGTAGTATGGAATGAAAGGTGGTAGGCAGCAGGTATGTCTTTTTGAAGGTGGGAGGAAGGCCCTTCCTGCCAGCCGGGTTGAGCCACTCCCTCTTAATTCTCTTAACAAAGTAATCCGGGACTGGGAAGAATTTTTCTTTTCCTGAGTCCTCTGGGAAATAGTGTCCTTTTACCTTTGGAATTCCCTTAATTGTTTTGGAGGAATCTTCCCCCACGGGGTTATCTGGCTCTGTAGCGTCAGGCTTATCGTGGAGGTCCAATGCTGATATGGTTTTTGAAATCAGCATTTGCAGATCCTCATTTTTAAACAATTTGGTGGACTGTTCAGAGACCTCCTCAAGGGAGTCTTCTCTGTCTCTGAAAATCTCTCATTTTCCTCATTATCTGCGTCATCCGACCCTTCCTCCTTCCTCCTCTGGGAAGGAAATGGGGTCTCTTGACGGTTAAGCTGGGGCGGAATGGTTCTGTTCTGGGATTGGGTGCATTGATTTTGCAACCTCTCTCCCTGTCGTGGCATTTCTGCTTGGCGTTCTCTGGCAGTTAAAACCTTTTCTATTTCTGCCCGCAGTAGCTCCGCAAAAGCAGCAGGGGGAGCTGACTGCCAAATTGCCAAGGCTAAATTGGCGGGAACCTGATCTTCCCCCGCGGGGGCTGCTGTACTAGCCGCTCCGTTTCCCGCCATTTGTTGCGGCTCGGCCCCTCCCCCCGTGTCTGAACTGGGGCCCGGGACTTGCCTGTTGGATCGTTCGACGTCGCGCTCTGCCGGAGCCGGCGGGACGTTCGCTAGTTGAGGCGATCCAACGACCGAGTGTTCCGCGGCCCGCGAAGGGTCGGAAGTGCTCGGTAGAGAGCCGGCCGTTACAGCTGCGCCCTTGGGAGGCGCGCGGCTCTCCTGCGGCTTTTTGCTCTTCTTTTTCTTGGGCGCGGGAGGTCCCTCCTCGCGCCCTGCCGCGTCGCTGTTAGAGGCGTGTGTTGGACTCCGCTCGGGAGAAAAACGCTCCGTCTGTTTCTTCTTTCCTTTTGCGCCCCTCGTGCCTTCTGCTGACGAGCGGGCGAAGGACTCCCTCGGGGGAGTGAAGGACCCTGAGGCCGTAGTCTCTGTCGAGTGTACTCTTGTGCTCGTTCAGAAGCTTTTTTCTGCACAAAGTGCGGCTACACAAGCACCCAAACGACAGACAGACACACAACGTACACTCACAACACAGATAGACAATCACACACAGTTGAGGCGAGTGGAGCCTAGCTAATCACGCTGTGCACCCTGCAGAGGCAGGAACAATACTGAGGGGCTCCGCCCCTGAGGACCACGACAGGAAGTTGAGTTAAAAGATTTTGATTGGTCCCTGCCTCCCTGCAAGCAATGATGAGCATATCTCCAGCAAGATGTCTCTCCCCCCCCCCCAGTAGAAAGGTGGGATCCAAACACGACAAATAAATATGTGGTTATCGCGGCACGTTTGGAAGACATTTTCTTGTCCGCCGTGCCGATCTGGCTCAATTTGGAAAAGCCAGCTACGAGGCTGCGTCGTTTTAAATCACTCGCTAGAACATACCAAACCAGTGAGGTCTGTTTAAAATTTGTGGGGTTATTTTCCTAACACACTTGCTAACATCAACAGCAGTAAGTGGGGCTGAGTTTTTAATGAGAGCCATCCAAAACCTCTATAAAAGAAAACCTAAGAAAACATTTCATGTGTGGCTCCTCAGGCTTAAGCACAGATCCAGATGTCACTCTTGCTCCCTTTATCCGCCTGCTTCATGGTTTTAAGGGGGGGGGGGCATCATTAAAGTTGAACTATGTGCAGTGACTTTATAAACTGGATGGGAGAGTTGCCGGGGTGGGGGTGGAGGTGGGGGTGTTGGGAAGAGAGGAGAGAAACTGGAGAAAAGAATGGGCAAGAGTTTCTTTTAGCGAACAAACATTTCTTCTGAAGCCAGACGGAGAGATGTTTATTACCCGGGGGATGAGCATAGCATATGCTGAGGCTCAGAAAGTAATTAAGAGGATGTTTGAGTGCATCCCAACACTTAGAGATGATACTGTAGGAAGACAGCACAGCAGAGAATTATGGAGTGTTACTATTAACATGGCGAGGAAGCCACGGGCATATTTAGAGGTGCTCAATTACAGGTTGCATGTTGCAGGACCGTGAAGGTTATGCAATTGCAGGTCAGGAAAAACGCTGGAGGAAAGAGATTGTGTTAGATCTGGCCAGATTTTTCACTCATTCACTCCAGTTTCCCTCCATACTGTAGCCCCTGGCCTTTCCCATGTGGCTTTTGTACACAGGTTCCATGACCCCAAACGGCCTCCCTTATTCAGCAGCAGAAAAGTTGAGTGGCTTCAATCCGTGGATTTACTCTTTATTAACTTAGTGGTTAACAAAATAAAACGTATCGTGGAAGGTTTTCATGGTCAGAATCTAATGAATATAAGAACAAGCCTGCTGGATCAGACCAGAGTCCATCTAGTCCAGCTCTCTGCTACTCGCAGTGGCCCACCAGATTCCTTTGGGAGCTCACATGCAGGATGTGAAAGCAACGGCCTTCTGCTGCTGTTGCTCCCGAGCACCTGGTCTGCTAAGGCCTTTGCAATCTCAGATCAAGGAGGATCAAGATTGGTAGCCGAAGATCGACTTCTCTTCCATAAATCTATCCAAGCTCCTTTTAAAGCTATAATGCTTAGGGATAGCATTTTTCAAGAAGAGACTAACATGACCAGAATCACACATTCTAACATTAATTCCACCACTGTTAGCATGAGTCTTCCCCTTCTCCTCATACTGGCTGTTACGAGTTTTCCAGGCTCCGTGACTGTGGTCTGACAATTTTTGCTCTGAATGTTTCTCCCACATCTATGGCTGGTATCTTTAGAGGCATGTCACAGTGAGATGTGTTTCATTGCGCCATGGAGAGAACAAATTCTTACTCTGAAGATGCCTCTGAAGATGCCAGCCTCTGAAGATGTCAGCCATAGAGACAGAAGAAATGTGAGGAGCAAGAACTACCAGACCGTGGTCACACAGCCTGGAAAACCCACAACAGCCAAAATGAAGTGTTATCTAAATGGACGAAATCAAGTCTTGTGATAGTGAGATTAATGTGCTGGTTCCAGGTGCTGTGCAAGACACTAATATGGTAGATTCTCCACTGGCAGAGTTGACCTAGGTTCAACCTAGGTATTCCCCACAGCCACTGAGTTCAACACGGTTTTGTCCCAGCTTCGCCCCCGCTAACTGTAAAATTTCCAACTCCACCAGGGAGGTACAACTTTTTCAGCGGACCTAGGTCGAACTCAGGTTGAAGCCGGTAAAGTGGGGAAACGTTGAGGAACTGTTCCCTCCGGTCAGCCAATAACAGTTCAGTGTTTGGGGCATGTGCAGAACGGGAGACTCGCGGCAGGGAAAAGTGTGCCTTTTCAAAAAAAAAAGTCCTTCTTGTATACAAAGAGATGGTTATACACAGTGGTGGGATTCAAATAACTTAACAACCGTTTCTGGTGGTGGGATTCAAATAATTTAACAGCTGATTGTTTACAAGCACCATTTTAACAACCGGTTCTGCTGAAGTGGTGCGAACCTGATGAATCTCACCACTGGTTATACATATAAACAGCACACGTTTACACACTGCTTTTAGCTACATAGAGCACTGCTTTGTGGCTACGTTGCCGTTATGTAAAAAACAAAAACAAAAAAGGGACGCACGTTCACGTTCCCATGGTAACACAACAGCCAATCGGGAACAAAGAGCAGAAGAGGCGCTGAGGTGATCCCACCCTCTGAGCTCAGCTCCGGTGGGACGAACTCGGCTGCTGTGGGGAGTAACAATGGAGTCGACCGATGAGTTCCTAGGATTCCCAGGTCTCCTGCTGTGGTGAGAGGTCTCCTACCAATTGTTTTCATATAGGTCACTTCTGGGTGTAGTCTAGAAATGACAATGCCTAGATCTAGGGATCACTGGAAACTCTATGGTTTTACAGTGCCATCCATTGTCCCTTTTGGGTTGCACTTGGGTTGCCTGGGGAAGATCTGGGGATTTGGGGGTGGAGCCTGAGGGAGGTGGGGCTTCGGGACGTGAGGTGTAATGCCCTAGAATCCATCTCCCAAAGCAGCCATTTTCTCCAGGTGAATTAGTTGCAACAGCAGGTGATCACCAGCCACCATTTGGAGGCCAACAACTCTAGGTTGTACCAGGGAGCTGTGTCAGCAACATGGCTGATGTCACACGCCTTCCCATTTTCCTACTGCTCAACCCTCCAACCGGTTGTCAGGCTTGGCAGTGGCCACAGAAAATCCAAATTGTGTCTCTTCCTAGCAATTAATCCACCAGACATTCCCTGGCACAAGCACTAAAACAAACAGGACCTGCACAACACCAAGAACATGCAGTTACAGAGATAATGGCTTTCCTATCCACCCCACTCCCCAGTCAAAAAATATCTGATTCTAATTAGGTTTTAAACCAGGAACATGGACACTGAAAACTGAGAGCCCATCTTACTGAAAACAGTACCCCCCCCCAAATCCTGCCTTCTACTGTAACAATTGTTTGTATAGAGTCATAACACAACGCAAGGGCAACTAGACACTCCAAGCAGTGAATATGCAGCTGCAGAAGTAAAAGGAAGCAAGCTGGCGGGTGCCAGTCTACACAAATCCCACTAAAATCATTCTCAGCTGCACCAAAACAAGTGATCTACAGCTTGGGAGGCTGGTTTACTGACACACACACATGCAATGGCCCTATAAGAACATAAGAAAGAACCTGCTGGATCAGACCAGAGTCCATCTAGTCCAGCACTCTGCTACTCGCAGTGGCCCACCAGATGCCTTTGGGAGCTCACATGCAGGAGGTGAAAGCAATGGTCTGCTGCTGCTGTGTTCATATGTTCCCTCTCAGATGTCCTGCCCTCCTTTGTGCTTGGGGCATGATAAGAACAAGGGTCTCTGAGGTGGCCAGGTTACCTTTTAGCCCCCTTTCCCATCACCGCTCTCAATGGCCATGGCGAATTTTGCTTTCACACTCATGTGGGATGTTCAGAGACTGTAGACTTGAAGTCTGGACAAATTAAGGGTGTTGGGCAACCAACAGTAGATCCCACACAGCCCCTCCTAAACTTTCCCCTTGATCCAGCAACAGACGCCCAAGTCCTCTCCGACAATCAAAACCTAAGACTCCACTGGCTATCAAAGACTATTCTCAAAGACTATCAATAAACATTTGGTCCCCACCCCAGCAACAAAGGGGTACTTACTGGGGGCAATCGCTGGTGATCCACTGACATAATTTCCTAAGCACACCAGAAGTGATGTCAGTGTATCACTAGCAATGCCCTGACATTTGATCCGAACTTTATGGTTGCATCAATGAGCTTTGCCCAAATGCCAGAGTGTCCCTGGCATCCACCAATGACACCTATCACAACAATCCTGTGAGTTAGTTTAGACCAAAACAGAGTGACAGGCTTAAGATTACTAAGCGATCTTTGTAACTGGTCCCTGCATGCTCATCCCTCCACCACACTGCTTCTTATAGCCTTTTGCAGAAATTTGATCTTTTCAAGTCAAGTGTACACTCAGATTCTCAATTGCACACGTGTTTCCCCCTCTTCAGAAGTCACAACGCTGCAAATCAGAGAAGATCCACAGTTTCCAAGAGTGCATAATATAATTTATACATTAAAATTGTATAATAAATCTGAATATCCTTGCCTGAACAGTGAAAGCAAAGCAGAACAGCATGTGTTTTGCTTCATTTGGGTTTTCTACTTCTCCCCACCCATGCAATAGCAATTCTGCCAGCATTTCCGGGGGGCTGATAGGACTCCTTTTTATTTTTTAAAAACTTTCAATTCATCCCAACAGCAACAGACTGGAGAAACAGCCTTAAAAAAAATAAACAGGTGGCAAAAAACCACCTGAATCTGGAAGCAATCTCTTCAGGGGCAGGCAAATTGGCAGCTGGCTTGGGGGAAGCATTGGGCACCTCCTCGTGTGTAAATGAGGAAATATGTGGACACCCCTCTGTCAAGCATACAGTTGTACTGAAAAGGGCCTGTGTTTCTTGCAGCCCAAGTGATTGGCTGCATGTATGAATCTGGTCTCAGACTGAGGTGAACAGGCCAAGGATTTTAAATATGGTTAGGCATTTGCCGGTAGACTAAATTATAACTGAGCAAATGGAAGCCTGCAAGGACTTTCCTCCCCACTACTATTTTCTCTTTTTCTTTCCTGATAGCCCCCATACCCTCTCCCCTCTTCCTGCTTCCTTCTCTGTTTCCCTCTCCACAGCCAATTTACATTTATTTGTTGTTGCTTTATCTTCATGTCCCCCTGCTCTGCTGTTTGCCCAAGCAGCTTCTACCTAAAAAAACCCAAAACTATGGCCCAATTTTGTGGTGCTGGCCATTCAGTTAGGCCCACTTGCAGAGTAAGAAACCCCTGAAGGACTTGTGGGGGTGCACCTCATTTTTTCCTGTACACTCGGCCCACACTATTTCCTTCTCCCATCAACCCCCATGTTCTTCCCCTTTCCCTACTACCTTCCAACATTCTCAGCCATTCACCAATCTACCTTTTTGCTGCCTCACATCTTCGGCTATTTATTTACTTCATTTATATCCCACCTTTATCCACACTGGGGACCAAAGCAGCTTACATGATTTACCTCTCCTTTTTTCTCCTCACACCAACCCTGTGGAGTAGGTTAGGATTAAAGCATTTCACTGAATAGCTTCCGGTTGGTGCTTATGTCATTGCTCAGTTTGTGATTTGAAGGTTCTGGTTTTAATTTTGTTCATGACAAGTGGCTTGTTTTCCAGACGATGCTTTCCAAGGAATTTTTAAACGTCAACGTAAAGTGTGACAGGAGGCCAATCCGACGTGCTTTAGAGACGTTGGCTGCGTTTCCCCTGGCAGGAATGATTCAGCCAATTTCAAATGCTCAGAAATCCTGAGTCAGCCCTCCTAAAAATATAGCAAGACAACAACTTGGAAATAACAAGCCATTCTTTAATAGATCAAGTATGTGCTAGGTTCTTATAAGTTGCTTTTCTGGCTTCGGGGAGGTCAACAAGAATTCCTCTGGGGCCTTTGCGGGAGGGAGGTCAAGCTTTATTTCACAACCTTGAGTAATCAAGAGACATTTGAAGATAATTAAATACTCATCGTGCTTTTTGAATGTCTAAGAGACAAACAGCTAAGAAGTAAAGGTATTCCCACTAAAGCGGCCACAAACCATTCAGAGAATTTCATGCCGAGCTTGCCATATGCCAACACTTGACTCAACACCTGCTATATATTTGGTACCCTGCTTAAGCCCTTCCAAAAAACTACAAAAAACATTGTTATTTGTGCAGCTGCCCTGGCGGAGCAGCCACAGATGAAAGAACTCAGGTGCTCAAAGGCCAGATTTAATCTTGTGCTAGGTTCATTCAGGTTCAGTCCTGACATCTGTTTTCAAAGCCAGTAATAAAGGAGAGCTCCTAGGCATGTGCAAAGCATGTTTCTCTTCTCTTTCCATCCCACCAACCAACCTAGCCATGCAAATAAATCCACAAAAGTTGTGGGACCACATTTTTTTCTTTTTACAGACTTGCCCATAACACCAATTTATTGTTGGGGCACCAAACAGGAATCTAGCAGCACCAAACACGAATCTAGCAAAGACGTGAAAGGGGAAATAGTATTTTTATTTTATTTTGTTTATTTAAAATATGCATATGCCCACCTTTCTCCTTGCCAGAAAACCTCTGGATGCTAATTTGAAAGAGAGACATTTTAGACGTATGGTTTTAGGAGGAAGGGGGTTTGATGCATTTACTAGTTCTTTTTTTCCACCAGAATCAACCCCACACTTCTCACTTTCTGCACAACTGTTCATGGAGTTAACTGCCACTGCTTCTCTCTGCCGTTCTCTTGTTTTTACTGTTTTGTTATACTGAGGTAAAGTTGTTGAAGCCTCCTAAGCTTTGGCCAAGATGTTGTTTGCAATGGCTTTGTAAATAGTTTTTAAACACAGATTTCTTGATCTTGAATATATTCACTGCACAGAAATTTCTGCACGCTGGCTTCATTCACAGAGTCTGCTATTTATTTCTAAGGAAGGTGGAATAACCTGCATCTAGAGCAGCGGTTCTCAACCTTCCTAATGCCGCGACCCTTTAATACAGATCCTCATGTTGTGGTGACCCCCAACCCTAACACTTATCCATTTTACAGAGGGAGAACACTGATGCAGAGAGTCTTAGGCGACCCCTGTGAAAGGGGTCATTCGACACCCAAAGGGGTCCCTACCCACAGGTTGAGAACCACTGATCTGGAGGGTTGATGTGATTTGGCAAGTGCCAGACACATAATTCAGTAATGAAGGAGTTAATGTTGTGCATGCTAATTAGTTAGTGAGGTGCTGCCATCAGCTCTCCTGGAGGGAAGATTTAAGAATATAGAATGTTCTAAAAGGGTTTGTTCTTGTGATCTGGTTACAGTTGAAACACTTGATCATTCTCTGTTTGTATGCCCTAAATATGATAAGATACGCATGAAATATATGAATTCTACTTTCTTGCAATGTTCTCAGTGGCAAGAGTGTTACAAGATACCCAACCTCCTGAACAGCTCTGATGTGCTCTTTTGCGAGACGGTTGCAAATTTTATACTGGAAATTAGTAATTTTAACTGTGTTTTTAAATCTTATTTTACTTTGAAATTTTGTCCTGTTTTGTATGCCAATAAAGGCTTGTTGTTGTTGTAGTGAGGTCAGAAGGATTGATTTCCACTCTCTAACTCTCCTGAACATCTCTCAGGATCCAGCATGAGTAACAACAATATACAATTTAACATTAAAACAGATATGAAAATGTTATATATCTTATGCCCCCACCATCAGGATAGACCCCCCTGTCAAGCCTCAAGATGACCCAGAAGTCCTCCAGGATACATTCAGTTTTGTGTCCTTACTAGAAAGTCCAGAGTCTCTTCAAGAAGACCATTCAAGAAGCATAAGACAGCAACTGAAAAAGGTCAGGTTCAGACAGTTGCCAAACATGCCTTAGGTAAGAGGGTACTGACCATAGACTTCACTGGGAAGAACAAAGGTGACACACAGGAACATGCAGGAATGGGTGGTCTTTCAAATATGGGGACCCCAGCCCATGAAGGACTTTGAAGGTGAGAAGAATATCTTGAATTGGGCCAGAAACTAATAGGCAGCCACTGAAGGGGCCTCAGAATTTGATTGACATGGTCCCTACCAACTAACCCCCAATCACAAACAGCCATCTGCATTTTGTACCAGCTGCAGTTCCCTGAACGTCTTCAAGGGCAGCCCTGCATAGAACACTTTACAGTAATCTAGCCTCAAGGTTACAGAACCGTGGATCAACATGGCCAGTTCAGGCATATAACAAGATGTAGGAGAAAAGCATTTTTCAATTTTTTTATTATGAGAACACAGGTGCTGGATGCAGCACCTCCTGGGAAACAGATGCTTTGGGGAAGAAGCTAGAAGGTACCAGGAACTATATTAGCCACTTCAGATGCTTACCACCAATTCACCTGGCCTCTGCACAAGAGTGGCTGGTGGGTGTGCCCAAGGGGAGGACTCTACCAAAGTCTCTCTTCCAGCTCACCCTGCAAGAGAAGAGCTCTTTGGCTATGACACAACTTGGTGAAAAGTGGCAGAAGTTTGTTATTCTTTGCATAATAAAGAATGCATATAGCAGAATCCTTGGGGTGCTATGCAGGGAGAATGAGTTTATCCTCCAGATGATGATCTCTTTCCCCTAGTCTGCATAGTGCAGGCAAGGTAGCATGGTGAAGAGGAGAAGGAAGAGATAATTTTTGTACCCCATTTTACCACATGGAGTCTCAAAGTGGGTTACAATAGCCACTCCCCCCCCATAAGACCTTGTGAAGTAGGTGGGCTGAGAGAACTGTGACTAGCCCAAGGTCACCCAGCAGGCTTAATGTGGAGGCGATTAGAGTTCACCACTCTTAATCACTACACCAGGCTGGTTCTCCCAATCTTGTCAGGTCTCAGAAGCCAAACAAAGTCAATACTTGGAAGGGAGGCCACCAAGGAAGACTCTGCAGAGGAAGGAAATGGCAAACCAGCTCTCTTCTTCATTTGCCTTGAAAGCCCTTTGCTGGGGTTGTCAGAAATCAGCTGAGACACACATAATGAATGCAAACATTATCTAAATATCAGCACTGTTCCTTAGCAAGGTCTTCAAATGTAAACAGAAGTTAGTGCTGGAATTATTCATGGTATTTACATCTGACTCTTCCTTTTGGAAACCTCAGGGCTGATTCCTTGCAGTTCCTTATCCATTCACTGATCAGACCAAAGCCTGCTCAGCATCAATATAACACTGGGGGGTGGTTCTAAGTAAGTTTGCTCAGAAGTAGGCCCCTGCGACAGACACCCCCTCGCCTTCCATATTTCTTCAGACAGAGAAATCACTCACTCAATTTTTTCCTGCCTTTCTCTTCTCTTCCCATCCCACCAACCAACCTATTCATGCAAATAAATCCACAAAAGTTGCGGGACTGAAGTTCCTCTAATAATGGTAGCAAACAGAAAGCACTTTCGCTCAGCCCTGTTCACACGGAGAAGTTGGGGGATGCCCACTGACTTTTATTTCTCTTTTCTGCAGGCACTCTCCTTGCAAAGGCACACATAAAATAAATACCTGAGACAGACTTAACTTAAATAGAATAACATATTTATTTAGCAGACAGGAGATAGTAAAGGGAGGATAACGACTTGGAGATGGATGTGGATGAGTTAAACTAGGCAGGAGGCAGGATAAATATATACACACTATTCACAAGAGAGCTTGGCACAGAGACTTACAGTGTTTTGTTTCTTCAGAACAGCACTTAAGATTGCTTAGTTCAGTTTGGCATAGATGTTAGTTTCATAGATGGTTCACAGTTTCTACAGTTCGTTTGCTTAGATGTTCTGGCTTATGGCTATTCACATATAGGGTCCTAACTCTGGCTTGGTATCCTCACACAGCCCTCACAGTTAGGTAGAACCCTCAAAACAAAACACAATCTCTTTACTGAGGTAAACTGAGGTAAACTGAGGTAATACTCCAGCCCCACAGATACACTAGGGTTGATTCCACACTTGAGTTATCGACCTAAGTTCGAGCTGCATTCGACCTAAGTGCTCCGCACAGCCACTGGGATCGACGTGGTTTTGTACCAGCTTCGCCCCGTGTAATGGTCAAATTTCCGACTCCAGTTGGGAACTACTACTTTTTCAGGGAACCACGCTTGAACTCAGCTCGATTCCAGTAAAGTGCGGAATCTCTGGTGCCAGGAGTCCCCCATTCAGCCAATCACAGCTGAGTGTTTCGGGCATGTGTACAGCTGGCCAATAAAAAAACGCCACCTTCGTCCCTCCATTCCTCTGGCAGTTTTTTTTATAACATGTGTGGGGATAGACAGAACGTGGCCGTAGAACAGTAGCCAATCGGAATGGAGCGGTGAAGAGGCACAGGATGATTCCGCCCTCCGAGCCGGGATCAAGCTGGTTGCAGTGGGGAACGACAATGGCTTCGACCTAGGTTAGTACCTTTCTCAGGGAACTGGGTCGAACCTATTTTACTCATGTGCAGAATCATCCTAAAACTCTCCTCTCTTTAGAAGCCGTTCTTAGCCTGGTTTATATGGGTTAAAGAACTCAGCTGTTTAATAAACCTAATCCCATTGGTATACGGCGGTGTCTGTGTATGATTGCTTTCACACCACACTTCAGCTGATAATCAGTAGAATCAGTCACTCTCTCTGGCCGATCTACTCCCCTCAGAGTTTAGCTTATCACACAGTTAAGGGAGGGAGCACTTAACATCAGCAATGTTTCAGACCAAAACCCCTTCCGAATGTTGTGACAAGGAGTTTAACCTTCTCCTCTCTGCATCATTCAGTTACTTGCCAAATCAGAGTGTAGGAGGTCACAGCCAATCAGGTGGCTCCTCTGTTCCTAGGTCTTTCTGTGGCTCATTCCAAAGGTAAACAACAGTTTACTTTGACAAAATTGCACTTTAAAATTGACTTTCTCTGCAGTCCATCACAGTCCCCATTTTATTCACTGGGCTTTACTCCCTAGGAAGTATATTTAGGATTGCAACTTCTCTGCTGGAGGCATGACTTAAGAGAGCCATAGATCTTTAAAATTAAAGAACTGCCATCTTTTTTAGATTCTTTTGAACACAAATCACAGTGACAGAAGCTTGACTGGGGCTTATGCTCCTAGGGATGTGGGAGATATTTTGCACTTCATCCAAAACTTTAATTACAGATATGCACTCACAAGACTAGAATTTGGACTTCTTGCATCTTGGAGGGGACGTGTATTTTAGTTGGACGAGGTCTTTTTGAATGATTTGATGAACTTAGAATAAAACTGACCAGAACATTTGTCCATGGGAGTATTTAATTACAAGACTTTATGGAGCGAGCACAACGTTCCTTCCAATGAGCATTCAAACAGATGAGACATTTATTGAAAGGAAATACTTGAATGAAATAAGCCAGAAGATAAGAAGATGAACATGCAGACGGGGTGTTCAAAATATAGCCCTGATCGTGGGTAACCAGAGACTTTGGAAAAACTATGTTATAGTCTCATTTCACCATTTGTTAAAATGGCAACAGAAGTATGCAACTTGAGTTAATCTTTCAGAACTTAATTGTGCACTCATAAAAAGAACATGGAACGCCCATGAGAGCCAGCGTGGTGTAGTGGTTAAGAGCTGGTGGACTCTAATCTGGAGAACTGGGTTTTATTCCCCACTCTTTCACATGTGGTGGAATCTTATCTGGTGAACCGGGTTTGTTTCCCTGCTCTTACATTCCTGCTGGGTGACCTTGGTTTAGTCACAGTTTGTTTATAACTCTCTCAGCCCCCCTGTCTCACAAGGTTCTGTTGGGGAAAGAGGAAGCCCTTTGTAAGCCGTCTTGAGTTTCCTTACAGAAAGTGGGGTACAAATCTAAACAATTACTACTAGTACTACTACTGCTTTTTCTAGCTATTGCAGATATTCTGGTGAGACCTGGAGTTCTCCCAGAATTAGAACTGACCTGCAAGTTACAGAGATCAGTTCTCCTGGAGAAAATGGCAGTCCTGAAGGCTGACTACGGCATTATATCCAGCTGAGATCCCTTCTCTCTCCAAACCCTGCCCCATCCTCCCAAAAAATCTTTCAATCCAGACCTGGCACCCCAGAAATTTCCAAACCATAGTTGGCAACCCCTTGCTATAGAACTTGCAAGGGAAGGGGAGAGAGGGAGAAAAGGGGAAGAGGTGGGATCCAGCAGGTTCTCACAGGTTCCCGAGAGTAGGTTACTGATTATTTGTGTGTGCCGAGAGGGGGTTACTAATTGGTGATTTTGCCACGTGATTTTTGCCTTAGTTACGCCCCTCCTCCCAGCAGTAGCACACAGAACTTGAAGCAGTCTAGCAGGAGGTGCACCGGCGTGCGTGGCAGCCTGCGCCTGTGTACATTAGTTTCCTGCCCAAGGACCGGCGCAGCGGCTGCGTCCTTGCCACAGCCCCGCCCCCGGAATGCCTGGCCACGCCCCCATCGTGCCCGGCCCAGCCCCATTGGCGCAACGCCACAGTTTGAATCCCACCACCATGGGAACCTGTTACTAAAATTTTTGGATCCCACCACTGAGAAGGGGAGGGAGGGGTGGACATAACCCACCCTCCCTAGTGAAGGGGAGGGAGGGGTGGCATGCAAGGGAAGGGGAGGGAGGTGAGGGAGGGGTGGCATGCAAGGGAGGGGAAAGGGTATACCAATGCAGGATTTCTTATTTGAATTATTTCTCACAGAAACATGCAATCAATTAATTCGTAGGGTAAAAGGCTCTGATAGCCCTTCTACCTTACATAGCAAATTTCCCACTAAAAGGGATTTTTAAAATGTGAGGAACAGCTGTAATCCTCCCTCCTCCCCCACATTTTGAAATGGTACAGCTCCAGAAGACCTATTCTGAAACAGTCTGGCTTTGAGTTCCTAGACTGATTTTTCACACCGAAATGCCCCGTGGCATATCAGGGGGGCATACCTGCTGAGGGGCTTCTCATCCTGCTTGTAGCTCCCCATGGCTGCCCGGCTCTCGAGTCAGGGCTGGTGCAGCAGGCCCCAGCTGTTTCCCCACGAGCCCAGGGTTTTCCCATGAGCACTGCGAGCTCTTCCACAGTCTCTTCCACGCATGCGCGGGCAGCCTCTGTTTCCTGTGCTCTGATCGGCTGAATCTTGCCCCATTCCCCCCCCCCCCACACACACAATTTCAGTATTTTATTTTATGTTAAAATCAGAACGCAGACAGGCGCTGAGAATTGGTGCCCTTGACGACCCCCCCTTTTAAAATCCTAGTTTTGATACTTTACTAATACAATTCTGCTTGTGACATGCCCAGAGAAAGATGAAGCCCAGAGAATTAGTTCTGCTTGATGAAGACAGTCAGAGGAATGTTCCACTTTGAAGATATCCATTGATAAAGATTCCTCTAAATATTCAGAATCTGAATTTCAAGAAGTCAAATTTACACTTTGAAATGTGTGCAAAATACCTCCCCAGGGCACATTGCCAAATAGTACACCGTCCAAAGCAGCCGTTTTCTTGAGGGAACAGATCTTGAGGGAAAAGATCTCTCTAGTTTGGAGCTGTGTTGCAAATTCCAGGGGATCCCCAAGTCCTTCCTGGAGGCCCTCCCTCCACCCTTCCTAGCTATTTCATTCTATCCTAGCTGGAACATGGCGCGCTAGTTTGGTCTGAGACACAGAGTGTTGACAGACGGATGGTTTTAGTCAAGACATTTTCAACAGCAAACCTCAAGAGAGTGAAACTATGAAGCCAACCAGGGAGAGATTGGCACACCAATCACACTCATCAAGGCAGACACAAGACACACTTAAAAGAGCTGCCAGATTATCAGTGTCTTAGATATACTTACTGCTGTTATTCCAGAGGTCACTAAGGTGAGGCAGAGAGATAGGATCGCTGGCTTCTGACCTCTTGGAATGTATGTTATGAAACTCTGAAAGTAATTACATTTATTGAGTTATATCCCTTTTCATTATAAATAGGCACGTGTTCATCTTTAAAAGGAGTTTGGATAAATCAGATTTGCCTTTGAAATAAAATGTTGGGATATTGTTCACTCCATGGAATGTGGGGCAGCCTTCGGCTTTGAAGGCAGATCCATATGTTCAAGAAAGCCGTTCAGCTTTCAAGGCAGAACCAAGAAAAAGCCACAAATATTTAGATTGTTTCTGATGGGGGTCTCTTTTTTTGGCTATTATTTTATGTAAACTGCAATAAAAGGATTCTTATCTGAAAGAATCATGTCTGTTTGCCAATGGCAATCCCCCCCCCCCCTCCTACGTTACAAACTTATATCAAATTTATACTACTTTTGACTGTCAGGATTTCCTCCGAAGGATCCTGGGAAATGCACTTCCTTCCTGCTGGGGATCCATAATGTACTGTTCCCAAAGGTAGAGTTCTGTGTATTCTCTACACAGGAGAAATGTCTAAAAAGTAGGTTGTGGTGGGTTTTCCGGGCTGTGTGGCCGTGGTCTGGTGGATCTTGTTCCTAACATGACTTCCCTCTGCGATACACCTCTGAAGATGCCTGCCACAAATGCAGGCGAAATGTCAGGAACAAGATCCACCAGACCATGGCCACACAGCCCGGAAAAACCACCACAACCAGTTCAATCCGGCCATGAAAGCCTTCGACAATACATCTAAAAAGTAGGTTTTTACAATATATATAACTATGGATCTCTGTCTCTTCTTTCTTGAAGCTCCTGGCGGTATAATAATGGATGTTAAAAACTTAGTGCTTAATTTGAAGAAAAAAAGGGGTAACAGACTCCAAATGATGCTGACAGTGCCATCTTAATAATACTTTTGCCCTTCTAAGCCCATTGATTACAAGGGACTCAGAAGAGAATAACTCTGTTTAGCATATAGCTGTGACTAAATAGACCACTCTTGCCAACATTTTTAAAAAAATACGAAGCCACTTATGCTCAGCACATTCCATGATTAAGTCCATCTGTATTTAATCACTTATTATTTGAATGGAAACAGTAGGATATAGTGATGCTGCGAGGTTTGATTTCTCGTACAGGTTTGGGGTTGGATCCAACTAGCTTTTTCACTGGTGACAAAGGAGTTGGGTGGGGTCCCCTTTGGCCACCCAAAAGGCTATGCTGGGGATGAAAAGTCATATGGGATAGGCGGGGCTGCAATAACAAAGATAACTGGCCAAGTTGGATAGTTCCAGTCCTTGGTTTAATATTACTAGGTTACTTGTTGCTAAAGACCTCTGGTACATAAGTCTGCTTTCAAAATTACATCCTAACGTCTCGACAGTTCTTCATACTGTACCATGACCAAGATACTGAACTCTGGATGGTATTAGAGAGAGAGAAAGAACCTGGATTCTTGTGGATGGCCTCACCAGGAACAGGTGGAGCATATTATTTCTCACAAATATGTAAATGGATGTCATTCATGCTTGTGAGGAATTTATTGAAGCAGTGCGCTTTAAGACCAGGTTGTGGAAAAGCCAAACTCTGCCCTCCACCAATGGCACAGCCTGCCCCTCAATGACAGGAAATTCATGGGCAATGAGCCTCATCAGTGTGTATGTGTGTATGTGTCATTAAGTCACATCTGTAGGGATTTCAAGACAAGAGATGTTGAAGAAGAAGAAGAGTTTGGATTTATATCCCCCCTTTCTCTCTTGCAGGTGGTTTCCCACACTCTGTCTCTCTGTGCACTGAGAGAGTTCTGAGAGATCTGTGACTGGCCCAAGGTCACCCAGTAGGCTTCATGTGGAGGAGTGGGGAATCAAGCCATGTTCTCCAGATTGGAGTCTGTCACTCTTAACCACTACACCACACTGGCTCTCACTGATCCAAGGGTCTATGTGAAATACAGCATCTCCTGCTGTCTCCAGACCTGACTGACAACAGGCCGACTTTTGACCTTGATTCTTGGATTCTCCTGGTTGCTGTATGCATTCCTGGCATTTGACTCCTGGCCTTATTGACTTCTCTTTGGACTCTCCCACAAACTTGGTAGCCTTGGACTTTATTCTTTGCTAAACTGCCAGCAGCCCAGTCCCAGATCTAAGCCCCCTCAGTACTCTGTGTTGCTGTGGCAGCACACCCGTCCTGCCCACCCTGCCACTAGGGAAGCTGAGGGTCAGGCCACAAACACATTAGACAGTCAAATTTATTGTGTTCAGAGGCGGTGAGCCGGAGGCGTAGCTGGACCATACTGAGCCCGGTGCGTACTTTGTGTTTTCTGCCCGCTCTGCGGTTCCCTGCCCCCACACCCCATAATTACCTTATTGAAACAGTGCAGGCTGGAGAAGTGGCCTGTTCCCTTCAGGCTGAAAATGGCCTGGTAGGAACTACACTTCCCATCAGGCTGTTTTCAACCTGAAGGGAACAGGCTGCTTCTCCAGCCTGCACTGTTTCAATAAGGTAAGGGAGCGCTGGGGGGGGGGGCTGGGGGCGATTTTACACCCCCAGGCGCGCGCCCAGTGCAATGCCCCCATCCCCTGGTAGCTCCGCCACTGCAGTGAGCAGACGTCAGCCAGTTACTCAGTCTGTTCAGTTTGTGTCAAGCAGCTGAACTGCCTGCCGAACCGGTTTGCACCATGTTTCTCCCAAACTGTGAATGCTTGTAGACGCCGCTGGTTTTAAACTCATCAGAGGCTTACCAAAGGGTAGGATTTTATTGAAACAGCATTTATTAAGGTCTGATTTATATTATTTGAGAGTGATCTAATTGTCTTTTTAATCAATTTAGAGTGCTGAGTGGAGCAGGGGTGCAGCAAGGAGGGGATAGTAGAACTCAGTCAGGCTGTGTGAGTTTATGCACGTTCAAAAAGCCAGGCATGGTTAGTTTCCAAAACACATGTATAACTTTCAAAAATGATATCCAGAAAAGGAAATAATGAAATAATTTTACAGGTTGCGAGACAAACAGGTAAGGGTTTTAGCATCCCTAGTTTTAATCAGATGTTAGTATTTTGCATTTCATCTATTCCAACTTACCCTGGGCTTTTAAACATGTCACACCATCATTTAAACATGTCACATAAAGTAATCGACCCATTCCATTTGACCAACATCAATGCTAGATACCGATATGTTATAACCTGGGGCCTCAATGCAAAGTCTTTATTTCTCTTCTTCCTTTTGCACTGGGAGAGATTGCTGGTGAACGGAACAAGAGGGAGGGGTTAGTAACTTTACTATTACTATCAACCCACTACTAGTCACTAACTACCTCCACCAGCTGATTTCTAAAAATGTATCTTACAGCACCAAAGTCCATATGCATTCCACATTAGAATTGGCACGGCATGTTTTGAAAGTTTTTCATCCATATGCTGGAAAAGTTTAGATTTACTAAGTAAGATCAGGAGTGCCAAAAGTTTCTTTCACAACAAGGCACTTCATTTTAAGCTATCAAGTAACATTAACTTTTGTTTATACAACTTACCATGTGTGCAAGTTATGGCAACCAAATTCCCTGTTCTAGCCAAGATCAGCATGATTAGATTGGTTATAACATTTCTTTGGTATGCACAGATTTCTTTTGAACTGTCTACCTGTACACAAAATCTAAAAAAGGCACTTTTTTATCAAAGAAGGGTTATTGTCTATATATGTTATTTACCTCCCCCCACCCCACCCCAAATATTCTGCTGTATTTGTATGGATATTGAGGAGGAACCAAACCTGAAAAAAACTAAACAAAATGGAACAGATAAATATCACATCTATGTTAAGAAATTCTGAAACAGAATGAAGGCAAATATAAAGATCACTTTCAAATATTCAGAATAAATTCTATAATCAACTGACCATATGTGTCTCAGCCTATACAGCCTTATTCATTGATTACTGATACATTATTTATTACTCATACATTATATTCCATGACTGCCTAAACAATTAAAAAAATGTCCTTTGCTACCTGGTCATGTTTACTCTATTTTGTGTAATACATAGGCTTATGGTGTGTGTGCACACACACACACACACACACACACACACACACACACACACACACACACACACACACACACACACACACACACACACACACACACACACACACACACACACACACACCATAAGCCTATGTATTACACAAAATAGAGTAAACATGACCAGGTAGCAAAGGACATTTTTTTAATTGTTTAGGCAGTCATGGAATATAACAATGTACCAAATTTGTAGTTAAATTCTTAAGCTGTGACCTAAATAGTCTGATCTCGTCAGATCTTGGAAGCTGGTTAGTAATCGGATGGGAGACCACCAAGGAAGTCCACAGTCACATGCAGAGGCAGGTAATGAAACCAATTCCCAACATCCGCCACCTGAAACCTACTGGTTACAGGTTGCTTGTACCTCCTAGCAGAGGTGGGTTTTTCTGTGGAACAATGAGTCCCTGGGCTGCATTTCAGCTTAGTTGTTGTCACATGGGGTGGGAGAGAATCACCCCTCCTCCTCAGCTCACTAGTCCCATCACACCTTCTTCCAGCT
The DNA here is from genome assembly GCF_021028975.2 of Sphaerodactylus townsendi. NCBI lineage: Eukaryota > Metazoa > Chordata > Lepidosauria > Squamata > Sphaerodactylidae > Sphaerodactylus > Sphaerodactylus townsendi. Next base: position 19,140,909 of record NC_059431.1, read on the forward strand.
ACGGAGCCTCCCCAGCAGCCTTGTGGGATGGGGGGCCATAAGCACCCGGCAACCCCAGCCAGGCAAGAGTGGTGTCCAGGCAAGTGGGGCGTGGGGGGGGGGGCACCTGGAGCAGGTTTTGCCCAAGATGCCTGTGACGAATGCCCTTATAAGGCATTCAGTTTCCAGGGTGAGCCCTGCCCCAAGTTAAGCCCCAGCCCTGATTGGCTAGGAGGGAATGGCAAGAATATAAAAGTGAGTCAGCCAGAGTGCTGAGGGCTTTTTCTTTGGTTCTTGTGCCTTGTGGTGCTGCTTTTGGTATAGTGAGTGATCAAGCTAGAGACCTGTCACTACATTCCAGAGTCAGACAGTGTACTTCCAAGCTGAGGAGGGAGCATTATTTCGAGGACATCAGGGAAGCCCTGGAGTTTGGTGGAGAGTGACTCCATGCCACTCCAGGGGGTTTGATCGAGGAAAAAACCTCTGTCCAGACTAGGAGTCTGTCCTATCCAGTACAACCCCAGTCTTAGGGAGGCCCAGTCCATGGCAGTGTAGCCAGTTTTGATGGTGGGAGGGAAATGAGGCTTCAGTGCCAGAATCCCACAGGGTACAGACTGGGGTGTGTTGAACTGGTTTTAGTGTGAGCTAGGTCTGGGAAATATAGTGTCTGACAGAAGAGGGGAGTGTGATAATTCTGAAAGGTCAAATGCTTAATTCTGGAAGTAAAATCTTCTACAGTGACAGTTCTTACGCAGGTCTGTGGAATGTTTGAAACTGAAGTGCTAAAACAAACATCTCTCTGAAACCATTAAGCTCTTGGAAACCAATAAGCTTTGGAAACCAAACAAGTTTTTAAAATCCTCTCAGGTTACCTGAGAATCCTACATTTAAACCAGTGATAAACTTCTTTCTGAGTTTTGTTTAAGGAGTTACAACCGCTCCAGTCTATTTTAATCTGTGTGTGTTCCTAGAAGAAGATTGGCATGCCCATTTATCAGGTTATGGGCTACAAATCAGATTATATTTTTGGTGGCAGCAAACTTTCTTTTTTTTTTTTTATTAGGGGAGATCCCTCCAGCTAGAGAGGAACCAGTTTCCTGAGGGAATATCTCCCTGGGGCTTGGCACTTTGAAATAGGTGTCAGGAAAGGGGGAATTCCTTTTTTCTCATTCTCCTTTCCTTGCCCCTGTTTCCATTTTTCTTTGTTTAACATTGGTGACATAAGGGTGGCTTTCTAGGAAGTTTGGGACAAACGATCAGCTTCAGGCGTGGACGCAATGCTCTGAAGTTGCAAAACAATGCCACTTTGCCAGCCTCTGCTTCCCAGCACCACCACAAAATTCTAGGCCTGATCAGGGCAAACCATTTCTACATGGTGTATATAGTAACAATGAAAAATCTCAAAAACTTTGAATAACCCAGGACTGTTTAGGATGGCTCCCACTGTTGTATAATTAACATTCTTGAACTAAATGAAGTGTCTTGGGGCATCTACCCCCCCTCCCCTGGTGCGCTGTTATATATAAGTCCAGATGGACACAAAGTAAATTTATAACATCAGTAATTGCAGGTCAGACATAGTTATCTCTCAATAGGCAATTCAAACACCCTCCCCCCCTCAGTAGAACAATATAGTTTGTATATTTTCATTACATGATCACACTAAAACTGTTAACAACTTTACAGTTCATTCACGCAGTCAGCACACATTGCATACCTGACGTTAAATCTCCCAGAAAATGTCTGATTTTAGGAAAGTGTGCATTGCAAAGAGGTGTGGGAAAGACATAGATAAACAATTTTTAAGGGTGATACACCACGTTCAACTTTTTTTTTTGTCTTTAGGGATACAGTATCTAAATTAAAATTCGTAATTCTTTGACCATTTACCACTGCGACTATTCCCTTTTCACAAACCACTGGTGCTGGGTAAGTTTCTCTATCTGCCTAGAAAGGCAGGAAATGGAATAAGGCAGAATTTACAACGCCCAGTTAAATCTATAATACAGAAATATGCCTTTCTAAAAGTCCCTGTGAACAGGTATGAATGTGAAAGCTGGACAATGAAGAAAACTGACAGGAAGAAAGTAGATTCCTTTGAAATGCGGTGTTGGAGGAGAGTTTAACATATGACATATTTTGTTATATATGTCAGTGAAAACATGCAGTACATTTCGCCTCTTCAGTGTCAAAATGGCCAAGAAAAGAAGGAACAATGGTTGTGCCAAAAAGGGCAGAAGTCATGTCTAACCTATCCATTGCACCAACGGTGCTTGCTGTGTCCCTCAGGACAAGGCCATTAAGAAGTTTGTTATCCGAAACATTGCAGAAGCAGCTGCACTCCAAGCACTGGCGTATCTACAGGGGGCCAGAGGGGTCATATGACCCAGGAGCCATTCCTCCTGGAATAATGAGGGGGGCACATTGTTACGGCCCCAGCTGCCAAACTTCTCTTCCTGTTGCTTTAACTCCCCAATCTCTACGACTGCACTCTGCAAAAAACCCCAACAAACTTTTTTCTCCTCTGAGCAACACACTGGGAGTGGGGTTAAGACCAGAGAAAGACCGCAACCTCCCTGGCCTTGCCCCTGCCCCCAGTGGCAATCCAGCACTGCTCGAAGAAAGAAAAGGTTGCGAGGTCAGGGGCAAAACTGCAGCAGTGGCAGGAGTTCAGTGGCAGGGAGTTGGGGTTGGGGAGCTTGGCATCAGCAGGAGATGGGGGAGTTCAACACCAGTGGGGGGCAGGGGGTTTGGCTGGGGGCTGCATGAGGGGGCTAGACAAGCCCTGGGCACCATTTTGTGGTGATATGTCACTCACTCCAAGATATCTCTGAAGTGTTTTTGACTCATATGTCAGTGGTGGCGAACCTGTGGCACGGGTGCCAGAGGTGGCACTCAGAACTCCCATATTGGGCCGGCGCAAACAGAGTCACACCTTCTCACACCCCCACACATACACTCCAGGGCCCTTCCCCCACTCTACCTTTTTCTCTGTTGTTGCCGCAATTCTCAGCTAAGGCATCTTCCCATGCCAAGGCTTCCGGGCTTGCCCACGAAGCGGCCTGGTGGTAATGTGCTACTTTGAAAGAAGCATGCCAGGGATGCCTCGCTACTGAGGTGCTTGATGCAGCTTAAGGGGCCAGCGGCTCGCTTGTGCGCTGCCCCTCTGCAGTGGGGAGTGCCGAGGACCCCATGCTACTCCCTCGAAAGCTGGCTTGTAAATGCAGTGAGGGAAAGGCCCTAGGCTGGCCTGGGCCCTCTGGGCTCACTATTAGCATTAAACCTAAGACCAAGTTTTGGGGAAGCAGTGCTTAGAGTAAAACCCTGTTAAGGCTGTTAAACCCCACTGGGATTTTCTGCTACAAGAACCAAAGCACACAACCTTCACTCTGGGAGTAAGCTCAGTTGCTGGCAATGTGGGCTTGCTTCTGGAGTAAACCCTCCTAGGATGGTGCATCTCACCCGTTATGGAAGAAGTTGTACCGTTACTTCAAAGCAAAGCCACCGACTGCCACCTCAAGTTTACTCCCTCCAAGAGCCAACCATTTCTTTCTAAACTAAACCCCTAGTATCTAGGTTAAATTGCTGTGTTGGCACTTTGTAGCCCGATAAATAAAGTGGGTTTGAAGACAAAATTTGGGCACTTCCGGTCTCAAAGGTCATACGCCATGTCATATGTGCTGCCCAAGCTCTCTGGGAAGCTTCATTATTGCATTTGCTGGGCCATCCACAGCAAGGTAGTGAGGAACCATGCCCATCAGGCCCAAAAGGACTGTATTCCTCCACCCTGGTTCAGACCTGCAGGTACCCAGACCACCCTCAAGCTTCTGTGAGGATTTTGCCTGAGTGATGTAACTTTTTAACATTGACTCAATAAATAACTTTACAGCTGAGGAGGTGGGGGGGAACCCAAGCCATACATTTCACACTGGGAATGAGCAGCAAATAGCATTAACATGTACAAATTTGAAAGTCTCCAGGGATAAGGAGATCTGTCTGGCTCCTGTTTCTTCTTGTGCACAATTTTTAAGACTCTTGGGATTTCGGAACAAGTCACTTCAAGCCTACGCTGAAATTCTAAATGGCAAAAGGAAGAATGAAGTCTTTTTTTTTAAAGTGACAAAATCTAGTGAGCAAGGAGTCCGAACATTTTTTTTTAAATGATGCATCCTCCGAAAAGGTATTGACCATTTGGCTCGAATTTCTAGGATAGTTTCTGTTTGTTGCATTCGGACAGCTAGGGAAAAGGGCTGTAAAATGGTTGAGATGTCCCTCATTAAAACCGGGCAGTAAAATTTCATACTTTGCTCTGTCCGTGTTTATCGTTTGCTGCCAAAACACACAAGAGTCTCACAGCCTTTTGCTCCTGGTGCCGCCACCCCTGTCTTAGTCTTTATTCTCGCAAGCCACAGATTAAGCTGCTCCTTAGAATGACTCCCTTTGAATAAACACATTTTGTAAACAGTTCCACTGATATCACAGATTGGAGAAAAGAGGCCAACGCTTATTCACGAGGAAGTCAGGAATGACGACAGCCACACAGCCTTGTGCATGCTGCTTTGAGTCCTACCATTTGCACTGGTACATTCCTGAAATTAAAGCTACAGAGGTCAGTTCTCCTGAAGAAAATGGTTGCTTTGGAGCATGGCTCAGCTCACAAATCTCCAGGAATCTCCCAAACTGGAGTTGGCAACACTAGGCTGTGCCCACACCAGTTAATACCTTCAGGGGTAAAGAAGAGCAAAGCTTTCTGCTTTGCCCCAGTACAGACCCGTGCTGCTGTTTCTCAAGGCCAGACCTCAGGAGGGGGGGGGGAGGGAGGTGGGGGGACATTCTGCCCAGAGCAGGGAACTTTCAGCTGGGGGGGTGACTTGTAGGCGTCTGGGTTCGTCCACCCTGAAGCCTTTGTGCCCCCCTTTACTCGGGCCTCCCTTTGCTGACAGGTTAAAGATTCAAGGGATCGCATAGTGACTTTTCCCACATCCGAAATCAGTTCCGCTCAGTTTTATGCCACCCTTTCTGCGTGGTTCCTCCTCTTCTCCGTGGTTCTCCCCACACACCCCTTTGGTGGATGAAGAGGCTCAGAGCAGAGACAGAGGGGCTCCAGGGGTCTCCTTCCTGCCTTCAAGGGCAATGCTTCAACTGACTTCCTTTTTAGCCAACTTCACTGTCAGCCTGGAGAGATCGTAACCCTTGGGGAGCAAACCCTCTGCGTTCTGCGGAGGCCAATCTGCCTGGTGGGATCCTCGGGCTTCTATAGTCATGCGGGTTGGCCTCCACCAGGGCCAGGGCTTTCCATTTGCCCTGGCCCCTGCCTGGTCAGGAATGCTCTCCCTCCAGCTGTCCGGGCCCTGCGGGACCTCAATGAGTCTCGCAGGGAGCCTGTGGGTGACTGAGCTTTTCCACCGGGCCTTTAGGGGAGATAGCCAGCTAGCTGCTGAAGTGTAGGGTGCCCTCAACAAACATGCTGAGAAAACACTCTAGGACTCCAATTCTCCTGTCCCTCTCCTAAGAGTGAGGTTTTAGCATAGTTGGATGCCATCTATTTTTTAAACTTAAATAAGGTTTGATATTTGAATGCTGCATTTTAAAGTCTTAATTTATTTTTTATCTTTGTTTTATTGTCTGTTTGTTGGAAGTGTTGTATTATCACTCTAGGATCTGGGAGGGCGGTATAAAAATGCAATAATAAACAAACAAACAAACAAACAAACAAACAAACAAACAAACAAACAAACAGAGGGGGCTGCTTTCTGAAAATGGAAAGATCGAAATATTCCATGGTCAATGTATTGTCGAGGGCTTTCACGGCTGGAATCACTGGAGCATTGTGTGGTTTCTGGGCTGTATGGCCGTGTTCCAGTAGCATTTTCTCCTGATGTATCACCTGCATCTGTGGCTGGCATCTTCAGAGGATCTGATGGCAGTAAAGCAAGTGGAGTATATATATATATAGGGAATGTCCACAGGTATATATACTCCGCCTACTGCAGGCGAAACATCAAGAGAAAATGCTACTGGAACATGGCCATACAGCCTGGAAACCCCACAACACTCCAGTGATTCCATAAATTCCATAAATCATTAAAGAAAAAAAATGCACATAAATATATGGGGGGAGCGCTATTTTCTACTTTTGCCCCCCTTCAAAAAATGTAGATCTGGCCCTGCTGTTTCCGCACGCACAATCCGCATGCACAAAGCGCAGCATGTGAAGTTCTTCCAAATAAGCACTCAGTTTCGCCGTGTTAAAGCAGCAGGCGGGTCTGCTTACTTGCAAGCGAGAAATCTGATGGGCCAGAGAGCTGCAGCTTGAGGCCTGTGATCCTCTTTGGTTTTCCACCTTGTGTTGCGCTCTTGAGTGCTGTGCTCTACCAATAAAGAGGCTTACACAACCACCCTGTTTACAATTATTCAACAGAAACAATGGATGTAGGGTGAGGGGGGTGGAGTTGGAAGGAAAGCAAACATTGCTGCTCTCCATATGCGCCTCACTGGAAGCCCCCTTCATCTTCATCTCTGGTGATAAACATCTCTGTTTTCTGTGCTGAGCCAAGAGATGAAGACTATCTTCAAAGCCATCAGCCGGCACGTCTGGAATCTTTACCCCCGTGGCTCCAGTGGCCCCTAAAAGCCTGCACCTGCTTCACAACTTCATACTCCGGTGGTTCCTCCCAACAAAGTTCACCCCCTCCCGCTTTTACATCTGACCTAAGTTAGCATTTACAGATGTTATTACTTGGAACTGTAGGGCCCCTTTCCTGATCTCAGTTTATGACGCCCCAATTTGATCCCCAGCCTCCTGTTAGTTGGGCCTAAAGGGTACCCCCCCCCCCCCGTCCGTGAAAATATGGGCCAGGTTTCTCCCACTGCTTGGATACCCCCACAACACTTTTGTAGGCTTCTCTCTATTGGACTTCTACCTTATGGGCTCCCTGCAATCTTCAGCCTCTCACCCACATCGGATCAGATAGCATTACTCCCTTTCCCACCCCTGTCCTTGCCTCTCTCCTTCTCATTCTTCCCCCCTGTTCTCTGTTGTATATGTGGGAGTGCTTAAGGAATCAGTTTTCAGGTGCTTAGTGTAGTTTTTGTACATATCTATTTCTTTTTTTACTTTTCTGTCCAATAAAGGTACAATTGCAATCACCTTCACCACACCAATGCGGTGTAGTGGTTAAGAGCAGGTAGATTCTAACCTGGAGAACCGGGTTTGGTTCCCCACTCCTCCACCTGAGTGGCAGAGTCTTATCAGGTGAAACAGATATGTTTCCACATGCCTACATTCCTGCTGGGTGACCCTGGGCTAGTCTCAGTTCTCTCAGAACTCTCTCAGCCCCACCCTACCTCACAAGGTGTCTGTTGTGGGGAGAAGAAGGGAAAGGAGCTTGTAAGCCACCTTGAGTCTCCTTACAGGAGAGAATGATGGGATATAAATCCAAACTCTTCTTCTTCTTCTCTTGCTTTATAATTTTATTTTGGGATACCTCTACTGAGATCCACCCTGGAACACATGAACTAGAACAGTGGTGGCGAACCTTTGGCACTCCAGATGTTATGGACTACAATTCCCATCAGCCCCTGCCAGCATGGCCAATTTGCCATGCTGGCAGGGGCTGGTGGGAATTGTAGTCCATAACATCTGGAGTGCCAAAGGTTCGCCACCACAGAACTAGAAGGTATTGCATTATTCCTTTCTGGAACTCTTTTTAGCTCATTGCTCTGGGTCCAGTTTGGAGTAACAGAACCTGCTCTGTATGTTCAATAAACTGAGTGAAACACATTTCACCTGTTTATTGTGTCAGTGGGAGCAGCACTCTGCACAGGTGGTTTTCTGAGATGGGTATGATGCCAGCTGTGATGGTCGACACTCCAGTAATGTGGCAGGCTGGTGAGGTTTGCATGGAGACAGACATGCTGAGGCATATTAACTGCACGCATAATCTCATCAGGGCAAATGAAGCCAAAGAAAACCCTGTTTGAGGATTAAGGCCTTTCCTCTGTACTGTTGAAAAGCTGGAAATGTTAACAAGGACCCCACAGGTAGCCGGCCTCTCACTTCCAACACAGTTTCAAATTCCAGGTGGTATTTATTATTCTTGGGCTTCCTGCATCTTTAGATCATCTCAGCGCACTTGAAAATTCTCTGTATCCCAATCCTGTTCAGAGATTAAACCATGGTTTTGCAAGAAATACCGGCTTGGGCCATAAAAGTCTATTTGTGTATTTGTATTTTTATCCCACCCGATACCCAAAGGTCTCAGGGTGAGTTACAACATTAAGACTCATAAAAGTCATAAATCTGATAACCTGAAAACAATGACAGCCTATAACGATAAAACTTGTTTAAAAATCATAAAACCTATTTAAATTCAAAGAACATGTTAAAAAAAACTTATATTACCGGAAGGGAAAAACCACCCTTTCAGCCAAAGGCCAGGGCAAATTTGTGCGTCTTTACCAATTTTCTAAACGCATATAAAGAAGATGCTTGACAGCCTCAGTGGGGGGAGGGGGAAGGGATCATTCCACAATCTCGGGGTCACCACTGAAAAGGTCCTACCTCGGGTCTCCCAACTTTTTTACTACTGAAGGTGGTGGTACCCAGTGGTAGGATTCAAATAATTTAACAACCAGTTCTGGTGCTGGGATTCAAATAATGTAAGAAGGTTGTTTACAAGCACCATTTAAACAACCGGTTCTGCCAAAGTGGTGCGAACCTGCTGAATCCCACCATTGGTGGTACCCCAAAAAGGGTTCTCTTCTTAATCTGTCCAGGTTGATCAATGCCTTGAAAGTCTCCCATCCAATTACTAACCAGAGAGGACCCTGCTTAGCTTCTGAGATTGGACAAGATTAGGCTAGCCTGGGCCACCCAAGTCAGGGCTCACCTTCCACACAGGATCTTGACAGTCCTCCTCTTGTCTGATCTGAAGATGAATGAATGATAAATCTGGCAAAAGTAGGCTTTATCAAGCAATCACAAATGCATGTATTTCTTGCTGAACAAGTATAAACAAACTACAACTATGTCCAGAACTACTGATGGTTACAGCCCTGTCTGTTCTGTACCACTTCAAACAACAAGGGAAGATTCATACGATGAATATTTCCCACCCCATTATCAAAAAATCCTTACTTTTGGAAAGCTAGCATAGTTGAGGCAAGAGATTAGATCCAGCTACTATTAGATATCTATTATTTATAGTTTATGTTTTAATTTATATTTTATATGATCGAGCCTTTGAACATGCAATACAGCATGTATTCTGAAATTCTACAAACCAGAAACAGCTGTTCCCCATTGTGTCATTAGCTCTGGAAAAAACAGCCTATTGATTTCCATTGGAGAGCTAATTGCTGTGCTGATTAGCATTTTTGGCTATGATTACAGAAGCAGAAATTCAAATACCTGCTTGCCATGAAATTCACTAGGCAAAGTTGGGCTGTCCCAGTGAGGGGGAAAACTGGAAGAGAAGAAAACTATGTAGAGTTGTCTTGAGTCTCTTGAAAGAAGAATAGGGCAAGAATGGGGTAAGCAGGACTAATGCTTACTGGATCAACAATGGCATAGATAAAGACAGAAAACTGTCACAAGTATTGTCTCCGATGTAAAATCTGTAACTTAGGAAACCTTCCTTTAGGCAGTCACCCTTTGAGTACCAGTGATATGAACCAATGATCATTTTCCTTTGAGAAACACACATGCTCACACACGAATAGATTGGGTCATAGTCATGCAGTTCTGATGTAACTGTTTTCCAGACAGATAAAAGTCATTCTGTGGGATCAAATGCTTTTCCGATCTATTCCGATCTATTAAAATAACCAAGGACTATTGTAACTTGTTAACCAATAAAATGAAGAGCTAATCTCGATGCTAACCATGCAATTGCTCTGAGTTTCCAACAGAATGCTATAACATCTACTAATACCATGTAAAGCTGCATAGTCACTTCATGAGTTCCCTTGCTTCCACTAGCCTCACCTTTGTTATGAAACAGAGATGGGAAAATTATGAATGGGATGTTGCCACACAATACGAATAACAGGGGCCACTTCCGCACATGCAGAATAATGGACTTTCAATCCACTTTCAGTGCACCTTGAAGCTGGATTTTACTGTGCGGAATAGCAAAATCTACTTGCAAACAATAATGAAAGTGGATTGAAAGTGCATTATTCTTCATGTGCGGAAGGGACCATATATAGTAACTTCTCATTTCCAATAGTATTCACTCTTCTCAGCATTTTAGCTGTGGTCTTATAGTCCCATTACGTGATCCATTTGTTGTCTTTTTATTTTATGTTTGCAGGACAGTTGTGAATATTACAAACACAGACATTTTTATGTTTTATCTCGGTTACACATTTTCAATATTTTCCCTATTTACTTGGTGAGTTTTCAGCTGGGGCGTTTTTGACCTAGAGGACAGGTTTCTAGCAAAACTTGAACCTCAGAATAAGACATACCAGAAAGATATTGCAATATAAATTACAATGCATATGTCTGAGGCTACATTTCTTTTTATCAAGGAGAGCAGCAGCCCTTAACTGCATTCCACAGAAACACCTCCGCTGTGGCCTCTCCTTCCCTTAAAACGAGGAGATAAAAAGGGGATGGAGACGAAAATTAAAACCAGACCCTTAGATGCAAAGAAACAACTGGAATATTGTTCTCTGGTGGATGCTGACAGCAATATTGTGCCTTCCCTGCATGTGTGCGATTCCTGTTGCCAGAACATCCTGCACAGAAAAGAGAAGGTTTGGATGGTGACCCAAGAGTTTTTGATGTGGAACAAAAGCCAAGGCTAACAATGAAGTCCACTGGAGTTCTTGGCATACGGGGCAAACAGTGTGTCAAGCTGAGAGCGCAGCAGAATGACAATGTTATCTTCCTATCTCGAATTAAGTTTCATTACAAACAAATGCAAAAAAGGGCCTGTAAAACTAGATCATCCTCCAAATCAGCATTTTTGGAAATAAGTTACTTAAGACAACTGCACAGTGACGCTGAAAAAATTTAGTCTATATTGAAAAGCTGCCATTGAATTACACTCTATTATTTTTTTATTACCTACATGGTACTTCTAGTGGGGCAATGTCCTTCGCACACATTTTCTTATTCACCTTCATAGAAACTTTCTTGTTTCGCTTATCATGTATCTAATAACCATGGTAGCTCCACCATGTGGATTAAAAAATCTATGCAAGGGGGCCACTATATTTCTGCAAATCTTGGGGAACCCCAAGTTTGTAGGAAAGTATTAATAAGGGTGGAGGGGGTAGATATTGTTGTGAGATCTCTTTGCTTTTTAAACTATCTCCAGGGATCTTGAACTATTTTGGGCTGCCCAGAAAACCACAAACACCACTGGCAATGTGGTGGTAGCCTGGGCAATCTACTATGGCTACAAGAGAATGAATTACAGTAGACTTTGGTTTTCATTTATTCCCAATTTCATTTATTCCTCTACAGCCTAACATGAGAGCAGGAAGCAGAGAACATGGGTCTTTTCTCATCTCTGCAAAGGGTGCAATAGAAGCTTCTCTCATCCCATTCTCACTGACCTTTTGTTTTGGGGCAGATGACAATTCCACTTGATATATCACGTGAAGGGAAAAGACAGCAGTCTGGTCCACACAGCACAAATAAGATGTCCTGAAGATTTTAGATAAAAGGTATCTCGGGAGGAATTCTGTACAGCGTTTTTCCTAAGACATCTTCAGGATGCCTTATTTCTGCTCAAGGCGTCTTTTTTGGAGTACACTTTGAAGTGCACCCAGAGGTGCAGCTGGGCCAGAGTGAGCCCGGTGCGCACTCCGGCTTTTTTGCCTCCCCCGTGGCGGCGCCCCCCCCACTCCTATTTACTTTAGAAAACCAAGCAGGCTGGAGAACAGGCCTTCTTGTTCTGGTGGGAACTACATTTCCCAGGGTCCCCTTTTCCCCCCTAAGTCGTCTCCTGCCTGGTGGTGCGGAATGCAGAACTCAGGAGGCATTTTATGTTTCCTGCCTGACCATTTTGCTCCCTGGTCAGTTTCACACTCAGCTTGTGCCCGACATTTTGCACATTTGCTCTGCAGGCTCCGATCCAGGGTGCCTTTCCAGCCCCAAAAGTGCATAGTTGCACTCAGCTTGTCCTGCCGATTCCAGCAATATATAGTTTTCCTATATTTAAAAAAAAAATTCACTGAGCCTATTCAAGGGACCTTACGCATTCAAATACATTTTAAAAAGCAAATTAATTATTATTTTACAGAAATGAATCTTGTTTTCTTGTAATCTCTGCTTATTTTTCTCTGACATATTTCCATGTGAAGATCACAGTTGATCTGGACACAATAATATATAATGATTAATATGATGCATAATTTTAATATATTTTCACAAAAAAAATTCAAAAAATAATTTCAAAACCCAATTCTTTTTATTTTGTTTGTAACCGATGCTTATAATCCTCTATCTGATATTTAGATTGCTATTTCCATACATTGATGATATGCAGTCCGAGTATAATAAAAAATTACAGTCACGCTGTATAATTAATCTAATGCATTGTACAACATTTATATAAAGCATATTTCTATCCCCACATACCTTATCTAGGAACCAGCAATCTAAAGACACAATAGTCTTCTCAATTATATAGTTCCTCAGATTTGGTACCTTACGGCTTCCATTCTTATGGGTATGTTATAGCTGAAGGCAATCTAAATTAAACTTGTCAGATCTAATTGAGCATTTAGCCTTCCAAGGGCAACTGTTTTCAATTCCTGTATGTAATAAGCTGCTGTCTGTAATGATGTGTGTTGTAAGTTTTTTCTATTATAAGCCCATAGTTCTATTTTTTTAAATAATGAAGAACCGGAATTCTTCCGCTTTGTGCTGGTATTGCAAGAAATATTCCACCAGAGATGCATCTTCAGATTGGTTCTTTAATTCTTGATTTACGGTCCGTAATTCTTATTTTGGTTTGTCTAGAACAGTCTTTCCTGACATCTGACACCTTCTTCCTGTTTACCTGATAGCCTGGCCCATATGGCTCAGCTGCAGCTACAGCTGGCAGCTCCTATTACTGTATTACTATTTGACTTGTGGAAACATGAATGGGAACATAAGAAGGCTTTCAATTATCATGCATCACATTGATTCCCAAGACTGGACATGCAATTAAGTTGTTCGAAGTGATCAAGCCCGTGACACTGAGGGTGAAACGGGTCCCATATCCGGAATCCCCCATCTTCATTGTTCATGCGTGACTCTCACATGTTACCAATCACTGAACCTGCCAGCAATTACAAGAGGACCCTGTTCTATGGGACGCTACTTAAGTACCATATGGAATCTTTTGGACTTAAAACCAGTTGAATTACCATTGATTCTGTTATGGAATTTTGATAAGTTAGACTAATGCACCTGTTGATGCACTTTGGGGGGGGGTTTGTGTGATATACACATTTTTGTTTCGTGCAGAGCCGTAGCTGGGCAAAACTTTGCCTGGGGTGGACTCCACAGTTTCCACCCCCCATGGGCCCCTCCTCCCATCACTGCTCCCCCACCTACCCTTTTCTGCTGTCTGAAAACAGCTTTTCTGCTGCTGAAAACAGCTTGAGTTAATGGCCCGGCAAAGCAGCTGGTTGGAGGAAAACAGCCTCATTGCTCTGGACTAGGCTGAGTACCATGGCGAGGCCAGGAGCCCAGTGAGGCTTGGGGGAAAGGGGTCGGGGCCAATTTTCCACCCCCACGGCGCACGTCTGGTGAACGGCGCACCCCTGCCCCCTTATAGTTATGCCTCTAGTTTTGTTTTTCACTTTAAATGTAACACATTCTGCATTCTTGTATTTTTGTTTTTGCCTTGTTGTAGTAGGTTCTCCTTTGTTCCTTCTTGTAGCTCCTTAAAGTAGCCAGAAGAAGAAGAAGAAGAAGAAGAAGAAGAAGAAGAAGAAGAAGAAGAAGAAGAAGAAGAGGAGGAGGAGGAGGAGGAGGAGGAGGAGGAGGAGGAGCAGGAGTTTGGATTTATATCCCCCCTTTCTCTCCTGTAGGAGACTCAAAGGGGCTTACAATCTCCTTGCCCTCCCCCCCTCACAACAAACACCCTGTGAGGTAGGTGGGGCTGAGAGAGCTCCGAGAAGCTGTGACTCGCCCAAGGTCACCCAGCTGGCGTGTGTGGGAGTGTACAGGCTAATCTGAATTCCCCACATAAGCCTCCACAGCTCAGGTGGCAGACCGGAGAATCAAACCCGGTTCCTCCAGATTAGATACACGAGCTCTTAACCTCCTACGCCACTTGGTGGTATATAGGAGCGATCCATAGTCTGACCTGGCAATGCCAGCCCTTTTGCTAGCATTACCAACCCGCAGGTGGCACATGGAGATCTCCCACTATGACAATTGATCTCTTGGTGACCAAGATCATCTCCCCTGGAGAAAGAGGCTGCTGTGCACAGTGGACTCTATAGCATCATTCCCTGATAAAATCCCTCCCCTCCCTAAGCTCCTCCTTCTCCAGGCTCCACCCCCTAAATCTCCAGGTACTTTCCAACCCAGAGCTGGCAATCTCTTTCCATTGGGTTGGCTGTAGGAATGGTCGGTAGCTCGGAAGTTGGGCCCAGGATCATGCAGTTATTTTGATACAAATTTGGGAGTCAGTAGGTATGGAAGCCTATGAGTATCCAGATGTTCATGGATGACAATTCCCATCAGCCCCAATTGGCCATGCTGGCAGGGGCTGATGGGAATTGTAGTCCATGAACATCTGGAGTGCCATAGGTTCACCACCACGGGCCTAGGTAAAATTCAGGTCCAATGACAGACAGGAAAAAGTGTACTACACCAAAGGATACAAATCTAAAATCCAAGGTGGCAAAAACATAGCTATTACGAATTTTTTTACCCAAAGATCTCTGCCTTACCCCTTCCCCAGAAGCCCTTTACGATCTCCAGGAAAAAAAAAACACCACTGCAAATAAGTAGCTTTCGAGGTACGGGGGCATTATGAAACATTTGATTAACATCATCTGTTCTGAATAACCTTTCTTTCTTGGCAGCGGAAACTTTGCAAAAGAAACAAAAGAGACTCTTCGTTCCTTGTCTTATTAGTGAAAGTGCTTGATGATGAAAAATGTCATCCACCTAATAGGGGAGCTGGAGATGCCAAACAACCTGTGGAAGTTTGACAAGACAGCGCTCTGAAGCCAGGGTAAGAACTGCAGGACGGAAAAGTAAACTAGGAAAGGAAAAAAAAAAGGAAAGAAGGGATTGGGTCATTGTGAAATGTAATCTTTGTACTATAAAAGTGATGGAAAAATGGGAAAGGTTGCCTAAGAGTGGTTGTAATCTTAATGGCAGGTTAGACAAATATTTGGTCAGATACTTGATACTGGAGGTACAACGAGAGTCACAAATCTCAGAAAGTATTTCTTCCTTGTCTGCTTCGACCCCTCTGGCAGGAGCTTGTCCTTTTCTTATGACAGATGCCCTTGCACTGCACACGAAAGAGCTAGGAAGAATGTTTACCCACCGAGTGGAAAAAAAAAAGGTAAGTAAGGGCACCACAGAGAACGTTCAAGCACTGAAAGATCTCTAGGAGCAGCAGTGGCATAGGAGGTTGAGAGCTCGTGTATCTAATCTGGAGGAACCAGGTTTGATTCCCAGCTCTGCCGCCTGAGCTGTGGAGGCTAATCTGGGGAATTCAGATTAGCCTGTGCACTCCCACACACGCCAGCTGGGTGACCTTGGGCGAGTCACAGCTTTTCGGAGCTCTCTCAGCCCCACCCACCTCACAGGGTGTTTGTTGTGAGGGGGGAAGGAGATTGTAAACCCCTTTGAGTCTCCTGCAGGAGAGAAAGGGGGGATATAAATCCAAACTCCTCCTCCTCCTCCTCCTCCTCCTCCTCCTCCTCTTCTTCTTCTTCTTCTTCTTCTTCTTCTTCGGATAACCTACAAGAGTGGACTTGCGAGTAGAGGTCATACATCATGGGACTAACCATGCAATTCAGATTTATATATATATATATATATAATGAACTGCAAGTATTGAGGCCATGGAATCATTCACTGACAACATTATCCTGATAAATCCCTGCAGAGCTTTTTTGTCCCTCTCAGTGGCATATTTCCAAAGCTTCTCCTTTCTGAATTCACCCTCTGGAAACCTCCAAAACAACAATAACATTATACTCAACTATTTGCTTTCAGCTTTCTCTGATTCTCCATAATAGACTTGCAGGTCTCCTCCTTAGCAGGACAGCTCCATCAATGGTTCCTTAGTCTTAGGTTTTCACAGCAGTTGCTTTGGAAGTAAAAATGTCAAGTGTGCAAGAACTGAGAAGAAAACCCAGCATGGGGTAGGCAGTTGGTCAACTAGATAGGGCTGTACGGTTAGAGGCTTCTTCATAGAATCATTGAGTTGGAAGAGACCCCAAGGGCCATCAAGTCCAACCCCCTGTAGTGCAGGAACACAGAATTAAAGCACTCCTGACTGATGGCCATCCAGCCTCCGATTTAAAAAAACCCTCCCAAAAAACCTGCACCACACTCCGAGGCAGTGTATTCCACTATTGAACAGTCCTTACTGTCAGGAAGTTTTTCCTGATATTTAGGTGGAATCTCTTTTCCTTCACCTTGAACCCATGACTCCTGGTCCTAGTCTCTGGAGCAGCAGAAAACAAGCTTGCTCCGTCTTCGATATGGCATCCCTTCAAATATCTAAACATGGCTATCATGTCACCTCTTAACCTTCTCTTCACCAAACATCCCCAGCTCCCTAAGTCTCCCCTCGTAGGACATGGATTCCATCCTCTTGTATCACCTCTTTCTTTCCTCCTACTGATACACTCGTGTCTCCTCTGACACGTTAGGCCAATAAGTGTTTTCAAACCACTTTCTAAATTGTTTGTAAGTGATTTTGCTATTCCTACATGTCAAAGAGCACTGAAAGCAGTTTGAAAGTGCATTATTCTGCATGTGCGGAATGAGCCTCAGTTTAATAACCATCTAGTATAAAAGTAGAAGCACCAAACAAATTAAAAATAGCAAAGCGTTAACGGCACTGATGAAATAGAGGCGTTGGAACAGATAACAGCGCAGCAAAATTCACTTCAAAACGCCTTATCTTGTATCAAGCATCAGGAGGATGGAGGAGGTCAGAGAAATTAATCGGAAGATTGTTTTCATGAAATAGTCCTGGCAAGAAGTCATGAGAAAAAAAACCATCCTATATATGAAAGTTCCCTGAGCCTTGTCCCAGTACAGGGGTAAGCATATAGTAGGGTTCTGTGCTAAAGATCTAAGTGTCAAATGCGGAAGATTGGAAGGGCACTGATAGAAATGGTCCTTCAGGATCTCATCCCATTGCCATTTAGACAGCTTTTTTAGAACCATGCCCAGGAAACAAAATGGAGTTTTCACATTAGAATGGGGATTATCGAGTATGTGTGTTGGATTTCTCTAAAGGCTGTCTCCACAGTAGGATGTTCACTCCTTCCTTGATTTTTGCCTTCGCTTTCACACGAGCCTGTTCAGTGGGAAACCGCCACATGCCAGCAAGGTTCTCGTTTGCCACAACAGATGGGAGAAGTTAGCTGCATAGGAAATGTGCAAGCTGTCTGTGTGGCAGGGTACAGCTGCATCTTGTCTCTGAGCAACGATAAGGCGGGAGTTATGATTTCATGCCAGAACATGCAAAGAACTCATATCAGCAAACTGAAAATGAACGAAAATCCCCCCTCAATCTTCTTCTCCTGATAGTCTGATTAATCAAGTGTTACTGTCAGATATTTTGCTAATTGTTTCCAAAAGGATATATCTACAAAGCTGGCACAAGAAAGAACTTAAGGATGTAACTTAAAGAAAGAACTTAAGGATGTAACTTAAAGTATGTCACGCAGTGGCGTAGGAGGTTAAGAGCTTGTGTATCTAATCTGGAGGAACCGGGTTTGATTCCCAGCTCTGCTGCCTGAGCTGTGGAGGCTTATCTGGGGAATTCAGATTAGCCTATGCCCTCCCACACACGCCAGCTGGGTGACCTTGGGCTAGTCACAGCTTTTTGGAGCTCTCTCAGCCCCACCTACCTCACAGGGTGTTTGTTGTGAAGGGGGAAGGGCAAGGAGATTGTAAGCCCCTTTGAGTCTCCTGCAGGAGAGAAAGGGGGGGGGGGGATATAAATCCATCAGGCATAATTAACCATCCGGTGGTAGCCAGTTGCATTTCAGAACTAGAAGCCCTAACTATAGTGTTTCTAAGTTCCAAAACAGAGACCAGACGAATAAATCAAACAGTTTTAACCAAAGGAGCAACTCCAACAGGTTTATGCAAGCACCTTCAACTTGCTAAACTGTCTACTTGAGCATGTGACCTTAGGAAAGCTCTTTAAATTTACACACTAGACTAATATAAGGGAATATCTTGAAAGTATAAGTTTTGTCACAATACTAGCTGTGGGTGGTCTATAAATACTTATATAAATAAGAAAATAGTAGGATTGCCAATGCCAGGTTCAGAAAGGCCTGGAGATTTAAGCCTGGAGCCTGGGAGAGTGGGGTTCAGGGAGGAAGGGACTTCAGTAGGTTATAATGCCATGCAAAGCAGCCATTTTCTCCAGGAATAATATTTTACATACACACACACACACACACACACACACATTAAGGTGACCTTTGTAAACTGGAATGGGGTAGGTGGCTGCGCACGCGCGCAGGCGCACACAGCTGCAGGAGCGCACTGCCTTCTGTCACAGGGCGGGAAACGGCAGTGCCCCAGAAGGCCGTGCTCCTGTGGCTGTGCGCCCGGGAGGCTGCCGCACTGCCTTGCGCCCCAGAAGGCAGTGCGGCAGCCTCCCAAAAATTGGGACAATGGAAATAATCCGCGGGACAAATTGTGTGAAGGCGGGACTGTCCCGCCAAAAGCGGGACATCTGGTCAGCCTAACATACTTACATACATACATACATACATACATACATACATACATACATACATACATAATAAGCCAGTGGCGTAGTGCCAAGAGGGTGGGGGGTACATGATGCACAGGGCGCGTGCCAGTGCAAGGGCTTGGCAGGGGCGTTCCAGGGTGGGCAGGGGCGTGGCAGGGGTGCAGGACCCACGCGTGCCCTGGGCGCAGTTCCCCCTCGCTCCAGCCCTGTAATAAGCTATTAATGTAGTCAAGAGATCAGAGCTAATTTTGGGAGATCTCCAGTCCCTTAGCAAAGAGGGCATGAGGAACAGCTCGAGCAGTTAGCCCTAAAGCCTTCAGAGTGTAAGAAGACCCCCTGTGGATCAGACTAACAGTCTAGTCTACCATTTCCCATCATGTCCATAGTTAAGGACAGCCTTCTCCCACAGGATCTTATCCCTTTAACCCAGTTTCTTCAGAGGCCTTGCCGTCTGGATGGGCCTGCTCGGTTGTGGCACCAAATCTTTGGAATTCCCTCCCCAGGAGATTATAATCCCGTCCAAAGGTGGGGGTGGTGGATGTTTCTTTGGAGTGGGCAGGGTGGGCAACCTGGAACCCAGAAGAGCAGAAGGTGCTCTGCCCTGAATTGGTGTCTTATTGGACGCCAGCACGAGCGGGGGGGGGGGGGCAGGGCGTTCCCGGGGGCTTTCAGGCTGCAGGCACCATAGCTAGCACCCCAGACTTATACAACCCAAAAAGGCGGCATAAGTCCATTTAGCCCCACCAAGGGATTTCGGCCAGCCAGGGAGGTTTGTTGTTGTTCCTGCCTCTCCGTGCTAGCTGAAAGCCCTCTGGAGGTGGCAAGGCAATGCAGTAGTAGCATCACATCCCAGCTCCTCTGCCTCTGGTTGGGGCTGTTGTTTGTCTCCCTCTATCGCTGTCTTCTGCCGGTGAATGAGGACTTTTTTGTTCTGTCTGGCATACACTCAATAAGAAGAAGAAGAGTTTGGATTTATATCCCCCCTTTCTCTCCTGCAGGAGACTCAAAGGGGCTTACAATCCCCTTGCCCTTCCCTCTTCACAACAAACACCCTGTGAGGTGGGTGGGGCTGAGAGAAGTCTGAAGCTGTGACTCCTCAGCCTAAGGTCACCCAGTTGGCGTGGAGTGCAAGAGTTAATTCACTCTTAGATAAGCCTCCACAGCTCAGGCGGCAGAGCGGGGAATCAAACCCGGTTCCTCAAGATTAGATACACAAGCTCTTAACCTCCTACGCCACTGCTGCTCCTTTTATTTGCTTCCTCCCTGGTTTTGGTGTTAGATGTTTTTTATTGTAAATGTTTTTAATGTCAAAATGTTCCAATGTTTGATGATGTTGACCGCCTTGGGATCCCATTTGATTGGAAAGGCAGCCCAGACACATGTCGCATAAAATAAATAAGCAGGCAAAATCATGTTCTGAAGACCTGGTATAGTTGGCTCAAATTAGTCCTCCAACATGTTAAACACAGAGGTTTATTGCCTATGGATATGCAGGTTTCATTTAGCCAAGATGGCTAAAATCCAATGAAATGGCCTTTTATCCCATAAGTAAAAGGCAGTGTGTGTGTGTGTGTAAGGCAAGTATGTAAAAAGTGCAAAAAAGGCAGGTGTGTGTGTGTGTGTGTGAGAGAGAGAGAGAGAGAGAGAGAGAGAGAGAGAGAGAGTGTATAAAGTGCCACCAAGTCACAATTGACTTCTGGCAACCCCAGCAAGGGGCTTTAAGGCAAGTGAGAAGAAGAGTGGTTTGCCATTGCCTTCCTCTGCAGTCTACCTTGGTGATCTCTCTTCCAAATACTGACCCTGCTTAGGGTTTTCCGGGCTGTGTGGCCGTGGTCTGGTGGATTTTGTTCCAAACATTTCACCTGCATCTGTGGCTGGCATCTTCAGAGGTGTATCACAGGGGGAAGTCTGTTACACATTGTGTGACCACGGCCACACAGCCCGGAAAACCCACCAGAACCAGTTGAATCTGGCCGTGAAAGCCTTTGACAATACATTGACCTTGCTTAGTTTCCAAGATCTGATGAATTCATCATGCCATCTTCCCTCCCTGTGAATTTGTCTAATCTCTTTTAAAACTACTGGCTTGAGATACATTCATGGAACAAACCTCACAGAGCAGAACTTTCTTGCTGTATCCTCCGGCTATAGCCAACAGAGTTCTACTGAAATGTTGTTCACCAGTGGGGGCAAAACAGGAGTCTGCGGTGGGAATGGGAATGAGCAGAAATTACTATCCCCTCTTCCAAAGGCAGAAGTGTCCCAAATGTTATGTTTAAATATAAACTATCTAGGCCGTAAAGATATTTCATAGCAATGAAGTCCAATAGGTATAAATTTCATAAGAGAAATAACGATTTGTTATTGCTTCATGGGGATATGTTTAATATATCTGCACAGTGGAGGCTTACAGAGTTTTATAAGCAACTTAAGTTCCCCAAGGAATTTACAATCTGTATTCTTTTTTACAATTTGTGAAGATAAAATAGGATGAAACAGAGAGAGCTGAGAAAGTCAGACGGCAAGAGAAAGATTAAAATAAATGCACAGTAACATATATGTGAGATATTTGTTTGCTAGATTCACAGTAAGAAACCAAACAATAATGTCTGTAACGTATGAAGCAGGTTAACAAGCGGACGCGTCACAAACTAAATGGGTGAAGAATCAATTTATCCAATTATAAATCCAAACAACAAATTCATAGACAACAATTATGCGTCCGGTTTATATAGCATGAAATAATCAGTTTATAAATTCAATAGTCCATAAATCAAGTTCATCAAAATATATTGTCCAAATCGTCAATATCTTTTATATTGTATATCTGTGCATTTTCATGATAATAGTCCATTTCATCAATGTCTCATAAAGAATTATCATTCTCCATATTATAAATACTTCCCAAACGACTCGTGTGTTTCAAAGTGCGTTTTCGCTGTAGTGTTCCTCAGGAGAAGCAATTTTTTCAAAGCAAATATTCATTCATTCAGTTGCCATGTACAGGTCTCTGTCTCTCCTCAGAGCTGACTCCAAACCTAATATGGCTACATTCACTCTACAAACGCTACGGAGGATCCCAGGAATATAATGTCTGCAAATTACCAACAGCTGCCTCAGACATTTGTTTGCTAAATTCACAGTAACATATACTTGAGGTATTTGTTTGCTAGATTTACTTCCTGATCCATCTTCGGGGCTCAGAGCAGCTTCCAATTATTTTTCTCAATATGGTGACAGTTGAAATTACTGTTAATGTTTAAGGCAAAGGTCTTACATATGACTGGGGGTTTGAGACAAGAAACATAGGGGGAGGGGGTGTCCCAAATGAGCCACTATTAATTATTCTTATGTGGTTGACTCTATTTTTAGGGACTTTTTCTTTTACAGTTCTTGGTATTGTTGAAAAAGTAGGGAATTTGGTTTCCCAGTGAAACAGGCTTAATATATTCAGAAATCCTGTTCAATACCTACGAACTGTTGATGTTTACAATTATTGATCCACTCACATAATATCCATACCTAAGTTGAAGATTGTTTTTTTTTAATATGATATTTATTGGATTATTTATTTCTATATTAATTGGAATATTTATCGGATGATCACTACTTTGTGAGTTTACCTTTAGAATGTGCAGCTACTTTTGAGGCAGCTAAGATTATGTTTCTTACTGTCTGATGCATTTTGTCTCTGACTTGGTACTTTCTGTTTATATTTAATTATAGTTCACTCTATGATTATTTGTAGCCTTAGGTATAGTGTTTTGTTCTGTTAGTTTGCCCATTATTATTGGACCATTCCCCACTGGAGGCCTCTTTTTCCTGCCTCTGTTATTTCTTGGATCACGGGATGAAGCCCTGGTAGGTTGGCATCAGTTTTTATTGCTCAAAATGAAAGTGTCCTTTCACGGTTTGTTTCTGCATTCAGGTATTGAGATTCCACGATCACTCTTCATTCTGGTTTCCTTATTTTACGGGTTTCCTTATTTTATGGGTCGCAGGGCCTTGCTCAGTGCTTCAAGATGCCGTTTGTTCTCTCTTCAGACTCCTGCTTCATATCTCAGAGACTTTCCCTGCCTCTGGACATTCACTAGGAGTCCTCCAAGAAACAATTTAAATGCACTGAACTCTGCCCTTTCTCCCAGAGAGATCTCTCTTGTGCTGGGCTTCCTCAAACCTTTTGTAGTAAGTGAGGTTTCTGTCTGCTAGGAAGAGACAAGCAGCCTTCCTTGAATCCTGACCCGAAAGTCCATTTATTTCTGCCATATCCTGAGGTTCTTTCATCTGCTTCTTTTACCCTGTTCTCCTGACCTATGACTTTACTCAGCAACCAGCAATTGTGTTGTTTCTTTGCCTCCAGAGCAGTGGTGGAATTCAGTAGGTTCATACCACTTTGGCAGAACAAGTTGTTAAAATGGTGCTAGTAAACAACCAGTTGTTAAATTATTTGAATCCCACCAGTAAAGTTGCTGCACAATGCAGCAAGACAGATGGCTTCTTATAGATGATGAATCAACTAGAAGAGTCCTTTTCCAACGTTACACCTACAAGTTGTCAGGGTCCTGTCAACCCCATGTATCAGGAGCATTTTGCTGCCCACAGTGCTCCCAGTAAGTGTTGCCTGGAAAAGGGTATGCATCTATTTTGCATGTAGAATACAGAACCTTGGAAAATCCACTCTGTTCAGCTCCCACACACCAAAACTATAGGTGCATGTAAAATATGTGTATTGCTCCTGTTTAGACAATGGTGGCTACGCCTATTGGGAGGATCCTTGAATTCTTGGGATAGTCCTGGTACACGTAGATGAAACACCTAAAAAGAGCAAAGGTCTTAAATGGAACAGGTGTGTATTTAATATAAATTATCATCCAGAAACTCCAGTTGCCCCACTGAAGATAGCACTTTTATATTTGTATTTTATTGTTAGTGATAATCCTATACTTTGCATGCAGAAGTTCTCAGCTGGAGAACAGAGGCCATGGTGAAGAGGCAGACAGGGGCGTTCCGCTTAGGGGGACATATGGGGTCAAATGTCCCTGGGCTGAGGCCATTTAGTCACATGGGGGGTGGAAAATCGCTCCCACACCCCTCCTCCTTCCCCGTGTCCAAACACTGTCTTAAAGTTTGGTTGTGGTGGGGGAGGCCGGGCGGCCGGCCAAAGGAGGGGGCGCGCGGAAAACTCAGATTTTGCACCAGGCTACATTTTTCCTAGGCCGTTTCCGCACGGGCAATGAATGGCGACCTGGAGACGGTAAAAACGCCGTCTCCAGGCCGCCATTCGCACAGGGGGTGCAGCTGCAATGCAGCCGCGCCGCCCTCGCGCCGCCCTCCTGGCCTGAAGCCAGCGTTTCCCCAGAGCGCTTCCCAGCGCTCTTTTTGGGGAAACGCCGCCGTGAAGCCGCTGCCGTTTGCCAAAGCCCGAACGGCAGCGGCTTCTTTATCGCCCGCTTCTCCCCCACCGGGTGCACTACTACCTTGTCCCTCGGTTCGGCGCGTTGTCGAGGCCTGGGGACATCGCCCTGCCCTCCTGCGCCGCTGGGAGCAGGCGGCGCAGAACCGAGGTTGGTGCGTCCCCAGGCCTCGGCGGCACGCCGCTTTGGAGGGCATCCCTGGGGACATGCCGGAAATCGGCCGGGCGCCGGCGCTCGTGCGCGCCCGGGCTGCCCGGTTAGTTCCCAGGGACCCAGCTCCATGCGGACGGTCCCAGCGTCGTCGGGTCGGTGTCATAAACGCCAACCCAGCCGTTTCCGCCTTGGTGCGGAAACGGCCCTAGATACGCCTCTGGTGGCAGAGCATTTGTTTGGAACACAGAATGTCCCAAGATCAATCCCCAGCACGTCTAATTAAGGATCCGCTGCTAGGAGATCTGAAAGATCTCTCCATGAGATTCTGAAGAGCTGCTACCAGTCTGACTAAGCAATACTGACTTTTATGGCCAGTGGTCTGTTTCAGTATAAGGCTGCTTCTCATGTATTATGTATACAAGGTTAAGCCATAGTATCTTATTAAACATCTCAGATAACATAGTTCTGACCGTGGAACACTGCTGCCATTCAGAGTAGAAGATGCCAGACCAATTTTACGACACGGTTTAAAGCAACATTATATGTGCATGTGATGTGATCTCATAGCATATGGTTAAGATTTAGAGTATGTATAGTCTACAAAACATGGTTCCCACTTAAGTTTCATTGAAATAAACGTGGACAGAATCAGGGAAGTAGTTTTTATATTGAATTCTTGATTTCTGGAACCATTTAATATGATTTCCCTTGCACGTGGCCACTGAATTGATGAGCCATGGTTTACTGCAGCCAACTGAATTAAGAAAAACTTTATCTCAAATTTCCACAGAGCATTATAGTTTCTTCTGTTTTTATACAAAATAATTACCCTGTAGAGTTTATTCCAATTAATCTCTGAAGATCTTTCTGGAAGAACCAAATAATCTCCTTTCACTCCTCCTACCCCAAAAAACAAAACAAAAAAAACCTTTTCCATGTTAGCTTCCAAGAAGCAGGCAAGAAAGAAACACAGCCAATATAAATATTATTGTTTATTATTGTATTTGATAACACGAGCTCCCATTATTTTCCCCATTTCTGGCACAATTTGTTATGTGTCCATTCTAATTTTGCAAGGGCTTGCTAAGGTTAATCACCAATCCCTGGGTGCAAAAGACTTCAATTTGTCAATTTATTAACATGTAACAGACTTATACTGCAGACTTTTTTTCTGATGTTAGTGCAACTATTAGTGTAAGACCTATAGAATGCTGGCAAATCGACTAACACTTCTGGTTCTGGTGGGTTTTCCGGGCTGCGTGGCTGTGGTCTGGTGGATCTTGTTCCTAACATTTTGCCTGCATCTGTGGCTGGTATCTTCAGTATTGGCATCACCAATACTAATGCTGCTGCAGGCCATGAAAATGTGAATCACTCCCTGGACTGATAAGCCCCACCCACAATACAATACTATCAACCACATCTTTGCATAACAAGTTTCACCCAAACACTTACGGATTGGTTCCCCACCCTGGGACATGGACAATATATACCCCAAACATTTCCTTCTCTCTGGACACAGTGTGTAACAGACTTCCCTCTGTGATACACCTCTGAAGATGCCAGCCACAGATGCAGGCGAAACGTTAGGAAGATCTACCAGACCACGGCCACACAGCCCAGAAAACCCACCAGAACCAGTTGAATCTGGCCGTGAAACCCTTCGACAATACAACTAACACTATGACTTAGATCCTTAAAAAAAAGCAAATAACAAATTTTACCAGGGCTTAAAATTGCCACTTAATACAATGACTCATTATGATATGAGAGCTCCAATACTTATTGATACATTTCTCATTCAATTCTGAGGATGGGATGCCCCAAAGCATACAAAGGGATGAAGGCAAGGGAAGTCAATAGGAAAGCCCTCTGGGTGGAGTGGTACTCTGACAAGCTCTGTGGCCTGGTTCAGACATAACCTGAAACCAGGTTTTAATTTAACTAACCTAGTTAATTGACTGTCTAAAAGCAGGCCACTACACTACGTCCATTTGTGCACTGTGGTCTACTCCGCAGCAAGGGTATGTTACCGTCGAGTCAGATTCTCATCTGTGAACATATTTTCCCCACCCCTAAACTCAGGCTGCTGCAGATGAGAGAATCCCTATGGTTTCCTTTGCAAGGAAAGTGAAGGAGATGGCATTCGTTACTCTTTGGTTTGGTTTTTTCACTTCTCCCTGCCTTTCTCTGCCTCAGTTCCACCAATAGAAATTTTTTTGGAAGGGATAATTTTATTTTTTACAAGTCTAAAGGTCAGCAAAAGACTGTGCCAGCGAAGCAAGTCATCCCCTCCCGAAAAACAACAAGAAGTCATCAAACAAACAAAAAGGTGGCAAGCAATGGAAACAAGATAGCAATGGGCAGGGAGTAGTTCCACCTGTTCCACCATTGCATTAAGTGCGAACTGAAAGGTGCAATCTCCCTCGCCCAGCACCTGTGCTGCTACCTGCCTGATCTCCATGTTGGCCTGCAGAATTGCTAATTGAAGTTGTGCAGGGGTAACTGCTCAATGGAAGTGTACCTTTTTGCATGCAGATGGTTCCAGGTCCAGTTTCTTGCCTCCAGTTTTAAAAAGCAGGCAATAGAAAAGACCTCTTTTTGAGATGCTGGACAGCCCCTGCCAGTCAGTGTAGACAAAGCTCACTTTGATGGATCCAATATAAGGCAATTTCGTACGTTCCTCTGTGTGATTTTGCAGCTCGGCTTGAACCTGATGGGAATGCCAGGAGGAGGGGTCTTTGGGCTGATGTATTGTTCTAGACCAGGGGTCTGCAACCTGCGGCTCTCCAGATGTTCATGGACTAAAATTCCCATCAGCCCCTGCCAGCATGGCCCATCACCTGTACTATTGCTGGTAGAATCTCATGATCCAACAAGATGCTGAGATGCACAGCATGTGTGTAGGAGATGCATGACATGTCTATGTTGCCTGTACCACTGTCAGTAGAGTCTGGGGAGTTTGTCGGCCTTCAAACTTGCTTTGTGATTAGCATGCTAGTTGCGATCCAGCAGTAGAAAAATGCACCATAAGTTTGCCTGTAGGGAGTTACGATATGGGAGAGGAACAGTTGTTCTGACTGACCTCAGGGAACTAAGTGTGTGTAGCTCAGTTTAATTGGGATGCCTTCTGATCTGGTGTGAGGGAAAAAGGTTAATGTCAGGAAGGAAGGGCACGGATTTATGGCTTGTTAACTGACAACAGAAACGAAGCTGTTGAAGTAGCAAAGCTTTCCCTCAGTTGGGCGCTGCAATGCAGCCTGGGAGTGCAGCCACTTCAAAGTAGAAATGAGGATCTGTCATGAGAGCACAGGACTGAGAATCCTAGTTTTGCATACTGTGTGTATGTAAAGTGCCATCAAGTTGCAGCCAACCTGGCAAAGCAATAGGATTTTCAAGGCAAGTGACTAACAGAGGTGGTTGGCCATTGCCTTTCCCTGCAGAGCAACCCTCATATTTCCTTAGTTTTCTCCCATCCATGTACTAGGTAGGAACAACCCAGCTTAGGTTCTGAGATATGAAGAAATCAAGCTACCATGGCGCCATGGTGTGTGTGTGTGGAAAATACAGTGCGCGCACCGGGCGCAGTGTGGCCCAGCTACGCCTCTGCACCAGATATTGAGACTGGGACTTTCCACATGCCAAGAAGGTGCTCTACCACTGAATCACAGCCTTTGAGAAAGGCTGAAGTTTTTGCCAAATGGTTCTCTGGGAAGATATAAAAAATGGAGGCTGTTTTGATACTATTTTACTTCATTGTTCTGCTAAACCTGATTTGCACCTGACCTAGATGGCCCAGCTTAGCCAGATCTTGTCAAATCTTAGAAGCTAAGCAGAGTTGGTCCTGGCTAGCACTTGGATGGGAGGCCTCCGAGGAATACCAGGGTCATTTCGCAGAGGAAGGCAGTGGCAAACCACTTCTGTTAGTCTCTTGCCTTGAAACCCCTATTGGGCTGCTACAAGTCAGCTGCAATTTATTCATTTATTTATTTGGATTGAATATGCTGCCCCTATCCTTTTGGGGCATGGGCAGCTTACAACATTCACAACACAACGTAAAACACTTTAAAATATTTAAAACATTTAAAACGACAAACTAATTTACATCTACATTCTACATTTCATAGCTGTCTCCAAGATGGCAAAAACCAATAACAGATTCATTGAGGAATTAATGGTGGATCTGGTGGAAAAGGAGGAGGCCAGACAGTACTGTAACCCCCTCAGCCATATGTCTGAAACATGTTGTACCCTCAACACATGCTTATTTTGACAAATACTACGGGTATGTGTCATTTGTAAACTCCTAAGAACATAAGAACAAGGCAGCTGGATCAGACCAGAGTCCATCTAGTCCAGCCCTCTGCTACTCGCAGTGGCCCACCAGGTGCCTTTGGGAGCTCACAGGCAGGATGTGAAAGCAATAGCCAGTTTGTAAACTGCTGTTAGTATCTATGAATGGAAAAGCAAGTGGTATTTAAATGTTTAAATACATAAAATAGAGTAAAATCGCTCAGTCCATGAACTTTCTATGTGCCCCACAAATTCAAGAAATCACACTGAATTAGGATTCTAGGATGCCACATTAGTGGTCTGTGAATCTCAAGTCTTTAGGATGATTGATCTATAGAGCATAAAGCAGCAATATGGATATATAATTCACAGGCTACAATCCAAACTGCCAGTAGTGAATAAAACAGACACTGTGAACAATCCACAAGGGTTGCCTTTTTAATATAATAAATTTTACAAGGCTCTTGGCTTTCATTTATGAGAGAGAGAGAGAGAGAGAGAGAGAGAGAGAGAGATACACACACATATATATATATATATATATATATATACACATATATATATATATATATATATATATATATATATATATACACATATATATATATATATATATATATACACATACACACACACACACACACACACACACACACACACACACACACACACACATATATATATATATTTGGCTTTCTGCTCCATGAAAGTGCAGAATTTATCTTCTCTAAATATAAACACATGCATATATGAAATATTGTAGTTTATAAAAAGCAGAGACCGCTGTGTCCACAACAGAAACCAACTAGATGATTTTAAAAGTATCTCTTTATATTCCTATTTGAAGAATTCCTTATGCAGGCTATCCGGAGCCTTTGCTTTATAGCATGGCTATTAGGACACACTGCTAAACAAAAACATATTTTAAAAAGAAATTCAGAAAAGGTCACTTCCAAGGCAAATGTGCTCAAAGATAGAGTTAATGTTCAGCCAGCACCAGAGGATTACTGAAACAGAAAATACCGTTCCAAATACAGCTGTCGTACAAGGCTATTATTTTCAGTGGCATTACTTGAAGGAAAAGGTTGTCTACTAGTTGATACTCCTTAACAAACACCAGATTTTTCAGA
The DNA here is from genome assembly GCF_021028975.2 of Sphaerodactylus townsendi. Lineage (NCBI taxonomy): Eukaryota > Metazoa > Chordata > Lepidosauria > Squamata > Sphaerodactylidae > Sphaerodactylus > Sphaerodactylus townsendi. Next base: position 19,170,813 of record NC_059431.1, read on the forward strand.
AAAATTATTGGTAACAGCAAACTCAAAAAGAAGAGGAAATGTACAAGGAATAGGGAAACAAGAAGAGTTTCAAATCCACTGTGTTTAGAACAATTTCCTCCTGCGAAAACAAGAAGAGGTTGCTTAAAAACATTACTGCAGTCACTTAAAAACATTGTCCTCTTCCAGACTGTTTTGGCTGTTAGTTAAAATGTGACATACAAAAAGCAATTTTTCCAAGTCAGGGGAAGTGGTTTCCAGAAAGACGATATTTGTGCACATTATGTAAAAAAAGGGGGATTAGGCAGGTGAAGAGCTCGGGGGAGTCTTCTTTCTAACCGCACCATTTGCTATTACTTGCTGATCACAGTAAACCTCACACCCTTTATATGTGTCAGTTCTCATTTTTGTCTCTATTGGCCCCTATTGCATCCAAGAGGCTCTTGTTCTTTGCTATCTTTTGTGCCGCGCTATGACAAGCAGGTGTAGGTTAAGGGGCATCCCTGTATGAACTGATAGTGAACTCACTCTGGAGCTGTTATGAGCACAGAGAATTTGTCAACATATAGTCAGGTGGCATGAGGAATTAGCTGAGGCCCCTTCTGCACAGGCAGAATAATGCACTTTCAATCCAGTTTCAATCCACTTTGCAGCTGGGTTTTACTGTGCGGAATAGCAAAATACACTTGCAAACAATTGTGAAAGTGGATTGAAAGTGCATTATTCTGCATGTGTGGAAGGGGCATAAGTGGAAGTACATTGGGACAAGGAATGTTGACACAATGCACTTCCAGTTTCACAGTGCGCCCCAGGGTAATCGGTCCTTATTAGTTATTGTTTCAATGTTTATTATTAGGCATTTGGTATGTAGTTTTTTTTTAAAAAAAACTGAGCTAAAATTAATCAACAACCCAAAATGTCAAAATTGAAGCCAGGAAAACATAGCCATATGTTTGGATGTATCCATTTTATTTTATAAAATTTCTAGATCGTCCTCCCCTTCTCTGTTTCAAACATTATATATCCCAACTGCAATATCATCTACTGTCAGTCAAAACTTTTAAAATTATACTAAAATACTAAATAAGTCCACTAAAATAAGGTGGCAAAGTATCCCTGTCACTGAGCCCCATTAAGAAGAAGAAGAAGAAGAGTTTGGATTTATACCCCCCCCCCCTTTCTCTCCTGCAGGAGACTCAAAGGGGCTTACAATCTCCTTGCCTTTCCCCCCTCACAACAAACACCCTGTGAGGTAGGTGGGGCTGAGAGAGCTCCGAGAAGCTGTGACTAGCCCAAGGTCACCCAGCTGGCGTGTGTGGGAGTGCACAGGCTAATCTGAATTCCCCAGATCAGCCTCCACAACTCAGGCGGCAGAGCGGAGAATCAAACCCATTTCCTCCAGATTAGATACATGAGCTCTTAACCTCCTACGCAAATTAAACAAAACAAATTATCTGGATGCGTGGACAGTTAGGGTCAGAGGATGCGCAGGAGTGGAGGGGGAAAAACCAAAATGGTAACTGTGTCTGCCTCAATCATATGCCTGGTGGAACAGATCCATCTTACAGGCCCTGCGGAACTTCATTAATCAACTTCATTGATGCGGCTGGCTTCTGCCCGGTGGAACGCTCTTCCTCCAGCTGTTCGGGCCTTGCGGGACCTTGGGGAGTTCCGCAGTGCCTGTAAAACTGAGCTGTTCCACCGGGCTTTTGGGGGGGCTGGCCGCTGAATCCGCTCCTCTCTGTTGCCCTATATACCATCTGCTTACTTGAACATCTGACGGTCCCCTCCTAGGGTATAATACCAGACGTCCTCTAGTTATTTAGTTAATTACGGATAGATTATTGCTGCTACTGTTTTCATTGCATTTATTGTTTTAATTGGGATTATTCGATTTGTGTTTCTTCTTAATGACATTGTATTGTTTGTCTCGTTTGTACTCCGCCTTGAGCCCTTTGGGGGTAGGGCGCTTTACTAAATCGAATTAACAACAACAACAATACTAATAATAATCCAGCTGCTGCAAAAAGATTGCCCAGACTGAGTACAAACAGAGACACAACTCAGTGGCCAAGATGATCCACTGGAATTTATGCAAGAATTGCAACATAAGAACAGCTAAGAACTGGTGGGAACATTGTCCAGAGAAAGTAATGGAAAATGAGAAGGTCAAGATCCTGTGGGACTTTCGAATCCAAACGGACAAAGTGTTGAAACACAATACACCAGACATCACTGTGATCGAGGACAAGAAAGTGACCATCATCGACATAGCAGTCCCCGGTCATTGAAAAAGAACACGAGAAGGTCACTAGATACCGCGATTTGAAAATTGAGCTTCAGCGTCTATGGCACAAACCAGCTGAGGTCGTTCCAGTGGTAATCGGCAAGCTGGGCGCCATCCCGAAAACACTAGAACAGCACTTGAAACATCTTCGAATTGACAAAATTAACATCTGTCAAATTCAGAAGGCAGCCCTGCTGGGATCCGCACGAATCCTACGCCGATACATTACAACTTCCTAGGCCTCTGGGTGGGGCGCGAATTGCAATGAAGGCCAACAACCAGCTAAAGATCTGGAAGCTGTGAAATCTACCATAATAGTATATGAAATGGGCACTCCAAGCATAGCAAGTGATCATCCAGTGAGAACACAAGCCACCTTATATGAATCAGACCCTTCATCCGTGAAGGCCAGTTTTTCTACTCAGATTGTCAGTGACTCTCCAGGTTCTCAAGTAAAGGTCCTTCATCCTTCATATCACCTACGACCCAATCCTTCTGACTGGAGATGCCAGGGATTGAACCTGGGACCTTCTATCTGCACTTCAAGCAGATGCTCTTCCACTGAGCCGTGGCTCTTCTGTAGAGAGAAGACCTGCATCATAATTATTGGGCCAGCTTTTTATGCTGGGCAGCATTTGAAAAGCAGAAGGAAAGCCCAGTTCAGAATTTCAGCTGCACTTGGATGAGGTCTGGCCCAGAGGTGGTAGAAGAGGACTAGGTTGAATGTAAATCCCTCTTCTTTAAATTGATGTGTGGGGTAGAAGGAAATGGGTGGCAATGGCTGTGGAAAGTGATCACTGTTGCACCAACTTTTGAACTAGGAACAATTAGATTTGAGTCCTGTAGCACCTTAGAGATCAGCAAAATTTTCAGGGCTCCCAAGGGAACCTTGACTCTCAAAAACTCATCCCCCAAAACTTTGTTAGTCTCTGAATTGCTACTGGACTCCAATCCAGCTGATCTACTGTAGCCCGACACAGCTGTCCTCTGAAGCTATCTTAATTAGCTTGCAGGGGGTTGGACTTGATGGCTCCTGGGGGTCTCTTCCAACTCTATGATTCTATTATTCTAATTAGGAGGTATGTGATGTCCCGTACATATCCTCCTTCACAAGGCAGAACCTAATGATTTTCTGTTTGTGGGTATAAAAAATGGCCTTTGGCTGTCCCAGTTTCTTGTCAGTTGTATCTTTTCTCCATAGTATTTTTTATTTGCCACCCTCCTCTGCTCTTTGATGATGAAGACAACCAGGGTGGTGTGCTGGTGGAGAGCAGTGGACTCTAATTCGGAGACCCAGGTTTGATTCCCCACTCCTTCGCTTGAGCGGCAGACTCTTATCTGGTGAACTGGATTTGTTTCCCCCTCCTATGCTGGGGTGACCTTGGAAGGAAAGAAGGTTGCAAGCTGCTTGGAGTCTCCTTACAACTGAGACAAGCAGGGTACAAGTTCAAACTATTTTTTTCTCTTCAGAAGATGTTTGAGTCAGTAGCTGCAGTTTGTATACAGGGCAGTAAAGATTCCCTGTTTTGCATACGAGAAGATGACTATGCCTGACCCTTCCCAGTTCTGTTTTCACAGTGGCCTTGCTTTCATTCTTTCCCCCTCTCCGATGTCACAACACACACATATAAGCACATGAATCTGTCTTAAACAAACAGTTTTTAGAATCAAGCAAACCAAACCCAGAAAGCTGTGTGGAGAACCCGTGCCAAACACTATGTTCCTGTTGAAACTGGTAACCACAATAAACTCGAGAGAGATTTAAAGTTATGACAACCAAAAACTTGGCCACGTCACAACCAGACAAAGGCAGTGAAATTAACACCACACACAATAACAAAAGAATGTCGGATGTGAACGAAAAAGTTGTGAGTTGCGGTAGCTGTGGGAATGGGAGCTTTGAGCGAGCATGTTTTTATTTTGTTAAATTTGGAACAGTGTGGCTGGATGCTGTCTGTGCAAGTTTCATTGCGCATCCCCCCCTCCCCCCTGGACTTTCATATCTAATAAAAATTATTCCCATTTCTTTGGCATGAGGAAGAGCACCTGATACAGACTGTCAGATGCCACGGAGGGGGGTTTCCCATGCTTCTGTTCCATCACTTGAACATTTCATTGCATGAAGTTGTACGTAACTATCTATCATGGTTGGCTGCGTACATAGTTTTCTTTAAGATTGAAGCCAACCAGGAATAGGCACTTTCCCAGAAACGTATAAGTTATCTCTAATGAAGCGTGACCTGAATGGGCAGTGCTCTGAGCCAGCGAAGATCATTAGCTTTTGTGGTATGTCTTTCCCATGCTGGATCCATACTCCCCTACAGGAAGTGGGCCTCCCAAGCAACTTGGTGAGGAATTAAAGAAGTTTCGACTGCGCGCCCTCAACTGTTTCTACATGTTTCAATCATGTTTCAATCATTAGGAAAGGAGTTGATAATAAAACTGCAAGGATTGTCATGCCCTTATATAAAGCCATCGTGCGACTGCACTTGGAGTACTGTGTTCAGTTCTGGTCGCCACATCTCAAAAAGGATATCGAAGAGACAGAAAAAGTGCAGAGAAGGGCAACGAGGATGATTGAAGGATTGGAGCATCTTCCTTATGAGGAGAGGCTGCAGCATTTGGGACTGTTTAGTTTGGAGAGGAGACGACTGAGGGGGGATATGATTGAAGTCTATAAAATTATGCATGGGGTAGAGAATGTTGACAGAGAGAAATTTTTCTCTCTTTCTCACAATACTAGAACCAGGGGGCATTCATTGAAAATGCTGGGGGGAAGAATTAGGACCAGTAAAAGGAAACACTTCTTCATGCAACATGTGATTGGTGTTTGGAATATGCTGCCACAGGAGGTGGTGATGGCCACCAACCTGGATAGCTTTAAAAGGGGCTTGGACAGATTTATGGAGGAGAAGTCGATCTATGGCTACCAATCTTGCTCCTCCTTGATCTGAGATTGCAAATACCTTAACAGACCAGGTGCTCGGGAGCAGCAGCAGAAGGCCATTGCTTTCACATCCTGCACGTGAGCTCCCAAAGGCACCTGGTGTAGCAGAGTGCTGGACTAGATGGACTCTGGTCTGATCCAGCAGGCTAGTTCTTATGTTCTTATGTTCTTATGTTCTTATGCTCTCAGCTGCGTGGATTCTAATCTGGAGAACTGGGTTTGATACCCCACTCCTCCACCTGAGTGGCAGAGGCTTATCTGGTGAACCAGATGTGTTTCCGTACTCCTACATTCCTGCTGGGTGACTTTGGGCTAGTCACAGTTCTCTCTGGACTCTCTCAGCCCCACCTACCTCACAAGGTGTCTGTTGTGGGAGCAGAAGGGAAAGGAGCTTGTAAGCCTTACAGGAGAGAAAGGTAGGGTATAATTCCAAACTCCTCCTCCTTCTCTTCTTCTTCATGGTATGCCTCAGTCTTGCCCTCTTCACTGCTGAGAGGATAAATTAGGGAGCAGAGGATTCTGTATACCACCCTGGGCTCCTTGGAGGAAGGTGAAAGGAAAACAAATTGAATAAAAAGACTGCCTGTGACTGCTAACAATCAAAACATTTTCAGCTAAATATCTTACTGGAGAAGTCCAACGTTTCTCAGGTGCTGAAAGACAGATTGCAAAAACGGGAAAAATACACCACTGAGTTCTGTTTCACCCATCCCCCTTAAGCCAGTGGGAACTGCAAAGAATTGTGCTTGGACTACTGATGTTTGTTTCACGCAAACTTTACAGAAGATTGGACCAATGAACACAGAACCCAAAGCTTACCAAAACATGCCTTCATGAACATAAGCATCAATAGATGCTAAGGCCCCCTGTTGACAGTCTGTTTCCCAGTTTGTGACTAGGACACGGAGTAATGGATTCAAGGTGCAGGAAAAGAGATTCCACCTACACATTAGGAAGAACATTAGGAAGAACTCGTTTTCAAGGTGCTGGTATGGGGCCCACATACCTACGGGACTGCATCACCCCTTATGTCCCACATAGGCCGCTGTGGTCAACTGCGGCAGAACTGCTGGTGATCCCTGGCCCTGCGACGATGCGGCTGGCCTCGATCCGGGCCAGGGCCTTTACGGCTCTGGCCCCTGCCTGGTGGAATGCTCTACCTCCAGCTGTCCAGGCCCTGCGGGACCGTGGTGAATTCCGCAGGGCCTGTAAGACGGAGCTATTCCACCGGGCTTTTGGAGGGGCTGGCCCCCCACTATTGCCCCCCACTGAAACTGGAACTCAGCTGCCTTTTCCATCTTGGTAGGGCCCTGATTCCATCCTGGGCCCTGCCTCTCCTCCCTTCTCTTTTGGCCTTTAGACCGGGCACCTGTGTGTGTGTTTTTACACAACCTTTGTTGTTTAATCTGTATTTATTGTTTTAATTGCTGCTAAATTTTAATGAGTTAGATTTTATGTTATATTGATTTGCTGTTCTGGAAACAGTTATGTTGTGAGCTGCCTCGAGCCCTTTGGGGATGAGGCGGCCTATACATTTAATAAATAATAATAACAACAACAACAACAACAACAACAACTTTCTGTCAGGGCTATTCAACAATGGGATTCACTGCCTCGGAGAGTGGTGCAGTCTCCTTCTTTGGAGGTTTTTAAACAGAGGATGGGTGATCATGTGTCAGGAGTGCTTTGATTGTATGTTCCTGCATGGCAGGGGGTTGGACTTGATGGCCCTTGCGATCTCTTCCAACTCTTGGGTTCTACAAGTCTTTTCATTAGAATCAAGCAACAGCCCTGAATCATCTGAGGTGAAGTTCATGATCTGGGCTGGGAACCTTGAGGAGAGGAACCTTGAGGTCCTACCAGGTTGGCGTTGGTGGCATGCACCTTGTGGGGGAGAAGACCCCTCAGCCAGGATGACAGCAGGTGGACTGGAAGGTGTGTAGATGTCCAAGTGGGTCTGTGTGGCTCTTTCTGGATGGACTGACCTGCCCCTTCCTTAGACAAGAAGAAGAGTTGGTTTTTATACGCCACTTTTCTCTAGCTTTAAGGAGACTCAAAGGGGCTTGCAAACTCCTTCCCTTCCTCTCATCACAGCAGACACCTTGTGAGATAGGTGGGGCTGGGGGATTTCTGAGGGAACTGTGACTTGCCCAGGGTCACTCAGCAGGCTTCATGTGGAGAAGCAGAGAAACAAATCTGGTTCACCACTCAAATGTGGAGGAGTGGGGAATCGAACTTGCTGCTCTTAACTACCCAGCCACACTGGACTGTGGCCAAGCCCTCCCCGACACTTGACTCTGGCCAAATTCCCACTGAAAATTTAATCTAGAAACACTGCTCCTTCCCTTGTTCTTGGGTCCAGAAATTATATTACAACACTGGAAAGATAGTTGCCCATCCTTAATAATTGGAACTTGTTGCAAATAGACAACTTTTTTTTACATAGTTGGAAACCTTTTATAGAGGCTTTTCTGTAGACTTGCCTCCTTTATTGTTGCAGTATATTATGTTTTTATTTGTTGTCTGTTTGGGGTAATTCAAAAACAGGAGCAAGTTAATGGGATTTATTTCTAAGTAGTGATGCTTTAGGATGGAACTGTTAGACAAACCTAAGGCAATCAAATCCACCCAACTTAATTTGCCTATATTTTTGTCTGTTTTTATTTTCTTGTCACCAGTGCTGAGTTCCCCTAATCATCCGGTCTCACTTCATGCATATTTGTGATTTTGGTTGCTGTTGCTAAAACTTTCCAATGTTTTGATGGATTGTGACCCTGTCCCCCTCCGCCACTTCCAGACCAAAGAAGTATGTGCGGAATAACCCTGAATGAATGCAATTGATTCTGGTGGGTTTTCCGGGCTGTGTGGCCGTGGTCTGGTGGATTTTGTTCCTTCTTCTTCTTCTTCTTCTTCTTCTTCTTCTTCTTCTTCTTCTTCTTCTTCTTCTTCTTCTTCTTGTTATTTAAATTTAGTATACCGCCCTATCCCCGAAGGGCTCAGGGCGGTGTACAGATAAAACATCAGCTAAAAACATACATATAATTAAAACAACAGTAGTATCTTAGAACATCGCCCGCGCCCTTACGAAACCCTCCTAATGCGAAATAATGGGTCCTGATGGTATTAGGGCCCATGGGGGTAAAGAGGAGGGAGCAGGAGTTAGGAACAAGATCCACCAGACCATGGCCACGCAGCCCGGAAAACCCACCAGAACCAGTTGAATCCAGCTGTGAAAGCCTTCGAGAATGAAATTGAGTTTCTCATGTCTCTGGCCGAACTGCAAGTTAATTGCCTTCTAGTCAAGATGATCTCAATTATGAATGGCATGTAGGTGTCAGAAGGGGGGAGGGGGGCTGAGTCGGTGAGCCTTGTTTCCTGATATGCTTCTTAAATGGGCTTTGGGGAATAGGCAAAATCCCCTTTCCCTCTAAACGAGATCAGCAGCTGCTGCTGGCTTGGACACCTTCACGCCACGAGGGTCGCTGCGGTGGACAGCTACTGTGTACTTTAGGAAATGGGCTGGTTATATACCAGGTGGTAAAACTTCCCATTTGCTTCTTCCCATGGAAGATTTATGTATTTCCTGTTGCTATTTTCGGTTGCGGATGTTATGGTTTTTGTAGGGCTCATGTGAAAAAGCTGGATGGGCTGACGTTAGGCTAAGTTTCTCTGAATATGTAATTTCAATCTTAACAGCTAAGAGCTGCTCCATACTGGCCAGGTGTATTTTGGAGACTGTGTGACTCTGTCTAAAACTCTGCACAGAGAAGGGAGCAGGGGCAATGGCATGAATTAACTGATAGTAGCAGTTGGAACTAGGTATATGCATTTGTCTATAATCCAGTCTATATATCCAAAAAATGCCTCGCAGGTATTTTTCTGAATAGATCTGGGTCTCTGGATGGTATCTGGAATTTTTGAGGACACTGCGAAATGAGTCCAGAAAAATCCTGGAAATGTTCAGGATTAACCAGAAACATTGGCAGCCAGTGTTTGAAGGCTGCTGTGGCTGTTTTGCTCTTTATTTTTCCAGTGTGTCTGTCTTTTATGGGCTTGATATTGGCCTGCCGGGTTGGTTTTGCCTTGTTCCTGTCTTTTTAAATTGGTTTTATTGGTCTTACTACATTGTACTCTTAGTGTGAGTTTCTCTTGTAGAGTTTGCGTTTCACTGTGGATTCTTGGATTGCATATTAGCTCAGATTCTCTAATTTTATACTTGTTGGGCTTGCACAGAATCCCTATTGATATGGTTGTGGTGGGTTTTCCAGGCTGTGTGGCCATGGTCTGGTGGATCTTGTTCCTAACGTTTCGCCTGCATCTGCGGCTGGCATCTTCAGAGGTGAATCACAGAGGGAAGTCTGTTACACACTGTGTTCACACTGAATGCCCGCCACAGATGCAGGCGAAACGTTAGGAACGAGATCCACCAGACCACGGCCACACAGCCCGGAAAACCCACCACAACCAGTTGAATCCGGCCGTGAAAGCCTTCGACCTATTGATATGGTTTGGATGATTCTCTGGTTTGACATTGGGCTGGATTCTTGAGTTTTAAATTTTTGTGTTAGAGTTGCCACAGTGTCCAGTGGTTCTGCTGGGATTCCCTGGTTCTGCATTGGTCCATTGGGTTTGTTGGTCCGTTCTTATGTTCATTGTGGCTAGAGAGAGGAAGGGGCTTCCATTGACAATGAATGTGCCCAGTAAGGGAGGGTCGAGGGGAATGAAAAACTCTGTCAAGGTGAAGACATTTATATTTTGTTCTCTCCGCTCAGCCACAAAATTGAGCCCAACAGCTAACTTTGTATGGGGAAACTGGCTTTTCATGGACTTTGAATGCGGGGCTTTGAAGTCAGAGTCAGGGAAATTGGAAAGGTAGTTTAGATATGGACTGTCCCCACCTGGCTGAAGCTCCTGCTATTTTGGATGACTCTCAGCCCTGCACTCACGTGAATACTTGAGGATAAAACATTCTAAAAATAGAATGGCACTGTTTACTTCTGAGTTTGAACAAATTACTGCTTTGTTCGCTAGTGGCTTTAGAGAGTTGTAGTAAAACTTCGGAAATAATTGCCGGCAAAGTCAGCATATAATCCCCCTCAGAGGGGAAACCTGCTTTTGTAAGGAATTCCCAGCAGCCAGCTGGCAAGGTTGAACAGACACATCCTCTTCCCCCTACCCCCCCCCCCCATACCATGATGTTCTTTGAAGCTTGAATGAACATTCATTCATTCATACACACAAAAAAGAAACACAAGAGAGGGAAGTAAAAAAAAATGACAAGGGTGAGGAGGAATTGAGTTTTAATTAGATACCTCAGTCGAGGTGAAGAGTAAGACACAGTTCTTACTGAAAGTCTGAGTGATTACTTATGAATCTCTCCAGAGGGAGATAATAAAAGATATGCCATCTTGGATTTAATTAAAGCAACGAGAGATATAATAAAGGAGCCACTCCTAACCATATTACCTAATGTTTCTTTATGGCGTAGTATGATTTTCTATTGGAGGGTGCTCAGAGAAATAGATTGCCTGTAGAAGAGCTGGTAGATTAGTTGACCATTTTCCAGGATACTTCTATTCAGATGCATTCACCTATTGACCTTGCTATCTTCATTGTTACTCACATGCTACAGACTTCATTGTGACTCACATGCCAGGTAACTTCTATTCAGATGGCCTCACCTTTTGACCTCACAGTATATATACTCCACTTGCTTTCCATTCCTACTATCAGATCTTCTGAAGATGCCAGCCACAGATGCAGGCGAAACGTCAGGAGAGAATGCTGCTAGAACACAGCCATACAGCCCGGAAACCACACAGCACCCCATTTTCCATTCCATTAATGCTTTGAAAAACTGTGTAAAAACCCCCAAACCCTGGTATTCTAACAGCACAATCCAATGGGGAAGGGGTTCCCTAAGCGACTAATGGAGCTGGTGCGGGGCTATGCTGGATGTGTTTGCCTGGTCTGCTGGCACAAGGGGAACCCTGACCAACAGAGGGGGCAAAGGTACCAGTGGCCGGCCACCCCTCAGCAAAACCTAGAAGTCAAGGATGCCAGCTATGCTGGCATCTGGTTGAATGCCAGTGCGTGGGGCCAAGCCAGGGTGTTCCTGGGGGTCAAGCCTTTTCATCCAGGAAAGCTGCAGGCCGGGGCTCAGGCTTATGCCATCCTTTTGGGTATCCAGATATCCCACATTTTTCTGGATTCTATTTGACACAAAAGGAGCTAGTGTAGCACAGGGGCTAAACATAAGGTAGCAGTTTGTAAGACTTGGTTTGAATCCCACCTCTGCTATAAAGTTGGTAAGGTGGCCTTAAGTCTCTCTCTGTGTGTGCCTAATTTCTACAATGTGTGGACAATATTCTCTCTTTCCTTATCAGGGCTATAATGAATACAGCAAGAAAATGCACATGAAACTCTTTGGATACTCAAATGAGCCAATCCCAGGTTATTGTGCGAAGGATTGAAGTGAAAAGCACTTTAAGAGACAGTGTTGTACAGTGGTTAAGGTCTGGGAGGCCAGGGCACAGATTCCAAACTGTGCCACAGAAACTAGCTGGGTGACCTCTGATGAACACCACAATGGCTCGTACGATGCACCGGGCTTGATGGATTTCAGTTTGTGCAAATCTGTCAGTGGGAGCACAACAGATGCATTTTCACTCAAGGAGCTGCACAGTTTTCAGCCCCACTTCCATTTCCATTCTGACAAAATATCCCTAGGCTAGAACTGGCCCAGTTCTACAGTATGGCTAGAACTGGCCCAAGAGTCCAATGTTATTTCCTTGCTCATATTTCAACAAAGACACACTAAAGGGGCACCAATACTCCAGCCAAGATGGTGCATCAATGGGAAAGCCAACCACACGAGGATAAAGACTGTGTGAGCAACACCAGAATGAGGAATAAATAAAAACATCTAACCTGATGACCAGGAAGTTCTCTATAACCTAACTGCCAGTGTTCTAGCATGCCCAACCCAGGTGACCAGAGACATGCATAAAAAGATAGCAGCTAGCCTGATCTTGTCAGAAGATAAGCAGAGTCATCAGACATCATTTTGGCAGTCATCAGACATCATTTTGGTGTCCCCAGCAGGTGGCAAAAGATTCACAGTGCAATAGTGAACTGAGATAGTAGTGGAAAATGTTGCCAAATCCCAGCCAACTTTTGGCAATCCCATAGGGTTTTCAAAGCAATTGATGAACTGAGGTGGTTGGCCATTGCCTGTGATGGGTATCTATGTATCCCACATATATCCCACATCTGGGTAGTGACCATGAACTTCCTTGGTGTTCAAATATTAACTAGAGCCAACCATGCTTAGCTTCTGAGATCAGATGAGATCTTGGATATTCAGAACTGGGCAAACTGAAATACGCTGTTGCAATCCAATGATTTAAAACCATGCAATTCTATTTAGGATTGCACTAGTCTAGTATGTTGTTTAGTATGCAATTCTTGGCCCCAGTTGGAAATTGGTAACCCTAAAGGCAAGGCATTGTTTTAGTTCTTCAAATCAAACTACAATAAGGGTACTGCTTTGTTTACAGTTTACGGTCTTAAGGATTTTCCAATTTAGGTGGCTGGTCTAAGTAGAAATGTTTATTTGTATTGTATCTTTACAGCATCCTTATTCAGTTCTGATTTGCTTTTCCCTTTTCTTTCTTTTCACTTAAGACTCATGTTACCAACTGCTTCATTTATGATAAAACTATTTTTCACCAGCAATAAATATATCCTTAACTGGTCAAAACTGAGCAAGATTAACATCAACTAGGGAGTTACATATTTTGACATTTCTCACATGATATTTCTGGAAAAGCGAATTGGTGTGATATGATATCGTTCCAGGCACATGGCTTTGAGAATAGGGCCGGCTTACGTTCTTTGGCCTGATGAGAAAGTGTTCATTTGAAACTATTATCCAAAAAAACCCTCAGGAAAGTCATTGTCCCAAACTGGAAAGAATGTGCAGTTCCTCTGTGATTAATTGCAAGAAGGCCGGGGGGGTGGAAATGTGGGGGAAGAACTGAAATTAGCTTAGAAATGAGGAAGTCAGTCTGCAGGAACAGGAAATTATAACCCATTTATATTCAGGTCTCCCCTTTTGTTGCCACTAGCAAGTTATTTTCAGTACCTCAAAATCCAATGCTATGACAGGTATAGTAACATTACCGTAGTTGGAGAGTAGGTTTGTTCATTGGATCTTGTGCTATAGATGATTTACAGAATTGTTACTGATCTGCTAGTATGCAACCTATCTGTCTTTCTGCTGATGTAAAAGATTGACTGCCCTTCCCCACAAAAGCATAAACCCGCAAGGGTTTATAACTGTATGAAAACCATAAAAAACATAAAGAATAAATAGAACACCACCGACGTTAGGATCAGCAGCATCTGGAGTGTGAGGGATTTATTTGCTTCATTTATATCCTGCCTGTAACGAACTAGTAAAGTCCAGGCAAAAGTAACTGTTCTCAGTTCTTTATTGTGCTAGCAGTCATGGTCGAATACAGGCGATGCAAGTTCTGAGAGACTCAGAACTTTGATAATAGCTTTAACACAGTAGCAAGCCTCTTTCCCGCCACAAGAAATTAAACAAAGAATAGTTTCACACAGGCAAGCAGAGATAACGTGGAACCGAAATTCCCCAACCCAGGCAGACAGCCAGGGCTGACAGGCGGGAAAGACTCAAGGACAGTGAACACACTAACAGCATCCTGACACTGCCTTTCTCTCCAGGGGGGACCCAAGTGGCTTACATTGGCCTTCTCTCCTATGTTTCATTTTCCCCACAACACTGTGAAGTAATTAGGCTGAGAGAGAGGGGGGAGGGAGAGAGATGCCCTTTCTGCACAGGTGGAATACAGCGCCCCGGGGGTCGCAGCAGCACCGCCCTGGAGCGGTGTGAAGCCACTGCTTTAAACCTTGCTCGTTGAGCAAGGTTTTTGCAAAACAGTGTCTGGCGGGACGTCTGGCGGGACGCACTGGCGGGACGCCGCCACTTTTCCCGTCGCCTCCACTGACCTTTCTGTCCAGTGTCGCTCTGGAAGGCTGCAGAGACCTGCCCACACTGCCCTCCGACCCTTGGAGGGGGCCGACCTAGAGGCGGCCTCGGTGCAGAGCCGCCTCTCTGGCTGGGAGGAAAGTCGGGGCCACTCACACAATAGCGTGCGAACGGTCCCCCAGCCTCCACCGGCACAATTCATGCCAAAAACAGCAGTGTGAAAACAGTTTGAAAATGGTGTAAAAAGATTTAAAACGGCGTAAAAGGGTTTACACCATTTTCACACCATTTTCACACCACTGTTTTTGGCCCATGCGGAATCAGCCATAGTAAAATCCAACTGCAAAGTGCATTGAAAGTTGATTGAAAGTGCATTATTCTGCATGTGCGGAAGGGGCCTTGCTTCTTCAGGGAAAGCAAGACCACTTCTAGCGTGACTTTTTGCACCAGAGCACGGTGAGAGTGGGCAACAGCTGCCAGTGGGTAACTAGTTAAAGTTTAACATTATATGGCAATCTTTGTTAATGCTTCATATTCAATGTCTATATTTTTATACTGCTTTTATATTATTTTATTGTTTTACCATATGAAAATTTGTAAGTCGCCTCGAGTCCCCTTGGCAGGGTAGAAATGTAAGCTATAAATAAATACAAATAAAACAAATCTCCACAATTCTGACAAGAGCCCTGTAAGATTAATAATTATGTAATATTATCTGCATGTTGAACTGGGCTTCGAGGCTGACCATGTGGCTCGCCAAAGGTGGCTCTCCACGGAATTCCCTCATTTGACATCAGTCTCTCTAAACCGCTTCACCAGCTCAGCAAACGGCCTGCATTTTTTTCACAGTCACGTTTTCCAGATTGTCAAAAGATGCACAGTGCTATTAGCAGCAGCGTTGTTGCTTTTTAATCTGTAAACTCAGCCCGTGACAGCATAACACAAGAGCTGCTATCCTCATTAATTCTACCAACAGTTTGAAAACCTTCATGCTTCATACTGCAGTGTGAGGGGACCTGCATCGGGCCTCTGGTGTCCTTAGTCCTGCTCCAAGAGGTCAACGGAGGAGGCCAAGACAAACTTCATCACTCATCTGCCAAGTAAGCCCCAATGACCCATCAGTGAAACTATATCTCTTCCAAGCAGCATCAGAGGGGCTGAGAAAGGAACCAAAGAAGGGAAATGAAAGCATCTGGGAAGAGAAAGATGATTTACAGAAGGTATTATGCAAGCATAGGTTGACCTAAGCAAGTGCTTGAAGACACTTGTGGTTGAATTCAAGAAGTTCGTCCAAGTAATGATGGATATAAGCCATTGAAAAGGCCCTGCAGGTCTGAAACTGTTGCCTATTGTCTGACAACTTTTATCATTTGGAGCCATAGAACAAAAAAAAAAAACTATTTTGGGTAAATCGAAACCAGAAACACTGGGGATTTTATGAGGGCTCTGACAAAATATGAAATGATAGGGTTCAAGCAATGGGGAAAACTCTTGGATTCTCGCCAGAAACCCAAATTGTTGTATCTCTCGAATGGCACAGCATATAGAAAACTGTGTATGTGTGTAATCTTTAAAAGGCATTCAGCGTTTTAATCTGAGGCACATGGTATCCCCTTCAACTGCAGGAAGACACTAAAAACATCTTAAAAGAGGCAAAATTTCAGGAATATGTTGTGGAGACTGAAGGAATGAAGCCTTCATTTTAGGCTTGATGTGAAGGTTTTTCCAGATTACAGCATGATCTGGCTTCAGAAAGCAAACACACAAACTACACATACTACAATCTTGAGTTTTTGCCATGTGATATTTCCATCGTATATCTTACTGGGAAGGTAGTTCAAGCAAGCTGAGTAATTGACATGGTGCTAAACCACTGTTTTATTTAACTGTGATTATATGAAGTATCTGAATACCTAAGTAATGGTTAAGATGTGCCTAAAATCCACATTTTTAAACCATGTTTTGAAGTGGGTCAGGGAGAGGAATTGCTATATATTAAAAAATTAAGAGCATAAATGGATTGGATCCAGATTAAATTGGCAGTTTCCACCAATTTGCCCATCCTGTTGTAGATCCACCCCCCCCCACCTTATGCCATTCATCAGAGACACCACAGGGACAATGTATTGTCGAAGGTTTTCATGGCCAGATTCAACTGGTTCTGGTGGGTTTTCCAGGCTGTGTGGCTGTGGTCTAGTGGATCTTGTTCCTAACATTTCGCCTTCCCTCTGTGATACACCTCTGAAGATGCCAGTCACAGATGCAGGCAAAACATTAGGAACAAGATCCACCAGACCACAGCCACCCAGCCCGGAAAACCCACCAGAACCAACCAGGGACAGTTCTTTGTGAAGATCAGTGGGCTGCAGTGGAGGGGAGAATCAAAAAAGTTCATTCTGCCATTGGAAAATTTATTCTGAATCCAACACAACAACAGCCCTGCAGGATCAGACCAATGGTCAATATCCCATAGTGGCCAACCCGTTGCTCCTTGAAGAACCAAGAAACAAGTTCCCCGATGTTGCCTCTTACAACTGGTATTTAGAGGTTTCCTGCCTTTGGGTGTGAAGATTCTCTTTTCTCACCATAGCTGATACCCACTGCTGGACCTATAATGTAATCCAGTGATGGGCAACCTTTTGAGCTTGGCGTGTCAAAATTCGCCAAAAAATCGAGCATAACTCGGGTGGTGTGTCACTTAGAGAAAAACACCATAATTTCACGATATTTATAGTTTAAATAACAATAATATATAATTGTAATATATAACTGTATTTAATAAACCAAAAACTAATTATTTAACTTACTGCTTAGTGACTTCTTTGTTCATCCAACAGTCGGGTTTTTTTTGTTGGTCTTGATATTATTTAACTTGTGTGGGGTGCTGGGAACTAAGATAAGTGAGAGGGAGGGGGAATTCTTTAACTAACCTGCCTATTAGTGACTGTTTTGTTGCTGAATTTCATTGGCTAAATCTTCAATTGAAGGTTGGCATTTTGTACACTTCAAGCCCAAGCAAGCGCTACTAACTTCATCTGTCCATCTGTTTCTTTTGTTGGTTTTGATATTATTTAACGCTGAGAATAAGGTCTCACAAAAGTACATAGTAATCCATTCTTAAACTTACCTGTGCTTGTGGCCATCACTGACTGTGAATTCCACAATTTAGTGACTCAGTGAGTAAAAAACCTTATTTTGTCCATCAACCTCATTGGGTGCCCTCAAGTTGTAGTATTATGGAAGAGGGAGAAAAAAGTTCTCTCTGTCAATTTCCCCCATATATATAAACTTCTCCATACATAAACTTACAAGGCGGTAGGACCTGCTGCCACAAGCCAGTGGTGCTCAATCATTAGAGCTGGGCCTGCTCTCCTTTACGGGGGCTAGGGGGCTTTCCCACAGCCATTTTTGCACCCCATTCTGCCCTTGAGCATGCTTTCATGGGCCCCTTCTGCACATGTACTTTCAATCCACTTTCACAATTGTTTGCAATAGGATTTTGCTATTCCGCACAGTAAAATCCAGCCGCAAAGTGCATTGAAAGTGGATTAAAAGTGGATTATTCTGCATGTGCGGGTGGGGCCATGAAGATACATGATCACTGGAAGCTGCCTTGTACTGAAACAGCCTACTGATCCTTCTGATTTACCCTGTTTCTCCGAAAATAAGACATCCCCTGAGAATAAGACGTAGTAGAGGTTTTGCTGAAGTGCGAAATATAAAGCATCCCCCGAAAGTAAGACATAGCAAAGTTTTTGTTTGGAAGCATGCCCATCGACCAGAGCATGCAGCTGTGGAGCAGAAAAATAAGACATCCCCTGAAAATAAGACATAGCGCATCTTTGGGAGCAAAAATTAATATAAGACACTGTGGAGCAGCAGTGGCGTAGGAGGTTAAGAGCTCATGTATCTAATCTGGAGGAACCGGGTTTGATTCCCAGCTCTGCTGCCGGAGCTGTGGAGGCTTATCTGGGGAATTCAGATTAGCCTGTATACTCCCACACTTGCCAGCTGGGTGACCTTGGGTGAGTCACAGCTTCTCGGAGCTCTCTCAGCCCCACCTACCTCACAGGGTGTTTGTTGTGAGGGGGGAAGGGCAAGGAGATTGTAAGCCCCTTTGAGTCTCCTGCAGGAGAGAAAGGAGGGATATAAATCCAAACTCCTCCTCCTCCTCCTCCTCCTCCTCCTCCTCCTCCTCCTCTTCTTCTTCTTCTTCTTCTTCTTCTTCTTCTTCTTCTTCTTTTCGGAGAAACATGGTAGTATTGTCCATTCAGACAAGTGACTTTCCAGGGTCTTCTCATCAACCACTATTGGATCCTTTTAACTGGAGATGCCAGGTATTGAACTGCATACCAAACAGATGTTCTACCACTGAGTCATGGTCCCTCCCTTGATGGCATACCCTATTTACATTTCACAAAGTGCGCAAAGGTCACAAACCTGTCCCTCAGGTGGCCTAACTAAAACCAGAAATGAAGATGACTCAAATATATAGAACAATATTTACAACTTTAATAATAACGACCCTGAATGATAAATGTAGAGGCTGTTCTGATTTTTATCCTCTATACATAGTTTGACTTGTTCAGATTCAAAGGGAACACAGCCCAAGGATAAACAATGGAAGATAAGAGAGGGGGGGACAGGGTAATAGGACAGATTTATTTGCTTCTTCTGAATTGTGTAATCCACTGATAAATCTGAATAATTCAAAAAAAATTAAGCCAAGGATAGTAAAAATACACAAAGTGGGTGTAAAACAGATGACACAGCCTGAGTTGGTTAATCCAAGATTTTTAATCAAATCGCCAAACGGTTTTCCACTTACAAAATCTTTGTTTGAAATACGTTATGATTGTTCGCAAGGCCTTTTGAGCATCTTTAAACAATTAGGACATGAAGTTGGGACTTTCCAAGCTTCCTTGTATGAAAACACCGAGGAAGGTTTTCTTTCTCTGCTTGAAATTGGAGTTAAAAGCAGAGGAGGAAAAACTACGCTGGACCCAACATGAAATGTCCATTTGTGCTAGAGCTCTTGAACAGACAGGAACTCAAGGCAAAGGTTGTGCCAGCCAATTGCACTTAGTAAAATTTATTGCACCCCCACTGGCTCTTCCTCTTGCACAATATTTTGTGCAACCAATTTCCAGGCACTATAATACACAGGGTGAAAAGCTCTGAGTGTTGAATAACATGAGGAACTGTGCTAAATCTGTATTGTCGAAGGCTTTCACAGCCAGATTCAACTGGTTCTGGTGGGTTTTCCGGGCTGTGATGATCCACCAGACCACGGCCACTCAGCCCGGAAAACCCAACAGAACCAGAGTGCTAAATCTGTTTATGTTTCTGCTCACGCATAGCTGGAATCGTGCCAATATATTCTACTAGTATTTTGCTCTACCTAATTTTTAGTAGATTAATTACTTGTCTTTAAAATAAATATGTGTATATATATATTTGAATATCACCAAATCCTTAATATTGGTAGCTTTTTTTAGGATATGAAGGAAGGATAGTGTGATCAATTCTGCGTTGGGAAATTCCTGCAGATTTTGAGGGTGGAGCTTGAAGAGACCAGGATTTGGGGAGGGAAGGAGGTCAGTACGTTATAACACTCGGGAATCCACCATTTAAAGCTCCTGTTTCCTGCAGGGGAACTGACCCTTGTAGTCTGGAAATAAATTTTAATCCTGGGAGATCTCCAGGCTCCAGCTATAATCTGGCAACTCTAGGACAACTCTAGGGCCCTTTCCGCATGGGCCATTTAACCCGGGTCAGGGCCAGGATTAAAACTGTTTGGGGCAGAAACTTCGTATGGCACCCACCCCAAAATCGGACCTACCCCAGGTTAAATGGCAGAACACGGGATATTCAAGAATCGCAATTCTTTTGTAATATTCCGGGTTGCCGCCGCGCCCGTGTGAAGGGCCCTAGGGCTGCAACTGGATCAGAGGCGTAGCTCCAAAGGGGCAGGGGGCGCGATGCACCAGGCACACGCCCCTGTAGGGGTGTGGCAAGAGCATTCCAGGGGTGTTCCGAGGTGGAGCGGGGGACACACCAGTGCACCGGGCGCTTTCCCCCCTTGCTACGCCTCTGACCTGGATCAATTATCTCGGGTGTACCCCACGTCCCCCGGCCCATGCGGAAAGGGCCTAGGACTCTGTTACAGGGGAAACATGTTTAAACTTTCCCTTCTTCTTGTCTATTACAGTCACAAGCAAAAGCCAAGCTGACTTCAAAAGTTAAACAATGTCCTTTAGCCTCACTGTCACCAATTAAATACACCCTCTTTAATTAGCCACCTATTAAGGTCAGACCTTCAAACTTTTTGACCACCAAGTTGAACAAAGCCCACCAGCCATGTACAACATGGGCTGCCAAATGGTAGACAAGTCTACCGCCAGCATTTTCACAGTGCCAGGCAAGGACCAAGCAGAAGCAAAGGGGTTTTTACTGAGCTTCTGGGAGTCTGCCAGGCACTACTGGCAGACTGCTCATCTTGGTGGCTCATAAATTGTTCTGGCCTGCTCGAAACAATCAATGTACCCGCTAAACTGATTAAAGAGTACAGCTAAACATACAAAACAAGAGATCGCATTTTATCTCAAAAGCAAAATCTGGAGAATCAGATATCCCAGTGAACTTTTCCACCCTGTTTTTCAGCAGTAAATTTTTCATGTGTGTTCCCCTCACACACACACACTATTTTTAAATTAGATCTCTACCGTCTAGAAAGTCGTGCTGTGGTGATCAGAATCAAATAACTGGACAGATTCAGAAATGGAAAGGAACACTGATGGTTATTGGGATGGAAGCAGAATGTGATGTTGACCGGGGAATACGTCAGGATTTGGACTAGCAACATAATGCGAACCATTTTGAATAATGTCCATTCTTATAACAGCGCAGTGAATTCACAGCAATCTTGCCAGGATTACGTAGCCTAAATTTACAAAAGTAAAAAAAATTAAACACTATATTTTAAGAAATACTCTCTTGATGGTAAAGACGTTTTCAAGTGGGCACCAATCGTACGTTAAAATTGTATGTTTAAATCCCCTTAAGGAAGATTTGCTCTCATTTCCAGTCAGTGTTTTCAGTATATACTTTAGCAAAATTAGCCTGTAGCTGGAAAAGGCTGTTATGACATCTTATGAATAATGGCTTTCAAGTACAGCAGTAAACATTCTCTGCTCCTTCACGATACATACCATATGCTGGTCTAAGCATACATTTTTTGTGGTCAGATAAGCATTTGCAAAAGTCAATCCTTAACGTCATGCAAGAGAATAACAAACAAAACTTTTACAGAGATAATTTATAGCAGTGTCATTGACAGATAGATTTTTAAACTCTTATGGCCCAGTCCCAAGATCTGTTTCATTTTGTATACACCAATATTTCACATGCACATGCAATGCCCACTATAATTTGTGATATTGACGCCAGTCTTTTGTGTACTGTGCTTACATGCCACGAGGAACAATAGTCTTCCCTCTTATTTTAGAATTATTTAAAACACTGCCTTTTGACCGAGTTAGGGCCCTCAAGGCAACAAATAACTTAAAAGACATGAAAAGATAACTTTAGAGATAATACATCTATATAAAACAGCAATTAAAGCATAAATAGGAAGGAGGGTCAGTGAAGGAACACCAAATGAAAACAAAGGTTTTCACTCACTAGGGACAGACAAATCTTTCTAAGAGGGAATTCTGCAGTTTCGGTGCCACAAAGGAAGGCTGTGAATCACCACGGGCCAGGATTGCCGCTAGGGGTGGGGAAAAGGGCAGAGTCTGATTTCGACCTCAATGAGGGCAGAAACGATGGCGTGGCCATTATTGTTTAGGGCGGACGACGACGGGTCGTAAGCCCACTGGTCACTGGTCAGAGGGGAGGAGGGAACCCAAGCTTTTAAAGGGCCAACCCCTTCTTTGTCCCTGCCATGTGCTTGGGCCGGCCGACAATTTTCCCACCCACCTCTCCCAATTTTGGAACTGTTGTTAATGCATGCTACCTTGTCATAGCCGCTGGCGATTTTCGCGCACGGTTTTCGCACCTGCCCTCCCTGGATCCAAAACATCCAGAGTTTGAGGGCACACCTGGGCAAGGGAGGCATCCCTTCATATACCTATCTATCATACGTTAATGGGCCTTTTGTTTCAAATCACTCTGCTTAGTAATGTAGCAAGTAGGTGACCTCACCTGGAGCCTCTGGAAGGGAGGAGGGAGGTGCAGAGGCTTCAGGAAGAAGACTATTGCTTTAGCATTCAGACACTCAGTATTCCATAACAATGCTATTCACACCTTGTTGTTCTCTTAATCTGTGGGAAGATGGGAGGGGGTGTCCGAGCAGGAAAAGAGGGGAACAAATATATCTGCAGGAGCCAGGATCCCCAGGAACTGTCTTCCTGCAGTTTGAGTCCTTGTCGACAACTCAATAGAGATTTCTAATTTTACATCTAGAGTCGATTTATTGATCATTGTACTAAGACCTAACACTACTCCAATCGAATTATTAAGGTGTTGGATTCACTACCTGGAGGTTGGCAATACTATCTCCACAGGAACTAATCTCTAATAAGGAAGATAAGAACATAAGAACATGCCTGCTGGATCAGACAAGAGTCCATCTAGTCCAGCTCTCTGCTACTCGCAGTGGCCTACCGGGTGCCTTTGGGAGCTCACGTGCAGGATGTGAAAGCAATGGCCTTCTGCGGCTGTTGCTCCTGATCACCTGGTCTGTTAAGACATTTGCAATCCCAGATCAAAGAAGATCAAAATTGGTAGCCATAGATTGACTTCTCCTCCATAAATCTATCCAAGCCCCTTTTAAAGCTATCCAGGTTAGTGGCCATCACCACCTCCTGTGGCAGCATATTCCAAACACCAATCACACGTTGCGTGAAGAAGTGTTTCCTTTTATTAGTCTTAATTCTTCCCCCCAGCATTTTCAATGTATGCCCCCTGGTTCTAGTATTGTGAGAAAGAGAGAAAAAATTCTCTCTGTCAACATTTTCTACCCCATGCATGATTTTATAGACTTCAATCATACCCCCCTCAGACGTCTCCTCTCCAAACTAAAGAGTCCCAAACGCTGCAGCCTCTCCTCATAAGGAAGGTATAAGCTTTCATGTGCATGCATACTTCTTCAGATACACCAAATGAATTCTGGGTAGGGGTCTACACCAAAGCTTCCTTGACTAAGCCTGTGATTTTGGAGGGCAGAAGTCTCCTTGGGGGTGACACGTACACTTTAGTGTCTGATGACTTTTGTCTAGCAGCAATCCATCAGCAAGTAAAGATGTTATCACAGAGTTCAAAATATCTGCTTTAAAAGCAGAGGCTATAGCTTGTTTTCTCTAAGGCTGCTAAGAATTAAGTTATTTGACAAAGCATTGTGTTTTGAGCTCTGACTTGTACATCACTTCAGGGATTTCTCAAGCACAGAATTTGGCTAGTTTTAGAAACATAAATAAATAAATCTCACTAGTCCAAAAAAGCCTCTAAAAAGTCAGACTGTACTGCAAGTATTACTAATAGTGGCAATTTGAGTGAGAAACCAAAACTTCATCAGCTCACAAGCTAATGCCACAGGATTTAAAGATATTAAAAACAACTTTACCCTCCTAATTAGGCTTTCAAAGGGGACTATACGACCCAGTTGAAAGCAAATGACTGGCATAATGAAGCTGGGATTTATTTAATCTTTTACAATGAAATCCTTCAAAATTCTAAGCCTTGGAATTAACGTTGTAAGCCCCCAAAACTTCCAATTAAGCCTTCTAAGTGAACTTTAATTACACTTGGAGATGTATCGACATCTTCCCCTGCTACTATTAAAGGAGTCACAAATTCCCTACAAATTGTTACTGAAATATGTTGCAAGCTTGAGATAGAGGTTCAACATGGCAATTCTTCTGATTTCCTGCTTTGTACATAGTAACAAAGAGTTTCAGACGTGAACACAATGGAGCTTATATTTTGTATCTGGGAATCTCCTTAAATTTAACACGCAGTTGTACATCAAATCACTGAATAGAAAGGCAATTTTTCATGCAATACCTTAAATGGTTGCTTTACTACTGGTTGCTGCATGGTGCAGTGGTTAAGAGCAGGTGGACTCTAATCTGGAGAAAGGGGTTTGATTCCCCACTCCTACATCTGAGCTGTGGACTGTTATCTGGTAAACTGGATTCATTCCCTACTCCTACACACCAAGCCTGCTGGGTAACTTTGGGCTAGTCACAGTTTTTTCAGAACTCTCTCAGCCCCACTTACCTCACAAGATGTCTGTTGTGGGGAGGGAAGGAAAAGAGTTTGTAAACTGCTTTGAGATTATTCCTTACAGCTGAGAAATGTGGGGTACAAATCCAAACTTTTCTTCTGATGCCAATGCCGTGGTTCTTCTTTGTGCCCAATACACAAATCTTAATAGACTCCAAATCTTAATAGAATCCGTTAAACTACAGATTAATTGGGGGGAGGGGCTGTGCTTGTAAGGCACACTGCCCTGAAACTAGAATAGATATACCAAATGTGTACTAACTAAAGCTGCTATCAGTCCCCTGGAAGAAAAAAAATACGAAGACTGTAATGGTATTGTATGGTATTTTATACTTATGAAGCTAATGGTAATAGAAGTGAAGGGGATTTAGACTGGACAGTGAAAATTCATTCCCGCTGTCCACTTCTTTGATCAGATTGGCACCTCCATGCTACATTTGCTCAACAGGGATATATATAACATTAAATGAATTCGATACAGATTTGTTTGCCATTTATATATTGCTCTATGCATTTAAACATTTTCCAGGACTTGGAAAAGTGCCAAACGTGGTGAAACCTGTCATTTTCCCCCCCTAAACGAAAAAACCCAAATATTTTAGCCTTAGAACATAAGAACATAAGAACATAAGAACATAAGAACTAGCCTGCTGGATCAGACCAGAGTCCATCTAGTCCAGCACTCTGCTACTCGCAGTGGCCCACCAGGTGTTTCCTCTGGGCAGCTCACAATATGCAGGGATGGTGAGTAATGCTGGCCTTCTGCTGCTGCTGCTCCTGAGCACCTGGTCTGCTAAGGCATTTGCAATCTGAGATCAAGGAGGATCAAGATTGGTAGCCATAGATCGACTTCTCCTCCTTTCTTCTCAAAGAAGGTAACCAAAAGCATGTAGTTTGCAGTGTATGAGAAAAGATACCCTCAAGAACAAGGGAGTCTACTAAAAGTCAATATTTGTTCATCAACTCATTCTCGCTTAGTACTAAATAGCAGAGATCATTTTCTGCAAGAAGATGGTAATTAGGTTCAATCACATAAAAGGCACGTACATTTTTTATCCATAGTATTACAAATAATGTATGTTAACAGTTCAGTGAAATAAACGATTAAATATGGGAGGAAGAGAAACTGTAGGATTGAGAAAACGTTGTAAGCATATTGCAGCTTTCTTAAATCCTTCACAGTACGGAACACTTAATTTTTTTTAAAAAAAAAGCCATCCAAGCTGACTCTTGTGGTTTTCCTAATTTTAGGACAATTTGTGTCAAACTGCAAATGCATAACCATAATGAGGGTCTAGGGAATGAACTTAACTGCATGAAGCAATAGGGCCCAATTCTCTTAATATTATTTAAAATAGGCCTGACAAATTCATTGTTCACAGGCCGTATCTGGAATACCAGCCACATGGTAAAGTCTGCTAGGCAGCTGATAATCCACCCTGTTTTACAATGCAACGCTTGACACAGTTATGCCCCTTTAAACCCAGTGAAGCCCATGGCCTCAGAAAGGCATGACTTTGTTTAAGGTTGCATTATTAGTTGCCTGCAAATAACTGGGGGATTTAGCAAACACTTGGCTGGCAGCAATAATAAAAATGCAGCCATGCGATTTGCAGCCCTAATTGAAAAGATTATTGGGCAGACTACTGTTGAAAGACCAGCCGGGTTTCACTGACTCAACAGATACCCATTATGACACAGCAAGAATGCATACCCAAGATTAAGGCATAACGAATCTCCCCTAAGTGATCCTGAACATGCACTCTTGCTTTAAAAACATAATAGACTAGCGGGGCCCAGCCACGCATTGCTGTGGCTTATTGTGGTGAAATGGAAAAGGAACAGTAGCAGCAAATCAATTGCAGAGGCCAGCAGTACCTGCTCATGCAAACACGCAGCCTGATACTGTGCGATGTCATTGATGTGTGTGCCCGCATTCCGGGGGGGGGGGGAATGGAAAGGCACCCCTCCCACACATCTAGGCTGGCTGGTCATGATCCTTTACCTGGGAGTAAGTTTGGTTGGTGGCAATGGGTGTTGCTTCTGAGGAAACCCTCTGAGGGGCGTGACGCAGCTATTCAAAGTATGTAACAGTTGCTGTACCGAGCTTACTCCTGAGTAATGCGTGCCTGGTTTTCTTAATTGTAACTGCAGTATTCAGGGAATCTAGGGTGCGTGGCCCCTCCCTCCTGTCCCTTGCATGTCACCCCTCACTCTCTTCCCTCCCTCACTTCTCTTCCCTTGCATGCTACCCCTCCCCCTCCTTCCCTTCCCTTTTCCTCCGCTAGGGTGGGTGGGTCATATCAAGATGCTGGGCCCCCTGCCTCCCCTCCCTTGCATGCCACCCCTCACTGTCTCCCCTCTCTCACTTCTCTTCCCTTGCATGCCTCCCCCTCCGTCCCTTTCCTCTCCCTCCCTCTCTTCCCTTGCATGCCACCCCTCCCTCTCCCTCCCTTCCCTCTCCCTCGTGTGTATGTGTGTGTTTGTGTTTCACTTCCACTTGAGTGACTGCCTATGTGCTGTTTCCACTGCTCATATTTGGCCATCTGAGTGAACATTCTAAGCAGCACGAACATTCTAAGGGTGACAGTTACACACAGGCAGCTGCATGTCCTTCACCAGGGAGCGCCAGGAAAAAGGAGTTTTACCTGGGCCAGGTGTGAAATTTCAGGTATGTGAACATCTAAAAACACTCTCACCTGGCTGACTATAGTGGCTGGGAATTTTCAGAGGAATTGGTCCAGCAGTTACTGAGTTATACTATCATCAACAAAAACACTGTTAGCTTTTTATATATATAGATGAGATACAGCTAGGAACAGTAATTCAGATAAATGCCAAAATTGTGCAATACAACAATAAACAAGAAATAACTCAAAAAGTATGTTTTTAAGCATGCATACTAAAACTGCTTATGTTTACTAAATGTATCATTCCATCTAGAACATTCCAAAAGGCTGAGAAACACTAAACAGAGTAATCCAAAATAGGAGGAGGTAGGGACAAAGAGAAGAGTCTGAACTCCTAACAACATTTTATCACTACAGATAGAAGCTATGCATGCCAGCTCCTGTCCTTTCAGCGCAGCTGACAATGTGTTTTTCCAATCTCCCTTCTATTCCACAATAAACAACATTATTGGAACCTCTGTTTAAAGTACTAGCAGTAAAGCCCATCTTATGCTCAAATAAAATGGGCTCTAGACAAGGGGGAGGGTGTGGAAATTGGAGGATAGTGCTGGAGCTGGCAGGGTAGCAAGTGAAAAGCCACTGCTGCCCTGGTGGGCCCATCTTGTTATTTAGGGGGGGGGGAGCCAGCCAGCATGGGGAATGGGAGGGGAGTGGGGAGGCTGGACAGGGGAATGGGAGGTCTGTGTCAGCCCAGCAGGCCCAACTTGGTGTTTGGGGTAGAGCAGCGATGGCGAACCTTTTCGAGACCGAGTGCCCAAATTGCAACCCAAAACCCACTTATTTATTGCAAAGTGCCAACACGGCAATTTAACCTGAATACTGAGGTTTTAGTTTAGAAAAAACGGTTGGCTCCGAGGCATGCGTTACTCAGGAGTAAGCTTGGTGGTTGTTGGTGGCTTTGCTTTGAAGCAACCGTGCAACTCTTCCAGTGGGTGAATTACGACCCTAGGAGGGTTTACTCAGAAGCAAGCCCCATTGCCAGCAACCAAGCTTACTCCCAGGTAAAGGATCGCGCTTTAGTTCTTCGCATGAAAATCAGTGGGGTTTAACAGCACTTAACAGGGTTACCGGCACTGCTTCCCCAAAACTTGGTCTTAGGTTTAATGCTAATAATTGAGCCCAGTGGTTCAGGCCAACCTAGCTGTGTGGGGCGGGGGACGACTCTGTTTGTGCATGCCCACAGAGAGGGCTCTGAGTGCCACCTCTGGCACCTGTGCCATAGGTTCGTCACCACTGGGGTAGAGGGAGGCCAGGTAGGGGAATGGGGGTGGCAGGGGAGGGTATTGGTTATTTAAATTGTGAACTTAAATTTAAATTGTGAACTTAATTTAAATTAAACTGTAAACTACAGCAGCAAAAATTCACATGTCTGGAGAACACTTGGATACTGAGTTGTCTGAAGGAGTTTGGTGCCTTCTCATTGTCCTCTGTGAGCAGGTGGCTAGACACACATGCTGTTCTGGACTATCAGGAGAAATGGTAGGACACAAATCCAGATGTACACTTAAAGCTGATCAAATAATCAATCCCACAGTTAAAATTAACAGAAAGCCCCTTTCACACATTATGTAAAAAGTAATCTGGGGTCGCCACCACTGATCATGGACATCCCAGTGCTTTCTAAAATGAAATTACAGTTAAGCATGGCCATAATTTGGACCAGAACCACATGGGAAGGTGAGAGGGAGTTAACCTGGTAAACCATGCAGTTTTCTTAACAGAAATCATTAACCCGGACCAGTTACAAACTGTTAAAAGGGGGGGGGGAGCATGTACTCAAACTTTTGTCTATATTTTTAAGGAATCTCCGTGTAGCCCAGACTAGTCTGATCCCATTAGATCGTAGAAGTTCAATGGGGTTGACCCAAGCTAGTACTTAGATGCGAGACCTCCAAGGAATACCAGGTCATGATGTGGAAGCAGTCAATGGTAAACCAGTTCTGAATGTTCCTTGCCTTGAATTTGCAAGCATCTCATCATTTTTATGCTAAACAGAGAAGAGTACATCCATCTCTGATAGGGACTCAAAGTGTGTGTACGTTTGCTGCATTTACACTTTACGTTTTCAGGAGCATGTTTAAACATCTTAAGTTAATACCAGAAACAGAATGTGTGAAATAACTGGCTGAAAGGGCCTAATGTAATACAGCCCCACAACAAAGAGTGATGAAAAAATTTTTTAGAATCCAGTAATTGATAACCTACCAAAAATATTCCTTTCTTCCTTCCACTTATTGACATGAGCAAAATTATTTCAGGTGCCTTTGATGTCTTTCTGTCCATGCTTTGAAAGTGTTTTTAAAACAC
Source organism: Sphaerodactylus townsendi (assembly GCF_021028975.2). Taxonomy (NCBI): domain Eukaryota; kingdom Metazoa; phylum Chordata; class Lepidosauria; order Squamata; family Sphaerodactylidae; genus Sphaerodactylus; species Sphaerodactylus townsendi. Next base: position 19,200,326 of record NC_059431.1, read on the forward strand.
ACAAATTGCTTTTGATTCCCCCCCCCCCACAAAGATGTGTATGACTTTCAACCATTACCTTTTTTTAAGTTCATCTGCTTTGCATTTGGTGATTTGTTTTTCAACTGAAAGGGGATTTGATTTAATCATGCAAGTGCTATTGTTAGGGGCGTAGAACTTTGGTATTTTAAATTAACTATCAAAAATTCTTATTATAAACATTACAATTACGTCACAAACTCATCCAATTCCTGGCTTCACTCAGTAAAACTTCCCTTGTGTGCCTTAACCTCTCTCTCTCTCTCTCCTTTCCTGTCCAAAAATTCAGGTGAGTTCATTTTTTCCCCACGCTGGTTGTGTCTTTTTGGCTGTGTTCACACATCCCTCATCAAAGTCTATATAACTCCATTCAATCTACCTCTGCATTTATCTGTGAATAAACTCTTCCTTTATTGGTATCTGAAGAAGTAAACATACGTATGAAAAAGTATACCAAGAATAAAACTTTTGTTGGTTTTAAAGGTACCACTGGACTCAAACTTTTTTCTTCCTTTATCAAACAGTTTTAATTCACTTAATGAAACTACTGCAGTGTTTTCTTTCTTCGCTTTATTTCATGGTGTCAAGAGAGCCTCTATCTTGAAAGAATTTTCCAGCCTTAGTTAGTTCTAGCATTTACAGGTGCAATAGTTCACTCTTCTGTGTACTCCCATTGCCACGGATATAATGTGGGTGTACCACAAACAGACCCTTTACTGTGGTGGCACCTTGAAGAAGGATAATTTTTCCCATAGCACTTCACCAGGGTGGAGTCAAAGCAAACACTGAATAGTGTGGGTTGGAAGGGTGAGCTGGACTCCATTTTGGGGTAGGACCAGTGGTGGGATCCAAAAATTTTAATAACAGGTTCCGATGGTGGTGGGATTCAATCACTGGCGCCGCCGCACGCACGCACCTCCAGTCCCTATTGGGCAGGGAGGTTGCTTTAGTAACCCCTTCTCAGCACTCAGAAAAAATTAGTAACCACTTCTAGAGAAGTGGTGACAATTGGTTGGATCCCACCTCTGGGTAGGACCATCCACCTCTGTATTCCTCAGAGCCTGAATCTCTTCACGTAAAGGATTTGTCTGCTTCATCACACATTCAGCATTAACCCTGGTAAGTGTTAGGATGGGAAACGTACAAGGAATACAGCCACATGACACGGAGGCTGGCAATGGAAAACCATCTTTGAAGTCTGGGGTGCTGTGTGGTTTCCGGGCTGTACGGCCGTGTTCTAGCAGCATTCTCTCCTGACGTTTCGCCTGCATCTGTGGCTGGCATCTTCAGAGGATCCATACAGCCCGGAAACCACACAGCACCCCAGTGATTCTGGCCGTGAAAGCCTTTGACAATACATCTTGGTCTCTTGCCTTGAAAACCCTATGGGGTTGCTATAGGTCAGCTATGATTTGACGCCCAAAAATATCATTTAAATATAGTACAATTGGGGTTTTTTTATGTGGAAGAAAGTAATAAGAGGCAGGTTCTAATTTTTCATTAAGTAGGAAAGCTATGCTCTACGGAAAATATGCCAAGATAACATAATTTCTCTCACATTTTTCTACAAGATCAGTAACAAATGTATCTAAATTTTGTGTCATCATGATCACAGAAAACTTATTTCCCCCGTCCCTTTGAATTCCCATGTATTTGCTTTTATACACAGAAGAAAATCAGAATCTGAAGATTTGGAACAGGCTGAGCTATTCCTCCTGCTGGGCTTGGGATCAAGGAGACATTTCGAATTTTTCCTCAGATATGAAACTGTGTGAGCAGAGGCGTAGCAAGGGGGGGAAAGCGCTCGGTGCACTAGTGAGTCCTCCACCCCTGCCATGCCCCCGGTGCATCACGTGACCCCCCACCCCCTTGGAGCTACACCTCTGTGTGTGAGAAATTTTGAGCTACCTCAAACCTAATCAAGTCCCATGAGTTATCTGTGAAAATAAAATAGGATAACTGTTTGTATGCTGCCTTGGAAACATTCCACTTGAGGATTATCCTGATGAGAATAATATGGAGACATGATAAACTCTCATGGAGAAATTACGTCTTGGCAAAAGGTGAAGTATGAAAGCAAAGAAGTACCATGGTTACTATATTTTCAATTAGTTTCAAGATTTAAAAAAAGGACATTCACACAGGAAGAGGTGTAATGAGGTGATTGAATCTGAAAAGGTGATAACGCAATTAAAGGCATTCATTCGGTCAAATTTACAAGTTACTACTTCAATTTGACATGGGAACAGAACAAGTTAAAACGGGTGGTAAGATGGATCCAAATGTTTGAGGAAGAAATATCTCTTCAACAATGGGAAGTTCTATGAACAAAGGATATAAAATTCACAGCCAACTAGACATTAAGAGGCAACCCACCAGTGGGGGGAAGGAGGGCTGAAAGAACTGTGAATGCAGCACGAAGGTGCCTAATGCGAGTGCCCCTTAAACCAGTACAAGAGGTAAATATGCCAGAGGGGGGAAATATACTAGCAGTAGGGTACCACACAACTCCATAGTGTCTGAACATGGAAGCTGCTGCTTTACTGGCGCTTCTCCACTGCAGGAGACCTTGAGGGCACAGGTGAGAGCATTCCTGGGGTAGAGCCAACTTTAGTTGGCTTCCATAGGGCTCTATGCCCAGGAATGCTCTCTACACCTGTGGGGAATGTATGTGAAACCAGGTTTATTTGTAGTGGCTAAGCTATATTGGATTAGGAACAGGGAGACATGCAAGGATTCCACACAGCACAAATATATCGCCTTTGGGACATTATAAAAAGTGTTCTGGGGAAGAACTTCACACAGCTCTCTTCCCCAAAATGACTTCAGTCCAGTGGTGGGATTCAGCAGGTTCGCACCACTTCGGCAGAACCGGTTGTTAAAATGGAGCTTGTAAACAACCAGTTGTTAAATTATTTGAATCCCGGAACCGGTTGTTAAATTATTTGCTTCAGCCCATTATATTCCTCTCAACCTGGGTTTTTCAAAAATCGCTAAACTAGGGATCTTTTCCCCCCAACCCAGGTTGAAGGTGATCCCTGCCTGCTGAGTGAACACAAACAGGCAGGAACACTTTGCAGAAATCCTCCTCAAGACAAAACAAGAAAAGGAGAAACGACTTGTGCATGGGTTATCGCTAGGCAAAACAAACTTTATTCATCTACTTTGAAGTGAAATAGCAAATGAATAAGATGCAAGCACAGGAAACCTTCGTGGGGAATCTTCACAGATAATCTCCCCAGTGGTGGGATCCAAAACTTTTAGTAACAGGTTCCCATGGTGGTGGGATTCAAACTGTGGCGTAGTGCCAATGGGGCTGGGGCCCGGGAGCCTGGCGCGGCCGGGGGGCATGGCGAGGGCATTCGAGTGCTGGGGCATTCCTGGGCGGGGCTGTGGCAAGGACGCAGCCACTGCGCCGGTCCTTGGGCGGGAAACAAATGCACGCAGGTCACTGGCGTAATGCCCATTGGGCAAGGTGGGCAGCTGCCCAGGGCATCACCTTGTGGGGGGCATCAAAATGCTGGGTTCGTTTTTGAGTATTTTAGTGGTTTTCCATTTTTGGCCTGCAGGGGGCGCAGTTTTTAGGCTAGCAGCACCAAAATTTCAGCGTATCATCAGGAGACTGTCCTTATGCTACCCCCCAAGTTTGGTGAGGTTTGGTTCAAGGAGTCTAAAGTTCTGGACTCCCAAAGGGGGTGCCCCTATCCCCCATTGTTTCCAATGGGAGCTAATAGGAGATGGTGGCTACAGTTTTGAGGGTCCATAACTTTGGCCCCACTGAACCAAACTGCACCAAACGTGGGGGGTATCATTAGGGCAGTCTCCTGATGAGACCCTGAAAGTTTTGAGACTGTGCCTTCAGAAATGTGCCCCCCCCCACAGCCTGCAACACCCATTGACAGCAATGCAGAAAACTCAATGCAGAACAAAGATTCTTGGGCAAATTTCTAGGATGTTCTTGCAGGAGGTGCATTTTTGGATGTATCGGCACCAAAATTTCAGGGTATCATCTGGAGATGATGGCACCCCCCAAGTTTGGTGCAGTTTGGTTCAGGGGGGCCAAAGTTATGAACCCTCAAAACTGTAGCCCCCATCTCCTGTTAGCTCCCATTGGAAACAATGGGGGATGGGGCACCCCCTTTGGGAGTCCAGAACTTTGGACTCCTTGAACCAAACCTTGCCAAACTTGGGGAGTAGCATAAGGACAGTCTTCTGATGACATGCTGAATTTTTGGTGCTGATATGTCTAAAAATGCACCCCCTGAAGGCACCAATGTCCTGGTGCAAAAAGAATTTGGTCGTGGAGTGGCCGCACATGGGGTGGGGGGGCATCCAACTCAGGTTTTGCCCAGGGCTACAGTTTGCCCAGGGCTGCCTCGTTACGCCCCTGACGCAGGTGCAGGCTGCCACGCACACCGGTGCACCTCCTGCTAGACTGCTTCAAGTTCTGCGCGCTACTGCTGAGAGGAGGGGCGTAACTAAGGCAAAAATCACGTGACAAAATCACCAATTAGTAACCCCCTCTTGGCACACACAAATAATTAGTAACCTACTCTCGGGAACCTGTGAGAACCTGCTGGATCCCACCTCTGAATCTCCCTCAGCACACAAAATGGCAGGAGCAACTGTGAAACTGACAAGAGCTCTGTGCAGCAAGTGGGAAAAAAAGATCTATTTTGGCTGGCAATGCTTGTGTTACCCCATGCTGTGGGAACACAAAATGCCAAAACGGATCTTTTTATAACGTCCTAAAGGTGTTGTATTTATGCTGTGCAAAATCCATCATGGTTTCAAATCCCACCTCTGCCATGAAGCTCAGCAGGTGAACTTGGGACTCTCTCTGCATAATCGACATCACAGAGCTATTTTGAGGATAACAGAGAAAACATTTATTCTATCCTGAATTCCTTCGGGGTACAATCGGATTTAAATGCAATAAATAAATATGAGATGAAAGTTAACAAACGATAGTCAGATTATTTTCTTTCAGTGAAGAACTACTCAAAAAGATATCCGTAACTGTTACTGAATTAGAAGGAACTAATTAGCATCTGATCATAGGAATCAATGATAGATTTGGCCGCTGTTGTTTTAATTCACTGTCACATAACTTGCTTGTTAAAGGAAATATGCATTTATGAAGCAAAAGCTGCCTTTGGAATGTATTAGATAATCCCCACTTGAAACTACCTCCGGCCAAATCTCTGCTGATACTTATTTTCCCCTGATCCCTAGGGGTACAAATAATCATATAAGAAAAGGGGTTTTTTTTTAGTTAAGTTCTACAAAAGCAGAGCCAAGGATATAATTTTGGGATGCATCTAAGGGATGCAAGGTCTTCTCACAAAATCTCAGACTGCAAGGAACTCCAGGGATCACTCTCAAGGCTGAGAGATTTGTTTACCCCTTTCTATTTATAGAATCATATTTTTCTGCATACCTGGGTGTTCTCCATGGTCTACAGAATCTTGAATGTAGCTGGAGCTGCAGATATTTGCAGATATTTTTACCCACATAGTAGCCAGTCCTTGGTTGTTATATCAAAGTATATTTTTTAAAATGCTGGCATTTTATGTGGTTTATTAATTATTACTGATTTTTATTGTGTTTTTATGTTCTTTATTTTACTTTGTAAGCCACTTTGAGCATATTCTCTGAAGAAGCATCGTGCACATTTTATAAATAGGTAGGTAGGTAGGTAGGTGGGTGGGTAGGTAGGTAGGAAGGTAGGTAGGTAGGTAGGTAGGTAGGAAGGAAGGAAGGAAGGAAGGAAGGAAGGAAGGAAGGAAGGAAGGAAGGAAGGAAGGAAGGAAGGAAGGAAGGAAGGAAGGAAGGAAGGAAGGAAGGAAGGAAGGAAGGAAGGAAGGAAGGAAGGAAGGAAGGAAGGACTTTATAAGAATTGCCTCTATCCCATCCAAGAGGCTCTGTCCATCATAAGTAACTACTTTGCCTTCAGAAAGCACAGAATTGTAAAAACATCGTATTATTGCAGCTGATTTCTTTTATGGTTGCTTCTGATGCTTATTCTAAATTTTAAATTTACATGATTTATTTATGCTGTGGCTTTATCATTTCATCTGTTCATGTTTATATCTCTTCTTGGGCATTATAACTATAAGACACGTTGAGTGCTCTTATGAAAGCACACTGCCAGGTTATAAAGCATGCAAATAAATAAAAAGTATGTTCCAATGATCATAACCCTCCTTGCAAGACAACTGGGATCCAAATGCTCGAGGTAGAACCCATGCTTTGCATGCAGAAGGTCACAGTTCATAAGAACATAAGAACATAAGAAACATAAGAACATAAGAACATAAGTTCCTGTCTTGGTATCTCCTGGTAGCACATGTTGGGAAAGACCCTAACTGCTTGACATGATAACCTGAAGAACCACTGCCAGGCAGAGTGGAGAAATCAGAGTGAGATGGACTAGTGTGGCCCTCAGCTGCTCAGTGGGCAGAAACAGCCCAGCTGAAGGAGGAAGCAACCTATGCACCTGGTGCATTGACATGTGACAAGAGAGCAGTGGCATAGCGCCCAGGGGACAGGGGGGGGCCTTGTCCCTGGTGCATGCCAGGGTAGGGGCACGGCATGGGCGTTCTGGGGCATTCCAGGGCAGGGCAGGCGGGCATGGCGTGGCAGGGGCGCAGGGCACACACGTGCCCCGAGCACAGTTCCCCCTTGTTACAGCTCTGCGAGAGAGTGACAGTAGAACGTAGAGTCCCCAGTATGATCAGGCACTTCACCATCACAACATCACATCAGGCACACAGACAGTTGCCCTCAGAAAGCTCCTGCTCTCCTATCAGAAAGGTCCTGGCAAGACTTAGATTAGGGGTCCCCAACCTTTTTGAGTGTGCAGACAACTTTAAAATTCTGACATTGTGTGCTGGGTGCAGCCACAAAATGGTCACCATAAAATGACTGACGCAGGAGGCATAGCCAGCCACAAAATGGCTGCCCCAGCCTACCTTCAGTCACATAGTGAAGATCCTTGTGCTGTGATGGCAGCTACCCAAAGCCCATCACTTTCTGAAAACACTTGTTGCATGCCGTGAAAGGCACGGCACCTGCAGGCACCATTTGGCTGCTATGGCACCTACAGGACCATGTTGGAAACCCCTGACCTAGAGTCTCACCCCTGACCTAGAGTCCCACCCAGTGGGGGTATAAGTGGTACACAGAACTGCTACCAGCATCCAACGTTCAAAAGGTTTTGTTAAAAAGAAAATGTTAGCAAGCATACTTTTAGTACACCACCAGACGGAGCAGGGGGTCCAAAGAAATGTGCGATAAATGCAGTTCCTCTGTCCCTTCCTCTATGCATACCCTATCAGATGGTATCATGCTTCAGCTTAGGATGTTACAGCTGTCCACAGAGTATCCATTACCCGGAAGAAGTCCTTCAGCTCCTTAGGTGAGCACAAGACCAAAATGTCTACCTCCTCCAACCACAGGCAACAGCTCTGATGGTCCCAGCCAGAACAGCCAGTTCTTCTTTGCTCCCAAGAGTTTTATCAGTTCCTCATCCCCAACCCTTTGACTTGATCAGTCTGGGCCAAGGAAGCTTTTCCTGCCACCTTCAGGAATCTTCTACCTGATACTCTTTTAACCTTTTAAGACCTCGCTGGCGCTTTCCCCACTTACCTTTAGTTGCGCGCTACTTTCAGCAAGCAACGCGGGGTCCGGCGGCACTCCCCACTACAGGAGCGGCGACAACGCAGCCGCCCCGATTCTGCCGCTCTCGCGCCCCCTCAGCGCGCGTCATTTCTGCCCCTGTTCAGAATGGCGCCTTTTGCAAAACCCTGCGCAGAGAGAGGCCGGTGGGGAGCATGACTGCGCGCTCAGAAACACCTGCGGTTAACAAAGCCCGGTACACCTTGCTTTTCTTTTCAAAGTGGGGAAACGGCTCAAATCTGTGATGCCTGAGAGAAGGGGGATTGGGTTTGACATCCCATTGCTACCTCTATTAGCATTTCCAAAAAGGTGGCTGAGGTAAAGCAAGCAATTAATTGAAAGGACACCCCCCCCCCCCCCCCCCGTCTCTCCTGCCCAGAGGGGAAAAAATGGTTAAAATGTCCCTTCAAATCTCAGGGGCAAATGCCATTTCTTCACACCGGCAATGAATCTTCTTAAATGTCTAACTATAGTTGTTGACAGACCCTGAAATTGAGTCACTAAACTGTCCCTGATGACAGTTTAATATTCAAACATGACGACTTGCAGAAGCAGCTGCCAGCCCTACAAACGAAAGAAAACACACACACACAAATACATTGTTGTGTAACACATGCCATTGTTGGGTTTTTTCCCCATCGAGGCCAACACATTCTTTGCTGTTTGCATGTTTTTTGTTATGTGCATTTCAAAATGAGCAATCCACGAATCCAAGCCCTAGATTGGCTCCTGTCTTTCTGTCACGTTTTTATCCAGTCACGTATTTCCTACATGACATGGAATTTGGCCCCAAGGATATCCTTACAAAGGAAGGGAAAGAAAAGAAACCTTGGCATACTCTGGGCTTCACAAGTCCAGGTCTCCTCTGACTGATCTTGAGCATATAAAACTCAGGTTATGAAACGACTTTTGAAACTGGCCAACAGGCCTGCTAACCTATTAGAAATTTCTGCTAATTCATAAACACTTGGGTCTTTATGTCATTATTTACAAACAGTGCAGGAATGCTGACTACTGCAGAGCAGACACATTCTGCAAAGCCAAAGCGCTTTTTTCCCATCTTGATCCAGCCAACAATAAAAATAGTTCAAAGGGCTTAGAGATATTTGCTGAATGATTTGAAAAACACAAAACCAAGAAAGAACGAAGTTGTTTGTGTTGCTGGCTACAGGCGAAGCATTCTAAGAAACAGGCAAGATTTCCTTTCTCTGCTCAACATAAAAGAAATATAGGAGGCGGTTTGGAAAATGTTAATTCTAGTAGCAAACTTGCGCTCACTTTCTCATTTAATGAATGCACTTGCCTGAGCTGCTTTCCATTTTAAAGATGACATATGAAACCCCAGTAGGGACTTGTAAACTAGGAGGAGGAGGGATGAATACTTATATACCAGTGTTGGCGAACCTTTTTGAGACCGACTGCCCAAATTGCAACCCAAACCCCACTTATTTATCGCAAAGTGCCAACACGGCAATTTAACCTGAATGCTGAGGTTTTAGTTTAGAAAAAACCGGTTGGCTCCCTCTTCCTCCGCTCCACCCGCTCAAGAAGGGGCCAGCCTGCTGTTGCCTCCAGAAAGTCCCGTGCGCACCGCTCTGTGCCTCTCAAGCATCTCTGCCTCCTCTGCACCACCCATCCCCCTCGGGCAGCAACCACCTGGAGCACAGGCACCAGGTCCGCCAGCCAAGTCCTCCCTGCTCACCACAAAGCATGCACGCCGTGCTCAGTGCCCCAGGCCAGCCTAGATATGTGTGTGTGTGGGGGGGTGATTTTCCGCACCCACATAACAAACTCTGTGTGCGCGTGAACACAGAGAGGGCTCCGAGTGCCACCTCTGGCACCCGTGCCAAAGGTTCGCCATCACTGTTATATACTGAAGTGAAGCCCAAATTATACAATAATTTTCAGCATTATTTCTAGCTTATGATTTTGTCCAAGTTCACTAATCCAGACTCTGAGACTACTCTGGGATCTTCGGGTATTTATTCTATTTTAATTAAATCATTTTTTATACCATTTCCTCACATTAAACCTGCGGAACATAAGAACAAGCCAGCTGGATCAGACTAGAGTCCATCTAGCTCTCTCCTACTCGCAGTGGCCCACCAGGTGCCTTTGGGAGTTCACATGCAGGATGTGAAAGCAATGGCCTTCTGCGGCTGTTGCTCCCGATCACCTGGTCTGTTAAGGCATTTGCAATCTCAGATCAAAGAGGATCAAGATTGGTAGCCATAGATCGACTTCTCCTCCATAAATCTGTCCAAGCCCCTTTTAAAGCTATCCAGGTTAGTGGCCATCACCACCTCCTGTGGCAGCATATTCCAAACACCAATCACACATTGCGTGAAGAAGCGTTTCCTTTTATTAGTCCTAATTCTTCCCCCAGCAATTTCAATGTATGCCCCCTGGTTCTAGTATTGTGAGAAAGAGAGAACAATTTTTCTCTGTCAACATTTTCTACCCCATGCATACCTTTTGTTGTGACTCTAATCATAGCATGGGTGGTCACAAGAAGCTGACCAGGTGGGCTGGTCGGTATGTGCTTTCCTCTAAAGGGGCCTGGGCGCAGAACTCTTCTAAGGCTAAATGATTATTAAACCCGAACCCAAAAAATATGCCTGTCCCAAACTCTGTGTGGGTCTCAAAGGCAGCAGGCAGAGTGTTTGGAGGGAGGCACAGAGCTGAACACTGGACTTGGTCAGGCCACACCCAGCATTGAACTGTGGCCTTAGCCAGGCCAGGTCGAGCTTTATACTGCTGACTCCACCTCTGATGCTCCGCCTCCAAAGTCATGTGGACTTTGGAGGTGGAGCCAGCAGAATGGAGCTGGACCTGGCCAGGCTGAGCCTGCAGTTGAAAACTGGGCCGGGTCCAGATCTGAACTGCCTCCTCCACAGTTCAACGCTGGACCTGGCTAGGGTGCAGGTAAGGGAGGAAAGGAAAGGGGAGAAGGGTTCTCCTTTCTTTTTTTAAAGGTGGAGAGTTGCACGGGCCTGAAAAATGTTAGGAAAAAATGGCATTTGGGGGGATCTGATCTTTTTGGCCTCCCTGTTATTGTCACCTTTGGGGGGAAGCGAACCCCCCCCCCCCATACCAGCAAGATATTTTGGAGGTTTTTTCATTGTTTGGGTTTACCAAACACCCACACCTACTAGCATAAGCTATCTCAAATACAAGAAGGGAATCCTTGGTCACATTCATGGTAAGGTTTCTATGCCTAGCCAGCACACAAGAGGGGCAGGAATACTGGGTGGTCATTGGCTGATGGTGTGACATCACTTCTGGGAAAACCCTCTCTAGGAATTGGATCCACCTCTATGGTAAAATTATAATGATTTGGTGATTCCTAGCCTGGATTCTACATTGTACTATAACATTTCAGCAAAGGGTGTGATAATACATTTAATAAAATAAATAATAAATAAGTTCATAGACAGGCATGACATCATTTCCAGGTTTCCCCAAAAGTGATGTCATGCTATTGGCAGGGGTCCATTTTTAAAAGTTTATTTTTCTCCAGAAAATTCCAGCTAGGAGTGCGGAATCTCAATCAGCAGGGATGGCAACTTTTATTCATTAAAGTAGTGGGAGGGCGGGATGAGACGTGAATAATAGTATTCAATTGCCATGTAATGCAAGTATAATCTGTAACATTTATATGCATAACTCAAGAATATGAAACATATGATCAGCAAGCATTCATAACAGTTGTGAGCAGTAATTACACTGTGTCCTTCATGTCAAATTAAGCTAATTTATCTCCTGTAAATATGCAAGGTATGCATCAGGTCTCTTTTAAATTAATAATCTGCCACACGAGCAGTTTCCCCACTGAGAAAATGAATGTAGATACAACCTGGTTTGAAAAGAATTGGCACCTTTTCATTACGGTTTCATGGTCCCCACCGCAGCTTGCGCCCCTCCCCAACGAGCCTCGTTTCAAGCAACGCAGCAGCAACACAGGAATACCCACTCTCGAACGCGTGATCCACTCAGGGGTTATCCTGATTGGCTGCTGCGTTGTGTGGGGGCAGGAATTTTTTGAAAAAAATTTTCCTGGCAGAGCCACGTCTGGGCAAGCATGCGCAGATCAACTCCACGCGGAAACGGTGAAATGGCTGATTAAAGCAAAGCCCCGTTTCCGCATGGCTCCGTCCTATCTTATCCACATGGATACGGGGTCTCGTGCTGCCTTTCATTGCCTTATATTTGTTTAAACAGTCAAAAACAGTCCCACGTTGCTCTGTCTCCACGTTGCTTCCGGGTATGCAAAAAAGAAAAAAGGCTGCACGCGAATCGCGCACAGCCCGCTGCGTCCTGATTGGATGGGAGGCTCCACGTCACTCACAATAGCGGGAGATTCAACCCCCTGATCCTCCCCACTGCTCCCCTCCGATCCGGATTCATCACAGCATTTTTCAAAAGGTCTACTTTCAACCAGGTCCGGGAAAAACACGTGATAACCCGAGCAAGGAGCGCCAGAACCGTGATCGCCAGGAAAGCAGTGAGGAGTTTTGCACCAAACCTGGATATTTTGCGTGAATATCACGCATCTAAACCTCAGTGGGGAAACAGCCTCTTTAAGAAGCCCTGAGATTCTTTTTTTGTTTTGCCGTAACAGCCTAAACAAACACAGGTATTAATATTCAGCCAAGGAGATACGTGCAGAAATGGGTGGAAAAATCAAGAGAAAGGCAAGTGCAAGGAACAGTAAAAATTCTTGCAAGTAAAATGCAAACTTTCCAGAAGCCAAAAAGACACTTTTTAAAATATAGCCTTTGATTCTTCTCATTTTCTTTTTTCCAAGAGGGATTTCTCTTTCATTTCTCTTTGTAGCTAAATCAATTCACGCTTTGGTAACTTCAGCCCTTGCAGCTGTTTTCCATTACACATCACAGGATGGTGTCCTAGCAGAAGGATAAGAAAACTTGGGAAGCTATCACCTGCCTCTGAAATCTACAGATGAAATCCTGAAGTCCTGCAGACACTCCCTTCCTGTCTCCCATCTCTTTGAATTTCTCTGATTTAAAAAAAAAATTGATTAGAAATTGACTCCAAATTCCAAAAGAGGATGGAAATGGAACGTTGGGTTTCAGAGAGAAAGAGGAATTAAGAGAATTGCTCTTAACGAGCTAGGTAGGAGCAGACACCACCAAAATGAAGCAGCTAGCATTGGAAACAGCTGTCTCGCTTTCGGCAATTTCAGCAAGGAGAAAGCCTTATCCTCTCTTGCTGTTTAGTAGAAGTTCATGTCTTGGCACTATTGCAGTCAGTATTTTCATACCATGTGAGGACACAAGACGAGTTCTGTTGAGTTGCAGACAGGCTTACCAGTTGCTTGCTAATGATGGGCAAACCTCCAGTAACTGTTGCCATGACTGTCAATGTTAATCTGGTTTGTGGGCAGAAGCAGGCAGAGAAATGGGGGCCGTGATCTTCATCGCTGCATTTTGATGCTACTTTCAGAGTGACCCAGAAGTGTTGGCATTACACTGGAACAACACCCTAGAATTTGCCCAGAAACTCTATGGAAACCATAGAGTTTTGGGGTGAGTGCTAGAACATGACCTGGAAGTGATGTCATAGCTCAGTGATGAAAGTCACTCCCCATCCTCCACCACAATAAGTACCTGCTTTGGCCATCGGCTGCTTAGTTGCAGGAAGCTGCAGGAAGGAGAAGCTACATGATTGTAGTTTTTGATGGCAACTTAATTGGGACGGAGGAATCTACTTCTAGTCAAAATTAATCAAGCAGTCAAGGGCTAGGCTCAGTAGTTAGTGAGGTGTGAATTCAGAGAGGTCTCCTTCCCCCCTCTCTGCCATCTTGCCTTCTATGTTGGCGTTCCTTGGGCCCTAGAACTGGGGAAGGTAGGATGCCACCTGACTACTGCAGGTTCCTCCTTTTCTCCACTTGAATAGCACTCTGTCTCTCTGTCTCTGGCATTGTCCCGCATCTTTCCTCCCCAGCATATCTGTGAAGACTGTCTTTTATTTCTCTCTCTGGTTTGACTCCCACTTCTCTGTCCTTGACAGCCAATCATCCACCTTTCTCCATTTGCCCACAGCCTGTACTGGTGGCCTTGCCAGTTTTCCTGGTCATCCTCAATCATCTGCTGACTGGCTTCTGCTATTCCTCTTGTCTGCTATAGGCAGGCATCCTTTCCCTCCAATATCCTGCCTCTAGGTCTTGGTCAGAAGATAGGGTGGAGTCCAAGCACAGGCTCACATCTGTACATGGGGACAGAGGTTTTGTGTTCAGTTGCTGCTTGGCCTCTCTGAAGTCTGAATCAACTTTATCAGGTGTTGCCATCCGTGTGGTCCCCATTCATAGAGCCCACCTGCCACCACTCTAGAAGATCTGGAACGTGGGCGGAAAAGAGGGGAAGACTTCAACTGGCAACTAAAAGCAAAATTATACACATATGTAACAGTTACAGAAAATGAGTGGGGATTATTTTCTCAGTCAATGAATTTTTATCGCATTTTTCCTTACAGGAACCCAGTCCTTGGTGTGTCTTAATTTAGGTTGTGTAGAGTGACTGATCTCTACTTAGCAAGGTTCATGCACAGATGCGGATTTGATTCCAGGTCTTTCATGTTCTCATCTGACATTCTTATGGAGAAGCAGCAGTGGCATAGGAGGTTAAGAGCTCATGTATCTAATCTGGAGGAACCAGATTTGATTCCCCGCTCTGCCGCCTGAGCTGTGGAGGCTTATCTGGGGAATTCAGATTAGCCTGTGCACTCCCACACACGCCAGCTGGGTGACCTTGGGCTAGTCACAGCTTCTCGGAGCTCTCTCAGCCCCACCCACCTCACAGGGTGTTTGTTGTGAGGGGGGGAAGGGCAAGGAGATTGTCAGCCCCTTTGAGTCTCCTGCAGGAGAGAAAGGGGGGATATAAATCCAAACTCCTCCTCCTCCTCCTCCTCCTCCTCCTCCTCCTCCTCCTCCTCTTCTTCTTCTTCTTCTTCTTCTTCTTCTTCCTCTTCCTCTTCCTCTTCTTCTTCTTCTTCTCTGTATGGTACACTTGCCTCTTTTAACGCAGAGATCAAAAATGCCTTTCCCCGCTACATCTTTTGCCATATCTACTAGGCAGAAACTCACATTATTGGGTGTGTGTGTGTGTGTGTGTGTGTGTGACTAATGGCCCAATTTGTGGGGTTGGGGTGGGGGTGGGAATCCTTGCAAAGAGGCAGCATAGGGCTGTGACAATGTATTTGCCCCTTCGCTGGTGCAAGGGGCACTCACACCAGCAGAGGGGGCAAAGGCACCAGCAGCCGGCCACCCCTCGGCTCTATGGCAGTAAAAGTTGGAAGTTTGGGTCACTGAGGAGGTGTGCTGGCGTCCCGATTGGATGCTGGCATTGGGGTCAGGGGTCAGACCTGGGTATTTCAAAGAGTCCAACCCCAGGTTTGCAGTGAGTTGCCATGGCCCGGGTCCTGGACCTTTTGGGTGGTGTAAATCTGTTAACCTTATGGAGGACTTTCCAGTGGTGGGGGTGGGTTTTTTGCCTTTTTCTTTCTCCCCGCACGGCTGGAGGCTCTGGATTGGGCAGCCCATATATGTTAGTCAACCCACTGCTTTTCTGTTCTGTTCTTTCCCTATCCCTCTGCCTTAGATCTACCACAGTTATTTATGCTGGAAATATTACAGCAACGTTCCATTAACCTATTCCCACAGTAGAAATGGTTTGGATGGTTTTGCAATATAAGAAAACATTTCAAAAATCTATTTTGTGTCTCTGTGGATATGAAAAGTATTCTTAAAAATAACAAATATTTGTTTTTCCTATATTCAGAAGCAGCAGCTTACTGATTTAGTATGACAGTGGTTTATTGCACACAAAGAACAATTGATAAACTTGCTACGGATCAACACAGAGGCATAAGAAATGAGTCCTCTCCATTTCAAGGAATAAAGATTGCTAAACCAATATAGTGATCCGTAAATGGTGGGTTGGAATTCAGTAATGGAGGGAAAGAGTATTAAAGCTACCATACTTTCAATCTGGGTATGACATTGAGACTCCTTTTGTGTCCAGATCAACTATCTCCATTTATAAATTAGTACGAGAAATGGCACTTTATTGATCCTATTACTCTACTTTGTATTCCTCAAGATCTCTTGAACATGTTTGGTGAGACAACTGCAGAAGCCGCTAGGCATTCTCTTTATTCACTTGTTCTGCTCATTCTTGGTCAAGATATCCCAAAAGATAACAACAGCCAACTGAGTTCTACATTGACAATTATGTCCCTACTCAAAGATGTGTAAAAGGCTGGTGGATAAGGTTGTATGAAAACATGGCATTCCTACAGATCTAGGGTTCAGTCCAATGAATCTCTTCCATTAACTGATGAGGAAGCTTCACTCCAATAAAGTAAGATTCCATCCCCCCATATCAGTGAAAGACTCCTCGCTGAGCAGAATAAAATCATTAGACCTAACTAACAGTGTTTGGCCACTGACTGTCCAAGTTGGACAACAAGATGTTGATGAGATGACTGGAACTATATATAGACAAGACTGAAGTTGTCATGATTAGTAGGCTTTGAGATATTTAAATGCAAAGAAGTTTCCAGTGTTCCTATCACCCACAGCTTTGCAGTGCTTTTGATCTTTGCCGTTTACTCTGTGGCTGTGACTTTCTAGAAGAGACGCTTGAACCCCAATTGGTTCAGCTCACCAGCTATTTTCTGGTCATGAACAGAGAGCCAATTGTCCAATGACCCATGCACTGCTAATTAACAGCTCAAGCCTGTCCATCAGGTTACTTTTTAAGTATTTAACCAATGCAGTTCAGGTGTTCTGTAATATCCACTAATACAAGTGGCCAGTTTGACAGCTAATGAGCAGCCCCAACCTGTTTGATGGATATCCCACACATCCAAACAACACAGGAGAATGCAATTGTCAGCATTTCATGCATGCTTGTGTAGTACTACTTTCCCTTTACCCACAGACCTGCCATAACTGTGCAGTACTTGGCATCCAATAGTTTAAATAAAGAGTGCATAAATAAATCAACTAGCCAGATGGTCACAGGCTGTCTAAGAGCTCATAAGATGCTGGATCAGGCCTGCATGCACCATGTTTGACACCCATATGCAAGCCTGGAGGTTTGACACCCATATGCAACCCCTCCTTTGCATGACACCCCTCACTCCCTCCCCTCCCTCCCTCCCCTTCCCTTGCATGCCATCCCTCCCTTTCTCTCCCCTCCTTCTGCTAGGGTGGGTGGGCCATGTCCAGATGCCGGGGCCCCTCCCTCCCCTCCCTTGCATGCCACCCCTCACTCACTCCCCTCACTCCCTTTCTTTGCATGCCACCCCTCACTCCCTCCCCTCCCTCCGCTAGGGTGGGTGGGCCATGTCCAGATGCCGGGGCCCCTCTCTCCCCTCCCTTGCATGCCACCCCTCACTCACTCCCCTCACTCCCCTCCTTTGCATGCCACCCCTCACTCACTCCCCTCCCTCCGCTAGGGTGGGTGGGCCATGTCCAGATGCCGGGGCCCCTCTCTCCCCTCCCTTGCATGCCACCTCTGGCAAAATAGGTCCTGAGCCCTGCAATTAGAGAAAAGGCAGACAGCAACATGTCTTCCTATAACAACAGTTCAAGGAGTAATGGGAATAGGACGAGACAGACGTGAACCCTTGAACACATAATGCTGCCTTATACAGAATTACAAGGTAGAAAACCAAAGTTGAACCACAAGGCTATAGCTTATTGCTGACAATAATAACCCCCCACTGGAGGGGGAAAAGAGAACTTATTATACAATATAATTCTTTCACATTTCTATTACATTTCAAATAACAAAGCATAAAGTATACAAGTATGTCACAAATCAGCTATTTATACAAGAATAAGCTAGTCGGTACTCTAGATTCAATGCCAACCTCGTAATGAGACTTCAAGGCTTATTCTGTAAAAAAAATACAAAAATAAATAGATAAATAGAAAAGTTCATAAGGTAAACCCTGTTCAAATGGCAAAATATTTATACTTGCAAACTTTTCTATTTATCTATTTATTCTGGGGTGTTTTTTGTTACAAAATAAGCCTTGAAAGAATTATATTGTATAATAAGTTCTCTTTTTGCACTCCATTGGGAGGCTTATTATTGTCAGCAATAAGCTGTAGCCTTGTGGTACAATGTTTGTTTTCTACCTTGTGGTTGTGTACCACCCCCTTTTTCTCTTTATACAGAATTGCAGCATGTTCCCTCAAGGTTGGTCAGACCAGTGTAGTAATAGCTCTCTAGGGTCTCAACACAAGTTTTTTAGCTGGAGATGCCAGGGTTTGAACCTGGGATCTTCCATATGCGAAGGAGATACTCTACCACTGAGCTGCAGCCCCTCCCTTCTGTTGGAGCTGAAAGTTGGATAGTAGAACTTGGCCCCAAGGCTTGGTTCATCTCTATGGAAGCTGCCCACACTTCTGCACTTATTAATTTGAGTGTGACGTAAAAACGGGAACCCAATCTGCCCAATCAACTAAAGCACAGGTGTCAACTTCATGTTCTCCAGGATAAAGCCACAGGATCATAGTCTCCCATCATCACCTGCCGCATGATGCTGGCAGGGGATGATGGAACTGCAGTCCATAACATCTGAGGGCCACTTATTTGAGCACTCTATGAACTGGAAGCAACAGTTCAGGAAACATCTACTATCCTACTGGGGCCTTCCTGTCTATAGTTGCCTTTGTTCACCACCACTCACATATATGCTAAAAATCTGCATTCCCACAGCTGCAGAAAGAAAAGATGTGCCTCTTCAGAGAGAAAGTAAGTGAATTACGGAGGTCAGGAAAAATTATATACCCAAACAACCATGTTTATACATCTTGCTAAAATTATGCTGGATTTTCCAGTTAGTTGAGAAACATACGTACGTACACTGAAAGTAAACTACCAACACATGACATAAACATCTGTTTGTGCTATATTCAGAAATACCTTGAAAGTAGAGAAGGAGAATTTATCCCAAGATCTAAAGCACACAGATTGCCTCTTATGAAGGCAACGGAAAGGTGAGCTTTGAGTTACAGGAAAATAATTATGTGCTCATTCACCTGTCTAGTTCAACTTGGATGGAGACATATTCTCACCTTCCAAATTGCAATTGCTTTGAACTGTAATTAAAGAAATGTGTGCTTTGATAGCTCTTATCCTACACCAATTATTTTGTGGTTAGTGGACCACCAATGGTATCCAAAGAGGCACATGTTCAGGTGGTCCTTAAGTTCACAGTGAAAATAACAGGAGAGGGATGTTATAAACATCATAATTTTCCACTCCTGGAAGGAAAACTATATCTTGTGTTTCATGATGTTGTCACCAAATAAACATTTAGACAGCCAGACAGCATATTGGCTAGTATTATCATTGGATCTATGTCTACAGCAAGAATGTGATCAATTTATAGTGCTGTCAGACTTTTCATTAAGGAATAGGGTGCTAATAGTTCACGCAGTGGGCTATAGGTCTGTGTTTTTAAACGGAGAACTCCACAGTTGCATATAATAATACTTTTGAAATGCACGGCCAAGATTTGGATCCATTTTGCATGGTGTGCCAGCATGCAGGAAAGCAGAAATGTGAAAATATCTGCAAAAACAAAAGAGCTTTTCTTTTCTTTTTTTTGCTTAATCCTCTGGAAAATCAGTACCGTTTCCAAAGAAAGCAAGTGATAAATCTGAGCTAAAGTACAAATCTTTCTGCACTCTATTGAATGTGAGGTAGGAACAAAAAAAAGGCAAGTATTTTTGTAAGTTGTATTTTTGTGGTCAGATTTGTCATTGATTTGGTTGGTCTTAAGAGAATATTATAGATAGAGCCACGGAAACCCTTCAAAAAGAGGCGGCTTATAAATCTACTGAATAAATTGAATGCCTGTTCTTAAATGAAATGAATGAATGAATGAATGAATGAATGAATGAATGAATGAATGAATGAATGAATGAATATTGCTAAATAGTAGAATAGTAGAATAAATGATGTTAATCTATGCAGGCTTCATGTCTTTGGGACCTTTGTCAGCCAAGACAAAGTCACTCCAAGTCACCCCAAACAAGCAATCAAGAGAAAGAGCAATCTACCAAGAAGACTGCAGAGACGCCAGCCAATCTCAGCCCTTCCTATGTCTTTCTCTCACATCTGTACTTGTTAAAAGCAGTGGGTTCTAATTTGGAGAACCAGGTATGATTCTCCGCTCCTCCACATGAGCCGCAGGCTGGGTTCGATTCCCCACTCCTCCACATGAAGACTGCTGGGTGATCTTGGGCCAGTCACAGTTCTCTCAGAGCTCTCTCAGCCCCATCTACCTCACAAGGTGCCTGTTGTTTCTGTGAGGCGGGGAAAGGTGATTGTAAGCCACTTTGAGATTCCTTACTATAGAGAAAAAACAGGGTGCAACAACCAACTATAGAGAAAAAACAGGGTGCAACAACCAGGGTGCAACAACAACTGCATTTACTACCTGATCAGCTTCCCAGTACAGTTCTCTCTGTGTCTCGACATTCCATCAGAAATTATTAGAGATCAATTGAAGACGGGCATGCTCTTCAGCATGCTCCTAATGGTCCTCTTTCTTGCATGCTCTTTCCTACAGGAGGTGTCCAGATAGCATTACTGACCAGTAACAGATTGCTTTCTAAGTTCAGTTGGCACATATAGTTTATTATAATTATTATTTATTACATTTCTATACTGCCCCTACCCTTTTGGACTCAGGGCAATTTAAGCAATGTCCAAGCGGACAATTTGCAATTTTAGATCTGATTTGCAGTGAATTGTTTTAGTCCAGGGGTCTGCGACCTGCGGCTCTCCAGATGTTCATGGACTACAATTCCAATTGGCCATGGTGGCAGGGGCTGATGGGATTTGTAGTCCATGAACATCTGGAGAGCCACAGGTTGCAGACCCCTGTTTCAGTCTATTCTCCATCAAGGGTGAACCATCTCTAAATTAAATGTTTAATCAACCCACATCCAAAGGGAGACAATACTGCTGTCTATTCTCGAAGCTTTATTTCTCAAGAAAAGTAAGCCTTACTATGAAGCTGGATAATTGGGGCATAATTATCTGAATGAGGGGCTTGAACAGTGGGAACTACAGTATCTTCAAAGGGATCTTAAAGCCATGAACATTCTATTGATATACTAGAGGGTTCACGGAGCTTTACTCTGAAATTATTTAATGTTTGGATTTTTCCGCCTCATATAGAGTGAAAAGTCATTCATGAGTGGCTGTTACTAGAGAAACCAAAATGCCAGAGGCTGAACTTAAAAAAAAATGGACAAATCTAGAAAGGTCAAACGTAATTTTTGTATGCAGTACACCATGATCCGTGTGAGGTTTATCATCTCATTTTCAAATGTGTATTATTTAGGCTGCATTTCTAAACACAGCTGCTGTTCAGTTTTTAGCAGAACTGAAATAGTTAGGAAATCCTAAGCAGAGGTGGGATCCAGCAGGTCCTGATGGTGGTTCCTTTGTGAGTAGGTTACTACTAATTTGTGCTTGCTTAGAGGGGGTTACTAATTGGGTGGGGATTTTGCTAATGGATTTTTGGCCTTTAGCTACACGCCTCCTCCCAGCAGTAGTAGCGCACAGAATTTCGAATCCTGGCATGAAGTCTAGAAGAGGAGGTGCATCACGTGCGTGGCAGCCTGCGCTCTTGCTGCATCTGTCTCCTGCCCAAGGACTGCAAGCGAAAGGGCTGCATCCTTTAAGCATAGCCCTCTTCAGCAATGCCCCCTACTCTAGAATGCCCGGCCATGCCCTTCTATCAGGCTACTTCATCTTCATTGGCACTCAATTTTAATGCTATAGAGCCTATGCATTTATAATTGTATTTGGATTTGATTTCATTTAGAGCTTCTGCATTTGTTACTTGGTGTATGTTGTTTCTGTTGTACACTGGCCAGAGCCCTTTGGGTGAGAGTGGTATAAAAGTTTCTAATTAAAAGAAATTAAAAAAATATATTTAGACATCCACAGATATACAGATAACAAGTGATAGCCAGACTGGAAGCATTGCAACATGCTCTTTGGAGGATTCTGGGAACTGCCCACTGTATTTAGTCCCAAGCGATTATCAGCAAAAGCGTCGTCCTTTGTGGTTCAGCCCAGTTACTCGTGGTGGCTTTCATCCTTTAGGAGTCTGTAAAGCGGAACGGTCTTTCAATACGCTTACACTTTGTAAGCAACAGCATCTAATAGAAGAAAAAATAAAGGGAGAACTACTTGTTCTTTTTTAAAAATCTAATTTCCAGTTAGTAACCCTAATTCAGCTTACAATGATAAAAAGTACAAACAGTTTCTGTTGAATATGTGGACTGGCCTTGATGCTATCAGGCTTAAAGTATCCATTTCGATCTCTGAATCAAGGTCCTGTAATACTGTACTCCCTACTGGCAAACGTTTGAACAATTAAGATAAAGACTCAGGCAGCTTCCTGTGAAGGGACAAACCTTAGATCCTGCTTTCAAAGATATCGCAAACCTTCTTAGAATTAAATTTTAAATTGCACATATGGGTTTATGCACACTATCCTTTACAAAAAATATTTTGCTGTATTTGATGACCACATGGTAGGGTCACACACTCTTTAGTATTAACAACGCCATCTACTTAGCAGGGATACCAAATAAAATAATGGAAGATATGATATCAGAAGGTATGCATGTACCACATACATGAATAAATAAGAAAATGGATGTGTATAGAAGGAGGAGGAAGAGGAAGAGGAAGAAGAAGAAGAAGAAGAAGAAGAAGAAGAAGAAGAAGAAGTGAGGAGGAGGAGGAGGAGGAGGAGGAGGAGGAGTTTGGATTTATATCCCCCCTTTCTCTCCTGTAAGAAGACTCAAAGGAGCTTATAATCTCCTTTCCCTTCCTGTTGTCCCATACAACAAACACGCTGTGAGATGGGTGGGTGGGGGCTGAGATAGCTCCAAAGAACTGTGACTAGCCCAAGGTCACCCAGCTGGCATGTGCTGGAGTGCACAAGCTAATCTTGTTCACCAGATAACCCGCCACAGCTCAAGTGGCAGAGTGGGGAATCAAGCCCGGTTCTCCTGTAGGGATTAGGAGTGCACTCCAAGCTCTTAACCACTGTGACCTCACTGTGCAACCAATTCTATATGAACTCCAGCCACTTTCTCTAAAACCACTCTTGTAAGTACCTAGAAAAAGCATTAGTGGGAGGCCCTGTTGGGGACCTTTACCCACTGGCTTGTATAAAATGCACTTCATTCCTTCTCAACTGAAAAACATACCTACAGTAGGATTTCACTTTAATGCCAGGATGGGGAAATCCTGAGATTTGGGGGAGGAGCTTGGCACAGAAGGGGGAGGAGCTTGGAATGAGAAGGTACTTTAGCAAGGCAGGCTGCCATAGAATCCACCTTCTAATGCAATCTACTTCTCCAAGGGAACTGATTTCTGTAGTCTGAAGATCAGATATTATTCCAGGAGATCCCCAGCTACCACCTGGAGATTGGCTACCCTATGTACAAATCCCGTTGAAGCACAACAGCCGAATGGAAAGAACTGTTGAATCAGAATGCATAACAAGATTAAATCTCATTCCTGATTCTGGCTGTTGCTTTTGGAAAACGAAAAAGGATATTTTGTTTCACTTCGGTTGCCAAAGTATATTACTACAAAAGTTTTGCATTACTACAGAAGTTGCCAAAATATATTACTACAAATGTTTTGCATATTATTCTGGTATTTTATTTCAGTAAATACAAATAAGGCCACCCACCCACACTAAAGAGTTTGGCAAATATTTCCTTCCTGAAGATTTTTTAAAAATCACTATGGCCGTTTCCGCACGGCCAAAAGCAGCGACGCGATGACGTCGCAAATTGCGACGCATCCCAAAAAAAGCGTTCACACAGACAGGCGGAGCTGCGGGCGTCCGCAGCCCCGCAGAAATGTGACGGTTCGCACGGAAGCGCTGCGGAAGCGGCGTCTCGCGATGTTGCGCCTGCGCACTTGCGAAGCCGTGCAGGCCCGACGCCATTTGTGACGACAGCTCCGTGGCGGCTGTTCGCACAAGTGCGGCGTCGATGCGTCACATGGGGAACAAGAGTGGTTTTAAGCGTTTTCTGAATACACCGTCTTCGCGCCGGTTTAGCGTTTTCGCGACGGCGCGACTGCGCACCTCCGCCGCTGCGCGTGCGAACGCTCTCGCTCTGACGCTTCTTTTTCCGTTGCGACGACGTCATATTTTGCCCGTGCGGAAACGGCCTATGATTGGCTTTAATGAATTTTTTCAATGAAATATATTATTGATTATTTCTACCCAGAGATCCAACAGTATAACATTTCTCTTGGTCACTCAAGAACCACCATATGTAAGAAAGCCAGTGTAAGGTCAGACATAATTTTCTTTATATTTTTATATCAGCATTAGCAACTGTTCAATTGCACTGTGACATTCTCTACTTTGATTAATCAAATTGCAGGCTCAAGTCCCTTAACTTCAAAGTAGTGTATTTGCAGAGGCCAAAAGAGTTCTCATGGGAACACAAAGGAGTTATTTCATGATAAAATCAGGGTCTCTTGGTCTTATATGTCATTTTTTTCTTATGGGAACAAATAGCAGGTCACCAGAAGTCAAAGTAATACATCCCACATTTTATCCCTAACAACAGAAGAAATCACTATAAAGAATTGCTGCATTGCATCAAAAGGAACAGTGAATTATCAGCCAAAGCCTAACTAAAGAGAAGTCTGTGTGCATTTGCAATAAATGAGTTTACTGGCTATTCAAAGTCTGCAAACACAAAACCATAAAGATGAAAGAGGTCTCAAACAATACCTAGGTTTCCTGTGAATGGGAAAGGTACTTTAATCAAAACATCAGTTCTCAGTTCTCATATAGCCTTCATTTTAAAACGACAGCTCTCTTTACATACAGTGAGAATGAATATACATGGAAGGGCAAAGCATACCCCTGTTTCTGGGCAATTGGGACCCCAGCTTCTTCCAGAGATTCTGATCACACAGGGAGCTCTGGGCACTGACACTAACAGTAGAATAAAAATCAATAAGGTTAATTGTGTTGTAAATTTCTAAGAAGCACTTACTAGAACCTAGATCAGTGGTGGCGAACCTATGGCACAAGTGCCAGAGGTGGCACTCAGAACCCTCTCTGTGGGCATGCGCACACAGAGTTCATCATGCGGGGGGGGGGGGCAGAAAATCACCCCCCCTCAACACACACATCTAGGCTGGCTTAGGCCAATGGGCACAATGCCCCGTGGAGAGCAGGGAGGACTTGGTTGGCGGGTCTGGTGCCTGTGCTCCGGATGGCTGCTGCCCAAGGGGGGGCAGAGGCAGAGGAGTCGGAGATGCTAGAGGCGCAGAGCAGTGCGTACGGGACTTGCTGGGGGCTAGAGCAGGCTGGCCCCTGCTCAAGCGGGTGGGGTGGAGGCAGAGGGGTGGGGGGTGGAGGCGGCACTCCCTTGGAGCAGCGAGGGCAGAGCCAGGCTGGGTGGACTGCAGGGACTAAAACCCTCAGTATTCATCAAGTAAATTGTTGTAGTTGGTGCACTTTGGGTAAATAAATAAGTGGGTTTGGGGTTGCAATTTGGGCACTTGGTCTCGAAAAGGTTCGCCATCACTGACCTAGATTCTGATTATGTGACACAGTCCCCTTGTTGGAGATGTTTAGCATTTGCTAGAGAAGGTTGCAGGCCTGCCTTCTGACCTACTCCAGAGGTATATTTTGTGGACTTTTTCTCAAGACTAAGACTCTCTACCATGAGGTACAGTAATGTGGTGATCCTAGATGGTACATTGCAGGTGCATTGTACTAAAGGTAGTAAATCGTGTTTGTATTGTTTACCACATGAAAATACTCAAGTTCAGTAGCGTCTTGGAGACCAGCAAGATTTTGAGGCTTTGCTCTCTTTCTTGGTCAGGTTCTACTCAAATCCAGCTGTGCTACTGCAGCCCAACACAGCTGCCCACTGAAACTATCTACCTGAAAATAAGGGGGCATCAAAGAAAATCAAGGTATTGTACATGATTGTACTAGAGAAGTATACTGAAAATATCTTTCTTCAGCTATGAATGACTTTAGGGCACCTCATTTTCTCAGCCGTAACAGAGGAATGTTAATGGTGCATCCATTAGAAATAAGGACTGCATAATAAAATTCCCAAATAAGAAGTTTATTAATATCGTACTCATAATAAAGTATCATCTCACATATGCAGATATGGCTGAATAATCTTAGGCAGAACATGTTTACATGCAACATTATTTGTTTAAGAGAAGCTAAGTTAAAATATGCAGCACAATTTGAATATTCATACCATAGAAAGACACTGCCCAAGACATCAACAACTAACATGTGTTTTTCGATATTTTCATGAAACTAAATAAATGCAATTATTCTAAAACAAAATACAAAGGAAGCCAACCCAGAGTGTATCACGTGTAAGAAGTGCTTATAAATATATATAACTATATATTTGTGTAAAAGATCATTATGAGAGCATGTGAACATGGATCAAGATGTTTTAATAGCAACAGTCATGCTAATTTTTATTCATATGCATATTTGCAAATCTTATCAGTAAGTTGTTTATCAATTCAACATTAAGGTACAAAAACTTTCTGAAAAAGCGAGATTATAAAACAGAGACAACATTTAGTTTCAGCATTATTAGTTCCCCATATAACTAATGGGATATGCAAAATATGTTACATCAATTATCTCAAGGAATTTATCCATGACCCTAGAATTGATAAACTCCAGGTGGAGCCTGGAATTCTCTAGGAATTAACTTATAGTCTTCAGACTACAGCGATCCATTCCCCTGGAGAAATGGAAGCTTTCAAGGGTGGACTCCATGACGTCATATCCCTGCTGAGCCCCCTACCACCCCCAAAATCCACCATCTCCAAATCTCCAGGAATTTCTCAGTCTGGATCTAACCATCTTGCATAACCTAGAGTCTGTTTTAACTTCTTTTGAATGTTTTGGTGCATGCACACAATCTCCTGTCCCTCAGTTTTATACATGCCCTGCCAGATCTTATTCTAAGAAGCAGAAGTTAATAGTTAATAGTACTCCATTACCTTGGAGTCCTTGTCCAAACAGACAACTCTTTGTCTTCTCTATGAGAGTTGGAGAGCAAGTCAGAGACCTCTTTCCTGTAGATGAAATCAGCCAAAATGGATTTCTCCCTCCAATGCCAATGGATTTTATGTCTTCTGCTGACCCTCTGTGGGTCAAAACCTTCCTTCCTGGGGTTGACAGGAAGGCCCACTGCATCCCAAATCTCTGTCACCTTCTGGATATGACATTCTAGCCAAGGCATGAGTTGGCCATTTCATTGACTCTGACCAGGATGGCCATATTCATTTGCAAAGCTTTGATGCCTTGGTACTTGGTGGAACCATTGATATTATGGCTGATACTTAAGAGCAATTGACTTTTCCCAGGCTCAAAATAAAATGCATAGTTGACCAGGGATTGCCCTCATAATCCCAGGATTCCCTGAACGTTCTAGGCATAAAAGCAGCATTTTTATTCCCAGTATTCTGAGTTCACAGTAGATTTTTTTAAAAAATGAATGAATGAATGCAAAACATGCTCACCAATAAATTTATCCATTGTAGGTGAGAGTGGTTGTATGTCATTGTGTATCCAAATATTAAAAGATCCAAATCTGAGACGTGCACAAGCTATGGCCAGATTTAATGTAATTCCATTAGCTATGTTGCAAGGAAGGTATCAAAAGAAACCAATGGTTGAGAGAACTTTCTCATGTGAAGGAGGTCAAATAGAAACTTTAGTGCATTCTGTTTTTTTATTGCCCCCAAAAGACCTCCATGAGAAGTAAACATTGGCATCAAGTGTTGTCAAAGTGTGAGGGGTTATTGGATGACCAACATTTTACTTTCTTTTAAACAATTCAAATGAAGCTTTCTGTGAAAAGGTAGCCAAATTTCACTTTGGTGTAATTAATGCTTTGGAATGAAATACGCATATGCAACCATTGATTTTATATATAATTATATATTTTAGGATGTGATTTTGTAATTTTTTAATATGCCAATAAAGGCTTGGCATGTGAATGAATGAATGAATGAATGAATGAATGAATGAATGAATGAATGAATGAATGAATGAATGAATGAATGAATGAATGAATGAAAATAGCCCACCCTGGCTCCTGACTCCAAATCACAGAATGGCCAACAATTTTGCAGATGGCCTTGGAAAAGTCACACTGTATCATATCATTTGTTGGAGCCCGAAGTGAGATGAGCTACGGGCATCATCGTGGATTTGCAGACTTTCATTATAGCTATGAAGAGTCAGATGGCTTTTTACTCAGCAACTTTTGCCAGTAGGCTTTCAGCCTCTGCTGTTCTGGACTGAAGGGACCCCAACTATATGTCCAAAAACGTCTCAACAGATTGCTGCACGCAAGTGATCAACATAGGAGGAACTTGGACCATATAAATACTGATAACACTAGGCAACTGAGCCTGCAGTGGGTTAGCATTCAGGTCTTTGAAAAAGTCTTGTAGGGCACGCGTAATATCTCAATTGTCATTTATCTTCCATATTGGCAACATTCACCTATGGCCTATAAATACTGCAAGCAGGAGGCTTAAATGCACTTTATTGTTCATTTCTTGTCTCAGCGTTAATCTCACCGGAGCAATTGCTATGATTCAAAGTACTTCTCCTTCATTAAAAAGCCTTATCTACAGGGAAAGTAGATCGGGTTACTCAGGGGAGGCTAGTCATACAATACTTTTTTGGCTATTTGTTTTGAAAAGTGTCCTGGTTCCCTGACCCTTTCTGCTAATCTTCAGTACTTGTAAATTTACTTCAATATAATTTGTGGTGGTCACCCCACACACACAAAAAATGGTTCTAAAAAACCCCCATCTTCCTAGCTTGCCTCATCAATCCCAAGTCGGAATTTGCCCAAATCTATGGGGAAAAGGGTCAAAATCAAAGACTGAAACACTCCAATAAGACAACCGGGTTAGAGGTAGGCTATCTCCTCCCTAGGCAAGATCCACTTTAATTATTAATTTTACCTACTTTTTAATAAAGAATGTCTCTTGAACTGTGAGGAGACTAGCCAAGAAGATATATTCAGCTCAATTTCTTTCATTTCAAAGCCCAGAACTTTTCTGAAGCGTTGACTTTACCTTTATTCATCACCATACTCTTCTAAAAAGAAGCATAAATACATGTAACTCCATTCATTTGTGTTCTTCCCTCGTTTTCTCCTTTCCCTCTTCATTGGTTCTTAACCTGTGACCCAAAGGCCACCATGTTTCCTTAGTAATCCTCCCCATGCACCCAACCAAAATAAAAATAATAGATAGAAATGTTGGAGAACCTGGGGTTTCTTTAAGGTTCGTGTCATTTGTTGTGGAGGCAATTCATTGTTCAGTTTCAATTTGAAACTTTAAACAGAAAAGCAGTTTCCTTCTTCAGTAGAGAAAGATGTTCGCTACGGTGAGTGCTTCCAAGATTTCCCCTGGCTGTGTGCACGATTCATCCCTGCGTGTGTGTGTTTAGCATTGCCGGATTTCAGCCACAAAGACAAACACTGCAGCTGTATTTTGATATGGAAGTGTTGCAAAGGTTTACCCGTGCAGTGCCCAAGGTTAAAAAAAGTGAGGTGGTCTACAAAGAACAAGCAAATCAGAAGAGTGATCTTGAATTACAGCCATGTTCAAGGAACTTTGCTTAACCCGGGTGCACCTTCAGCCGACAAGCACACGGTGTTGATATAATTTCATTTTCTGTACCAAGAAAAAAACCCAGCTCTCTTTAAACGCTTAACAAAAAAATGAGGCCACAATGATAGACCCTTTCCGAAGTTAATCATTGCTGCCTGCCTGGATTTAGTTAACAAGTTTTATAAACAGCATGCAAGCCATTAAACCAGTCATACATCTCCTAGACCAGCCTGAAGCATATGTTTACATGCGCAGCACAATCAACTTCTCTGAAGGCGCACGCGGAGTCTCACAGAAACAGATTAGCCTCACACTTTCCCACCAACGGTTCACAATGCTTGACAACCGCATAACACAAGCCACAACTATGAAAAACAGCACAAGCTTTCCTGCGTCATCTTAGCATAACAGAGAGACACCACCAGATACAAAGTGCAGGCAGGGTACCGTTGACAATGCCACCCCAAACGCAAACATGTCAGAAAACTCAACACTGTTATAACGCTCAACAGAAGCACTTCATGTTTCATATGAAATGCAAAAGAACAACAAGAGTTGCTCAGCCCTATAGACAGCATGTTTCTCATTCGTATATTAAGGTGCCAAAATGCAACATGAGCATCTGAGACACAAAGGGATGTGCGAATAAACTGTCAGACTCCTTCACTATTACAACCCTGTTCCCACTTTGTAGGACTTGAACCCTACAATGTGGTGATATCCCCACACAGCAGAGAGCTGGTAGCTGTCTCTGCGAAAGTTACCTTTCAACACGAAAGCCGATTTCATAGTGAAACACAATCTATAAATCGTGTATTGTGTTGCTGCAGACATCTCATCCCTTAAATACTAGCATCTTTAAAACTACAAACTCCTGTGATTATGACAGAGATAAACCATTTACTTATAGTGATGTGAACACATAATAAAGGTGCTTTAATAATCTAGAACAATACAAACATACAAAACACTCCATGGTTTGGCTCAACACAGGAGTGTTGTTGTTTGTGTGTCGATGATACTAGCAGCAGGACTGGCGGTGGTTTCATATTTATAATTGCTATCTAGTACGCTAGTTCTAATCAGTATAATTATTATGACAGATCTCTGTTCTCCCAATCACAGCACACCAAGTTAGATTCAGTCAAATAGGTACAGTTGCCAGGTACGTTTCCTAGTTAGGCGTAAGTTCACTACACGCCAGAAACTCAGGTAAATGGGTACACAGATTTGTGTACACAATACAGTTGAAGGTTGTGGCCCTTCAGTATACTATACACCAAGCTGCAACGAGACATTATAAGAAGAGAGCGGAAAACACTGTTGCGTTGCATGTTGTAATCACACCACTTTTACATGACAACACTTCATCAGATCCCCAAAGGGTCTCATGCCAAACATCTTGCAACTGTTTTTTTTTCCCAGACAGCAGTAGTTAACAGCTTCCACATTAACAACTTCATTGCTGTAGCATTTGCCTGCGTGTTGCCGTGGGGTCTAAGACTACCGTTGCTTTGCTGCAATGCAGAGAAGAAAAGAAGCAACAAACTCACAACTTCTTGCACTGAGTGTGAAACGATGACAAGGAATTCATTCAAAGGAATTCCTCAATATCCCAAAGTTACCCAAAATCTCTTCTCGCACCATCCCAGGGGGAAAGGCAGCAATCTACAGCTTGCTTTTCCAACAGTATTAATGCAACACCAATCTCCCGGAGGTCAAGAAGGCAATTTACAGCAATAAACCAGCAATAATCTCGAAAGTGGCAGCTCTAATCTTCTGCATACTTGGGGCTATTCAATGCTGTGACTTGAATGCAAAAATAAGAATGCTTAATGAAGGACAGACCTGGGTTTGTGCTGTTGGTATTAAGTGTACACTTTAAAACTGAATGTGGGAGAAGTCTTGACATGCACTCAGCTTAAATCAATTAATCCTGCAAAGACAATCCTCCTAACCAATCTAATTCACCCAGAAATAAGTCACACTGTTTTCAGTACAATTTATGAAACATTGAGTATATGCAGGGCTTCGGATTGCCTTCCAAAGAAACATGTTTAGGTTCAAATTCTCACCACGTGCTTACTATTTCTCCAAGATACCACAGGGCTTTTATATTAGAAATAATAGGATTGCTGTAGGTGTTGATCACGGAAGAAAGATAGAGGAGTACGCAAAGGGATTTCTGTAAGTGGAGCTAGCAAATTCTAACAAAGTCTAAGATAGAGACAGAGTGATTTTATTTCATTCCATTGAACAAAGTTCAAAGTCTTTTTCCAAAAACGTGTTGCTTTTCCTGCAGTGGAAGAGCTACTTAAAACTGGAGAAAAAGTCCTTAGGATGGAGAGATGTCCTCCGTCTAAAGCAGGATACATGACAGCGTATTTTGAGATTTATGTTACAATGATTTCTGATAGCAAAATTATAACTAAAGGGAAAACAGCCAGGAGGGAAGGAGGTAAAATGTATTTTATAGGAGAAAACCATTTATCCCCTTAGCAAACTACGGGAAAGTGTAATACATGATTTGGCCTTAAACACACACACACACACACACACACACACACACACACCGGGCGGGGGGCGGGGGCTGACATGAATTGGAGCCACAGTTCTGGGGAAAGGACGTTAACTTTTTCCCCAATGCTGATTCTCTGATCAATAATAATGAGTCATGTAGCTTCTTTTACTACCAGTAAGGAGGGAAGGAGCTACCTGTAAGGTGACTTTCATAGAAGGAGCACTTCAAACTAGTGAAGAATTACAGGATACAAACACTTAAAATTTAAATGAAATTTAAAAAATAGAGTGAGCTGAATGAAGATATAGATGCTGCTGGCATGCCATGTCAGAAATTTAACTTGCTGGAAGGAGGGGAACGTAAGAGGCAGCCGACCAGACCAGGCCAATGCTCTATCTTGTTCAACTTTCTACTTAACAGACTGGTCCAAGACACCAACAAATAGAACTGAGTGGGCAAGAT
Source organism: Sphaerodactylus townsendi (assembly GCF_021028975.2). NCBI lineage: Eukaryota > Metazoa > Chordata > Lepidosauria > Squamata > Sphaerodactylidae > Sphaerodactylus > Sphaerodactylus townsendi. The sequence goes on from NC_059431.1 coordinate 19,232,750, forward strand.
CCTCAAGGTTGCCTCCTAGCACTGGTAATCCCCCAGTGACTACTATTTTGATCGCCATGGCTAGCAGCCACCAATAGACCTCTCCTCCATGAATACATTTAAGAACATAAGAAGAAGACTGGCTTTGGGGGGTTCAAGTTTTTGCTCCAAATGTTGTGTCCACATCTGCAGCTGATGTCTTCAGAGACACATGCCTCTCAAGATGTCAGCCGGAGATGCGGGCAAAATGTTAGATGCAAAAACTACCAGACCACTGCCACATGGTCCAGAGAACCCATAACTGCCAGTGGATTCCGGTCTTGACAGTTTTTGGAAGAGCCACGCTGGGTCAAGTCAAAAGGTCCACGAAGGTCAGCATTCTGCCCACACAATGGCTGGTTGGCCACCTATGCCACTGTCCTTCCCCACCTCCAGGGCAGCTGAGGCAACTCTGTGTGTGTGCGTATGCGCGCGCGCGGGGGTGCGTGCTTGCGTGCGTGCGTGCGTGCGTGCGTGCGTGCGTGCGAGACAGAGAGAGAGAGAGAGAGGGAGAGAGAAACTGTGTGTTTATCCTGCCCTATGTCTGAAGGTTTCAGGGCAGGTACCACCATAAAACTCATAAACCATAAAATCAAATACAACAAAAACAGTTACACATATAAACAATAAAATCTTTTCAGTGACACATACACACAGTAAAACCTGTGAAAAGATTCATAACATTGCGATAAAACCTATTTAAAAAAATACATCATGCCACTAAAACAGTGAGAGGGAAAAGCCATTCCTTTAGGGGAAATTTTCTGAAAGCATATAAAGACGATGCTTGACACACTTCGGAAAGGAGAGTCCATTTCACAGTCTGGGGGCCACCCCAGCTGAGGCGGGCCAAGCATCTTCGGCCTGAGGGTGCCCTCTCTTCCTTCCTCCTCCTCCTCCTCCTTCAGGGCCCAGAGCAACTGACCTGAAGCAGGTGGCGAGCTGGCCGCCGGGCTTGAGGCACGGGTACTTGGTGGTGGCGACTTTGCTGTCCGAACAGACTTCCCTGCGGGGTGGGAAAGAGGAGGGCGGGTTAAGCTGCTGGTTCCTCAGCCGCACGTGCAATCCACTTCCACAATGGTTTGCAAGAGGATGGTGCTATTCCGCACTTTCAATCCATTTTCAATTCGCTTTGCAGCTGGATTTTACTGTGCGTTATTGTGCATGTGCGGAAAGGGCCTGAAAGCGGCTTGAAAGTGCCTTATTCTGCAATGTGCGGAAGGGAAGGGGCCAGAAAGACAGCACAGGCCCAGCCCTGCCTGCGTCTCCCCGCAGCCGCCCTCCCCCCAGCCGCCCCCACCCACCTGTCGCTGTCCTCGGGCTCCTCGCGGTAGGTCCACGCGTGGCCCAGGGGGGCGGCCGCCAGCAGCAGCAGCAGCAGGAGTCCGCAGCGCAGCCTCCGCCTGGCAGCTCCTCCTCCGCCGGCGCCCGGCGGCAGCAGCAGCATGGGGGGCTCTTGCGCGGCGCCCGGCCCCGGACTGCCGGCGCGCTCGGTGGGGGAGACCGAAGGGGAGCTGCCGCCCGCGGCCAGGGGGAGTCACTGGCGGGACGGCGCGGGCGGGGGAAGGACGGGCGAGGCGAGGCGGGGGAGGGACAGGCGGAGGGGCGCGCAGGGCTTTGCTGCGGAGGGGCGCGGGGGAGGGGGGGCTGGCTTGCCAGGGGAAAGGGGAGCCGGCTGCAGAAGTGGGGCTCGGCGGGGGGGGGGGTTGGCTTGTCAGGGAAAGGGGGAGCCGGCTGCGGAGGGGCGCGGGGAGGGGGGCTGGCTGCAGAAGTGGGGCGCGGGGGGGCTGGCTTGCCGGGGGAAAGGGGGAGCCGGCTGCGGAGGGGCGCGGGGGGGGGACTTGACGGGGCAAGGGGGACTGGACCCCGGGAGGTGCCCTTTGCAGGAGAAGTGGGGTGTGTGTGGTGGGGGTGGGGGTTCAAAATAGGGAAAGGGGCAGGCGACCCGGTTGGGGGGGGGGGTGCCTATAGGGGCGGGGGAGAAGGAAGGGGATGGAGGGGATCCCGAAGCATGTAAGGCTGCTGGAGCTTGGAAAAGAGCGGGTTGAGAGTGTCGCCTCCACAAAGCGGGATTCTCCGAGAAGGATAAAGGTTTCTGGCCAAAAGACGGTCGGGGAAGGGGGGGGGGGGCGGGAAGGTGTAGGCAGGACCCCGTGGGCTGCGTGGACCGGGTGCCAGTTGGGGGGGGGGGAGCCACCTCCCAACCCGGGACGGCTGGATGGGATGAGCTTTCCAGGAGTGAGCAACGGGACGGGGCCGCGGGGGGGGGGGGCGGAGAGCGCCAGATGTAGCAGAATCGGGCAGCCGGAGACACGGGGGGTGGCCAGATGTTCGGAGGGGGCTGAGGGTGCGGAAACGGAGTCTCCAGAAGGAGATCGCCAGAGGGCAGGAGTGGCGGTGAGGTCTGGAAAGGAGGGGCTGGGAAGCGGTCCTGGGGTCTCCCTAGAAGTTTGGCCGGACTGGGGTCTCCCTTGAAGAGCTCCTTCCCTGGATTCCCTCCTTAGTTCCCTGGAAGCCCCAGTCAGACTCTAACTCTGTTCTGGTGTTGTTTTGATGCCCCAAAACCTTCTTCTTTTTTAAGGAAGTCCTCTTTTTAGACTGCCTGGTCATTGTCTTGCCTGTACTGAAGACAGAAGGAACGCACATGAAGACACTTAACACAAATGTGGCCAAGTTCTGTCTAGTGGCGCTTGAAATGATGCGTGGAATAAAGCAGCCTTAATGATCTAATTTGATAGCTAGAGCCTTCCAGCTACCCAATTTCACTGTTTTACAGTCTTAAAGTTTTAGTTCTCCTACAGTATTGATGCTTTTATTGTTTCCTTCCTTTCCATACTACTTGTGCCCCCAGCTTTCTTCAACTAGTAGGTTTTGCTTTTATTTACCAAAGAATCACAGAGTTGGGAGAGACCCCAAGGGACATCAAGTCCAACCCCCTGCAATGCAGGAACACACAATCTACTGCTGACCTGCAGCCCTTCCCTTCAGAGTAAGCCTTTTCTCTCGATGTTTCCAGGATACATGGAGATCTCCATGAACCAAGTCTGTGTGCGGCCACTTGCTTAGGAGAACTGGGGAATCCCTACAGTTCGCAGGATCAGTTTAGTTACCAAGGATAACAGCCGAGGGAGGTTGAAAACAGGGAAACACATTATGGATAATAATAATTTGTGTGAGATGTGTTGTTCTTAAGCTCAAAACATGATGCAGAATGTAGGAGTGGCATAGGAGGTTAAGGGCTCATGTATCTAATCTGGAGGAAGCGGGTTTGATTCCCAGCTCTGCCGCCTGAGCTGTGGAGGCTTATCTGGGGAATTCAGATTAGCCTGTACACTCCCACACACGCCAGCTGGGTGACCTTGGGCTAGTCTCAGCTTCTGGGAGCTCTCTCAGCCCCACCCACCTCACAGGGTGTTTGTTGTGAGGGGGGAAGGGCAAGGAGATTGTCAGCCCCTTTGAGTCTCCTGCAGGAGAGAAAGGGGGAATTTAAATCCAAAACTCTTCTTCTTTTTTGCCTTTGTAAAAACAGACCAACGGGGGCCATGGGTGTGTGTGCCGTCAAGTCATAGTTGACTTATGGCGGTTCTGCTGGGTTTTGAAGGCGAGAGAGGTTAGAAGGTGGATGGCCATTGCCTCCTCTGCGCCACAACCCTGAGAGTCCTTGGACTCTGCTTAGCTTCTGAGATCAGATAACCTAGTGGTAAAGGAAATGCAGAAGATTCCAAGTTAAATTCCTGGCATCTGATCTAGATCACCAGCATCACAGCTGAGAAAAACCCTTTCTCTGCCTGAGAGGGTGCCAATCAGCTGGCCTGGTGGGTGTAAGGCAGCTAGAAAGACCCACTGCAGAGCCTCGAGGGTAGCTTCTAATTTGGCATCAAGGCAGGATAGGCAGGTCAACAGTGACTTGTCCCCTGGCCACCCAGTGAGTCCCACGGCTCAGCTGGCAGGACTTAGTTTGTACCAGGCATGAGAACCAGAAGATATTTTTGGTGCAGGTCCTGGAACTTGCAAAATGACAATCAAAGCCAAGAATGCCCTTGGAGTCTGCGTAGCTGAGTGACTGAGAGAACTCACTATGATCTTGGTTCAAATGTCAGCACTTCCAAGGACTCACAGCCCCCTCCCTCATGTGTTATATAGGAATGGCACTCATCTGCATTATAGGGTGGTAGAAGAAGAAGAAGAGGAGGAGGAGGAGGAGGAGGAGGAGTTTGGATTTATACCCCCCTTTCTCTCCTGTAAGGGGCTAACAATCTCCTTTCCCTTCCCCCTCCCCACAACAAACACCCTGTGAGGTGGGTGGAGCTGAGAGAGCTCCGAAGAACTGTGACTAACCCAAGATCACCCAGCTGGCATGTGTTGGACTGCACAAGCTATTCTGGTTCACCAGATAAGCCTCCACAGCTCAAGTGGCAGAGCAGGGAATCAAACCTGGTTCTCCAGATTAGAGTGCACCTGCTCTCGATCACTGCACCACGTAAGGATTTCAGAGATAATGATTGTGGAGAGAGGTCTGCACAAGGGAATACATTTTATCTATTATTTATTACACACTGGATGGGACATCATTCCTTGTCAGGAAGACGCTGGATATTGCAGACCAAGAAGCAAAACTTACAAGGCCAAAGGTGGTGTTCCAAGGCAGGCTGAAATAGAAATGCACAAGGTGATCTGCAATCAGCGAAACCCTCTAACTTTAAATATATACTGAAGGGGTTGGAACTGACCGAGAGGAAAAGTGATTTTGAGTTGCAGGGGATATTTCAATGAAAATGTTGACTCAGGCTGATTCCGCACAGACAACACAGGTTCATGGAACCTGTTTCAGTTGACTGAGCTACCATTTGTACAGTGGATACGGGGACCAGCCAGGATTGCTGGGATTCTGGAGGCAGAAGGCAGCACGGTTTGCATGGAAACGCTGTGTTTCCGTGTGAACTGTGCAGCTGAGAATCCTCCCACCTGAGAATCCACCTCCCAAGAATCCCCCTACTGAGAATCCACCCCCACCTGCCTTCATGGCATGGCAGCTGCCTATCAAAGTATCCACTCTGATGACAACTGCCTGTTCACCATAATGGTGAACAGAAGCGGGTGGGGATTGAATGCTTCCTGCTTGCTGTAGTTCATGCATAAGAACATAAGAACTAGCCTGCTGGATCAGACCAGAGTCCATCTAGTCCAGCATTCTGCTACTCGCAGTGGCCCACCAGGTGCCTTTGGGAGCTCACATGCAGGAGGTGAAAGCAATGGCCTTCTGCTGCTGCTGCTGCTGCTGAGCACCTGGTCTGCTAAGGCATTTGCAATCTGAGATCAAGGAGGATCAAGATTGGTAGCCATAGATTGACTTCTCCTCCATAAATCTGTCCAAGCCCTTTTTAAAGCTATCCAGGTTAGTGGCCATCACCACCTCCTGTGGCAGCATATTCCAAACACCAATCACACGTTGCGTGAAGAAGTGTTTCCTTTTATGAGTCCTAATTCTTCCCCCCAGCATTTTCAATGAATGCCCCCTGGTTCTAATATTGTGAGAAAGAGAGAAAAATTTCTCTCTGTCAACATTTTCTACCCCATGCATAATTTTATAGACTTCAATCATATCCCCCCTCAGCCGCCTCCTCTCCAAACTAAAGAGTCCCAAACACTGCAGCCTCTCCTCATAGGGAAGGTGCTCCAATCCCTCAATCATCCTTGTTGCCCTTCTCTGCACTTTTTCTATCTCTTCGATATCCTTTTTGAGATGTGGCGACCAGAACTGGACACAGTACTCCAAGTGCGGTCGCACCACTGCTTTATATAAGGGCATGGCAATCTTTGCAGTTTTAGGCACGCAGGCAAGCAGGAAGCATTTAAAACCCATTTTAAAGGGGGGGAAGTCACTAGTGATTTTCATTTAACCCAGGTTCTGGCCAATAAAATGGGTTAGAAGCATTTGAGGGACAAGTTCTGTGGGAACTCCCCCCCCCCCCAAAAAAAAATGTTTTTTAAAAGGGCCTATTTTGCTTGACCCATGTGGAATCACCAATTTTTAAAAAGAGGCAAATTCCAAGTGTAACCTCAGCTTGTGGGTTCTGTGGGGCAGTACTTGGAATGAGTTGCAACAACAATTTTTAAACAACAAAATGGTTTACTTTCCTTTACAATTTACACTTTTAAAACATCAACATTTAACGTTACAATTCAAGGTCCTGTTCAGGTTGCATTTCAAGTCCTTCTATTTACAGTCTACTGATATTGCCAAGTCCAAATTCTTCTTTGCAAGTTGGCTGGCTCCTGAAGACTCCAAGGGCTTGATGAACAGGTTGCAACATGATGAAGGTTTCCAGGAGAACTCTCACCCATTACAACCACAAAAGAAAACCCTGAAACAATAAACTCCAACATTTACAACATAGCAAAACAACAACAACTACCTTCCCAGTAGTTCCCAACAGTATTGCAATTACCTTAACAAGGTGTTAAGGGCTTATAGAAATCAAGGTCCGAGTCTGGTAGCCTTGTCTTCTGCAAAGAGCTCTTGCAGCCTTTCTGCTGCTCTGAGTCTCCACCCCCTTACTGGGTCAACCCATTCTGGGCCAACCCATTCTGGGCATGGGGGTTACACAAGCAAAGGATTGTTTTGAAAACAATTGAAATGAAAAAAGGGCCAATATTGTAATGCCCCTGTAAAGACATAGGGAACATCCTCATTTGGACTATTATTTATTTTATCATTTTATTCAATTTATATTTATTTGTATCTCAAAAAAAGACATTATAGAGTCAGTGCAGAAAATGGCAACTAAGATAACTGAGGGATTGGAACACTCTAATCTGGAGAACCAGGTTTCATTCCCTCCTCTGCCACTTGAGCTGTGGAGGCTTATCAGGGGAACCAGATTAGCCTGTGCACTCCAACACATGCCAGCTGGGTCGCCTTGGGTAAGTCACAGCTCTTTGGAGCATTTTCAGTCCCCCCCCCCACAGGGTGTTGTGGGAGGGGGAGGGAAAGGAAACTATAAACCCCGTTGAGTCTCCTTACAGGAGAGAAAGAGGGGTATAAATCCAATCTCTTCTTCTTTCCTGTGCAAAAATTCTGGAGCATTTCCATTTAAAAGAATAATGGGAGCATGGCAGGTATACAGAGAATCAAGGAGACCTTTTTCTCTGTCTCCTATAAGTTTAGAACTCAGGGTGACCCAATGAAGTTAATGGGCAACAGGCCCAAGACAGGGGGAACAAGTGTTTTTGAGTGTCAATGTATATTCAAATGGCAGGAGATTCAATGCTAGTAGACAACAATGGTCACTACATAGAAAGAGGACTAGACAAATTCCTGGATGACAGTTCCACCAGTGGCTACTATTTGTAATGACTAAACATAACCTCATACAGTAACCTCTGAATCCTAATGCTGGGTGTGACTAATTCCAGCCCTTAGTCTTATTTCCTGCAGGTGCACTGCAGTCCACAAAGAGTTAAGCCAGGCCTGCTTGTGATTTACTGACTGCAAAAAGCAGAGTCCTAAAGACTGTGAGATGAGATTTTGAGGAGAATTCTGATTAGAGTGAACGTGTGTGTGCCAAAGGGGCTCTGTTCTATGTTGGTTTTAAGCTACTCTGATTGAGGGACTGAAGGGTCAGATTAAAATATGGAATCTGTACCAAGTCCCTGGTGTTAACAAAACAGCGACACTAATTAAACATATGGGTTGCTTGGTAGTTTTCTCTGAGGAGAACCCCCACTCAGATATTAAGCAATGATGCTTGTGAGAGTAGTGGGGATCTTAATATAGAGAGGAAATTGGCTTTCTGAGGGATAGCTGGAATTCCTTCTCAGTTAAGCAATGTGTGGGCATGACATCTCTAGAAGAGATTGTCTTAAAAGTCAGTGTTTGAAGAAACTATTTTGGAATACTTACCTGAGGATAAACTGAAGGCCTTTCAAATTAATAGAAAGACAAATTGCATATTGTGTCACCTATACTTTTGTGTGTGCATATCTGTGTATTATGAACAGTGTGCAGCGTCTGGAAGGAATTAAGCTAGTGACCTGAACTCAACTGTAACAACTGTGAAGAAAGTTACAGAAAATACTTGTAAATAATAACATTTCAACTTACTAGCTTCTTGTTTTATAACATTTATGACTTTGCCAAAACCATTTTTGTGTTCCTGTTAATAAAAACTATATTTTTCATCTTTTAATGCTATACAGTTTCTGGTGCCTAAGGTTTTTTCTTTGTTTTCTTGAAAGAGAAGGAGGAAAAGGGTTTATTTTGGTGTTTTCTAAGAGCAGATCTCTGCTTGGCCGAGTGGTTCCCAAGCTGAGCAGCCGAAGAACATTTTTACTTTTTAACATAAAGGTGGGATAGCACAAAGTGAATGATAAAATTAAATCACCTATCCCACGCTATTGCTTCAATATAATCACAGAGGACATAGGGACTGCTCAGAAACCACATAAACTGATGTAATATCATTTGGGTTTTTTTCCCTGGGGTGTTTTTTCCCCCTTGATTCTTTTGATACCACTTTTACCCAATCTTCTTCTGGAAGCCCATTTTGACTCACCTTTTCCTTCATGTCCACTCTCCCCCCTCCACAGTCAGCTCCCTTGTCAATGACTGGACTGTTGTTGTTGAATTACTCCCTCTCCTCCCCCACCTCTAGCGAATCCTGGCGATAAGTGGTTTTCTTTTTAATTTTTTGGGGGCACTATATTGATATACCCTCCACAGAACTCTTTGTCAGTCAAAAACATCTGCTCTTCCCACAAAGTTCTGTATGACTTCAAATAATACAGAGAATAGGTATACAATGGCCGATTGCCCACTGACGCTCTGCAGCGTGATGGGACCAGACCAGAGGTGGGATCCAGCAGGTTCTCACAGGTTCCCGAGAGTAGGTTACTAATTATTTGTGTGTGCCGAGAGGGGGTTACTAATTGGTGATTTTGCCACGTGGTTTTTGCCTTAGTTACGCCCCTCCTCTCAGCAGTAGCACGCAGAACTTGAAGCAGTCTAGCAGGAGGTGCACCGGCATTCGTTTCCCGCCCAAGGACCGGCGCAGCAGCTGCGTCCTTGCCACAGCCTCGCCCAGGAATGCCCCACCCAGGAATGCCCGGCCACGCCCCTGTCGTGCCCAGCCCAGCCCCATTGGCGCTATGCCACAGTTTGAACCCCACCACCATGGGAACCTGTTACTAAAATTTTTGGATCCCACCACTGGACCAGAAGCTTGTTGGGGCAAGAAATCTTGCCAAGATGCACTTCCTCTCTGCGGCGCGACAAGAGAGGAAGTGCGTTGGGGCAACATTTCTTGCCCCAATGCACTTCTTTTTGCCCTGCGCACGCGAGAGCACTTCTGGCGTGACTTTTTGTACCAGAGCAGGACAAGGGCAGGGAGTCAGCCTGCAGTGGGCAATTAACCAACAAGTGCTTTATCAGCATTTACTTTTTAAAAACATTAACAAAGGTCCCGTTTTTTCAAACACACTGATTATGAGCAACCAAATAGTTCTCTTGGTTCCAGATGGATTAGCAGATGTAAACCTCAAAAATAAACACTCTGGAAACACTTTTTCCCCTAATCAATGTATTATTGCAAGCAATATAATAAATGCAGCCTTAGCATAAAGGGTAAAGTAAAAAAATAAATAAATCTCCAGCAATGTTATATAATGTGATATAACACAATGGAATGTTTTGCAATCGGTAATCGTATTACTAACTAATATGTAAAAGATGTGGATACCATCTTGCTGTATCTGTTTTGTAATAGATGAACAGCAAAACCCATTAAGGGAACAGGGGTTTCATCCCAAAAAGCTGTGAGATGTGCCAAGATTTAAAGGAACAGTCGGAATCTCCGTTGCCCCGGGCAGAAATATTTTGGCTATGGTTTCCCTGTAGCAAATTTTAACAGAGTTTCTTCTGGTGTGAAGATCCTCTGTTTTTCTTTCCATCGGGGTGTCTTGCATTTTATTTAAACAATTCAAACACATATACCATCTATAAAAGCCGCACATGAAATTTGGGAATATTTTTAGAGAGGAGCCAAGGAATTCCGCAGAACCGCAAGGCAAGACAACAAAGGTTCTCGGGGGCTGTTTAAAGATGAATTGAATGCATTACAGCTGCCTGATATGTTTTCCTAAATAATAGCATTTTGGGTGTTATATATCGCATACCATTACTGCAAAATGGTCCAGGGTTCAGAAACATTTGTTGTTTCACTTGGCAATGCATGTAGTTCCTGGTGCTAATTATTTTTAGACTCCAAATGGCCTCGAGGCTTCAATGACTGATTCTCACCTGCACAGACAGTGGTGGGATCCAAAAATTTTAGTAACAGGTTCCCATGGTGGTGGGATTCAAACAGTGGCGTAGCGCCAATGGGGCTGGGCGGGGCACGATGGGGGCGTGGCCGGGCATGATGGGGGCGGGGCATTGATAATTTCTCTGTTACTGTAAAAAACTCTGACTGTAAAATAAAAGTTCCTAATTTCCAGCTGGCATCTTTCTGTCCATAATTTAAACTCATTCTAGCAAGTCCTATCGTCTACTGCCAACGGAAACAACTACTTCTCCTCTAATTGACTGCCTGTCAAATACTTAATACTTTCAAATACTTAATTTTGTTTCTAGAAATCAAAAGAAGAATACTTTCATTAAACAAGGAACTTTACCATATTTCTAAAACATGTTTTTAAAACAGCCCAACAGGGAGAATTATCCCGTTTTCTACCTTTGCTAACCAGCCACATAGGAAACAACAGGACTTTATGATTTTTGGACCTAATGGAATTTCTAACAGAAAAGCAGACCCAGTTAGTAACCCCCTCTCGGCACACACAAATAATTAGTAACCCACTCTCGGGAACTGGTGAGAACCTGCTGGATCCCACCTCTGTGCACAGATGCATTATCTGCATTACTAAGAAAATTACTAACCCAGGACTCATTCCTGATTCATCCAGATGAGAATGAATCAACAAGTCTATCTGCAACTATTACCCACAATAGCTTAAGGAACTGTCTATAAATTCACAGGAGGGATATCTGTGTTGGAGGTCCCTCCCAGCCATGTTGACTCAAAAAAAATAAGAACGGCTCCAACACTTTTATCATTTCACAGAATGTGAAAAACAGGACAGCTAAGAGGGCATTTTCATAAGAGAAAAGAGACATAGTAATTCAGCAGGAAGGACACTTTCTGTCTAATTAGTCAGGTTTTGATTTAGTTGCCTGTGAACATTTTAAACACCTTTACTGTCATTCTCATTGTTTTTTGGCTGTATTGAATTATTTATTCTTCAGCAATCTCTAATTCTGAAATCCAGTTTACACAACATATTATACTGTTTCTATTCCATTGTCCTTCATTGTTCCAGGTGTATTGCATGGCTCTTTGCATGTAGCGTTTGCATACGTGGGGAATGGGACCTGTGCAAATCCCCCCCCCCGCCCCCCGCAAATGGTTTATATCACATCTAAAACCCGTTAGATTTGGCCTTTGTGGAATTCACCAAGGACAAAAGCCCTGAAGAACAGGATTTGTGGTGCGGAGGGACATTGAGTTAAGATCAAATGGGAAAGGTGATAGGACAGTCCCTACACCTCACTAGATCCCCAGAGGAAGACAGAGGGATCCTATTATCTCAAGATGTTTCAGCCAGTTGGATGGCATGTTGCTCCCATTGTCTGTTGCTTCTATTGTGGGATTGGGCTGACTGTATGTCTGAAGAATGCACCACCAAAAACCTGTTTTGTATTACATTTCTTTTCTCCCTCACTCCCCTCACAAAATATCAAATCCCAGAGTTCCTTGGGGATGACTACGAATGTAAAGCCTGTGAAGCAAATACACCTTCTATGTTTCATTATTGTTCCAACTTCCCAGCTGCTAGAGGTAAGTAAGAGATGTATCATGCTCAAGGCCAAACCATAAGGAGATCCATGTGTACGCATTTAATGCAGTCACATATGGAGTAGAGAGAAGAGTGTGTAGAGCACACCAGTAGGACACGTAAGTGATTTTTATTTATTCACTGGCTGTTGTGGGTTTTCTGAACTATGTGACCGTAGTCTGGTAGTGGGAGATGACTGTGTCATGACCAGCTGAATCAGAAGAAATAATTCAAATTCAGGCTCCAGATGTGAGTTTTAGAAACATGAAAAAGATCTATTGAAAATCGTGAAAAAGAAACAGCACTGCTTAAAAGCAATCTGTGACAGCAGGATCTATCTCTCATCTTTGTCCAAAGAGCTCTTTCCCTCTCTCTGTCCTTTGAGACCTCTGACTGTCTAGTGCAGCCATGCTGCTCCTTATATAGCAGTGATAGCGAACCTTTTCAAGACCGAGTGCCCAAATTGCAACCCAAAACCCACTTATTTATTGCAAAGTGCCAACACAGCAATTTAACCTGAATGCTGAGGTTTTAGTTTAGAAAAAACAGTTGGCTCTGAGGCGTACGTTACTTGGGAGTAACCTTGGTGGTAGTCGGTGGCTTTGCTTTGAAGCAACCATGCAACTCTTCGAACGGTTGAATCACAACCCTAGGATTGTTTACTCAGAAGCAAGCCCCATTGCCAGCAACCGAGCTTACTCCCAGGTAAAGGATCACGCTTTAGTTCGTCTCATGAAAATCAGTGGGGCTTAACAGCGCTTAACAGAGTAACCTACACTGCTTCCCCAAAACTAGGTCTTAGGTTTAATGCTAATAACCGAGCCCAGCAGCCCAAGCCAACCTAGATGTGTGTCGGGGGGGGGGGGGGGCTCTTTTTGCATGTGCCCACAGAGAGGGCTCTGAATGCCACCTCTGGCACCCGTGCCATAGGTTCGCCACCACTGTTATATAGAAATAAACATCACCAGGATCATCAAAGACAGTTGACATCTCCAATCTACCTATGAAATCCTTTTGAAATTACATCACATGAAAGGTATCTCTTAGGTGGATTCTGCACAGGGCAAATATAAGAACATAAGAACATAAGAACAAGCCAGCTGGATCAGACCATAGTCCATCTAGTCCAGCACTCTGCTACTCGCAGTGGCCCACCAGGTGCCTTTGGGAGCTCACATGCAGGAGGTGAAAGCAATGGCCTTCTGCTGCTGCTGCTGCTCCCGAGCACCTGGTCTGCTCAGGCATTTGCAATCTGAGATCAAGGAGGATCAAGATTAGTAGCCATAGATCGACTTCTCCTCCATAAATCTGTCCAAGCCCCTTTTAAAGCTATCCAGGTTAGTGGCCATCACCACCTCCTGTGGCAGCATATTCCAAACACCAACGGGTAAAGGATGCTATATAAACCTTTGGAGGGTGGGGGGACTTCACACAGGCTGGTCCCCAAAATGTGTCTCCCCTGTTTTACTTCCCTCGACCAGGGATTTCCAAAAAATCACTAAACCAGTGATCCTTTTGCAAAATGCCAGGTTGGAGCCATTCCCCCGCAAACAGCCTGCCATTGTCCTGCCGTTGCAGGGAGACCCCTTTTTCTTTTCTTTTTCAATTTGGCACGTTGCACAGGTGCAGCGACACAGATGCAGCCGATCATATTGTGGGACACTTGGCAGAAGCATCTCTGTGCAAAGGCAGGAAAGCAACCCGGATTGTTTCCATGGGCTCCGCTTCCTGCATCGCACGCATGGAAATGGGAAGAGGGAAATTGAGTTCCTTTATAAGGAATGAAACCCATTTAAAAATTGGTTGTGCAGGATCAGCTTTACTCATTCTCTGCCACTTATGCTGAAACAGTATCTGTCTTATTAGGAAAGGTCAGCATAGAGAGACCAAGGGCCAGTGGTGGGGTCCAAAAATTTTAGTAACAGGTTTCCATGGTGGTGGGATTCAAACTGTGGTATAGCGGCAATGGGGCTGGGCAAGGCTGGGCATTCTGGGGAACCTGTGAGAACCAGCTGGATCCCACCTCTGCCAAGGGCCCTTCCACACATGCAGAATAATGCACTTCCACAATTGATTGCAAGTCGATTTTGCTATTCTGCACAGTAAAATCCAGCTGCAGAAAACATTGAAAGTGGGTTGAAAGTGCTTTATTCTGCATGTGCGGAAGAGGCCCAAGTGAGTCTGCTCAAGCCTTGAAGCTGAGTGATGTCACTCTCCCAAAGCAGGCTTCGTATAACCTAAGGTTATTGTTTCTTGATCAAGATGCTAGAACAAGTGGTCTTGTACAGCAAACCTCCACCTTCATGAAGAAAAACTCCACACAGCTGTTTCTTTCAAAAGAAGGCTTTTACCATTGAGTTGCTCTATGTACAAGTAACTATATACAACGTAGAATAAGCAGGAATATTAAGCAGTCCAACAAAGTGCTTCGCCATGTACTTGTTTCCCTAAGGAACACAGACACAGTACAATACAGTTGCTTATATACATGGCTCAACCAATCATTGTAAAGGTCACTTCAAACTGGTTAGAACCGGTTTGTTAGCTGTCAGATCATTCCTTTCTTGCTGACTCATACCTCTGCTGGATAGGATATGATCACCATGATCTAACTGTCATGACAGGAGTGGTGTGTGTGTGTGGGGGGGGGCTTCTTCCCCCCAGGTCCATGCACTAACTTCAAGACATGGTGCAAAAAAATGTTGTTTGGTCATGGTGGGGGAGGGGAGGGCTAAATGGCCGTAGCCCAGGGGCATTTGACACCATAAGTACCCCTGAGCAGTACGCCCCTGCAATTAGGCTTCATCAAGACATTATAAAGTCCTTGTGTTCGCCGGGGAACAGCATAGGGACTTTGTAATGGGTAGACGGAGATTTAGTTTGCTTGGATTCAGCAGCAGCCTAACAAGATGCAGGATCGCAGCCCATGAAAAGAGAGGAAATATTTGCTAGAATAAATCATACTTTTCTTTCTCCATATTCACTTAAAATTGATTATTGGCCTGGGTACTGTGCAGTGAATTGTTGAGGTTTAAAACATTTCAAGTAGTGGTTTGGACAGTCTGGAGAACTGGAAAATCAGTGAGACAAACAACACAAAAGAAGACCGAGCTTGAAGTATGTTCCAGTAAGCATTGGATACTTCAAAGTTCGTTGAACCTAAAACAGGAAACATTAGTTGATGGGCGAGATATTATTTTCTAGATTAAAATGTAAAATATATGTTTGAAACCCCCCCACCCCCTTTCCTTTCCTAACAGCGAAGGTAAATATGGAATGTTTTCTGTCAAAAGGCCGTTCCTGCACTCAAGCAATCAGTTTCCATCTTCCTCACGTCTGCAGCAAAAGCGCCATAATCCCTGCATTTACAATATCCTTATCAGACTTCGGTAGTATCAGAAGAAAGACTGGTGGCAGCTTAAACAAATATAAGGAATGGGTGAGGGGTTGTATTCACTCAGATCAAGCTCAATTTAGGCTAAGGGTCACGGCAACAAAGAGTCCCATATAAGGTTGCAAACTGCCCAGAGAGAAAAAGTCCTGGGTTTTTAAAAAATGTTTAGAAATGGGCAGCAAAAGCTTTCCATGGCAGGAAAGTAAATAACATCCCATTAAACAGGGTTCCCAATGTGGTGCCGTGCCTAGGTTTCGTAGGTGCTTACTAGGGGCAGGCAAACTGCTGGGGATTCCTGCTACTGCTGCCAACACTAGAAGAAGAAGAAGAAGAAGAAGAAGAAGAAGAAGAAGAAGAAGAAGAAGAAGAAGAAGAAGAAGAAGAAGAAGAAGAAGAAGAAGAAGAAGAAGAAGAAGAAGAAGAAGAAGAAGAAGAAGAAGAAGAAGAAGAAGAGGAGGAGGAGGAGGAGGAGGAGGAGGAGGAGGAGGAGGAGGAGGAGGAGGAGGAGGAGGAGGAGTTTGGATTTATATGCTACCTTTCTCTCCTGCAAGGAGGTTCAAGGTGGCTTAAAAGCTCCTTTCCCTTTCTCTTCCCACAACAGACACCTTGTGAAGTAGATGGGGCTGAGAGAGTTGCAAAGAACTGTGACTAGCCCAAGGTCACCCAGCAGGAATGTATGAGTGCGGAAACACATCTGGTTCACCAGATAAGCCTCTGCCACTCAGGTGGGCCAGGTAGGGCTTTTGTCCAGCAAGACTTCTGATTGGCTATGCAGATTTTGTTAAATGTTGCATTGGCAGCAGCTGCCACCACAGCATAAGGATCTATACTGTTACTGAAATTAAGCTGTGGCAATCATTTGTGGCTGACAGCATCTCCTGTGCAGCCGGTTTGTGGCAGCCATTTTGTTGCTGCGCCCATCGTGCCAAGTCGCAATTCTAAATGTGCCTGCGGGCTCAAAAATGTTGGAAACTCCTGCCATTAAGCTTCTGTTTAAGTAACAAAACATTTTTCACCAGTATGAACAACCAAAGTCCCTTATGTTCTTACACCTGCTACAGAACCTTAGAATGTATCAAGTGGTCAATAGTGTGGCCTAGTGATTAAAAATGTCACACCATCATCTGGAAGACCCAGGTGTTACCCGAAATGGTGGGAGTCTGTCTCTTTCAAAGTGGGAAATTAGCAAGAGCAGATTTGTGGTTTAGCAAAATGTCAGACAAGCTCAAGATATTTGTAGCCTATGTATATCAAGGTCAACTTCTGCAAGACATCTGCAGGAGAGCAGAATAAAGTTTAGCAATTTTATTAAGGGATAATAGGGGTACATAAGCACACAATAATCAAAGCAACAGAACACACACACAGTCTTAGGATTTAGATAATGTTGAGTGGATAGATCTGGAGACATAGTTGGAGAATTTGGAGAGGAAGGATTATAGTCACCTTAGAGTGGAGAGGTCTGATGGACAGAGCTGAGTGACCCACACTTAGCTCTAGTAGAAGAAAGATCAACATGTTGGGATCAAGACCAATAGACAGAGAGGTGCCCAGAGATATTGAACACTGGCTACTGGGAGAGAGGGCTTCTGATAGGGAGAAAAGAAACCCTCAAAGTTATGCAGAGTGATCCTTAATCTCCCAAGACAAAGGGAAATCCTGCCTTTCTGGGAAAAGAAAAGGGGCAGACATCAACCTTAAGTGTTGAGTCATTAAGCTAATGGTTTGAGTGCTTAGCCTGATGGACTAAATTGGGAGTGTTTAGAGGTGGGCAGAGTGCTGAGTCAATCACAACTATAAAACAAGGGCAACGTAAATAAGGTGGTTGTTAGAGAGAGAGATTAGTCAGAGGAAGAAAGTTTTTGGGGTTAATGCAATACTGATAGGAACGCTCAGGGTAAACATGTTAACAAGTCCTTTGTCTATGCAGGGTGGTATTCTAGGGCTGGAGATGGAAATGTTCTCCAAGGCAAAGGTATTGTGTTCCCTTACCCCCTTTAGGAAGGGAGTGAGAAAGGTACTTTGTAAAGTAGATATGAGCAAGGGCAAGTCCCAGACAAGCTTTTACTGTTGGTTGTTGCGAGTTTTCCAGGCTATGTGGCCGTGGTCTGGTAGCTCTTGTTCCTAATGTTCTGCCTGCATCTGTGGCTGGCATCTTCAGAGGTGTATCACAGAGAGAAGATGCCTGCCATAGATGCAGGCAAAACGTTAGGAAAAAAATCTACCAGACCATGGCCAGACAGCCCGGAAAACCCACAACAACCAGTTGAATCTGGCTGTGAAAGCCTTCAACAAGCTTTTACTGTGTTCTTGTGAGTACACTAGCCAAGCTGAGAATGGGCTCCCTATTTTGGTGCTGAACTGCTAAGCACGCCAAGGGTTGGCAGGCGGGTAGAGACACTGCTGCCTTAAAAACAGGGTTCCCTCAACCCACCATGAGTTAGTCTGGTAACACAGGCTCAAATTCATACTCATACCTGAGAGCTTGGGCCAGTCATGCCATGCCTTAGAAGCAGGGTGACTTTGGGCCACCTTGGGCCACTTTCAGCCTAACCTACCTCACAGGGTTATAGTGAGGATAAAATGGGAGAGAGAAGGACATATGTTGCTTCAGGCCCCCAATGGGGCAAAGGTGGGGTATAAATGAATTATTGGAAGCAAGCCTTTATTGGCATAGACAACAGTACAACAGTAATAAAAAACAGATTAAAAAGCATATACAATACAGGTCTACTGGCGTTTAGTAATTTCCAGGAGAAAGTCTGCCACTATCATACAGAGAGAAGGATCAGGGTTGTCCAACAAGTAGTGTAATCTAATTAAATCGGGGAGATGGGGTAAATGTAGAGGAGTAAGATTCACATACTTGGATCTGATTTCCTTGAATCTGAGACAGTGTAGTAATTGGTGGGCCAGAGATTCAACTGAGCCATCATTAAACAAATAAATAATGAACAAACAATAGGAGCCTAGTACCATCTCTGGATTATGATCTTTCAACATATGGCTGATTAGGCACGTTGGGAGAAGTCTAGGGCAAAATCGGACTGCACAGAGTCACTGAGAAGTTTTGTTACAATGGGATGTCCTCAGCATTATTGTTGTTCATTCGATTTAATATGCTGCCCCTCCCCTTCTGGGCTTGATGCGATTCACGGCACATAAATAAAACATTTTAAAATCTAATAAAATCTTTAAAAGTATCATAAAACCAGGTGGAGTTTAAGTTTCCAATTCAGTAAAAATGTAAACAGACAGCAGTAGTCCCAAGGGGAGCTGACGAATAAAATTTATAGTCGGAGATTAGAGGAGGAGGCCTAGATGGTTAACTGTAGGTGCTTCGACCATACACCTGGCAGAACAACTCTGTCTTACAGGCCCTGAGGAATTATAGGATATGGAGGTCACTTTGGATTTAGCATTGCCCAGCTGTGATCCAGCTCTAGCACTGCCTCTTTAACTAGTACCTTTCTATATTACAAATGGACCAAAATTCTTAGGGCTCTCTCTTCCCAGAGAAAACAGGGGTTATCTCTTTTTCTCCTTGTAAGGCTGCTGAATCTGGAAGGTGGGGCTTAACAGGGGTTAACAGAGTTCATCTCTTGTTCCTCTTTGTCCTGAGAGGTGGGGCTTTTGTCTTCAGAGGTGGGGCTTTAGTTCAGTCTCTGGAACCTAACGGCGCACGCAATTTTAATTTAATTTTTTGTTGTTTTTTTTTAATTAATAAGGACATATTTGACAGATAGTACGTGCAGATAGATCCAGGGGGGCACTGACTAAAAGCTTAATATTTAAATATCTAAACAAATCAGATATGGAGGCAGAAAGCCTGCAGGGGGATGGGGGCTTTCCAGTGTTTTGCACTGAGTGTCACATGTATGACTATCTGCCACTAGGACAGAAGTCGTGGGTGTGCCCTCGCTGCAATGAGCTCCTGGCACTCAAGGAACGTGTGCGTTCTCTTGAAGCCAAGGTGGCAGACCTGGAGAAGCTGAAAGAGGCAGAGAGGGTGACAGACGAGGCTTTCAGGGACCTAACAGCCGGGTCCCACTCCCAAGGTGACATCTCTTCAGATGTCATGGAGAATGAAGGCCTTGGGGATGGAGGGTGCCAGTCTGAGGTGGGGAAAGATGATCCCTTAGATGGGATCCCTTCCTTAACTGGTGATCAGCTATCCTCTCGCACTGAGGATACCCCTCGGGGAGGTGGGGGGCTCCTTGTAGTGGGTGATTCGATCATTAGAAATGTAGAGAGTTGGGTTTGTGAGAGGCGTGATGACCGCATGGTGACTTGCCTGCCTGGTGCGAAGGTTGCGGATGTCATGCTTTGTCTAGATAGGCTTTTAGACAGTGCTGGGGTGGAGTCAGCAGTTGTGGTCCACATTGGCACCAACGACATTGGGAAATGTAGCCGGGGGTTCTGGAAGCTAAATTTAGGCTGCTAGGAAACAGGTTGAAGTCCAGGACCTCCAAGGTGGCATTCTCAGAAATGCTACCCGTTCCACGCGCAGGGCGAGCTAGGCAAGCGGAGATACAGGGTCTCAATGCGTGGATGAGAAGGTGGTGTAAAGCAGAGGGTTTCAGATTTGTCAGGAACTGGGGAACCTTTCGGGACAAGGTAGGCCTGTACAAACGGGACGGGCTTCATCTTAACCAAAGAGGAACCAGGCTGCTGGCGCTCAACAATTAAAAGGTGGCAGAACAGCTTTTAAACTGCTCACTGGGGAAAGCCGACAGGAGCTGAGGTGACTTCGGTTCGGAATACAGTATCTATGGGGATGCAGACAGAGAGGGAGGTTTTTCTAAATCAACCACATACAAGCAAGGAACATAGCAATGTGCATGTGGCAAGGGATAGTGTCTACAAAAGACTTGAGGGTATAAAAGACTTGAGCACACAAATCCCAGGTTAAGGACAGAGATAGGGTATACAGGTGTCTCTATGCTAATAGTAGAAGCCTTCGACCTAAAATGTGGGAGCTAGAGTACAGAGTTTTGAAGGAGGACTTTGATATAGTGGGCATTACAGAGACATGGTGGAATGAGGAGAACCAGTGGGATGCTGTTATACCAGGCTACAGGCTCTATAGGAAGGATAGGACAGGGCACATTGGGGGTGGAGTTGCCCTTTACATCAAAGAGAGCATAGTATCACATAAAATAGACAATGCAAGATATCAGTACCAGGTGTGAAGGACAGTTTAATATTAGGAATATATTATCGTCCCCCTGACCAAAGTGCACAAGAGGATTCTGAGATGGAAAAAGAAATTAGAGAGGCCAACAAAAACAAAAATGTAGTGGTAATGGGTGATTTTAACTATCCCCATATAAACTGGAAAAATGCATGTTCAGGTCATAGTAAGGAGAGAGCATTCCTGGATATGCTAAATGACTGTGGCTTAGAGCAGATGGTTGTGGAACCAACCAGGGGAGAGGTGATCCTAGATCTAATTCTATGTGGGACCCAGGACCTGGTGCAGGAAGTCAGTGTTGTTGAGCCGATAGGGAACAGCGACCACAATGCTGTCAGATTCAGTATCTCAGCATGCGAACAAGTGGCAACTACTAATGTAGTTACATTCGCCTTCAGAAAGGGAAATTTCTCAAAGATGAGGGGGATAGTGCGCAGGAAGCTGAAAGGGAAAATCAATTGAGTCAAAACTGTCCAGGATGCTTGGAGGTTATTTAAAAACACAGTAATAAAAGCTCAGCTGGAATGTGTTCCACAGGTTAGAAAAGGCAGCACCCACTCCAAAAGAAGCCAACATGGTTAACAAGAGAGGTTGAGGAAATTATCAGAAAAAAGAAAATGTCTTTTAGAAAATGGAAGTCCAGTTTGGCTGATGAAGAATATGAGAGGGAACACAAATGGTGGCAAAAGAGAAGCAAGTTAGCTGTAAGGGAGGAAAAAAGGATTATGAGGAACGCATGGCTGCGAACATCAAGACCAGCAACAAACAGTTCTTCAAGTACATCAAAAGCAGGAAGCCAGCTAGGGAAGTGGTAGGCCCGTTAGATGACAAAGGAACAAAGGGTGTGCTAAAAGATGGCAGGGAGATTGCAGAGAAGCTGAATGAATTCTTTGCATCTGTCTTCACCCAAGAGGAGGTGAGGAAAATTCCTGCACCTGAACCAAGCTTCTTAGGAGGCAAATCCGAGGAACTAGCGAAGATAGTGGTAGACAAGGAAGAAGTTCTGGCAGCCATTGATAAACTAAATGTTACCAAATCCCCTGGCCCAGATTGCATTCACCCAAGAGTTCTTAAAGAGCTCAAGCATGAAATTGCTGATCTTCTCACTTTAATATGCAACTTATCCCTGAAATCAGGCTCCATCCCTGAAGACTGGAAGATGGCCAATGTCACACCAATCTTTAAGAAAGGATCTAGGGGGGACCCGGGAAATTACAGGCCAGTCAGTTTGACATCTGTTCCTGGTAAATTAGTAGAATCTATCATTAAAGATAAAATTATAAAACATGTAGAAAAGCAAGACCTGCTGAGAAAGAGTCAGCATGGCTTTTGCAGAGGCAAATCCTGTCTTACAAACTTACTAGAGTTCTTTGAGGGTGTAAACAGGCATGTGGACAGGGCTGAACCGGTGGACATTGTCTACTTGGATTTCCAAAAGGCTTTTGACAAAGTTCCTCACCAGAGACTGTTGAGAAAACTCAGCAATGAAGGAATAAGAGGGGAAGTCCTCCTATGGATTAAAAACTGGTTGAGAAACAGGAAACAAAGAGTGGGTGTAAATGGGAAATTCTCACAATGGAGAGATGTAGGGAGTGGTGTCCCCCAAGGATCCGTTTTGGGACCAGTGCTCTTTAACCTATTCATAAATGACCTGGAAGTAGGGGTGGGTAGTGTGGTGGCCAAGTTTGCGGATGATACCAAATTAGGTAGGATGGTGAGAACCGCAAAGGATTGCGAAGAGCTCCAAGCGGACCTTGATAAGTTAGGTGAATGGGCTAAGAAATGGCAAATGCAGTTCAATGTAGCAAAATGCAAAGTGATGCACATAGGGGCAAAAAATCCAAACTTCACATACACGCTACAGGGGTCAGTGCTATCAGTCACAGACCAGGAAAGGGATTTAGGCGTCTTAGTTGATAGTTCCATGGGAATGTCAACTCAATGCATGGCAGCTGTGAAAAAGGCAAACTCTATGCTGGGGATCATTAGAAAAGGAATTGATAATAAAACTGCAAAGATTGTCATGCCCTTATATAAAGCAGTGGTGCGACCGCACTTGGAGTACTGTGTCCAGTTCTGGTCACGTGATCTCAAAAGGATATTGAGGAGATAGAAAAAGTGCAGAGAAGGGCAACAAGGATGATTGAGGG
Organism: Sphaerodactylus townsendi; assembly: GCF_021028975.2. NCBI lineage: Eukaryota > Metazoa > Chordata > Lepidosauria > Squamata > Sphaerodactylidae > Sphaerodactylus > Sphaerodactylus townsendi. The sequence continues at coordinate 19,255,398 of NC_059431.1, forward strand.
ACTGGAGCACCTTCCCTATGAGGAGAGGCTGCAGCGTTTGGGACTCTTTAGTTTGGAGAGGAGGCGGCTAAGGGGGGATATGATTGAAGTCTACAAAATTATGCATGGGGTAGAAAATGTTGACAGAGAGAAATTTTTCTCTCTTTCTCACAATACTAGAACCAGGGGGCATTCATTGAAAATGCTGGGGGGAAGAATTAGGACTAATAAAAGGAAACACTTCTTCACGCAACGTGTGATTGGTGTTTGGAATATGCTGCCACAGTGTAGTCGTGACCGCGAGGTCAGCGCAAGAACGAGACGAGACGCGGTGATAACATCTGGTGGAGAGTGCCAGCAGCGGGAGCGCGGGTGTCCGTGTTCCTAGCGACTCTGCCGCGTGCTGGTTCCTGGCACCCTTTATTATGATTCTAACGGGGGCGTGTAGAAGGGTGGAACGGGGGGAATTCCGGGAGAGCGGGAGAGCGGGAGACTGAGAGATCATCATGTGATGCATGATCTCATCTGGCTGCTACGTGCGGAGAGGAGCATCAGCGTCTGGGCCTAATCCTCACCTGGGGGCAAGACCATTGTCCCTTTGTCCGGGACACCCGGTGGTTGTGAGCCAGGTAGTTCATGACCCGTGACTCATCGGGGGATGAGGGGTGGGGGAGCGGTGCGACCAGAAGGCCGTAGGAGCGCCGGTGTGCCAGCGCTCTACTTACGGTGCTGCTGGGTCAGCAGTGCATCCCTACACCACAGGAGGTGGTGATGGCCACTAACCTGGATAGCTTTAAAAGGGGCTTGGACAGATTTATGGAGGAGAAGTCGATGTATGGCTACCAATCTTGATCCTCTTTGATCTGAGATTGCAAATGCCTTAACAGACCAGGTGATCGGGAGCAACAGCCGCAGAAGGCCATTGCGTTCACATCCTACATGTGAGCTCCCAAAGGCACCTGGTGGGCCACTGCGAGTAGCAGAGAGCTGGACTAGATGGACTTTGGTCTGATCCAGCTGGCTTGTTCTTATGTTCTTATGTTCTTAAAAGCACTGTAAACGTCTTGCTTTCTGGGGAACAAGATGCACAGAACTGAACAGGTAAGATCCACCCAGTGTTAAACACATTAACATCCTGCTAATTTAAATGAAAAAGTTAAACGTTTACTTACTTAGATCTTTTCTGTTTGAAATTGCTTAACTTTGGGCATTTACGCACGCGCAATTTATCCCGAAGCTGTTTGCTTCGCAGTGGGGTTTTCCACGCAGTTTTTTGTTTACACAGGGATTCCCCTCCTGTGAAGTGTCCCTAGCCACCATTTTGCCTGCCCCCTCCATTTGGGGAGGTTGCCTGCCCCCTTTCTTTCTTTGCAACCTTTAGTTCAGTGGTACTTTGCTAGATCATGTCAATTTTTTTTCAATTTCTCAGGGTTTATTGCTTCAGCAATAGACTTTTAGGGTTTTTTTTTAACAAAGCCCTTCTGATCCCTCTGAAATGGGGGCCCTAAGAGTAGGAGGAACTGCAGTGATGTGGGTGGGGGAAGGCAGGAGAGTGAGAAAATGCAAAGAAAGCAGATTCCCTTCACTTTCCCTGCGATAGGAGAGGGAAAGTAGTATGTTCAGAGGTTTCAGAAACCATAGGGATTCTCTGATCTAAAGGTGGGGTGACTGCCGAAAAGCAGGAACCATGTGTGTAAGTGAGAATTAGACCCAAAGGAAATGTACATTCATTGCGTAAGAGACCACAAGTGCATAAATGGCCTTTGTTGGCTGGGTTGGATCTTTCTTCTCACGCAGCGTCTGGAGCAAGGAGTGTTTCGGAGCATACACAGACTTCCTTATTGTTCAGGAATTAGTTAATACAGCCATTTCTCATTTAGGCTCACATTATGGGGTTTCTTGGGAGAGTAGGCTGGCTGGTATAGCCCAGTCTCATCAGATCGCAGAAGCTAAGGAAAATCGGTACTTGGAAGAGAGACCACCAAGGAAGGCTCTGCAGAGGAAGGCAGCAACCAACCACCCCTGCTTCTTACTTGCTTTGAAACCCTGTTGCGGGGATTGCCAGAAGTCGGTTGCAACTTGACAGCACTTTATAAAAACACCCTCATGGGGTTTCTAGACTGTGATCCTATCCCCACTGAAATCACTGAACTTCATGGGATTTTCCTCTGATTAAACACACACGGGCTTGCGCTGCAGTGTTCAAAAATATCTTCACAACTGCTTGCAGGCACACCTCTGGTGCATATTCAAACAGCGCTCTCGGAGCAGATTTTTAAAAAGCCACCTTTTATGAAGCCAAACATGCCTACAGTGTCTACCCATCATCCTCTACTTCTGTTTTGGGGAAACAGCAACACCTGACCCTCTCTGGTAAGAGATACTATTATTATTATTATTATTGTTGTTGTTGTTGTTGTTGTTGTTGTTGTTGTTATATTGATACAAAAACAGTTATACACAGCAAACAAGATCAATATGCTGGATTTTGTATTACAGCACACATCGGACACTTCCCAAGGATCTAGGACCGTGTGATGTATCAACGAATAATGCGTGCAGAGCCGAGTAAGGTGGCCTTTTGCAGCTGACATATGGTGATTGTTTTTAAGTGCCATCCAAGGTCTTAGGCACTGCACCCAGTGTGCCGATCACCACTGGGACCACCTTTACTGGTTTGTGCCAGAGTCTTTGTAGTTCAATCCTTAAATCCTTGTATTGTGTAAGTTTTTCCAGTTGCTTCTCATCAATTCTGCTGTCACCAGGAATTGCAACATCGACAATCCACACTTTCTTTTTTTCCACAATCGTGAGGTCAGGAGTATTGTGTTCCAAAACTTTGTCAGTCTGAATTCGGAAGTCCCAGAGTAGTTTTACGTGTTCATTTTCAGTGACCTTTTCAGGTTTGTGATTCCACCAGTTCTTTGTCACGGGCAGATGGTAGTTGTGGCACAAGTTATTAAATGTAATAGATCACCCACCCCCAAAGGGTGCTGCTGAAGTCTGTGTTTCTGGTTGCAAGCAGACATTCCTCAGGTCTTCCTATCACTTAGAATTAGCTGCCATTCTTTTTGGCACTTTTTGCAGGTGGGTAACGAGAATTCAACAGGTGCAGCGTTTCCTGGCATGGAGGTTGCAGTGCTGGGAAAAGCTCAGCTGTTGGCAGTCTTGCAGATATTAAAGTCACCGGAGCCCTGCCAAGGGGTAAAGAAATAAATTGGCAGCCTGGTTTGTCACTCCTGCGACTTCCCTCTGCATTTTGCCTCTTAATTGGCTTCAGCCACAGGAGTCTCTCGGGAGTGTTTTTGTGCCAAAAGTGACCCTTTTCAGCTTTCACAGCCTGGCCAATTTGGGTGTGACTGATTAATGCTCCCATACTTTTGGGAAGAGCGCACTGGAGGCTATTGGAGGCTAAATGAAATGGTTATTTGGGACATTGTAAAAAGAAATTGGCAAGTACTAATTGTGCCTCTTACTATGGGCACCTCTGGTGATCCTTCGTCAATAGCACTTACACAAAGACTTGAACAGCCCCGGCCAAAAGACATACACATCTCCCCGGCCAATCACATGAAGTGATGAATTCGTGTGGAATTCCCTTTCTCCAACAATATGTTTGTCTGGATTGTAATTCAGGCAGTATGCTGGCTCCTTATGCAGCAAAGTTAACCCATGAGGAACATACACACCTTCTCTAGAGTCCCTTTTCTCCGCGTGGCAAACTATCTCCTCTCTTGAGCACCTAGGTTCCAATCTGGTTCACTGGAAATATCCCCTTAAAAGAAGTCTAAAACTGCAGTTTGATTTCAGGAATTCTATCACTCTTCTTGCAAAATCTGTTTCGGTTGTAATGTCAGAGAAATAAGTTGCAATGTCTGAGAAATAATATTCAGCAAATTCATGGCATTGGTTTGTACATATTTATACTGGGGGTTTTGTGCATGTGTTATGAACTGTCAAGTCTCTTCTGACTTCTGGCGGCTCCATGAATTAATAATCTCTAAAACATCCTTGTTTGACCTCGCAAACGTAAGGCCGTGGCTTCCTTTCTTGAGTTTTTATTCCATTGTTTAGTGTATACGGTTTCATAGCATTATTTATTATATGTATTCTGCTGTTTTATTACATTTTAGAACTTATGTAATCTGACTTCAGTCTCTGCAATAAAAGTGGACTATACATGAAATAAATGAATAAAAACATGATGAACGAACGAACGAAGGAACGAACTAATGAATGCTGGAATTCCGAATTGCCTGGCCACGGTATGTTAGGAATCCTCCAAAGTCCCTTTTGTGACAAATTTTGTATAGAACACAACACTTCCCCCCTTCCCCCTGCCGCCATTTTGGATAGAATGCTATGCTTGTATGTTTGCTAAAGCTCTCAATTCCCCCCGCCCATATTATTCGTTCAAATCTGTGTGTTAAGGAAACATGTGAAAAGGAAATCTCAGTGTGACCATGTACCCAGCTGTTTCATGATTGAACTAGAGCACATGCATAAAACACCACGTGAAACAATTTCAGTGTTGTACGGAGAATCACATTCCAATGGCTTTCCTTTAACAATGCACCTGCATGGGGGAGGGGTCAGGGACAATGAAAGATACAAACAAACGTCAAGCTGTATCAAACGGTGCATCTTCCAGTTCCGGGATTTATTGCAAATCTTCTTCAGTAGGAACTCAGTAGGAGCCAAAACATTCTGGGACAATTAAGGGACAGAATGAGCGGCCTCCTCTCAGCATTAAGATCCCTTTTTATGAGAGTCTAGGCTAGTTTACTCATCATGACATTATTTCTTTTTTGGCTGAGGATTCACTCATTTAACTGTAAGCCTGATTAGAACAAGAAGACTCCTGGGTTCAGTTTCCACCAGAAGCGACCAGAGATGCCTTCAGAGATTCAAGCAGGACATGATGTCCATTTCCAATCGCAATTTCTTTGGTACTTGATTTTACTGACAGTGCAGCCCAAGGAGAGAGATGCCCGTTTTGGTTAGGATTGTACGGTGACAAGTGAAATTCATTCAGTTGTTATGGCAGCCACTGATAGACCTATCTTCTGGTATAGTAGTTAAGAGCAGGTGGATTCTAATCTGGAGGACCGGATTTGATTCCCCGCTCCTCCACCTGAGGTGTCTGTTGTGGGGAGAGAAAGGGAAAGGAGCTTGTCAGTCACCTTGAATCTGCTTGCAGGAGAGAAAGGCGGGGTATACATCCAAACTCCTCCTCCTCCTCTTCTTCCTCTTCTTCCTCTTCCTCCTCCTCCTCCTCTTCTTCCTCTTCTTCCTCTTCCTCCTCCTCCTCCTCCTCCTCCTCCTCCTCCTTCTTCTTCTCCTTTAAATATGTGGAAAGAGCTGACAAATCTCAGCCAGTTTATGGTGACTTGTCATTGCCTGCCTCTGCATTGTGCCCCAGAACTTTGTGGGTGGTATCCCACCCAAGTAGTACTAACTACGACTGACCCTACTTAGCTTCCAAGGTCTGATGAGACTGAGCCAGCCTAGTCCACCCAGGTCAAGGCTTTATTTGCGTCACCTCTTTTCTTCATTTATACCCCAACTTTCTTCCCAATGGGAATACAAAGTGTCTTATATCATTCTCCTGTCCTCTGTTTTATCCTCACAACAACTCTATGAGGTAGGTCAGACTGGGTGTTTAGGACTGGCCCAAGGTCACCCAGCAAGCTTTAATGGAAAAGTGGGGATTTGAACCTGCGTCTCTCAGGTCCTAGTCCAGCATTTTAACCATTGCACTGTTGGGAGAAACAATACCTGGTGTGTGTGTTTTCCCTTGCACAATGAGCAGAGCAGCACAGAGGCTGAACACAGGGAAGCTTACCTGGGCACACGTGTGTGGCTGAGCTTGGTGGAGAGAGAACTTCAGACACAAAAGAAAGTCAGAGTTGTTTGTAGTTTCTAATCTAATAAAAAGAGTATTTATTAGTGAACTCCATTCTGGATAGAAAGGTGGAGAGATAGGTTCACTATCTAATCTAATCTAGCTGGATGGAGGCGGATGCGTAGGAGACACATCCTCTCCCTAGGCATGGTGAAAGTAAGATGGAGAGTTCTGAGAAGGAGGCGGAAGCAAGGGAGGAAGTCCCTAAGAGTATTATTATTATTATTATTATTTATTTAATTTGTATACCGCCCGATCCCCGAAGTATCAGTCTACATCAAAGGATAGGACCAGCATGGTAGAGTAAAGGTGACAAATTCCTAGGTCCCTTTCTAGTCACTGGCTATCTAGTAAAAAAAAACCCTCTATAGGTTGAGGCAGGAAACAGCGTAAAGTCCCTTTCTTCCAACATGCACCACAGTGGCTCTCTCTGTCTGCCTGCTTCTGTCTGTGCCACACACATACACTGTCTCTCTCAATCCATTAATTCTGCAATCGACAGTGTCATGACATAGCATGTAGTGGAAAATGCGGTAGAATTTCCTTGACCATACATGCTCCAGGTACTTTCAAGCTGCATTAGCAACCAGGTACTTCCTGTGTTCTGCCATTTTCAGATGGTTGCTTTGTGGCTTGGAAGCACATCTGGCATCTTGGACCAGACTGGGCCTGATGTTTTATAGATCTGTAGGTCAGATTACTCATAATGACATTATTTCCTTTCTGGCAAGGGACTGACTCATTGGGTCGTAAGGCTGGAAGGAACCAGAAAACAGCCAAATCCAACCTCCTCGAGCACACACCGTGCAGAGATTACTCCACGCAAAACAGATGATGGTGCAACACATATACAGTGAGCCGGAACACAACAGATCCCCTTCCAAGGTGCCTCTCGATAACTCCAGTGAACAAGCCAAGCCACACTTTACAGAGAAATGGCAACATTGTGGGGGTCACCAGCCACTGAGAAACAGGAAGCAGCTTCCTACGAGCATAAGAGCAGCCATGCTGGATCAGGCTACAATTGTGGTTTCACAACATGGCCAACATCCAGCCCAAACCTCCTCCCATTGTTTCTCTCAGTAGTATATTTTGAGGGTTTCTGCCTTTGAACAGGGAGTAAATGCTTCTGTGGTCAGCCAGAAGGAATTAGAACAAATTGTCTTCTTGTTCACATAATCTACACCAGCAACCCTTGGATAGCATCATGGGTGAATTATAGGCACCAACAATGACTGCTGTTGCAGTGGTCCTTTTTGCAGACATGTGCTTACTTGTCATCTCAGTCAGTGTATTCCCAGTGGTAGATCTACACTGCTGCTTTAAAAAAAAAAAGCCCATTCATATCGCAGTGCAATGTCAAGGTAGAATTGGTGGAACAAATGAACATCTGTCTGTTTCGGTTCCGTTTCTGTTCCCTGCTGTCTTTTTTGTTTGTTTGTCTGTTTGCTGACTTTTTCCAGTGTTACTTCACTGGCATGGACTTTTGTTCCATCGATAGACCCCCAGATTTGTTGCATGTAGACTGAGAAACATCTTTGTAGCTGAGGTGTAGGACTGTCAAGAGACATGCACCATGCTGGTACACAAATTCTCAAGCACCAGCCTGAGATTTGTGGCATTAACATCAGTCAAAACATGGAATCTGTCAGGTCTTGAATCAATAGTCAATATATGGACTCTGGGACCAGGAACAGTAGTGTTTATTGAGTTGGCATCAGGCACTCATCGTCAGGAAGCTTGACGATGAACCTGGCTTCTACAGTTACATTTATTCCCCTTTGCGTTCCCCTGAATTTCCTCCCTCCCATTTTCTCAGAGAAATGGTGGAACTAAGGCAGGGGGAGGCAGGAAGGAGTGAGAAATCCAAAGAGAGAACAACACATGACCATCTCTTTGCTTTCTCTGTGCAGATGGGGAAAAGTCACACTTTCTCCACTTTTGGAAAGCATGGGGATTTTCTCATCTGCAGAGCCTTGAATTCAGGAGCAAAGGAAATGTGTGTGTTTTACTGGGCTCAGGAGTGACCTCGGAGCCCGGTGAAGCCGCTGAAACATGCCAGCCAGGGGAACAGATGTCTTGGCCAAATTTGGTGGTGATCCGTCCAGGTGTTTCGGCATTAGGGCATCAGTAACACATGCACGGTTAGCTTTTTATATATATAGATTTTTTTTAACATGAACAAATGGCAGTCAATATGTACAAGCACAAGGCAGGATTTCAAAAGGGAAAAGAAAAGGAAGAACGCTTGCACTGTGAGAAAAGAGGTCAGCAGACTTTATTTCAGCTGGGTATGGGTGTCCGTGTGAATAATGGAAATGTACATTTCTTGAAAGCCTGAAAGCCGAGGGGTCCAGCCATGGGTTAATAATGTGCCCTGATTGGAGCATCTCCTTTTTCTGCACAAATGAACATGACACCCGCACCACTCTCTAAACTACCTTATGGAATGACCAGGTAGACCTTGTGCACAGCCAATCCTAGAACAAGCTACCTGGAAGTCCCTATTTATGGTTCCTCTCCTGAAATCTTCCAAAACGCACACTGAGAAACCAAAGTGAAGGACACATTGTGGCTGTTTAAAACATAAACATTGCTTTGCCCGGAGATACCGGCCTTGTGAAGTACGAACATAAAGTTACTTATACCTTTGCATCGCTAAAGGAATGGTGCATTTTAATAAAGAAGGACTCTTTCCTTGAAATAAGAAACTTCCAGTGAGCCTACTGTTACTGTGCTTCATTTTCACCAGATAAAAGGGGGCCGGGGGGGGGGGTGTACTCAAATAAAACCTGAAAGGGCACGGCTTGGCACATAGGAGGCAGTTGGCGGCCTCATCCTCCTTCACTTGCTTGTTTTCCTTTCAAAGCAGAATTGCCAAATTCTTTTCCTGGGACGCATCAGTTGCCTTGCTATTAATAATCCGACAAAACATATTGTAGAAGCATGCCCAGGTGAGCCAACAAAAGTACGGGATTTTTAAAAGCACCGTTCAAAAAGGATGGCTGTCCGGATGGGGAATTGCCGTGGGCATCTTTACCCTCTGCTGTTTCCTCACTACGTTCAGACGACGCAGCCCCAAATGCAGTCTGCCGTTGGGTTCCCTGAATCCTGCTATTGCTTGCCTGCTGCGAGACCGACCTCTAGGCTAGCGCACAGCCTGTTTCCTTTGGCCTCGGCTTGAGAGGTCTCCTTTAGTTACACCAGGGGGGGGGGGGTTCTCTTTGGCAACTGTGGTCCCCTTTAGCCTGGCACTAGACCCTCTCCTTTGGCTGGGCTGCTTGGACTCGGCTCTCCTGTTCCCTCTGCCCTATGTTAGTGGAGATTATATATGGAGATTGGGCCGGATGCTTCCACGTTGCCAATGGTAATAATGTGCTACTCCACAGCTCTTCTATGTTTCCTACTACTTCGGCCAACTGCGCCACAGAGCTGCAAGTCCAGCACTGTAGGATGTGCATGTGTAACCTCTAACTGTGGGTTCTGTGGGGCAGTACTTGGAATGAGTCGCAACAACAATTTTTAAACAACAAAATGGTTTACTTTTCTTTACAATTAACACTTTTAAAACATCAACATTTAACGTTACAATTCAAGGTCCTGTTCAGGTTTGCATTTCAAGTCCTTCTATTTACAGTCTACTGATATTGCCAAGTCCAAATTCTTCTTTGCAAGTTGGCTGGCTCCTGAAGACTCCAAGGGCTTGATGAACAGGTTGCAACATGATGAAGGTTTCCAGGAGAACTCTCACCCATTACAACCACACAAGAAAACCCTGAAACAATAAACTCCAACATTTACAACACAGCAAAACAACAACTACCTTCCCAGTAGTTCCCAACAATATTGCAATTACCTTAACAAGGTGTTAAGGGCTTATAGAAATCAAGGTCCGAGTCTGGTAGCCTTGTCCTCTGCAAAAGAGCTCTTGCAACCTCTCTGCTGCTCCGAGTCTCCACCCCCTTACTGGGTCAACCCATTCTGGGCCAACCCATTCTGGGCATGGGGGTTACACATGCTCACTCCCACATACAGCACACAAGTCCAGCTATTTGTTGTTTTCAAACAGTGCAGCCCTACACAGAGTTAGGGTTGCCAGCTTTAGAAGAGAAGAAGAAGAGTTTGGATTTATATCCCCCCTTTCTCTCCTGCAGGAGACTCAAAGGGGCTGACAATCTCCTTGCCCTTCCCCCCCCCCCACAACAAACACCCTGTGAGGTGGGTGGGGCTGAGAGAGCTCCCAAAAGCTGTTACTAGCCCAAGGTCACCCAGCTGGCATGTGTGGGGGTACACATGCTAATCTGAATTCCCCAGATAAGCCTCCACAGTTCTGGTGGCAGAGCAGGGAATCAAACCTGGTTCCTCTAGATTAGAATGCACCTGCTCTTAATCACTACACCACTGCTGCTTTAGAGAGCTTTTGGGGGTGGAACCTGGGGAGGCAGAGCATTGTGGACACAGTGATATCACTTCCCACCTGGTTGTGACATCACTGCATCTGTGACATCATTCCCGCCCACTATCATACTGCCTCTGTGACATCATTCCCGCCCACTATCATACTGCCTCTGTGACATCATTCCCAACTACTATCATACTGCATTTGTGACATCATTCCCGACCACTATCATACTGCATTTGTGACATCATTCCCGACCACTATCATACTGCCTCTGTGACATCATTCTTGACCACTATCATACTGCCTCTGTGACATCATTCCCAACCACTATCATACTTTTGCTCCTGCTGTTCACTTGATCAAGCATATGCAAATGGGGGGGGGGGGAGCTTGGCCTCATTGAGTGACCAAATGGTAAGCCTATGCAAAGTTGATTTCCATGGGTTAACGCTGGAGTAACTCTGCAGAGGATTGTAAAGTAAGGCTTCAAGTCAATGCACATTTACCTGGGAGCAAATCTCACTGAACACAGTAAGGCTTACTTTTCAGGAAACGTGCATAGGATGGCCCTGTTAGTCTTGGAAGTGGTTTGCCCCTCATATAATCCAAGCAACCAGGGTGTGAAGGGTTAGGCTGAGAAGACAGCAACACATCCAAGACCACCCGTTGAGCTTCATGGCTGAGCCACTGGGTGAGCGACGGACACATTGGGTGGACTCCAAAGGTTTATGACGGCTTTTGGAAAAGAAGACTAAAACTTCTGCCTGACAAATATATTATACTTTCCACCTCCTGGGGCCAATTTATAGAACTGATGTTTTATTTCTTCTATTTCTCACTGAGCCATTATATGGTAATTAAACAGCTGCCTTCTTCTAAATAATATGGTAATCATAAACACACTCTTTTGCGGTGCCTGATTCCACTACGCCAGCTAGTGTGGCAGGATTGAGCTGAAGAGTGGGCGTGAGATCCTTGACTAGCAAGGACCAGTGGGGGGTGCAGCACATAAACTGAAATCAAACCCAAGAGTCCTTTGTCAGTTCATTCTGCAAACAAGTGAAGATGTGTGCCGGATTATTGTTGAAAATGGCACCTTCCAATTCTCAGTGGTGCGATGGAGGGGGAGGCTCACACTGTTCCTCACAATGAATCAGTTCCTTTCTCCTTATACATTCTGCATCCCAAACAATTCATCAAATTATCAAAGGCTTTCACGGCCGGATTCAACTGGTTCTGGTGGGTTTTCCGGGCTGTGTGGCCGTAGTCTGGTGGATCTTGTTTCTAATGTTTCGCCTGCATCTGTGGTTGGCATCTTCACCTCTGAAGATGCCAGTCACAGATGCAGGCGACACGTTAGGAACAAGATCCACCAGACCATGGCCACACAGCCCGGAAAACCCACCAGAAACCAATTCGTCAAATTCTTCAACAACCCAGGGGCTGTAAAGATAAAGAACCCTAATTTGATCCCTGGCACATACCTTGTTGATACTGACTTGCGCAAGGATTGGAACAGTGACATCAATGAATCAATGAATCAATCAATGAATCAATCAATGAATGAATGAATGAATGAATGAATGAATCAATCAATCAATCAATCAATCAATCAATCAATCAATCAATCAATCAATCAATCAATCAATCGTTTATTTACGGTTGATGACCAGTACAAAAAACAGACATACATCGATACCACAATACCATAATATATCCTGTATGTACACAAAAAAATACACCAAAGATACAAATCAAGGTTAAACATAATCTATGCTCTATCCAAAGGGGGTATGGACTTAACTTGCTTCCACGTAGTGAACAGTGAACTTCTAATCCACTTTGAATGTGCTTTAGTGATGGTTTGCAAGTGACTCTCACACAGTAAAATCCATTTGCAAAGTGGACTGAATGTGCCGTATGCATTATGAAAGGTCAGACTCCCATATACGCAGATACGACAGCTAACACACACACACACACACACACACACACACACACACACACACACACACACACACACACACACACACACACACACACGGGTCCTGAATTTACGAATGCCATTCAGTCCATGAGTGATATTGGGAGCTCTGGCCCCAACTGGTGATTCACTAAAAGTACCCCATCCTAGAGCAGCAAAATCTGGCCATGATTATCTATGCTCTGATCCCTTCCAGGTTTGACTGCTGCAATGTGCTTTCTGTAGGGCTGCCTCTGAAGTCTGTCTGGAAACTACAATTGGTTTAGAACGCACCGGCGAGACTTCTGGCTGCAGACTTCTAACGGCAGATGAATCTCACCATTTCTGAAGGAACTCCTGCGATGGTGTTGATATGAAGCGGGTGGCTGATTTATTCGTTTTCATCATTTATACCCTTCTTCTCTCCCCAATTGGCACTCTAAGTTAATTACGTTGTTTTCCTTTTCATTTTATCCTCACAACAACCCTGTGAGGTAGATTAGACTGAGAGTTTGTGACTGGTCTAAGATATCCAGCAAGCTGTTGTGACAGGAGGTTCTCCCAGCTCATAAATCAACATAGTAACCAGGCCGGCTTCCAATATAGGTGGGGGCCCCCCGGCAGCCTGCCGCAGGAAGGGGGCACCCCCACTACTCCAGGCGCCCCATAGGGGGCGTGGGGAGCGTCCAGAGCAGGTGTTGCCCCCGGGCACCATTTCCACCCCTAATACGCCTCTAGTACGCCTCAGAGCCCTTCGGGGATGGGGCGGTATAAAAATCCAATAAAATAAATAAATAAATGAATGAATGAATGAATGAATGAATGAATGAATGAATGAATGAATGAATGAATGAATGAATGAATGAATGAATGAATGAATGAATGAATAGTAACCACTACACTACACTGACTACTAAGGGGTAAAAGCTTTTTCCAATCTGACATCTATGGAATTCTCTCTATATTAATTCAACTGACATCTTTCTTTTGAGTTTTAAGCACCTTGTAGAACAATTTACTTTCCTACTCTTTTGCCAATCAATGTTTTTGAACCTCTGCCCTCAGTACTTGCTCTCCCTCAAAAAAAGATCACAAAATTCTTGCACTTAGAAAGTTAGCAAGACAAGAGGAAACCTGAGCTATAAACTTTCTGCCCAGAAAGCTAGTTTTCCTTAAGCAGGACAGTTTTGAATGAATGTTGAATTAGAAACTTTTCCCAACTTTCCTCTCTTTACAGCTGGGGTGCCTCTTCAGTTTCATGGTTGATTGTTTAATGGATATTTTATAGTTGTTTTACAAGATTTTAAAACGGTCGTAGCCTGACCTGAATGTACAGGTGGGATCTAAGCATAAAGAATAGTGGATAATGTATTTTGACAGCTGAGGGAATTCTGTGCTCCAGGGATCCGTCGGCAAAGGCGAATTTATAGCTATAACACAGCCTTATTGAGTCAGGACAATTCTGATCGCATACATTCACTGTGTTCCACCCCCCCTGTGTTTTATGTAGCACAGACAGCAGCTGTGTTCGCAGACTGTGTGATAACTATCAACTCTCTGAGTATCTGACGAGACAATATTGGACACGTTCCGTCTCCTGTGATCCCATTTCGGATGACTGAGTTGAAGAGATGTTTGAAACATACCCGAAGTGAAGCAATATTGGCTGCTAAGCTGCTGCAACCTGACCTGGATAGCCCCAGGTTAGCCTGATCTTGGCAGATCTCAGAAGCCAAGCAGGGTTAGTCCTGGTGAATCTTTGGATGGGCAACCTCCAAGGAACCTAAGGCAATGGCAAACCACCTCTGAATGACTCTTGCCTTGAAAACCCTACAGGGTTGCCATAAGTCAACTATAATGCCATAAAGTCTATCCTCCATGGAAGCCATTTTTCTCCAGGGAAACGGATCTCTATGAGAGAGAAGAAGAAGAAGAGTTTGGATTTATATCCCCCCTTTCTCTCCTGCAGGAGACTCAGGGGCTTACAATCTCCTTGCCCTTCCCTTGAGTGTCTCCTGCAGGAGACTCAAAGGGGCTTACAATCTCCTTTCCCTTCCCCCCTCACAACAAACACCCTGTGAGGTAGGTGGGACTGAGAGAGCTCAGAGAAGATGTGACTAGCCCAAGGTCACCCAGCTGGCGTGTGTGGGAGTGCACAGGCTAATCTGAATTCCCCAGATAAGCCTCCACAGCTCAGGCGGCAGAGCTGGGAATCAAACCCGATTCCTTCAGATTAGATACACGAGCTCTTAACCTCCTACACCACTGCTGCTGATATGGAGGAGTGGGGAATCGAACCTGGTTCTCCAGATTAGAGTCTGCTGCTCTTAACCGCTATACCACACTAGCTCTTATGCTGAATCTGCCCAGGCAGGAATTACCCCGTTGTCTTAACATGAAGATATCTTCCCTTCCTGAGCCCAGCAAAGTGCTCAGACATTGTCACTGTCTTTCAAGCGTCCCTAAAAAAGCATTGAAAGACGACACTCTCTTTTCTGCTCATCCATACCGAGTCCACGCAGTCTGCAATAGGCCCAGGTGTAAGCAGTGAGGTCCTCAGCCCCAAATCCCTGACTGAAATCACTGTCTTTCCTCACAGCAAAATATTTCCCCAAGTCCATGATGGGACCTCAAGATTATTACGTGCGAGGATGCTCCGCTCCGCTCTGCACTTTTTTCATCGCCAGAAAAGATTCAGCTGGAGAAGGCTGTTCGATTATTTTTCATGACAAATCGTGATTTAATCAATTTAATTTATGTCTGTAGAAAATATGAACCTTCTCCATCCTCCGGGGAACCAATCAAAACCTTCGAGTGCAGTGACAGCCCGATATTTCAGTGGATGTCATATTAAAATAAAGTTTTATGGGTCTTCGGAGGGAGGAAGGGTTCACGATGATAAATGATCAGACCTTTCCTTTTTTTAAAAAAAGTGCTTATTTCCAGAATGCTGCCAACGCTCTTATGACTGCACTGTTCTTTGTTACGTTTAATTTTGACAAGAAATGTTCTGGGTCAGATATGTGCCATTTATAAAGCGCCTGCAGATGAAATCCTTGGGATAAAAGCTGTTTCCATAACGTTAAGGCGTTATTATCTCTAAAGATGGTGAAAAAAATGGATGGAAAAAATGGACAGTGAAATGTATTTTCCCTGCAGTTATATCTATTACATATCTCTTTTGTCTGATTCCACACTCCTCCAGATGAGCGATGGGCTGTAATCTGAAGAACCAGGTTTGCTTTCTCTGCAAGAAGCCTGCTGGGTGACTTTGAGTCAGTCACAGTCATCTCAGAACTCTCTCAGCCCCACTTACCTCACAAGGTGTCTGTTGTGGGGAGGGGAAAGGAAGGTGATTATAAGCCACTTTGGGACTCCTTCAAGGTAGAGAAAAGTGGGATATAAAATCCAACTCCTCTTCTTCATCTTCTATGCCTGGACCGAGATTTGGCTTGCAGGTCAACTTAGGCTGGGCTGCCCCAATACCAGAGGTGGGATTCAGCAGGTTCTCACAGGTTCCCGAGAGTAGGTTACTAATTATTTGCGTGTGCCGAGAGGGGGTTACTAATTGGTGATTTTGCCACGTGATTTTTGCCTTAGTTACGCCCCTCCTCTCAGCAGTAGCACGCAGAACTTGAAGCAGTTTAGCAGGAGGTGCACTTACGTGCGTGGCAGCCTGTGCCTGCGTGCATTCGTTTCCCGCCCAAGGACCGGCGCAGCGGCTGCGTCCTTGCCACAGCCCCGCCCAGGAATGCCCGGCCACGCCCCCGTCGTGCCCTGCCCAGCCCCATTGGCACTACGTCACAGTTTGAATCCCACCACCATGGGAACCTGTTACTAAAATTTTTGGATCCCACCACAGACCAATACCATCCCACCATCATATTTTTTATAATAGAGGGAAGGCGCTGCCTAGTTATTAGAGTCAGGGTAATGCCAGCATAGGCTAGTGAAGCAGCTGCCGGGGCCCAGGGCTTCTGGACCATTGCTGCTGACCCCCTGATGCCCACTCACTTGCCCACGACCACCCTAAGCATGAGCAGTGAGAGAGTTCATGAGCAGACAGGGGAAGAACAGGCCACCAGCAGGGAAGCAGGTGCATAGGTGGGAAGGGGGCCATGGACAGGAGGCCTAGTGGTGAACACAGGAGTTGAAGGGTATCATGATCCCTGGAAGTCGATGTCACCACAGCCATGAATGAGCACAGCAGCTCCTTTGGTTCTTCTGTTGGGGGTCCATCCACAGCAAGACCATAGTGCCAAAAGGAATTAAATCAGGTATTCTGGCCTCTGCCCTGACCTGGATGGCCAGGCTAGCCCACCTTGTCAGTTCTCAAAAGCTAAACAGGGTTAACCTGGTTGGTATACGGGTGGGAGACCATCAAGGAAGTCTAGGGGTTACTACTAAGAGGCAGGAGATGACAAGCCACCTCTGTTCATTTATTTCCATGAAAGAAGAAGAAGGACCCATTCTGATCTGGAGAACTGAGTTTGATTCCCCACTCCTCCACCTGAGTGGCAGAGGCTTATATGGTGAACAACATCATGACCACCAATCTGGCATCTGGTCCCATTTTGAAGCCTTTTGCTTCTACACAAATAGGAAGGCAGGAACAAAATATATGGGTAAGGAAAGAAAAGCGACTGGTTGGAGCAAAAGTATAGAGGAGGACCCATTCTGATCTGGAGAACTGAGTTTGATTCCCCACTCCTCCACCTGAGTGGCAGAACAACATCATAGTGAACAACATCATGACCACCAATCTGGCATTTTGAAGCCTTTTGCTTCTACACAAATAGGAAGGCAGGAACAAATATATGGGTAAGGAAAGAAAAGTGACTGGTTGGAGCAAAAGTATAGAGGGGGAAACAAGAGGGGGAAACATGAGGGAAAGAAAAGGCTATGATCTCTCCCTGAAAACCTCAAATATTCTTGTGGTTCTTCTCATAGTACTGCGATAATCTAAGGTAAGGGATATCTACATCTGGAATTGTGTGTTGCAATGTCCACATAATAAAAAAAACACATTTCTTTGTTCATAAAGCAGCACACCAAAGTTGGAGAAAGGTTTGGCCAGGCAACACATAATTCTAATTATCTTCTGACCAAGCATGCATGGAAGCACTCAACTTAGATCTTATTTTCAGGAAGTTAACGCTTAGCACCAAGTACACAGAAAGAAAACAACGAAAGGAAACTATCCTATCTGGGTCTTTTCATTTATTTTGGATGCCACGTGTGGTCATCGTTGCCTGTTTTGGTTTCCATTGCTTTCCTCGCTGATTTCTGCTTCTGTTGCACTATTCTTTTACTTCTTTAACCTCATTTATAAGTGAATATTATTACATGCCACTTATACACAATTGCTCCCCGAGACAACCATGAAATTGCATCAGTTTTAATGGTGAAAGTTGAGAAGGACAGAGGAATCAGAAACAGAGATGGTGGATTCTTCATGGCTGGAGGTTTTAAAGCATGGGCTGATTCCGCATGGTCCAAAAACAGCGGTGTGAAAACGGTGTGAAAACGGTATAAACCCTTTTACACCATTTTAAACCCTTTTACACTATTTTCACACCGTTTTCACACTGCTGTTTTTGGCCCATGAGGAATCAGCCTTGGATACCCACTTGTTGGGGATATTATACCTATAGAATCATAGAGTTGGAAGAGACCTCAAGGGCCATCAAGTCCAACCCCCTGCGATGCAAGACCACACTATAGCACTCCTGACAGATGGCCATCCGACCTCTCTTTAAAAACCTCCAAAGAAGGAGACTCCACCACACTCCAAGGTAGTGCATTCCTGCATTGTAGTTTTTGTGTTGGCAGAGGGCTGAACTAGATGGCTCTGGTGGTTCCTTCCAACTCTCAGATTAAATAAACTGACATGAAAACAAAAAATCGTGGGTTTATTTTGGAGAAGTAAGAAAGGATATTGAAATCAAACCAGCTTATTTTCAAAATCTTTCTCAACCCTAGAATCTGGCTCCAAAGAATGACGGCATTTTCATATGTAGTCAGGGATGCCACTGTCCAGGTGGGGTCTGGGGATCCGCTGGAATTCCAGTTCATCTCCAAACTGAGAATATGGATGCTTTGGAGGATGAGGTCTATGGCATTGTATCCCACTGAGGCCCCCGTCCTCCCCAGGTTCCACCCCCCAAATCTCCAGGTGTTTGGGATATGCTGCCAGGTGTTTGGTGTTTGGAATATGCTGCCACAGGAGGTGGTGATGGCCACTAACCTGGATAGCTTTAAAAAGGGCTTGGACAGATTTATGGAGGAGAAGTCGATCTATGGCTACCAATCTTGATCCTCCTTGGTCTCAGATTGCAAATGCCTTAGCAGACCAGGTGCTCGGGAGCAGCAGCCACAGAAGGCCATTGCTTTCACATCCTGCATGTGAGCTCCCAAAGGAACCTGGTGGGCCACTGCGAGTAGCAGAGAGCTGGACTACATGGACTCTGGTCTGATCCAGCTGGCTTGTTCTTATGTTCTTATTCCCCACCCCCACCCCCCTCATCCCCTGCCAGTGATCAGGTGGGACCAGGTAACTCTATGCATAGGCAGCCAATCGTTGCTCTGTTCATAGTTTACACAAATGTAGTGAAGTACAGTCACATGAAAGTTTACATGCACACTGCGTGCTGCTTCCTACACAGAAGTATTTTCCACAGGTAAGGGAGAAAGAGAGAGAGGAAAAAAATGCGACCCTGAGAATCACATGATAGCATGCATAGACTTTTAAATCACTTGTAGAGTTCCTGTCCTTTACAGTATATCCAGAACTGCCAAGGATCTGCACGTATTTCCTTTTTCTTTCTTTTTTAAAGCCAGCATAATGTAGTGGTTAAGAGCAGGTGGACTCTAATCTGGAGAACTGGGTTTGTTTCCCCACTCCTCCACATGAAGAAGAATTTGGATTTATACCTCCCCCTTTGTCCCGTAAGGAGATTCAAAAAGGCTTACAGGCTCCTTTCCCTTCCTCTCCCCACAGGAAACACCTTGTGAGGCAGGTGGGGCAGAGAGAGTTCTGAAAGAACTGTGATTAGTCCAGGGTCACCCAGATGGGATGTAGGAGTGGGGAAAAAATTTTGGTTTACCAGATAAGAGTCCACCGCTCAGGCGGAGGAATCAAACCCGGTTCTCCAGATTAGAGGCCATCTGTTCTTAACCTCTAAGCCAGAAACCTGCTGGATGACCTTGGGCCACTCACAGTTCTCTCAGAACTCTCTCAGCCCCACTTACCTCACAGTGTGTCTATTGCAAGAGAGGAAGAAAAAAAGTTAGTAAGCCTCCTCCTCCTCCTCCTCCTCTTCCTCCTCCTCCTCTTCCTCTTCCTCCTCCTCCTCCTCCTCCTCCTCCTCCTCCTCCTCCTCCTCCTCTAAAATATTTCCAATCAGTTGTTTAGGGTGTAAGGAAAACAGGGGCTTCTTCTGGCTGGCTGTTACCTCTCCTGACCAGCTTCTCAGAGAGGATTCCACCTTGACCTTGTCAAAAGAGTTCCACATGCACAAACGCAGCTGCTTGATAGTGAGAGAGCTCACAGGAGCAAAACACACACGATTCTCACGTGGATTTAACTGGATGAAGGCATGGGATTAAAATATGCAGTACTGTACAGAAGGTATTTTCTATCAGTTGGGAAATATGATCAGCATTGTCTTATTTTGCATGGCTGGAGTCTTCAATCAGTACAGGTAGGCTGCAGAATTTGGCATTTATATCTAGTTCTGCATTATACTTAAATCACTGCTCCAACCCTGGCCCAAATGAAACGTTTATAGTCACATTTTTCACCAGCACAAGAAGGAGCCACTAGATGGCAGCACATCCTTAATTACCCAAGGCAGATGTTTTCTTTATCTAGCCCCCACATCTGTAATAGGGGACAGGTATGCCATAGATGGTACTAGAAGTAGATTACAGGGAGATTATTCTTAGTCTGAAAATCACCTGTCCGTCTTCTCTAAATTAGAAATACAGAATGTGAACTAGGAACATGAAGAGATAGAAAAAGTGCAGAGAAAGGCAACGAGGATGATTGAAGGATTGGAGCACCTTCCTTATGAGGAGAGGCTGCAGCGTTTGGGGCTCTTTAGTTTGGAGAGGAGACGGCTGAGGGGGGATATGATTGAAGTCTATAAAATTATGCACGGGGTAGAAAATGTTGACAGAGAGAAATTTTTCTCTCTTTCTCACAATACTAGAACCAGGGGGCATACATTGAAAATGCTGGGGGGAAGAATTAGGACTAATAAAAGGAAACGCTTCTTCACGCAACGTGTGATTGGTGTTTGGAATATGCTGCCACAGGAGGTGGTGATGGCCACTAACCTGGATAGCTTTAAAAGGGGCTTGGACAGATTTATGGAGGAGAAGTCGATCTATGGCTACACATCTTGATCCTCCTTGATCTCAGATTGCAAATGCCTTAGCAGACCAGGTGCTCGGAAGCAACAGCCGCAGAAGGCCATTGCTTTCACATCCTGCATGTGAGCTCCCAAAGGCACCTGGTGGGCCACTGTGAGTAGCAGAGTGCTGGACTAGATGGACTCTGGTCTGATCCAGCAGGCTCTTTCTTGTGTTCTTATGTTCTGCTTGGAGTGAGGATACAAGAAGGAACTCAATCCCACTCCCCTCTCCCCCATATTACAGCAGCATTCCCTTATATTAAAAAAAAACCTCAGGGTTTTTTTTTAATATAAGGGAATGCTGCTGTAATATGGGAGAGGTTACAATGGCTAAGGTTACAAAAAAGGAACTTTGCAACTTTCTGTTCTTTGCACGTGCCCTTCATATGCTACAAATCGGGGCAGCTGAATCTGTAAATTATTGCAATAATGCTTTGTTTACCTTAAAATTAAAAAGAGAGAAATGGGGCAGATTAGGAGGAACAGAGTGACCAGCAATAGCCTGCATCTCTTCTATGCTTTGGTTTCCTTTTCTGGTCTCAGGAGTAAACTTTGGGTGTGCCAGAAGAGCAAACGGAAGGGCAAGAACCAAGGAGATCTCATCCCTCGACCGGTGACTCGTGCCCTGTAGTCTTGGCAGGTTGGCTTTCTGGGTGCAGGAGCAGCCCATGATGAAGTTGCACTAAGTTTCGCTTATGTATTTGTGCTTTTTCTCCTCTTGTACTGAGATTTAAATTTTATTGTTGCAACCCTCGGTGGGTATTTTTAGGAATAACAGGTGTGCACTAATATTCTAAATGACTTTAAAAAACACCTTGTAATATAGAAACAAAACATATTATCTCTTTAGGTAGCAATAAACATTGGGAATATACAGCAAACCAGGGGAGCTATGAAAGCCCTCTGCTGGACGGACAGCCAGCCAGCCAGCCAGCCAGCCAGCCAGCCAGCCAGCCAGCCAGCAAGCAAACAAACAAACAAACAAACAAACAAACAAACAAACAAACGCTGGCAAATTGCAACTGACTTATGGCAGCCTAGTATGATTTTCAAGGCAAAAGACATTCAAAGGTTGTTTGCCATTGCCTGCCTCTGCATAATGACCCTGTCTTTGTAAATACTAACCAGGGCTTACCTTGTTTAGCTTCTGAGATCTAACTAGATCATGCTAGCCTGGGTCATAGAGGTCAACAAGATATGCATGTGTGGGAATATATGTGTGTGTGCAGACAGACAGACAGACAGACAGACAGACAGACAGACAGACAGACGACAGACGACAGATGGACGGACGGACGGACGGACGGACGGACAGATGGATGATAGGCTTCTTGTGTAGGAATGAAGAAACAAACCTGATTCACCATATTAGAGTCTGCCATTCATGCATACGAGTGGGGAATCAAACCCAGTTATTCAAATTAGAGTCCACTGCTTTTAACTACTACACCGTTGGTTTGTGATCTGCCCGCCACATCTGTGGGGCTTTCATGACCCCAGAAAACTCTGAGCATGAGTCAATGTTGGCTATGCAGCGAGTTACCATGCAGAATTCTACCAATTGTGCAGAGGCAAAACCATGTGAAACACTGCTTCTTTCAAACTGCAAACAAAGCAAGTTCAATTTCCAAATGTCTCGCTTGCAAAAACTGCTCTGGATACACTGAACCATGCCAGTGCCAAGTCAGCATTCACCACACACACACACACACTATACTTTTTGCAGCTGAAGAACCGTGAGCTATGTCACCCTATTAATGGAACCAAGCGACAGGTGGGCATTAGGCATTTATACTGCAGCAGTCATTATATTTAAAAGAGGTGCTACGAGGTCATGCAGTCCCAGGTAAGTCAAACCACAAAGCCAGCAAGCAGATAATCTGGTGGCACATATGGACAGCCCAGTGGATCCTGTTTCCTTCTTCATTCTCAAAACATCCTGAAAATAAGCTAGTAAATTCAAAGCAGCTGGACAGCCTTGAGCCCATCAAAGCAGGCCAATACTTGAAAAAAAGTCAAGTGGATGTTGCCGGCCGTGCTCAGCTTCCTGCGCCTTGTTTGACTGGCAGTGCTGGCAGGGTTTTTAAGCCTAGCCTCCTTATCTGAAAAGCACTATAGGTATATATTTCCTTTAAGCGTCTCCTGGAGTATCTCTTCTGTCTTCAGTGCTGATTTCCCCCCCCCCAAAAAAATCTTACAGTTGAGCAAGATTTGGATCTTCAAAAGAGTATGGCTGCTTTGCTCTCCAGTAAAAACAATACACACACACACACACACACACCGAGGAATTGTCTTTCTGAGAACAAGTGTTATTTCATTAACCACTTGAAGGTGAGAAACCACAACCCTTAATTGAAACAACATACAGGTGAAAGCAAAAGGTAGGTGACATGAAAGGGTGGAGTCGTGTCCCCTGACCTCTGTGCATGCAACAAGGTCTACAATTGACCCCATGTGCATATGTAACCCCCATGCTCAGAATGGGTTGACCCAGAAAGGGGTGGAGACTCAAAGCAGCATGAGGCTGCAGAGCTCATGTAGTTTGGAGGAGACAAGGCTACCAGACTCGGACCTTGATTTCTATAAGCCCTTAACACCTTGTTTAAGGTAACTGCAATGTTGTTGGGAACTACTGGGAAGGTAGTTGTTTATTTTTGCTATGTTGTAAATGTTGGAGTTTATTGTTTCAGGGTTTTTTATGTTTGTAATGGGCGAGAGTTCTCGTGGAAACCTTCATCATGTTGAATCCTGTTCACCAAGCCCTTGGAGTCTTCAGGAGCCAACCCACTTGCAGGAAGAATTGGACTTGGCAATATCAGAAGACTGTAACTAGAAGGACTTGAAATGAAACCTGAACAGGACCTTGAAGTGTGACGTTAAATGTTGATGTTTGATGTTATATGTTAAGGAAGTAAACCATTTTGTTTTTAAAATTTGTTGTTGCAAACTCTTTCCAAGTTCTGCCCCACAGAACCCACAGTTAGAGGTTACACATGCAACAAGGTCTACAATTGACCCCATGTGCATACAATGGTATGTGCTTATGCTCTCAACATGGGCTCAGGGAGTGTGCCTTTTGCAAGCTTCTCCATTATACATACAGGGCCTCTGTCCATATCACTTCATGTATGAATGACTCTGTTCATACACATGGCTGAGTTCAGTGGTGAGGGTGCCACTGCTGTTCCATTTTCCTCCTGTGCCATTGTGGTGCAGTGGTTCGGAGCGGCGAACTATAATCTGGAGGACTGGGTTCGATTCCCCGCTCCTCCACATGAGCGCTGGACTCTTATCTGGTCAACCGGAATTGTTTCCCCACTCCTCCACATGACGCCTGCTGGGTGACCTCAGGCTAGTCACAGTTCTCTCAGAACTCTCTCAGCCTCACCTACCTCTTAAGGTGTCTGTTGTGGGGAGAGGAAGGGAAGGAGTGTGAATGCCCCTTTAAGTCTCCTTACAGTTGAGAAAAGCAGGGTATAAATCCAAACTGTAAGCATTGCAGAGAAAAACAAACAGGAGAGTCTTATATTGAAGCAGCATCAAGGGGAAGTCCACCTTCAATTCACTTTCCAGCTGGATTTTACATTGCAAAATAGCAAAATCCACTTGCAAACAATTGTGAAAGTGAATTGAAAGTGCATTGTTCTGCATGTGCGGACGGAGCCTGAGACTCAACAAGTCACCCAATTAAAACAATATAATAGTAACAGTATATATAATACATGTGTTAAAGAGCAGATTTTATTTATACATTTAATTTATTTAATTTATACCCTACTTTTCTCCCCAATGAGGAGGAGGAGGAGGAGGAGGAGGAGAGTTGGATTTATATCCCCCCATTTTCTCCTGTAAGGAGACTCAAAGGGGCTTACAAACTCCTTTCCTTTCCACCCTCACCAGAAACACCCTGTGAGGTAGGTGGGGCTGAGAGAGCTCCAAAGAATTGTGACTAGCCCAAGGTCACCCAGCTGACATGTGTTGGAGTGCACAAGCTAATCTAGTTCACCAGATAAGCCTCCACAGGCTTATCTGGGGATCCAGAGTGATTTACACCATTCTTCTCACCTCCATTTTCCTCATAACAACTCTGTGAGATAGGTTAAGAACATGGAAAAGGAAAACAAGACCAAAAAAAAAAAGGCTGAGGGAGAAAAAATAGACTAAAAACCAACTGTAGACTTTCAGTTCAAATTTGACAGTGCTTGGTTGGGGAGATGCAAATGCTAATTTCCTCAGATGGATCTATAAGGGCTAACAGTTTTGATTTGGTCCATATTGGCCAGGGATCATTTCAAATAGCTGTTTAACGATGCTACTTTCATAAATTGTCTTGGGAAGCATAGCTAAGACATACCTCAATAACACATACAAATATATATTATTATATACTTATAAATAGCATGAAAGCTGTGAACTCCTGAGCCAAGACTCAACACAGGCTGCTCAAACATGCAATATGAAATCACTCAAAATGAGAACACTGAGCGTCTTCATTCCTCACGTCTAAACGCAATCCTGGCATTCTTGATTTATTCACTGTAAAAAGCTTGTTTAAGCGAGTGCGCAGGGGGCTGGGGGGGCAGTTGCATAATTTCCAGCGCCACAATAGCTGTGAAGATTCCCCCCAAACCTACTTCTGTGAGCACAACCAAAATGAATGACATCTATTTTGTTAAAAAAAAATTAGAACCAGATCTTGGGACTTCCCGTTCACGGCATAAGGAACTGAGGGCGTCGAACACCTCTGCTTTGCAACAGCAACGTGATCTGAACTTACACCCGTGTCTTCTGGATTTTGACCATACTGGCATGTACTCGGTAAAAGGAGTTGGGTAGAAACACATTCAGAAAGGTTCCCACAGAAAGGAAAAACATCTGTTGTAACAATGAACAGCTTGGATGCTGAGCTCAGCGGCAGAACGACAACAGCTGAGCAGGTTTTAGAGAAAGCCAGCAAAGAGCAAGGCCTGGGAAATAAACATCAGCCATTTCTAGGCTGTGCTTCAGAGGTGGGATCCAGCAGGTTCTCACAGGTTCCCAAGAGTAGGTTACTAATTATTTGTGTGTGCCGAGAGGGGGTTACTAATTGGTGATTTTTGCCTTAGTTACGCCCCTCCTCTCAGCAGTAGCGCGCAGAACTTGAAGCAGTCTAGCAGGAGGTGCACCGGCGTGCGTGGCAGCCTGTGCCTGCGTGCATTCGTTTCCCGCCCAAGGGCCGGCACAGCAGCTGCATCCTTGTCACAGCCACGCCCAGGAATGCCCTGCCCTGTCATGCCCCGCCCAGCCCCATTGGCACTATGCCACAGTTTGAATCCCACCACCATGGGAACCTGTTACTAAAATTTTTGGATCCCACCACTGCTGTGCTTCCTTCACTACATAGAACAGTGATGGCGAACCTATGGCACAGGTGCCAGAGGTGGCACTCAGAGCCCTCTCTGTGGGCACGTGCAGAGTGCCCCCCCCCCACACATCTAGGCTGGCCTGGGCCACTGGGCTTGATTATTAGCATTAAACCTAAGACCTAGTTTTGGGGAAGCAATGTAAGTAACCCTGTTAAGCGCTGCTAAACCCCACTGATTTTCATGCGAAGAACTAAAGTGCGATCCTTTACCTGGGAGTAAGCTTGGTTGCTGGCAATGGGGCTTGCTTCTGAGTAAACCCTCCTAGGGTCGTGATTCACCCGTTGGAAGAGTTGCATGGTTGCTTCAAAGCAAAGCCACCAACTACCACCAAGCTTATTCCTGAGTAACGCACGCCTCGGAGCCAACCGTTTTTTCTAAACTAAAACCTCAGTATTCAGGTTAAATTGCCGTGTTGGCACTTTGCGATAAATAAGTGGGTTTTGGGTTGGAATTTGGGCACTCGGTCTCGGAAAGGTTTGCCATCACTGACATAGAAGCTCAACTTGTACATGTTTGTACATGGCAAAAACAGCAGTGTTTCGTGCAGAAAGCAGTGCCCACATGAACTTGTTGTGGATAACCGCAGGCAGGTTTCCAACTAGGAAGTGTTCCTGCGGGTGGGGCTGTGAGTCAGTGGATCAGCATCTGTTTAGCAGGCATAAGATCCCGAGTTCAGTCCTCAGCACCGGCACTTAAAAGGATTAGGAAAGAGGAGCTATGGAAGTCCTCTGCTGGATAACCTCTGGCAGAAAGGACAGACTAGAGGGCCCCAGTAAGGTTGCTTGCCTCCAGGTGATTGCTGGAGATCTCCTGCCATTACAACTGGTCTTCAGGTGGAAGAGATCATTTCACTGAGAGAAAATGACTGCGTTGGAAAGGGGGCTTTATTGCATTATACTCAACTGAAGTTCTTCCCCTCCTTAAGTCCCCCCTCAAGCTCCACCCCCAAATCTCTAGGTAGTCCCCGACCCAGAGCTGGAAACCCTAGTACACCCTGGGGTGCCCATGGAAACCCTAGTACACAACCCGGAGCTAGAAACCCTAGTACACCCTATAGTGCCCACCACTATGGTACCACCAAGAATAGAGCTAGAACATCTACCCTCCAATTGCTGTGCGTGCATGAATCCCCTGATATAGCCATTGTTTTCCTCCGGGGGGGGGGCACAACTTTTCCAGTGGGAAGGCAGTCTCCTCATCGGGAGAACTCCCACGCCAGAGGGTCAATAAGAGCCCTCTCAAAAGGCCAGAGTTTCTCTCAATAATCCAGAGCTTTGATATTTTAACTGAAAACTGATCTAGTGTGGGGAGTGTTTAGGCTAGGAGTGGGGCGATCTGGGTTCTAATCCCCATTGTGCCATTGAGCTCACTGGCAAGTCTTTCTAGTAGCCGAACTTACCTCAGAGCGTTGCTGTGAGGAAAAAATGAGGAGGGAAGAACAGTATACATTGCCATGAGCTCTTTGGAGGAGATTTTAATAATGAGAGAAAACTTCACACAAAGCACTCTCAGAAGGCAGGATTCTAATTGACTGTTCGTGGGAGATAAGGATTGACCGCCATATTTGCATCACCTCAAAGCCATCCGTCTTCCATCTTCAGAGGAAAGTGGGTGCATTGACCCATTACAGCACCCCGGCCTTCCAAGTATTTTATGTGGGAAATCTTGCTAATATGTGCTCACTTAGGGGGGAAAAAGAGGCATATTTGTAGACCAGATCTCTCCTGCCTGTGAGCTGAAAATCCTACCATTAATTCCCCGTTCTGTGTGGCGTTTTGCACAAAGATCATCCCAAAACGAAAAGAATGAAAAGCCAGAGAATAACTGGTACATTTACACAAAAAAGAGTGTGGGAGAAATGAATCCTTTACTGGCACCGAAACACATTTCTAGGGCAGCAATAAGCCTCCATACAAGCTAATTTATCCCACTGTTGTTTTTTAAAAAGCAGGCCTGAGAACATTAGGCTGTGGTGAAACTGTCCAAAAATCTCTGCCCTTAAAAGAAAACAAGGTGGAGCACACGGGGTTGCATAAATATCTTCAAAACAATTCTGCACCATTGCCAGTTCCTTGACGCTAACCTCCGCTCCCCATGTTCTTGGCCCATGTAAAGAAGACAACGCAACCCTGGCTTTAGACAGCAAATTACCACCATACCAATAAAGTTGCCAAGCAACTGATACATTATTGAACAGTTAAAGCCTTGTTTTGGCAAGTGTCTAGCAATAATATTTATATACAATAATTCATACGCAATAAAAACGCTTGTGTGCTGTCTTTTATCACACGCAAAGCATTTCAGAGACATTTACCTCTAGTAATCCTCCCACAAAACCTATATCAGTTTGGGTTATGGCTCTCTGATTGTGGATGGGAGGCTGAGGCCGTAGTTTGCTACGACCACCTAGAAAATAGAGACAGGAATTAAAACAGGGGCTTCTCGGTTCATAAAGCCACACAGCTACTCGTGGTATAGTGGTTAAGAGCAGGTGGATACTAATCTGGAGAACCTGGTTTGATTCCCCACTCCTTCACCTGAGTGGCAGAGGCTTATCTGGTAAACTAGATGCGTTTTTTCACTCCTACATTCCTGCTGGGTGACCTTGGGCAGTCACAGTTCTGGATTACCGAACTGTGTCCCCTATGCAGCCCTGTGTTTGGAACTTGGGGAAAATTATTTGGAATGTAAAGCTTAGCTTAGCGCCTTCAGATTTTGCCTGCATCTTCCTTATCTACAATCTGATCATTCCCTTGTTTCCTTAATACTTTCCGACACACTGGTTTTCTCTGATCGAAAGGAAAATTGTATCTATTCGATTGTCTCTTGAATCACTGACTCTCCCTCTCTTGTTCAGAAGCGTACAAACTATTAAAACATCGGCTCTTAGATTGGGAATTTGCAGACTTATACATAGCAACTAAATGAATCTGCTCTCCAACACAATTTCTAATTCCATTTGAGCAGGGTGGCATGGCCCGGGCTTTACAATCACGTACAACTGGGATTGAACAAATTGGATTTACTACAGGGAAGTCGATGCTTGACCATGAGTTAGTCTTGGCACATTTAGCCCCCGAATATTCGTGCAGGCCACACAGCAGATTTTATGCTGCCTTTATTGATTTAAAGGCAGCTTTTGATACTATCCCTAGATCACTCCTCTGGGCCAAGCATGCTGCTCTTGGAATTGACAATAGACTTCTCTTCCTCATAAGGCAAATACATATAGGTACCAGCTGCCATATTAAATGTTCTCAAGAAGGTCTCCTTACTGAGCCCATTTACCCAGGCTGACCAGACATCCTGCTTTTGGCGGGACAGTCCCGCCTTCAAACAATTTGTCCCATGTCTCGCGGGTTATTTCAATTGTCCCGATTTTTGGGAGGCTGCCGCACTTAACCTTCCTGGGGTTTCGCAAAGGCAGTCGCGGCAATACCTCCTACTTGCAATCGTGCGTTTCGCAGGGCTTACGGCAACCTTCTGGGGTGCTGCCGTTTCCCACGCCTGCTTGACAGCAGTGAAGCTTGGCAAAATTGAAGGCAATCTATTCCTCTGACGCCTACCCCCCGTCCCGGTTCACAAAGGTGACCATCTGGTCACCTTACATTTACCCCACCAAAGAAGTTAAGAAGGGCTGTGTGCTGGCCCCTACTCTTTTTAACCTTTATTTGACTGTTCTCCCTTCAACCCTGGTAGCTTCTAATTTTCATGCTCTCAAGCTGTCCTCACATTATATTCCAATTCTGCTCTATGCAGATGATTCCATTTTGCTGTCTCAATACACAATTGGATTGAGGTGGCTTATGAAGCGCTTTGCAGGGTATTGTGACTCCAATAGATTAACAATTAATTATGAGAAAACCAAGATAATGGTTTTTGCTGGATCCCAGAAGAAATATTATTGGAAAACAAGCAATATCCTTATTGAACAGGTCAATCGTTTTAAATATCTTGGCCTTTTTTTAAACAATCTTTCATGGATCCCACATAAAAAGGCAGTACTTACTCAGTCTTGCCCATCTGCCTTTTATCTCACAATACCCCCTGCCCTAGCAAAAGCCATTGGTGGCATCAGCCTATGAGACAGAGGGCACCTGCCAAAGCAGGAAACCTGGCCAGCCTATTAAGACAGGCAAAACTGGGTTGCAGCCCAAGCAGTTCTTGTATGAGCAAAAGGTGCTACCAATTTGTATGAGGGAAGACCTGTGATTCCTGCAAACTTCCCTTAGTCTGCGGTCTGCCTTGCAGCATCCCACGAAATTCTAAAAGGTCTCAAAGGAAAGGAATTTTTCAAAGGAAAGGGTGTTTAATAAGAATTAATTATGAGATGAATCCAAAGTTTAATTAATAAATCCTTTAGGAAACGTTAACACAACCTTTGCGAAATAGGAATGATCACACCGGTTGCAATTTGTGGGGATGGGGGCAGAACGTGCAGAGAAATAATTGTACAACCATTTCCTTTTGATACACCTGTGGATTGATAACTCCACAGAACAACCAGTGGATTGATAACTCCAAAGAACAACCAGTTGCCGCTTACAATTTTCTTTTTGTGAACAGAAAAGAACCCAGGTTGGCAAATAAACCTGTGATCTATTCATTATATATTTTTCACCAGCTTTCCACAGAATTAAATATTCTCAAGCAAGTTCTTCTAGCTGGAAGCTGCTGGAAGCCATTCAAATGTACATTCTCCAAATCTATTTTTCCTACTTTACATTATGAGTTTTTTCCTTCTTTGAAGGCAAAGGGAATCGAACAATGTGGTCCCAAAGTCAGAAAGCAGTTGCTTGTACATTGACCCTTTTTGTAACTGAAGAAGAAGAAGAAGAGTTTGGATTTATATCCCCCCTTTCTCTCCTGAAGGAGACTCAAAGGGGCTTACAATCTCCTTGCCCTTCCCCCCTCACAACAAACACCCTGTGAGGTAGGTGGGGCTGAGAGAGCTCCGAGAAGCTGTGACTAGCCCAAGGTCACCCAGCTGGCGTGTGTGGGAGTGCACAGGCTAAACTGAATTCCCCAGATAAGCCTCCACAGCTCAGGCAGCAGAGCTGGGAATCAAACCCGGTTCCTCCAGATTAGATACACGAGCTCTTAACCTCCTACGCCACTGCTGCTCCTGGACAACTGGACAAGCATAGCATACATGGCTCTTGGCACTGGTTTGAAGTTGGCACATAGGTTGTCCATCACATACAATGAATTCTCATAAACCTGACAAAGCCCATGGAGCTGCCCCCCCCCCCCTCCGGGAGAGTGCTGTGGAACAATTTTGCAAAAGATTGCTGCGAATCCTAAGGAATGTGGAAAAAGAGCAAGACATAGTTTTCCATTTCCTGTCTTCTATTTCTCATTTCTGGCCACATCTTAGCTTGAAGTATGATGTGTTTAGATACAATCTTCTTGCTGTCATCTATCACATTTCTCCATTCCCCCCTCCTCACACACACACACACGGCCTCTGTTTTATTCATCATGAGCAGAACGTTTCCAAACGTGGAAAGGAGTCAGAATGAAGAAAGAGTTCAAGGTTAGATGGAAAACGTGTCTTCTTTTCCCCTCTCCCCTAATCAAAACGGAGCCCAATTTGTATTGTGCGGAGGGAAGGATTCTGGCATTTATCAACCATAGGAAACTTGGATCATCATGGTGATGGGAAGAGATTTCAGCACTCGGCCAAGCTTGTCACACTGTGTGGAACGGTTCTGTTGTTCTTCATTGTGGTGTTCGATGTGGAGGAGAGAGAGATCAGCTAGTTAAAGGAGAGCAAAGATGAACAGTGGCTTGGAGGCCGGGGTTGCCAACCTCCAGTTAGTGGCTAGAGATCTCCAGGTGACAAGAGATCAGCTCACCTAAAGAAAACGGCCACTTTGGAAAGTGGACTATATGGCCCCTTCCGCACATGCAGAATAATGCACTTTCAGCCCACTTTCAATGCACTTTGCAGCTGGATTTTACTGTGCGGAATAGCAAAATCCACTTGCAAATGTAACCTCTATCTGTGGGTTCTGTGGGGCAGAACTTGGAATGAGTTTGCAACAACAAATTTAAAAAAAAAACACAAAATGGTTTACTTTCTTAACATATAACATATAACATCAACATTTACAATATAGCAAAAAATAAATAAACTCCCTTCCCACCAGTTCTCAACAACATTGCAGTTACCTTAAACAAGGTGTTCAGGGCTTAATAAAATCAATCAAGGTCCCAGCCTGGAAGCCTTGCTTCTTCCATCCTCATGAGTTCTGCAGCATTCTGCTGCTTTGAGTCTCCACCCCTTTCTGGGTCAACCCATTCTGAGCAGGTTGGTTACACAAACAATTGTGAAAGTGGATTGAAAGTGCATCATTCTGTATATGCAGAAGGGGCCCGTGACATTACTGAAGTCCCTTCCCCAACCCCCTTCCAATCACCAGGTATTTCCCAACCTGGAGCAGCCAACCCTATTTGGTGGTTGCTGCCAAGCCAAAGTAGACTATATAGAGCTACCGTGTTTCTCCAAAAATAAGACAGTGTCTTATATTCATTTTTGCTCCCAAAGATGCGCCATGTCTTATTTTCAGGGGATGTCTTATTTTTCTGTGTTCTGTTCGTCAGGCATGCTTCCAAACAAAAACTTTGCTACGTCTTACTTTCGGGGGATGCCTTATATTTCGCACTTCAGCAAAACCTCTACTAAGTCTTGTTTTCAGGGAATGTCTTATATTTGGGGAAAGAGGGTAGATGTACCTTTGAGCTGACTTGTGGCCAATGCAAGGGAAACTCTGTCAGCTCTGTTTGAAAGGAGGTTCTTTTATCTTTGCCAAAAACTGGTAAAATCTCTAATTTGAACAAACTTTATTGAACTACTTATTTACAGCACTCTCTCAGTCTGGCTTTTCCCCACTCGCTCAAGCCCAGCTGAAGAGAAACTGACATCTTTTTCAACCTCCTGGCTCCTCTGAGGTCCCTTCCGCACATGCAGAATAATACACTTTCAATCCACTTTCAATGCACTTTGAAGCTGGATTTTACTGTGTGGAATAGCAACATCCACCTGCAAACAATTGTGAAAGTGGATTGAAAGTGTATTATGCTGCATGTGCGGAAGGGGCCTTAGTTCTTTTCACATTGCTACAGCTTCAGCTGGGGTTGCCCATCCCCTAGGGGGCCTACAGAATAGGCTGAAAAGAGGCCACCAACTAGTGAGGTGGGAGCGGGATTCATGGAGTTCATACCAGCTTCGGCCAGAACCGGTTGTTAAAATGGCAACTGTAAACAGCCAGTTGTTTTAAAAGCAAGCCTTGCTATTGGCATGAACAGCAGTACAACCAATAATTAAAAAACGGATTAAAAGCATACACACAATACAGGAAATAAATGTTAAAGTCGAGAGGAAATCTACTGGCATTTAAGTAATTTCCAGGAAAGAAAGTCTCTGCCACTATCATACAAAGGAAAAGGATCAAGGATTGTCCAACAAGTGGAGTGTAATCCTAATTAGATTGGAGAAATCGAGATGTAAATGTATAAGGGGAGTAAAGATTCACATACTTGGATCTGATTCCCTTGAATCTGAGACAGTGTAGTAATTGGTGGGCCAGAGATTCAACTAGAAGCCATCATTACACGGGTACAATCTTTTAGCCTTTTCTTGCTTATGTAACAAGTCAGAAGGCATAACATTAAACCTGGCAAGCATTATGGCAGTCCTTTGAGCAGGGTTTATTAAGCAATACAGGTAGTGTGCCAAGTGGCCCCGTTCAAATGGGAGAGAAAAATACAGGGGGGAGCATGTTTTCTTGGCTGTTAAATTATTTGAATCCCACCACCGGAACCGGTTGTTAAATTATTTGAATCCCACCACTGTAAACGGTTGTTAAATTATTTGAACCCCACCACTGAGTACAACCATGCACTTATTGGGCTGAAAAGGCACCCAGGATTGGAACCTGCAGAACAAATGTCCTGGGGCAACCTTTAGCAAATGGAGGCAAGAAGAATTCCTTCAGCAGCACCCAAAATGTCAGGCACCAGCAGCAGAGGAAACTGACAATAGGCTTTAACAATGGGGCAGGAGGAAAAACCTCTTTCTCCTCAGATGCCTTTTTTATCCATGCTGTCTGAACAAAAAATTAGCAGGTGGCTTTTTTAAAGACGTCCCCAGGACATCTTATTTCTGCTGTGCGTAATGGACCACAGTTACAAGTAAACAATAAATTACTGTGAAATTCTAGGGTCTATTGCATGTCACCAGCAAATGCATGTCAGCTACCAAATGCCATTGCATGTTAAACCATCAGTGCTGTCAAACCGGGGGGGGGGGGGGGTTGCAAATTAACGATC
Organism: Sphaerodactylus townsendi; assembly: GCF_021028975.2. Classification (NCBI taxonomy): domain Eukaryota; kingdom Metazoa; phylum Chordata; class Lepidosauria; order Squamata; family Sphaerodactylidae; genus Sphaerodactylus; species Sphaerodactylus townsendi. The sequence continues at coordinate 19,289,803 of NC_059431.1, forward strand.
AAATTAAAAACTTAATAATTGAAAATAAATATTACCCAATGGCAAAAGCAGATGCCAACATATTCAGCAAATACTGTAATATTCCAAAGGATATCTGGAAACTATTCTAGATCATAATTCACAGAGAATTTTGAGGAGAATTTTTAGAAGCAGAAATGCCACAGCTGTTTGGATATGGCTCAGACTGGATATAGTTCAAAAACATGGTTTGTTCTACTATGGCTAGCTTGTGAAACCAGACTTGGCCCGCAGATGAATGTTTAAGGCTGCAGTCCTCACTGGAGAGAAAAGAGGAGGATAAATATTTAAATAATACTACATACATCTCATGTAAAACTATCGTTAAGCTTGACTGTGGTTAACAAACCATTTTGAAACCATGGTTTCCAATCTCAGTTTCACATAGGCCCATTCTGCACAGCATAAATAAAACACTTTCAGGACATTTTTAAAAAGTGTTTTGGGGTAGAATTCTGCACAATCCCCCCCCCAAAAAAAATTGGAAAATGTCTTCTTTTTTGCTCCAAATGGATTGTTCTGAAAACACTGAACTAGTGACTTTCCCCCCTGCAAATGTTTTAAAAATGTGTCCTGTTGCTGCAGGGAAAGCAGGAAACATTTCATTTTTCACACCCAATTTTATTTTTCCGTTTCCCAAATGTTTTCTTTGTGCTGTGTGGAACGGGCCTTATCCTAACTGATCATAGTACACAATGACAAAACTGACCATAGCTTAATAAAATGTGAGAAAAGATTATATAGATACTAGCAGAGTACCCGTGCTTCGCTATGCATACTTCATCATAGCCTCTCTATGAATTTTGGGGTGACATTCAGCACACTTCTTTACAGCCTGTTTGTGAACTTTGGGGTGACATGCAGCATATTTCCTCACAGCCTGTCTGTGGACTGATGGGTTTGTTTTCGCATATTTTGCAGCAGCTTCCTGTAATTGTCTTTTTCTTGAAGTACAGTAATGTTTATTGCTCCGCACTTTCACCTGTAAGTGGACTCCAAAGAGAGCGTCGATTTTAGGCTTAGCAGCGTTGTATTTTTGGGATGCAGAAAGGAACTGTTCTGCCATTGAATTCTGATGATGAGTGATAAGGCTGTGAAGAGGTTCAGGGTAGGGTTGAAGGGCAGGGAGCTGGACTGTACTGCCATTGCAGCACATTCCTGGGGACTCATCCCGCCACCTCAGAGCCTGACACCAAGCACAGGGTGATGGGAGCAATAAACTTGTCTCTACAGTAATCAATCTGATGTCCATATGCAAAACTTGACAAATGTTTAGTAGTCCAAAGTATTGATAGTGTAATGGTTTTGCATGTAATCTATTTTTGATGAAGTATTTGGCTGCGAAGCGGTGATTTGATTAGCATTGAAGGTGGGTGGAGGAGTACTTTTACAGCCTTTCTGTTAGCAGACCCGAGGTGACATTCCAACATACTTCTTTGCTGAAGCCTGTTTGTGAACGGTAGAATTGGAGGTGACATGCAGCATATTTCCTCACAGCCTATCTGTGAGACTGGCAGGAGAGTTAGGTTTAGCATACTGTTGCAGCAGCTTCCTGTAGTTGTCTTTTTCTAATGCAAGTGTGTAAAGCTTTCTGCATTTTAATTCCCTCTCTCCCTAATTCCTGTAGCCCTTGGTTTCAGCAGAGGATAAGGATTAAGCATGTCACATTTAGGGCTGGTGATAGAGTGCAGTTAATTGATGAAGGACATGAAGCTGGTGAGTGTTTAACTGTCACCCATTAGGAGGAATGTTTTACGTCTGGCATGGCGTGTCTGTGGACTGAGGGGTTGGTTTGCCCTTAGAATGTTCACGCAGATGGCCAGAGATGAGCAGTGAAAACAGTAAATAGGTAATAAATCAAGTGGAAGTGAATATTTTGGAAAATCCTTTCTTAGTGAGCACCCGGAGTATGTAAGGAACAAGTGTGCCAAATTTCATGTGTGTGGCTTCGGTGGTTTTTGAGTTCTGCTGATGAGTCAGTCAGGGAGTGGAATTTTGCATTTATATATATAGATGATTCCTAAACCAAACCTGAGTCAAATATTCAGACCCTTGCATTTTGAAAATTGATTGGGTCAAACATAGAAGTTCCATTTTGTGATTCTCAGTTCAAGCAATTGCATCCCATACACACACAAACAGGCAGTGTGGTGTAGTGGTTAAGAACAGTGGATTCTAATTTGATTAGAACCGGGTTTGATTCCCCACTCCTCCACACGAGCAGCAGACTCTAATCATGACGATTCCCCACTATATGAAGCCAGATGGAATATTTGCCAAATTGTCTAAATAATATAGGGTTTTCCCGAAACTTCTGGAGGCAAAATCATGACATTTGAATGTCAGAAGTATTTATTATTAATATTAAAAATTATTAAAAGTCATGGAAGCTGCATGCTTCTCTACCTTTAAAAAAGCGTTTTAGACAATTTTGCCCAATGCTATTTTCTTATTTTAAGTGAGTTAGGTTCAGATTATCCAAGTGGATACCATTGCTGCAGCATCTCGAAAGGGTTCACTGCAAACGTTTAACACTGATTAAATTTAAACTGCAACCACATGCTGAATGAGATATCCCTAAACCTTCGCAAACTGAAACCAAATGCTTCATTCATTCAGTGATGTTCACTGGAAAGATCATTTATGGAAGGGAATGTACACCTCATGCCAATCACTTCTCTTGGGAGCATCTGTTTGTGTAAGATATGGAGCACACCCCAAAAATGAGGTGAGATTTATGCATTGATTCAGAAATCTTTATGTTCATTGTGCTTTAAAGAACAACAACAAATAGATGGGTAGGTCTCTGCCCTGAGGGGCCTGCAGTCTGAACATTAATAAAGAAGAATTACAACAGAGGTACGGAAGACACACGTAATCCATAACCTCTCACTTTTCTGTCCCCATATGGTGTAGTGGTTAAAGTGCTGGGCTGGGATCCAGGAGAAGAAAGCTCAAATCCCCACTCTGCCAGGGAATCTTGTTGAGTGATCCTGGCCCGGCCACTCTCTTCTGGCCAAACCGACCTCACCCGGTTGTTGTTGTGACGCTTAAATGGCGGAGGGGAGAAAGATGATGTATAGGGAAAGATGTATGGGGAAAGATGATGTATGAGGAGATATGATGCATGTCTGAGTCTGTATTGGGGAGAAAAGTGGCACGCAAGTATATAAATAACTGTGTAATAAATAGAATCATAGAGTTGGAAAAGACCCCAACGGCCATCAAGTCCAACCCTCTGCCATGCAGAATCACACAATCAAAGCATTCCTGACAGATGGCCATCCAGCCTCTCTTTAAAGACCTCCAAAGAAGGAGACTCCACCACACTCAGAGGTAGTGCATTCCACTGTTGAAAAGCCCTTACTGTCAGGTAGTGTTTTCCCTGATGTTTAGGTGGAATCTCTTTTCCTTCACCTTGAATTCATTACTCCTGGTCCTAGTTTCTGGAGCAGCAGAAAACAAGCTTGCTCCCTCACCAACATGACATCCCTTCAAATATCTAAACATGGCTGTCATGTCACCTCTTAACCTTCTCTTCACCAAACTAAACACACCCAGCTCCCTAAGTCTCTCCTCGTAGGGCATGGATTCTAGACCTTTTACCATTTTGGTTGCCCTCCTCTGGACCCGTTCCAGCTTGTCAACATCCTTCTTGAACTGAAGTGCCCAAAACTGTACACAATATTCCAAGTGAGGTCGAACCAATGCAGAATAGAGAGGTGCAATTACATCCCTCAATCTAGACACTATATTCCTATTGATGCAGCCCAGAAAGTGTACATAGAAAGTGAGCATCTCCCTAGATGGACCTGCTGCAATAGCCTGACAGCTGCAATGCATTTCCTTGTTTGTGTTTAGAAGTCTATCCAAGGTTGTAGTCAGACGTCTTTGCTAGGTGCGGCTTCAAAGAAATCAGCGGATTCAAAGAAATCAGCAATTTAACAGAGAAAGCTCTGATGTTGTTCCCAAGTGCAGCCTCCTTCAGTGTCTCTGAACTATAACCATTGGAAACGGGTCCGTTAGATACAACTTTTCCCAATTAATACTGAACATCTTTCTTAAATAAACGTGACCTTTCCAAAGGGCCAAAACAGATGTGATGGTGACCCCCACAAGGCTACAGTTCTGATCTCTCCCATCAAAGGTTCTGTAATCTAGATCTAAGATCACATTTCCCTACAAGTTCAGGGAGTAAAGAGGGGGAAACCATGGGGAAAGACAGGGCCTGTACATAAGAAGACAAAAAGATGATTTTAAAAGTATTTGCATTTGTGCCTCATGTGTCCTTTCTCACAATTTGACAATCCCTCACAATAAACCCCACTATGCCCCAGAATTAGGGTAGCCAACTTCCAGGTGGTGGCTGGTGGTCTCCTGGAATTATAACTGATCTCCAAGTGACAGAGATCCCCTGAAGAAAATGGCCACTTTGGAAGATGGACTCTGCGGAATTATATCACATTGATGTTGCTTCCCTTCCCTTCCCTCCCCAAACCCCACCTTCCTCAGGCTCCACTCCCAAAATTCCCAGGTATTTCCAAATCTGGAACAGCAAGTCCTACCGGGAATGAAGCTGGAGGAGGAGGAGGAGGAGGAGGAGGAGGAGGAGGAGGAGGAGAAGGAGAATTTTTTTTATATGCCCCCTTTCTCTCCTGTAAAGAGCCTCAAGGGGCTTGCAATCTCCTTTCCCTTCCCCCCTCACAACAAACACCCTGTGAGGTGGGTGGAACTGAGAGAGCTCCGAAGAACTGTGACTCGCCCAAGATCACTCAGCTGGGTTGGAGTGCACATGCTAATCTAGTTCACCAAATAAGCCTCCACAGCTCAAGTGGCAGAGCGGGGGATCAAACCCTATTCCCCAGATTAGAGTGCACCTCCTCTTAACCACTACACCACGCTGGCTCTCTAACATAGACTGTGAAATTACAGGGGGGGGGGGGGATTGCAAGCCCTGCCTACTAGTGTTAGGGGAATCATCGGGCTTCCAAGAACCCTGAAGGGCCCTGTCTAGAATTAGCTGTCATGGGAAAAAAGACAGGGTTGCCAATTTCCAGGTTGAGCATGGAGATCTCCTGCTATTACAGCGGATCTCCAGATGACAGAGACCAGTTCCCCTAGAGAGAATGGCTGTCTTGGAGGGCGGATTCTATGGCTTTATATTCTATTGAGCTTCCTTCCTTCCCCAAACATTAAAATCTCTGGCTCTGCCCTCAAACCTCCAGGAATTTCCCAACCCAGAGTTGGCAACCCTAGAAAAAGAACTGTTGACCAGTGGTGTAATATCCAAGAAAGGGCCAGTGGGAAATCCCAAGTATATTTATTTTATGTATTTAAAATATTTGCACCCCGCCTTATACCAAAGTCTCTATGTGGCTGACACAGGTCGAAACAACAAAATATCCAAATAAAACACAAACTACGACAATTAAAACAAAACAATAAAAACTGCATAAAATTAACCTGAACCCCCAAGCTTCCCAAGGTTTATGCAGGGACAGATAGCCCATGCTAGCTTGATCTCATCAGATCTCAGAAGCTGAGCAGGGTCTGCCCTGGTCCGAAAAAAAATGGATGGGAGATCGCAAAGGGATATCAGGCTCATTATACTAAGGAAGTCTTCAAAGGAAAACACTGGCAAACCTCCTCTGTAAGTCTCTGGCCTTGAAAACCCTCTAGGGCAGTGGTGGCGAACCTTTGGCACTCCAGATGTTATGGACTACAATTCCCATCAGCCCCCACGCCAGCAGGGGGCTGGATGGGAGGAGGCTCGTAGTCCCTCTAACTTATCTGGAAGTGCCAAAGGTTCGCCACCACGGTAACTCTAAGGCAGCAATTCCCAAACCAGGGTTCCGTGGTACCCTGGGGTGCCCGTGAGCATGTCCCAGGGGAGTACCACGGCAATGCTTTCACCGGCCCCCCTCACTTTTGCTTGGTGTCTCCCACCGGGCACTAGCAAGGATATGGAGCTGGCCCAGGGGCAGGAGCCTGCTGCACAGCAGGTCAGCAGCCACTTCCTATACCCCCACCCCTGTAAGCTTCCCACTTCCACCCTGGGAGGGGAAGGTGGGGGGTGGCAAGCAGGAAAGGAACTAGAGGAGGAAGGTAGAGAGGTGGGGGAGGATGGCATGAGAGAGATACCGTGGAGATATGAAGAGTGAGTGAGTCTCAAGGAGGTACTACCCCGCTGACAGCTAGAAAAGGTTGGAAAAGGCTCCAGGTTGGACTGCTCAGGTTTCCAAGACCCTTAGTGCTCAAACCAGCCTCCACAGATGTTATGGACTACCCAGGTTCCCATGATGGGAACTGTAGTCTCATAACATCTGGAGAGCTAATATGTGGTTATTTTACCACACCTCTTTCTAGGTCACCATAAGTCTCACTCAGTTGTCAAGAGCACACACTAGATATATTTGCTGTTTCCTAAACTAGATCTCTCATGTGCAAATAAGAAGGAGCACATCTTCAGCTTCAATCAATGCCTTCAGCAGTGCTTAGTGGTAGATACACACGAATACCATTTTCTCAGCACTTTTGTATCTGTGAAAAACAGGAGCCTGAGGATCTCTTTCATTATATGCTCTCCTGTCCTTTATATTCAGGAATAAAGGAAAAGGTTTTTTGGAGCCAATACTACCTAGGACAGCTTTTTTTGTCCGATGATGAGAAAACTGATTTTTCTTACTATCTGATACATTATTGATACTCTATGTTTCTTACAAGAATGGCTCTCCTTTTGCCCTAAGGCTAGAAATTACGAGCAAAAGCGTGCTTTAAAGTAGCTGTTTGAACTGATGTTCCAAAGTACTGGAGGTTAACTTAGACTAGCTGAAGAAGCTGCAAAAACATCTGACGTGGAAAGTATTTGATGGGGCATTTTAATTTAGAGATCGCGAATACACATAATTTATATTTTAATGTAAAACTAAGTTATTGTTTTAATTTAAATGTTTTAACTGCATGTATCTCTATATTGTTATAGCCAATGGCTCAAACAATAAATACTTGACTTGACTTGACACACACACACACACACAGAAAGAGAGAGAGAGAGACAGAGAGACAGAGAGAGAGAGAGAGAGAGAGAGAAATATGTACAGAAATATCATGGAGAGCCTGTGGAAGGTCTGCAGCCCCTCTGGCATGGCGGAACTCTGCTCGGCTGTTTTTTCCATTCATAGCCCTTTGTGGTTTCCTAAAAAATGGTCCTGGCTCACGTCTAGGAACTCAATCTCTCGTTGTACATTTTTACAGAAATTAATTTCACAACGGGGCCTTGTTTGAAGGCTGGACAGATGGGACTCAGGGGCAACTTAGTAAGTAAGACTGGACAGTTCCCAAGGAAGGGAGCCAGACACATTCCCATATCCCCAGGCCTACATTGCAAGCACTGACGGGGAAAGCAAAAACAGATTCAGGCGAAAGATTGCTCTCTCCTCCTGCAAACAAATAGGTGCCCAGGAGCACTTGATACTTGGCATCATAGGCAACTGGTATTTTAAGTACAATCTTCTGTCCCACTATTGTTAGAATTGCCAACCTCCAGGGGGTGGCTGGGGATACCCTGGGGTTACAACTGCTCTCCAGGCAATGAAGATCCACTTTGGAAGGTGGACTGGATGGCATTATAGCACATTGAAGTCCCTCCCCTCTCTAGACCCCGTGGGTGGTATAGTGGTTATGAGGAGGTGCACTCTAATCTGGAGAGCCGGGTTTGATTTCCCGCTCTGCCAGTTGAACTGTGGAGGCTTCTCTGGTGAACCAGATTAGCTTGTGCACTCCAGCACATGCCAGCTGGGTGATCTGGGGCTAGTTCTTCAGAGCTCTCTAAGCTCCACCCACAGGCTGTTTGTTGAGGGGGGGAGGGAAGGGGAAGGAGATTGTAAGCCCCTTTGAGTCTCCTGACAGGAGAGAAAGGGGAGATATAAATCCAACTCTTCTTCTTCTTCCACGCCCCAAATCACGAGTTATTTCTCAACCCAGAGCTGGAAATCTTAACTATAATGAATATTTAGCTATCTGATAGATATTTATCCTACCAAGGAGTACAGGGTGGTGTACATAGCTGTCCCTTCTTCATGGTATTCCTCACAATAACAGTGTCAGTCTGGGATCTGGGAGACCCAAATTTGAACCCCCCACTCTGCCATGAAAGCTTGCTGGGTGACCATGGCCCAATCACACCCTCTCAGGTCTAGCCTACCTCACAGGGTTGTTGTGAGGATGAAATGAAGGAGCGGAGAACAATGTAAGCTGCTGGCTGTTGTAGGTGTTCCGGGCTGTGTGGCCGTGGTCTTGTAGTTTTTGTTCCTAACATTCTGCCCGCATCTGGGTTGACACCATCACAGGCATGTCTCGGGGAGAAGTGTTTCTCTCCAATGTAAGGTTCCTTGGGTCCCCACTAGGGAGAAAAGTGGGGTATAACCAGTGGTGGGATCCAAAAATTTTGGTAACAGGTTCCCATGGTGGTGGGATTCAAACTGTGGCGTAGCGCCAATGGGGCTGGGCGCGAAGCGAGACACCTGATGGGGGCATCAGGCCCGGGCATTCCAGGGGCTGGAGCATTTCCTGGCCCGAGGGGCTGTAGCAGGGCCACAGCCTTACATGCACCTGATCACTTAGGGCGGGAAAGCAGCGAATGCATGTAGGCACAGGCTGCCACGCACGCCGGTGCACCTCCTGCTAGACTGCTTCAAGTTCTGCGCACTACTGCTGAGAGGAGGGGTGTAACAAAGGCAAAAATCACGTGGCAAAATCACCAATTAGTAACCCCCTCTCGGCACACACAAGTAATTAGTAACCTACTCTCATGAACCTGTGAGAACCTGCTGGATCCCACCTCTAGGTATAACTGAAATAATTTTTTTTTCTTTTCATTGTGAAATTGGGGACATTAAGAGCGGGTGACTGAACCAAGATCATCCCGTCAGTTTTATGAAAGCCTGGGGATTTGAACCCCTGTGAGATACAACTATGGAATAAGCCCATGCAGGCTGCCTGCTCATGCCACAGTGACACGTGATTTGGAGGGCCAGGTTAAGCTCAGCATCTCCCCCCCCCACACACACACACACACACAGTGCCCTTGGATGGGTTTCATAGTTCAAGCATGCAAACAAAGTTAAAATGCTGTTGCTGCTAAATTTCATTCCACAAATTGCAGCTTAAGATATCACACAAACAAAAACCCTGGCTGGTTCTGGTGGGTTTTCCGGGCTGTGTGGCCGTGGTCTGGTGGATCTTGTTCCTAACGTTTCGCCTGCATCTGTGGCTGGCATCTTCAGGGGTGTATCGCAGAGAGAAGTCTGTTACACACTGTGTCCAACTTCCCTCTGGGATACACCTCTGAAGATGCCAGCCACAGATGCAGGCAAAACGTTAGGAACAAGATCCACCAGACCACGGCCACACAGCCTGGAAAACCCACCAGAACCAGTTGAATCCAGCTGTGAAAGCCTTTGACAATACAAAAAACACACTCACACAAAATATGGCTACTTTCTCCTTAGTGCATTGGCAACCTGAATGACTTGTCAGGAAAAGAGACAGGACAGAATCACGTGAGTTAAGAAAGAGGGAAAATTAACTTACTGCAAACAACTTCATCACTCCTTTGGCAATTCAGCCAGTGACCCAAGATCAACCTCTTTGCCAAGAAACAATAGAGTGCATGGAACGCTCCCTGCTGTCTGTAATGAAAACATGCCTGACGAAGAGTCATTAAACCTGAATAAACTGACCCAAAGTTCAACAAGCAAGCCAAAAGACTAATGATAAGGAGCTGGAACAAGCTTGGCAGAGAAGTACATCCAACCACAAACAGCAAAGACAGTGGAGCGCCTTCAGGAGGAAGGATGTTTTTGTTACCGCGCTGCCTGGGTAACTTTTATTCTCCCAGATCTGCCAGCTCTCAGCAGCGCAGAGGAACAGAAACAGGACCCAACACAGCAAGAATTATTGAAATTAAAGAATGAGTTCATTGAGATGCTGACCTATGTGTCAGCACCTCCACACCATGGCAACTGCCCTGCCTAGCAGCTTTACAACAACTTAAATACACTTTTCTCCCGCACAGGAGTCCGGGGGAGTACAGGACAACCTACAATCATTCATTCACAAATACATGGGAACCAATCATACATCTCCAAATACATAGGACTAATTAGAATCCAGAGGGCAGTCCCTTCTCACATTTCGCAGCTGAAGCAGGGCGAGGTGATGATGTAGGCACAGGCGGGAAAAATACAAAAGAGTCCTTTGGGTGCTTGGGGTCAGGAAACGAAACCTAACGGCGGCGGCACCCTTATCTGCCTGCTGGTGGGATTAGGCAGATGGAGGCGCCTCTTCCGGGGTCTCTTTTGTCCAACGTCCATTCATGGTTTTAGCAAATAAAAGGGACATGCCCAGGTGGAGCAGGGGTGGATTCCTGCCTTGAGCCACGGAGGTTCCATGCAGACATAAATACAAACTACAACAGTAATTCCTACATCCTACCTAATACAACTTGTTCCTATCTAACTTATAAGAAATAAAGCATAATTGCACCTTTATTAACAACAAGATCAGAAATGGGATAATTCATTTCTGACTTCGCTATCATTTTGAGCTGGACCCAGAAGTTAAAGGGCAAAGTTCTACAGACATTGGCAGGTCTAACTCCACACATAATTATATCTTGTCTTGATGCAATAATTATCTGGGGTTTCTTTCCTCCACCAGGCAGAATTTGGACAGCAAAAACAATGAGGGAAGAGAATAGGGTTGCCAACTCCAGGTTGGGAAATTCCTGGAGATTTAGGAGGTGCTTGAGGAGGGCAGGATTTGGAAAGGGAAGGGGACCCCCCCCCCCAATCCAAAGCAGCCATTTTCTCATGAGGAACAAATGTCTGTAGTCTGGAGATCTGTTGTGAATCATGGAGGTTTCCAGGTGACACCTGGAAGTTGGCAACGCCAGGCGGACTGCTTAATATCTTCCCAGTGGCCCTTTCCCAGTTTATTCATCCTCAGCTGTTGTTTTTTTTCAGAGAGAGATGGAAATTGTGGAAGTCCCGAATGGATCCCTCCCCAAATAAAAAATCAGCTCGGGGAGAATAAGTCTGAGCTGAGGTCCTCAGCAGACCTTTCACTGCAGTGAAATCTCCAGGATTTCCCAAGCCAGAGTGGGCAAGCTCTGCCTCACATGATGGATCCATGGCTTGCCCACTCTGGCTTGGGAAATCCTGGAGATTTGGGCGGGGGGGGGGGTGGCGCCTGGGGAAAGCAGAAGGGAAGGAACTCAGCAGAGATGGGGTTCCACAGAATCTGCCTTTGGCAGCTGCCATCGACTCTAACAGAACTGATCTATGTAGTTTGGAGAACAGCCGTGATTCGAGGAGAATTCCAGACCCCGCTTTGAGGTTGCTAACCCTTCCTGGAACTTTCCCCCTCATCCTTCACCCCATGAAACAGGGTATTGCTGAGCAGGGAAGGTTCCAAAGAAACCACTGCAAGGACTCAGTCGTTTAAGGTGGTAAGATTTACGAGTCATCAAATCTAGACTCTGTCTGGTATCCATTTATAGGACATTCAGCCTATTTCCAGGAAGTTAGTTCTGTGGAACGCACCATAGAACCTGCAAGGCGAGTGGATTCAAACAAGATGACTTTCCTGGTTGTTGTGGGCTTTCCAGGCTGCGTGGCCGTGGTCTGGTAGATCTTGTTCCTGCTGTTTCGCCTGCATCTGTGGCTGGTACCTTCAGAGGTGTATCGCAGAGAGAAGTGTGTTACACACTGTTAGGAACAAGATCTAGCAAACCACGGCCACACAGCCTGGAAAGCCCTCAACAACCAGTTGAGTCCGGCCGTGAAAGCCTTCAACAATAAAATGACTTTAGCTCAAATCCCTCCACTATGAAAAGTAATGCAACAAAGTTTGATATAAGTTAATACCTGGGGTTACCAACTCCTGCCTGGGATATTCCTGGACATTGGGAGTAGGGGGTGGAATTTTGCGGAGGGATTTCACCAACTGTCTATGGTATACCATAGAGTTCGCCCTATGAAGCTCCCATTTCCTCCAGGGTAACTGAGCTCTATTCTGGAGATTTATTTATATTTATTTATTATTGGGTTTTTTATACCGCCCTACCCTCGGGGAAGTCTGGAAGTAAATTGAACAACCTCAAACATGTATATACATGTGCCTTAAATACATTAAAGAAGGAAACAATTTAAAAGCAGCGTAAGCAATCCAGTAGCAATGTCACCCGTAGCCTCATTAAGAAAAGCGCCCAAAGGGGAAGCAGAATTACATAGATGTTGAGGGACCCAGAAAGATAAAGAAGAAGAGGAGGGGGGGAGGGGGCACAGTGTAATTCCAGGAAATCTCCAGGTCACAGCTGGAGGCTGGCAACCCTTGGTAGAACAGTTAATGGCAACATACAACAAACAACTAACCGTCTTTCTGAGTTCAGTTAAACAGCTGATTTCCCTAGCAAAACAACACTGATTTTATTAAGCCCCTGACATCATGGCTGGCCTTTAGGATGAAAATCTGGGACCCCAGCCACCCTGGCTCAGTTAGGGACCTACAAATACAGAATGGAGAGCCAGATGGATGAGTTTCTCCCTGTTTCCGTCCATCTTTATTTCTTTCTCCAGCGTGATATAACGGTTAAGAGCAGGTGGATTCTAATCTGGAGAGTCTAATCTGATTCCCCACTCCTGCACCTGAGTGGCAGAGGCTTATCTGGTGGACCAAATGTGTTTCTGCACTTCTACACTCCAGCTGGATGACCTTGGGCTAGTCACAGTTCTCTCTGAACTCTCTCAGCCCCACCTACCTCACAAGGTGCCTGTTGTGGGACAAGGGAGGGAAAGGAGCTTATAAACCACCTTGAGTCTCCTTACAGGAGAGAAAAGTGGGGTATAAATCCAAACTACTACTCCTCTTCCCTCACCCAAGTTTCTGGCCATTCTGGGAATTATAGTTCCAAAATATCAAACGGTTCACAGAACACACTCAGGCGAAAGGAAGAGGTGACACCCAGCATATTTTGGAAATACAGAATTATTGTGATGGAATGAAAGGGAAAAAGAAAAGATGAAGGTGAGAGCCCTGCAATAAATTTCTCTCTTCTCAGCTCCATCATGCATTGCACACACTCTTGATGGAGCAGATAAACTGGGGTAGGAATTCTGTTCTGCCTCAGATTTGCCTTCAGAGAGGACAGCTGAGAAGCTCGTCTCGTCCTCTGAGCAAAAAGAGTTCAAACTTGGCCAGCACCTCTCAAATTAAACAGAAGAAGACCACAAAGGCTAAAATTACTGAAGTGCACCGCTGCCTATTACAGCTGCTTCTTTATGTTACAAAGAAAATCTTTGGGACATGTAGTGAGGCTGCCCAGGATTCTCAAGCAGAGGTGAATTGACTCTTGTGTAGTGTTGCATTTGGGGTGTGTGTGTGTGTGATTACTGTAGATTTGGAGGTAGAGGCAGGGAAGCATGGGATTTGGGGGTATAATATCACAGATCTCCAGGTCCCACCTGGAACCTGGCAACCCTAACCATGTGCCACCTTTTTCCTCTGTACCTAATGTGACATATTCCAAGGGAAATGCCCAGTACATTACAGGGAATTACATTTGAGAAAAAGTTACTTCCCTAGCTAAACACTCTTCACCTGATTTCCAAACTTTTTAAATCAATGTATTGTTGAAGGCTTTCACGGCCAGAATCACTAGGATGTTGTGGGTTTTCTGGGTTGTATGCAGTGGTGGGATTCAAATAATTTAACAACAGGTTCCAGTGGTGGGAGTCAAATAATTTAACAACTGGTTGTGTACAAGCACCATTTTAACAACCGGTTCTGCCGAAGTGGTGCGAACCTGTTGAATCCCACCACTGGTTTTCTCCTAATGTTTCACTCATGCAGGTGAAATATCAAGAGAAAATACTACTGAAACACGGCCATACAACCCAGAAAACCCACAACATCCTTTTTAAATCAGCATTTAATTAGTTCCTTAAAACAAGAGAGGTCTCACAACCCTACCAAGCGTGGAAATTTTGCTTTTTGGTACACTTGGAGGCTACCAGCAGCTCATAGTAACAACCACAGTACAACTAACATTCAACACTCAAAAAATAAAAGTAGTAAAAAAATTAATAATAATAAAAGAATAGAAAAATGTTTTATAAAAACGTATTCAACCCTAAAATTTCAGAAGAAACAAAAAAGCTCTTACCAGCCCATGAAAGAAAGAAATAACACATCTGGTTTCCTCTGCAATTTGCTATGTGTGTTCCAGCCAGGTTGAATCCAAAAGTGATTTTTCTGCCACTTCCTCATTCCTCACCCCTCATTCCAATACTTATTACTAGTGTGACCATCCGTCCTGTTTTTTGGAACTGCGCTTTTGCAACAATTAGTCCCTCGTCGAGGGGTTTTAAAGTCCAGCTTTTTGGAGGCTGCACCGGTCCTGTGTTGTTGTTTCCCGATTCCGTCTTTAACTCCCTTGTCCATCCTCCATTCCATAAGTCCCATAAGTGGGATTCTATTTCCATATCCATGGTAGAGGCCATGGGGCCATACCCTTCCTTCCTTCCTTTCCTCCCTCACCTTTCCTTATTTTCCTTCCTTCCATCCTTTCCTGTGCCTGTGTGGGATCCATTTTCCAGCCATTTCCTTCCATGCCTCCTTCCATTCCTTGTGTGGCCTTCCATATTTCTTCACCTCCATTTCCACCTTTCCTTCCTTGTGTCCTTCTTTTTCCTTCCTCCATATTTCCTTTCCTTTTTTTTTCCTTTTCCTTCCTTCCTTCCTCCCTATTTTCCTTTTCCTTCCTTCCTGTTTTCCTTTTCCTTCTTCTTCAAGCTTGTCCTTCGGCTCCACACCCGGCTCGGCTCCCCACTTCAGGCTGGCCTCCTCGGCTGGCCATGGCTGGCTCTCGCCAGCCATCCGGTTCGGCCCTGGCCCTCGGCTGGCCCGGCTCCATTATGGGCTCACCTGTGCCTCCATTTCTAGATTTTCTGCCTGGCTTGGGACATTGCCCATGGAGCCGGGAGGCTCGCCGGCTCCGGGGCCAGCCGGGTTCCCTGACCAGTGGGTTCGCCCTGGTGCCATGGGGATGGGAGCACAGAAGGATATTGCTCCCTATTGTCCATGGTTTCCTTGCTGGCCAGTAAAACTTTTGCCGGTTCTGTCAGGGATGGGAGGAACAGAGTTTCTCTCCCGTCACCCTGGTTTCTTTGGCCAGCTTTTTGCCCTGGTGCCATGGGGATGGGGCAGGGAGTGCCTGCCTGGGCTAGCAAAACGGTTTGCTGAATTAACCATAAGGACGGGAGGGGCAAGAGTTCCCGATGCCTGGTTTTCTGCTGGCCCACCGGCAGTTCTGCCCTGATTGCCATGGGGATGGGAGGAGCAGGTTTAACTTAAAGTCACCTGGTTTCTGGCAAAAACGTTCTGCCCTGGTGCCATGGGGATGGGAGGAATAGGGGATTCACTCGCCACCGGTTTCTGCTGGCAAAAGCGTTTCTGCCCTGGTGCCATGGGGATTAAGGGCAGAGTTCTGTGCCTGGTTTCTGCTGGCAAAACAGTTCTTTCACCCTGGGAATTACCGCCAAGGGATGGGAGGCAGGGGACGGCCAGTGCCTGGTTTCTGCTGCTTGAAACGTTGCCTGAATTGCCATGGGGATGGGGCAGAGTTTCCCCGTGCCTGGTTTCTGCCACCAGCAAAGCGTTCTCTTTCCCTGAGATTGCCATGGGGATGGGGAGGCGAGTTTGGCCAGTCCGCCTGGTTCTGCTGGCAAAACGTTCACCGCCCTGGTGCCATGGGGATGGGACAGGGATTTCCCCGGTGCCTGGTTTCACCAACTGGCAAAACGTTCTGCCCTTGGTGCCATGGGGATGGGGCAGAGTTCTCCCTGTGCCTGGTTTCTGCTGGCAAAACGTTTTGCCCTGAATTGCCATGGGGATGGGAGGGCAGGGATTTGCCCTGTGCCACCTGAAGTTTCTGCTGAAAGCAAAACCGATTTCTGCCCTGGTGCCGCGTAGAGGGATGGGAGGGCAGAGTTTGGCCAGTGCCACGGTTTCTGCTGGCAAAACGTTCTGCCCTGGTGCCATGGGGATGGGAGCAGGGGATTTCCCGTCCTGGTTTTCTGCCTGGCAAAACGTTCGCCCTGGTGCCGCCAGGGATGGGAGGGCAGAGTTTGGCAGATGCCTGGTTTCTGCTGCTGGCAAAACGTTCTGCCCTGGTGCCATAATGGGGATGGGGAGGGCGAGTTTCCGATGCCTGGTTTCCTGCTGGCAAAATGTTTCTGCCCCCCTGGTGCCATGGGGATGGGAGGGGCAGGATTTAACCAGTGCCTGGTTTCTGCTGGCAAAAAGCCGTTCTGCCCTGGTTGCCATGGGGATGGGGAGGCAGAGTTTCCCCCGATGCCTGGTTTCTGCTGGCAAAACGTTCTGCCCTGGATTGCCATGGGGATGGGGAGGGCAGGGGATTTTACCCACCAATGCCTGGTTTCTGCTGGCAAAACGTTCTGCCCTGGTGCCATGGGGATGGGAGGGCAGAGTTTGCCCTGTGCCTGGTTTCTGCTGGCAAAACTTTTTGCCCTGGTGCCATGGGGATGGGAGGGCAGAGTTTCCCCCGTGCCTGGTTTCTGCTGGCAAAATGTTCTGCCCTGGTGCCATGGGGATGGGAGGGCAGGGGCCCCGTGCCTGGTTTCTGCCTGGCAAACGTTCTGCTGCCCTGGTGCCATGGGGATGGGAGGGCAGGTTTGGCCAGTGCCTGGATTTCTGCTGGCAAAACGTTCTGCCCACAGTGCCATGGGGATGGGAGGTGGGGGATTTCCCCGATGCCTGGTTTCTGCTGGCAAAACGTTCTGCCTTGGTGCCATGGGGATGGGAGGGCAGAGTTTGCCCACTGTGCTGCCTGGTTTCTGGCAAAACGTTCTGCCCTGGTGCCATGGGATGGGAGGGCAGAGTTTACCAATGCCTGGTTTCTGCTGGCAAAACGTTCCTACCCTGGTGCCATGGGGATGGGAGGAGGGGCAGAGTTTGAAGCCAGTGCCACCTGGTTTCTGCTGGCAAAATTGTTCTGCCTAGTGCCATGGGGATGGGAGGGCAGAGTTTCCGTGCCCTGGTTTCTGCCTGGCAAAAACGTTCACCCTGGTGCCATGGGATGGGAGGGCAGGGGATTTGGCCAGTGCCTGGTTTCTGCTGGCAAACGTTTTGCCCTGGTGCCATGGGGATGGGAGGGCAGAGTTTCCCGTGCCCACACCTGGTTTTCTGCTGGCAAGCGTTCTGCCCTGGTGCCTGGCATGGGGATGGGAGGGCAGAGTTTGCCCTGTGCCTGGTTTCTGCTGGCAAAACGTTTCTGCCTTGGTGCCATGGGGATGGAGGGGCAGAGTTTGCCCCGTGCCTGGTTTCCTGCTGGCAAAACGTTCTGCCCTGGTGCCATGGGGATGGGAGGCAGTTCCCCGATGCCTGGTTTCTGCTGGCAAGCGTTCTGCCTGGTGCCGCTAGGGATGGGAGGGGCAGAGAGTTTCCCCGTGCCTGGTTTCTGCGCTGGCAAAACGTTCTGCCCTGGTGCCATGGGGATGGGAGGGCAGAGTTTCCCCCGTGCCTGGTTTCTGCTGGCAGGCGCGTTTACCCTAGGGTGCCGTGGGGATGGGCGAGTTCCCCGTGCCTGGTTTCTGCTGGCGAAACGTTCTGCCCTGGTGCCGCTGGGGATGGGAGGGCAGGATTTCCCCGATGCCTGGTTCTGCTGGCAAAAGCGGTCCTGCCCTGGTGCCATGGGGATGGGAGGGCAGGGGTTGCCCGATGCCACCTGGTTTCTGCTGGCAAAACGTTCTGCCCTGGTGCCATGGGATGGGAGGGCAGAAGTTTGCCTGTGCCCTGGTTTTCTGCTGGCAAAACGTTCTGCCCTGGTGCCATGGGGATGGGAGGGGCAGAGTTTGGCCAGTGCCTGGAACTGCTGCTGGCAAAACGTTCTGCCCACAGGCACTTGCATGGGGATGGGAGGGCAGGATTTCCCGATGCCTGGTTTCTGCTGGCAAAACGTTCTGCACCCTGAATTGCCATGGGGATGGGAGGGCAGAGTTTGGCTGGTCTGGTTTCTGCTGGCAAAACGTTCTGCCCTGGTGCCATGGGGATGGGAGGGCAGGGGGGGTTTTACCCGTCGTGGTTTCTGCTGGCAAAACGTTCTGCCCTGGTGCCATGGGGATGGGGGGGCAGGGTTTTGTGCCTGGAACCTGCGCCCAAAAACGTTCTGCCCTGGTGCCATGGGGATGGGAGGGCAGAGTTTGGCCAGTGCCTGGTTTCTGCTGGCAAAACGTTCTGCCCTGGTGCCATGGGGATGGGAGGGCAGAGTTTGCCCCGTGCCTGGTTTCTGCTGGCAAAACGTTCTGCCCTGGTGCCATGGGGATGGGAGGGCAGAGTTTCCCCCGTGCCTGGTTTCTGCCTGGCAAAACGTTCTGCCCTGGTGCCATGGGGATGGGAGGGCAGAGTTTCCCCCGTGCCTGGTTTCTGCTGGCAAAACGTTCTGCCCTGGTGCCATGGGGATGGGAGGGCAGAGTTTCCCCCGTGCCTGGTTTCTGCTGGCAAAACGTTCTGCCCTGGTGCCATGGGGATGGGGAGGGCAGAGTTTGCCCCGTGCCTGGTTTCTGCTGGCCAAAACTTTCTACCCCTGAATTGCCATGTCGGGATGCGGGGCGGTTTGCCCGTGCCTGGTTTCTGCCTGGCAAACTTTGCCCACCGAGGTGCCATGTGGGGATGGGAGGGCAGAGTTTGGCCAGTGCCTGGTTTCTGCTGGCAAAAGCGTTCTGCCCTGGTGCATGAGGATGGGAGGGCAGGGGATTTGCCCAAATGCCTGGTTTCTGCTGGCAAAACGTTCTGCCCTGGTGCCATGGGGATGGGAGGGCAGAGTTTCCCCCGTGCCTGGTTTCTGCTGGCAAAACGTTCTGCCCTGGTGCCATGGGGATGGGAGGGCAGAGTTTGCCCCGTGCCTGGTTTCTGCCCGGCAAAGCGGGTGCCACCTGGTGCCATGGGGATGGGAGGGCAGAGTTGCCCGATGCCTGGTTTCTGCTTGCAAAACTTTTCTGCCCTGAATTGCCATGGGGATGGGGAGGGGCAGAGTTTTGCTTTGCCACCTGGTTTCACCTGCTGGCAAAACGTTCTGCCCTGGTGCCATGGGGATGGGGAGGGCAGAGTTCGCCCCGTGCCTGGTTTCTGCTGGCAAAACTTTCTACCCTGGTGCCATCGGGATGGGGAGGGCAGAGTTTGCCCAGTGCTTGGGTTCTATTGCCAAACCTTTCGATCCTGGTGCCATGGGGAGGGGAGATTTTGCTATGATCTGGCAGAAAAATAGTGAGGATGTGTAATTTGGAACTCCATTTTTGTACTGTAGTGGCACCAAAAAGCCAAATTTGGGTTGTTGCTTTTTTTCATAAAGAGTACCTTTTATTCATCAGGAAAATATATATAGGCAACCAAAAATCGGTCTTGTGTTGTATATATAAATCGGCCTGATTGATAAGCTTCTGGTGAAGAAGAAGAAGAAGAAGAAGAAGAAGAAGAAGAAGAAGAAGAAGAAGAGGAGGAGGAGGAGGAGGAGGAGGAGGAGGAGTTTGGATTTATATCCCCCCCTTTCTCTCCTGCAGGAGACTCAAAGGGGTTTACAATCTCCTTGCCCTTCCCCCCTCACAACAAACACCCTGTGAGATGGGTGGGGCTGAGAGCTCCGAGAAGCTGTGACTAGCCCAAGGTCACCCAGCTGGCGTGTGTGGGAGTGCACAGGCTAATCTGAATTCCCCAGATAAGCCTCCACAGCTCAGGCGACAGAGCGGAGAATCAAACCCGGTTCCTCCAGATTAGATACACGAGCTCTTAACCTCCTACGCCACTGCTGAATGGAGCTCTGGCTCATGAAAAGTTATGCTAAACTATATTTTGTTAGTCTTCACTGCAGCTGGACTTCTGTTTATTCATTGGGAACGGCAATTGTGAAGCTTTTTCTACAAAGGCTAAACTAGATGTGACAATGTCCACTGGTTGGACTTGTGGCCGATACCATTTTCAAGCAATTTAAAAATGCTGTGAGGGCACAATTCTGATTGTGTTTGCAACATAGAAGACTGAGATGGTCTTGCTTCAAGTGACAGGTGGTCGCCCCTGGAAGCTATTTGAGCACTTGAAAAGGTGTGTGTGTGTGTGTGTGTGTGTGTGTGTGGGAACCCAGTCAGAAAAGGTATAGTTACTGGACCCTGTCTCTCAAAGACAGCTATTCATAACAATCAGAACGGTGAGCAGTGAAATTCAATAAAGTGCGGAATATCATGCAAGAAATAATACAACGTATCAAAGTCACACAGTAACACAGAGATTCTGTGCTGTTCTTTAGGGTTATTCACACGGAGAACTCCAAATGTCTCTTTGATGCTTTGAACACGTATTTTCCCTATTCGACCCCAAATCAGTGCGGTGGGGGACAATTGTTGCCTGGGGTAGTATCATGAGGTGAAAGAGAGTTAAATTCTTTCACCGGGAAGAAAAGATGAGAATGTATAGTTTCCCCCGGGGAAGAATTTACCCCCATACAGCACATGCTCTCCTAGGACCCTAGCCTCCCCCCCCCCCACACACACACACACACCAATGGCTGCTATTTGCTTCTAATCTTGAATAACTTGGCCCAGTTCCTGTATTTGGCACAATTCAATGGTTTTCATTGCAAGTCAGCCAGCAATATTATGGAACATGATTAAGAAAAGCATATGCAGCTCAGTGAAACATACTTGTTGTGCCCTAAAAACCTGCAGTTGGAGGAGACAGTGCCGCAGTGGCATAGGAGGTTAAGAGCTCGTGTATCTAATCTGGAGGAACCGGGTTTGATTCCCAGCTCTGCCGCCTGAGCTGTGGAGGCTTATCTGGGGAATTCAGATTAGCCTGTGCACTCCCACACCGCGCCAACTTCTAAGGTGACCTTGGGCCAGTCACAGCTGCCTACGAGCCTCATGGTTTCTGGACCTCACCACCTCACAGGGTGTTTGTTGTGAGGGGGGAAGGGCAAGGAGATTGTCAGCCCCTTTGAGTCTCCTACAGGAGAGAAAGGGGGGATATAAATCCAAGCTCCTCCTCCTCCTCCTCCTCTTCTTCTTCTCCTCCTCCTCCTCCTCCTCCTCCTCCTCCTCCTCCTCCTCCTCCTCCTCCTCCTCCTCCTCTAGTGCTGACTGGGTCTTGGACCCTGATGAACTTGCAAGTAAATTTAATTCCAAGACAAAAGCTATTCTGCTGAATACCCCTCACAATTCTATAGGAAAGGTGAGAGTCCTGCTTTTCAGTCTGGTAGCTAAATGTTACAACAATATTGGCCCTGAATACATTGCTTAATGCACTGCTTCCTTTCTCTTTTAAAAGGTCAACAAAAAGTATTTATTATTATTATTATTATTATTATTATTATTATTATTATTATTATTATTATTATTATTATTATTATTATTATTATTATTATTATATACATAACCCAGCACAAGTGTCTGGAATTCATCTCTGAATATCGAGTCCTTCCCAAGGACCTAGGTGTATATTATTTAGCATTAGAATATGTGCAGTTCTAGAAGTGCTGCTTTCTGCTGCAGGTGGACTGATGTTCTGTCAAAGTTTGGAAACTTTCCAGATGTTTTTCAAGATTTCTTGGGATTCCTCCTAGAGCACCCGACTACTAGTGGGATTACTGTTGTTCTTTTTTGCCACAGTCGTTCAACTTCAGTTGTAGGTCCTTGTATTTTGTGATCTTTTCCAGCTCTTTGTCCTCTACCCTGCTGTCAACTGGCACAGCAACATCTATGATCCAAACATGTTTTTTCTCTATCACTGTTATGTCTGGGGTGTTGTGTGCCAGGTGTCTGTCATTATTATTATTATTATTATTATTATTATTATTATTATTATTATTATTATTATTATTATTATTATTATTATTATTATTATTATTATTATTATTTTATCGATATAAAAACAGTTATACACAGCAAACAAGATCACTATGCTGGATTTTGTATTAAATCACACGGACACTTCCCAAGCATCTAGGACTGTGTGATGTATCGATGAATAATGCGTGCAGAGCTGAGTAGGGTGACCTTTTGCAGCTGACATATGGGGCGCTGGCAGGCGGGCAAGGAGGCGATGCAGCAGCACCACACCAACCTTCCCAAAACGGAGGGAAACCACTGCTTTTGAAACTGCCTCCCTGTGTGCGATTTTTCAAAAGCGGCGCGGTCTCCAGTTGGTGCATCAAAATTCCACAGAGATTATGTCATAATGTATAAGTCACTTCAGCACTCAACAGACACTATTTCTCGGTCAGACTTTTCCTTGGCCAGACTTTTCCTTGGCCAGACTCTTCTTTGCTTGGATAGTTAGCAGGCATCATGGGCGCATGCCTCCAGCTGTGCAGAGCTGAGCCGGAAAGAGAGGTAAATGAACGGAACACCGTAAAGTGCCAAAAGTGGGGCCCTCACACTGGTGCACTTCGCACCATGTTGGGACAAAGACACCACTTTAAAAAATCTTACTCAGGGAGCGTGTTTCGAAAATGGTGGTTTTCCGCTGTTTTGGGAGGGTTGGCCAGCTGTGCGAACAGCGTCCCAGAGACAAAGTTTTTTACCATCCCTAGGGGTGCTGTTTTCTGCCAGTGCAGAAACAGCCGTTGAGAATGGCTTCTTAAAAATTGCCTCTCATGTCAAATAATATTGTGCCTTTTGTTTCCATTTATGTGGCACAAAATCACAGATTAGTAATTTCTCAAACTGTTACTGCATCTTTTTTTTAATGTATATTGTATTTTTCCAAAAATTGTTTGTTGAGGTTTTGATTCTGACATGGAGAGACATTTGTTCTAAAATGTAGAGCAGCTGTTAGTAAAAGATCTTCATGATTTTTTTTTTGGTCTATGGTTTTAAATGGCAATGTACCTTTTTCAGATCTTTCAACTAATTGGATATTGTTTGTCATTTGTTTCAGAATACGTTTAAACTTTAGGCAAATTGGTCCTTCCTATGTGAGGGTTTTTTTTTTAATTTACACAAGATTTTTGATAACGTTATAGCATCTTATTGCTCTTCATCTCACGGCGCAGGATCAGTAGGGCACTGCAGTTACCAAAATATGCTTTTATTAGTATTTTGTCAGCATATCACTTCAATGTTGTCACTACTTGACCATCCTTGATTCCTCCTTGATTCTATCTACATGTTATTTGAGTCTTAGTTCTCTTCCCACCTAAGGTATCTTAGATACTTTCCCCCCTAAGGTATCTTAAGATACCCAGGTAAGGTGGGTATCTTAGAGAGGATGCATGGAATGGACCTAATCTTCTGCAGGTGCTCTTCTCTTGATTACTGGAGGAAGGCAGCAAGCCTGCTTGTTTCAGCCACCAAGAAAAAATGTTGGCTTGTAATCAGGTCCTATAATAAAATAGTATTCATGCTGCCCTCTTAATGCTGAGAAAGGAAACTGGGAATGAAATGCAGTCTTCCAAATGTCCTTGCTTCCCATCAGTTCCATAGCAGAATCAGAATCCAAAACACCCTATACACTACTATCAGTGGTGGGATCCAAAAATTTTAGTAACAGGTTCCCATGGTGGTGGGATTCAAACTGTGGCATAGCGCCAATGGGGCTGGGCGGGGTCAGGCATTCCAGGGGCAGGGCATTCCTGGGCGGGGCTGTGGCAAGGACGCAGCCGCTGTGCCGGTCCTTGGGCGGGAAACGAATGCATGCAGGCGCAAGCTGCCACGCACACCGGTGCACCTCCTGCTAGACTGCTTCAAGTTCTGCGTGCTACTGCTGAGAGGAGGGTTGTAACTAAGGCAAAAATCGCGTGGCAAAATCACCAATTAGTAACCCCCTCTCGGCACACGCAAATAATTAGTAACCTACTCTTGGAAACCTGTGAGAACCTGCTGGATCCCACATCTGACTACTATGGTCTATAACCTCCCATCTTCCCCACTATGAACAGCAGCAAATGCTAAGTTAGAGCTTTCTACTCATGAATGGTAGCTGCTTGTTTTTGTGTAAGAAGCAGTTGGGAATGAACCTTTGAGATTCTTTTAAATGATCTTAAGTTAACAGTGCATACTTCCTCATCAAGGGTGCAAGGTGTGTGAATTAGACTTGACTACTGCCACCCCACTACAGTAAATCTGCCCCGAGATCCACTGACACTGAATTCTGGAGTCCAGGGGATTGCTCGTTTGTAGTGACTTTGGACTAGAACAGGGGTAGGGAACCTGCGGCTCTCCAGATGTTCAGGAACTACAATTCCCAACAGCCCGTACCAGCATGGCCAATTGGCCATGCTGACAGAGGCTGATGGGAATTGTAGTTCCTGAATTTATCTGGAAAACCTGCAGTTCTGAATCGAGGATAAAAAACTTCGAGTTTATGTTTGCGTAACAGCTCAGGTCAGTGGTGTGATTCAGCCAGTTCGCACCAGCTCGGTAGAACCGGCACCTAATTTTTTGTTCGGAGAACCGGTTGTTAAAAGTGGCTTTCAGAGCCCCAGAACAGCCAAGTGCCTTGCCACTCAGCTGCTCTGAAGTGCTAAAAGCCCCGTTGCCCCCCTCTACCCCCAAAATAAGCTCCTCCACAGCAGGTAAGTGGGTGGAGGAGGGAGGGGAGCAGCAAAGGGGGGCACGGAGGGGGGCATATTGCGGGGGAGGGGGGAACCGGTTGTTAAATTATTAGAATCCCACTACTGGCTCAGGTATTTAGAGCGGTCAAAGTAATTTCAGAGGTAAGGTCCTTTAATTAGTTAGTTAATCCTAATTAATGGTTACAGATGTGTGAGGGGGCAGACTCATGTTGGCAGGCACATCCATAGCAGCCATATTGTGGTATCATAGACAGACTAAGATAAGGTGACCAGATGGTCACCTTTGTGATCCACGACGGGGGAAGTGGCCTGTGACAGAGCGGCAAACAGCAAGCCCCAGAAGGCCATGCGCTCCTGCGGCCGGGCGCACGGGAGGCTGCCACAGTGCCTTGCGCCCCAGAAGGTAGTGCAGCAGCCTCCCAAAAATTGGGACAATTTGAAGAACCCACGGGACGCGGGACAAATTGTTTAAAGCCGTGACGGTCCCGCCAAAAGCGGGACGGCTGGTCAGCCTAGACTAAGATGGATGCCATTTTAAACCTTGAACTTTGATACTAAGAGGGGTTTTCCTAAACATGCTTTCCCCCTCCCAATCAAGTATGTACAGTAGTAGACATTGCCTTTGCTGAAGACTCTGCAACTTGGATCTTGGTCACAGCACAGCACAGCCTTGGCTAGACACACCTGTCCTCAACCTCACAAAGGACATGTAAATGCCTCACACCCTGATTCCAGATAGCTCATCCTGAACCCTCTTTCCCAAGCATTAATTTGATCTTAAACTTCCAGTCTAACTATTAAAGAACCATCAACCTGCCAAACTTTCTGTGTTTAGTTTTCTAGGCTCATTCATAGAATGTTCCTGGTTCCAATATCATCAGTGCAGCCCAAACCGACTCATAAGTTGGGCTCTCCAAGGTTTTAACCCAATCAGGCTTTTTTTCTATATCATTGTTCCTGCCTGGGAAGGGAGCTCTGCTTTCTTTTTGCAAGGTAGCCCCTCTTAACATTGTTAGAGGATTAACTTTTTGTACCAATTGACCACACACCCCGGCTGTTTGTATCTGGGTTTTTTCCTTGTGCCCATGAGTAGTGCTGGCCCCTGACTTTTATTCTCCTTGGACCTCTTCACGTTGGGAATGCTAAATATCACCCTCCCCTCAATGCCCTCAATTTCCCTTGAAACTCTGTGTGCAAGTATTTTCATTATTTTTAATTTTTAATAAAATTGTAAACCTTCTCCTTAAATTCTGGTTTGGTGCGGATTTCTAGAGAATCTGGATAAATTGGTATGAGATCCATGCCCTCCTCTTGCATTGCAAGTTTGTTCCCTGCTAATTCCCCAAACTGAAAGGGAGCAGACCAGGCTAATTTGGGCAACACCAAGAGTACCTCGGGCCCTGGTGAGGATACCTGGATTCACTTTGTCTGCCTACCACCATCAGTGGTATTTCTGCCTATGGGCAAGGACCCTCTATGGACAAAGTTGCCCAGGGCGCCCCCTTGGGGCGAGCACCAAAAATGCAGGTTCATTTGTAGTTTTTTGGTATTTTCAGTGTTTTTTCAGTTTTTGGCCTGCAGATGGTGCAGTTGTTAGGCTAGCAGCACCAGAATTTCAGGGATTTTTCGGGAGACTCTCCTGATGATATCACCCAGGTTTGGTGAGGTTTGGTTCAGGGAGTCCAAAGTTAAGGACTCCCAAAGGGAGTGCCCCCATCCCCCATTGTTTCCAATGTGAGCTAATAGAAGCTATCATCAGTAGGGTCTCACAAAGATACTTTAAAATTTTGGTGCTGCTATCTTAATAATTGCACCCCTGACAGCAGGCACCCCCTAAATTTCCCCAGATTCTCCTTTTAAATTCACTCCCTTCCTGCCAATGCTTGTTTTCTTTCTTTCTTTTATTCTCTCAATGCCTAATAAAGGTTATTATTATTATTAAATCCACCCCCTTTGGCATGGATTTAAAGGGAGAATCTGAGGTCCCCTGTTTAAACATTGGAAGTGATGCTGTTTCAGGGCGGGGGAGAATCCTTCCCAAAATAGCATCACTTTCAATGTTGTTTAAACTGGAGACCCTAAAATCCAGCTGCAAAGTGCATTGGAAGTGGCTTGAAAATGCATTATTCTGCATGTGAGAAAATTCCCTTCCAAAACAGCTTTAGAAGGTGATTTTGCATCAGTTCAGTAAGCATCATTGTGGGCCTGCTGCTCTAGGAAATGTGCTCCTAAACATATTTCTTCCCTCCTTGCATTGTGTGAGCATCATTCTACTTCATGAATCAGTGTAAAAAGTGTATAGTTCATTTATAATAATCAGAGCCTTAAAAATTGCATGTCTCCATATGAAAGATGCATCATTTCCTCTAATAATTAAGATTACAATTCCTTTGTGTGTCTTGACAATGTGAAAGTTAGAATAGCGTAAATGTAAATCTGTTTACCTTTTCAATATCCCACCAACTCTTATCCATAATTATATCTATACTTCTGCTTTTTGAACTGCTGTTTTCTGTACAACGGTTAGATTATTTAGTTTATCATGCGATTTGAGTACTGAAAGAATATATATAATAATTTCTGTAAATACCTTTATGGAAACTATGACAGCATTCATCTGAAGGCTTATATTAATTTTTGCTCCCCCAGATGTGCTATGTCTTATTTTCAGGGGATGTCTTATTTTTCTGCTCCACAGCTGCATGCTCTGGTGTTCTGTCCGACAGGCATGCTTCCAAACAAAAACTTTGCTATGTCTCACTTTCGGGGGATGTTTTATATTTAGCACTTCAGCAAAACCTTATTTTTGGAGAAACAGTGTGTGTGTGTGTGTGTGCGCGCGCGCGCGCGCGTGCAAAGTGCTGTCAAGTTGCAACAGATCTGTGGCATACCAACAGGGTTGTCATGTGGTTAAACAGAGGTGGTTTGTCATTGCCTTCCTTTGCAAAGTCTTCCTTGGTGGGCTTTCATCCAAGTACTGCCAGCCAAGTACTGACCCCGTATAGCTTTTGAAATCTGAAAATTTCAGACTATAGTATACCATTCTACTTCCCCACCATTGATGATACTGGGCTAAAAAATCTTTACTTCAAGTGTAACCTGCACATGTGTTCAGTGAGCAAATTAGAAGTTGCAGCAAGTCCAAATAACCCGAAGGAGTCCCTGGAAAAATCAGGGACACATTTGTCACTCTGTAATAACCATTGCTTTTAAATAACAACAGCAGGGTTGTAACTTAGGATATATAATTCTAGTAACAGGTTCCCATGGTGGTGGGATTCAAACAGTGGCGTAGCGCCAATGGGGATGGGTGGGGCACAACGGGGGCATGGCCGGGCATTCCGGGGGCGGGGCATTAATAATTTCTCTGTTACTGTAAAAAACTCTTACTGTAAAAAAAAGTTCCTAATTTCCAGATGGTATCTTTCTGTCCATAATTTAAACTGATTATAGCAAGTCCTATCATCTAGTGCCAGCAGAAACAACTACTTCTCCTCTAATTGACTGCCTGTCAAATACTTAATACTTTCAAATACCTAATTTTGTTTCTAGAAATCAAAAGAAGGATACTTTCCTTAAACAAGGAACTTTACCATATTTCTAAAACATGTTTTTAAAACAGCCCAACAGGGAGAATTATCCCATTTTCTACCTTTGCTAACCAGCCACATAGGAAACAACAGGACTTTATGCCAACTGTGAAATCATGAGTGGTCACTACAGTTTAGTGAAGATTCACCATCACCACTGTTTGTTAACTATATTCTGAAGGGCCAGTACATTCAATACTCAAAATAATTTGCACTTTAGATTAAGACACAAATTCATTAAAACATGGATCCGATGGACCATTCCTATTCAAGAGCTAGATATCAAGGCTACTGTCGGGATACACAGGCCATGACTTTTTTAAAAATTGAGTAAGCATTAGTAGTTAGTACCTTTAACCTTTCACTTATACAAAATGCTTTGTAATCCTTTAGCCCCATAAATACCTAAAATCGGTAATTAACATTCCCTTTTTATTCCCACCCACCTCACAGTGTGTTTATTGTGAGGGGGGAAGGGCAAGGAGATTGTAAGCCCCTTTGAGTCTCCTTCAGGAGAGAAAGGGGGGATATAAATCCAAACTCTTCTTCTTCTGTTTAAAGTAAAAAATAAACCAGAACATCATCCATTGTGAACTAGAATTCACAATCCATACTGTATATTTTGCAAATATTTCACATTAATTAATCCAGGATTAGAGACACAGATTAGCATAACATTCTCACATACAGGAATACAGAGCTTTTAAGTGGCCAAGCATTATAGTAAATCACAATTTATCATAAAATGAACAGAGTGCCAAAAGAAATAGCCTACCAAGCAAGTAAAGAGTCCCCTGGACCCAACAGTAGTTAAAGGGTCCCTCCTCTTACTAGCTGGCAAGCTCCGGGCTACAAGAAAGAAGAAGAGAGGGGAAGGCGAGGGCGTGGAGGTGGAAAAGCGGACCCAATTAGTAACCCCCTCTCGGCACACACAAATAATTAGTAACCCACTCTAGGGAACTGGTGAGAACCTGCTGGATCCCACCTCTGGGCATGTCCCCTGGCCTCTCTTCAGCTACGGCAGCTGAGAGGAGGTAAGAGCCGTTTGGGGATGGCACAGCCTGTGCGAAGGCTGCGCCGTCGGCTACACACCCAGCGAGACCATCCATGCAAATGGTCCCAGGGGATTCATCGACATAAAGTATGCCGATGCACCCCCACCCAGCTTGCCTTGCGGAACAGCCCAAGTTTCAGTTCGGGTAAAATCTCACTTACTTTTTTTTTACTCTGTTTTTTTCTTTCCTTACCATAGGTCGATGTGAGAAATAATCTTGTCTTTGACAGCGTGAGCATTGGACAAAAATTGGACTATACAGACATAACGGTACAGCAGAAGTTGGATGGAGTAAAGGACCAAATCAAACAGGAAATAAGGAAGGAACTTAAAATCAAGGCAGGAGCAGAAAATCTTAGGAAGGTCATAACAATTAAAAAACAGTTGGCTTATCTGGATGACATTTTGAAAAAATCCGATAAGAAACTAGAAGAATTATATCGTAAATTACAGGAATTACATCCACATATTATTGTAACAGAACCTGAAGATGTTGCAGGTACAGTATCTCATGTTTACTAACATTTTTTGGGTTTTCTTGTGAAATTTGAAGTACTATGGATGGAGATCTCCTTGAAGAAGGGAATTTGACTGCTTTGTCCCAATTGTCTAATGCTTTCCCCATGGATCAGTAACTTTGTTAACAGCATTAGGTACATTGTGGATATCTGCAGTAGGGAGCAATAAATAGAAATCTTTCCCCAAACTTCAAGGTTCTTGGAATGGTGGAAAATAGTTTTCGATCTAACCTATTGTATTTAGGCCATCCTTAACCATTAATCTTGTAATGTTCATTTTCTGAAAGCTAAATTCACAGGCATTTTACCTTGTGTCTAAATATTTTAGAATTTTTATACTTTTCTCTGTAGATGTTCATTTCTCCTTCAGAGGAGTTTGATCATCTTGACTGATTAGGTCACACCTCCACTGTTCAGGCAGGGTTATGCAATTTTGTGTTGCTCTACTGGACTGTGGGGGCTGTCCCTCTCCAGTTCTGATAGACCTGCAGTTCAGTCAGGTTGCTAAGAGAGCTCCACTGATTGAGAATTTAAAATGAAAGTGGAAGATAGCATTGAGATAGATAGAATACCTGTACATAGCTGAGATGAAGGCTACCGCTTCCAACTTTGAACCCTTGGGGGAAGTAGAAATGCATTCTTTAAGCTGGAAGGTGGCATTTCTCATAGCAACAACATCTGCACAGATTTTTTTTAGTTGGGAGACCTTTCTAGGGTTGGTCGATACCCAAAAAATTCGGTAAAATTCAGATTTGGATGTTTGGGGGCGTAAAATGATCGGTATGCTCGAATCCAACTAATAGCCAATTCTGATATGCCTGAAAATTCAGGTAAATCCGAAAAATTCGGGTCCAGGCAACCCAAGAAATCTCCCCAGATTCTGTGCTCTGAGTGACTTCACTCCATTGCAGCCAATGGGGAATTTCTGGGGGAGGGCTGTGGGGTGTACATTTCTCAACATAAAGCTACATAACTTTCAGAGCATCTTCAGGAGAGTCTCTTGACACCAGTCAGGTTTGGTAAACTTTGCTTCAGGGGGCGATGGGAGATGGGCCCTGTCCTTTTGTGGGCCCATAATGCCATTTTTCTGTCCAAAATTGGTACATCTCAAGGAAATAAAGTGGCATACTATCACTGTAAGATAATTGACAAACTTTTACATCAGCAGAATTGGTGTCATGTTTATTCTGTATGGAAGCAGGAACCATGGATGAAAGTCCACCATTGTGACATGGGTTAAACTGTGCATCCAGAGGGCCTTTGAGAGCCAAGGCTTGCAGACACCGGACTGCATCACAGCCCTATGAATTCAGGCAGTGGCATTTGCCCCCAGAGCCAATGGTTGAAATATGCAGATTCAGAACCTGGTCCTTGTTTTCCATGGTTATATGGCATTACAGGCTTGACCATCAGGTTCTGCCAATGCAGCCTTTTGAAAGGAGGGTCCTACAAAGGTAGTGTCTCAAGATGATTAAGGTGAGCTGAGCTTTATAGTAATCTTTCTCTCCCAGATGCAGCTAGGATGACAAAGCCCCACTGAAGGAGAATTACTGATTGGACCTACCATGAAGATGTCTTCTCCTCAGTGGGCCGAAGTCATCCACTTCCCACCCTAGAAGACTGAAATGATGGGTGCAGAATTATGTAACCTATAGCGGAGCAGTGCTGTGATATGCCCAAAGGGGGGGGGGGGCAGCCCCTTACAGTCCAGGAAAGCAGCAAAAAAGTTGCACAACTCTGCCTGAGCAGTTGGGGGCATGACCTAACTAGCTCAGATGACTTCACCCCACTGAAGAGAAGGCATCTTCCCGGCAAGTCTAATCTGTCAGTTTGTAGAGAGCATCTCTATTTTCTAATATTGGGAACTTCAGACGATCTGTTCATTCACAACTTTATTACTTCTGTAGTTTGGTTTTTTAAAGATGTTTCAGGGTAACATGGAAATAAATGTACTTGTGTTCACAGCTCATGGAAAATATGCTTAGTTGTTCCATTGCATTAACACAAGGGAGACAAATAACAGAAATTCCTCTTGCTGTGTGGTGTCATTGTAATCTTGTTCATCATGCAACCAATTATATGGTGTGTCAGTGATCCAAATGGCATGTAGGCAAGTGCATCCTCATTCTAGCCCACCTACTCCTTGCTATGTCTTACAATAGTAGCCTTCCTCCTTTGGAAAATAATGAAAAAGATGCCCGGAGTGGATTTAAGAGATTATCTCTCAGTACCTAGTGATTTTTCAGGGAAAGGAAACTTAATGAGAGCAGCAGTGGCGTAGGAGGTTAAGAGCTCGTGTATCTAATCTGGAGGAACCAGGTTTGATTCCCAGCTCTGCCGCCTGAGCTGTGGAGGCTTATCTGGGGAATTCAGATTAGCCTGTGCACTCCCACACACGCCAGCTGGGTGACCTTGGGCTAGTCACAGCTTCTTGGAGCTCTCTCAGCCCCACCTACCTCACAGGGTGTTTGTTGTGAGGGGGGAAGGGCAAGGAGATTGTAAGCCCCTTTGAGTCTCCTATAGGAGAGAAAGGGGGATATAAATCCAAACTCTTCTTCTTCTTCTTCTTCTTCTTCTTCTTCTTCTTCTTCTTCTTCTTCTTCTTCTTCTTCTTCTTCTTCTTCTTCTTCTTCTTAATCTTGCTGCACAGTCCTTTTCACAGAAGGGCAGGAAATGAGAGGTCCACTGTCATGTGAGTTACAAAGAAAGCTGCATCTATGATGAAACCGAATGAAAATGGAATGCTGCTACTTTGCAGAGAGATACCTTGTTTTCCTCTTAGGGGGGCTTACTGATGATTGTGAGGAACATGAAGTAGAGATCAACGAGGAACAGAATAGCTCAGGTGCGTGGAGACATAGCAAGGCACAAGGACACTTTGGCTCCTTCCACACATGCAGAATAATACACTTTCAATCCGCTTTCAGTGCTCTTTGAAGCAGTGCGGAATAGCAACATCCGCTTGCAAACCGTCGTGAAACTGGATTGAAAACGCATTATTCTGTGTGCGCGGAAGGGGCCTTTGCCTAGACTGCAAATGTTCAGTTTTGTATCATCTCTGTTTTGTGGTAACATACCATCAACCCATCCTGTCATGCCATCTTATTGGTGAAGGCCACTTTAACATAACAGCCCAATGCAACGTTATGATACTGCTTTTTGGTCCCCTCAACTGTTGGAACCTACATTCGAGGCTTATTTAGAAAGCAAAAGAGACAGTGTAGCAAAAACAGTGTGTGAATAAAGTGCCATTAAAGTCGTAGCCAACTTATGGCAACCCAGAAGGGTTTTCATAGCGAGAGATTAACAGAGGTGGTTTGCCATTAGGTCTCCCATCCAAATAATAACCTGCTTAATTTTAGAGATGTGATGAGATCAGGTTAGGATCTAAGTTACAAGCGTTACATTTTTAGTTGACTTATATAGCTCAGAAAGTTTTAAATTGGGTAGCAACAGCCCAGCAAGGGGATTGAAACGTAGAAGTTTAGTTGTACCTCCTTGAGCGACCAATGGGAATAACCCACATTTGAAGATGTCCTCCCTTCATCAGAGCAGAGGGAACCTTCAAGGTAAGCAATCAAGGTTTGTTCCCAACTTCCCTTTGAACATATCGAAAAGATAATGCGCCCAAATTTATAGCAAAGTTTACAGGCCACTAACGCCTCATGTTGAGCGTGGGATAGTTGAATGCACAAGAGTTTCCCTAAGCGAGGTTCCTGACCTAATTAAGGTCATCATGTCAATTCTGGTCCCTGAGCCTGAGTATTGTACTTTAAATGCCTCCCTGAACGGTTTCTTCTTACATTTCAAATGCAATATGGTACTTTGAAAGAGCTAGTACAACCCTTGCCACACAAAGCAATGAAGCCACTCATGTGATTCTTACAGACAGGCAACTGTACTTACACACAACTCCTGAAAGCTCATACTCTGACAGAAACCTTGTTGGTACTCAAGGTGCTACTGGACTCGCGCTCTTTTATATTTATTCCTATCTAATGACCTGATCCAGATCACCTGAAAACTGATGTGCATTACTCTTGCTGATGCAAACATAGCAGAGCTCCTGAAGGGTAAACCTTAACTGAATTTCATCAGAAACTTGGCCCTTTCCCCACTTTCCTTAAACCCCACGCTACTCTCCTCAAGTAGCGCGGGGTCCAGCTCCCTTCCTCACTTCAGGGGCAGCGAGAACGCAGCCGCCCCGACACTGCCTCTCTCCCGCCCCCCTCGACGCACGAAATTCCTGGCGCCTTTTGAAATGACGCCTTTTGACGACCCCGCACAGAGCGCGGGGTCGTGGGGAAGCCAGGGCTCGCGCCAGGAATTACGCGCGCCGGGAATTGCCTGCAGCAAACCTCGGGCAAAGGTGAGTGGGGAAAGGGCCCTTGATAGCTTTACACAAGCTCATTCAAAGGACTTTATGTTCCCAAAACACAATGTTCTTATATAGTTTTAGAAACCAAACTGATTATGATTCTCTTTGATGAAAGCTTTACTCTACATTTATATCTCTCCAGTTTGTAAAATTCAGCAACTATCCGGTGGTTAACTTGGATTCTTGTTTAATTTTGCTGCAACGGACTAACACTCCAAGCCCTTTAGAATTACAGTCTAGGCATGGGGAAACTTGTTGAACATAGTTGATCAAAAAAATTATATTAGAATGGAAATCTTATTAATTACCAGTAAAGTTTTTTTAAAGTTACTGGACCCAGTACCCTTATGAAGAAATTGGATAATTTATTGACACACCTTATAGAGTGTATTATATTTTTGGTGCATACAATGTATGACTAGTTCTGTTTCAGTGACTCAAAAATAGCTTCTAAAGTGACAAATACCGGCAAAAATATGTGTGTTTTTAATTAGCACTTCAGTGGGTACATATACTTGCCTAGTTAGCTGGCGAACATTGATCCATACAGTTCTCTTAATTAAGAGTTACATAAAATGGTACAATAAGCACGCTTTTCCTGTTCTATCTCAGTGCTCCTGACTTAAGTGAATGTCTTAAACATTTGACTTTGAAAACTATAGCAAATACTTACCGGTACCTAGTATTTGTCTCATATAAGCAAGAACTCATAGTGAGCATTCTTTTTTTAAAAAATTATTTTTATTGTATTAAATAAATCATACATAAACATTACAGTGTAATACATTCCAGGCTTGTCTCTGTCTTAATTTACATTTTGTAAAAAGTAAATAAATGTATTATATGTGAACCTACCATCACCACCAAAGGAAAAAAAAACAGTAATAGAAGAAAGGGAAAAAAAGGGAAGAAAAACAGTGAGCATTCTTATTTGTTATCCGAGATCTTCAGATTTTGTTATGATCTCTCATTAGGGATGTACTAAAATTTTATTTCCAGTTCCATTTTGTTTCAGAAGGTGCATGATGATTGTTTTAATCAAATTTTGGAACTATGGATATAATTTTAGGGATATCATTTTGATTTCAGAATTATCAGGTATCAACAAGAATAGACTTGGTCTCTGAGTGCTAGGTCTAGTGCTTCTTAAGAGAAGTAGAAGCTGGATGTGAGGGCGATCTGGCTGCGACATCTGTCACCCCATTGATCGCCAGGGTTGATTCGGCTGATCTGGCTGGCTAGGCGGGTGTCCCCTACCTCCCTCACTGCTCCAATGTCGTCCCTCGAAGCTAGCATTTCGGTGGAAGAAGAGACGACCATCAGATAGAAAAGTGTACGGATTTACTGGTCAAGGGTATACGATAGCTGCGCTCCCCTGCTAGAACCTCCAAACAAGCTCAAGAGAAGTAGAAGCTGAAAAATTCCTGATATGTCAAGGTGACTGAATTTCCGAAATCCTAAAATATTGGGAGTACTTTGTATTGTTTTGGGTATTAGTGAAATAGGGAATATCCAGCACTGTTGAGATCAGAAATATCAGGATGCATACTCCCTTATCTTGTTTTAATTGTCCAAAAAGTGTTTTCTGTTAGTTTGGGTTCTCCAAAGAAGTGTGTAATCCACATGTTACATTTTTGATATGGGAAAGAACCCACATCTTTATGTGTGCTCTAGTTTATATTAGGTTTGCCATTCCCTGGGATATCTCCTGGAATTACAGCTGATCTCCAGATGATCATGATTCAGATCCCCTAGTAAAAATGGCTGCCAGGGGAAGTTGGACCATATGGCATAACACCCTACTGAGCTCCCTCCTCTCCCAAACCCCAAGTTTCCTCCCTAAATCTCCAGGTGTCTCCCAATCTGGAGCGGGCAACTGTAGTTTGTATGCAACAATCCCCATTTGAAAAACTGAAAACTGATCACTGCTTGCTTTCGTAGTTTCTCAGCTTATTAAAGGAATTTTATCTTTTTCTTTCTTGCTTTCCCGTTTTTAGTACAGTGTGGGTGTTTGTTTAAACAATCAGTTGTTGACTTGGTATCACATAGTTGATTTATCTGTAATTTACAGATTGTCCTAGGACCCTGGATACACCAAACAGTGATCAGCGTTTTCCTACAAATAACAGATTGATGGACTTAAAAAAACAGCTGGATATAGAACTAAAGGTGGAACAAGGAGCAGAGAATATGTATTCAAATAGTTCTTCAAAGGTATGATTTGTGAAAATCCATTTAAGCACTCTTTCATTTCTAGCTTGCATACAAACAGCACTATGCTTTTCGAAGTGAGCATCTTGGACAAGTCAAACAATGTAAATGTGTAGCCTTTGGCACAGCAGAACCATTAAGAGTAATTCACATTTGATCCCAAATCTGCAGAGCATGATGTTAAATAAATACATGTGTAAATACTATGAAATAAAATTTTAAAAAGGACTTGTGTAGTTTGACAGTTTCTTAAATGACTACATTATGCCCTGAGAGAGTATGTTTTTCTTTAAGCAGGAACTACCAAATACAATCATTACTAGGGCACAAGTTTGCACCTTTGAAAAAACTATGCTTTCATCCCCAACATTGCCATTCAAAATGCTTGATCTGGAAAGCTTACTTTGGAAAGTTTAGACCCAGGGAAATTGCTGCTCCACAACCACAGCTTGGAGAGTGGAAGTTAGAATGTGGAGAAAGGACTAAAAAAACACAGATTACTGCCAGATGGATTGCAGACTGAGGCTTTCTCTGCACAGGCAGAATACAGCACCCCAGGGACGGCAAAAATGCCGTCCCTGGGGAAGCATTCGCACAGTAGGCACTGCTGCTTTGCCGTCCTGGCCGCCTCCGAGTGGCGCGAAGGCGCTGCTTTAAACCTCGCTCATTGAGCGAGGTTTTTGAAAAGCGGCGTCTTCCCACCGGCTGCTTTTCCCACCGGCTGCGACGCTGCTTTTCCCATCACCTCCACTCACCATCCCACCCAGCGCTGCTCTGGAGGGCTGGGGAACATGCTCACTCTGCCCTCCGAACACAGGGGTCAGAGGTAGCATGGGCATGTCCCTCCAGCTCTCCAGAGCAGCGCTGGGTTGACAGTGAAGTGGAGAGGCGGCGCTTTTGAGAGGCTGACTCCTGTGCGAACCAGCTCCACCTCTCCATCTAGAAGGAAAAGAAAGTCGGGACGTGCTCTGACAGCTGCTGTACAAGCAGTCCTTGAGCCTCCACCGGCACAATTCATGCCGGTGGAGGCGCATTTCCGTGTGTGTGCAGAAACAGCCTCAGAGTTGATACTTTGAATTGCTTCCTGATGGTTCACCGAACTTTTTGAAACTCAATTTGTAGCTGGGAACAATTTGTAGTCAGGGAACTGTTTCAGTTATATATGTTAAATTAAACTATTAATCTTAATATAGCACTCCTAACATGGAAGGGAGTTGTTTCCTCCAAGCTTTATTCTATTATCTTCAAATACTAAAAGGCTATCTTTTATCCCTATAAGCTATACAGTAAAAACTGCCAATGACATTCTGGTGTAAATTCCATTTTGACTGATGTCTAGAATCGCTGAATGACTGTAATAGCTACATGGGTTTGCTGGAATTTAAGCCCAGAGAGTATTTGTTCCGCATGCCATCAAAATCAACACAGGGACACTGATCACAAGCAATGTGTTCAAATACAATAGCGTACCATTTTAGTTTCGATCGCTGAATTTTGAATTGTTCAAGAGAACCATAACACATCGAGAACTTCCATTAAGACTGGAAGTTTCCAATCTTAAGATTCCATTAAACTTCCATTAAAACTTTGCAGCTTAAAAATGCTATACCTTCATGATTCTAGGAATATTGTTTATATACACAATATAAAGGCAGAGTGCTCTGGAAAAGAAACTGTACCGGGGAGGGGTTAGAGAAGACAAAACATGTGCAGTATAGTCAAAAGGGTCATGTTACTGTGAATTTTCTAAGTCCAGACTAAAATAGCCTCAATGAAACAAAGAAAAGCCCTATTTTGCTGCCTTACTTTTATGTTAAAGAAGGTGTAGGTGGGTAATGCTCCTAAACTGGGCACTAACCTGCTGAAATAGCTGTGAGGGATTTGCTAGTAATCTGAGTAGAGTAAAATCAGAAACCAAAATAATTGAGGGGAATACTATGAAAGTTTGAGCTGCAGAATTTAAATAATATCAAGCATTCAAAATAATATCAAGCATTCAATATTGTACTTTGCGCTAGAAATTCCACTAAAAGGATTCAAATAATGCAAGCACTCACATGCCTATATACTGGAGAGACAAGAAACCAAAGGGTCAATCCATGCACGTCCAAGCAAAAGTTCTGTTTCCAAGGCAAAGTCTGAGGCCGCCATTCGCACAGGGGGTGTACCTGCATCGCAGCAGCTTCGCCCGCCCTTTTCTTTCGCAGCTTTCCGACCGGCGCGAAGCCGGCGTTTCCAAGTCGCGTAGGGAACCCGAGCGGCAGCAACTTCAAAAAGGGCGCCTCCCAGATCCCTCCCTGCACTTACACCTTGATCCCCGGGCCTCGATGCGTCGCTGAGAGCCCTGGGCACGATGCCTGCCCTGCGGCAGCTGGAGCGAAGAAGCGCGCAGGCGAGGCGTGTCCCTCAGGCTTCGGCGGCGTGCCAGAAGGCGGGGACATGTCTGGTCGGCCGAAGGCGGACCCGGCGCTGTCTTGGCGCTTCGTCATCGCGGCTCTTTCTGGGTTACCATCGTCCATGTGGGCCGGTCTCCGAAAGCGTTTTCAACGTTTGAGTTATTGTGAAATCGCGCCGACCCAGCCTCTTCCACCTCCATGCGGAAACGGCCTATGTGTCTAGGCTGCAAATATCCAAAGGGGAAGATAGAGACAGGTCCACAATTAGTACTGTTTACAAAACTAGGGTAATCCTGGATGAACAAAAGTTAAGTTTCGGGACAGATTCTGTTAAAATTCAGAAGGCTTAAGCATAATCCATGTAGCATGCTAGGAATATTTTCATATGTGGGAACAGAGGAGAGCTCTGGACAAGATGGTGATATGTTTGGAGATAGTCGTGGTTTGGTTGGTGGCATGTGGCTTTGGTAGGAAATCTTAATCACAGTACGGACAGTCTGCTGTGTCTGCATTTCTTGCAAATGTGGATTCAGAATAACTAATGGTCTGATAGCCTGGTACTGGGAAAGATAATCATATCGTATGTTTAATTTATACATTGTCCTCCCCCAAAGGGCTCAGGGCAGTGCACAACAACAGAACAACAACATCAGTAATTATAACATCATACTACAACCTCAAAACAGAATATCAAAAAGAGAATCAATAAACATAGCGTCAGAACATATTTATTGCCTTCAGTGTGCTGTAAATAAGGACTGTTTAGTCTGCCGGTTCTTGTGCCACTGGGTCCAAAATTGTTCAGTGGCCTGTGCAAAAGACAGGGAGATGAGATCTGGTTGTGTGTCAAGATATCTTAGGGACCTTCTCTCCCCTTATGTCCCCACTCGGCCTCTGCGCTCAGCAGAGGCCAATTTACTGGTGATCCCCAGCCCTTCTATGATACGGCTGGCCTCCACCCAGACAGGGCTTTCACTGTCCTGGCCCCCGCCTGGTGGAATGCTCTGCCTCCAGCCATCAGGGCCCTGTGGGACTTGGAGCAGTTCCACAGGGCCTGCAAGACAGAGTTATTCCACCGGGCCTTTGGGGAGGCCATCTGCTGATGGGCTGTTCCCTGTTTCCTTATTATATCTGATTCACTGTTAATATCATTGCCATGGGATGAGCTGTGTGAACATGTATTTTATCGTCGCCATCTACATAATATAATATTTTTGGAACTTGTATAGTTAGTCTTCTTTTAATTTGTCCTATGTATTGATACTTTAAAGTGTTTTAATACCTGTGCACCGCCTACAGCCCTTCGGGGGTGGGCTGTTTAGCAAATCAAATCAATCAGTCAGTCAGTCAGTCAATCAATCAATCAATACTGACGTTGCGGGAAAAGTGTGAATCACAGTCAAGTCTTGTTGGTAACAACTGATGTGCCTTAAGGTTTTCACATCACAATTCGCATTCTACCCAGAAAGCCTGAATTGCTGTTTCTTTGGTTTCATTTAGAATATCATTTTTTTAAAAAAAACATTATCTTTCTCTCCCTCCCATAGGATAAAAAGCTTCTTGCAACAGCTCAACAGATGCAGGACAGCAAAACAAAGATAGCAGCTACAAGGATGAAAAACCTTCAAGCGGTCCAAACTAATGAATTGGCTTTTGATAATGGTAAAGAACTAGAGCTTTCTCCAAATTGTTGATAGAATCTTGAATGAGACTGTATATGTGCATACATCCATTTGTTTCTATATGATTGAATGCTAGGAGAAGGGGAAGGAAGGGAAGAGAAGAGACGAGAAGGGGAATGCTAAGGGAAGGGTAGGTACCGTCCTCAGATTCTCCAGTTGTATTTATACTTCAGTCATTTTCACTTCAAAATTCACCGAAATGGTTGACACATGCCTCTTTAATGCAGGATGGAAGCAATATCTGCAGATGGGTGCTGTGTGGTTTCCGAGGAGCTGTATGAAAGCGTGTTCTAGCAACATTTTCATCTCCTGGCGTTTATACGCCATGTGCAGGCTCTGTGGCTGGCTTGCCAGCTTCACAGATGCTATGCCAGCCACAGATGCTAGGCGAAACTGCCTTCGGGGGTACCACTAAACATTCCGACCCGCGAAACAGACGCCTTGACAATACAATATCTGCGGAATCTTGTTAGTCCCTATTTCAAAGCTAGTAATTACTTGAGCTGTATGGTTGCATGGTATAAGCACGGGAGAAAAGGAGAAGAAGATGGAATATGAGGGGAAATTGAAGGGTAAAAACCATGAGGAAGCAAAGATGAGTTAGATACAGGAAGCATAAAAGAAATGAGTTAGATACATGGATGAATTAGTGTTGGTGCAAGAAGAAAGGAGAAAAGATAAAGGGTGCGGCTGCAGAGACCTGCGATTAGGAACGAACTGAAAAAAGGGACACTTGTACAGGGTATGTTGCAAGCCAAAGAGTGCAGAGAGGAAAAGAAAGAGGCAGGATTAACTGGTTCTGATAAATTTAAGGTGCTGCAGATGGTGAAGAGAACTGTACGTTAAAAAGGAAGGCATTAACTGCGAGGGTGTCAGAAAGCAAATAGGGACTTAAAATTGCAACACGAAGGATTTTCTGTCAATTCATAGCAAGAGTCCTCAGTAGGACAGTCAATAGTCAGTATTGAGCAAGAACATAACTTTAGTTGTTGAAAGGAATGGTCTACAAACTTCATTAAGGACTCCAAAGTTCCATGGAGCACTGATTGTGCTGACACATCTCCCTACTTGGTGGCACTGGTGTAATGCCCATTGGGCAAGGTGGGCAACTGCCCAGGAAGTGGCATACCTGCTGTGGGGGGCATCAATAATGCTGGAGTTCGTTTTTTGGGTATTTTTAGTGGTTTTCCATTATTGGCCTGCAGGGGGCGCAGTTTTTAGGCTAGTGACACCAAAATTTCAGCGTACCATCAGGAGGCTGTCCTTATGCTACCCCCCACGTTTGGTGAGGTTTGGTTCTGGGAGTCCAAACTTATGGACTCTCCCCAAGGGGTGCCTATCCCCATTGTATTCCAGTAAAGGAGACTAATAGGAAGATAGGGCTACAGGTTTTGAGGGTTATAACTTTGGCCCCTGGGCCAGAAACTGCATAAACTTCCTAAGAAGAATCGATTAGAGACAGTCTCCTGATGAGACCCTGAAAGTTTTGAGACTGTGCCTTCAAAATGTGCTCCCCCAGCCTGCAACCCCCATTGCCAGCAATGCAGAAAACTCAATGCAGGAACAAAAGATTCGCTTGCTTGAGCAGAATTCCGGGATGTTCTTGCAGGGAGGGGAGACATTCTTGGGCCGTATCATCATCAAAATTTCTGGGTATCATCTGGAGACTGGCATGATGGCACCCCTAAGGTTTGGTGCAGTTTGGTTCAGGGGGTCCAAAGAATTATGGACCCTCAAAGGAGGTAACCCCATCTCCTTAGCAGGAAATACAAAGGTCCTGGTGCAAAAAAATGTCCTGGTGCAAAAAAAAAAATTGAGTCATGAATTGGGTGGCCGCCCATGGGGGGGGGGGGTGCATCCAACTCAGGTTTTGCCCAGGGCTACAGTTTGCCCAGGGCTGCCTCGTTACGCCCCTGCTTGGTGGTGGTGATCTTGTGCACACTGAGGGTTGTGATGGTGACAACTGGGGTTAAACCTAAATTTATCAGTGTACTACAATGATGTGTAATCACTTTTAACAAAGTGCTCAGGAACAGTGAAGAGGAAAGAGGTTTTGGGGAAGCGTAATGTATTGGCTTAAAGGAATGGGTTGTTTTAAGTGTCTGCAACTGCTGTGCCGGTAATTGGCAGTTAGAAAATTAGTTAGAAAATCTGGTCATTAAACTACAAAACCCCAAGAGCTTGAAAAAGCCTGGTTCCCTTTTCTTTCCTTTCCCTTTTTGATCTGACCATTACAACCAAAGAGGAATTGCCAAGGCCAGACTTAATTGTGCTATCGAGTTCTAGCTTATCATTCTTGTATTAATCTGTTTAACAGTTTTGCATGTTAAAAGAACCAATTCATGTTGAATATATATGTGCTTTTTTCCTAGCTAAGCCTGCAATAAGCCCACTTTCGAGGAAGGCCCGAATGGAGAGGAGTTGCAGCATCATTTTAGGATCCCGAGCACACGCGGTAGCAGAAGGGCAAAAAATGCTATGAGAAATTGCTTGGATGGGGAAGGTTGCTGACAAGAAAAAGCTCTCTCAGAAGTAATTGTAACATGATAAATCTATCTGAATTGAAGTACTTTAAGATAAATTTAACTATTGTATTTAAATGTGTTTTCCTTAACTCGTTCTTTCTTTTTTCATTGAACAAGGCTCAAGCAAGATTCAATGAATCAAGCCAGACATTGGACCTCTTAAAGTGTTCATCAGAACAAAGACTTAATGAACTCCCTAAAGACCATCCCAAAAGGAGTATTATTACAGAAGAACTTTCACTTGTGTCAACACCAACATTACGTTCGTGGCAAAGCATGATATCGACACAGAATCGATATAGTACATTATTCAAACCGGCAGCTATCACAGGTTTGTTGAAGCATGGCTTATAGTGTTTCCTGCATTTAAAACATATGGGAATAACTAAGTATTTAGTTATTAACCGGACCCACATGGACCTGCCTCTCCGGCTCAGTAGATCTTTGGAGCAGTGGAAAACGGGTTCAAATGGCTCTTTGGGTAGTAAAGGTTGCAGACCCCTGGCCTGGAGCCACAGATAGGGACTATAAACCGAGTTATAACAAAGAGGTGGGTTACTATTAAAAAAGAGACCGAGACTATAAGAGACTATAAAAGTGGGGAAAACCTGTCAGTAGAAATTATTCCCTGATTCTCTTAAAACTTCTTTTTTTGGAATTGATACTGTGTATTATTATTGAGACAGGAACTGAACAGACTGAACTTGGGACGATGGCGTGTCAGCGCCCAGTTCCTTGAGTCTGGAGATTGTGTCCAGCAGCAGTGTGGCCAGGAAAGGACAGTGAGAGGAAGGCTAGCAGGTCAGAGTCCTCAATATCTCAGACTGTCAGGGAGGAACGATGGTTGTAAGAGGCTAGACAGCCTGAAGCTCTGAAATAGGGGAAACTTTTACGCATTGAGGCCCCTGTAGTCAGTGACCATTCCCTTTTGGTTGTTCAGAAAGGACGGGTATTTTTAGGAGTGTGTGCTAGACCAAGGGGTTGGAAAGTTTTCCCTCAGGAGGCACCTACAAGGGGTGAGATAAGTTTATATTGAAGTCTGTGCTGCAACATCCAAGAAAGAAACATCTATCTATGAAACCAAATATGCTTTTGAAACTTCTCTGTTCCATCTGAGAAGCTAAACCAATCTGTACAATAAAGTTTAGTTTAGTTTTTCATGTTACCAAGTACCAGCATGTGTCTGCTTGTCTGGATGGGGTAGTGCCTGTACGTTTTTATAAATCCAAGCCCCACAAACAGAGTTTCCCTCCCAGCTATTTACATAGAGGCTCATGCTGCTCCACAGCTTCTGAGAGGGGTGTTTGGTGCGCAGTGCAATGGAGTTGTGATGAAAATTTTTAAAAATTCTTGTGTGACTTCTACAAAATATTATGACTTGTTAATAACCTGAAGCTCTGGCCCCATACAGACTGGTGGGGAGGCAGCTCTTCCATCAACTGTCCGACCCTGGCCAGGGACTACGCTGAGTTCATGGGGCCTGCGGAAAGACCGAAGTGTTCCTCAAGGCCTTTGGGAGGGCTACGAAACTGGCTGTTGATAAAGGGGGGCCTCCCTTCCTCCTTTTCTGCTGCTATAACATCAGCATGTGGTTCGTTTCTA
The DNA here is from genome assembly GCF_021028975.2 of Sphaerodactylus townsendi. Classification (NCBI taxonomy): domain Eukaryota; kingdom Metazoa; phylum Chordata; class Lepidosauria; order Squamata; family Sphaerodactylidae; genus Sphaerodactylus; species Sphaerodactylus townsendi. Next base: position 19,334,417 of record NC_059431.1, read on the forward strand.
CAGCCCTTTCGCTTTTCGATGTATGTTTGTTTAGAGGAGCTGATAGTAGGCGTCATCTTAGCTAACACATCGAATCTTAATACTAATTGATCCAGTTGTATTTTAATGGGGTAGGGTTTTGATTTTTTATTCAGGAGAGCCATCATATACTTATTTATATTATTGTATTTTTAATCTGATTTGTGCTCTATTACATATTGTACACCGCCCTGAGCCCTTCGGGGGAGGGCGGTTTATAAACCCATTGAATAAATAAAATAAATAAATAAATAAAAGAGAGAATTACAAATGGCAGTCATGCATAAAAATGCATCTCCTATTTACTTGTGCTAGTGAGTTTTCTTGATTAAAGTAATTACCGTATATACTCGCATATAAGCCGAGTTTTTCAGCCCTGTTTAAAGGCTGAAAAGCCCCTCAACATATGTGGAGGAGTCTCAGACTCTACCAATCACAAGGAGGCTGGGGGCGGGGCCAGGCAATCTCCCTGCCACCCCGAAGCCTCTTGTTGCTGCCCTCCTCAGAGGGTGAAGGGGGAACCCTGAGGCACCCTGGCTGGGTGCCTGGCTGGGCTTCCTCAAACCCGGGAGGCAGAGGCTCACTGGCTGGGCAGTGGCATCAGGGGAGTCACTGCCCAAATGAAGTTCCTACCTACTGGCTGGGTGACAAAGCCCAGCTAGCCCGTGGGCACAAAGGGAGCTCTGGTGGTGCAGTGACTCCCCCTGATGCCACTGCCCAAATGGAAGTTCCCTCACCCTCCAAGCTTCCCACCCTCGGCCTGCCCCAGTCAATAAGTTTTCCCAGGTTTGGGCAGTAAATTAGAGTGCCTGGAAGCATACGCAGATTAGGCTTCAGTAAATATAAAGAATTAAGGAGGCACTATTCAGAAGGAATAGTAGGTTATGAAGGTTGAGAGTATATAGTCCAAAAGTTCTTCTTGACAATCTGTATGTGCATCAGTAATTGCAGTATTTCATAAAGGAAATAAGTTCCAAGCTATCTCATATGCGTAATGAAGATCTTAAATATATCCCTGCAGATGTTATTTGCTAACTTGAAGCAGGTTTTTAATAAAAACTGTGTTCCTAATATGTTATTTACTAAATTATTTAATAAATAACCAAATTAGAAGAAGAAGAAGAGTTTGGATTTATATCCCCCCTTTCTCTCCTGCAGGAGACTCAAAGGGGCTGACAATCTCCTTGCCCTTCCCCCCTCACAACAAACACCCTGTGAGGTAGGTGGGGCTGAGAGAGCTCTGAGAAGCTGTGACTAGCCCAAGGTCACCCAGCTGGCGAGTGTGGGAGTGCACAGGCTAATCTGAATTCCCCAGATAAGCCTCCACAGCTCAGGCGGCAGAGCTGGGAATCAAACCTGGTTCCTCCAGATTAGATACACGAGCTCTTAACCTCCTACGCCACTGCTGCTCCTCAAATTAGAAGCAGTAGCACAGCTGTTAGATTGTGTTTCCCAAAATGAATTTAGTTTTTAAACTGAACTTGCAGCCAAACCAGTTGGTAATATGCACACGCACTATGTAGGGTTGCATTCTGCCATCTTCACGTTATATAGAAGCTAGAACAGGGGTAGGGAACCTGCGGCTCTCCAGATGTTCAGGAACTACAATTCCCATCAGCCCCTACCAGCATGGCCAATTGGTATGCTGACAAGCTGATGGTGGATTCTGAAAGCTGGAGACCTGAAAACTAGAATAAGTTAAGAGTATTTGTATCCCGGATTTGCATATTGTTACCGAATTAATCTATTTCTACAGCTGGACATGGTAATGCATGAGACAGCTTATTGTCAAAGGCTTTCACGGCCGGAATCACTTGAGTGCTGTGTGGTTTCCGGGCTGTATGGCCGTGTTCTAGCAGCATTCTCTCCTGACGTTTCACCTGCATCTGTGGCTGGCATCTTCAGAGGTTCTGATGTTGGGAAAGCAAGTGGAGTATATATATCTGTTGAGAGTGTCGGGTGGGTGGAGAAACATTGTCTGTGAAGTAACACAGAAGGCAACCAAGGTCAATAGTTGAGGAGCATCTGAATAGAAGTATGAGTAACAATGAAGACTATAGCATGGGAGTGTCAATGGAGATAACAGGTCACTGGTGGGAACATCTGAATAGAAGTATCCTGGCCTTTGTTTCTTTTGTCTAGCGTCATCCTGTGTTTGTGTGGAAGCTGGTTAGACACTGTCTTGACTCTAGTATTTTTCAACACTGGCAGCCAGGTTCTGTTCATTTGCATAGTTTCTTAATTCCTTTGAAATTTGTCCATGTGCTTATGGATTTCAATTTAGCTACTCTGTGTAGTCTGGCGTAGTGGCTTTCAGAGTGGTCCAGAATTTCTGTTTTTTCAAATAATATTCTATGTCCAGGTTGGTTTATCATGTGTTCTGCTATTGCTGATTTTTCTGGCTGAAATAGTCTGCAGTGCCTTTTGTGTTCTTGAAGGTTTCATATTCTTGAAGGATATAGAGTTCTTGAAGGATATATTCTTGAAGGATATAGGGTTATATAACTGGTGGGTGAGTGCAGGGTGCAGGTACTTTGGAAGTCAGACTCATGGGTTGCCAAGATATTTTGGAGAACGTACCTGGTCGATCAAAAGCCACATCCATTGCTCTCCATGGATGGAGTCCAAGTAAAGCCAGGTGATATTTTATGAGCCGAACCAGTAAAAGCAAAAGCAGGAGTAGCCGGAATCTTCTGAAAGCAGACGATCTGTCCAGTTGGGTATCTTTTATTTAAAAAAATTCCAAGAGACTTTTATTAATCATTCGTAAAAGCAAACACTATTGAAAGTTTCAGAACAGGTGGAACTATTTATGTGAGACTATTTACATGGGACTATTCTGCAGCAGTAGCAGCTTTTGTGGCGTATCTGGGGGGGGGGGGGGCATACAACCCAAGCGTCACTTTCCAGAGTCACATGGGGGGCATATTTGGCCAGTCCCCCAGGAACAACTGACTCCCTCCTGTTTGGCCTAGCAGCAGCCCGCCCAGGAGCAAGCAGAGCCTGATGGGGGAGGGACAAAAGCAGAAAGAAACAGGCCGCCACATCGCTCACCGTCCTGCATGCCAAACCAGCCTGCTTGCCTGTCCCACTAGCTTGCCATTTGGCTGGCCTGCCCGCTGGTCTGCCACTCACCCACCCTGCACGCCCACCTCTCACCTGGTCCTTCCTACTCAGAGCAGCAGGCAAGATGGGTGCAGTTTAGGGGATGCAATACTTCCCCCGGATGCACGCTACTGAGTGCATGCTACTGAGCAGCATGAACAGTGCTGTTGGAAGCATTAGTAAGAGGTTTCAGTCTTACAAAAGGGCTTGAGGTGTCATAGATGTTATGGCAACTAGTGATGGGGTGACTAGTGATTAGTAAGCCCAAGGCCCTCATCTAAATTTGGAATGGGTTTGGCTGAAACAAACTAAAGAAAGACATTAGAAAATAAATTGTATTATCTCTGAATCCTCTCCAAAGTTTGTTTGCCATCGGACTCTCATTGACTAATCGAGACAATGGCAGGACTGAGGGTGACTAAGAAAGGTATCCTTTGTACAAAAATCACCTGCTGGTTGCAGCATCAATAATGTGATCTTATCGCAAGGAGACCTGCAGTGCTATCCTAAGTAGGTCTACCCAGAATCCTAATGAAGTTCTTGGGATTGCAGTTCTGGTTTCAGAGCATTCGTTTTGTTCTGAATTGCAATATTGCTGGGGAACCCTAGGAAATTACATTTCTCCAGAGATGCTGGTGTGATAACATGATGCAGTATAATGGAACACCGGTGCCAACCATTCCCTCCTTCCATTTAAGTTTAAATGGGAAAGGAGCAGTTGTGACTTAGGCCATTTCCGCACGGCCAGCAAGCGGTGGTGCATCCATTGGCACAGATGGACCGTTCGCACAGGTTGCACCTTCCCCAGCCGGTTTACCTTCTCCTGCTGGCTGCCGTCGCATTGTGGAGGCCATGGGATATGTCCCCCTGGCCAGAGCTACGGTTCTGGAGACGGATTCCAGGGGGGCGTGTCCCCTGGTCTCCACAACGCAATGGCAGCCAGCAGGAGCAGGTAAGCCGGCTGGGGAAGGCGGAAGGGAAAAGGTGCCATTTTTGAAAAACCTCGCTTGTGGAGCGAGGTTCAAAAGTGCTGTTTCAGCGCTGCTTGGGCAGCACGAGCACAGCGCTGCTGCGTGAACTTCTTTCCAGGGACAGCGTTTTTGCCGTCCCTGGGGCGCTGTATTCCACCCGTGCAGAAACAGCCAGAGGCAGTGGGGAAGGCTTGACTCAAAAATCAAACAGAAGTTCAGCCTGGGTATTCTGAAATGGTGGACTTTGTTTCCTAAGGTACCTCTCACATCCCAGAATTAGTCATCATCAGTAATGGTAGCTCATCAGAGAGGCTGCTCGTGATGTTAGGTTAACTGTGTATATAAATTGCAATGAGAGTGATGTATAAGTTTTCTATAGGACAATAGTAGGGCTTGGAGAACTGTAATGATTTTAAATAAGCTTTACATTTAACAGTGGTTAAAAATCCTTGATTCCAATTCTTTTTTTCTATTCCAATTGCATAATTGATCCTTGCCAGTGTTTTTGCAAGAAGTTCTAACACTCAGCTGTTTTGTGTCTGGAAAATCCCCTTAAAGCAGAATTTGTGGATTTATTTACAGATGAAGTCTGTGCTGTTCTGAAACTGGATCATTCTTTGGTTGGTCAAACTAGCTGGAAGCCTATTTCCAATCAGTCATGGGATGAGAAGTTTACACTGGAACTAGATAGAGTAAGAACCTTCTTTTTTGTTTCCTATGATTGCCAGTTCAATAGGTTGCTTTTTGTGTGCAATAAAAAGTTTATATGTAGTTCTAAACTATGGAGTGTAACATGAATTAGACTTCCATTCATACACTTCTTCCTCTCCTCATGTGTTTTGATTTCGCTCCATCTCTTACTGGTTCAAGGCTGAATGAATTCAAAACAGCCTATGGGAAAGTTGCTTCATCTTTTACAACACATGTTCTTTGTTAAACTTAAAAGGCTGACATGTTTGGGGGGAAAATTTAGTTCCAATTTCAAGAAAAGTGAAAGTGCGGCAAAATACAGATCATCACTTTACACTTAGGAAACGCTTGCGATGTGTCCATAGTGCATGTGAAAAGCCAATAGTATTACTAGTTTTTAATGAACGGAATGTGCTCACATTCATGGTGATAGAAAACATTTCCTTCATGAGTGAAAGCATTTCCATTAATGAAAATGTATGAAATATACCTGGAATAATGCGACTGATAAGGATCAAGTAAAGTTGAAGTAAAGTTTCATATCAAGCTATGCTTTAAGTCAGAATGTTTAAAATTCTATCTTCTTAATCTTTCTGCTGGATTTTGTAAGACAGCAAAAACATGGTCAGTACCTAGAAATTGTTCCAAGGTTAAATATGACAGATTTTTTTTTTTTACAAAAATTCGTAATTTGAGTTAAGGCTATTTGATCTCTTTTTTATCAGAAAGATCAAATGTAAAAAGGGTGGAAGTTGTTCATATTCCAGCCAACTATTTTGACATGCTTTCTTCAAGTGATAGTTAGGGATTCCCTTGTAGATAATATCTGTCTTCTATAAAGCACATGTGTGGGATCGTCGGAAAGGTATAGAAAAGTTGTGGATTTCAGTGGACCTTAGCAGTTGTATAGATTTCAGCCAGCATTAATCATTTTTTTAAAAAAACTTCCCCTGGAATGCAGGGGGGCGGAGCACCAGAAATGGGATTGATCTGTGTTCCAAGGTTTGGAAGTGGGGAACTCACAAGGAAACCTTGATATTTCGAGTGACTATCCTGGGATAAATCGCCAGTGAGGAAATCCCCTTCAACACTTTCTGCATGCAGATCTCTCTGCTTCAAATGATTATACCAAAAAAGCACTTGATATCTTAAAAAATAGACTACTAAGCCAAAATCCAAATACCTGTTGGAAGTTTTATACTCAGGGAACTTATTGGCTGCTTTTCTTCAAATAGGAGATCTACTTTAGCTCTGTGTCGTGTTTCGTACTGTTTGCAGTTCCTCTGCATTTCCAGAGCCTGTTGTGATAGAGCATGAGAAACAGTTACCAAGAAATAAAAGTTGAAGCCATTGTATAGAGCCTGGTGGATGGATATTAGGATCTCTGCCTTTAATGTCCTGAATATTTTCACCCAACCATAGTCTAAGAATTGATATTCATTAGTTCTGACCATAGTGTGTTTTGTTTAGCTGTTGGGAGAACTTCATATTCTTCCTGAGATCCCAGAGAACTTCTGCCAGTCACTATATAATCAGCTGGGTGATCAGTGATCTGATTTGGTCTAAAGCAGCTGCTAATATCTGGCTGTGTATATTGTTCCTTTAAATTGTAATTTTAATTCACGCAACCATAAAAACTGTTAGCATCTAATAAGGCAGATAATAGTAGATAACCACTCATGAAGACATAAGTATCCACAATGCTTGTATCTTCTGAAAAGCCTCCCAAAACAAGAAAGCTTCCCACAGCCCGGTCTTCCTCCTGAGGCAGAGCATTCCAAAACTTTTGGCTGGCAATGGGGAGAAATTCTGTCCCTTCACTTTCCTTATCTCTGTTGTAACATGGATCTCCCTAGAAGCACATACCTGTGATGAGAAAAGAGTCCCAGTGTGGAAGAGGCAGCTTTTAAACCATTTCACAGCCTGTTTATTTATTTATTTTATTTATTTATTGAGCTTCTATACCGCCCCATCCCCGAAGGGCTCTGGGCGGTGTACAACATAAGAGAAGACAATATAAACAGTTAAAACATTTAAAAGCAGCGGCAACCATAAAAACATTTCTGATAAATATAATAAATTACAGTAAATAGATGGCGTTCAGCGTCTAATGTTCCAATCTAAAAATTCCCTCCCCCTTCCAAAAGGGAGGAGTGGCGAGTCTAAGATGACAGTTGGCCCAGGTGTCAGGGCGAGGAAGGGCATCAGCGGCGGTACCTCTCAAAGGCCCGGCGGAACAGCTCCGTCTTACAGGCCCTGCCGGAACTTCGCCGAGGTCCGCCAGGGGGGTGCCCGGACAGGTGGAGGAAGAGTGTTCCACCAGGCCGGGGCCAAAGCCGTAAAAACAGCCCGTGTGGAGATAACGGCCCGTATTGCCGAGGCGAGGGACCACCAGTAGATTGGCCTCCAGCTGATCCGAAGGCGTGCGAGGGGCATTATGGGGGTGATGCGGTCTCGAAGATACGATGGTCCCAGGCCGCGTAAGGCCTTAAATTACTTTATTATGCGTAAGGCCTTAAATTACTTTATTATGTTTATTATGTTCAATTACTTTATTATGAGGGTGGTCATTAAAAAAAGTTTGCAAGTCCATCAAGCTGAGATCCTGAATCCCATAATCCCAAATTAAAAACCGATTGCTGTAGCGTCATTCTTTCAGATAGACTGCACTTTCCCATTTCTAGCAACTTTCACTTTTTTAAATATTCAGATTTTTCTTCTTCTGCCCATTTCACAGGATGCAGAAATCATTGATTCGGGGGTTGATAGAAATAATCAACCTGAAGTTAGGAGGTAAGTTGTCATTTGACTCTGTATATTCCTAGCTTCATACTGAACAGAAATTTGTACTCACTTTTAAAAATTACTATATTTCAGAACACAAATGAGCGTACAGGACTTGAGGATTTTCAGTGTTCTAGGAAGAGGAAACTTCGGAAAAGTATGTTGGACAAGATTAGTTTTGTCCACATTTTTGTATTTCCTGGTCTTAAGGAGCAGCAGTGGCGTAGGAGGTTAAGAGCTTGTGTATCTAATCTGGAGGAACCGGGTTTGATTCCCAGCTCTGCCGCCTGAGCTGTGGAGGCTTATCTGGGGAATTCAGATTAGCCTGTGCACTCCCACACACGCCAGCTGAGCGACCTTGGGCTAGTCACAGCTTCTCGGAGCTCTCTCAGCCCCACCTACCTCACAGGGTGTTTGTTGTGAGAGGGGAAGGGCAAGGAGATTGGAAGCCCCTTTGAGTCTCCTACAGGAGAGAAAGGGGGGATATAAATCCAAACTCTTCTTCTTCTTCTTCTTAAACTTCTCCTCTTTTCAGCTGCATGCTGTATATAGGAACCCTGATTTTGTAAGATAAACAATTTGTGTATGCTCAGTTAGCATGCTGATCAGTCTAAAACAATTTTAAAATCAACTTTTTTGTGGGGACGAGGAGTGTTCACAGAACAATAGAATTTTGTCTATCAGCGTAGTGGAAAGTGTGCTCACCAAATATTGCTTTTTGTTTCAGGTTGTGTTGGCAGAACACAAAAAGACAACTCAAATATTCGCCATCAAAGCCCTGAAGAAACAGGACATCCTTGATCTTCCTGCAGTAGACTGGTCAGTATGAAGGAAAGAAATACTCTTGAAATGTCTTAGTTCTTAAGAACCAGGGTACAAAACACTGCTTTAGGGAGAGCCGGTGACTTGTAAGCATCCGGCGTGATGTTTTCCTCTCAGAGCAGCAGATAACATTGTGGGCGTTTTCCCACTTACCTCGCCCCCGTTTTGCTGCGCGCTACTCTCAGCGCGCGTCATTTCTGGCTTTCGCCCGGGCTTCCACACGACATCAAAAGGCGCCGTTTTTAAGAGCACCAGGAATGACGCGCGCTGGGGTGGCGCGACAGCAGCTACGTCGGGGTGGCTGCGTTGTCGCTGGCCCTGTAGTGGGGAGTGCTGGGGGACCCCGCGCTGCTTGCGCGCAGCAGAAGGTAAGTGGGAAAACGTCCTGTATTGCAAAATTTCCCACAGTTTCAAAATCAGCGTGCTGTAGTAAGCATGGATGTGGCTGCTGTTCTGGTACAATGCTTATTAAGAATGTATTGTCGAAGGCTTTCACGGCCGGAATGACTTGGGTGCTGTCTGGTTTCCAGGCTGTATGGCCGTGTTCTAGCAGCATTCTCTTCTGACGTTTCGCCTGCATCTGTGGCTGGCATCTTCAACTTATTAAGAATCCTTGTATGTAATGGGGAAAAACTGCAATTTCTTAAAGCTTTTCAAATCAGAGTAATAAGAAACAGCTTAAGCTGAAGAGTGCTGAATCGTATTTAAAGGTTACAGTTAAGAAGAGGAATCACCATGTTGGAAAAGGGCAACATTTTTTAAGAAGCAGGTTTATCATCTTCCACTGGAGTGGTGTCATGGACTCCTATACTAACACTCCGCATACTTGATGGGATGGGGAAGGAAATCCTGCAGTATAGAAACAGTTTTTAAAATGTTGCCACTAAGCATGTCTAAATATAACACTCACATTGGGGTTGCCAACTCTAGGCTGGCAACTCCTAGAGCAGTGGTGGCGAACCTTTGGCACTCCAGATGTTATGGACTACAATTCCCATCAGCCCCTGCCAGCATGGCCAATTGGCCATGCTGGAAGGGGCTGATTAGTATGTCCATAACATCTGAGTGCCAAAAGATTATGCATCCTAGAGGTTTGTGGGTGGAACTTGGAGAGGGAGGAGTTTAGAAAGAGGAGGTATCTCAGCGGAGTCTAATTCCAAATCAGCCATTTTCTTCAAGGGGACTAATCTCTGTAGTCTAAATCCCATCTGGATATTGGCAAGATACACGATGACTAGCTTCAATAGAAAACAATGTGATGTATGTAACATATACAGGACCAGGTTACAGATTAGTTTTGGGAAGGTTTTGTGAGGTAGTCATGTAACTTTTTACGAACACATTGGTAAATTCTTCTGCAAATTCGTTTGAAAGCTCTGTGGAACCTGCTGTATTTGGGGTGGCTATAGTTTAGGCAGTGTTATAACTCTTTTTAATTAATTTAATTTAATTTCTTTTTCCAGTGTTATGTGCGAGAAGCGAATTTTTGAAATTGTCAACCGCCAAAAACATCCGTTTCTGGTCAGTTTTTTTGCATCTTATCAAACCGACGAGCATGTGTGTTTCGCCATGGAATATGCCGCAGGTGGAAACCTTGAGATACATCTTCAGGCTGAAGTCTTTTCGGAGCCAAGAGCCGTGTAAGTTTTTTTCCTTTGGCCAAAAAGATTTCAGAATCTGGTTTAAGGGAAACCCTGATTAGCCTGAACATTGTTAAGGAAGAAGTAATGGATTCTCGCAGATGGGGCAGACTCAGGAGCACATATGGTGAGGCCTAATTGTTGCAGGGGTGTAGCATTCAAAATTGTGGCATTGCCAACAGAATGTTGGCCAACTTCATTTGGAAAACAGCAGTTTTGTACAGTTGTTTTCTTAAACTTGTGAGATTTCAATAGAGATGGAGAATTTTGGTCAAGCCAAGACAGGGGCGTAACGAGGCAGCCCTGGGCAAACTGTAGCCCTGGGCAAAACCTGAGTTGGATGCCCCCCCCCCCCATGGGCGGCCACTCCACCACGACCAAATTTTTTTTTGCACCAGGACATTGGTGCCTGCAGGGGGTGCATTGTTAGACATATCAGCACCAAAAGTTCAGCATATCATCAGGAGACTGTCCTTATGCTACTCCCCAAGTTTGGTGAGATTTGGTTCAAGGAGTCCAAAGTTAGGGACTCCCAAAAGGGGTGCCCTATCCCCCATTGTTTCCAAAGGGAGCTAATAGGAGATGGGGGCTACAGTTTTGAGGGTCCATAACTTTGGCCCCCCCATAAGGTGATGCCCTGGGCAGCTGCCCACCTTGCCCAATGGGCATTACGCCAGTGAGCCAAGAGGTGTTTGGGAAAAATCTGGGCACCTTTCTGATTAATTTGGAGCACTGTGACCCAGACCTAAGTCTGGACTTTCCTGTATACTGTAATGAGATTTCCAGTTTGATAGTCACTGGAAAGCACACCCTACCAGACTGAGGCACATGCTCTGATTGGGTCAGCACATCTATGCATTGGTAGCTGTCAGGTGTGTATCTAGATGCTGGGGGTTCCAGTTTTGTAGAATTGTATTCACAGGAGCCCTTGCACTCTCCAAAAAATCTTCTATGAATGAAAAGGGCTGTAACCATGAACAGAAGATTCCTTTATGAGCAGAATACCTTCAGATGCATCGTATAGTTCTGATTATAGCGTTGTAAATCCACTTTCTGAATTAACGCTCAGGGTTATTTCTGTGATGTTGAGCTTTGGCTCTTTAAAATATGCAAGATTGTATTCATCTTGATTTTCAACAGTTATCCTTTCGTAAAAGTATAAAGGAAGATGAGAACTGACACATTTTACTATCTTTAAACAGATTTTATGCCGCCTGCGTCACTCTCGGCCTACAATATTTACACGAAAACAAAATAGCTCATAGGTATGTACATTAATTTATAACATGGATTTCTGTCTGTTGCCTGTGCTTTATGCATCCTTTTATTTTAATTTTTAAAAATTATTGCAACTAAAAAGAAAAGAAATAGAAAATATAACAAGAATGGTAGCAAGTCTACAGATTAGCATCTGTAAAAGGTTTGGGTATATCTAAAAATATTTGCATGCACAATTGTTGTCTATATGCCGTAACTTCAAATGTTGATAAGGATGTTGAGCTAACATTAATATTAATGTTATAAGCTGCATTTTAATGGGGTAGGGTTTATTTTTATTAGAGCCATCTTAATTCATATTTATTGTATTTTAAATTGATTGTGCTCTATCTGTTCTGTACACCGCCCTGAGCCCTCTGGGGGAGAGCAGTCTATAAACCCAATAAATAATAATAATAATAATAATAATAATAATAATAATAAGAATAAGAATAAGAATAAGAATAAGAATAAGAATAAGAATAAGAATAAGAATAAGAATAAGAATAAGAATAAAAATAGAATAAGAAAAGAAGAAAAGAAAAGAAGAAGAAGAAGAAGAAGAAGAAGGAGAAGGAGAAGGAGAAGGAGAAGGAGGAGGAGGAGGAGGAGGAGGAGGAGGAGGAGGAGGAGGAGGAGGTCCTCAGTCCTTTGGATTACAAGAGATGGGTGCCTACCTCTTCAGTGTTTTAATATGTCTTAGCAACAGTGGAGAACAGGGGGTCCATTTTCACCAACCATCAGTTAGCCTCCAGGAGTCAGGCAAATGCGTTGTACATATTCTAATACACAATTGATACAAGTGATTACTTCCACCCCAAAAGTCAAAATAACTAGACAGGCCCAAAGCTTATATTTAAGAGACATGTCTTGTAAGTTACAGCACCACTAGTTAGACACTTAGTTCTTTACTAAAAATGTGCTGTGGTGTCAAGTATATCCTAAACATAATTTTTTTCTGAATAAGGCACAGCTTGAGATCCAGTTTAGGGGTATATCCCACTTTGCATTTTCTTTTCAGATTAATAAAAACGTTAATTTTGTTTGCTGACAGAAGGTTTTGCCATAAAATATTTGCACAAACCAACTATTTTCAAATATTTTTTTTATTTTGAAAAAGAAATAGATTAAGTGTTTGTAAATGGTTGTAGTGAGTACTCTGCGATCAGCAGAGGCGAATCTACTGGAGATCCCTGGCCCCTCGATGACGCGGCTGGCCTCCACACGGGCCAGGGCCTTTACAGCCCTGGCACCGGCTTGGAAGACATTACCATCAGCTATTCGGGCCCTGCGGGACCTTGGAGAGTTCCGCAGGGCCTGTAAAACTGAATTATTCCACCGGGCCTTTGGAGAGCCCAGCCGCCGATAATGCCCCGCCCTCCCCCCCCTTGCTAGTAGGGTCCCCTAACATCACTGGGACCCCTCCTCATTTTGTGGAAGAGGGTGGTATATGGGTCTCGTGGGCCCTATTTTAGAATGTACCTGTTTTAAGATTTTTATGTTTTGTATGATTTTGTGTTGTTCACCGCCCTGAGCCCTTCGGGGATAGGGCGGTATAGCAAGTTTAATTAATTAATTAATTAATTAATTAATTAATTAATTAATTAATTAATTAATTAATAATGAACAATAAACAATTAATTAATTAATTAATTAATTAAAATAATAATAATAATAATAATAATAATAATAATAATAATAATAATAATAATAATAATAATAATAATAATAATTACAAAAAATAATAATTACAAAAAAGCATTCGACTCACTGCCACACAGTTGGATCATCAAATGTCTGGATGTCATTGGGGTTTGTGAAAATATTAGCAAAGTTTACTCAAAATGCAAATGAAACACTGGAAAACTGAGTTGTTTGTGGGCAAACCAAAGCTTCTGAGGAACTGTCAACATCAAAGAGAGGAATTTTCCAGGGTGACTCACTGTCACCATTGTTGTTCATCATTGCAATGATCCCACTGTCAACAATTCTACAAAAAACAAACCTGGGCTATCAAACTGCAAGAAATTCACCAAAAAATTTCCCACTTGCTGTACATGGATGATCTAAAGCTTTATGGAAAATCAGAAACTGAAATTCAGTCACTGACCAACACAGTCAGAATCTTCAGCAATGACATTAGTATGGAGTTCGAAGCTTGGACAAATGCGCCACAGTGGCATTGAAGAAAGGAAAATTACTGACAGTAAGGGCATAGAGATGCCTAATGGAAAACCATAAAGTGCAATCAACCTGAATCCTATAAATACCTGGGAATACTACAGCTGGACAATAGCAAGCATGGACGTGTGAAAAAATGTGGTCAGCAGAGAATATGTCCAAAGGGTCAGAAAAATTTTGAAGAGCAAATTAAAGGGCGGGAATACTATCAACACCTGAGCCATACCCGTCATCAGATACACTGCTGGAATTGTGAACTGGGCACGCAAGCAGAGCTGGATGATCTGGACAGAAAAAACAAGAAAAACTGATGACAATCCACTACTCATTACACCCGGTAGTGATGTTGACAGACTTTACCTACCCAGAAAATCAGGAGGTAGAGGGCTTCTGCAAGTGAAACAAACGGTGGAAGAAGAGAACATGCACTGGCAGATTATGTGAAAAAACAGTGAAGAACCAACATTGATGGAAGTCACCAGCGGAAAACTGCGCAAAGGGCAATTGACAGAGAGTGAAGACGGTAAAAATACACTGCAGAGGAGAAGAGAAGACTGGCAGAAGAATGCTCTCCATGGACAGGTGCTAGAAAAGAGTGAGGACAGAAGTGACAAGGAAAAAACCTGGTTGTGGCTCACAAAATGGAACTTTGAAAAAAGGAGACTGAGAGCTTGATTCTTGCAGCCCAAGAACAAGCGAATTGAACAAAAGCGCCATCAAAGCCAGAATTGAAAAGTCAACTACAGATCCCAAGTGCAGACTCTGCAAGGAAGCAAAACCGAAACAATAGATCACATACTTAGCTGCTGCAAAGAAGATCGGCGCCAGACGGACTACAAGCAGAGGCATAATACTGTTGCTCAGATGATTCACTGGAACTTGTGCCACAACTACCATCTGCCTGTGACAAAGAACTGGTGGAATCACAAACCTGAAAAGGTCACTGAAAATGAACACGTAAAACTACTCTGGGACTCCGAATTCAGACTGACAAAGTTTTGGAACACAATACTCCCTGACCTCACGACATTGTGGAAAAAAAGAAAAGAAAAGTGGATAGTTGATGTTACATTCCTGGTGACAGCAGGATTGATGAGAAGCAACTGGAAAAACTTCTTACACCGATATGAGGATTTAAGGATTGAACTGCAAAGACTCTGGCACAAACCAGTAAAGGTGGTCCCAGTGGTGATCGGCACACTGGGTGCAGTGCCTAAAGATCTTGAACGGCACTTAAAAACAATTGGCGCTGACAAAATCACCATATGTCAGCTGCAAAAGGCCACCCTACTCGGCTCTGCACACATTATTCGTCGATACATCACATAGTCCTAGATGCTTGGGAAGTGTCCGACGTGTGATGTAATACAAAATCCAGCATATTGATCTTGTTTGCTGTGTATAACTGTTTTGTATCAATAATAATAATAATAATAATAATAATAATAATAATAATAATAATAATAATAATAATAATACTTTGGATCTGATTGTAGCCATAATTTGACTTGACCGTCTTTGTATTTGTAGAGATTTGAAACTGAATAACTTTTTGCTGGATGCGGAGGGGTTTTTGAAAATAGCTGACTTCGGCCTTTGTAAGGAAGGTAAGCCATTCAAAAAATATGCTTCAAAATGACAGGCTTTTCTGACAGTGTCAAACACTGCAAACTACTATTCAAATGCCAAGCGTCACCTCTTCCCCTAGCATGAAGCGTGTTGCCATGAATGGACATTATAGCCATCTCTCCTCTGTTCACACTGGAAGTGCCTCATTAAGCTTTAATAGGAAGCAATGCCTTGCCAGATTCCCAGTTGACATTACAAAGAGTGGAGGGGAATCCCAAACCCACTTCCCTCTGGCTACTACTTTCACCTCCTGTGGGAGAGGCAGGAAATGGTGGCTTCTCAGGTGGTCTCAACTTTGCTACATTTTGTAGGCATCAGAGTACAAAATGTACACATACCCTGGCCTATTGAATAGAAAGTGGGTGAGGGACAGCCTGTTCCGTTAAGGTACTACTGAACATTGATTAGGGAATGCTTTTGAATTGACTGGAAAGTCCATCTAGGCATCTCCCCAGTTTTAAAAGGCCTCCACTCGCTACCAACTCATTTGTGGATACGAGTACTGGTTTTCCTTCCCGTATAAATTTGTCTACCAGTTAAGATCTTCATCAGAACCCTACTTTGTGTATTTACAATTCTAGAATCTGGCATCAGAGAGACTTTCTCAGTGGTAGCACCCAGGCTCTGAAAATCCCTTCTCACAGAAGTTCATCCAACCCTTAGTTTTCCAGAGTCTTCTTTCTTTTTGAAAGTTGTCATTCTTTTTATTTCATTGCTGTTTTTAGAAGACTTGCTTTTGGTTTCTGCACTGGTTATTTTAGGATCACTTCTCAATCTGAGTTACAATTTTTATTAGTACTTAAACAGCTTTACGTCATAAAGGACACAAAGAAAAATAACAAAAAATAACCCTGGTGGAAGGAGGGGGAGGGATGGCATGCAAGGGAGGGGAAGGGAGGGGGCCCGGCATCTGGACATGGCCCACCCACCCTAGCGGAGGGAGGGGAAGGGAAGAGAGGGGTGGCATGCAAGGGAGGGAGTGAGGGAGGGATGGCATGCAAGGGAGGGGAGGGGGCCGGCATCTGGACATGGCCCACCCACCCTAGCAGAGGGAGGGGAAGGGAAGGGAGGGGTGGCATGCAAGGGAGGGGAGGGAGGGAGGGATGGCATGCAAGGGAGGGAAGGGGAGGGGGTCCGGCATCTGGACATGGCCCACCCACCCTAGCGGAGGGAGGGGAAGGGAAGGGAGGGGTGGCATGCAAGGGAGGGAAGGGGAGGGGAGGGGAGATAAAGTACATTTTCTATAAGGGTTCCTAGTTCCAACAGCTGAGACCAAAACATTGAAAGTATTGTCAAAGGCTTTCACAGCCAGATTCAGCTGGTTGTTGTGGGTTTTCCGGGCTGTGTGGCCGTGGTCTGGTAGAATTTGTTCGTAACATTTCGCCTGCATCTGTGGCTGGCATCTTCAGAGGTGTATCACAGAGAGAAGTCTGTTACACACTGTGTCTAGTGATTATTGAATGTTTAGTGGGGTACATATTGTCCATGTCCCAGGGTAGGGAACCAATCAGTAAGTGTTTTGGGTGGAACTTGCTTGGCTATCAATACTTAAAAACACCAGAATCAAAGGCCAAGGACATGCTAAATTCATGGACAATGGACTCCACCCAGACACAGGACTTGCATTCATCAATACTGCTGCTGCTGCAGGGAATTCAAATGTGACTACAAATGTAAATGGACTGATAACCCCACCTGCAATTCAATCACACCTTTGCATAGCAAGTTCCACCCAAACACTTACTGATTGGTTCCCCACCCTGGGAATTGGTTTCTCTCCATGGACGTATCTACAAGTTGTTTTATAAAAATAAAAAATTAAAACCTACCTCCTAAATAATGAAATTAATATGTCTGGGAAGGATTAGACCCATACATATTTTTAAAGGGATAACATTCAAACTTTGCTTGTAGGAGCCCTTCATACTTTCATTTGTCTAAAGTACCAATGGTACACTATAAAACATGACACTTTATTTTTTCTGATAGAAGAGCTAAAATTTCAAAACTAAATATATTTTTATTTTCTCACTTATAAAATCAACTTCCTGTTGACCTTCAAAAAATAATTGCCTTCTTTGGATATATACTTCAGCTATGTCAAACTTGGGTGGAAAAGTTCTATTATTAGCATGTAGAAATGTAGAAAGTTGCTTACCTTGCTTAGTTTAGAGACAGAACTAAATGTTTTGCTCTTTTCCCACCTGACATTGCTGAATAAAAACCATGCACACTTTTGTTAAGTGCTCTAGGAAAGTCAGGTTCTTTTCTTTTTTTAAGGGAGGGGGGGCAGTTGTAAACAACTGACAAATGAATTAGAACCTGACCTCCTTTGAATGAAGAAGAAATTCCCCACTTCACTGTAGGCAAAGATTATGGTGCCCAACATGGTGGCCATGGGTGCCGTGGCTCCTGCTGAAATCTTCCCTGAGGCCTACCAAGTATTTTTTGTAGGTGGGCAGGACCGAGTGAAGCTTTTGCCCAGCACAGATTGGCCACTGGAGATTAGATTGGTTATGTAGACTTTTAAAAACATTGGTATGGCAGCAGTTGCTACCACTATATACCGTGTGACTGAAAGTAAGCAATGGCCGCCGATTTGTGGTTGGCTACAGGTCCTGAAGTAGCCATTTGGGGGCTGTGCCCACCACATTGCATTCAAATTCTAAAAGGGCGAATTCCCACTGCCTCCTTAGCACGGTTTCGGGCCACTTACTAACACGGTTTCATCGACGTCCTCCCCATGACTTCTGTGGCAGCAACCGTTTCTGACGCTCGTTCGCCCTGTTAATCCACATTCTGGCAGAACCTGGATGCAAGTGGTTTGGGCCCCGGTATTACAGTTAACGGCTGTTCCGAGGGGAGGAACAAGGTTTGGAACCTCGAGTCGCTTCCCGCTGGTGACGTTGCATTTTCGCGCAGCCAATCAGTGCTCCCGGCGCTGTTGCTGTGCATGCGCATCGTTTGGTCAGTTGCCTTGGCTGCGGGCTTCTGCGGGGCTTTCAAAGGCGCCTCGCTCCCCAGCAATGGGTAAAAATGGGTAGTGTTTCTGAAGTGGCTAACAGGTCCTGCCCAACTGAATACCGACCAATCAGATTAGGGCAATGAAGCGCGATCACATGGCTGTGGGGATTGCAACGATGCCTGCACCCGGGAGTGTCTGCTGTGTGCTCACTGTGGTGGGGAGGGAGAAACTGCGATGAGGAGGACACGGATTCACAAGGAACAGGTTTGGATCCGCTTGCAATTTTCAAGTGGGAATTCGCCCAAAGAGACCTCAGTCTCAAAAAAGATTGCATAGATGATGTGAAGTTAGGGATAGAGAGAGAAAATTATATCTACATGGTACACCACTGTATATTTCAAAGTAGCGCAATCACTAATTGGTCATGGTCTTCCAAAGGAGAAAAACCCCATCCATTTAAGACAGAGATACAAAGTAATTGGAATCGGTTTTCAGAAATTGTATAACGTTTCAGGCATGGGGTTTGGTGATCGAACAAGTACATTTTGTGGCACTCCATACTATCTTGCTCCAGAAGTGTTGACTGAAACATCTTATACCAGAGCTGTGGACTGGTGGAGTTTTGGTGTTTTCATCCATGAAATGCTCATTGGTGAGGTAAGTGTAATAAAATAGACAAATACAAATACACACCTTTATTAGGCATTACACAGTTTAGGTTATAAAATAAACGTCTGTACAATAACTCTAAATGTAATAAAACGTTTAAAATATATTCTTTTTTATAACTAGCTCACCCAGGGACTTTGGTGATGGGTAGGAAACAAGTCTACAGATTTTTAAAAATGTCTTTAAAAAAAAAAGGAGCACCTGCTTGCTTCAAGGCACGTTGGCAAAACTGATAAACAACTTCCCCACTAAAACGTAACCCCAGGGAGATTTTCAACGTATGCTCGTCTAATTTTGAGGGCACAAAACATAAACTTTACTGTAGACACCATCATTACTAGCCAAGATAACAGATGAAACTCATGTGAGCAGCAAGGAAACCTGGTCAATAAAAACAGTATATATTTAACTCTTACAAATGAACAGAAATAACAGATAAATACAATATGAGATAAAATTTCAATTACAGCTCTACCACAAGGACAGTGGACAGTGATGGCGAACCTTTTCGAGACCAAGTGCCCAAATTGCAACCCAAAACCCACTTATTTATCACAAAGTGACAACAAGGCAATTTAACCTGAATACTGAACTTTTAGTTTAGAAAAAATGGTTGGCTCCGAGGCATGCGTTACTCCGAGGCATGCGTAAGCTTGGTGGTAGTCAGTAGTTGAAGCAACAGTGCAACTCTTCCCACGGGTGAATCACGGCCCTAGGAGGGTATGCTCAGAAGCAAGTCCAATTGCCAGCAACCGAGCTTACTCCCATGTAAAGGATCCCGCTTTAGTTCTTCGCATGAAAATCAGTGGGGTTTAACAGCGCTTAACAGGGTTACCTACACTGCTTCCCCAAAACTAGGTCTTAGGTTTAATGCTAATAATCGAGCCCAGCGGCCCAGGCCAGCCTAGATGTGTGTGTGGGGGGGACTCTGTTTGTGCGTGCCCACAGAGAGGGCTCTGAGTGCCACCTCTGGCACCTGTGCCATAGGTTCGCCATCACTGCTCTAGGAAGTCTTAAGAATTCTTAGTCTAATGAAAGTGAGGAAAAGAACTTGCATGGTTGGAAGAGGCAAACCCCTGCTTATTTACAATATGGATTCTCTCCAGAATGTCATAATAAGGGAACGGATCTTCTGCTCTGCAACATTGCCTCTGGTTTTCACTGCACTCCCCTCCCCCCAACAGAGCTGTATGTGTTGTGGGATTTGAAGTAGGAGGATGGAATATATTAAAACAAACCTCCCTCCTTTGCAGGCAGAAGTTTGCTTCAGTTTAATTCTGTGGTTGTTCAGATTTGAGTGATTCTTTTACTAAAATAGAATAATTAAAATCAGTTTCCTGTAACTTTATATTTGTGAATTATCCCCCACCCCCCAGCCTCCTTTTACTGGAGATACCGAAGAGGAGGTTCATGAAAATATTGTAAACTATAAAGTAATATATCCTCAGTTCCTGTCTACAGAAGCTATCTCCATAATGAAAGGGGTAAGACCATTCTAATATGCATACATGTATATTGTATTGTGCCTAATATATGTCTGATTCAAATTCATTTAATGCTAAGCATCAAGTAAAGATACATTTTCCTTTAGCGTTAGCTAACCATTTAGAAAGGTATACATTTATAAGCTAACACCTAATACAGATATATGGGAAAACAGTTTAAAAATGTTTTATAGAACGTACATAACACCCGTAAAATTGACAAAAATGCAAAAGGGGTATTTACCGTTATGCTGGAAGTGCAAAACTGAGATTGGAACCTTTTTTCATGTGTGGTGGTCTTGTAAGGAGGTACAGAAGTACTGGGTAAAGGTGCATAATTGCATCGAAAAAATTCTAAAAATTCAATTTAAGAAGACATCTTTAACTTACCTATTAGACCCTGAACTAGAGGAAACACAAAAACTGAAAGAACATAAACAGGTGTTCACATACATGACTGTAGCAGCTCGTCTTACTTTGGCAAAACACTGGAAAACGGATTATATACCAACGTTAGAAGAATGGGAAGATAAAATGTCATATTATGCAACGATGGACAGGCTATCAAACCAATTAAAGAATAAAGACTCTGAAGAATACGTCAAAAAATGGACATTCTGGTTTAGATATCTGTCAGAGAAACATAACCAAACAATTAAACCGATAGAATACTAACTTCAAAACATGGAATTATTAACTGATTAATCTTAAACTGATAGAATAACACAAATATACTATTATAAACGAACTAATAAAACTTTCATACAATATAAACACATGAAACTGAAATACTAACAAACTCTTCTCTCTTTTTACAGATGTGAAGCAACAGATATTTCAGAACAAGAATAGAATGTCTGAAATAAATAAATGAATAACTGGTTTTAAACTTTGATAATTAGTAATAATATAGTAGATTAGAATTAAAAATGTTTTAAATACAATTATGAGTAGTTTGGGAGCTTATACTTTTAATTTTATACGGGAATGCTGTCGGGGAGGCCTGGAGAGGGGTTAACTACAGAGCGTAATTAGAAGCAGGGGAGGGGAATATTAGTACACTCTGTAGCAAGACAAGTTTTTAACCTGGTTAGTAGCTACATAAGAATCTCCACCCTATTGTATTAGTGGGGAAGATATGCAATAATGACTTGTTTAACTGTACATTTTTTTTCTTTCTTAAAAAATTCTTATTATTAACACTAATGTGGTAACGTTGTGAAATAACAGCATGTAACAGTAAAGGCCTCTGTGTCTTTCTTTCTTTTTCTTTATTGTATAATTCCCTTATTGAAGAAAAGGAGAACTTATGGACAGCTTCTGATTATGTAACACTATTTGTACTTTTCTTTTTGTTAATTTACCATTATGCATTTTAATTTTTGAAAACCAATAAATAAATTAAAAAAAAAGAAAGGTAATATACTCCTCAATAGCTGACTAAATTTTCAAAATGTTAATTAAGTAGTATAAAGAAAGAATATTTTTACTTCCTTTATTGACAAAAGTTTTAACAATCTAGTCACTATCCAATTAAAAGCCATCACATGGCCAGCTAAATATATAATGGCCCATTATGCCTAGAACGCTTACCTCGAGGCTCTTCAGGGTGCAGTTGGCTTGCAGTGGGGGTCTCCTTGTATTTTTCTGTTTACAAGCAAAGAGGCACTCTCCTAGCCCTCCACTTTTTCAACAGAGAATACTTCAGCCCTGGTTCTCTTAACTGTGTCTACCAAGTGAGTCTTAAAGGCACAGATCTCAAAGGCTGTTATTCTTAAAAGAGAGGCTCTTCAAGGTGCAGTTGGCTCGCAGTGGGGGTCTCCTTGTATTTTTCTGTTTACAAGCAAAGAGGCACTCCCTGGCCCTACACTTTTTTTACAGAGAACTCTTTAGACCTGGTTCTCTTAACTGTGTCCACCAAGTGAGTCTTAAAGGCACAGATCTCAAAGGCTTCTATTCTTAACTATATCTGGTAGTAATCTCCCTGCTCTGGTGGTGAAGCAAATTATAAGTCATGCTAAAAGTGGTCTCACTTGCTGCAGAAAGAATGGAAAGTGAAAGCAGGGCTTCAGGAAACAGGTCCATTCAAGAAATCTTGCTGCAATGGACATTAACCCCCATTGCACACCAAATACTCTGTGCATAATTGGCCAGTGTATCTCCTGTGTTCTCAGTATCTTTAGAATTCAACTGTAGGATTTTAACTTTTAATTGTTGCTGTGAACTGTGTTAAAATTTTGTTCATGGAAGTCTTCAGAGATTTAATTCTCAAGTATACCAACTCCAAATTCTTGATACTGTTTTTAGCTTCTGAGGAGAAACCCAGATCTACGTCTTGGTGCTGGTGAGGAAGATGCTGAAGATGTCAAAAAGCATCACTTTTTCCGGGTGAGTGACAGCTAGAAAATTTGTGAAATCCAGGAGCAGTCAGAAGTGAGGAAACTTAACGAGTGCTCTGTGTTTAGTTGATAGAATGGAATGACTTGCCCAGAAAGTGAAGCCTCCCTTTGTGCCAGAAATGAAGGGAAGAGAAGATGTCAGCAATTTTGATGATGAATTTACCTCAGAAGCACCAATTCTCACTCCACCCTGGGCTAGCTAAATGAATCATGGTCATTTGGTACATAATGGCCCATTATGCCTAGAACACTTACCTTGAGGCTCCTCAGGGCACACTTGGCTTGCAGTGGGGCCTCCTTGTGTTTTCCTGTTTACAAGCAAAGCGGCACTCTCCTGGGCCTGCACTTTTTTCTATAGAGAACTCTTCAGGCCTGGTTCTCTTAACTGTGTCCACCAAGTGAGTCTTAAAGGCACAGATCTCAAAAAGGCTGCTATTCTTAACTACACACGGTAGTTAAAATTGCTGGCTTAGCCTTTAACCTTCATATTTATCCATATTACCGTTCCAAAAATATTCCCCACCCCAAATGAATGAGCAAAGCAATTCCCTGGACCACACGCTGCCAAAGAAGTGGACATTGTAAACCCTCGAAGAGCCAATATTCTCTTTTCCCCGCCCCACTTCCTCCTCCTGCTGCTGCTCTGCTGCCAGGAGGACAAAGAAGCTTGTTATTTTCTATCAGTCTGTTGACATGCAAAGGCAGAGGTTGGTGTGTTTTGGTTAAGCATGTGTAAGTGAACTTTTCTTCAACTTGAAAGAATTGGCAAGCTAGAAAATTTGTGTAATCCAGGAGCAGTCAGAAGTGGGGAAACTTAACTAGTGCTCTGTTTTCAGTTGATAGATTGGAATGCCTTGCTTGCCAGGAAAGTGACGCCTCCTTTTGTACCAGTCATAAAGGGAAGAGAAGATGTCAGCAATTTTGATGTGGAATTTACCTCAGAAACACCTATTCTCACTCCACCCCTGAAGCCACGGATACTTTCAGAAGAAGAGCAGGAAATGTTCAGAGACTTTGACTACATTGCTGATTGGTGTTAATTTCTTTTTTAAAAAATATGTTATTGAAGTTTCAAAGATGTACATAAAAGATATCAAATATATGTATATAAGAAGCAAATTATATATTTCCCACCAGTTGATGATAGGTCATATAGCATAAGTCATAAACATCGATCCCACCCACATTTTATAATTTATATCATTTACCAACCTTTACTATATACCCCTCCCCACTAAAATATTTAGGAATTATTATGTTGCTATAGGTTTAAAACAAGATCCATTGACTTAAACAGAAAGTAATAACAAATCTCCTTTCTCCTCCTTCCTTACTTCCTGCACTATCCCACCACCCTCCCTAGACTTCCCCTACAGAGTTCCATAATTTTAAATTATCTTCTAATAATCTAATCTCCTCACCTAAAATAATATCAATGTAAAATGTCAAGAATCTAAACCTATTTGTTGTTAGTCAATAAACTTTCTTTGTTTCTTTCTCATGGGTGTAAGTTTAATATCTGAAAAAAAGACATTAGTCAAGATAAGTAAAAGAACAGTTAACTATATATTATTTGCTATATAAAATTAAATGTTAACTTGGAAAAATGTATTTTACTATTATCATCTATAATAAAGATAGTTAGTTCAATTAATAGTTAGTTCAATTTACTATTATCATCTATAATAAAGATAGTTAGTTCAATTTGTTTCTTTCTCATGGGTGTAAGTTTCATATCTGAAAAAAAGACATTAGTCAAGATAAGTAAAAGAACAGTTAACTATATATTATTTGCTATATAAAATTAAATGTTAACTTGGAAAAATGTATTTTACTATTATCATCTATAATAAAGATAGTTAGTTCAATTAATATTCTTCTGGCTTAGTTATTATTTCATTTAATTTAGATATATATTGAAACCATGGTTGCCATTTTGTTACATAATTTTCCGGTGTCGACCTCTTCAATTTATTTATTTATTTATATATTGGATTTTAAACCGCCCACCCCCAAAGGGCTCTGGGCGGTGTAAAGAAGACCAAAACAATATTACATACAGTAGGCCATTATATTACACACCATAAAATACATTAGGTAAATTAAAACAATTTACAAACTTCTTAAAACATAGCAGCATCAGACAACATTACAAAAGTTCATTATAAAAGTGTGGCGCCCGATCCTAAGGCCCGGCGGGGCAGCAGTGCAATTTAGAAGTTATATTGGGCATGCCAAGTGTGGAACAGCACGCAACACAGGGGCATCCTGGAGGGGGAATCCGCAGCCAGCCTCACCAAAAGCCCGGTGGAACAAAACCGTTTTACAGGCCCTGCGGAATTCACCAAGGTCCCGCAGGGTCCGCACATCTGATGGAAGGGTGTTTCACCAGGCAGGGGCCAGTGCTGTAAATGCCCTGGCCCGGGTAGAGCCCAGCCGCATCATGGAGGGGCCAGGGACCACCAGTAAATTGGCCTCAGCTGATCGGAGAGGCCTACCTGGGACATATGGGGTGAGACGGTCGCGAAGATATGAGGGCCCCAAGCCGTGAAGAGCCTTAAAGGTTAACACCAACACATTGAAAGTGATCCGGAATTCCACTGGAAACCAGTGTAGGCTTGATGTGCTTGTCTGTCCATGTTAGCATAGAATGTAACTTTCATTTCCCACTCTTCCAAAGTTGGTACCTTTTCCGTCTTCCAGTGTCTTGCTAACATTCTTGCTGCCGTAGTCATATATGATAGTAAATAAGAATGTTTTTCCATTTTCTGTGAATCTTCTAATATAGGATCCAATAGGTAAGTCAAGGCTGTCTTTTTGATCTGTGTTTTTAAAACTTTTTCTATGAATCATAGTCCAATATATTCTTACCTTTCCACAGGCCACCACATATGTGCATGTAGGAGTTGCATGGCAGCCTCGAGCACTACCAGTTGGGGCATTGCCTGTAGGAAAGGAGGTTATTTCCTAGACTGAAAACACCTGAGGGTGATTAATGGCAATGGCTGGTATAATGCGCACTGATAGGCACAGGGCAAGGCCCTGTCCACAGAGCAAAAGCTCTGACCGGTTACAAAAATAACCATCCAAAAGCTTCTTCAGTGTTCAGAGATTTATTGTTTTCATTCAATTCCACACAGAAGAGGGAACTCTCCTCTGTTAGCAACAGGGAGGAGGTTCAAGGGGCTGTTGCTTGCCTAACATAATTTATACCCTCTTACAAACATCCCTCCTTGTCTTCTGACCATTGGTTTGAGTCAAGTAGACGTACAGACCTGGTCATCTTATCCCACCTTTTACCACACCTTGCCCACCCCATTTTTAGTGAAACTTAAGTCAAAAACACCCTACATAAAAGGTTTCTATAACAACTACTGGGTTCTATAACACCTTTTATCTGTATTTGTGTGCTTCTGCTAATTCCTTATCTCTTTTGTGGGGCCCTACTAAATTCCTATGTGTTTACTACACTTTCAAAAGTTTCAGTACCAGGCTACTCCCTCAGTTTCGTTTCTTCCAACGAAAGTAAGTTTTTGAAGTGCTTGGTGCCCTGTGAATTACACTCATATAACTTACATGATTAAATACAATGGCTTAAAACATTATAAGCTTAGCATATTCATATCAGCACCAGATGTGGGCTAGGAAGGTCAGATAAGTCAGGAGGACATCAAGGCTTGGGATCTTTTTCTAAAATACACTCAGAGGTTTGGCTTCTTAGAACTATTATCCAGTCTTTCTTGATAACCCGAAAAGACTTCCTTTGGTTCCTGAATAAAAAGGCTTTTGGACTTTCTCATGGGGCCAAAATTTTCCTCTTTGCAACCTCTGAGGGTGTTGTTGCTGTGGGTAGTGCCCCAGTCTTCTCCAGGGACTTGCGGCGTCAGTGATGATCAAACCAGAAGTCTCGGTGTTAATTTCTTAGACACTGTGAAATCCTACCTGACTGGCTCATGAGAATGACAACCCTCACCCTCAAGAAGAATACCAGCCTTTGGATTGGTCTTTGTGCTGCCTGTAACTTCTGATTTTAAGTCACAGTAAAGGTATTTTAAAGTACTGTTTTTAATACGCCAGAGGAATGGTCTCTTGTATATCCTTTTTAAGAAAAGAAATCTTGAGCACTGGAAAGCAGTTCTGTGCAGCTTTTTAAATTGTATTGTCGGGTACGGGGTTCGTGTCCCACTGTCATGTGAGCACGCTGTCAAGGGTTGTAAATCAGCGGGGTCTACAGCGGAGTAGAGCAGTCAGCAACCAGAAACAAGACACAGGAATGCATCAGCTTCGTTTCTAAGAAGGGCTTTATTCCACTTGTATAAATCACAGTTCCAACTGACAAAGTGCTTCGCAGTAACAGGTGTCCCTAGGCACACTTTACAACTCACACTTTGTTTCTCTATATACATATATGCAACCAATGGCTATGAAGCCCCTTATCAGTGTAACTCATGGGAATGGCAACTCTGTCCATTGCAGCAGGTTGCATCATCTTCCTGCCAGCTGTCAGAGGTTCCATCATCTTCCTGTTAACTGTCAGATAGAGTTTGCTGAGAGGCGTGATGACCGCATGGTGACTTGCCCGCCTGTTGCGAAGGTTGCAGTTGTCACACTTTGTCTAGATAGGCTTTTAGACAGTGCTGGGGTGGAGTCATCAGTTGTGGTCCACATTGGCACCAACGACATTGGGAAATGTAGCCAGGAGGTTCTGGAGGCTAAATTTAGGCTGCTAGGTAACAGGTTGAAGTCCAGGACCCCCAAGGTGGCATTCTCAGAAATGCTACCTGTTCCACGCGCAGGGCGAGCTAGGCAAGCGGAGATACAGGGTCTCAATGCGTGGATGAGAAGGTGGTGTAAGTCCGAGGGTTTTAGATTTGTTAGGAACTCAGGAACCTTTTGGGACAAGGCAGGCCTGTATAAAAGGGACGAACTTCACCTTAACCAAAAAGGAACCAGGCTGCTGGCGCTCAACATTAAAAAGGTGGCAGAACAGCTTTTAAACTGATCCCCGGGGGGAAAGCTGACAGAAGCTGAGGTGACGTCGGTTTGGAATACAGTATCTATAGGGATGCAGACAGAGAGAAGGTTTTTCTAAATCAACCACATACAAGCATGGAACATAACAACGTGCATGTGATAAGTGATAGTGTCTACAAAGGGCTAGAGGGCAAAGCACATAAATCCCAGGTTAGGGACAGAGACAGGTGTCTCTATGCTAATAGTAGAAGCCTTCGACCTAAAATGGGGGAGCTGGAGTACAGAGTTTTGAAGGAGGACTTTGAAATTTTGATTTTCGGCACACTTGGAGGCTACCAACAGCTAACAGTAACAACCACCGCACAATATTCAACACTCAAAAATAAAAGTAGTAAAAAAATAATAATAATAAAAGAATCGAAAAAATGTGTTTTAAAAACAGTCAGCCCTAAAATTTCAGAAGAAACAAAAAATGTATTGTCGAAGGCTTTCACGGCCGGAATCACTTGGGTGCTGTGTGGTTTCCGGGCTGTATGGCCGTGTTCTAGCAGCATTCTCTCCTGACGTTTCGCCTGCATCTGTGGCTGGCATCTTCAGAGGATCATCTTCAGAAGATCCTCTGAAGATGCCAGCCACAGACGCTGGCGAAACGTCAGGAGAGAATGCTGCTAGAACACGGCCATACAGCCCGGAAACCACACAGCACCCAAGAAACAAAAAAGCTTTTACCAGCCCAAGAAAGGAAGAAATAACACATCTGATTTCATCTGTAATTTAAGGCTATGTGTGATCCAGCCAAAGTTCAGTAGCTTGAATCCAAAGGTGATTTTTCTGCCACTTCCTCACCCCTCACTCCAATACTTATTACTGATCTCTTCATCTCCCTTAAGAGCCTGTAAATAACAGCAAAGCAGGCTTTGAAGAAAGATATCTGAAATACTGAACAAGAGATTCCAGGACTGGTAAGCTGCACTTTTCCACTAAGTGTCGCTATTGCCTAACCTTTCTTCTTACATTGCTCAGGGACAGGAGGCCTGTTGCACCGTGAATGATATTAATAAGGTTGTTTTTTATTTGTTTATCTGTTGCTTTATCCTGTGGCCCTAAAATTGCTTACAGCTGCTTTTCCAAATGTATTTCTGTGCTCATGGGGCCACAATCTAAATGAATTGTTTGTAGGATAAAATAGTGCCTTGGCTAGATGAGGAAGAAAGCTTAGTACCAGCTTTGCCAGCAACTCTGCTATCTTTGGAACTCCAGACATTATACGTACATCAACATACACTACGCCTCATCAGCAATAAGCCAGAAGAGAACATATGCAAATGAAGGACAGACTTGTATGTAACTTTTTTTAACGTGGGTGACAAATTTCTGTTCAAGTCACTGAAAACGTTTGCAAAACATTTACAAAACGTTTTAATTCCTCCCCGTTTGTCCACACTTATTCCCTCAAAAACGCTTCCCGGCCACCATTTTGTGATTCTTCCATTTTATTTTAATGTCTCCATGGATTCATAGCTTCAGTACTTCAAAGCCTTGTGCTGCAATTCTTCATAGCTTCAAATCTCTCTCTCTCTCTCTCTCTCTCTCTCTCTCTCTCTCTCTCTCTCTCTCACACACACACACACACACACACACACACACACACACACCAAAATTAAAAATGATGGAAGTAAACAGGTGAGATGATGGAGCAAAAATGGTGCCGATAAGGAAACCCAAGGGTTGCACAGGGGCTTATCAAATGTTTTACCAACCTCTACACAACAAGTAAAAATGTTTTGAAAAGGTTTTCACAAAAAAGAATTGCTAGAATAGAGGATGCATATAAAATGTTTTGAGGCTGGAAAGAAAACCTTTGGAGCTAAAAACTATGCAGAACTCTTCAGAGGAAACATTTTATTTCTTGCCTCAAAAACAGGATACGCATGACATGTGGATTGTTGTCATTGAAGAAACACCCGTCCTTGAGAGGAACTTCAGATTTTCTCGAGCTAACTTAAATAAAGGAAATGTTAAAACTCTTATTTCCGTTCAAGATTCTGTGCCACTTACTGCTCTACCTTTGTGTTCCTTACCTGTATCATGGGGCTTGGGTCCATAGAATAATGTACTTGACAATATTTACTTCTGATTTCGTGTGGCATTACCATAGCCAGCTCAGAAGCAGGTAGCATGGATGACTTGCCTGCTAGATATTATCTTTCCAGATGGGTAGCAACAATAATTTATAGCAGTATAATTAATAAAGCACCTTGAAGACTAACCTAGGGTTGCCAGGTGCTCCCTGCTACCAGTGAGTAGTAAGGGAGTAGGGCTTACAGCTCGAAATGGGGGAACTTCAGGAGATCTGGGAGCAGAGCCACGAAAGGACAGTGGATACAATGCCAGAGACCACCTTCCAAAGCATCCATTTTCTCCAGGAGAACTGATCTCTGGAGTCTGGAAATTAGGCTTAATTCCTAGGATCCTACATCCCACCCGTAGATTGGCAGCCCTAAACTAACCAGATTTGTTAGCACATCCTTGGAATTGTGCCTCTGGTGAGGTGAGACCAGACTCTTGCAAACGTATGCTGGCATAAATGTGGTTAGTCTTTCAGGTGCTACTGGACTCTGATTGTGTGGCCCACCAGAACCCACTTCCTGTGGTGTCAGGCTATACCCACAGCCCGATCCCTCGTGTAGAAGAGTGTTCCTATTTTCATCTATAAAACTATATCGACATATAATGCTGGGGAAAAGAGAGACTCTTTCGGCAGCAGTTGAAGTTTCTATGCTGTTTTCAAAAGCAGTCGGACATACAGGACAGAAATCTATTCTGATTTAGGCAAGAAAGGTAACAAATCAGTAAGTGATTTGATTAAATATTATGACAAAGGCATGCTTGAGAGGGCCAGGTCTGCCTTCTCTAGGAAAGGTCATCCCTGGGGCAACAGCCTGAACCTGACTGTATCAGATGCTTGAGCCTTTCAGGGGAATTCAAAACACCTGATTTCAGTTCCCCATTCAAAACACCAGATCTCAGACCAGAAGTATTTCCATTGTGTCTGCATTCAAGCATTAAGTCACTCTCTCCACAGCTTCTCTGGAATCTGATCAAAAGAAAAGTAATGGCTGAGTTGTCTTCTCTCTCATATACACACACATACACACACACACACACACAGAGAGAGAGAGAGAGAGAGTATGGTTTCTCAGGGCTTTGTGGAGAAGACGGAGAGGCCTCTTGGGGTCAGGATCTGTCCTGAAGCTTTTCCCAATGCACAGCCTAAGAAATCTGCATTCTGTAGAGTGGGCAACTCCTGGTTGGAAAATATCTGGAGATGTGGGGAGCAGAGGCTGGGAACGGCACAATTTGGGGAGAAGAGGGACCTCAGCAGGATATGATGCCACAGAGTCCACCATCCATGGCAGCCATTTTCTCCAGGGGAATTGATCGTGGTCATCTGGAGATCAATGGTAATAGAAGGAGAGAAAATCCAAAGGAGCTTTTTGAACATCTGTCCTGTAAATCAAATCCTGCTACATAAATTAGTCCTTCCATCACAATAGCTGCCTTCCATAAATAGCTTCAAAAAGAAAGTCCTCACGAAAAGAGTCACCCATTGACAAATATTGTGAGGATGGGAGGGTCTCTGTATGGAAAAACAGACACAGGCTGTTCCCATAGAGATGTTTTCAGTGTGGTGTAGCGGTGAAGAAGAAGAAGAAGAAGAGGAGGAGGAGGAGGAGGAGGAGGAGGAGGAGGAGTTTGGATTTATATCCCCCTTTCTCTCCTGCAGGAGACTCAAAGGGGCTTACAATCTCCTTGCCCTTCGCTCCTCACAACTGTGAGGTGGGTGGGGCTGAGAGAGCTCCAAGAAGCAGTGACTAGCCCAAGGTCACCCAGCTGGCGTGTGTGGGAGTGTACAGGCTAACCTGAATTCCCCAGATAAGCCTCCACAGCTCAGGCGGCAGAGCTGGGAATCAAACCCGGTTCCTCCAGATTAGATACACGAGCTCTTAACCTATGCCACTGCTGCTCCTAATCTGGAGAACTGGGCTTGATTCCCTACTCGTCAACATGAGCAGCGGACTCTTATCTGGTGAACTGGATTTGTTTCCCCACTCCTCCACATGAAGCCTGTTGGGTGATCTTGGGGCAGTCACAGTTATCTCTGAACTCTCTCAGCCCCACCTACTTCACAAGGTGTCTGTTGTGTGGAGAGGAAGGCAAAGGAGATTGTAAGCCCTTTTGAGTCTCCTTATGAGTGAAATAAGCAGAGTATAAATCCAAATTCTTCTTCTCCGCTTTTGCTTCCAAACTGGAGTGCTGTTTTCAGGAGCATTCCCATTACATCCTCTTTCAATCATCTACCTCCCAGGTTTCCCATGTCCTTGGACACATTTTCTCCAAACTGTTTCATTACTATGTTTTCCGAAAGAACGCAATCCAAGAACATTTGCAGGCATGAGAAAAGTGCATTTTTGAAGGCCCCGCCCACAATGACGCCAATTTCCTTCCATCAGCCCTGTGCAGATGCCGTTTTCCATGCCACACCAGTGGAAAGTTTTTAAAGGGCTTTAAAAATGGTTATTGCTATAGTTCTGTAGAAGTGACTGAAGGGTTTTTAATTCCTGAAAAATCCTCTGGCAGTACTGTGAGGAATACATGAAGAAAAAAGGGAGGCTGTTGGAGGAAAATGTGTGGAAAATTCCTACATGGACACTCAGTTGCCAACGCAGAGGAACCACTGGGTTGATTCAGTTTAAGACAGCAGCATGTGTTTAGGTGGATTCCTGCTGCTCTCTGCAGAATTCAGTGAGCCGTGCAGGGGCATACAGCCATAGGGTCATGGGCAGTGGTGGGATCCAAAAATTTTAGTAACAGGTTCCCATGGTGGTGGGATTCAAACTGTGGCATAGCGCCAATGGGGCTGGGCGGGGCATGATGGGGGCGTGGCCAGGCATTCTGGGGGTGGGGCATTCCTGGGCAGGGCTGTGGCAAGGACGCAGCCACTGCGCCGGTCCTTGGGCGGGAAACAAATGCACACCAGCGCAGGCTGCCACGCACGCCGGTGCACCTCCTGCTAGACTGCTTCAAGTTCTGCGCGCTACTGCTGAGAGGAGGGGCATAACTAAGGCAAAAATCACGTAGCAAAATCACCAATTAGTAACCCCCTCTCAGCACACACGAATAATTAGTAACCTACTCTCAGGAACCTGTGAGAACCTGCTGGATCCCACCTCTGGTCATGGGGACACCCATGTCCCTGGGCGCACACCTTTTGATCACTTGAGGGGGCACCAGATGCCCGCATGTGACAAAACAGCGTGCGCCCAAGCCACCCGCCACAGCGCCCTGGCCGCCTCCCGGCCTCCCTGCAGGCCCTCAGGCAGGGCTATGGCTTAATGCTAGAGTATCTTCTGGCATGCAGAAGTTCCCAGGTTCAATCCCCAGTATCTCTAGCTAAAAAGATAAGGTGATAGATTATGCGAATACCCTCAGCTTGAGACTCTGGAGAGCCTCCCCCATTGAATTAGACTAGTTTGCTAGTAGAAAATATTTACAGTTAGCAGAGCAAATGAACACAGGCCCTGCAGGTTAGCTTAAGATAAAGTTTACTGAGAAAAACAGAAGGGAAGGATTGCATGGTCGAAAAACAATCAATAGTCCTCTCTAAGCTGAGCTACCGTGTTTCCCCGAAAATAAGACAGTGTCTTATATTAATTTTTGCTCCCAAAGATGCGCTATGTCTTATTTTCAGGGGATGTCTTATTTTTCTGTGTTTTGTTTGTCGGGCATGCTTCCAAACAAAAACTTTGCTACGTCTTACTTTCGGGGGATGCCTTATATTTCGCACTTCAGCAAAACCTCCACTACGTCTTATTTTCCGGGGATGTCTTATATTCGGGGAAACAGGGTACATGTCATTTTTACGATATGGAAAGTGTGACTCCAATTGAGAGCAAATTAGGGGAGTTACTTTTACAACTTCCTCTCAGTTGCCTGCATGGATTCCAACACATCATTGATGGCAGTATCTTGACTGGCCAATGGCAACCAGTAGATCACCTAATTAACACAGGTAACTGATTGCTCAATGCCCATTGGCTATGCTCACCTAGTCAATGTTTACTAACAAACAGCATCATTAGTCCTTTCATGACTGAAGTGCTAAAGCTTGCATGCATCAACAGGTAGTCTTAGATCAGGGTCTCCAACATGGCCCTGTGGTTGCCATGGCACCTGCCAACTCCTTTCCTGGCACCCCCCCCCCCCAAGTGTTTTTAGAAAATGAGTGATGCCTGGTGGGGCTTTTGAGGAGCAAGGCTTCTGACTGGGAATGTGACTGGAAATGCAGATTTTTTTAAATGTTGCTTTGGTAGCCACTGCCCCGACTACGGCCCTTCCGCACATGCAGAATAATACACTTTCAATCCACTTTGCAGCTGGATTTTACTGAGTGGAATAGCAAAATTTACTTGCAAACAATTGTGAAAGTGGATTGAAAGTGCATTATTCTTCATGTGCGGAAGAGGCCTAAGGAAGGATCTTCACTGGGTGACTGAAGATAAGCTGTGGCAGCCATTTTGTGGTTGGCTTCGCCTTCTTTGACAGCCATTTTCTGGCTGCACTCACCAGACTGGGTCAGAATTCCAAAGGTGCCTGCTGGGTTGAAAAGGTTGGGGACCCTTGGAGTAGATAATTCTGACCTTAATGCAGGGGTCTTCGAACTATGGCCCTCCAGATGTTCATGGACTACAGTTCCCATCAGCCCCTGCCTTAATGAACCAGAGGCTTGGCTCAGTATAAGGTATTCATGTGTTTATGTGTGTTTGTCAGTCCCCCGACTTCAATTATTTCAAACTACATAATTCTATTTAGTCAAAATAGCCCAGTGTAGCCTGATTTTATCAGAGCTGGGAAGCTAACCGGAGTCAGCCATGGTTACTACTTGGATGGTAGACCACCAAGAAGGACTTGCTATGCAGAGGAAGACAACGACAAACCACTTCTGCTTATCTGTTGCCTTGAAAGCCCTTCAGATGGGGTTGCCATGAGTCACTTGTGACTTAACCACCCATTAGTATGTCCTAACCTGTATAGCTCAGGCTAGTTCAATCTCACCAGATCTCAGAAACGAAGCAGATATCAGAAACTAAACAGAGTTGGTATTTGGATGGGAGACCACCAAGGAAGGCCAGGGTTGCTCTGAAGAGGTAGGCAATGGCAAATCACCTCTGAATGTCTCTTGCCTTGAAACTCCTATGGAGTCACCGTACATCAGCTGTAGACTTGAGGAAAAAAACACTATCTAGTGCACCCCTCTGAGAACTGCAGTGGAGAAGCCCATGTGCGGTTATGATCACAAAGAACATTGTTATGCTGACTGTCTTCATGGAGCCTCTGCCCCTGACCTTGAAGCTCTTCCTGTATCCCCCCACATTAACCCGCATTTCAGATTCCGATACGCGACAAAGCAGATGTTCCAGCAGACGGGATGATGAATGGCAAATGTCAGTCACCGCCACACTTTTCTGAATCTCTTTGGTATGCCAAGCATGGCTCGACTGCCAGCATCCTTTTCTTGCAGTCTTTGGAATCCGAGGGGCACATTTCACAAGGGGTATGCCTGTAATCTCTGCCATCGTTCTTACACTCAAGATGGCCAACAACACGCTCCGCTCTGCCTTTTTTTTTTAATTCCACAGCCCAAGCTTGTACGAATGGAGCTCTAGTAGCTTAAATGATATATAAACCGGCATGCCCCACATGTGTCAGTGGGCATCAGGCTGTGAGGATCAGGTTGCCTGCACGCCCTAGAGTGATATTAAATGCCAAGCATAGTTGCCCCGAGGTTCACCCCAAGAGCCAGTGTTGTTTTGTCTCTTCTGGAGAATGGACCAGCTGTGTTCAACACCTGTTGGGGAAAAGCAAAATTACCCTATTAGAAAAAAAAAGGTCTAACATCTTGCCTCCATTGGCTGCTGGACAGAGTTGAAAACTCAGTATTTTGTTTACCTGGTGCTTGAAACAAGCCACTGGGCAGGATTACTATCAAAATTCATGAGTTTCTCAGCAATATCTGGCTGGAAACAGCTGGAATAATACGATAGCTACAGATTTCCATCTTGGCCTCTCCCACTGCCATTTTCCATCCTTTATTGGACATCATCCCACCTTTTCCCTTTGGCAGCTTATAGTATTTGGTGCTGTAGATTGTAGTAAATTGTGTGTTTCATTCATTGGTTTTAAATTGATTCTGTATTTTAAATGTTGTTAGCTGCCCTGAGCCCATGAGGGGAAGAGTGGGAGAAGGAAGGAAGGAAGGAAGGAAGGAAGGAAGGAAGGAAGGAAGGAAGGAAGGAAGGAAGGAAGGAAGGAAGGAAGGAAGGAAGGAAGGAAGGAAGGAAGGAAGGAAGGAAGGAAGGAAGGAAGGAAGGAAGGAAGGAAGGAAGGAAGGAAAAGTCAGTCAGTCTTGGCAGGGCACTATTTATGTATGTTAAGACATGCTGCATCAGAACAGGTGACAGTGACTCCATTTTTTTATACCACAGCTAGACCCTGTCCTTCTTCAAATGATTGCAGAGTCACAGTAGCATTTAGCCTCGTGGTAAACCTGTGTGGTAGGTTGATTTTAGGGATATTAGTTTACCTGAGGTCTACACAGCAAGGATCACGTGGTGGCAGAAAGTGCTGTCAAGGTGCAGGTGACTTATTGTGGCCCTGCAGAGTTTTCGAGGCAAGAGATGTTCATGAATGGTTTGCCACTGCCTGTTTTTATGCAACCACCTTGGACTTCCTTGGTGGTCGCCAAAGGCCTGCTTAGCTTCTTAGTTCTAATGAAAGCTAGCTTGGATCATCAAGGTTAGGTCAGTAAAGCTCATAGCTGGATCTAAACCCACACATTAAAGCAATTTTCCCCCCTCTGCTGCCATTTTCTCAGAGGAAAAAAATGTGAGAACTAGTTTTGCAGCTGTTAGGAGGGGGAAAATGACAAAGGTAATGGGTTGGCCTTTCCCCACAAAATCATTTACAACATTTCCAGGATGATAATAAAACATTCCCTCCACAGACTTCCGCATGTTCCCCCCCCCCCCCATTTGATTCTAGAACCGTTTCCAAGCAGCTTGAGAGTCAGCATGATATGGTGGTTAACAGCGGTGGACTCTAATCTGGAGAACCAGGTTTGATTCCCCACTCCTCCACATGAGTGGTGGACTCTTATCTGGTGAACTGGATTTGTTTCCCTGCTCCTCCACATGAAGGCTGACCTTGCGCTAGTCACAGTTCTCTCAGAACTCTCTCAATCTCACCTACCTCCCAAGGCAGTGGTGGCGAACCTATGGCACGGATGCCAGAGGTGGCACTCAGAGCCCTCTCTGTGGGCACGCGCACACAGAGTTTGTCATTTGGGGGGGAATTGCCCCCCCTCCACACACATTAAGGCTGGCCTGGGCCACTGGGCTTGATTATTAGCATTAAACCTAACACCTAGTTTTGGGCACGCAGTGTAGGTAACCCTGTTAAGCGCTGTTAAACCCCACTGATTTTCATGCGAAGAACTAAAGCACGATCCTTTACCTGGGAGTAAGCTCAGTTGCTGGCAATGGGGCTTGCTTCTAAGTAAACCCTCCTAGGGGTTGTGATTCACCCATTCGAAGAATTGCACAGTTGCTTCAAAGCAAAGCCACCGACTACCACCGAGCTTACTCCCGAGTAATGCATGCCTCAGAGCCAACTGTTTTTTCTAAACTAAAACCTCAGTATTCAGGTTAAATTGCCATGTTGGCACTTTGCAATAAATAAGTGCGTTTTGGGTTGCAATTTGGGCACTCGGTCTCGAAAAGGCTCGCCAAGGTGTCTGTTGTAGGGAGAGGAAAGCAAAGGAGTTCATAAGTCAGTTTAAGGCTCCTTATGGGAAAGGCGGGATTTAAATCCAAACTCTCCATTGTTTCTGAAAACACTTTTGCCATGTTGTTTTTTACTGAAATGTTTCTGGACTATTTCTCTCAAAATGCAATCATACTTAAAATGATTTTTCTTTCCGGCCCAAATCACAGGCTGTTATCCATACCCCTGTGAGGTCGCTCAACCTCCCTTTTGGTCCCTCCTCTGCCATCTTTTCCTCTCTCACTTTGTTGCTTGGCCCATCCCTTAATTTCTAGTTTCTTGCCTTTTCCTTCTTTTCCCCCATTCTTGGGCCCATCAAATCAGCAGTGCTGTGTATCATAATAACGGCTGTTAGGAAACAATATTTGGAGGAGGGGCGTGTAGACGTACTTCAATGTGAACAATGGGATCGAAAACACCTTCGAAAAGGCGTAAGCAGAGGTGGGATCCAGCAGGTTCTCACCAGTTCCCGAGAGTGGGTTACTAATTATTTGTGTGTGCCGAGAGGGGGTTACTAATTGGGTCTGCTTTTCCGTTAGAAATTCCATTAGGTCCAAAAATCATAAAGTCCTGTTGTTTCCTATGTGGCTGGTTAGCGAAGGTAGAAAACGGGATAATTCTCCCTGTTGGGCTGTTTTAAAAACATGTTTTAGAAATATGGTAAAGTTCCTTGTTTAAGGAAAGTATCCTTCTTTTGATTTCTAGAAACAAAATGAAGTATTGGAAAGTATTAAGTATTTGACAGGCAGTCAATTAGACGAGAAGTAGTTGTTTCTGTTGGCAGTAGACGATAGGACTTGCTATAATGAGTTTAAATTATGGACAGAAAGATACCAGCTGGAAATTAGGAACTTTTTTTTTACAGTAAGAGTTTTTTACAGTAACAGAGAAATTATTAATGCCCTGCCCCCGGAATGCCCGGCCACGCCCCACCACGCCGTGCCCCGCCCAGCCCCATTGGCGCTATGCCACTGTTTGAATCCCACCTCCATGGGAACCTGTTACTAAAATTTTTGGATCCCACCACTGGGCAGAAGTATAGTGTAGTGTTTAAAAAATCCTGTAGTACCCTGTGCAATCAGCCAGCCATTACTGACCCATCGGGTGACATCATATCATGACATTTAGCAGGCAGACTTTGTTTAAGAGACCATCTACACTTTACCCAGCAAAGCTGTCTGAGTGTGGCTTTTTCCAGTGAAATTGCAAATGGATAACTCTGTAACAAAATAAAAGTTCAGGGAAACCTTAAAAACTAACAACATTTAGGTGGGCTCAACTCTTTAGGTATGTGAAAGGGAGAATAGGCCAGTAATGATTATGGGGACAATTGGGCAGAATTGTTTTCCCAGGGAGAACTGCAGGGGAATTAAGGCCCTTTCCCCACTTACCTTAAGCCCCGCACTACTCTCCTCAAGTAGTGCGGGATCCAGCTACACTCCCCACTTCAGGGGCGGCGAGAACGCAGCCGCCCCGAAGCTGCCTCTCTCGTGCCCCCTCAGCGTGCGTAATTCCTGGCGCCTTTTGAAATGGCGCCTTTTGATGACCACGCGCAGAGCGCGGGGTCGTGGGGAAGCCAGGGCGCGCACCAGGAATTGTGCACGCTGGGAATTGCGCGCAGCAACCCTCGGACAAAGGTAAGTGGGGAAAGGGCCTTAGGCTAAAGGATAACAATTCACCTCTAGAGTTTTCCTCATTAATAGAGCAATCCCAGAAGCTTCATTTGCAAAGGGGGGGGGGGGGATTAAAATAAACAAGATACAATAAAAGAAGCTCTAACATGTTTTTGATATCTGGGACCAATCACCTTCCAGGGATTAAATACGTAGAATCTTGCAGCTCATTATGGTCTAAAATTCCATGTTGAGCAGAGGGGGAAATACTTTCTGCAACTATTGACAGCAGCTGAAATTCTTCACTTAGAATATTTGTGCCCTGCTCTTCTCAAAGGGACCCAAAGCATCTTACAGCCATAAAATGCAACTGAAATGCACAGCAGTTCTTACAAAACAAACAGCTCTATCTACAAAGAGTTCTGGATCCAAATGAACCAGCTTGTTCAAGGCCACGCTGCACCAGCAAAAGGCAAAAAGCCAAGGCCTCAACCACTGGTCACGTCTCAACTTCATATCTAGAGATAAGAAGAGCAAACAAAAGGGGTCTTCCCTCCCTGATTTAGTGGGGGGGGGGGGGTGGTCCTTCTGCTTCCTTTCAGGATCATGATGCATTTGTGAGCCTCCCAGTGTTTCCTGGGCTTTTCTCTAATCTTTCCCAAACTTTCTTTGTTGCAAAGTTTTGGAAAAGATCACAGCAAAGTCTGGATGTGGCTAGGGAAGTTCGCAGGCTCCTGCCAATACGGCAGCCCTTTTCCCTGCCCCTCCCCTCATGTTGGCCAATTCCCCTCCCTCCATAGGTAGGGGTTAAAAATCAGCAATTGTACACCTTTATATTGATATATAACAATCTGTATATTAGGATCTCTGAATTCCCATTTTTAATGAACAGTAAGGCCCCTTCTGCACACGCAAAATAGTGCATTTTCAAACCACTTTCACAACTGTTTACAAGTGGATGCACTATTCCGCACAGCTTCAAAGAGCACTGAAAGCAGTTTGAAAGTGCATTATTCTGCATGTGCAGAAAGGCATCTCTCTGCAAACAGTTGTGAAAGTGGTTTGAAAACGCATTATTTTGCATGTGCGGAAGGGGCCTAAGTCTCTAGTATCTTTTGTTGCAGAGATATGCCTTTCACTTCACATCTCCACAACAAAAACAAGGTAGAGTCAGCATAGTGTAGTGGTTAAGACTGGCAGACTAATCTGGTGAACCAGGTTTGATTCCCCATTCCTACACATGAAGGCTGCTGAATGACCTTGGGCTAGTCAGTTCTCTCTGAACTCTCTCAGGCTCGCCTACCTAACAGGGTATCTGTTATGTGGAGAGGAAGGGAAGGTGATTTTAAGCTGCTTTGAGGCTCCCTTAAAGGTAGGGGAAAGTGGGGTATAAATCCAAACTCTTCTTCTCTTACTGCTTTAAAAAAAAGAAATCTAGAAATGCACATAACTTGATACACAGATTGTTATAACATAATATCAGTACAACAGTATTCAATTGCGTATTTTTAAAATAAACAAAAGAAGAGGTCTGAGAGGAATTGGCCACTGATGCGAGAGTGAGGGAGAACCTGCCACATGAAAGCCCTCTTGTACTAGCAGCTGCAGCAACATCAGTGTAAAGCAAACCACCTTGTCCCCTTGTAGAAAACACCTAGGCTGATTCCGCATGGGCCAAAAACAGTGGTGTGAAAACGGTGTGAAAACAGTATAAACCCTTTTACACCGTTTTAAACCCATTTATACCATTTTCACATAGTTTTCACACTGCTGTTTTTGGCCCATGCGGAATTAGCCCTAGATTTCCTTATCCATGCAGAGCTACCTAGCAGGGTAGGGTAGGCCTCCTTCCTAAAACTGGGTTTGCCCATACAGAGAGAGATTTTAAAAACAGTCATCCGACTGTTGTGAGGAGAATGCCAGCTAGGGGGAATCATAGGCCATTTATGCCCATTGAGCATCCTCCATTCCCTTTGGAATTGGATTCTTGGCTACACACACTTTTCTCTCTCTTTGAAATTCACTGCGCTCTCAGATTAAAGAAATCAGGTACAGTGCAACGCCCCTCCCACCCCCCATCCCCCTCTCCTGCCGAGAAAGCAAAGGGGATCAGCGTGCATTTCGCTTTCTTCAGGTTTTCTGCTCCTCCCCTTTCCTCCAAGAATCTCAATGGTTTACGAAACCAAAAAAGTGCATGCGCACACACACACACCACTCCTGCGGGGAAAGCAAAGGGGATCAGCATCATTTTGCTATCTTCAGGGTTTTTTTCCGCTCCTCCCCTTTCCTCTACCCACCAAACAGCAGTTCCTGTGACTCTCCAGACCAGAATTACAGCAATCCAAAGGGCTTCCTTTTTTTAAAAAAAATTAATAAATAAACCTTCTGGGTATATCAAGTGAGCAACAGATCCTTGAAACTGACATAAGATTTACTGCCCCTTTTCACACAAATCTCTTGCAACGTTTGGAAAACGTTTTCAATCCCCCCCCCCCATCCATTACTATGACATACGTCTGCACTCACCCCTTTGAGACAATTCATGACCACCATTACATGTCCCCCCCCTTTTTTGAAGTTAGATGGTGAATCAATGCTTCAGCGCTTCACCTTCATGCTGCAATTCTCCACACCTTGTATAATCCTGCCTCAAAAATTACCCCCACCGCAAATAAAGAAACTCGCATAAATTATGGCAATAAATTGGCGAGGGGGGGATGGAGAGTGAGCACAGAAAATGGCACCGAGGAGGACAGAGAGGCATGGAAAACGTCTTAAAGAGGTCGCACAGCAAATGAAACCGTTTTGAAAATGTTTCACCCTAAAGAATCGTTTTTAAAGGGGATTCACTGAAAACATTTTGAGGCTGGAAATGACATATTTTCAGAACCAAAGGGGGAAAGAACAATTAGGAACTCCACAGAGGAAATGTTTTGTTTCCTGCCTCAAAAAGTGTTTAAAAGGTTTGTGGAAAGGGCCATCGTCGAGCGAAGTAACAGCAGACCATAGATTTCCCCCCTCCCCCAAAAAAGACAGCAGGTAACTTCCCAAGAAGGAGATTTCAGGGGAAGACCAAGGAAGCAGTGGGCAGACAAAATGGCGGCTCAGCTGGGGACATTTTGCAGCAGGAGGGTCCCTGTTTAAACAAAAAAAACACACGCAGGAAACTCCACTATGAAGCCACCAGCTGTGTGGGAAGCAGTAAGTGCAGAAAAGACCAAAGTGTCTGATCCAACCAAGTTGTTCCTACATGTTCTTATTCAGCGTGACCCTCTCCCTGCCCATGGACATCCTGAGGTGGTACAGTCTTCACGGGGCTGTACTACATGCCCTTGCTTCACATTTGAACGAGCTCTTACTCATTCCTAGAGGGGTGAAGCTCTGCCTTCGAAAATAATGTCTGGAAATCAAAGGAATGCTGTTAGCATTCACAAAGCGACTGAGCCGTACAAAGAATTCCAGCCCTCTTTCTCCAAATGTCATTCGAGCTTCCTTGTAAACAGCAACCACAAGTCAATAGCGTGTTACTATTTACCAGCATGTTGCTGGCCGTCGGTCACTAAGGGCGGCTGGTTTTATAAGGACATGTTGAATCAGTCCGCGAAGGAATCATGGGCGCACGCCATATTTATTGAGCAGCCGGTTTAGAAGTGGTGCAATAACATATCTCTTTATTTCTATTTCGGTGCTACTCCAGGAAGATCGACAAATCGTAAAAACCAGAACTGCGAAATTGCGGGCTGCTGTTTAACGAGGCAACGAACCGACTGACAATTTCGGAAATGTATTTTTACCTAGCTTAAGGAGTATCATCGTGACTCTGATCCAGAATTAGTTGTGGTCTGGCAGCTGGGCTACCCCAGGCTATGCATCACTGGCAGGCTGCTATCTACCTGCATTCCTACAGATACCCTTGCCTGTATCCCACCACTTCACTAAGCTATGTTTAAACTCTTCCTCCAGCCTAAGGAACTTCTTCTGAACCTTCCTCAGGGGAGGGGTCATGGCTCAATGGTAGAACAACTGCTTGCTGTACAGAAGATCCCCCGGTTCCATTCCCCAGCACCTTGAGCCAAAGGCTCTTGCAATAGGGGGTATGAAAGCCCTCTGTCTGAAAC
The DNA here is from genome assembly GCF_021028975.2 of Sphaerodactylus townsendi. Lineage (NCBI taxonomy): Eukaryota > Metazoa > Chordata > Lepidosauria > Squamata > Sphaerodactylidae > Sphaerodactylus > Sphaerodactylus townsendi. The sequence continues at coordinate 19,377,618 of NC_059431.1, forward strand.
CCCGGAGAGCCACTGCCAGTCTGAGCTGGCACTCTGACCTTGGTGGGCTCATGTTCTGAGTCAGCGTGACACAGCTTCATGTGGTAGAAGAGCCACATTATTTGGAGGAACGCTGTTTAGCCTGGAATAACTAGATTATGACAGGACACTGCCCATTGCCCTCTCTAACAGCTCCAAACTAGTCCCTATTCCTGGTCACCCTACTGTCAAGTTATACCCGCTTGGCAAAACACCATCATTCCAGAACTTCTTCGCATCAGGAGGGAATGTTGTACAGAAGAAATTATCTCAATGCATTCATCAGTGTTCTACTAGTTAGTAGCTACTGGTGGCAAGCTTTATGTTGTGGGTCTCCTGGCAGAGAATAGGGCAAAATCAGTGGCATGAATGTGTGGCAAGGAAGGGACCCCACTTAGAAGGCTGCAGTCCTGCCCTCCTGCATTAATATAATATTACTCATTCAAAAGAGTAATGGCACTCCTACAGCCACAATATATAGCAGTTGGATTTTGCATTTACGTATTTATACCCTGCTTGTCTTCCCACAATTTAGATACAAAGCGGCCTAGAACATCAATTAGGGTTAGTAAAAACATCATTCTCCTTGCCTCCATTTTCTCACAACAACCCCGTGAAGTAGGCCAGGTCTGATACTTTGTGTGAGGGATCCAAGGTCACTCAAGCAAGCCACCATGGTAGAAGTGGGGATTTGAACCTGACTCATCCAGTTTTCTACACTGCCACTCTGTTCACTATACAAAACTCTCTCCAGCAGCCCAACTAACTCTACAGGTAACTGACACGCACAACTAAGGCATACCCTGTTTCTCCAAAAATAAGACATCCCCTGAGAATAAGACGTAGAAGAGGTTTTGCTGAAGTGCTAAATATAAAACATCCCCTGAAAGTAAGACGTAGCAAAGTTTTTGTTTGGAAGCATGCCCGTCGAACAGAACACCAGAGCATGCAGCTGTGGAGCGGAAAAATAAGACATCCCCTGAAAATAAGACATAGCGCATCTTTGGGAGCAAAAATTAATATAAGACACTATCTTATTTTCGGAGAAACACGGTAGTAAGTGCTAGTCAGGAAACTGCTCTATCTGGTTGCATAAGATGGGGCTGCTATACTCTGAGCTGGCAACCCTACCCATTATTTCACTGTATTTTCCTCTCAGGGAAGCTACACAACCTGTTGACCCCAATCCTTCAAAGACAAGCTCCCACAGTGCACTGTGGAAGGTAATGGGGACAGCGGGCCCATTTACTGGCAAATAGCCAACACTCCATTTCCCGCCTTTTTTCAAACCTTCTAGACTTGTTTCATGAGGCCGGTCTCAGTGAAGAGAGCTGCTAATCACTGGTGACAGAACTCCATCATTCCACAGATGGAGTGGTGGGATCCCAAAATTTCAGTAACAGGTTGCCATGGTGGTGGGATTCAAACTGTGGCGTAGCGCCAATGGGGCTGGGCGGGCATTCCTGGGGCGGGGCATTCCTGGGCGGGGCTGTGGCAAGGACGCAGCCGCTGCGCCGGTCCTTGGCCGGGAAACGAATGCACGCAGGCGCAGGCTGCCACGCACACTGGTGCACCTCCTGCTAGACTGCTTCAAGTTCTGTGCGCTACTGCTGAGAGGAGGGGCGTAACAAAGGCAAAAATCACATGGCAAAATCACCAATTAGTAACCCCCTCTCGGTACACACAAATAATTAGTAACCTACTCTCGGGAACCTGTGAGAACCTGCTGGATTCCACCTCTGCATAGATGGGACTGTTGATTATCAGCTCTAATGGACACATGAGTAGCATGTGAATCCCTGATGCCCAGCTTTGGCTGGCAAAGGGTGGGATAACAAATCCAATACAACAAAATAATAATGAGGCAGTTCTCATGAGGGACTAATCACCAGGTGCTATGATCAGCCCATTTCTGGAATGATCCTGCCATGTCTCCCGACTGGAACATGGGACCCTCTCTCTCCTCTTCCCCCCCCCCCCCCGCTTAATTACCATGGCTGTACTTTCTTTGTACTTTCGCCTTATCACTGACAAGTTATCAGTTGATTAGATACTTGCTGTTGTAGCTCTCTCAGTATTGTGAAATGCATGTTGTTTTGACTCCAGGGAAATCTGCATTGTCTCTGGATGGTGGGATTGGTAGTAAACAGGGGGTGGTGTTGTGTGATGTGGAGGCATGTTGTGGCGTATAATGGAGGGTACTTTGCTCCTTACGGTTTAGTTCTGGCAATAGAAGTCTAAATGCTTATTGCCAATGCTGTTTCATAATAAAGAAATCATCTTAATACAGAATCTCATTATTGGACAGTCCAGGAGAGTGGACCAGAACATCTGGAACAATGATAGATCCTTTAAAAATATTTATTATTTATTATCAAGATTTTACACCATCCTGTTGCTCTCATGGGACCACCAAGGCAACTAACAGATTAAAACACAGAAATTAAAATCCCTTCTTAAAAGCCATTAAAAACTTAGACATAAATGCATCATTTTGGCACTACTGAAGTCACTGAGCTTCTAAGCACAAGTGTTGTCTGTTCCAACAGATTTGGGTATGGTGGGTTTTCCAGGCTGTGTGGCCATGCTCTGATAGTTTTTGTTCCTAATGTTTCGCCTGCATCTATGGCTGGCATCTTCAGAGAATGTTAGAAGCAAAAATTACCAGACTGTGGCTACACAGCTCAGGAAACCCACTCAGTTGATTCTGGCCATGAAAGCCTTTGACACTCTGGTGCAAGCATCTGTAGGTGTAACCCCAGGTGGGGAACAGGAGCAGCAGTGGCGTTGGAGGTTAAGAGCTCGTGTATCTAATCTGGAGGAACCAGGTTTGATTCTCCACTCTGCCGCCTGAGCTGTAGAGGCTTATCTGGGGAATTCAGTTTTAAGGAAGAATCACGGGAGAAGGACTGAGGGTTGCCACCCTCTAGGTGGGGACTGGGGATCTCTTAGAATTACAGCTCAGAGTTTAGCTGCTCTGGGGAAACTGGTGGCTTTGAAGTGTGGACTGTATGGTATTATGCCTTACTGAAGTCCCTCCTGAGGTTGCTAGGTGCCCCATGGCCACTTAGAGTGGGGTCAGGGGTGTATCTAGGGTAGGGCAAGGCTGGGGACGTGCCCTGGCCACTCCTTGAGGGGGTGCACAGCCCAGGGATCGGATGACCTGACAGCAAGGCCAGCTGAGCCTGCTTGCCTTCCTAGACAGTACCTGAGGACAAGGTGCTACAGCAGTGGCGTAGGAGGTTAAGAGCTCGTGTATCTAATCTGGAGGAACCGGGTTTGATTCCCAGCTCTGCCGCCTGAGCTGTGGAGGCTTATCTGGGGAATTCAGATTAGCCTGTACATTCCCACACATGCCAGCTGGGTGACCTTGGGCTAGTCACAGCTTCTCGGAGCTCTCTCAGCCCCACCCACCTCACAGGGTGTTTGTTGTGATGGGGAAGGGCAAGGAGATTGTAAGCCCCTTTGAGTCTCCTGCAGGAGAGAAAGGGGAGATATAAATCCAAACTCTTCTCTTCTTCTGATGTAGGAGAAAGCTACACTTGCTGAAATACTTTCTTCTGAATATGGATCAACAACTGCTACCCACCTAGCTAAACCCTGTACATATGTTCCTTCATCCACTGTCAAGTCTCTAATCTGGAGAACTGGGTTTGATTCCCCACTCCTCAATCTGAGTGGCAGAGGCTTGTCTGGTGATAACCTGGAACACCCTGGAACTCTCTCAGCCCCACCTAGAAGAAGAAGAAGAAGAAGAAGAAGAAGAAGAAGAGTTTGGATTTATATCCCCCCTTTCTCTCCTGCAGGAGACTCAAAGGGGCTTACAATCTCCTTGCCCTTCCCCCCTCACAACAAACACCCTGTGAGGTAGGTGGGGCTGAGAGAGCTTCGAGAAGCTGTGACTAGCCCAAGGTCACCCAGCTGGCATGTGTGGGAGTGTACAGGCTAATCTGAATTCCCCAGATAAGCCTCCACAGCTCAGGCGGCAGAGCTGGGAATCAAACCCGGTTCCTCCAGATTAGATACACAAGCTCTTAACCTCCTACGCCACTGCTGCTCCTACCTCACAAGGTGTCTGTTGTGGGGCAAGGAAGGCAAAGGAGCTTATAAACCACCTTGAGTCTCCTTACAGGAGGGAAAGATGGGGTTTACCTAGGGAAATACCTAGAGATTTGGCGGGGAGGGTGACTCCTGGGAAGGATGGGGTTTGGGGTGGGGAGGGACTTCACTGGGATATGATGTCATAGAGTCCTCTTTCCAAAGCAGCCATTTTTCTCTAGGGGAACTGATCTGTCCTCTGGAGATCAGTTTTAAAAGCAAGAGATCTGCAGTCACCACCAAGAGGTTGAGAATTCAAGGCAAGAAGTATATAAAGGCAGTTTCCATGATCTGAGCAGGCTCTTCTGGGGGCGTCACTCTGCAATTGAGCAATATCAACAACTAGCCATAGATGTACGGGTGAGGCCTGACCAATGCAGTGTACAAGGGGACTATGGCATCTTGCAATTTGGATGTCATACCTCTCTTGATATACTCCAAGATTGTGTTAGCCTTTTTTGCTGCTGCATCCCATTAACCATTTCATCCTTTAGGGCTGGCAGCTCCAAGTTGGGGAATTCCTGGAGATTTTGGAGTGGAGACTGGAGAGGTCAGGGTTTGGGGAAGGGAGGGGCCTCACCCGATAGAACGCCATAGGAGGCACTCTCCAAAGCAGCAATTTTCTCCACAGAGATACATCTCTGTCATCTGGAGATCAGTTGAATTCCAGGAGATGTATTCCTGTCTCACTGTCCCGCCTGGAGGTTTGCAAACCTACTTATTGATTTAATCAACTTACACTGTGTGATTCGCCGTGAGTCTCTTTGGGGAAAGGTGGGTTCTAAATAAAACAAATAAATGAACAAACTTTATCTACCGGTAATCATAATGCTTGTTAACAATCTACTTTGCGAATGCCTGTGAGTTCCTAGCCCCTCGGGGACAGGGCGGTATAAAAGCTGAAAGTATAAATAAATAAATAAATAAATAAATAAATAAATAAATAAATAAAATAAAAAAATCGCCATCACTTTCTCAAATAAGTAAAATTCCAATTTGTTTATCCTCCTGTGATCAGTAAGTACTCTGTAATGTTTACAGTCCCACCCATCAGCCCTTTTAACAATGCAATAGTTGAGTATAGAATTACATTTTCCTAGCAATGCAGCAACGCCTGGAAAATGTAATCAACTCACAACATGGGTGCTTTCTGGAGTAATGATTTGTACATTTCTTGTGAAAAATACAAGTTGCCAGCCGGGAAGGTCAGTTATTCTAGGAAGCACTGTGCAACGTCTGTGGTTTGGTGGGGGGGGGGGGTATTTAATCAGATGTTTTTAAAATCGTGAGTAATTAACAGGTGACTGAGCTAGCTTGTTACTAGGATGTCTAAGCAGTGGTGCCCTTTAGAGGAAGTAAAACTTCAGTACAATGAGACAGGAAAGAGGGAGCTCCTAGAGCTGCTTATATCATCACAAGAAAAGCACATCAAATGCATAAAAGAAAAGAAAAAACACTGCTGCAAACAGGGCTTTTAAAAAACCATGGAGTCATGAGTCCAGGGTTCTGGGTTTGGCTTGAAGAGCATCGTTCTAGGAGCCCTTCACTATTTCTGTTCTGAAAAGCTCAGGAACTGATTTAGAAATAGAGGTGGAATCCAGCAGGTTCTCACAGGTTCCCGAGAGTAGGTTACTAATTATTTGTGTGTGCCGAGAGGGGGTTACTAATTGGAGATTTTGCCATGTGATTTTTGCCTTAGTTACGCCCCTCCTCTCAGCAGTAGCGCGCAGAACTTGAAGCAGTCTAGCAGGAGGTGCACCGGCGTGCGTGGCAGCCTGCGCCTGCGTGCATCCGTTTCCTGCCCAAGGACTGGCGCAGCGGCTGCGTCCTTGCCACAGCCCCACCCAGGAATGCCCTGCCATGCCCCCATCATGCCCCGCCCAGCCCCATTGACACTACGCCACAGTTTGAATCCCACCACCATGGGAACCTGTTACTAAAATTTTTGGATCCCACCACTGGTTTCCTGTCTCCAGGAAACAGAGGTGATTTCCCCGCTGAGAAATTAAAGCCGGATACAACCAGGTTTCAAAAGAAACAGCACCTTTTCATCGCGGTTTCACCCTCCCCACAGCAGCTTGTGTCTAATAAGGACATCGATGCCTGTCATGGTTTCAAACAGTTCAGCACTCCCCACGAACGCGTGATCTGCTCAGCGGCTCTGTTCTTCCTTGTCCTGATTGACTGTTGTGTTGGGTTGGGATGGGAAATTTTAAAAACTTTTTTTGCACAACTACATCACTATGTAGATGCGTAGATAGAATCTTCTGATTGGAGCAGGAACGATAGCTATTTTTCACGCGCAGCCATGTTTATGCGCAGCTTCAACATTTTATAAACTCTTTACACACGCAGCTTTGTTGGCCCAAGTGTCTAATTTCTGTTTACAATTTACAGTTTGCACAAACTCGTTTCCACATAGCCATGTTTCAACGTAGCCTCCGCCGGCGCAAAACAAACAAACAAAAAGGCTGCGCGCGCTTCGCACAGCCCACTGCGCTCTGATTGGCTGGAAGGCTCCACATCACTCCCTACAGCAGGAAAATAAACCTAGATTCTGTTCCCTGAACCTCCCCACTGATGCAGCTTCGGTGCAGAGTTCAGTTCACCTGAAGAAAATGGTCACTTAGGGAGACGTATTCTATGGCTTTAAACCCCATTAAAGTCCCTTACCAAATCCTGCCTTCCTCGGGCTTCAACCCCCAAATCTCCAGGTATTTTCCAATTTGGAGCAGGCAACCCTATTTAAAAACATCCACCCCCAAACAAGGAATCCACCCCCAAACAAGTGACAAGTGGCTATCTATGACCAAGCAGGTAGGTGTAAAGAATCAAATGGCCCGCAAGACTGAAGTTCACTCACTGGAACTCTAGGCTGGTGGGGGGTTTTTTACTATAAAAAGCAGCTGTGGAAGGAATTGTGGAATGGAGAAAGCTAAAATGACCAAACTGAGGCTTGGCCACAATATGAGAAGACAAAGAGTCCCTGGAAAAGGCAATAATGTTGGGAAAGGTTGAAGGCAGCAGAAGACAGGAAGACCCAAGAAGATGGCATGGATTGACTCTACAAAGGAAGCCACTGCCCTCAGTCTGCAAGACCTGAGAAGGGTGTTAACAATAAGGCATTTGGGAGGTCATCATAAATCAGAAGAAGCAGAAGCAGAAGCAGTGGGTTGGCTCCTGAAGACTCCAAGGGCTTGATGAACAGGATTCAACATGATGAAGGTTTCCAGGAGAACTCTCACCCATTACAACCACAAAAGAAACCCTTAACAAGGTGTTAAGGGCTTATAGAAACCAAGGTCTGAGTCTGGTAGCCTTGTCTCCTCCAAAATGCTCTGCAGCCCTTTTGCTGCTCTGAGTCTCCACCCCTTTCTGGGTCAACCCATTCTGGGCATGGGGGTTACATTCTCCCCCGCTAAAATTCTGTCATCAGTTTGCAAAACTCTTTCCAGCAAATGTTGCAATTCAGCCAAGCAGTTTGCAGAAGGGATGGGGGGTTGCAAGTGGAATTCCTTCCTTCATTTAACTTCCAAACAGAATCATGCGTTTCAAATTCACACAGCAACATCTCTTGAACTTACATCAAATAACAAAACAGTTTTATGAGGATCAAACCCCAACTTGCTGCACATTTCCATTGCAAGCAATTTATATTTGCAATCTCACTTCCAAGCCCCACGCTGGTTGGGCGCCATTTGTAACCTCTATCTGTGGGTTCTGTGGGGCAGAACTTGGAATGAGCTTGCAACAACAATTTTTAAAAACAAAATGGTTTACTTTCTTAACACACAACATCAACATTTAACATCACATTTCAAGGTCCTGTTCAGGTTGCATTTTCAAGTCCTTATATTTACAGTCTACTGATACTGCCAAGTCCAATTCTTCTTTGCAAGTGGGTTGGCTCCTGAAGACTCCAAGGGCTTGATGAACAGGATTCAACATGATGAAGGTTTCCAGGAGAACTCTCACCCATTACAACCACAAAAGAAACCCTTAACAAGGTGTTAAGGGCTTATAGAAACCAAGGTCCAAGTCTGGTAGCCTTGTCTCCTCCAAAGAGCTCTGCAGCCCTTTTGCTGCTCTGAATCTCCACCCCTTTCTGGGTCAACCCATTCTGAGCATGGGGGTTACACACAGGCTAATCTGAATTCCCCAGATAAGCCTCCACAGCTCAGGCGGCAGAGCGGGGAATCAAACCCGGTTCCTTCAGATTAGAGTACACCTGTTCTTAACCACTAAGCCACTGCTTCTCCTTGATAGCACTGAACACGCACACAAAAATTGTCCCTTCCACACACACAGTTTTTGAAACACAAGATAAGTATGATCTCAGAAACTCTCTTGACTCCAAATTAGATTACATAGGGCCAAACGACACAAGACTTTAAAAAATGAATCAGGACTTGGTTCCCCGCCCCCTTTTTTTGCATTAAAAATGTAACGCTTGGCTCCTAGACCCCTTCCGCACATGTAGAACAATGCAATTTCAATCCAGTGCATTTTGCTATTCCACACAGCTGCAAAGTTCATTGAAAGTGGATTCAAAGTGCATTATTCTGCATGTGCTTAAAGGGCTACCCTATAACTGGAAAGATTGTGCTGGCCATTTAGGAGGTTGTGTCAACATATGCTGGGGAAGCACTCAGAGGTGGTGATTGGTACAGAGAAGAAAATAAGCTATTTGAATACTTCCCTCCACAAAAATTGATAATAAAAGCATGCCTCAGTCATCGAGGAACATTAAAAGCTTCAGAGCAACTCGCCCGGGTTCCCTTGTTATTTTTCCTAAGGTGACCTTTGATCATTTATGACAGCCACAACAGCCTGTTTTCCAATAACACATTTTGTTTCAAAGATATCTCCATGAGTAGTTTATGATTGTGGTTTGGCTGACAGTATCGATCAAAGTTGTTTATTATGATCAGGAAATGATTACAGTCAACCTCATGTGGTTAATACAGGAACAAAGTTCTGGTTATTACATATTTGCATGTTGTTTTTGCATGTCAGGGTACCTGCAAGACTGAAGGTTGAGTCTCGACAAGGTTTATATATGAAAGGTACAGCTTTCACTGCATCATCTTTTGAGTCTGTCTAGGCTCAGTATCTTCTTCCCGCTTCCTATCCTCTCAGTCTAAAGCAGTGATAGCGAACCTTTTTGAGACCGAGTGCCCAAATTGCAACCCAAAACCCACTTATTAATTGCAAAGTGCCAGCACAGCAATTTAACCTGAATACTGAGGTTTTAAACGGTTGGCTCCGAGGCGTGCGTTACTTGGGAGTAAGCTTGGTGGTAGTCGTTGGCTTTGCTTTGAAGCAACCATGCAACTCTTCAAACAGGTGAATCACAACCCTAGGAGGGTTTACTCAGAAGCAAGTCCTACTGCCAGCAACCAAGCTTACTCCCAGGTGGATCACGCTTTAGTTCTTTGCATGAAAATCAGTGAGGTTTAACAGCACTTAACAGGGTTACCTACACTGCTTCCCCAAAACTAGGTCGTAGGTTTAATGCTAATAATCGAGCCCAGCAGCCCAGGCCAGCCTAGATGTGTGGGGGGGGGGGGCGATTTCCCCCCCACATGACGAACTCTGTTTACACGTGCCCACAGAGAAGGCTCTGAGTGCCACCTCTGGCACCCGTGCCATAGGTTCGCCACCACTGGTCTAAAGCAAAACAAACCTCCTGATTCATAAAAACAAATTCCCTTCAACCACACAGTAGATGGGTGGTAAAATTCTCCTTTCCACTTGGCAGCTCACGCCAAAGTACCTAGACCATCTGTCTTGACTCTACCTCCTTTGCTCAGAAGCTCTCTGTCACTCCCTTTCATGTGTATCAACATGTATGGACTTTTAACATAGGTCTGGACTACTCACCCACAACCAGAACAAGTTGTGGGAATTAATATGGAATTAATAAGTTCAAGGGGAAATCTCTTCCTTCTTCCGCAGCTTGACTAGCTAGGAAAACTAACACTCACCAATGAAAGGGGAACAAAACATGGAGTTCAGGGGTCTTTACCTGGACAGTGGGCAAGCAAGCTCAAACACTGTGTCACTGGAATGAAAAAAAATGTTTGTTTCAGAGAGTACTCATGATGGTCCAGGGATGGAGTGAGGGGGGAAAGCACCCGGTGCACTGGTGCGTCCGCCCCTCCCCATCTGTTCCCACCCTGCCCTGGAATGCCCCCGCCACGCCCCCGGAAGACCTCTGGAACGCCCTTGCCACACACCCCGCAGTGCGTCGCGCACCCCCTGTCCCTTGGAGCTATGCCTCTGTGATGGTTTGCAATAGAACAGCAGGATTTAAATCCAGTAGATCCTTAGAGACTATCAAGATTTTCAGAATGGAGATTCATTCAGACTTGTATCTGATGCAGGGAGCTTTGACACTCGAAAACCTATACCCTGAAAATCTTGTTGGTCTCTTAAGTGCTACTGGACTAAAATAATTTGTCTGTGTACAGTATGGCTGCACGTTTATGACTTGAAATGTTCATAAACATCTCTGGTCTTGTCCCATTAGGTGTGGACCTACAATGACTACCTGTGACTTGAATCTCTACCTGACTGAGGTACTATTGAACACCATTCTGCCAGAATTTAGCCTGACTGAAAATATTGGCACACCATTTCATACCTTTTGAATGAAAAATAGTTCCATATTGAAGCCTTGGGTTTAAACAGGGCTAAACTTTTCCATACTTATTTCAGTCATTGATAAGGCACTTTTTGTTAATGTTGTAACATTTTGTCAGATTGTAATACTTCGTAACATTATTTTTTATTTTAAAAGTGTATTAATTTTAAAAGGTAAAAATACATAAGAAGATAAAAGATTGGCTACATTCATCTCCATCAGTATATATCACAGTATAATCGTTCATTCCCATCTTGATAAATGTTACATATCCTTTTTTAGACTATCAAAGTGTAGAAATCCAAAAACATGTCAAAGTCAAATAATACTTATCCCAATTTATCTTAACTAACTTATCTTAACTTTCCTTAACTAATATATCTTCACTGCTATCTTAACATATCTTAACTGCTGTTCTTAACTAATAGAGTTATGATTCTCTAGTAAACCTTTTTAAGTTAGGTTTCCATTTAGTATTCACCCGGTGAAATCAAAACATCATTATTTTTATTAATATAGTTCGTCTTATATGTACCATAAGGTAATCTCCTTATCTGATGTGCCATTCTATCCATAGCATATAGCTGTTGTACTTTACTCCTCCATTCTTCTATTGTTGGTGATGGTTCCATTTTCCATAGCTGAGCCAGAACTATTCCCACTGCAGTTATCATATGAAACAATACGTGTGTGTGATATTTTAATGCATTACTAGAAGAAAGTAACATTATTTTTTACCACTAATGAAGGCCAATGGGCCAAAACACATTCAGGTCTAAAAGTGTCCCATAAGACTTTATGTGTTATATTGTGATTTTCATTGCTGTATGTTTGGGAGCCTATTTATGCCCTCTAACTATGATGTCTGGGTTTTAATTTGAATAAACACATTTGTATTTTTGCTACATAGCAGTTTCCATTTTAAAAGGCCTAATTTTATCTTAACCTTTTTAGGTCTTTTCCTCTGGTATTGAGGTTAAGTTCTTGACCCTTTTTCTGTTCACGTTAGGCGTCTTCAAAACAGGTGGAGCCACGCGAGCAAGTTATCGTAGCTTGCCTTTTTGTAAGCAGCCGACACATGACCGGCTTGGCAGTTTTCCCAGGAACTGTTACAGAACCCGCCAAACCAGTTTCTGTGAAAGAAGGTGGGAGATGAACAAACATTAGCATCCTGTGATATCAACAGTTTTTGTGAGATGTGGGGGAAACTGCAATTTGCATCAGTCAGAAATATTGTTTAAGTTGTGTATACAAGAATATGGATAATCACCTCTTCCGCTATGTTCCGTGACCTCACATGTTAGGACTTTTCACTGACTCACAAAAGTCAGTTCCACACTGGTGTTTTGCTGTTTTGGGTCCCAGACTACATCTCTGTTTTTGTTAGAACAACCACATGTCATTGTCTCCCAATTGTCCCGCACAGTGGTGGGATCCAAAAATTTTAGTAACAGGTTCCCATAGTGGTGGGATTCAAACAGTGGCGTAGCACCAATGGGGCTGGGCGGGGCACGACGGGGGCATGGCTGGGCATTCCGGGGGCGGGCCATTGCTGGGCGGGGCTGTGGCAAGGACGCAGCCACTGTGCCAGTCCTTGGGCGGGAAACGAATGCACGCAGGTGCAGGCTGCCACGCATGCCGGTGCACCTCCTGCTAGACCGCTTCAAGTTCTGCGCACTACTGCTGAAAGGAGGGGCGTAACTAAGGCAAAAATCACGTGGCAAAATCACCAATTAGTAACCCCCTCTCGGCACACACAAATAATTAGTAACCTACTCTCAGGAACCTGTGAGAACCTGCTGGATACCACCTCTGGTCCCACAGTCATACATCTCCACAGTTTCCCTGGCATTGCTGTGTTCCTCCCAAAACCTGTTTTAGTATGATCTTTCTGGAAAGATAGTAGACAAAGTGTGTTTGCCTACTGAGTGTACAAAAAGGTGCAGATTTTTGAATCTCCTCATTCACATGGATGGGCACCTTTTCCCCCCATGTCTGTCCTCCCCAATCCCTTCAATAAGCAGGTGTTTTACTGGTTTTTAAAAAATCACTAGTGGCTATATCTTTATAGTGATGTCAAATTACTACTATAGATGCTACTGTTGTTGTTGGTTTTTAAGCTAGCAAAAAAGCCCGCCATCAGCACAGCAGTAGTGAAAGGCCAGTATGAGAGAAAATGGAAGGGAAACATGGAAAAGATCCTCTTGTAGATACTTGGCTGCTTTTGCAAATACCTTTGCATTCACAGCAGCAATGAGTATAACACAGGGAATCATCACCAGGTGAAAGCTGGTGTAGTACAGTGGTAATAGAATGGGACTAGGGCCCCTTCCACACACGCAGAATAATGCACTTTCAATCCACTTTCAATGCACTTTGCAGCTGGATTTTACTGTGCAGAACAGCAAGATCCACTTGCAAACAATTCTGAAAGTGCATTGAATGTGAATTATTCCGCATGTCCAGTTGTGGACCTGGATGACCAGATTCAAATTCAAACATGGAAGCCCACAAGGTGACCATGGGCCCTTCACATTCTTTCAGCCTAGCCAACCCTCCCAAAATGATTGTGCGGTTTAAATGAGGGAGGGGAAACAACGTGAAAAGCTTCTAGGTGTCCTCAATCAGAGAAGAAAGCTGACTATAAGAGAATAAACAAGAAATCGGGCAACCTGGATTTATTATGATGACATACAGCTCACATATTAATGACTATAATTTGATAAGTGCAGCATTAAGCACCAAATTTGGTATGTGTCAAAGAGATCTCATAGGCAACATTTCAATGGCTTCCCACTTCACCTCAGACTCAAGAATCCCCCCCCCCCCCCAACACACACAATTTCTATGACAGAAGCTATGTCAGTTTAGGAATAATATAAGCTGTAGGCTGGGGTCTTTTGATGCCCTATAGACTGTTATTGCCATCTGTGGATTTTAGGTTTTTGTTAAGTTATATTGTACTGTTGAACTGTTTTTAATGTTTTAACCATAAGTGCAAGCTGCCCTGAGCCCAGCTTTGGTTGGGAAGGGTGGGGTGAAAATATAATAAATATAATAAAATATAATAAAATAAATAAATATTGTCCACATATTCAGCCGATGGCCACCATATGAGAAAAGTTGAAGTGCATGAGAGGGCGTGCGCAAACCAGCCCTCCAGCGCCAAGATCTGAATTACATCACTTGAAAAAAATGGAATGATTCAGCCCCGTATCTTTACCTCCCGCTTCAGTTCTACAATTCAGGACGCTACAATAGAACAGTAATACTTAGTTAAAGACCCGCTTATGAAACTGGCAGAAATGAAATGTGGGAGTGTTTCTGGAACTCTTACCACTTCAGGCTATGGGCAAAAGTTGCTTGTTTAAGATACTCCTCCAGAAAACAACCTCCCGTCATGTGGGAAATGATGTCAGGGAGAAGGATAAGTTTCTCTCCCCCACAATGTTATTGTTCTACGTGCACCAAAGGGAGGATAGTTATGAAGGAGCATATAGCCATATCGTTGCTGGTATAGTCAAGAAGGGGGAAAGTGCCCTTGGATACTGCTGATTGCATAAATTGGCCCTTAGTTAAGGGATACTTCCGCCAGCCTTCTGTTTACTTGCTGATCAGGGTCTGCTGTCTGCAATCCCAGCCCTAGAAGAATACGTTTCCTTAAAATACTGTGGTGTGAACAGAGTTAGCAACGTCAGGTTGGAAAATATCTGGATATTTGAGGAGAGAGCCTGGAAGAGTAGGGTTTAGGGAGAGAAGGAATATAATGCCACGCAGTCCGCCTGCCCAAGCGCCCCTTTTCTCCCGAAGCCGTGGAATAAATGTTTTAAATAAACAAGTAATTAATAAATAATTTATGTGGAGGGGGAGAGCAGAGTATGAAGCTTGGTAAATAAATGAATAATGCTCTGGAGATCACTTGTCGTTCCAGCCCCCAACACTAGCTGTGAATGAAGTAATTCGTGGGTCCCTTTTAAAAATTTCTTTTCTGCGCCATTTCTGGATGCAAAGCTTGAACGATCAACAGTAACTGGTTGCGCAAGCAGAAGCTGACGTGCCCAACCGGCTTAACAAGTGTTTGAAACAAGCTCAGCGGCAGGAGAGGGACTTTCCCCTTCTGCATGACACCATCTTCTCAGGATGAGATGCAAGCTATCAGGATTAGTTCTGAGCTTATCGAGGGAGGCATTTTGAAGCATTGTTTCAAGGTTGACGTGAGGGGAGAAACGGAGGCCTGCTTTGTGAACACAGTCAACATTTAACAGCATTTGCAGGCGTGATTAGATTATTTCAGTGTATGTTAATTTAGCACGGGCTACTGGAAATCTGAATAAATTATTGGTCCTGATAGTACTTTGAAAGACACTGACCACAATGGGACAGAGTTCAGCACATTTCCCCCAGTGAAATCACTAGATCTTCAAAAAGCTTAACTGCGGCTCTATCTTTAAAGGGGAGGGGGGGCACAATTGAGGCCAGAGGCGCAGTACTGCAGTTAAAGCCCTGCTCACAACCTGAGTTCGATCCCAAAGGAAGTTCGTTTCAGGTAGCTGACTCAAGGTTGGTTCAGCCTTCCCTCCTTCCAAGGTCGGTAAAATGAGTACACAGTTTTCTGGGGGTAAAATGTAGGTGACTGGGGAAAGCAGTGGCAAACCACCCATAAACACAGTCTGTCTGGTAAATGTCATGATGACCCAGAGTT
The DNA here is from genome assembly GCF_021028975.2 of Sphaerodactylus townsendi. Taxonomy (NCBI): domain Eukaryota; kingdom Metazoa; phylum Chordata; class Lepidosauria; order Squamata; family Sphaerodactylidae; genus Sphaerodactylus; species Sphaerodactylus townsendi. The sequence continues at coordinate 19,393,082 of NC_059431.1, forward strand.
TGCACAGCGAGTATCTTTACCATAGCAGCCTCTCAATACACATTTTCTAGTGGGAGTCTTCATCCTAGTGCCCATGACCATGAGGATTGCAAAGACCTGTTCTTCGAAGATTTTGCGTTGCATCTTTCCACATTTCCTGATCCCCAAACAACCCAAGAATCACACATCTTTTTCTCCACTGTAGGTTTTGTTTTTATCTCTCTGTACTTATTTTAACTATCTTCAGTTACATACATGATCTCTGTTGTCGGTTTTAATGGTTTTTAAGTGTGATTTTATTATGTACTTTTTCGTTTGTTAACCATCTTGTAAAATAATAAATAAATAAAATAAAATTCTCCCACCTCGAATTGATAATGTGTGTACACACTGCAATGACAGTTACAAGAATCGTCTCTCATAGAAGTAAATGCTGTAAAAACAAGGAAGTCCATTTTCCTTATGGTCAGAGCTGTATTCAAATAAGACCTCTTTTCCATGAATCAGACAGAAGCTTGTAAACAAGAAAGAGAACTGAGTGCCTCCCCTTTCTGCTATCCTCCTTTTCCACAAAGCACAGGAAAACCAACTTTCGCAAACTTCAACAAGAGGTTGCGAGGCTGTCTTCCGGTTGTATAAGAAAGTTGATTCAGCTTCCAGAGAGAGAAGATTTGCCCTCTGACAGACCTATTCCCTTCCAACTACTGAACAGCAAAAAATCAACCCATTGCAAGGACTCTCCGGTCAAGGCCCAGGGTCTGTAGGAAATCCGCACCCCCACTTTCCCTGTGCCAGGTGCCCAAAATGCTTGAAACCAGCACCCTGCAGTTCAGATTGTAGCAGGAGTTCAACCCCTTTGTCACTGCGCCCAACGCCAATGTATTGTCCCCTGGAACCAGACATTTGGTTCTGAGTTCCAGATTTTCTTCACATCTCTCTCTCTCTCTCTCTCTCTCTCTCTCTCTCACTCACTCACTCACTCACTCACTCCCTCCCTATCTATACAATCTCCTTGCCCTTCCCCCCTCACAACAAACACCCTGTGAGGTGAATGGGGCTGAGAGAGCTCCGAAAAGCTGTGACTAGCCCAAGGTCACCCAGCTGGCATGTGTGGGAGTGCGCAGGCTAATCTGAATTCCCCAAATAAGCCTCCACAACTCAAGCAGCAGAGCTGGGAATCAAACCCGGTTCCTCCAGATCAGAGTGCACCTGCTCTTAGCCACTACGCCACTGCTACACACACACACACACACACACACACACACACCCATATATATATTCCTATTCCTATTCATATCTTAGGAACTCTGTGTGTGTGTGTGTGTGTGTTTATTACATTGAATCAAATGCATGCGAACCTCTTATCCCTAATAAAGGTTTTCAAATTTGCATCTCTGTGGATTTCCTTCCAAGAGCTGATCTTCGTATGTATAGGTATTAAAGATTCCCTACCCAGCCTCTTGCAATATTAATCAGCAGCCTGCTCTAAGCTAATTTTCCCCACATTATTGAGAGACTGCATATCCATCCTGGGTAACAGGAGGGGACACCCCGTTCTGGCTCATTGCCAAGTTGTTGTGGCTGTACTGGAGGAGGGAGGGGAAGATGCAGAGCCAGCACATGGGGGAGGTTCTGCTTAGGGGCTGGGGTAGGAGGAGGAGCTTGCTGAGTGTGCTCCGCCTCTGGCTCCTCCTGTGGGAGACAGAGTGATTGTTTAGGCAGGAGCTGGCCAGTGATCGCCCTTACCGCTGGGCACCATACCTTGCTGCATCCCTGAAGGTTTCCTCTCATTCTGCAGCGTGTCATGCTGAGGCGGCTCTTTGTCTCCACGCTGTGACCCCCACCCCAGCCCCCACTCACTGGCACTGCCCCTGCCCGGCAGGAGGCACCACCTGGCTGCCCTCATAGCCTTTGCCTCACCATGCCCTGCGTGCTGTACAGCAACCTGGGCAGGAAAGCCGGGCCGAGCTCACACTATGTGGGGCAGGGGAGTAAGTCCCACCTGAGTAGCTATAGCACAAGGGAGGGAAAAGAAAACAGACAGTTCCCTCAGGGGGAAGAAGAAGAAGAAGAGTTTGGATTTATATCCCCCCCCTTCTCTCCTGCAGGAGACTCAAAGGGGCTTACAATCTCCTTGCCCTTCCCCCCTCACAACAAACACCCTGTGAGGTAGGTGGGGCTGAGAGAGCTCTGAGAAGCTGTGACTAGCCCAAGGTCACCCAGCTGGCGTGTGTGGGAGTGTACAGGCTAATCTGAATTCCCCAGATAAGCCTCCACAGTTCAGGCGGCAGAGCTGGGAATCAAACCCGGTTCCTCCAGATTAGATACACGAGCTCTTAACCTCCCACTGCTGTAACACCACGTCCTCAGGTACTGTCTAGGAAGGCAAGCAGGCTCAGCTGGCCTTGCTGTCAGGTCATCCGATCCCTGGGCTGGGCACCCCCTCAAGGAGTGGCCAGGGCACGTCCCCAGCCTTTCCTTACCCTAGATACACCCCTGACCCCACTCTAAGTGGCCATGGGGCACCTAGCAACCATAGGAGGGACTTCAGTAAGGCATAATACCATACAGTCCACACTTCAAAGCCACCATTTTCCCCAGAGCAGCTAAACTCTGAGCTGTAATTCCAAGAGATCCCCAGTCCTCACCTAGAGGGTGGCAACCCTCAGTCCTTCTCCTGTGACTCTCCCTTAAAACTGTGGTGCCCCAAGAGGCCACTTGGGCGGTTAGTGTAGTGGACAGGGCCCTGGGTTGACACCTCCCCAATCCATTAAATGGGCAGCGGATATTTCACATTTCCATGGAGTTGGATTTGCCAGACTTGTCCCATCAACACTAAAACGACAGAGACCAAAACCAGTCACTTCTTCTCGTGTTTTCTGTGATTTAACTAATCTATTCCTCCCTTAAAGCCTGAAAGGTTGTTCTCCAATCTAGATATTCTTCAGTTTAAATCTTTGCACTGCTCTGTGTTTTGCAAATATTTCTTATAACACGTCTCAGAAGTGTGTGTGTGTGGGGGGGGGGCAGGCGGCAAGAGAGAGAGAGAAAGAGAGAGGGAGGGAGGGAGAGGGTATCTCACCAGAAGATTTTGTTGACTGGGCAGTTTCAAAGCAGAGAAAACAGTACTTCAGATATCTGGCCCTAGGTCTTTTAGGGCTTTATCTGCCTAATCCAGTATTTTGAATTGCATCCAGAAACAAACCAGCAGTGAATGGGATTTTTTTTTCAACATGTTTGCTTTAGGGAATACTGATAGTCTTTGCACCATCAGTGTTGTGAACATTTTCCATAGGCATCCACTCAGTGGTGGGATCCAAAAATTTTAGTAACAGGTTCCTATAGTGGTGGGATTCAAACTGTGGCGTAGTGCCAATGGGGCTGGGCGGGGCACGACGGGGGCATGGCCGGGCATTCCGGGGGTGGGGCATTCCTGGGTGGGGCTGTGGCAAGGACGCAGCCGCTGCGCCGGTCCTCGGGCAGGAAGTGAATGCAAGCAGGCGCAGGCTGCCACGCACGCCGGTGTACCTCCTGCTAGACTACTTCAAGTTCTGCACGCTACTGTTGAGAGGAGGGGCGTAACTAAGGCAAAAATCACGTGGCAAAATCACCAATTAGTAACCCCCTCTCGGCACACACAAATAATTAGTAACCTACTCTCGGGAACCTGTGAGAACCTGCTGGATCCCACCTTTGCATCCACTACATAATGTACTGCAACAACCCACTCTCAGTTTTACAGATGTGTACATCTGTGGCAAGATCACCTTTTCCAACTCATGGAAGTCTCATTTTACCTACCTAAGTTGATAAACTATGCTCTCAGCCATAGACAACATTTGGGCAGCTATGAATAAAGACATGATTTAAAGCATTTACAAGTGGCAAACTTTACCCTTAATACCAGACAGCATCTGTGGCCAACTGTACCATCTGCTAACAATATTAATCTCATTCCGAGAGCCAGAGTAGTATAGTGGTTCAGGATGTCAGACCCAGGGTCTGGAAGAGTAATTTTGTGTCAGCCACAGACTCTCAGCCTAACCAATTCCACAGGGCTGTTGTGAGGATAAAATGAAGGAGACAATGTTGTGAGCCACTGTGGGTCCCCTTCGGAGAAATAGGTAGTGGTACACATGGAGTAAATAAATGAATGAATCTTGTCTGAAAACAGCTTCATTTTATTAGCATGACAATAAGGCAGCAATGTTTTCTGAGCTAATTAATTGACTGGATCAGTTAAACCAGTTTTCCCAATTTAAAAGGACCAGATTTTTAAAACAATATTTAAATTATTTTAAATAACACCCCCCCCCCCCAAATACTTCTCCAGGCTAGAAAAGTTATTTCTCCATTTCTTCCCAATGGGACTGAGATTCCTATTCCAGCAAGGCACCTGAAGCAATGTATATGAGCCTCTCAAAACTGAAAAACAATTTTCTCCATGAGGACAGTAGTTTAATTGCATTTAAATAAATGTATGCAGATACATTAGCAAGCGATAGACCCAGATTTAATCACATTACAACCTTACACATTACAGCCATAGCAGATTCACCAACTCCATTCACCAGCCAAGTCATTCTGCAAAGCGCACAGAAAGAATTGTAAGTGTGCCTGCAAACCAGAGAGAACTGTAAGTATGCCTGTTCTTGGTTTCGTCCTTTCTTTTCTCACTGCAAACTAGCAATCATTTACCTGCCTTTGCTGCTATCACAACAGTGTGGGTATATATATGCCGCCTAGAATAGTTGGATGAGTCATTGTGTGCTTTCTTTCTGCTTCCTGCTACCAGACCTTTGGAACTCAATGACCTCAGGAGAAGAAGTGATGCTTTTATGTTAGTTATACACGGGCAAGTGCCTATTATCACATTTTTCTCTTGTTAGATAATATGCTTTGATGAGACTCCTCTCCGTTCTTCTTCCCTTTTCAATGACAAATCTGTTTTGGACTGGGATGCTTCGCACGTCTGGCTTTACCAGACAGCATCAGTGTTCACCTGTTTTCATTTCCTCTTGTGTGTTTGCCCTATCAACAAATGGCCATTCTGTAACTACACTCATTACCTCATTCGTAGAATTCTGGCCTGTGAGAAAGCATAGTTGATGGATGCCCTACTCTTCCTCGCAAGACTTCAACACAGCCAATCAGTGGTCAAATTAGCCATCCAGGGCTTCAATGGCCGATTACCCACAGCCAGATGTTCCTCACCCTTGCCCCGCTCTGGCGTCAAAAGTCATGCCAAAAGTCATGCCATGCTTTCCCTGTAGAAAGTGGGCCACCAAAAGGAAGCATGTTGGGACAAGAAATTTTGCCCCAATTCTTTTCTCAGCGCGTCGCAAAGAGGAAGCATGTCCGGACAAGATTTCTTGCACTGAAGTGCTTCCACTCCCACTGTGCACCAGAGGTAATTGGCCAACCTGTGCTTTCAGCTCTTTCCCTGGATGGAAAACTGGCGACCATGCAGGATATTGTAGTTAATGATATCTAGGAAGTTGCCTGAAAACCCACTGGATGAAGTCCAAGGCAAGATTTGGGGCACTCTGGCCAAAATATTATGACTTTCATGTTCTCTGATGTCACATCCTGCAAGACGTAATTAACATAGACTTCGAATCTCTAAGACCTCATCCAGCAAAACAAGCAAAATATATATATATGCCGCTTTCCAACCATGAATAACATAACGTCACCCTAATGTAGCCATTTCTTACAAGAGCAGTCATGTTCTGTTCCCCAATCAAAACTGTTTCTAGTGCCCTGTGCCTGGCCAGAACAGAGTGGGAGAGTCACAAGCAAGGTTCAACAGTTCAAACAAAAGGTTTAATATTTAGAAGAATGGAGATCCTAACTCCTCCTAGGGTCTGCTTAAAATAAAAGTACTTGCTTTGGACAGTAGAAGCTGTAGACTTTTGTTCCTTCTTTGACTGCTTCCAGGAAAGTCCAATTCTTTAAGTTCCTTCAGTCTTTATCTAGCTACTATTCTCTGTAAACCTCAACTTTATGCTCTCTTTACACCTTTGATGTGGCAAAATACTGCTGCCTCCTGACTCCCTAGGCACCTGTACTGAACTGAACGAACAGGGGGATTACTGGGTAATACAAAAAAAGACTGTCTCTTGGGAAACCTCTTAAAGGGACAGGGGCTAACTAAAATTCCCTCCCCTTGGAGACTATACAGAGGACTAAACCCATGCTATCCATAGGGTAACTGATACTTAATAATGAAAATAATAAAGGCCTCTGTGGAGGCATGACAGGGCACATGTCTCTGTGTGGAAACTCTGGACTTTCTTGCAGGTCTCCCACCCAACTACTAACCAGGGCCAACCTGATTTAGCTTCTGAGAGCTGACAAGATCAGACTAACCTGGTAAAATGGCTAGGAGAGAACTAGTGTAAGTGATAAGGGCAGCCCATAAATGAAAACAACTGATAGCCACACACTGTCAATCCAGGCTACCTTGCTCAGTGATTGTGAGGATAAGATGGAGGAGGGGATAATGATGAATGCCACTTTATGTTCCCATTGGGGAGAGAGGTAGGGAAACACTAAAGTAAACAAATAAATATTAAAGCTGCAAACAGCAGAACAGGGGAATGCCACAAAGGACAGGAATGGAATTATGATTTTTAAAAACCTGAGTTGGATTCTTGGACATTGAAAGTAAGGCTAGCCTAATCTCATCAGCTCTCAGGAGCTAAGCAGGGTTAGTACTTAGATGGAAGACCACCAAGAAACACCAGGGTCGCTATGCAGAAGAAGGCAATGGCAAACCACCTCTGCTAGTCTCTTGCCTTGAAAGTTCTACTCAGTTGCCATCTGTCTGCTGCGATGTATGGCAACCCACCCAGTAGGGATTTCAAGGCAAGAGGCATTCGGAGGTGGTTTGCCATTCTCTTCCTCCACATAGCAACCCTGGACTTCCTTGATGGTCTCCCATCCAAATACTAACCAGGGTTACCTTGCTTAGCCTCTGAGATCTGACGACATCAGGCTAGCCTGGGACAGTCAAATCAGCCTTAAAGACTAACAAAATTGACCTTGTAATAAGCCAAAGCACACGTCTTTAAATACTTTGGAGCGAGTTATATGCATTACAGAAAGGGTGGGCCTGTAGCTTCTGCATCTTACACACAACCACCCACCACGTCTGCCCGTTTCCACCGCCCCCGTGCATAGAAAAAGTACGAGAGGCTCCAAGCATTTTTTCCTAGCCAGGCACTGGCCCCGATCCCCAGCTTTTGGATGCCTGTGAAGCTTCGACACATGCCGGTGTTTGTTTCCACTCACATCGGGGGGCGGAGGCGGGGCACAAATTGCAGACGACCAGAACTGCTGAGTTAATCATCACCAGCCTGTTTTTCCTTTCCTCTCCCCGTTCAGCCGTTTCGGTTTCCTTTACGGCCTGGGCGGGTTTGTTTGCAAAAGCCACGTGGAGAAGCCCGGAAGGAGCAACAACAACCACCACCACCAAGCCTTGATTGGCATATACCGGGAGGACGGAGCAGAGCTGACCGGCGGCACCTCCCAGGCCCGGTGCCCCCACCCCCCGACGGCCGCAGCCCCCCCGCGACGGCTCCGGGACCGGCTCCAACATGCCCGGCCAGCGCTCCCGCCCGCGCGCCACCTGTCTCCGCCTGCCCGGTCCTGCCGCCCTCTGATTGGCTCCAGCGGAAGGCTCGCCGAGAAAGGGGCGGGGATTCCCTCTCCGGCTTCTATGACGTCACTGGAAAACCCCCTTGGCTTCGGGACTTGGCTCTGCGCGCCCGGGCGAAACTGGCGCATTCGGGGCTGGCAGCCGACCCAGTCGCACGCGGCGGGGATCTCTTCCCTTGAAACGATGGCCGGCAAACCCCTGCGCAGACCCAGCTCGGCGCCCGCGGGCACCACCGACCGGCGAGGCCACCACGCCAGGGTTGCTCTTCCTGCCACAGCAGAAGGTGAGTGGCTTGCGACCATCGCCCCTTGAGCTGAAGCATGGGTCCGGGGAGGTGACCAAGGGGGTGTTATGGGACGAGGGGGGGCGGGGAGGAATGTTGTCTCAGCCGGTTCAATCCCCTGCCGCTTCGGATAGAAACGATCAGAAGATGACTCGTCACTTGACTTGGTTTCATCAAGTCAAGATTTATGGACAGATTTATGGAGAAGTCAATCTATGGCTACCAATCGTGATCCTCCTTGATCTCAGATTGCAAATGCCTTAGCAGACCAGGTGCTCAAAAGCAGCAGCAGCAGAAGGCCATTGCTTTCACATCCTGCATGTGAGATCCCAAAGGCACCTGGTGGGCCACTGCAAGTAGCAGAGAGCTGGACTAGATGGACGCTGGTCTGATCCAGCTGGCTTGTTCTTATGTTCTTATCAGATCTGGGAAGCTTACAAGCTCCTTTCCCTTCCTCTCCCCACAACAGTCACCTTGTGAGATAGGTGGGGCTGAGAGAGTTCTGAGAGAACTGCGACTAGCTCAAAGTCACCCAGCAGGAATCTAGGAGTGCAGAAAGATGTCTGGTTCACCAGAAAACCCTCTGCCACTCAGATGGAGGAGTGGGGTTTCAAACCTGGTTCTCCAGATTAGAATCCACCTGCTCTTAACCACTACACCACCCTAGCTGTCCCTCCCTCCCTCCCTCCCTGGAGAAAGGCCACCTTAGAAGTAAAGGTTGCAATGCGGAGACAGGCAATGGGAAAACAGGTTTGTCTCTTGGGTTGAAAATCCTACTGGGCTACCATAAGCTGCTGTGATTTGGTGGCATTTTGCACCCCCACCAGTAGATGTTGTGAAAGAACTCAGCCTGAGAAAGGACCTCCCTTGGAGGAGGATAAAATGGAGCCATTTTCCATCCACTATGGTGCCATCATTACTGCTACATCCTGACTCCAGTGGACTTCTCTTTGCCACACCTTTCCTGCTTGGTCCACCTGGGAATAAGGGCTTGTGGGCCTGTACATCCATAAATGTCATTGCACCATCTGGATGCCTCAGGCTAGCCTTACATTATAAGATCTTAGAAGCTAAGTGGGATCGAAAGCGCTTAGCATTTGGATGGGAGAGCACCATAGATGTCCAGAGTTGCCAAGGCAGGGGAATAAATATTCCAATTAAATAAACAAATAATTGGTTGTGGTGGGTTTTCCGGGCTGTGTGGTAGATCTTGTTCCTAATGTTTCACCTGCATCTGTGGCTGGCATCTTCAGAGGTGTATCACAGAGAGAAGTCTGTTTCAGACACAGTGTGAAACAGAGTTTTCTCTGTGATAAACCTCTGAAGATGCCAGCCACAGATTGCCATCGACAATACATAAATAATTATTTTTCCTTTTTTCCCCCAGGTGCAATGAGCCTCTTGTCAAGTCACAGTCCCACTGTGGTTCATGACCCAGGAGTTGAAGACCAAAGGTTTAGAACCTGGGCTCAGTTACCAAGTCACTCAGGTACGAGCTTCAAACGGATAGTTGGATATATTAGAGGCACGATGGGCAGTGACATTCTCTGTGCACTATGTTGTATTTGCTGTGTTTCTGTCTACTAGGGGTTTACTTCCTATGTGTTTTGGCAAACACATGAAGCTGCCTTTGGTCTGGCAAGACCAGCGTGGTCTACTGTGACGGGCAACAGCTCTCCAGTGTCTCAGGGGGCCCACTATTTTATCACCTGCTGCCTGATGCTTTAAAGAGGAAATGCCAGGGTTTCATTCTGGGACTTCCTGTGTGGAACGCAGATGTTCTATCATCGCTTCTTCTCTGTCCCATTTCTCCATTGAAAGGAAAACATAAGAACAAATCAAGATTCTATTTCCTACCTTTCTGCTAATTCCAGGTTTTTCAGTTCCAGTTATTTTCTACCTTTCTGCCTTTTTTCAATTAAGATTTTTTGCTGCAGTACGTAAATCAAGAATCACACTTTTAAGCAATTGTAGAATATAGTCAGATAAAAGCCCATGAAACGCAACCTTAAACTGCTGTACATTTCCAAAGCACATGCTTAAAATCTGCTTTACTATGGCCACATTTGCATCATACATGTTTGTCCATATGATATATTCAGTTTAGAGGTAGAGGGATGCATTGGTATATTATTTTGTAAAAAATGTGCTTCATCCTACTGATATTAGCAGTGATGGTCATAGATGCAAAAACCTTTCTCCAATTATGCTTTTGTTCAAATATTTAAGGCACTTCAAAATTCATAGTTCACTGTTATCATTAAAGGGGAAAGATATAGCCTTTAAAAAATAGGCACAGGGGTTTTTTTGGGAGGGGGGTTGTGGTACCAAATTATTTTTTTCTTAAAAGACTTACAAACATGGAAAAATAATGTGGAATTTGTTTTTATATAAGACAGCAACAGTGAAAATATTATATGTGCAAAAATTGAAAACTTCTATGCCTGTCCTAGAGAAATGGTTTGTGAAGTTGTTAAAGAGTTGGCTGAGACGGCTAAATTCATTTTGTTGCTTAGAGAAAAGAATTTATCTAAATTTCTGGATATTTGGAAACTCTTGATAGATTTTTTTTTTTTTAGGTAAAGCGAGCAAAAATGAGTTAATGACTTGTGGATTAGAAGATCATAAAGAAGGATTTGATGAAGTGTGAATTTTATCAGTAATAACGATGAAGAACTAATTTTACATATGTTACTAAATAGCAAGGAGTAATATCTTCATGTGTCAATAGTGCAGGAAAAAAACAGGAGGCCTTTCGTTAAACATATTTTTCGTGTTCCTTTTTTTTCTTTTCTGTGTTTGAAAAAAATATGACTTTTTGAGCACTTCTCTTTTTCACATGCACATCCTGGTTTAAAAAAAATTGACAGGGACTCTGATGTACTCTGTGCTTGCCTGGGGATCTTTCATGTTTCTTCCACTGGATGGGGCAGTTAAACACATTTATTCAATTGACACCCAGTCCACAGAAGCATATGGGGAAGCCAGTGTATACAGAAGAATGCAATGAGAAGCATTTCAGGCTGTGGTTACTATCTCCCCGTTATTAGGATTAAAATGGAATTGTGCAATTATATAGAGTCATAATCAGTACAGGTGAGCAATGATCTATTTGCATGTTTCTTTGTTTTTTAGCAAAGGCTGGGGCAGAGAGAGAATGTGCTCTGCAACTGTGCAAGATCGGGGACAAACTGAACCTTCGCCAGAAGATTCTGAACCTGATCGCGAAATTCTTCTGCCCAGGAACTCGTTAATGTTTGGAGTAAAAGCAGAAGATGGGAAGGAAACGAAGGATGTTTTGGAAGATCTAATGTATACATGACTGGAGTCTTACCAAGACCTCTGTGAGATGTGTGTGGGGGGAGACGAAAAGTGCCTTCTGAATTTCTGCAGCTATTTTCCTGTTTGTGAGCTGCTGCAATATGATTTCTTCAGATGACGCATCTCAAAGCTGGTGTAAAGGAAATGCAGAGGAGAAATCATTGGAATTTACAGTTTTCCAGCGATGTTGAACTGTGAAAGGCATTGGAAAAGGAGGAGGAATCTGGGTGTGGCGATCTAACCCAGAGTTCGGCATTCTGATTTCCATAGTTCTGGAATTCATCCGCTCAGCTGTTACGCTGTGCTGAAAAAGTCAGTGGAATTTCATGCGCAGCGAAGATGTCTTGTAAACTTTGGACTTCGATGTACAATCTTATAGCAGTTTGGTCAGCTCTTGGCAATTCTCATTTTCCAGAGTTTGGAGTCCAGATCTAGCAAACTCAGAATGTTTGCCTTGTGAGGTTGTTTAGTTGAAGATGTTACATGTCAGTGCATTAATTTGTTAGAAAACACATGGCAAAACTATGAATGATGAAGCTGAAGTTGGTGAAATTTCAATGCAGACATCCCAGAGTATGCCCTATGGGTATGAATGTTATGTTGTTATTGTTTTTGAAGCTTGTAATTTATTACTTTGGGATTATGAACCAAAACTAAACAGTACAGATAATTGTTCAAACTGTGCAGTAAAGACTGTATTAGAGAGCTTTTTGAGCAAAAGTGGGAGGGTTTGTATTACATAGCCTTACGCCAACAAATTGCACAACTGTATAGAAGGTGACTGATTTCCTCACAGTGTTAGAGGTGCTTAGAATAAGCTTTAGACTGGAATAGCCAATTAAAAGAGGAAATCAGCTTACAACATAGTTTTTAGCACATTTGTTTCTACTTTATGATTTAAAAAAGCACCACCGTGTGTCAATAGGATTAAGTGTTACAGGTACTTTTCAGAGGTGGATTTAAAAATTGATATTTTTTTTTGCCTCATTCAAGAAATCCATGTAAGTTCCAGTTGTTTATAGGGATCTCTTCTAGATCCAGGGTTTCCATTCACTGCAGGAGGAAGGAATTGAAAGAAGCCAGAAAGATCTTCTACAGAAGATACGAGCATGTAAAAAAATGCCTATTAGGACAGGGTGTTTCTGCTGAAGTGTACATATGAGAACTATTTAGTCCAGATGTGTGACACATCTTTGGCATCCAGAATGAATTGTCCGACCCCTTGATTTGGCTTGACATCAAGCAAACCACATCAATTATTCTGTAACTGTCTTAATGTACATTCTGTGGACCAGGATCTGCCAGACAGTCAAATGAAATAAATGTATACTGCCCTTAACTTAAACCCTGTCTGGACGGGCTGACTGAGAATAGAGGCCGTTTTAATATCCTTCTTCCAAATGAACTGCAAAAATTTGTCAACAATTACTTTAACACAAAGCAACCATATTTGCTTTAATCCCCCCTCCCCCATTTTGGACTGCCTTGTTTGCAAGTGTCAGTTTTAAAGAAAATCATTTCATGAGATTAGTCCAACTCCCCTTGGTTCATAAATCTTTTTTGATTACTGAGGTACCATTTCAAATCCAGGTTGCTATCATTGCTTTCATCTAAGCCAGGGATGTCTAACTCTGGCGCCCCAGATGTTCATGGACTATGATTCCCATCAGCCCCTGCCATCAGGAGCTGATGGGAATCATAGTCCATGAACATCTGGGGCGCCAGAGTTGGGCACCCCTAATCTAAGCCATGTACTGGATAGGGTTGCTGTTTGGTGGAAGCAAACACTTGTGCATTAATGAACTGTCATTTCAAGTCTATGGAATAATATTTATTTATATATCTATTTTTTTCAAAGGGTCCTCCTTCCCCCATTATTTAATATCTTGATGCTGGTGAGTTGCATATTTGTCAAATACACAGTTTACAGCAAAAGAGTTTGCTCAGGATGTCATCTCAGTTTTGTGCACGCAGTTTTGTTCTTTAGCTTTAGCTGTTGTACCCTTTTTTTGTGCTGCCATTTAGCTAAAACAATAAAGTTGCCGTGTTTGCAAACATCCGTGCTAATATAATTTCTTTAGAATTTGAACAGCCACTTGGCTACCTGACAATGCTATGCATAATGGACAGGTTGCTGATCTGCATACCATCCTCTTCTAAATCACTGTTTTTATGACAGAAGTCATGAAGAGCAAGCCATCTCACACTGAAAGGGAAGCCTGCGATTTGCAGCCTGAGTTACAATTTGATTTTACTGCAGCACCCAAAAATATAGCCACGCACAAATTTACTTATATATCTCCACTTAACAACCAAGACAACTCAGCCTCTAAGACCTGCTTAAGCAAAAGGAAAAATCAGTTCAACTCTCAACTCTGAAAATTCAGAGCAATTCAAAAGAATACAACGTCAATTCTATAAACTCAAATCTACAGGGTCAGTTTAGTTGGGACCACATCTGCAGAGTATCGGAGTATAGAATACCATTCAGTTTTCCTAGCAGCTCCACTGATAGCAAGGTATTCAAATGTGCAAGTATAAATGCCCCCCTGTACTTCAGAAATCATTCAAACAGTTTGCTCAGCGTTTTTTGTCAAGGAAAGAATATCTCTTAAAGTCCAGCTGTCAACTTTCCATCACAATCTGGTGACACAAATAACTAGTGCTAACCTTTGTGGCACTCCACACAATTCAGTCTTTTTCAGGGTCTAAAAGCCAGAAATGGTGGGCTGGCAGGGGTACTCCCAGGTAGACACATTATTGAAATGTCTCCAAATTGCTCTTTAAATCACTTAATGTGCCTGAAACAAACACAGAGCAACTACTGTTCCTCCTGGTGGGTCTCGCCAGGGTTTGAACTGTAGCCGAGTCTTTGATCTCCAGCAGTTAGAAGCTGATAATGCTTATCTCCAGATGACACAAGATTCCCTGCTCATTCCTGCATAACAGGTGGCTGTTAAAAAGGTACCAGAGCAGGCCCTGTTGGTTTATGTTTTGCTCCTGGACAAGTTGCAAATCTCAAAAACGGCAAGGTGGTGAAATATCAGGAAGTTGATACTGATAATGGAGTAGACCTTGTTTCAAAGTCTCCTTTCTCTCTGCTCTTGGAGTGTTTTGCTGTTTGAAATATATTCCAGGAAGTGAAATATTGGTAGTGGGCATCGGGAATAGGAGCTCGACAGTCATCAAACGGAGGTGGAACTGAACATTTTTGAAGTAAAATTTGAAAACTGCAGCCACGCTTTTAAGGCTGGTCCCACTAATGTACACTTTTCCCTTTTTCTAGGTAACAATGCACTTCTATGCCAGTTGAAGTCCACTGATTTCAGAGTGTTTAAACTGGACTGCACATGTAATTAATTGTTAATTAATAGTTAATTCATGCTATAGTATTCCCCACTACAAAGTGTGGGCGTGAAAGCTGGACAATGAAAAAAGTTGACAGGAAGAAAGTAGGTTTCTTTGAAATGTGGTGTTGGAAGAGAGTGTTATAGATATTGTGGACTTCCCAAAAACCCCTAAGTGGGTTCCAGATCAAATCAAGACTGAACTCTCCCTAGAAGCTACAATGACTAAACTGAGGCTGTTGTATTTTGGTCACATAATGAGAAGACAAGAGTCACTGGAAAAAACAATAATGCCAGGAAAAGTTGACGGCAGCAGGAAAAGAGGAAGACCCAACAGGAGATGGATTGACTCGATAAAGATCTGAGTAAGGCTGTTAATGATAGGACATTTTGGAAGACATTGATTCATAAGGTCATCATGGGCTGGAGTGACTTGATGGCACTTCACACTGCACAGGATTGTACTGTTACCCTGCGGTTCAAAATATTTAAGCCAAAAAGCTCAAGCCGACAATGAATAAAATCAAAGAAATGTTTCATTCAGGCCAACAAACGGGCAAGCTAGTCTCAGAGGAGCCACACTAAAATGGCTGCTGTCTCTTATTTTTATAGGTTACATCAGAATAGCAGTAGAAAGAATACACCCCAAAGTACAATCATCATCAATCAATCATTCCAAAGGGTGGAGATCATCCCCTTACTCAAAACATTTAGGACAAACTAATGCCCTTATTGGAAGTATTTTACCTTTGACGTCTTATGAACTAAGGCCCAGCCTCATCTTATCAGTATTGTTCTCTGCTGCCCTACTTTTCTAGACAAAGAGCCTAAACATTTAACCATGTTCTTGCTTTGTATCAGAAAAAGGGCAGACTCAAGGTGCCAGCAGGGACGAGAAGACCTCAAAAACAACTTAGTTCATAATCTCTTACATTCCCATGTAGAACAAGCGGTATTTCATCAAGGCTGTGAATCTTTGGTCAGTAGAAAAAAGAAAAGTAAAGTGCATGAGGCCTGCATGTTCCTTGTTCAGCAGCTTTATGGTTGCCAACACCCCATTACAAGGAAAAGAATAATGGGGGAAGGAAATAATCTTACTTCTAGATTACTTATAAGGATTGGTGAAAATCCTTTTGACAGATCTATGTGCCTACAGTACTGTAAATAAATGATTATTATTCACTGTTTTAGGAAAGAGAAATACCTTGTGGTGCTATAGATAAAACATGACCATCATGCCAGACGGGGTGGTCCAGCCATCATTTAACAGCGTACACTACAGATTTGCACCTCTCCATAGGGATTTGAAATGGTGAAGTCCTCTCTCAGTGCTCATTCCCCCAGCTGTCGTAGAAATGGGCGTTTGGGTAGACCTGAGCACACAAACAAAATGCTTACCGTTATGGCAGTCGCTGTGACTTCTCTGCGTGGGCGTCCAGATGCATTTCGTACACCCCGCACACACCCCTAGATGGCATCTAAGCTGGCAGCTGCCACTATATCCGCATCAACGAGTTAATTATGTGTTGTGTGGGAGAAAAATACTTCCTTTTCTGGGGGAAAATACTTCCTCTTCAGGAGTACGTTCCTGGGCAAGATTCTGAGTAGACTTCCTTAGGATTGCTCTCCTTGTCTATCTCAAATCGAATGCCCACCAGTTTCATAGGGTGTTCTTCAATTCTACCAGTTTATAAAAAGGGCCATTTCATCACAACTGATTACCAAAAACAAGTTATTGCATATTATAGGAAGTAAGTAATTTCCTATTACATGATTACCAAGAGTCAGAGCTTACAGAGTCCTGCTTCATATTGAGATTCACAGGCAGAATCACGTTCATTTCATACATAATGCAGAAACCATTCTCATATTTGTTGTCAAATTCATTCTTACCGGTAACTGGAGCTTGTAGCCAGTCACACGTGCTGTCCAATGATCACATTTGAAAATAGTTGAATACAAACTAGAGTTGATATGTTTAGGAAAAAGTCTAACATAAACCCTTGGTTCCGTGTTTCCCCAAAAATAAGACAGTGTCTTATATTCATTTTTGCTCCCAAAGATGCGCTATGTCTTATTTTCAGGGGATGTCTTATTTTTCTGTGTTCTGTTCGTCGGGCATGATTCCAAACAAAACACGGAGCCCTTCGGGGATCGGGCGGTATATAAATTTAAGAAATAAATAAATAAATAAATAAAAATTTTGTCTTACTTTCAGGGGATGCCTTATATTTCGCACTTCAGCAAAACCTCTACTACGTCTTATTTTCATGGGAATGTCTTATATTTGGGGAAACTGGGTAGTTCCCTCTGTTTTGATAGAAGAAAGAGGACTGCTCGTGAATCATAAAATGGGGGAGGGGAATGTGGGAGAGCGTGTTGCCACTCAGTGAGAAGCTGAGACAAGAAAGGAAATTGTAACCCATGCCATTTTAGTCTTTTTGTTTTGTTTGGATCTTAGGGCCCAGGGGATAAAAGCTCACTGAGCATGTGCAGTTGGTAAGCTTGCTTACTCATTGCCAACTGCAAGAGCTCCACCCTCCTGAGTTGATCTGGCCTGCAGTAGAAGGAAGGCCTACAGCTCAATTGAGAGAATTACTTATTTTTTTACAGGTATGTGTTGGGCCCAATAAGAAAGAAAAATATATTAGAATGTTCCCAATGTATTAGGAAGGGTGTATTAGGTTGTTAATTATGTAACCCTCCTCAGTTGATCTGGCCTGCAGTAGAGGGAAGGCCTACAACTCAATTGAGGGAATTACTTATTTTTTTACAGGCCCAAACTGAGGAAAGACCTGCAGCAGCTACATCAGATGCAGACGGCCAGGTGAGAGAAAGAAGCCCTGCTTGATTAATAGTTTGGACTTTCTTGCTATTCTTTCATTATTGGACACTGTTAGTGGTGGCAACTGTTCTGAGTGTTTTGTTTTTCTTTAAAAAGCACTGAAGATTTTGTTCAATTGAGTTGTGCTGCATATATGTATATATATATATGTTCACTATTTGTTCACTATTATTTATCCTTAAATGATAGAAAGTTGTGTTAAAGATTAAAGGTTTGTTGATTTGTTCAAGCAATTTCATATTGGTTTGTTAAGCCACAGGGTGCTGTCACGCTATTATTTCCTAGGTCTCCAATGGAGATTATTATTATTATTATTACATTTAATAGACCGCCCTACCCCCGAAGGGCTCAGGGCGGTTTACAAAACAAACAACATTTGAGTACAACAAATAGTTTCAATTAAAACAATAAATAAATTAAACTTTAAAACACTAGCAGCAGTGATCTTCCACAATTAAAATAAATAGATGTTGTCCGGCATTAACCTCCCGGGAGGGGACAGGCCGATATTCAATCAGCAGATGACAAAGCTGTAAGGAGCAACAAAGAAGGGCCAAGGATTGATGTGGCCAAGGATAAGTAGGTTACAAAATGGTGACGAAAAGAGCCATCAAGTTGGAACTGACATGGTAACTCTGCAAGGTTTTCAAGGCAAAAGAGGAACAGTTGGATAATGCCTTCCTCTGCACAGCAACCAGGGACTTCTTTTCTGGTCTCCCATCTAAATACCAACCTGCTTGGCTTCCCAGATCTGACCAGATCAGGCTAGCCTAGACCATCAAGGTCAGGGCAAGAAAGAAACTTATCTCAAAAAGGAAAAAAATGTTATCCTTTTGTTAGCAATGCTGTGTTCTCAGGTGCTGAAGGGATGTTAAAATGGTTCACGGGCAGTCTTGCTAGAATACGGCATCTGGTGTGTTGTCTAGAACTTCAATAACTTTCCTTTAACAACCTAACGTTGCTGAGAGCTCCTCACCTGTCTTCTCACTAACTAAAATCTAGATGAGTCACCTTTCCAGAATCCACTGTCAGTATTTTTTTTTCTGCCTGACAAATATTCTAACACCTGACAACTACTTGAAAGTAACTGAGCTTGGCAATTCAGCCAGTGACCTTTTCTGTTCTTGCTAAAGTTTGCCGTTCAGGTGGATATTGCTGCTTGCCAACGTTAATCTACCATTCTCCAGGTCTGTGAACAGATATGTGATTAGGGTTAGTAGCCTGGCCCAAGTAGAGAACCCTGTGTGCTAATAAGATTCCAGCTACCCACCCAGTGTGAACAGAATGATCATTCTAGCAATTTATGTAGGGTTGGGATGATCCCCAACACCTCAACTCAGTCACTGCCACAGAACACCTGACAATGACCATAAAGTCCCTGAATAGCCACCACACAAGGCCTCTTGATAGAGTTCTGTCACAGTTTGTTCATAACTCTCTCAGCCCCACCTACCTCACAAGGTGTCTGTTGTGGGGAGAGGAAGGGAAAGGAGTTTGTAAGCCACCTTGAGTCTCCTTACAGGAGAGAAAGGTGGGGTATAAAGCCAAACTCCTCCTCCTCCTCCTCCTCCTCCTCCTTCTTCTTCTTCTTCTTCTTCCTCCTCCATTATTCCAGAGACGTTCTGATCAGAATTTCAGAAGAGCTCAAACATTCAGGCATCTTGGAGCAGCCTCACGTAGTGCCCAGAGCATGTTCAGTGGTAAAACACTGGGCACAGAGTATAGCTGGGAGAGTACATTGAAGCAGAACTGATGTGTCTGGATGGTGGCATAATGGTTAAAGTGGTGGAATAGGATCCGGAAGACCCGTCTTCGAATTCTCCATGTTCCATGGAAGTCACAACATTGTCAGCCTCATCTACCTCACACAGGTGGTTGTGAGGATACAAACAAGGAGATACAAACAACGTAAGCCACTTCAGATCTCCATTGGGGAGAAAGGCAGGAAATAAATAAGATAAATAAATAAAATCCTCTATGGGCACTTTCTCTCTCTCTCTCTTTTTGGGAACATCATTAAACTTTATTGTACAGAACAACCAATAGGCTATTGCATTTATTTGGATTAAAATCAGAACAGAACTACGTCCTTAGAACAATTTTCTTTAACTTGAAAACCAAATATTATTATTGTCATAAGCAGTGCTTTGGCAAGCTCCCATACTTACCGGTGGTTCGTCGGACGAGAGAGTGTCCTAGAACGCGGGTCTGGGAGCATGTGGCTCCGGCAGGCGAGGGGTACCCTTTGGGGCCTATTCCAGGCGACGGTAAGCGTACACAACTAACTTCTTGTCCAGTAATGATGCTGACTTATAAGACATCATTATACATGTTAAATATAATTTTTTTAAAAATTCCATCAATTTAAGTATGGTTTCCAGACAGAATTAAGAATCTTCTGGAAAGTTTGCTCAATTGACTTCCTGAAGCTTGCGGTTCTGCTTCTTGTATCTGTCCAGAGGATCTTCCTGTGCAGTTAGTTCTCTTGCATCATTTGATACTCCCCACCCACCCCCCTATCCCGTTCCTGGAAGATGTTTGTGCAAATTTGCTGCTTTGTGTAAGAGTGGAAGGGGAAGTGAATTTCTCTGAGGCTTGGGGAGTGGGTTCTTCTGTAAACGAACACGTCCTGATGAGAGGCTGCTAACCAGCAGCTTTCTTGAGAGGTAAATTTTAAATTTTCTTCAAGCAGCTTTCTTGAAATGTAAAATTTTAAACTGCCTGGGGGGAGGGTGGGACTGTTCATTGAGAGGGAAGCATGCAGTTTTAAAGACCTCCTCTCTGGAGAGGAAGTAGTTTTTTAAAGGTTCTGTCTGTGTGTGTGAGAGAGAGAGGGGGGGGGGGGGTTGGGGGGGGATCTTGAAACAGAAAACTGCCTGTTGTTAACTGCAATTGTTAACAAGTCTGTATCTTGGGAAGGGGAAATTGGGATGATCAGGGATGAGAAACAGCTCTTTCTGTTGTTGTTGTTGTTGTTGTTGTTGTTGTTGCAGCTGATAGTTGAATAGGTCTGTCAGAAACTTAAAACACCGTTTTTAATAGGAGCTGTGGGTTTTACGAGGGAAGAGTTTACTTGGGGGAGAAACAGCTTTCTGTGCCTGAGAGCAGAACATGCCTGTAAGAATTTAAAACTCTCTGTGTGAGAGAGAGTTGTAGAATGATTGATGGGGGTAAAAGGAGAAATTAGGATGCTTAAATTACACATTCAAGCTTTCTGTGGCTGGGAAGAAGAGAGGTTGCTTGTATTAAACTTGTCAGAGAAACAACCACCGAGAAATGTGGGGGAGCTGGCTACCAAGAGGCTCTGTGGCAACAGCCCCTGGGCACAGATCAGGCTGTCTGCAGGGGGGAACAGACTCTTCAAACGTTCAAACACAAGCACCTTCTTTTTGGTCACAAGCACCTACATATCACCACTGCAACACAAAAATTAAAATTTATTTTATTCATTTCATCAACCTCTCAAGCAAACACGGAGCCCAAAACAAAATACAGTTTCCATCATTGAAACTTTCTTTTATCTCATTAGTCACAAACTCCAGCTAGAAACACATCAGCCCCCGTCTAGGCACATTCAAGCACAGAGCTCGCATCCACAACGTGCAATTCACATTTTTAATGTATTTCATTCTTATTACCCACAAACTGCCCCATAGCCAGAAACACACTTCTGCCGCCCCCAAAATCCTCACACCTAGACCAAATCAACTCAAAATACAATTTATATTATTTTGCAGCACATGGCCTGAAATCATGCCACATGTATCCCCAACACAAGCACAGCCTAACATGGACATAGTCCTATAGCCCCATTTAATAACAGCATAGCAACCCACGCACACCCTAAACAGGAAGGTCTGCCTCAGGTCTCCAGAAACAGGAAGGGCCCGCCTACCAACCAATCAGAGTGCACCACACTGTGAACAGGAAGCCCCACCTACCAACCAATCAGGGTGTGCCACATCAGTAAAACCACGCCCTAAAAACTGTCAAATTGTGTGAAGAGAAGAGCTATGTCCTCTTACTACTAACACGTTGTCGTCTTCTGGGGGCATGGGAGGGGAATAGGGTCCTAGTGGTAAAACCTCTGTGGTGAAAGGATCAAATATAAGCTGCATAGAGGGCTGAGCATCAGAAACATCTTCAAGTGACTGCCTGCAATCACCACTCAAATGTTCACAGTCAATATTATCCCATTTCTGACCCTTATCAGAATCTTTCACCATCTCTTTCATTGTTTTCTCCATTTGTTCATCTTCATTTGGAAACATCTTCAACTGGAATTTTTCATCTTTTTCAGATGGGTCCTCAGTGTGTTTAGTGAACCAAGACATATTCTTCACAATTTAATACTGATACAGTTTCAGAAGAAAGATTGGCTTTGTCAAATGTAGATCCAATTTCCATTTCGGAATCATGAACACTTCCTGTGACACAACTTCTGGTTGAAACAGAGACTCCTCATCTTGGGCTCAAATCAATCCAAAGATTGGTTGTGAGGGAACACCTCATGGGACAAGCACTGGAGGGGGGGGGGGACCAACCTGGTGGGAAAGCCTGCGTGGCCCCTTTCCCCGCGCCTCACCTCGCCAGCCAGCGCCTCACTTCCTCCTCGGGGTTATTGTGTCGCTCAGCCTCAGTCCGCCCGCCTTGTCCTCCCAGCGGTAAGGAGGACTAGGAAGGAGGAGAGGAAAGAGAGCACCTCTATAGGTGCTCTTGGTGAAAACAGGATATCAACTTAGAAAGCAAATGTAAAACAATCTGTTTATTTTAAACAGGTTTAAAAATTGTTGTTGTTTTGCCAAAGAAACTGACCCAAAAGCAATCCCCGCCCCCTCCAATCTGGTCAGGCAATTCTTTTTGGTGTGGTGGTTGATGGGACATACTACAGATCAGAGAACAGTCTTGGTCTCCATGATTGTGCTTCTGATATTTTGAAGATGCAGTCACTGACCTAGTTATGACTGAAAAGGTAATTTGGAATTGGTAGTTTCCTTGTATCAAGTGAAGTTGTTTGGTTTGAGTCACCTTCATTAACTGAAGTGGCGAACCTTCTTGGTTGTAGTTATTTTTTTAAAATAGTGTTTTCCAAAGTGGTTCAGTGGAGTTGATGGATCCCGTTGACTTAACAAAGGTGTTTTTCTGAGAAAAGCAGATCGGAATAGGCACAAGTGCATTGGGTATGTTTTGAAGGCATGTTCTCTTGTGGCAAAAGGTTTTTGCAAGCTACTTCCTCATACACTTCCTATAAAATAAACATTACTGCTACTGTTATAGCAATGTTCATTAGTGTTTGTCACTTCTTGTAGCAATGCTTACTAATTCTGGAAATATGCCAGTATTCTAGAACTGAGTCACAGATTGGGATTCACAGATGTAGTGTCCTAGTCAACATTTCCATTATTGGACAGCTTCTATTCTAGGGCCAGAAGGTGGAGGCAAAACACACACTCTCTCTCCGGTATAATTATGTCATTTTACTAGAATGTAAGCCATAGTAACTATAAGGAAATAGGTTGCAGGTCTTGTAAATGCCTAGGAGAAAAGGGATTGGACATGCCCAGTCTCTTATTGCAGACACCTTACACTAGAGTAACAGGCTGATAAGCTGGAGTCAATGCATGAATCAAGCAGTTCATAGACTCAAGATCTTCCATGATGTCCAAGAGCAGGTTTAACGATCTCTGCCATGGAATAAAGGCACAGTTCACATGCAACAGAGGAGCTAAGATTCCTGCCCCTTTGCACCTGTAAACATGATACATCAAGGCAGTTTTGCAATGTTGGTAGGTGTCATGAGACAACCCCTGGGTACTTACCAGGACATGAGCCAACCCCTGGGGAAGACCAGGCAGCAGAGCCAACGCCCAGTCCTTCCCAGCCTGATGGCATACAGGTGGAGGAGCCTGCAGATCCTCCTAGGGAACCCAGTGATGAGCCAGCTGTGCATAGGATACAGAAGCAGAGGCTGCTACTGCAGAAGCACAGAAGGGGTAGTTGTTTGGCAGCAAGGTATGGGAGATTAGAAGTCTCTGCATCTGATGAGGACTAACTCCTCGCAGAAACCCAGTCACCTTAACAAGGCTCTCTATGGTCTTGCTGTGAGCTTGCTTCTCTCTGGGTACAACAAGTGTGTTACCTGTCACCGCTGTGTGTCTGGTTCTGCATTGATTCCTAGCCTGCTCCTTGGTTCTCCTTGACCTATTGGACTGTGACCTGACTACGCCTTGCCTACTGTCTGCCTTGACCTGTTGGACTGTGACCTGACCATGCTTGTGCCTGCCACTTGCTTTGCCCTGCAGGGTCAGACCTGACCATGCCCTTGCCTGCTAGCAGCACAATATGGGTAGACTTTAAGACACCATTTTTAAGGAGCATTTGAATGAGCTGGGAGCCACTGGTTCCATTCCACCGTTGATAGAAACTGGTGTTTTAGATGGTAATTTGAAAATCATATATTTTCCTGTCTGGGAATTAAGATTTCAAGGAGAGGCCCTGCTAAATGTCTCATCAACCAAAGAAGCACTTTTTGGTGGCAGTCCCATGGTAATGAAACAGCTACTCCAGAAAAATGATCTGGTGCCCCATTATGTAGGCATTCTCCACTTTAGTTTGGGGAATTAACTGCAGATAAAAATTGAGATGGGGTAACTGGGATTGATGACCTCGGTTTACTAGGATAGTCCTGCGTGAAAACTATCAAATGAGCAGGCAGTGGTACCACTGAAATGGTTTTATTAAAGAATTAATACAGTAAAACAAGAAATATATTTCAAGGAATGAGCATTCACACGTGAAACATACAAGAGCTAAGAAAAAAAGAGAGGAAGTTGGATAGGGTTTCAAGGATGGGTGATAGTTATCAGTCTTGAAGGGATGTCCAGTGAAAGCTGGACATGAGGAAAACAACCAGCATTTCCTAGAGCAGAGGAAAGAGTCCACACACAAGTGGGGTGCACACACAGATCCAGAGCACACACATACATTATGAATGGCCAAGGACCAATATTTATACCCTGAAATGTTCAAGTGGAAGATATTTTTCACTATCTCCTGCCCATTTTATGAGCGTATATGTGATAAATGTCTCACAGGTATTTTGACAGATATTAAAAGGACAGATGAGGACATCTTCTGGCAGATGTGTCCCCAATAGTCATGCTAGAAGTGGCCACTTTCATCTTTTTATCAGTATTAACAAAGAAGAAGACGGCCCTAATGAGTCCGAACAAAGCCAAATTGTGGCTCATTCCCCTTTGGTGTTCAAATATGTCAGGCTATATTGATTGTATTGCTTGTCGTATTTTGAGTTGGATATATTGCACTTTGTGCTTTTCATTCCCCATTGATACATTGATATAGGCAAATTGGTAATGAGATATGCTTAGTGTATTATACGATGTTTAACAGAAATGAACGGGTGTTATAATAGTTTCAGTTTTATTCTGGACAATTTTAATTAAGAAGGTTTTATCCTCAGTATGTAGTTTATTTGTAGTTACGGTATATGTCTTTTAATGTTTGTTTTATATATTGATTGTGATGGCCTATGGCTAATTCAATAAAATACTACTACTGCTGCTGCTGCTACGACGACGATGACTATCACTACTACTACCACTACTACTATGCCCTGAAATGGGTCCTGTGGTGGTGTGAAGTAAACTGACAGAAAAGCAAGAGACCCAGAATTGATTGCTTTTCCTGGGTTCCAACAATAAGATAGGAGAAGCTTGTTGAGACATCAGGACCTAAGCAAATGCCTGGACTGTTCTCTAGAAAACCAATTGATTACTGGGATGGGAAGAGATCGAATAACAGATTGGATAACAGATCTGCTTAGAGTGCTGATTAAATCTTAGGGAAATACAATGGGGATTAGCTGGTCCCACTGTCCAGCCAATCAAACCTTAGGACCAAGGGGAAAATACACATCAAATCACCTTCTTGCCCAGGCTTCACACACAAGATGGATCCCAAAACCTTCTAAGAAGAATCCATGTTGTTTGGAGCAGTGTCTTGCATATGCCAATCTTTGGCCCCTCTGTCTTTGTGGCATCCTGTAGCGGGAGGAGGGGTCCAACAGCTGACACCCTAATTTTCAATCTTTAGGAGGCCGCTGAAAAAGTTTTTATTTAGGGCTGCATTTGATTAATTTCCTGGCAGTCTAAAATGGCAATTGTACATTTTAAAGATGTATTTAATGTATTCCATATTCTATATTTCATTTATATGATATGTCATGCCCCCACAGAAGTTTGTTATTTTCTTATTAAGCATCAGTTTCCCTATAGCTAGTATAGGTTTAGTTCCTTGTATAGTGTTCAAAGGGAGCTCTGTTCAACACTGGAGGAGTATAGCGGAGTCTCCTTCTTTGGAGGTTTTTAAAGAGAGGCTGGGTGGCCATCTGTCAGGAGTGCTTTGATTATGTGTTCCTGCAATGCAGGGGGTTAGACTTGATGGCCCTTGGGGGTCTCTTCCAGCTCTATGATTCTATGTAAACCATGCCTTTTCGCTTTAACATATCATTTTATTTCTTTTAAAACGTTTAGAATTCAGGGCCTGGGGAGCAAAAAGTCTCAGAACGAGGGCAGTTCGTAAATTTGCTCCCATAATACTCCTGCAAGAGCTGCAGCCTCTCAGTCATTCTGGACTGCAGCTTGAGAGAAGAGTAGATCATCTAGTTAGAATCTAATATACAAATCTCTTTCTGTATAAAACAGCAACAAGTATATATATTAAATAGATAGATCAAAATTGAACTGAATTAAATGTATTAGATTATCTGTATCCTAGCTGAAAGTATATTATTTTAAAATTTGAAATACATAAGTTAGAATGAGTTGTTTTTAAATGGATAGATTTTTTTTCATGTCATAACTTTATGCAAAAACTTACATGTCACAATTTCTGTTAATCCTGCAATAACTGAAATTCAAATGGTTAATCTTTCTTATCCAATAAAATTATCAATTAAAAAAAAAGAGATTGACCAAAAAAACCCTCTCTCATTGCAACCCAGTATTGAATCCCTATTCGGACATGGCAAACAACTATGATTGTGATATTCACTGGCTAACAGTCATCTACTCCATCTTAATATGGTTTGGCAGATCAGAGCTCTTTCTTTTGAAACAGAGGAGAGAAATGTAGTCCATTTCTCAACAGGGACTTCCTTCAGGCAGCGCCCTAAAGCAATCATTTACCAGAAAATGCTCTCCCTCCAGCAAACTATATTTTGAGGCCATGATCGCACTTTGAACCCTTGAGTAAACTTGATAACAAAGTGATTCAGGTTCATGTGTTCTGTTAACACTACTCCTTTAAAGGTAAACACCCAGAGTTCTCTGGCCCAGGAAAAGATGTTTCAGAAGCACTGGCATGATCCAACCACTTTAAAAACTGCATCGGTTTCAACTGGGAGAGTTACGCACATTGAGAACAGTGAAATCCTAGGATTATTTCCCTGAGAACAAGCTACGTTGAATAGAATAGATCACTCTCTAAAGTCCTCTCCTTGAAATCAGCAGGATTTAGAAGAACAATGCTAGTTTTATCATGCCTCAAATTTTGGAGAATGATATATTTTAAAAGGAAATCCTTTTAGAAAGGGCACTTAATTACGAATCAAGAGAGGGCAAAACTCAGGTCCCATTCCTCAAATTACTCCTGCTAATTAATAAAATAGCTGGCTTCCATTAAGAACACTGACAGCACAATCCTGAGGCCCCTTCCGCACACGCAGAGTAATGGACTTTCAGTCCGCTTTCACAACTGTTTGCAAGTGGATTTTGCTGTTCCGCACAGTAAAATCCAGCTGCAAAGTGCACTGAAAGTGGATTGAGAGTGCATCATTCTGCATGTGCGGAAGGGGCCTGAGAGCTTACAGGGGAGGCGGCCAGCGTTACCCACACATTCACACCAGCTGCTGCTACAATGATGTTGCTGCTGGTGTGTTCCCTAAGGGGAAACTGCACAGGGAGTGGAGAAAAAACCCTGCAGTGTCCCACAGAGCTTGCAACTGCCCAGCATCTCCATGAATTATGCAGGAACATCCATACGTTATTTCAGGGGTTAAATAGGGGAAACAAACAGCCAGAGTGGAAGCCAGCTATGGGAAGACATGAGGAGAGAGGTGATGAGGAATGGGCGGCCCACTCTGTGCTGGGCTACATCTGTGACCCCACTCTTCTTCCTTTAAGATTCATACCTCCAATGAACAGAAGGCAGCATATGGGGAGGACATGGGGGTAGAGCACACACTGCACCCTGTCACCCACATGAGGCTCTCACCCCGGGCCCATCGGTGGGGATCACCACATACCCAGGCCCACCCCCTTGCCTGCTGACACAGGGGATTGTGCCACAGGTGCTTGGGGTGGTTATTGCACTGCCAGGGAATAAATGGCGGTATTGGGGTGTTCTGCAAATGTATCTTCAGGTTGTGCTGCGATATCCTGAGGGCATAGATGTTGTTTGGCTCCCTGAGCACATCTTCAGCTCCCCCCTGCAAGCCAGATTTCACTAAAAAGCACCAAACCCAGACCACCCATGGATAAAGTAGGATGTCTACCCTCAGATGATTCCTCTGGGTTGCTACAGGGGCAGAGAGAAGGACACAGCTGCAGAGGGGGAGGTACATTGTATGTGCATGCGTGCATATATGTTTTGGAAAGCAGAAGGTGAGGAAATGTTAAACAAGATCTGGTGTGGTGTAGTGGCTAGAGTGTTGGGTGAGATCTGGAAGACCCGGGTTCAAATTTTTACACTGACATGGAAACTTATTGGGCGATACTCTCAGCCTTACCAAGAAGAAGAAGGAGCAGGAGCAGGAGCAGGAGTTTGGATTTATATCCCCCCTTTCTCTCCTGTAGGAGACTCAAAAGGGCTTACAATCTCTTTGCCCTTCCCCATTCACAACAAACACCCTGTGAGGTAGGTGGGGCTGAGAGAGCTCAGAAAAGCTGTGACTAGCCCAAGGTCACCCAGCTGGTGTGTGTGGGAGTGCACAGGCTAATCTGAATTCCCCAGATAAGCCTCCACAGCTCAGGTGGCAGAGCAGGGAATCAAACCCGGTTCCTCCAGATTAGAATGCACCTGCTCTTAACCAACTACGCCGCTGCTGCTGAGTGGCTGTCAGGATAAATGCCAGCAAGGAGAATGATGTAAGCCACTTTGGGAAGAAAGGTGAGGTATAAATGAAGGAAATAAATATAAAATAAAGACTGATTATCTTAAAGAGGGGAATTATACCTGCGGGTTATTAACAGGCGCTATATCAAAATAGCGTTGACCTTTTTTCAGCAAATGGCAACAGTGTAAGGAGGGAATTAATATTTTTGAGCTTGGTATCTTAAGTGAGGGAGTTTGAGAACCCTTGGAGTGGTGGAGAAAAGAGAAACAGGCCATTTTTAATTTTAAAAGGTTTATTTCAGCATTCTCGATGGATGGAGGGAAACAGATCAAGGCTAGTAAATCAAATGTGACTGACTTCGGCGTTCTGTGGTATCTGTGTGGGGAGAGATAGTGCTATAAAAAGTGTGTTGTGCAGTCAGGGGCAAATTGTCCCTCAAGACCACCAGAAAAAGATCTGAGGAGTTTCCCCTACCCCTCCTGGGGCCACCCCACCCCCAGGTTGGTTCTGTGGAAGGTGGGCAGAAGCTATGGCCACTGCATGTTAACTGCCCTCACCTCTTGTGAGGTGGACAGGAGCCATAGGCCAACATCCCCTACCCTTCACAGAGTTGCCAGGTTCAAGATGGCAGCCATCAGACCACACAAGTGTGCAAGAGCCATTGATAGCCTACTCCTGTGATGGCGAACCTTTGGCACTCCAGATGTTATGGACTACAATTCCGATCAGCCCCTGCCAGCATGGCCAATTGGGATGATGGGAATTGTAGTCCATAACATCTGGAGTGCCAAAGGTTCGCCACCACTGGCCTACACCTTTCCTTACTCTCTATCAAGGGGTAAAGTCCTTTTCCTGTTTTAGCCTTCCTGTTGAAGCACTTCTGCAGATCTGCTTCTGGTGTCTGAGGAACAGTCCCCTCTACATGGAAAACACCTCTGCTCTGTATAGTCCCTCGGTTACAGGAAAAAACTTATTGGCTGACACTCTCAACCTAACCTACCTCACAGGGTTGTTGTGAGATCAATGCTGGCAAGGAGAAGGATGTAAGTTGCTTTGGGGGAAAAGGTGGGGTACTTAGCTGACTGAAAGAGAATTATGGAAGGGTACCATAATGTTTTCTTCCTGTCCGCCAAACCAATGTTTTCTTCCTGTCCGCCCCACCACCCCCATGCGGTTACGCAGAAGACCCTTAGTGCTTTTTTAAAATCTCAAAATTGTCACTGTTGTTGAATGCTCTCTTCTGTTGCTGCACTAAAGTCTTGTATTGTTGAGAGGAACTGAGAGAACGTAGGTGATTTCTATTCAGAAAAGGCAGGGAAGCGTCAAAAGCAAAGGCCGATTCGCAAAGTGTTTACATTTAACACACTTTAACAAACAGCATAGAACAGGGGAAGAATTAAAAAAGAAATTGTGTGCATTATGGAAAAGAAATTGAAATGAGGAATATCTGACGAGGTGTGTGCTTTTCAGGTAGCAACAAGGAGCAAAACACGTAATGTTGCAGAGTGTGTGGAGAGTGTTGCAGGACCACACAACATGCCTCGACATGTTAAATGCTCAGAGTCCCTCAGAATGAAAAAAAACACACCATACGTTTAGATCTAGGCAGTTTGTTATGTGTGCATTCATCCTCCTTAGTCAAATTTTCTGGTGAGATTCCAGTAGTGACACTCTGACTTTGTAATGGAACGGTCGTTCAAGAGTTTTACAAAATGTTTTACCAAATCTCTTCCATTTTTAACATCCTCTTTCACTGACTTAATTAGAGAAGATTCGCTAGCGCAACAGACTTGCTTTTCTATCTGCGGTAATAAGCTGAAACATCCCTCCTACTTGGTGAGGTATTATTTTCCTAGACAGGCAACCGTTCTATGTAGCATAACATAACAAACGATCTCCCGAGGAACAGAGTGTGCTGTCCTGATCCATGTTCTAAGTGTTTTAACAAATCAGAAGGCAGAAGTTCTATTTATGTTTAAAAGTAGAGAAAGGGGGAGGGGGAACCAAATGTCCAGGTGAAGACTGAGTAAATTCAAGGAGGAACCCAATATCAAGATGGCTGAGGGTCAGTTAAACGGTTAAAGGCTTATGGTTACTCGCAGGCCTGGCCAAAAAATGCTGTCTCTTTAACAAAAGCTTAATGTATGGAAAAAGGTGCCCATGGTAGAGTGAACTGTGCTCTGCTGGAACTGTTTACACAACTCTTGCCAGTCTGCAAGCCTAAACAAAACAATTCTCACAATACTAGAACCAGGGGGCATTCATTGAAAATGCTGGGGGGAAGAATTAGGACTAATAAAAGGAAACACTTCTTCACGCAACATGTGATTGGTGTTTGGAATATGCTGCCACAGGAGGTGGTTATGGCCACTAACCTGGATAGCTTTAAAAAGGGCTTGGACAGATTTATGGAGGAGAAGTCGATCTCTGGCTACCAATCTTGATCCTCCTTAGTCTGAGATTGCAAATGCCTGAGCAGACCAGGTGCTCGGGAGCATCAGCAGCAGCGGAAGGCCATTGCTTTCACCTCCTGCATGTGAGCTCCCAAAGGCACCTGGTGGGCCACTGCGAGTAGCAGAGTGCTGGACTAGATGGACTCTGGTCTGATCCAGCAGGCTAGTTCTTATGTAAACACTGCTTGGATGTTGTGTGAGAGCACTCATCCAGTTTTCCTCTTGCAAAAGGGATAGATTGGAGTGTGACAAGCACTTCAGTAATTTCTCTTTAGTAATTCCCTCCCCTCCTTTCCATTTCTTGTACATGTCCTTTTTGTATCTTAACTCACTTGAGAGTCCTTTAGACATCCATCCTGGTTTCTTTAGACACCTCCCACTTGTTCTCCTCACTGGAACCCTTTGAAATTGTGCCTTTAAGATCTCACTTTTAAGAAACTCCCATCCATCTTGTACTCCCTTCTCTTTTTGTATTCTTAACCATGAGATCACACCCAGTAGTTTCTAAAGTCGGGTCCCTCCGCACTGTAGGATTCGACCTTAGTTCGACGTAGATCCGACCAGGGTACTCCACACAGCCATAGTGTTTGACTCGTGTCTGTCTTGGCTCCCCCCCTCACCGTTAAATTTTCGAGCTCGACTGGGAGGTACAACTTCCTGGCGAACTCAGGTTGCACTCAAGCCGAAGATGGCAGAGTGCGGAATCTCCCTCGCCTCGACTTTGCCAGCCAATCACAGTGCAGTATTTCGGCCATGCGCAGAACGGGAGACTCGTGGTGGCAGTGAGAAGTGCGCCTTAAAAAGAATCCTCCTACATAGCTCCTACGTCAGTAAACGGGGAAAAAAGGGACACACACTCACGTTTCCCGCCATAGAACGGCAGCCAATCGGGAATGAGGAGCGGAGAAGACGCGGGGAGGTAATCCCGCCCTCTGAACTCGGCTCTGGAGACACGAGTCAGCTGCTGTGCGGAGTAACAGAGGAGTCAAGCTCAGGTAATGATTTCCAAAGACATGAGTTGAACCCTAGTTGCCTCTGCTGTGCGGAGGGGCCCGTAGTTTCTTACGTCCTCAGTGTTTATGAAATTGCAGTTTTGTAAATCCCAAACGTTTCCCTATGGCTATCTAGAAATCGTCACGCTGTTCAGCTTTTTAAAGCCACCTAGAGATTCCCTTTTAGCCTTAGACAGGAAATTGTGCCAGTACAGGCATGTCAAGGGGGGGGGGGGGGGTTCATGAGTTCAAATCCTTCCCATTACATTTCCGGCTTGCTTGACATCCGGAAAGCCCTCACTGGCAGGATAGCACAAGCACCACTGTTTCCAGTGAAGAAACTTTCACTTCTCCTTCTACTGAAGGGGGAATAAGATACCTGAACAAATAGTTGCTCAGTCACTGAACCCACCCCATAAAAAATCTATACCTACGGCACTGTTCCAGTATAATACTCTGAGTCAACAGGAGTAAGGGCATCTCATAGATCAAATCAAATACATACATAAATTCATATACAGTAATATGACAAAGAAGGCACCACCAGTTTGTAACCCTAGTGTGCACACACATGTACAACAGCTGTAATGTGGGATATGGAAACATGACAGAATTCTGCAGCTTGGTGTGAGATTCAAAAGGCCATCTCTTTTCAACGCTCCTACTCTTCTGAAGGACACCACATCCAAAAAGCCATTGGTCTGCATTCCAGGTGTGCACAGCTAGATACACCCCAGCAATCCATCTACAGGAGATGCTACATTCTTCTTGTAAAGCTCTTCTTGCAAGACAGAACTATTCCACCGGGCTTTCGGAGGGGCTGGCCGCGGCTTTACTGCCCCCCACTGAAACTGAAATTGAGGCTGCCTGTTTCCACCTTTCTTCATCTTGGTTGGCCCTGTTGTTGATTCCATCATGGGCCCTGCCTGTTCCCTCCCTTTTTTTTTGGCCTTTAGATTGGGCGCCTGTTTTTAACCAACTTTTGTCAAACAACTTTGTTGTTTAATTCATATTTGTTGTGAGCAACTGCTGCTTAAGTTTTTAATGGGTTTAATAAGTTTAAGTTTTATGTTGTTTTGACTTGCTGTCTCGGAGAACAGCCATTTTGTGAGCCGCCTCGAGCCCCTCGGGGAAGAGGTGGCCTATAAGTTTAATAAATAAATAAATAAATAAATAAATAAATAAATAAATAAATAAATAAATAAATAAATAAATAAATAAAATGAAATAGTACAAATAGTACAGAGGTCTGCACACAACTTTGTTTTACCCTCTTTTGAGTAGGAATGAAGCCTAGCTATAAAAATGCATTTAAAAACTCCTTCATGGGTACCCAAAATCTCCAAGGATACCTAGAGATGACTGAAACAAGATTAGTCACGCAGTTCCTGAATGTCATATTGCAGACAGGCAGTCCATTTACATGCGTTCGGGGGTGGGGTTATATGGATTAGGGTTTTTTTTCAAGTATTTGCGTCACATTTTAGGTCGGAGTGTTTTTATTCTTTTGGGGGCACAGTTCTGATATAGTTGATCTTACTTTAGAAAGTTACACTTTCTTTTTTGTTTTTAAGCCATTTTCTGTAAGAATGTGCAATTGTTTACCTGCAGAGTTAAGCATGCCTAAACTCACTGAAATCAATGAATATCTAAATCTACTTATGATTACTATTTGGCTCATTCCACACATGCAGAATAATGCACTTTCAAACTGTTTTCAGTGCTCTCTGAAGCTGTGCGGAATAGCAAAATCCACTTTCAAACAGTTGTGAAAGTGGTTTGAAAACACATTATTTTGTGTGTGCGGAAGGGGCCTAAGTCTCTGACCTTTGTCTTTTATGGCTGGCTTCATACGTTGCTTCTGTATATCAAGGTTAACTTTGTGGATCACTTCAGTGTGGTGTATTGGTTAGAGCTGTGGTGCTACTCACTCCACAGCTTGTGAAGAGCCACATTTGCAATTACCATAAACCAAAAAGAGCCATGTGACTACTGAATGCTTTGTGTACCACTCCCACCCCACTCTATAGGATTAAATGTGTAAACATTACCAGACTACTTTAACCATGTCAGGTGGTCTCTTCCTACCACTGTTGAACCCCTGTGTATCTGCAGTGAGGGGAAGGGCTTGTAAGTCAGTCTTGCAAAAGATAAAACAGCTTGCAAGCTTCTCCAGAACTCTTTCATTATCTTGGATGTTAAGAGATAAACGCTTCCATATGTTGACAGTGCCCTTCAAGCTGAGCTTTCAAGGGCTGGTTAGAACATCTCACTGTGCTAAATGGAAACCACCCGCCAACCCCACAGTGCAATAGCTTGGCCCACTTTCCTGAAACAAGGGCAGGTCCCACTTTAGAAACAGTGCTCAGAAGAATCACAGGCAGCATACCAGAGAGATCCATGTGGTTCCTGAGCATCTCTGGGTTAGAGTGTCTCACTGGTATCTAGGTTCAAATCCCCACTCTGACGCGGAAGCTTGCTGGATGACCTTGGGCTTGTAATACATTCTCAGGCCTAATGGTCGTTGTTGCTGCGAGGGTGTTCTGAAGGTGCTGTGAGGGCAGTTGTGAGGATGAAAAAAAATGATGTAAGCTCCTTTGGAGACCCAATGAGGAGAAAGGTGGGTTATAAATGAAGTAAACAAATGAACGAATCAGTGCTCCTGAAAACAGTCCTGCGCCATAAATCGTAGAACAGAAAGACAGGAGAATCAAGTAAAGACTGCTGAGGGAGAGGTGGAGCTTACCTATTGTTTGTTGCAGGGGCGTACCACCTATGGGGACATGGGGTAACCCATGTCCCCGGGCGCACATGTACCTGGGCGCCAGCACCAGCTTCGGGCGGTAGACCTGGACGCCAGCGGCGGCTCCAAGTGGTTGACCTGAATGCTGGCAGCGGCTCCGAGCAGTAGATCTGGACACTACCGTGGGCTCCAGGCAGTAGACCTGGGCTCTGGGTGGTAGACCTGGTCACCTGAGGGGTGGGGGGTGGAAAATTCAGATTTTGTCTCCAGGCTCCATTTTTCCTAGATACACCTCTGGTTTGTTGTGATGGTTGACTTGGTATCTCCCATGATAAGCAGAGTGAGAAAATGATTTGGCAGGCTCATTCCGCACATGCAGAATAATGCACTTTCAAACTACTTTCAGTGCTCTTTGAAGCTGTGCAGAATAGCAAAATCCACTTGCAAACAGTTGTGAAAGTGGTTTGAAAACGCATTATTTTGCGTGTGTGGAAGGGGCCGTAGACTGGCTGATTCAAGTTTGAATATTCTTATTTTGATTTCCCTTCCCCTTTATGAAAAAAAATCTGTTTCCTTGTGTCAGATATTTCATTCAAAGCAACACTCGTTGCATCAACTCGTTGCATCAACTCGTTGATGTAACAGTTAAGGTATAAATGGTGTAAAAACAGTTTGGACATATAAATGTGGTATGAGAAACAAGCCAATTCATGGATAGCTCAGGCTAGCTTAATCCCATAAGGTATCAGAACCTAAGGAAGGTCTGCCATAGTTAGTATTGGAATGGGAGACCACCAAGAAAACCCAAAGTGATGATGCAGAGCCAGACAATGGCAAACCACCTCCAAATGTCTTGAAAACCCTATAGGGTTGCCATACATTAGCCGTGATTTGACAGTCACTTCCCATCACCACCAAGAGACCAACCCCCCCCCCCCCAATTGACAGCAAAGAATATGAGGCAAATTGAAAGCAATGGACAAAACATAGGCAGTCAAAAATAAATCAAAATCTGGCTCTTCCCTTCCCTATGATAGATAACTCATTTGGAACCAGCCAATATCCCTTTTCTGTACTGAACCAGGAAGCAGGTATAGTGAGACACTAACTGGTTCCTTTCAGAAAGGAGCTGGAACCAGCAGAAAGGAGCAGCAGTGGACAAGGCAACTGGCCAGGAAGAGCAGAGTGACCTGCTGGTGTTCATTTTTGGAGGGCTTTTCTCAAAGCCACATCTTTTAAAACAGTGTATTTTTAACAGGGGTTTGCAGGGGTTATCTTTTTTTCTCTTTGTAAGGTTGCTAAGAGCTGAGACTGCTGGAGGTGGGGCTTAACAGGGGTTAACAGAGGTTACTCTTTGTCCTGGGCTGCTAAAGGTGGGGCTCCTGAGGTGAGTCATTCAGTCTTTAATTCAGTCTCTGGAACCAGCAGAAAGGAGCAGCAGGACAAGGCACTGGCCAGAAGAGTAGAGGACTCAAGCTGGTGTTCATTTTGGAGGGCTTTTCAAAGCCACATCTTTTTAAAACAACAGTGCATTTTTTAACAGGGGTTTGCAGGGGTTATCTTTTTTTCTCTTTGTAAGGTTGCTAAGAGCTGAGACTGCTGGAGGTGGGGCTTAACAGGGGTTAACAGAGGTTACTCTTTGTCCTGGGCTCCTGAGGTGAGTCATTCAGTCTTTAATTCAGTCTCTGGAACCAGCGGCGCGCGCCTAGTGGCGCGCGCAATTTCTTCTTCTTTTTTAAAAATAAATAAATTAATTAATAAGGACATTTTTTGAGGGATAGTAGGTACAGATAGCTCCAAGGGGCACTGACTAAAAGTTTAATATCTAAATATATAAACAAAAGCAGATATGAAGGCAGGAAGCCAGCAGGGGGATGGGGGCTTCCCAGTGTTTTGCACTGAGTGTCACATGTATGACTATCTGCCACTAGGCCAGAAGTCGTGGGTGTGCCCTCGCTGCAATGAGCTCCTGGCATACAAGGAACGTGTCCGTTCTCTTGAAGCCAAGGTGGCAGACCTGGAGAAGCTGAGAGAGGCAGAGAGGGCAACAAACAAGGCTTTCAGGGACCCAGCAGCCGGGTCCCACTCCCATGGTGACATCTCTTCAGATGTCATGGAGAATGAGAGTCTGGGTGCCAGAGGGTGCCAGTCTGAGGTGGGGGAAGATGTTCCCTTAGATGGGACCCCTTCCTTAGTTGGTGGTCAGATATCCTCTCGCACTGAGGATACCCCTCGGGGAGGTGGGGGGCTCCTTGTAGTGGGTGATTCGATCATCAGGAATATAGAGAGTTGGGTTTGTGACAGGCGTGATGACCGCATGGTGACTTGCCTGCCTGGTGCGAAGGTTGCGGATGTCACGCTACGTCTAGATAGGCTGTTAGACAGTGCTGGGGTGGAGTCAGCAGTTGTGGTCCACATTGGTACCAATGACATTGGGAAATGTAGCCGGGAGGTTCTGGAAGCTAAATTTAGGCTGCTAGGAAAAAGGTTAAAATCCAGGACCCCCAAGGTGGCATTCTCTGAAATGCTACCTGTTCCACGCGCAGGGCGAGCTAGGCAAGCGGAGATACAGGGTCTCAATGCGTGGATGAGAAGGTGGTGCAAGGCAGAGGGTTTCAGATTTGTCAGGAACTGGGGAACTGTGAAGAGTTCAGGAACATTCTGAAAGTGTCAGTTGGAGGATGTGGCTCAGAACACAGGAAGGGCAGTTAGTGAGTGAGGGTTTAACTGAAGCTGAAGCCCAGTTCGTTTTTTCCTGAAGTTTTCTTTTGTTAATTCGTTAGAGCAACTTGTAAGCTTGCCTGTTATATGTAATAAACTACAAAAAAGAAGAAGTTTCTATGAGTGTATTGAATCAATAAGCAATTCAAGTAGAAGGGGACTGTGGAGTCTTCCTTGACATGGTGGCAAGCGGAGGGATTTTGAAATACACTCAGTGAGCATTTTGTTGGCAAGCAAAGAGTGTAAATTTGCTCTAGTACAAACCACAGATTTCAGTTGAATGTGCAGATGGACGAACCAGTAGTGAAACCTCGATCTAAAAAGGTGAATGAAGTGCAGGTCACACTGGAAGAGCCCAGAATATGCACACCATTTTTCTCAGCTGAGCCAGAATCAAGCAGCAGAGTGGTAGCTCAAGAGTTGGGAGCCACGGGACAGCTGTTGAATGGCAAGGAGTTGAGAGACATGGATGAGAATGACCAAGAAAGGTCTGTAGTACACCCCAGAGGACTACCCAGAGTTAATGCAACCAGACGGGATAGTATAGATACAGACGATTCCTCAGTACCAACCAGCACTGAGGGATGGATGAGGATGCTGCAAACGTTTATGCACGCACAAGAAACCACCATGAACTTGCTGATGCAGGATAGACAGAGGGAGTCGACTGCAGCTTGGCAGAAGAGACAGTTCCCCAGGTATCAGCAGGGTGAGTCAGTGGAAAGTTTTTTAGCTTTGTTTGAAGCTGCCTTGAGAGAAAATGAAGTTCCCAGAAGAGAGCAAGTGAGGGCGTTATGGCCTTGCGTTGCTGGAGATTTAGCTCAGTTATTAGGTGAACTTACACTTGGGGAAGAAGCCACCTATGAGAATTTTAAAAGGCAGGCCTTAGCCAGATTTGGAAAATCCGAGATCCAGTTGAGAGAAGAACTGAGGGGAGCTTTCCCTAAGAGGAAGGAGAGCTATGTTGCTTTTATGGCTCGATTGAAACTTATAGTTCAGCAATGGTATACAGCTGCAAAGGTTCAGTCCATAGAAGACTTTTGCAACTTGATAGCAAGAGAGCAATTTTTTCAAACACTCCCTGAAGAAATTTCAGCTCTTGTTCACGCTAAAGAGAGCTTAGATTTGTCTGACTTGGCTGCTTTCGCAGACCAGATGGCTGACATAAAAAGCAAGGAAAGAAAACCAGCATGTTTTGTATCAGGGAAGAGAGAATTGTTTAAAACCAACCCGAGAAATATTGAGTTTACGGGTAAAGATGGAGAAAAAACTTTGCTTCAGAGAAAGGACTTATTTCCAAGGCCCAGAAAACCGGCTGAGATCTATACACCAAGGAATATAATCTGCTTTTTGTGTGGAGAAAGGGGTCACTTCAAATCACAATGTGCAAGAAATAAGAGAGAAACAAGAGTGCAACATGTTGGAAATAATCGGGTTTTGGTGCAAAATGAAGATTGGGAGGAGATTAATGATTCACCAGGTAGTTCTGCTTGTTCCAGTGAAGGAGAAGAGCCGGTCACCGTGGTGATGAAGAA
The DNA here is from genome assembly GCF_021028975.2 of Sphaerodactylus townsendi. Classification (NCBI taxonomy): domain Eukaryota; kingdom Metazoa; phylum Chordata; class Lepidosauria; order Squamata; family Sphaerodactylidae; genus Sphaerodactylus; species Sphaerodactylus townsendi. The sequence continues at coordinate 19,432,098 of NC_059431.1, forward strand.
CTCTGCTAAGTCCTGGAGAAACTCTGCGCTGACAACTAAGAGATATGCTGGTGATGAGGAACTTGTTAAATCCACTGAACAAGAACCAAGAGTGAGAATGGGAGAGTTACAGCTGGTTGATGTAAATAGTGTGATATCTGAGGAACAGAGACAGTGGGTTGGAGATCTCAGGGCTATGAAAGTGTTACTTGGGGGGAAGTTGTGGGTGGAAGGTTCTGTTGACACGGGGCAGATATAAGTTCTATCAACAGAAAGTTGTTAAAGCAAATAAGTCATCAGTTGGTGGGAAGGATGCAGGTTACCCCATATGAAGGACCCCCTATGTACTTAGATTTAGTACTGATTCATATCCAGACTCCCAGAATTGAAAAGGACATATATGCCATTGTACATGATGTTTCTGATATGCCTTTTATAATTGGAGCAGATGTGTTGTACCAATCTAGACAAATGAACGCAGTAGTTACTAGGTCAAAGGCTAAAACAAGCACTGAGAAAAGAGAGAAACAGAAGGCTCAAAGGGGGGAATTAGAAGATGTACATGAAAAGTTTCCAACTAGGATTCCTAAAGCTGGAAAAAAACTTAAGTCAAATATAGGTGAGCAAAAAAGAAAAAGTGGGGTGGAAGTGGAGTTGACAGCAAAAGCTGAGTTAACTAAGTCACAATTGGAGGGAAAGAAAGATGAGTCATTAAGCACTCCTAGTCCAGCTATGGAAGTTGAAACTTTCCATTTTGAGGATAAAGAAAATGTATGTCATGAAAGGTTTGAGCAGTTTAAAACTGAACAAAGATCATGTACTACTTTAAAAGAGTTATGTGAAAAGGCAGAGGTTGCTTCTGGAGAAGTATCTAAAGAAAATCCTGAGAGATTTATATGGCAATCTGGCTTATTGTATCGCCAAAAATGGAGGCAGGGCTTTTCTGAGAAGGGAAAAGTAACCTTACAGTTAGTAATTCCAAGAAAGTACAGGGAAGAAATTTTAGAACTGGCTCATAGTGTCCCATTGGCTGGACACCTAGGAATAAGAAGGACTATGGAAAGAATTCAAAGGCAGTTTTTTTGGCCAGGGTTGACTAAAGCAGTTAAGGATTTTTGCAAGACATGTGATGTATGTCAACGGGCTGGGCACGCTACTGATAGAACTAGGTGTGAGCTACGACCCTACCCAGTAATTGATGAACCCTTTGCAAGGGTCAGTTTGGACATTTTAGGTCCTTTACCTAAAAGTAGTTCGGGAAAACAGTATATTGTAGTTATAGTTGACCATGCAAGCAGATTTCCTTGTGTGTTTTGTGTGAGAAACATTACATCTGTGTCAGTAGCTAAGGCCTTAATGGAATTTGTGTCCACATATGGTGTGATAGAGAATTACCAATGACTGATCAAGCTAATTTGATGTCACAGGTGATGAAAATTTTTTCGTGTGAGTTGGCTGAGGGTTCAGCATGCCCCTGTAGTGGTAGTATAACCCTCAGTCAAATGGTTTAGTGGAGAGGGCCATTCAGAACTTCTGGGACAATTGTTGAAGTCTTATGTACTAAAAGCATTCAAATTCATGGGATCAAGCGGTACCATATTTGGCGTTCAACTCTCCATTGATTCAGTCAAAGCCTAGGATTTAGTCCAAAATCAGTTGTGTTTGGTAGAGATATCAGAGGTCCTTTGGAAGCTTAGCTGAAACAGAGTAGGAAGGCTTTACCTGACAACTCTTGTCCCAAGGATGTAAATGCATATTTCTGTGAGCTACCAAGAACTCTGCAGGAAGTAAGGACAGCTGCAGCATTTGAAGCAAATCAGCAAAAGCAAAAGACCTACTTTGATGTTAAAGGCTAGAACCACGCAGCTTTGCAGTGGGTAATAAAGTTTTATTACTGTCAGTGGATAAGCCTGTTAAGTTGGATGTGAAACTGGAAGGGACCTTATGTGATAATACAGGTTTTACCCAATGACGAAATTATGTAATTCAAGAAGATGATGGGCAGAGAACTGTGTGCATGCGAATAGGTTGAAACAGTATTGTAGAGAGATCTGTAATGACTTTTCCAGTACAAGTTGACACCTATACAGATGAGTTTGTGGAATGGAATTTTGAGGAGTGCTCTGATGTGAGTAAAGTTCGAATTTCAGATGGTTTTATCAGAAGAACGAGAAATATATGCAAGTTAGACATTTGTTAAAAGGACTTTGAATTGTTGTTTACTGAACAGCCCGGTTTGACTCACCTGATTTCCCACCACATTGACACTGGAAGGTGTTGCACCTATTAAAACCACCACCATACCCTAGTGGCACAATCGTATGAAAGAAGTTGTGGAGAAGGAGGTTAAGCAAATGTTGAAGTGGGATATTATTGAGCCTAGTAACAGTGCATGGGGAGCACCCATAGTACTAGTGAAGAAAAAGCAAGTGTCTGAGGGGTGACCCTCCTGAATTCAGACTGTGTGTAGACTTTAGAAAGATTTAATCTAATGACAACTCTTGATCCTTATCCCACACCCCGTTTGGAGGAATTGGTGGAAAGATTAGCTAGTGCTAAGTTTATAAGCACCTTGGACTGTTCAAAGGGGTATTGGCAAATTCCCCTAACTAAAGAAGCCTCTGAGAAAACAGCCTTTGTATGCGGGCTTGGGCATTTTCAATTTAAGAGAATGCCTTTTGGGTTAAACGGAGCGTCCAAAACCTTCCAGAGGTTGATTGATAAGGTTCTTACTGGGTTAGATTATGCCTTTGGTTATCAGGATGATATAGCCATCATGTCTGATTCCTGGGAGACCCATTTGAAACATATACGAATGGTTTTGCAGAAGGTTCAGGAAGCTGGGTTAACTTTGAGACCTGATAAGTGTCAATTTGGATGGAAGGAGGTGATATACCTTGGTCACTGTGTCGGCAACGGTCAAATTAAGCCTCTTGAAGCTAAGGTTGCCAGTATTAAGAATTGGCCTATTCCAACCACAAAAAAGGATATTCAGTCCTTTTTAGGATTAGTTGGGTTTTATAGAAAGTTCATACCTCAACTAAGTGAACTAGCTACACCATTATCAGACTTATGTAAAAAGCGAGCTCCATTTAAAGTTGTTTGGAGCGATAGATGTCAAACTGCTTTTGACGGGGTAAAAAGGGCTGTTGTAAATGCTCCAGTATTAGTTGCTCCTGATTTTAACAAACCATTTGAAGTGTATACTGATGCTTCGGAACGAGGTTTAGGTGCTACATTAGTTCAGAAAGGCGAAGACCAATTGATGCATCCAATAGTTTTCCTTAGTAGAAAGCTGTTACCTAGAGAATGTGCATACTCAATGATCGAGAAGGAATGCCTCGCCATTTTGTGGGCAATCAAAAAATTACATCCTTACCTAATAGGGTCTAAGTTTATTGTAAGATCTGACCATAATCCTTTGGCCTTTTTGAGCAAGATGAAAAACAGCAATGCTCGTATTTTGAGATGGTCCTTAGCCCTACAAGATTATGAATTTGAGATTCGACATGTAAAGGGTAAGGACAATATTATTGCTGATGCACTAAGTCGTCAGGGTAATGGTTAATTATATATAATTGCCTGTATGATATGATTGGATCTAACTGAAATTTTGAGACATTTAGCCCCTAAATTTCAGCTGAAAAGGGGCATGTGAAGAGTTCAGGAACATTCTGAAAGTGTCAGTTGGAGGATGTGGCTCAGAACACAGGAAGGGCAGTTAGGAGTGAGGGTTTAACTGAAGCGGAAGCCCAGTTCGTTTTTTTTCCTGAAGTTTTCTTTTGTTAATTCGTTAGAGCAACTTGTAAGCTTGCCTGTTATATGTAATAAACTACAAAAAAGAAGAAGTTTCTATGAGTGTATTGAATCAATAAGCAATTCAAGTAGAAGGGGACTGTGGAGTCTTCCTTGACAGGAACCTTTTGGGATAAGGCAGGCCTGTACAAAAGGGACGGGCTTCATCTTAACCAAAGAGGAACCAGGCTGCTGGCGCTCAACATTAAAAAGGTGGCAGAACAGCTTTTAAACTGATCCCTGGGGGAAAGCCGACAGGAGCTGAGGTGACTTCGGTTCGGAATACGGAGTCCATGGGGATGCAGACAGAGAAGGAGGTTTTTTTAAATCAACCACATACAAGTGAAGAGCACAGCAATGTGATAAGTGATAGTGTCTACAAAAGGCTAGAGGGCAAAACACATAAATCCCAGGTTAGGGACAGAGACAGAGTATACAAGTGTCTCTATGCTAATAGTAGAAGCATTCGACCTAAAATGGGGGAGCTGGAGTACAGAGTTTTGAAGGAGGACATTGATATAGTGGGCATCACAGAGACATGGTGGAATGAGGAGAACCAGTGGGATGCTGTTATCCCAGGTTACAGGCTCTACAGGAAGGATAGGACAGGGCGTATTGGGGGTGGAGTGGCCCTCTACATCAAAGAGAGCATAGTGTCACATAAAATAGACAATGCAGGGGGAGCTGATTCCTCTACAGAAGCACGGTGGATATCAATACCAGGGGTGAAGCATAGTTTAACATTAGGAATATATTATCGTCCCCCTGACCAAAGCGCACAAGAGGATTCTGAGATGGAAAAAGAAATTAGAGAGGCCAACAAAAGCAAAAATGTCGTGGTAATGGGCGATTTTAACTATCCCCATATAAACTGGAAAAATGCATGTTGAGGTCATAGTAAGGAGAGAACATTCCTGGATATGCTAAATGACTGTGGCTTAGAGCAGATGGTTGTAGAACCAACCAGGGGAGATGTGATCCTAGATCTAATTCTATGTGGGACCCAGGACCTGGTGCGGGAAGTCAGTGTTGTTGAGCCGATAGGGAACAGCGACCACAATGCTGTCAGATTCAGTATCTCTGCATGCGAACAAGTGACAACTACTAATGTAGTTACATTTGCCTTCAGAAAGGGAAATTTCTCAAAGATGAGGGGGATAGTGCGCAGGAAGCTGAAAGGGAAAATCAAGAGAGTCAAAAATGTCCAAGATGCTTGGAGGTTATTTAAAAACACAGTCACAAAAGCTCAGTTGGAATGTGTTCCGCAGGTTAGGAAAGGCAGCGCCCAGTCCAAAAGAAAGCCACCATGGTTAACAAGGGACGTTGAGGAAATTATTAGGAAAAAAAAGATGTCTTTTAGAAAATGGAAGTCCAACTTAACTGATAAAGAATACCAGAGAGAACACAAATGGTGGCAAAAGAGAAGCAAGTTAGCTGTAAGGGAGGCAAAAAAGGATTATGAGGAACACATGGCTGTGAACATCAAAACCAGCAACAAACAGTTCTTCAAGTACATCAAAAGCAGGAAGCCAGCAAGGGAAGCGGTAGGCCCGTTAGATGACAAAGGAACAAAGGGTGTGCTAAAAGATGACAGGGAGATTGCAGAAAAGCTGAATGAATTCTTTGCATCTGTCTTCACCCAAGAGGAGGTGAGGAAAATTCCTGCACCTGAACCAAGCTTCTTAGGAGGCGAATCCGAGGAACTAACAAAGATAGTGGTAGACAAGGAAGAAGTTCTGGCAGCCATTGATAAACTAAATGTTACCAAATTGCTGATCTTCTCACTTTAATATGCAACTTATCCTTGAAATCAGGCTCCATCCCTGAAGACTGGAAGATGGCCAATGTCACACCAATCTTTAAGAAAGGATCTAGGGGGGACCCGGGAAATTACAGGCCAGTCAGTTTGACATCTGTTCCTGGTAAATTAGTAGAATCTGTCATTAAAGATAAAATTATAAAACATGTAGAAAAGCAAGACCTGCTGAGAAAGAGTCAGCATGGCTTTTGCCGAGGCAAATCCTGTCTTACAAACTTACTAGAGTTCTTTGAGGATGTAAACAGGCATGTGGATAAGGGGGAACCAGTGGACATTGTCTACTTGGATTTCCAAAAGGCTTTTGACAAAGTTCCTCACCAGAGACTATTGAGAAAACTCAGCAATGAAGGAATAAGAGGGGAAGTCCTCCTATGGATTAAAAACTGGTTGAGAAACAGGGAGCAAAGAGTGGGTGTAAATGGGAAATTCTCACAATGGAGAGATGTAGGGAGTGGTGTCCCCCAAGGATCCGTATTGGGACCAGTGCTCTTTAACCTATTCATAAATGACCTGGAAGTAGGGGTGGGTAGCGTGGTGGCCAAGTTTGCAGATGATACCAAATTATGTAGGGTGGTGAGAACCACAAAGGATTGCGAGGAGCTCCAAGCGGACCTTGATAAAGTAGGTGAGTGGGCTAAGAAATGGCAAATGCAGTTCAATGTAGCAAAATGCAAAGTGATGCACATAGGGGCAAAAAATCCAAACTTCACATACATGCTACAGGGGTCAGTGCTATCAGTCACAGACCAGGAAAGGGATTTGGGCGTCTTAGTTGATAGTTCCATGGGAATGTCAACTCAATGTATGGCAGCTGTGAAAAAGGCAAACTCTATGCTGGGGATAATTAGGAAAGGAATTGAGAATAAAACTGCAAAGATTGTCATGCCCTTATATAAAGCTGTGGTGCGACCGCACTTGGAGTACTGTGTTCAGTTCTGGTCGCCACATCTCAAAAAGGATATTGAAGAGATAGAAAACGTGCAGAGAAGGGCGACGAGGATGATTGAGGGACTGCAGCACCTTCCTTATGAGGAAAGGCTGCAGCGTTTGGGACTCTTTAGTTTGGAGAGGAGACGTCTGAGGGGGGATATGATTGAAGTCTATAAAATTATGCATGGGGTAGAAAATGTTGACAGAGAAATTTTTCTCTCTTCCTCACAATACTAGAACCAGGGGGCATTCATTGAAAATGTTGGGAAGAATTAGAACCAATAAAAGGAAACACTTCTTCACGCAACGTGTGATTGGTGTTTGGAATATGCTGCCACAGGAGGTGGTGGATGCAATACTAACCTGGATAGCTTTAAAAGGGGCTTGGACAGATTTATGGAGGAGAAGTCGATTTATGGCTACCAATCTTGATCCTCTTTGATCTGAGATTGCAAATGCCTTAACAGTCCAGGTGCTCCGGAGCAACAGCCACAGAAGGCCATTGCTTTCACATCCTACATGTGAACTCCCAAAGGCACCTGGTGGGCCACTGCGAGTAGCAGAGAGCTGGACTAGATGGACTCTGGTCTGATCCAGCTGGCTTGTTCTTATGTTCTTATGTTCTTAACTGGGACCTGTGTGTTTAGGTCTACTGTCACCTTCCCTGATGCAAGACCATTCCAGACTCCCAGACAGAGCCTTTTCAAATGAGCCATTGTCGCACAGTAAATGAACCCCTTGTTATTTGTTTGTTATTCATCTTTCCTCAAGATAATGGTCTTGTTACAAAGAAGAGTTGCTTTTTATACCCCACTTTATTCTATCATTAGAAGTCTCAAAGTGGCTTACAGACTCTTTCCCTTCCTGTCCCCTCAACAGGTACCTTGTGAAGTGGGTGAGGGTGAGAGAGTTCTGAGTCTCAGGGTCACCCAGCAGGCTTCAGGTGGAGGAGTGGAGAAACATATCTGGTTATCCAGATTAGACTCTGTTGCTCTTAACTATTACAACATTCTGGGTGTGGTGTGGTGTGTGTGTGTGTGTGTGTGTGTGCGCGCGCACTCTTTCTTCCTAACTAGACTTTTTTGTGCTGGAGTGAATGCTATGAGGAATTTATGGAATCATCCCAGAGTCATCTTTGTGGTGTCTCCAACTGTTGAGTGTAGCATGAATGGCATATAACAAAGGTTTAGTACCTTCAAAATATCTCACCAGTACTCACATAAACACAAATATCTCGAAGTAATACTAAGCATCATGTTTATTTTCAAAAAATGCTTTAAAAAATGAGATGGCAAAGAGTAAACAGAGATGTAGATTTACATAAACAGGGCAAAGCAATGTTTGGAAAATGTACACGCTAGTTCTTATTTATTGCACTTTTTAATATATCGACAAGGCATTTTTAAAAATGTTTTTCACACAAAGGTTATATTTTATATAAATAATGGTGTCACTGTACAGTATCATACAAGAAGTGGTGCATCACAGTTTAAAATAACACACAAATGTCAGCTTGGTTCACCCAGTTAGTTGTTGAGGCGGTAACCCTGTGTTTGGATGGGACCACTGCAGATTGCAGGAGGTAGATCATGTAACCGAATGCTTCTGGGACAGAAGGGTTCTCTGTATGTAGAAAACTGATTTGTTAGGGAAAGGGCTGGAACACCATCTTTTTCCATAACATTCATGTGCAGGCAATGCTTTATTTTTATTTAATGAAGAAGCTTTCCGTTACGTAATCCGCCCACCTATAGTCTACTTGGTACAGTCCACATACAGGTTTTCTACCTTACCTGCAATTTGGTGATCAAGGCTTGTAATTCTGGTTTCTTATGGAAGTTCTTATCTTTATTTTTCATATACTGCTACAAATCACCTTCCTGAACTTGAAGGATGACATTTGTAACACATATAAGGTGGATTTTCTGTTATGTGAAGAACGTGTCACACTCCACGCAGATTCTGAGAATTGAAGATTTAAGCACAGCTCTCTAGAATCATCAGAAGTTCTCAGTTTTTGGCACGAACCAATGTATGTTGATGAGCAGTTATCATTAAAACAAAATTCAAAGTTCAGTAGTAAATGCTGAACAGTTATGAGACAGCCACACAGCATTGATACCCAAAACAAATCAACTTGGCAACACAAATGCTATCTTTACCATGGCTTTAAAATATTATGTGATAAACCACTGAATAATCTCTCTTCTTGTGTAGCCCTGTTTGTCAAACACAGCAGATGGGAAACACAAGACAGTCTGTAAACAGCACAGATATGTTCAGACTAATTTCTATGCAGTGCCTTGTCTTCCAGAATAAGAGTCTACAAAACTGTATTACACATCTCTTTCTAAATGTATGCAGTTCACGGCAGTGAATGCTTTTACAAAATATCTCCCTATTTTAAATTCATCTTGATTCAGAATGAAGGCATTTACATGCGGTCAGGATTTAACAAACTGTGTTGGGAAGATGCCGCGGGTCTTTTAAAAAAAAATCACCACTCAAACATGTTGACAATTTCATAAAATGCCATTCCTGTACAACCACGTATTCAATCACTGTTTCCTAATGGTCCATCATACTTTGGCGGAGCTATACATGTGTGCTCATTAAAGGGACATTGCTTTTTGCAGACCATAGCTGCACCCCATAGCTGCTCATGTCCCATCAAACCTACAGTGCTGGAGGGGAAAGAAATCATAGCTACCTACAAGTTTTCTCAAGGGGATAGTTAAATGTAGCATTGTTGGAACAATTAAGGAGAGAAACTGTTGATAAGGCAGGTAGTGAAAGATGGAACTGACCAAGGCTGTTGGAAGAGGAGGGGTGAAGTCTACCCATATCTCCCCATGCCTATGAAATCTCACAGGCCTTTAAAGCTGCATTCTTGTTAGCATTACCAAGATGCAGCATTACCAAGAAGTAGCATTCAAGGTGGGACCCTGCTGCTAGGAAACGGTGTGTTATTCACTGCTCCCTGTTGCATTTCACAATGCGCACTGTACGGCCTGTGCTTTTGCACACAGGAACTGCTCTAGAATCTTTGTTTTTAGTGCAGAGGTCAAAAACAGGAACTGCTCTAGAATCACTGCTGTTACCGAATTGATCACTTGCTTAATTTTTTTTAGTGCCCAGGTAGTGGTGGTATACAGAGTCCTGGGGTCAGTGAAATACTAGCATTGGATCTAGTCAATATTCACATTCTGTGCAAGATTTTTCAAAAAATTTTCTTTAAGCTGGATAATTCAGTTTTTCCCCCTTAGAAAGAGACGCAGAATGTCCTCTCTGCAACCACTCTTAAGATGGTAATGGAGAAAACAGTCCAAAACTTCACTAAACTGCACGCTTTAAGCAACTGGCAAGTGAATCGTGAATGTGTGTAAACACATAAAACAATTCCTGTATATGCAGGATAAGACTGGAATGGCTTGAGATAGACTGTAAATACAGGAGCTATTTGCAAAAGTTTACGGAGCATCAACGGCATTAACGAGAGCTGGAATTTCGAATCTATCCCTGATCATTTTAAGGCAAATAGGAAGAAAATTAATTTCTCCTTCATTTATTAAGAATGACGATTTTGTTTTGTTTTGTCACCTGAGGATTCAACCAGGTTAGTTTTTAGGAAAAAAAAATAAATCTTTGTAACCCTGTGCCTACAATACCATATACATCAGTCAAAATGACACATCAATGTGTTCAGAGAATGTGTCACAGATTGAAGGTCAGTGTATTTTGGTTCTCTAATAAGTATTATGTATATAAGCGAATTTTTTTTTGTAGTGACCTATGAAATACAAGCACACAGCCCAGAGAATAGTAGTCATGGACTCACAAACAGCTCAGGGCTACTGATGTGGAATGACATCTTCATCAAAAGACTTATCTGGCAAGTTCAGTGGAGCCCAATAACTAAGATTCTGGTACAGAAGTGCGTCATACACGTGCTGCTGCTCCAAATAGCAGCAAGCACAGAATATGTTGGCACACAGATTTTATGGTTTCAACTCAGTATGGCAGATCTAAGGGCCATAATTCGGCATCTTTACTGACAAAAATCCAGTAAGGAGATAGATGCAGAACTGCTTTTGAATACAATTTGCTGGAAATATGGCCACTTGGAACATACCGAGTACAGAACCCCTCCTTTGGCATTCAAAAGTTGAACGAGGCAAGCTGTGTACCTCTTTTGGAGTCTTCTTGGTATTTAAACAAGGTCTCTTCCTTTATTCACTCCACTGTAGTTCTGTTAAAGCAACCTGAAGAAAAATTTGGCTTTGTTTTAATGAACTGAGCATACAGAAGTTGTGGGTGCCGAGCAAACCTAACACATTTCCCTGATATTGAAAATAAATAGAGCACCAGTTCTTCTGACAAGCAGGTCATCTAATCTATAGTTAATTAGCTTCAGGCACCATGATTGAAAACTTCTGATTCAAGCTCTGAATAGTCATTTGTTACACTCAGAGAATCATTGTGGTTAGAGTACTCTGTAATTCTGCTCTTGCGGTCAGGAATCCTCATGACTGGCGAGGCGGGGTGGGGGGGAGAGGCAAAGAGGGAGGATAGCTGTCTCCACTACTAGAGCCATTCCTCTGGAAGAACTGTTAGGAAAGAGCCCAACTGGGCCAGTCCCACTGAGATTACTCCCAATACTTTCCTACCTTTAACAAATTATCATGTCCTGAGATCAAAATCGCAGTCAAACTAGAAAAATCACAAACAGGAAGCAATAGTTTCCACTCCTGACTTGCAAAGTACAACTCTGCAAAGGATGGGTATGCCACAAGTAGTTTCCAGAGGGAGAAAAATCCTCCAAAAGTTTCTCCTAAATGAATGTCAGTTGTAAAAAGCATGTCTTAGGCACCCAAACTCTGCAGCTGTGATCACCACTAAATAGAAATCCCATAGAGCAGAGGTGTCCAACTCTGGAGCTTCAGATGTTAATAGACTACAATTCCCATTGGCCCCTGTTGATTGGTCATGCCAGCAGGGGCTGAGAGGAATGGTAGTCCACGAACATCTGAAGCATTAGAGTTGGACACCCCTGCCATAGAGGATCCTGACTCGTGATCCTCCTGGCTCTGCAGTGTCTGGCTCTGACTCACAGCCGCATTCAGTGGCCTCAAGCAGAGGTCTTTCCCAGGCTTGATCTTTGTGGTCCTGTAACCCGAGATGCCAAAAAGTGGCACCTGTGGAACTGTGTGTGCAGAGCCGACACACTAGCCTTGAGCCAGGGGCCCACCACGCATGATGTGCTACTGTACTGTTTGGGCCATCCAAACATAACACCCAAATCTTACAATGGCAGCTGGGAGAAACCAGATATAATTTGCTTTTTATATACATATTACTGAGCTTTCCCATGCAACCTACACAAAGTACCATCTATGTGTTTCCTATAGGATAAGGACAAAGTGAACACGTAGCCAGTAATTCATTCTCCAATGAGACGCGGTCAGAGACTCAAGTTCTGCTTAGCAGTCGCTTCCTCTGACTCCTCAGCCTTTGCCCCAAAGTCAGAAATGTGTGAGGGTAGCTGTGGTTGCTCAGGTGATGAGGCAAACGCATCCTGCTTATGTTCAAAGAGACTCTCTTCCCTTCACATGTTCCCAGGCAGATTCCAAGGCTGAGGCCCGGCTTGAAGTAAGCCAACCAATAACTTTGCTTTGGTCGGTGCCCACACAGATGATGAACCGGAACTGGAGAAGGTGATTTGGATGGCCATTCAGCCAACAGGGAAAATATGTGGCACTTTGATGTCTCTCATCCCAGTGGGAACAAGTAGTATCAGGGAAACGTTGCATCTTGTCGCTCCTTTGCTGACTGGGACGTTCCGACAAAAGCACTCGCTCACTGAGTCTTCTGAAAGGTAGGTATCAGCTACCTGACAGCGTGGAAGGGTGCACTCAGAAGGCGCATTTTAACGTGTCAATGGTGCTCACATCATAGAGGCTGATGCTTTCTGATAAGTAATTGCACTGGTCCCTCTGGGACAGATTTAATGATATTCCATGCATCATAATGCAGGAGTCCGAGGAGGGATTTCCCACCAATAGCAAGAATTTCATCACCGACGTCCAGTTTCCTAGCTTGTTCTGCAGCGCCACCTATTGGGAAAGGAGTGGAAAGCAGAATGACACAAAAAGTTTCAGATCATGCCAAAACAAGGGTGTAACTGTAATACCAACTCTGGCCCTTTCTGCATGAGCCAATAAAAGTGGGGGAAAGACGGGTTACATGAACCCATTCTTGCCCCGACCGCTTCGCACAGCTGACTGTCCCATGGACAGCCAGTGTGTGGGCCGGTGTGCACGCCTTCGCACGAGGGTGCGTCACTGTTGTTCTTCTCTGCCGGATTTCCCCCCACTGCCTGCCTGCGAAGCACTGCCTGCAAAGGACAGCACAGCACAGCTTTGCAGGCAAACAGGACTGACACCGCCCCCACCCCCACCCCCAGGCCAGGATACAGCCCTTTTTCCCTGTGTGGCTCCACAGATGGGACCCAGGGAAGGAGTTTTCGAGAATCGCATTATGTGTGATTCTCTTGCTTTAGCATGGCTCACAGCCGCGACTGTTCACTCGGCTGGTGGCTGCAAGCCGCGTTAAAACAAAAAACCCCGCACATAACATGATTCTCGAAAAACCCTGATGGAGGGAGGGGAAACGCAGAGCAGATCTACATTAGGATCAGGCTCCGTACGAAGTTCCCCCCCAACCCAGGTGTTATCCTGGTTTAATTGCCCCAGGTGGAAAGGACCTCTATTATACAACAGGACATGGAGAAGCAGTAGCTAGGTAAATCCCTTGTAGCAAGATGACACAGGAGTCATGTAGCACCTAGAAGTCATACCTGTTTCTCTAATTTTTCAGGAAAACCTTTCATGAAGGGAATAGGGTTATAGTTAATGTCTACGACATTTCATGCAGCTTTTCATTGCTTTATTCATTGCCTTATAGTGGTTAAGAGCCAGTGACTCTAATCTGATGAACTGGGTTTGTTTTCTCACTCCTCCACATGAAGCCTGCCGGGTGACCTTGGGCTGGTCACATTTCTTTCAGAACTGTCTCAGCACTACTTACCTTATAAGGTGTCTGCTGTGGGGCAAGGAAGGGAAAATGAGTCTGTAAGCCCCCTTGAGACTCTTTACAGTTGAGAAAAGTGGGGTATAAATCCAAACTCTATATACTGAACTTTCGTCCCTTTGTTTGTTGCACGAATTATACTGTTCTGTTTGCATTGTTCTTAAATGTGTGATCTGCCTTCAATCTCAGTGAGAAAGGTGGACTATGAACAAAGTAAATAAGTAACTACCCAGGCTGCTTTCAATTTCATAGAATCATAGAGTTGGAAGAGACCACAAGGGCCATCTGGTCTAACCCCTTACATCAGTGATGGCGAACCTTTTCGAGACCGAGTGCCCAAATGGCAACCCAAAACCCACTTATTTATCGCAAAGTGCCCACACGGCAATTTAACCTGAATACTGAGGGTTTAGTTTAGAAAAAACGGTTGGCTCCGAGGCGTGCATTACTTGGGAGTAAGCTTGGTGGTAGTCGGTGGCTTTGCTTTGAAGCAATTGTGCAACTCTTCCAACGGGTGAATCCTGACCCTAGGAGGGTTTACTCAGAAGCAAGCCCCATTGCCAGGAATCAAGCTTACTCCCAGGTAAAGGATCGCGCTTTAGTTCTTCGAATGAAAATCAGTGGGGTTTGGCAGCATTTATCAGGGTTATTGACACTGCTTCCCCAAAACTAGGTCTTAGGTTTAATGCTAATAATCGAGCCCAGCGGCCCAGGCCAGCCTAGATGTGTGTGTGTGTGGGGGGGGGAGTATCCTGTTTGCATGTGCCCACAGAGAGGGCTCTGAGTGCCACCTCTGGCACCCGTGCCATAGGTTCGCCACCACTGCCTTACATGCAAGAAGATACAATCAAAGCACCACTGACAGATGGCCATCCAGCCTCTCTTAGGTGGACATAAATATCTGCCCTTAACTGCTACACCAAGTAGGCTCTCGAGGAGGAGGAGGAGGAGGGGGGGGAGGGAGAGAAATTTGGATTTATACCCCACCTTTCTCTCCTGTAAGGAGACTCAAGGTAGCTTACAAGCTCCTTTCCCTTCCTCTCCCCATAACAGACACCTTGTGTGATAGGTGTAGGCTGGCTCTACACCAATTCTGCTACAATAAAATAACAAAAAGGTCTTGTGGCAGTTTAAAATCCATCAGCATACTTTTCCTTCACACCTGCAGCATCTCTATTGGAGGACTGAGTTGGGGGGGGGGGCATGAACTAAGAACATAACAAAGAGCCTTCTGGATCAGACCAAAGTCCATCTAGTCCAGCACTCTGCTACTCACAGTGGCCCACCAGATGCCTTTGGGAGCTCACATGCAGGATATGAAAGCAATGGCCTTCTGCTGCTGCTGCTCTTAAGCACCTGGTCTGCTAAGGCATTTGCAACCTCAGATCAAAGAGGATCAAGATTGGTAGCCATAGATCGACTTCTCCTCCATAAATCTGTCCAAGCCCGTTTTAAAGCTATCCAGGTTAGTGGCCATCACCACCTCCTGGGGCAGCATATTCCAAACACCAATCACACGTTGCGTGAAAAAATGTTTCCTTTTATTAGTCCTAATTCTTCCCCCCCAGCATTTTCAACGTATGCCCCCTGGTTCTAATATTGTGAGAAAGAGAAAAATTTCTCTCTGTCAACATTTTCTACGCCATGCATAATTTTATAGACTTCAATCATATCCCCCCCTCAGACGTCTCCTCTCCAAACTAAAGAGCCCCAAACGCTGCAGCCTCTCCTCATAAGGAAGGCGCTCCAATCCTTCAATCATCCTCGTTGCCCTTCTCTGCACTTTTTCTATCTCTTCGATATCCTTTTTGAGATGTGGTGACCAGAACTGAACACAGTACTCCAAGTGCGGTCGCACCACTGCTTTCCATAAGGGCATGACAGTCTTTGCAGTTTTATTCTCAATTCCTTTCCTAATCATCCCCAGCACAGAGTTTGCCTTTTTCACAGCTGCCATGTGTGACAAATGCCTGTATTTGGGAAGTTGTTTCAATTGAATGACAGCACAGAAACGGTTAATCCCTGCCCGGTCCTGATTGGCTGAGGGGAATTGCCCGCAGGTTGAAAAAAAAGAGGCAGCAGGGGTGCTGAAGGGGTGGTTGGGTTTGGTGGTGTTCTTGGGGGAGAGTCCCAGGAAGGGAGACTCTGAGAAAGGGGTCTGAGTCTGAAAACCCTCTTGAAAGGGCTAAAAAGAAATAAAATTTGGGTGACCCTAGAAACATGTCACTGGGAGATCTCCCAGATATCGCTGCAGGGAAGCACCTGAAGTAGACTGGACAGTGTTGAAGTGGAAGACCAGCTTCCTGAGGGAAAAGCTGTGATCCTTCTTGGTTTAAGCTAGTGGACACGGGGATGCTAGGCAGGGACCCAAGCACCTCACCTTTGGGCTTAGGACCATATGAGAGCCTAAATACTGGAATGCCTATACATACTTCTGCTTTTCATTATTTGCTTATTTGTTCCTCATCCCTATCAGGGGAAGTTTAGCTTTAACGTTCATTTAATAAAATCTTTTGGTGCTGTGCTATAATGCAATACAGGCTCTGGTGCTGATTATTCTAGAGGTCCTCAGAGGAAAAAGGGGGAATAAATTCTGAAGAGATAGTTCCTCTGTTTTGGGACTTGTGAGAAAAGGGGAATCCTTTTCTTGCTTTCCTCCCTAACCCCCCAGCCTGTGGGGGAGGGGGGTGTACGCCTCACCATGCATTGAGTTGACATTCCTATGGAACTATCAACGAAGACGCCCAAATCCCTTTCCTGGCCTGCGACTGATAGCACTGACCCCTGTAGCATGTATGTGAAGTTTGGATTTTTTGCCCCTATGTGCATCACTTTACACTGCACAAGACTGGGGATGCAAAGAGTCAAAGTTGAAGTAGCTGAGAACTGAGAGTGGGGGACAAAGAGAGGTCTGGATGGTCTCTCATTTGAAAGCACTAAACTCAGAGTTGGTGGAGTTTAATGTATTGTCGAAGGCTTTCACAGCCGGATTCAACTGGTTCTGGTGGGTTTTCCGGGCTGTGTGGCCGTGGTCCGGTGGATTTTGTTCCTAACGTTTCACCTGCATCTGTGGCTGGCATCTTCAGAGGCGTATCACAGAGAAAAGTCTGTTTCAGCCCGGAAAACCCACCAGAACCAGGTGGAGTTTAACTTTGCCAAAACCCTTTCCCCAAAGTACCTTTAAATATTCTTTTAATAACCAAAGGCCTGTCTCCAGAAAGAGACGCTCTTCCTCCATCCAGGCTGAACCCCAAGCCAGCAGAAGTCTTCAAGAGTTCAATGCAGATAGTATCGCTCGGCTCTCCGGCTGTACCTTCAACAAGGAAAACAACAACAGGCAGAGCACTTACTACAGATGATGGAGGCTTAAACAGTCACCAACACTGGCAAATCACGCCAGAAGAGGGCAGAACAGTCTTCAGCAAAGGAACACAGACTGACTTACTACCCATCCCTTAGGGAGACATAAATTAAAATTCCCAGTCTTTCCTTTCCCATGTTATTTCCATTCCTAGGAACTAATAAGCAGCCCATTGTAGTTTTGGGATTGCTTTATTCTTTTTTTAGGTATTGGCACAGATCTCTGGTGACTAGTATGATTTTATTTATTTACTTGATTGTTATGCTAGCCTTCCTTTTTGGGGCTCAGGGCAGCTTCCAACAAGATAATTGCAAGATAATGTACAAATCCAAATATACTTCTGACTCCAGAAAAGAAGCTATTAAATGTTCGTCTTTATTACGTTGCTCATAGCCCAGCATCTGAGACGCCTGATCGAATATCCAGCTGATCAGAATGGAAACTGACCAACTCAGTTTCACATGAGCTACCCTTGGCCTGGGATATCTACCTTATGATGACTCCTTGAAATTCTCTTTCAGTTCCTAAAGAGTTCAAGTCAACACTCAAGTGTATTTTCAACTGCTTTGTCCAATTGTACAAAAGCACAGAATGAAATAACATGAACCATATGATGCTTTTTCCACCCACTGGTTTTTCAGCAGAGAGAATTCATTCCAGCTGCTGCTGTACCGACACGTTACCTGTTCTCCTTTCCATAGCCGCATCCAAGGTCTGCCTGCCAGGAGTAGCTAGTTCAGGGCGGGAAGAAGACATCTTTTCTCTGGCTTTCTCCTTCCTGATGACGACGACGGCGTATCTGTGGAGCCTTGCCTGGTGAAGCGCATTCAGCACATCCCCGTGCACAGAACCCGCAAAACAAATACCATTGATGGAAAGGATGAGGTCTCCACGATGAATTGTTCCTTCCTGGGATGCCACCCCCTTTGAAAACACTCGATGGACCTGCAAAAGGAAGCATCATTACGAATGAAACCTGTTGACAAATGTAAAGCATTTTTAGTTAACACTTAGTGGCTCAGAGTAATAAGCTGCAGTACTGGAGTCCAAGCTTTGTTCATGACCTGAGTTTGATCCTGACGGAACATAAGAACATAAGAACAAGCCTGCTGGATCAGACCAGAGTCCATCTTGTCCAGCACTCTGCTACTCGCAGTGGCCCACCAGGTGCCTTTGGGAGCTCACATGCAGGATGTGAAAGCAATGGTCTTCTGATGCTGCTGCTGCTCCCGAGCACCTGGTCTGCTCAGGCATTTGCAATCTCAGATTAAGGAGGATCAAGATTGGTAGTCAGAGATCGACTTCTCCTCCATAAATCTGTCCAAGCCCGTTTTAAAGCTATCCAGGTTAGTGGCCATCACCACCTCCTATGGCAGCATATTCCAAACACCAATCACACGTTGCGTGAAAAAATGTTTCCTTTTATTAATCCTAATTCTCCCCCCCAGCATTTTCAATGTATGCCCCCTGGTTCTAATATTGTGAGAAAGAGAGAAAAATTTCTATCAACATTTTCTACCCCATGCATATTTTTATATCCCCCCTCAGACGTCTCCTCTCCAAATTAAGCGTCCCAAACACTGCAGCCTCTCCTCATAAGGAAGGTGCTCCAATCCCTCAATCATCCTTGTTGCCCTTCTCTGCGCTTTTTCTATCTTTTTGATATCCTTTTTGAGATGTGGCGACCAGAACTGAACACAGTACTCCAAGTGCGGTCGCACCACTGCTTTATATAAGGGCATGACAATCTTTGCAGTTTTATTCTCAATTCCTTTCCTAATTATCCCCAGCATAGAGTTTGCCTTTTTCACAGCTGCCATGCATTGAGTTGACATTCCCATGGAACTATCAACTAAGACGCCCAAATCCCTTTCCTGGTCTGTGACTGATAGCACTGACCCCTGTAGCATGTATGTGAAGTTTGGATTTTTTGCCCCTATGTGCATCACTTTACATTTTGCTACGTTGAACTGCATTTGACCCCATATGTCCCCCTGGGCAGTACACCCCTGCATAGGAGCCAGGCGAGTTTCAATGAAAGGGAAACCCATACACAAGGTGCCACTACTAAAAAGTCCTGTCTCTGGTTGCCACCGCACTGCACCCTTGAAGGTAGAGACTCAGTGAACATCTTGTGAAAGAGTTCTTAACTAGTGGCCTGAACAATACAAGAGGAAGCAGTCCTTATAAAATTGCAAGTTATTACTCATTGGTAGAAGAAAAGGCTAACTTGATCTCATTTTCTATTGTAATGGATTAGTTTAGATTGGCTTGTTTAGACAGCCTGGGCTGTCCAGATCAGCACACAAAACTCTTAGTGTGTGTGTGTGTAAAGTTGCCTTCAAGTTACAGTCAATTTATAGCAACCCCTGATGGGGTTTTCAAAGCAGTCATTAAACAGAGGCGATTTGCTATTGCCTTCCTCCACAGAGTCTTCCTTGGTGGTTTCCCTTCCAAGTACTGACCCTGCTTAGCTTCCAAGAGCTGATGAGATTGAGCTATACTACATGATTCCACATTCCAATTTTTGCTGATCTCCCCCTCTCATTGAGGGAACAGGGTGGGGCCTCACTGGCTGCGAGCAGAACAAGAAGGTGGGAAAACCCTCTTCCTAAAACCTTGCTCTACTCACAGTGGATCCAGTCCAATTCATTGTATATACAACATATACATCCCCTCATTGTTGATATTTCCCAGCATGTGTATATTCTGAACGTCAAACACCATATTACTCAAAAGGAAGATTTAGAAAAAATTCCTACATGGACATAAGGCATCTGGCTGGAAAAGACCAAGCCACCTGGAAATTCACCAACAGCACGTGAATGGCAGTGGCATAGCGCCCAGCGGGCGGGGAGTGGCCGTCTTGCACCGGGCGCATGCCAGTGCGGGTGCATGGCGGGGGCATGGGCATTCTGGGGGTGTTCCAGGGCGGGCAGGGGTGTGGCAGGGGCCCCGGACACAGTTCCCCCTCGCTATGGCTTTGATGAAGGAAACAGTCGCTCTTTTTCTACCATCTGCTATTCAGAGGTTTACTGCCTGAGAACCTGGTGGCTCCATGTAGAACATTAATCTTCCTGTGGGAAAGTGGCAGGCATATTACATATTTCTATTCCTGTGCAGGACAATGAGTTTCTATGTAGGAAATGATAATTCATGAAGGTACTCAGGGCTAAAGTTATGGGCAGATGGCCATAAGGAATGTTGGGCTTGGGAAATATATGGTTCCTCAGCTACTATATTCAAAGCTGAACAACCAGAATAGGGTTCCAAAGATGGCTCTTTCCTGTGGTACCATCAGCCTTCAAACAGCCCTCAGAGAACGCTCTTTTTAAAATAAAAAATAGTTCATTCTAATACAATTTTACAAGGGTTTGTGCCTGGTGGACAGAGTATGAGAACTGGCTTGGTTCTGTGATGTATTCTTCTCTAGGCTATTTCTCAGCTTTGTTTTCTTTAGGAAAGAATGTTTCTGCCTGGCTATATTACTTTATCTAAATGGTAGCAGGGCAGAATTTCTTCCCCCATTCATAGTGGGAGGACCGTTGCCCTAGAAAGCAGACCAAAGAACTCAGAGGTGCTTTCTGTGAGTCTTCTGAACAAGACACTCCTTATTTGTTAAAACTAGGAGTGTACAGAGTCATGGGAAGAGGGAATTTTGGAAATCCCTCCTCTCTCCCCTCCAGAATTCTCTGTTCAAAGGGATTTGAGCAGGCGGATTGATGGAGTCCTATTTTTCGGCATACAGCGGGGGGCGGGGGCACTGTGTAGAAAATCTCTGCCTTGTTTGAGGGTGCTCCAGTTTTGCTGCCTTTGTGATTACAACAGAGTCAGTCATTCTACTATTAGAATGAGTGATTCCTCCCCCCCACCACCACCACTCCAGAAGGGTGAGTGAATAGGAGAGAAGCGAGGCATGCCCTAGTATTGTTTCATCCATGGGAACACAGTCCTTCTGCTCTCAGGAAACAATATAATGGGGGGAAAGTCCTCTATATTAAAAGCATTTGGAATGTCAAACAGTACTATAAGCATGCACAAACATGCACAGTTTTTTGCAATATTTTGAGGCCAGATTCCCAAAACGGTCTGGAGGCACAAGATTTTCCCCTCTAATGTTAACTGTGATGGTTTACAAAATCAGTAGGCATGTACTGAGACGAGCTTCTGCATACCTGAAGGCTCCCAAGAAATGCAGAAGAATACACGTGACATGACCCCCTTCTCTGACCACTCACTAAGGGGAAGGGGAGAAGGGGAGAGTTTACTGACCCCATCCCTAACTTCATGTGGTCATTAGCTCGTGAGCATATGAAGAAAGTTTTTGTGTGTCCCCTCCATCCTCCTGATTAGCAAAATCTGGAAAGCAGAGCTGTTTATCACAAGAAAGCAACATATGCAAGGCCGAACCACCTCACTTCCACCAGAGGTGGGATCCAGCAGGTTCTCACCAGTTCCCGAGAGTGGGTTACTAATTATTTGTGTGTGCCGAGAGGGGGTTACTAATTGGGTCTGCTTTTCCGTTAGAAATTCCATTAGGTCCAAAAATCATAAAGTCCTGTTGTTTCCTATGTGGCTGGTTAGCGAAGGTAGAAAACGGGATAATTCTCCCTGTTGGGCTGTTTTAAAAACATGTTTTAGAAATATGGTAAAGTTCCTTGTTTAAGGAAAGTATCCTTCTTTTGATTTCTAGAAACAAAATTAAGTATTTGAAAGTATTAAGTATTTGACTGGCAGTCAATTAGAGGAGAAGTAGTTGTTTCTGTTGGCAGTAGACGATAGAACTTGCTATAATGAGTTTAAATTATGGACAGAAAGATACCAGCTGGAAATTAGGAACTTTTTTTACAGTAAGAGTTTTTTACAGTAACAGAGAAATTATTAATGCCCCGCCCCCGGAATGCCCGGCCACGCCCCCGTCGTGCCCCGCCCAGCCCCATTGGCACTACGCCACTGTTTGAATCCCACCACCATGGGCACCTGTTACTAAAAATTTTGGATCCCACCACTGACTTCCACACTCCAAAGACAATCCCTCTACAAAAAGACTCATCTCTCCACAAAAAGAATCCTACTCCCCAGAAAAATTCCTGTTGAGGACTGAACATACTTATAGTTCCTAAGAATGTTGACAGCAATTGACAGTGAGATTTTTTTTTTAAGGGAGGGAAATGGCAGGATAGGTGAAAACTGGAGTGGTCAAACCCCAGAAATAAGGGTGGAAGGGGAGATAAGAGTGGTTTATTCTCCTCCCTCGCCAGCTTGTTTAGTTGTAGCTGAAGCGAAGCCAGCCTGGCCTTGCAAACGGCCTAGATGAAAATCCACCTGGAAATGCCAAGATTCATGTGGCCTCATTGTAAACGGTCATGAAAACAGAGACAAGCACTTAGGATTCAAAGGATGTTATTTCATTCATCTGTTTCTCCAGGCATGTGACGGTTTTCTCATGGCACCCAACTCACAGTGTGGGGGTTCCCACGATAAGGGTGTGTGTTAAGATGCTCACTGGGTTTCTGTTGTACCGCAAACTGGGATTCTGTTGTACTGCAAGAAGGGGGCACAACAATCAGCAATTTGGGTGGGTTAAGACTGCCCCCTCCTCGACAACAAACGTCAAAGTTTATTTGGCATCCGTGCCATTTTCCTCCCTGATTGCAAAAGCAGATGGCATTGAAAGCAAGGCAAGGAGCCCTTCGCAAGGGGGCTCTTTGGCTGGGGACTGACATGATAAATGAGCTCTTGATCTAGTTTCCAGCTGGCTTGTGAGAAAAGATGCAGTCGCCACTTACGATGATTGATTTCTGTTCCAGGTCTACTCCTCCAGCAACGCTAAATCCCAGCCCAGATCCTTCTTCTTTATTTAAGACTACAAAGTAAACATCTTCTTTGCTCTGAGAGAATGAAAAAAGAAAAAAAGAAAGCAGCAAAGATTAAACACCAATAAGAAATATGAACGTAACACTCAAAAGGTCTGGGAAATGAGAAGAGCCGCACGTTCCAAGCAGCACTTCCTGGGAGTTTAAAACCCCCAAGTGCAAAGTTTTATTTACATTAACATCAAAATATAAAGGTAATTATACGTTTAAGAGCCATTTTGGGTTTAGATGGCACATTAGACTGCAAAGAGCCCCCCAATCACGGCACACTCTATCTTGGTGTACAGTTCTGGAACCAATTTTCGGAGCTAGGGAACAACGTATCTCTGTGCACGTGCAGACTGCTTTTGGCTCACCACTGGGGAGGGAGCGATGGACATAATGCATCTTTATCAGTGTGGGAAGATGACAATTTTTATCCCCTGAACCATGTAGGGTTGCCAGATGCCATGCTATGCCATTGATATTCGAAACACTGCTGGTTTCTGTGCTAATGCAACCCAGAAGTGACTATGGGTAGCTCTTACCATAGAATTTCCAATAATCCCTAGAGTTACCCTCTACTCTGTCCCAAGTTGTCCCTGGAAGTACTGTAGTGATGTCACTGATATCACATGTTCCCCCATGTCCCTGCCCTCTATCCTCAAGCTGGTGTCCAAGCTTCGACTGGCACCCCTGTGACCAGGTGATTAACCCTTGCTTTACTACTCCTCTGTGCCTGCTCAGAAATCCAGGGAAGAACAGGAGAGGAGTTGGATTCATACTGCACTTTTCTCTCTTGCAAGGAGATGCTAAGCAGCTGACAAACTCCTTCCCTTCCTCTCCCCACAACAGACACCTTGTGGTGGAGGTGGGGCTGATAGAGTTCTGAGAGAACTGTGACCGGCACAAAGTTACCTAAGGGACAAGCACTGTAGAATACACAGTTCATCACAAGAGAAGGTAGTTGCAATGGTGTTATCAGGCCCCGAGTGGCAGCCTGAGTGGTTTCCCTGTGAGTGGATCAGTTACAAAAAGGAGAAGGCAAAAGAGAAGGAGAAGCAGGAAAAGGTGGGAAAGGATTCGTATTTATATCCAGCTTTTTCAGCCATGTGGAGTGTCAAAGCAGCTTACAACTCCTTCCTTTCCTCTTCCCATAACAGACACCTTGTGAGGTAGGCGGGATTGAGAGAGTTCTGAGAGAACTGTGACTAGCCCACGATCACTCAGTAGGCTTCATGTGTAGAGGTGGGGAAACAAATCCAGTTCACCAAAAGAAGAAGAAGAAGAAGAAGAAGAAGAAGAAGAGGAGGAGGAGGAGGAGGAGTTTGGATTTATATCCCCCCTTTCTCTCCTGTAGGAGACTCAAAGGGGCTTACAATCTCCTTGCCCTTCCCCCCTCACAACAAACACCCTGTGAGGTGGGTGAGGCTGAGAGAGCTCCGAAAAGCTGTGACTAGCCCAAGGTCACCCAGCTGGCGTGTGTGTGAGTGCACAGGCTAATCTAAATTCCCCAGATAAGCCTCCACAGCTCAAGTGGCACAGCGGGGAATCAAACCTGGTTCCTCCAGATTAGAATGCACTTGCTCTTAACCACTACGCCACTGCTGCTCCACTTCTCATGTGGTGGAGTGGGGAATCAAACCTGGTTATCCAGCTCTTAGCCACCACACCACACCGCCTGAAAAGCAGCAGCAGGCCCTGTATTGTCTAGAAGGAAGTGAATGGCGGTTGATTCTTCCTGGTCACCATACTCCAAGACTAGGAAGGTTCTATCCAGAGATCAGCCATCTTGGTGGCATAGTGCCTACACCAGTGGTTCTCAACCTGGGGGTCGAGAGACCCATTCACAGGGGTCGCCTAAGACTCTCTGCATCAGTGTCCTCCATCTGTAAAATGGATAAATGTTAGGGTTGGGGGTCACCACAATATGAGGAACTGTATTAGGAAGGTTGAGAACCACTGGCCTAGACTTTCAGGGTCCACAGACAGCATGGATGAACAGCACCGTAGGCCTGCGAAAACTGTTGTCGTCTAACCACTCCAGTACAAAAAGGCTGTTTTTTGACAAGCCAGGAAGACTGAGATTCACCCAACAGTGGACTAAAAGACAGCATCTGAATTGCATAATATTTTCCAGACCGTGTGCCACTCTGGACTTCAGAGCAGATGTGAGAAAGTATGCAGACATGGATGATGTTCCAAGGCGCATTCAGTTTCATAAATACTTGAGTCGTTGGGGTTTTTTAAAAAAGCAGCTCAAATACATAAGCTCTTTTAAAATTCATGTGAAAATACTTAAAAGTACATTTGATTGCTTTTGGCTGGAAATGAAATCCAGTCTTAGCATTTCTGTAAGATTTGCCAAACCCACCTGGCTCACCAAACTCTTGAGGCCAACAAACCCTAACCAGGTTTGGGAAAAGAAGAAAGAGATTTTGGGAGGTCTCCTTCTCTGGGGATCTCTCATAGGCCCACGTCTCTCCAGAGGATCTCTACAGCTCTCATAAACCCAAACAGACACAACAAAAATATACACGTGGTTACAGAATGAGAGCAGAGGAGGATGTCATGGTACTTGCTTTCAAAGATACAAAAACTGAATAAAAATCTAGCCATTTCCATGACCATACCTGTTCCATATCTGCTAGATTTTTATACCAACTTTCATCCAAGGGACTCCGTAATCGCCACTCAATTTTGTTCTCCCAACACCTATGAATTAGGAGATCAGAATGCATACCTGGTGCCTTAATTAATGCAACTTAAGAAGGATATTGACAAGCTGGAACATGACCAGAGGCGGGCAACCAAAATGGCAAAAGGTCTGGAATCCATGCTCTACGAGGAGAGACTTAGGGAGCTGGGGATGTTTAGTTTGGTGAAGAGAAGGTTAATGATAATCATGGCGTGATAGTCATGTTTAAATATTTGAAGGGATGTCGAAGAAGGAGCAAGATTGTTTTCTGCTGCCTCAGAGAGTAGGACACGGAGTAATGGATTCAAGGTGCAGGAAAAGAGATTCCACCTATACATCAGGAAAAGCTTCCTGACAGTAAGGACTGTTCGAAAGTGGAATTCACTGCCTCGGAAGGTGGTGGAGTCTCCTTCTTTGGAGGTTTTCAAACAGAGGCTCGATGGCCATCTGTCAGGAGTGCTTTGTCTGTGTTCCTGCATGGCAGGGATTGGACTTGATGGTCCTTGTGGTCTCTTCCAACTCTATGGCCCCTTCCGCATACGCAAAATAATGCGTTTTCAAACCACTTTCACAACTGTTTGCAAGTGGATTTTGCTATTCCGCACAGCTTCAAAGAGCACTGAAAGCAGTTTGAAAGTGCATTATTCTGCGTGTGCAGAATGAGCCTATGATTCTATGAATTATTTTCGTTTGATTTGATGCCACCTTTTTGAAAGGGGTTGGAGTGGAGAAACACTGTACACAGAAGAATGCTTAACACCCGAATCTCCACTCCCAATAATCACTCCATGTAGATTTCACTGCTGAGCTCAAAATGCTGTGGTTTGAATCCTTTGGTGGGTGAGAGTATGACAATGCCCCTGAAGGCAATTTAGACCAGCAAAACAATATTTGAGCAAAGTCTTAAGCATCTACTCCTTGAATATACCTGATCTCTATTTGAATTCTAGGCCCTCTCCACACAAGTAGTTTTTCCTTTCAGAAGTATATAAAAAGTCATTAACCCTGAAACTGCCTACATAGTTAAGATTTTTGGGGAAAGACACATTTGCCAGAAGACTGGTTGGGAAAAAAAATCTAAATCTTATAGCTCATTGGCAGTTTCAGGAAATTTTAAGCATTTCTTAGGTAGAGTAATACATATAACTCATCCACTGATTGGTCCCCCTTTGGATTTCTAAAACAGCCGGTTTAATGATGGGATCACAATATATTTCACATTCAACAAAAAAAAAACAAAGTCCAAAGCATAGTCTGCAGTCAAGTCTTTTCACTAAACAAAGGAATTTATAACAAGCATTTCAAAACCACAACGTTTTGGAATAGTTTCAAAATGGTTAATGGTAGATGATAGACCAGAACATCTGGGCAAATTGCGGAATGAAATTGAGGAGGATTCCTAGGACAGATGTGTGATGAAAATGGGAAATGACAGTAAATCCAAGTTTCTCCGTCAGGCCGAAGGTGACTGTGACTATATCTCAGCCCAAGTAGAGTGCCGTTATATGTTATCTTGAGTAAAAATCAATATACATAAAATAACCCTGTGAACTTTTGAAGCTGCCTTATACCCAAATCAGACTGTTGGTCAATTCAACACAATATTTGCAATTCCAACTGACAGGAGCTCTCTGGGTCTCAGGCAGAGAAAGTCGTTTTTTTTCTCAACACCTGCAAGGGGTTCAACTGGAGATGCCAAAAACGTCTGAGGGGGGATATTATTGAAGTCTATAAAATTATGCATGGGGTAGAAAATGTTGACAGAGAGAAATTTTTCTCTCTTTCTCACAATACTAGAACCAGGGGGCATACATTGAAAATGCTGGGGGAAAGAATTAGGACTAATAAAAGGAAACATTTTTTTCACGCAACGTGTGATTGGTGTTTGGAATATGCTGCCACAGGAGGTGGTGATGGCCACTAACTTGGATAGCTTTAAAAGGGGCTTGGACAGATTTATGGAGGAGAAGTCGATCTGTGGCTACCAATCTTGATCCCTCCCTTGATCTTCAGATTGCCAAATGCAGCTTAGCAAGTACCAGGTGCTCCAGTGAGCAGCAGCACTTGCAGAGGGCCATTGCTTTCACATCCTGCACGTGAGCTCCCAAAGGCACCTGGTGGGCCACTGCGAGTAGCAGAGTGCTGGACTAGATGGACTCTGGTCTGATCCAGCAGGCTAGTTCTTATGTTCTTATGAATGGGACATTGTCTTCATACAAAACCAAGTGCTCCACTGCAGATGGACAACTGCTCCATCAAGTGGAAACAAACCTTGAAAATCACAGATTTTGTTCCCACAGAAACGGAGTCCAGCTGCCTGCCCCAGTCCTGAGGAAGGAAACTCAGACCTGGTTAGCCAGATTCCTTCTCTGACTAGGAAGTTTGTCTTCAATCATGGTTTGGAACAACTTTGTGTTCTGAACTCCAGGCCATGAAAAGACTGACTGGCTGATGTTTAACTGGCAAGCCACATAGAGCAGTGAGGGATCGTATTTTTTTGTGTGTGTCTAGAATTGAATTGGAGGTATTTTTTTAAAAAAAAAAAACACTTGGAGAAGTGTCCTGCGAGTAAATTGAAGTGAAACTTTGGGGGACTGATGGGGAGACCAGATGCACCTCCTCCCGAGGAAGCAGCAGGCGGATAGCCATGATTGTCAGCCTAACAACCGGATTCAGGAAATTGCAGTGTCTCAATCTTCAATTGTGCTTAACAGAGGAATGTATTTGCTGCCCCCTGCTCCCAAACACAACTGTGTATTACCCATTCTTTATGTCCGCCTGAAAGAGCAGAAATCACCCTTTGCTTTCTGTCCCAAACTGAGTCAGTCTTTTTGGATGATGGACTTGTCATACTTTTACAATGGTGATAAAAAGGATATCTGAAATGATTTAAGCGGTTTGACAGAAATCCTTTCAATAAACTTCCTGCATAATTAAATACACTGAAGTTTTGCCTTGGGAATATTTTTGACATAAGAGCCAATAACAGTAATGGCGAACCTTTTTGAGACCGAGTGCCCAAACTGCATCCCAAAACCCACTTATTTATCACAAAGTGCCAACACGGCAATTTAACCTGAATACTGAGGTTTTAGTTTAGAAAAAACGGTTGGTTCCGAGGCACGCGTTACTCAGGAGTAAACTTAGTGAAGAAACTGTGCCACGCTTCAAATTGGTGAATCACGATCCTTGCCAGCAACCAAGCTTACTCCCAGGTAAAGGTTCATGCCCAGGCCAGCCTAGATGTGTGTGTGTGTGGGGGGGGTGATTTCCCACCCCCCTCCCACATGAGGAACTCTGTGCGCGAGTGCCCACAGAGAGGGCTCTGAGTGCCATCTCTGGCACCCGTGCCATAGGTTCGCCACCACTGGCCTATAGGAACTAATATGAATGAATAACCAATCTAGTGTCTAACATTGAAGAAGAAGAAGAGTTGGATTTATATCCCTCCTTTCTCTCCTATAGGAGACTCAAAGGGACTTACAAACTCCTTTCCCTTCCCCGCTCACAATATACACCCTATGAGGTAGGTGGGGCTGAGAGAGCTCAGAAGAACTGTGACTAGCCCAAGGTCACCCAGCTGGTGTGTGTTGGAGTGTACAGGCTAATCTGAATTCCCCAGATAAGCCTCTACAGCTTAGGCAGCAGAGTGGGGAATCAAACCCGGTTCCTCCAGATTAGAGTACATCTGCTTTTAACCACTACACCACTGCTGCTCATTGGAGTGAGGAATTTGGAAAGCCCAGTGGTAAATGAGGAACAAGGGTAGAGAGAAATTCCACCAGTTCCTACATATTCTCGTTTCATTTCTACATGTATCTATCAGCCTGGGATTGAAGTTCAGTGAATTAGAATATCAGAATATGGCTACCGATTTGGGTGCACCTTCAAATGGGCCTCCCCTTGAAAGAAATGCCTCCCATTTGCAGATCGGGTTCTTGATCCAACATGCTTGCATGAAGCAGATATCCTTAGCTGGTTTTGAGCACAGATAAGACACTGACAGCATTAAAACCGGGCGAACCTCATGAACTTCTCTGCAGGCACAGAATCCTTACCTCTGCTTGGTCTTTGGATTCCTGAAGTAAAGACAAAACATCACACTTTGTTGTCACTGAAGACAAAACAGACTGCAATTTCTGCTGATCTAGAGTGGAGACCAAGAGTTCATCCAAGCTGAAACAAATGCAAATGAACAAAGTTAGTGTGATTGAGACTGAAAAGTTGTGTTCAATGGTATAATATGAACGATTCAAGCTCTCCTCATCCTTTGAATGTACATAGGCCTGAGATGTGCAGAAATGTACATTACCTTGATATATTGGATTTGGTAGCACGTAATCCACTAAACATCTATTACCAACAAGGGCTAATTATGCACAAGGTTCTGCCATGCTGCAAGGGTAAATGTCCACTGGGGCAAGATTTCTTGTACGGATATATTTCCTTGAGCCCCTTTTCCACTTCCCATTCTCTCCAAGGCAAGCAACACCATTTCTACTGCAACTTTAGTTTGTTTTGCAGCCAGAGCAGGGCAGGTTTGATAGGGGGTACAGCTTTGTCCTAAACCCCTTCACTCTACCCATGGCTAGCCTACCTAGCATCCCCCCTCCCAATCCGTCCCCAGACCTTCTCCCTTATCTCCTTTTCCATGTTGCTGACTCCTTCCTGCTTCCTCCTCATGCTGCTGGATCACTTTTCTGCTGCCAGTTTACTGCCTTTGACCCTCCCCCCCACCCATGGTGATCAGGTAGACGGTCATATCTCCACCACAAGAGAAGGCATCTTTCTGTAGCCAGCAAGTGGAAGTAAAAAAGAAGTTAAACTACACAGGCTTAGCCAAAACACACCCTTTAAATTCTCGTATCGATATATCTATATCTTGATATAATAACCGAGAGTGCTTTATCCTACCACACACCCAATGTACCTGTGCACTCAGGAGGGCTTTCTAAAACTTTATTTCAACTTCAAGCATTTGTACCATATTAGATTAAACAAAATAATGGTAGATATAATACAGGAATATCAAAATATCAAGGAAAATCAAAATAACAAGCCTCTCTCCTCCCACAGCAGCAGCAGTGGCAGGAAGTGTGTGTGTGGGCGGGGAGAATATCAGTTCTAGGACCCCTTCTTCAGCAGAGTGTGGTCTGCGGAATTTCTGCTGCTAGTTTATTGCCTTTGACTGCCCCCACCCCGACCCCAGTAATCAGGAGCACCACTGGGATCTCAAAAGCGAGATATCTGAAAGACATTTTCAGAGGCCCTTAAGAGGTCTTCCTAACCTTTGCTATTCCATTCCTGTGCCTAACACACTCCAAATAAATTACACAAAGCTATAAAATAGCCCAATACATCATTCACAAAAGCAAGAAAGCATGCCCATTTCCCCAACAAGCTCAGAACTCCACTTTTTGGGGTGAGATTTTACAAATTTAGTGGACAGCAAGGCACCCCTAGTCCTGCCGTGGATAGGTCAATATGGCCCACTCTTGTTAGAGCTTGGAAGCTAAGCAGGGTAAACCCTGATTAATGCTTGGGTACTGGATCATCAGGGAAATCCAGAGTTGGTACACAGAGGTAGGCAATGGCAAACGACCTCTGAACGTCTCTTGCCTTCAAGACCCTTTAGAGTCACCGTACATCAGCTTCAACTTGTTGGCACTTACCTGAATATGGGCCATATTTCCCAGGCTATGAAAAGGTGGCTATGAAGCCGGGACCAGTCCATGTGCGTGTGTGTAAAGTGCCATTAAGTTGCAGCCAAAGGGCTGTGAAGGCAAGCAAGAAACAGGTGGTTTGCCATTGCCTGCCTATGCAGTCTTCCTTGATGTTCTCTCAACTAAGCACCAACCCTACTTAGCTCCCTTCATCTGACAAGATCAAGCTACACCATGGTGCTTTCCCTCACCTCAGTCCTGGAACCAACCAATTATATCAGGCAAACAATAAAACCAACCTGATGGACCAGCTCTTCCCCGAGTGCATCTTGTTCAGGGAGGCTTCATGGTGCAGGAGTTCCTCATCAGATGCTGACCCAGGAGTGCCAGAGCCACTGGTCCAGGGACTGCTTTCTTTCGAATGCTGCCTGCTTGTCATCCCAAGGCTGGAGAACTCCATGCATTCATTCAGACCGGACACACTTCCGACAGGAAGGCCTAACGACCGCGTTGCGGATGCAATTTCCAACTCGCTGTTGAAATGGGAAGAATCGGATTCCACAGAGAAGTCCTCGCTGCAAAGCTTGTCGAGATCGGGCATGCTCAAGGCCCTGAGCTCCCGGAGCTTGGAACGAGATAAGGGGGTGTGCCTGATGTGCCCTCCCGAGGCCCTACTTCTTCGGGGGCTGGGGGCAGACGTTTGCAAACTGCTTGGGCCTCCCAAAGCATTGGGAGTATCATCTTTGCTGTTGACCTCTGTGGAATTTGGCTGCAGATGGGTTAATGTTGAAGTGGTTGATGCTTTTGTCATCTGCGAGGAGGCTGGGCCTTGGCTTTCACAGTACGAGCTCAAGCTTCGTCTCAGCGTCTGAACTGTGTCATTGACACTGGTAGCAGAAACTGCAGAAACTCCCCCGGACAGCCTCCGACCAATGGGAAACTTAGAATTGAGGGCTGCGGTATGTATGTCAACAGCTTTAACTATCGGCCTGTCAAAATTGGCCAGGTTCTCAAAAGATTTGATTCTCTGTTTTACAGAGAACGACGAAATAGGTTCATGCGGCCAATTCAGTTCATAATAGTAATAGTTCCTCCTGCAGGTTTTTAATTTGTCCGTAATACGACTGCTGTTGTGGTTGGTCAAGGGCAACTCCTGCGTGTTTGGTTTTGGGATAGTATTGAGCGTCTCTTTGCCATCGTGGGTGCTCTGGCCGTTCATCAGGTTGAGATGGACAATTTTCAACACGCCCATCTCTGAATGATGTGGTGGCATATTCATGGCGCTGGTCTCTTCTCTCAAATGATTTGATAACTGAGTAGGCATTGAGTAAGTCCTGGTCACAGGCTTTAATGCACTGTGTACGATTTCTTCCTCAAAGGCATTCCTCCTAGAATTCTGCAGCCGACACTCTACTTGATCGATCTTCTCTTTGGTACCTTCTTCTTTCTCCAGAGACTCCTGCGGAATCAGTGACGGTGATGTGAAGGAGGAAGAGAGTCTCACCTCTATGAAAGTACGCTGAATTTCGTGACCCAACTGCTCTTGCTCAGCTGGCAAATAAAGGAGACTGGAGGACTCTTTTTTAGAAGACCCCACATTGTAAGTCGCTACAGGGCTCAATTCACATCCAACTGAATTTGGCAAACTGGGACCCACTCCATGGTTTCCAGTCTGCTCACCTGCACGATCACTCTTGGGCGTTACTTTGGAAGGCGCACTCATCTGGGGTGGACCTTCTCCAGTGTGGTAGTCCTCGGTATCAACCTCCTCTACCTTTTCACTATTTGTCACCACCTGACTTGAAACTGGCTGTTCTTTTCGTTCCTCTGCATTGCTTAGTGCCAAAAGGTTAATGGGTTGATTTTCATGGTTATTGACAACAGTGTTTTCACCATTTGGCACAGCCAAAGGTGATTCCTGAGGCACTGCTGAAGAGGACTTATTTGCAGCGTCCTCCTCTTGCTGCAAAGCCCGGGCGGCAGAGGCAAGGCCTCGGACACGTGGTTCCAAGTGTGCAGCTAAATTACGGAGTGCTGTGACCTTCTTTGTGAGAAGTCTAGGCGACAGCTGGACAGGGAGGGAAGTTTTTTTCTGATCCGTTCCTCCCCCTTTGGCAGGAAGACCACCAAGGGTCTCGGAATTTGCCTTGATTTTACTTTTAATAGTGAGACCCTTTAACTTTGGCCCTGGTTTGTTTCGCAAGTTATTTGAAAGAGCTTCCACGATACTCTTCTGGGCAATCCCTCGAGTTTCCTGAGGCAGTTTTTTGGAAGACGCCGGACTGCATGGGGCTGAAAAGCCTTTGCACGGATTGGGAGAAGAACTTTGAATTTTCGCGTACGAACATTTCGACGCAACAACTGCATTGGCTTTTTCGTTTTTCCCTGCTAAATCAAGAGGAACAGCAACTTTACTTGGATCTTTAGATTTTGCTGGGAGGGGTAATTTGGGGCCACACCCTATTCTCTGCGATGCACAATCAGTAAGATTGCTATCCAGTTTACTCAAGGGGGTTGAATCAACAGTTCCCTTCTTTGCCAAAGCAGAACGAGCGGTCAGCCTGGAATAATCTATTCCGAAATCATTTTCTGTATTTGATTTTGGAGTTTTATTAGGTTCATCTTTGTTGACAAACCTACCGTCCCACCCATTTATATTTTTTGTCATGCACAAATGTGATTCTTGAGCATCATGGTTAGAAGTCCTGCGTGTTTCCATCAGCATCTCTTGGCTCATCCCCCCTTGTTTCATTAAGGCAACATTGTCGTGGAAAGAATCAATTGCTTGGTCATCCAATGCATGATCTGTCCTATCTATACTCGGTGGAAAAACCTGAGAAGGTGAATGGAAGGCAGTGGATGAAGCAGAATGTTGTGTATTAGGCCCAGGAGAATGTAGCAGTTCCAAGGAGGACTTCCCACTGGATATTCCCAGAACACTGGTTTCTGTCATGCTTTCTGCTGGCAAAACCTGGTCTGAAAGACTGCACTCAGTAGGGGGATGAAATGCTTCTGCAGTAGATGGAAGCTGCTGAGTCAAATGTTGTTGCTCGTTATTCAAACAGCAGATCTCAATTTGCTCCTCATCTGATTCAGTTGTGTTATGTGTCTCCAAGAGGTCATCGTGAGCAGGTTGCAAGAGCGACGAACCACCCAACAGGCCAGGAGCTTCAACCACAGATTCCGGGTCTGAGCTGGAATCTTCTGCAGCGGCATACATTGAGTTTGAAACCCCACTGCTCTCGTTTTCTATTTCAGCCACGGCATCTTCATTTGAACTGCTGAAATTCCTGGAATAGTTACTCAGGCGGGTTGGACTCACAGTGAAAATCTTGCTGGGGCTAATGGAATCTAGGGCAGAAAACCCCAAGACTTCTTCTGCGTTTGTTGTGCAATTCAGTGGCCTTTCCGGCATGTCATTCTTAATGAGATCCGACCAAGAATTAGCACAACAATCTTCTGCCAGCCCCAAAGTGTCTTTTTTGGTGCATCTGGTCCTGATTAATGGACACTTAGAATCCTTTTCTTCCGACAAATTGCATTTGTCAAGGAAGTCGTCAGTATCAGCAACTGGAACCACAGTGCTGTCCGGGGCACAGCATGTTTCGAAGGCATCTGTTGATCGCTCCACAGTCTTGGCATCAGATGGCGGCTCTATCCTTCCTGACACATCGTCTGGATCGTCCCTGTGCAAAGGCTCTTTGTGAATGGCTGAGCTGGTTTCTTCCTCAATCACGAGAACGTTGGTTGGAGCCGGCTGGGCTGCCTCCGCTTCTGAAGACACAATGAGTTTTGAAAGCCTGTTCAGAGCTGAGTGAAGAAAGCAAAGAAATAATTTCATTTGTTGGGCTACCTAAGCAGAAAAACGACGTACAAGTGACTCACTTTTTCATTTTTCTAAATAAAAAGGATCCTCTTGACTCAGTCATTATACTGGATCTCCCAGATCTGCTCTGCTAACAGAGACACCTTGCTTCAGTATAGGAAGCCTGCGCCGATTCAAGAGGCTCTTTTACTGGCAGAATGGATCCACCCCATTGATTGCTAAGCCAATGAATGGTAAAGTTAGTGAGGAGAAGAAGAGTTTGGATTTATATCCCACCTTTCTCTCCTGTAAGGAGACTCAAGGAGTCTGTCCCAGAATAACATCAACTCACCCTCACATCAGTACTGTTTGGAAGTTGCTTGTAGGCCACTGGGTTGGTTTCCTGCACATTAGATGTACCGCTGTGCTCACAAAATGGAGCTTCCCAGTGTGGTATAGTGGTTAAGAGCAGGTGGATTCAATCTGGAGCACTGAGTTTGATTCACACTCCTCCAAATGAGTGGCAGAGGCAGTGAACCAGATGTGTTTCCACACTCCTACATTCCTGCTGGGTGACCTTGGGCTAGTCCCTGCTGGTTCAGAACCTTCTCAGCCCCACCTACCTCACATGGCAGAGAAAGGTGGGATATAAATCCAATCTCCTCTTCTTTTCTTCTCTCCTGAGACCTCGAGAGCCAATTAGCCACTGACAGCTGTTCCTCGCCCTCGCCCCGGTCTGAAAACTCATGCTAGAAGCACTCCCGCTTTCCCCGCAGAAAGCAAGAAGCATGCACGGGGCAAGAGGAAGCATGTTAGGACAAGAAATCTTGCCCTGATGGGTCTCCTCTCTCAGCGCACTGCAAAGAGGAAGCACGCAAGATTTCTTGCACCTATGCCCTTCTGATCCCACTGTGCACCCCAGTGTCGATGGGTAATAGGCCAATCAGAGTAGACTGGTGGTTCCCAACCTTTTTTTACTTGCTTAACCCTTGGCAACCCATTTCCCTAAAATTGTATCTCCCCCCCGCCAACACTCTGGTGTGTACCCCTGGGGGTAGACATACCCCAGATTGGGAACCACTGGAAAAGACAATACTGATATTGATGGACCAATGATCCACCGATGCAGTATAAACACAGCTTCATATGTTCAGTATCCAGATAAGACTCAACATCCAAATTACAAAATGCGGTGGGAATAATTCTCTTACCAGAAACAGACTTCTGCACCTCTAGAATGATAGTTGTGGGGAGACACCGTACATACTGACAGACGTCATCATAAGAGAATTCATGGATTGGGATACTGTTGATTGAAAGGATTTTATCTCCAGGAGTCACCCTTCCCATAGATGCCTGTTAGAATTGTGAGCATTAAACAAAATCAGGAGCCATTTCAGAGTGACATATTTCCTAGACACGAGCATAAAACGCTGCGATTCTTGTTTGTAGTTCTACAATAAATAACACAGAACTACTGTGGCATCCAGTCCTCGGGCTGAGTCTGAGGCCCGGACATGCAGAATAATGAACTTTCAATCCACTTTCAATGCATTTTGCTGCTGGATTTTACTGTGCATCGGATTCGTTCAATGTCTCAGCTCAAGTGAGGGCTCGG
This sequence comes from Sphaerodactylus townsendi, assembly GCF_021028975.2. Taxonomy (NCBI): domain Eukaryota; kingdom Metazoa; phylum Chordata; class Lepidosauria; order Squamata; family Sphaerodactylidae; genus Sphaerodactylus; species Sphaerodactylus townsendi. The sequence continues at coordinate 19,468,710 of NC_059431.1, forward strand.
CCTGCTCCCTCTGGCTTATATAGCCGAGCAGGCCCACCCGTTTTGACGACATCATGACACCTGCACGTCATGACGCACTACCCCTGCCACGTGCAGAGGGACGCCGGCGCACGCCCAGTTGGGCATGTGAAGTCTCGTGGGCCCAGGACACCTGCAAAGAAGAAGGGAATGGGGGTGCGGGCTGCCATTCCCCGCCCCGCAATGGTGGCTGCGGTGGTTCTCGGCCGTTTTCTTACTGTGCAGAATAGCAAAATCCACTTGCAAGCAATTGTGAAAGTGGATTGAAAGTGCATTATTCGGCATGTGCAGAAGGGGGTCCTGTGGTGCGGTCACTTAAGGTGCGTTCAAGCACGCTGAAGAAGCTGCCTTCAACGCACTTTCAACGTACTTGGTGACTGGATTTTACTGTGTGAAATGGAAACATCCATTTTCCAATGATTACTGAACTTTGCTGAAAGTGCATTGAAAGTGCATAATTCAGTGTGCGTGAAAGCGCCCTTAGTGAACTGCGTACATTGAAACAGGAAACGTTCATCCCCCTTTTATCCTCCCTTTGACAATACTGTGGTTTAGATTACATTGGTTAATTGGCAGTCCTTGAGCTTGGGCTTGTGGAAGACCCTGAATTGGGGTACAGAGTTGCATACTGGGGCTTTTGGGCTTCTTCAAGCTATAGCCTAAAAGTTCAGCACATCCCAGCATTTCTTGATAGAGGATCTTGGGTACTTGGCCTAGGGAAGACTGTTGGTTGAGAGCTTCTGCCCAGTGGCATATCGCTAATGGGAAATGGGGTATCCCATGTCCACAGGCGTATGCTGTTTTGTCATGGGGGGTTGCCAGGAGCCCCCCTGCTGCCGTGGAACCCATCTGAGCTGCCCCCCCAAGCCCTGCCCTCCCCCAGCCTCCCTGCTGGTTCCCATAAGGGGGGCACAGGGGATGCAGGGAGCCAGGCAAGGAGGGGAGGGGGTACGTGGGGAGGCGGTCATGCCCCCAGGCGCCATTTAGGCCCAGCACACCACTGCTTCTCCCACATCAGAAAAGATAACATTCAGCTAAGTGGACTATTAAATCAGGCGTGCATAAGGCAGCTCCTTATATCCCATGCATCTGTCATTCTTTGTGAGTTCAGAAGGCATGCAGATATCTTTCTTGGTAGCTCCCAATCAATATGGGCAAGCAGCTTAAGCAAGGACATATGACAAGCAAGCAAGGACATATGAAAAAATGCTGTGTCCCTTCACTGGTTTCTTAGGGTCTAAAGTTCATGCAACTAGCAGAAGACTGTGCTTTCTGCTCATGACTCTTTCCTCCTCTGCCAATAAAGATATGCAGAAAACCAAGAGCTAGATTCGAGTCTAGTGACAACAAGAATATTTCAGGGTATATAAGCTTCCATGAGTCAAAACTCCCTTTGTTAGATATCCTGACCCATTTATGTTCTACCACTGAACTATCATGAATCAATCAATCAAGACAACTTTATAAGAAGGACTAAAAGTTTTTAAAAGGTAGATATTAATTATAAGCACAGAGTTAAATTTATGCTTGGATCCTTAGTGAGGTAGATGAAGTTGCCATATATACGTTTGTGTATGTGTGTTTTTTTCTTTTCATTTAGTATTATTATTATAGGGGAAGGGGGACTAGATTGGGATCTTTTTCTTTATCTTTCTATGTATGTGCTATTTAGATGTGTAAAATAAATAAAAATTCTCCCTAAAAAATGAATTGTGTCCAAAATTCTGTATTCAAGCATAGTCAGTAAGAAGACTCTGAGATGCTCCCAACCACAAATCAACTAGAAGGCCTTTCCCTCCATCGTTTAGCTGACAATCGGAGGGGAAACGACATCTGAGCATGGAAATTCCATTCCATAGCTTTCATAACTAATAGCATTGATATACATGCCGCTGTATCACTTTTTAAATCCCTTTGTGCTAGCTCTAGTTATCTCACTATCTTACACTAATGAATTTCGATAGGCTTCACTGAAAGAAGGCCTTAATTTGAAAATCGCATTTAGAGTTTAAAAAAATAGATGAATAATTAATAATGTTAAATTTTTAAAACTTAAATGGCTATCCAGTTGTTCTTCCCTTTCAAGACGTTACATGTCTTTGAAAATTTAATACTTTCCCGCTTCTAAACGACTTGCATGCTACAGGGATATGATCGCTCTTTCTGCTAAAGTGGCAGAGCAGAAATATTCACCGGAGTCCTTATGAAAGGGGTGGGGGGAGAAAGGGTATTTCAGATCAGTGGGTTTTTTCAATCGACTCTTTAAAGCCAGGAGAGGTATATGCCGCTAAAATGTCTTGTTAATAGCATCGGGGGAACACAAAAACAGCGCTCACGGATTTAGACCTGCCCATGAGATAACTCTTTAAATTCGCTTGCAGAATCTCCATTTTGTTCAGTTTTAATAGCCCACCAGGGAAAAGAAATACACAGATGGTAACCTTTTGAGTTAAGTATTCAGAACATTACCCTTTCGGCTGCTCCACCGGGGCGCAACCCAGTTATCACAACCAGTAAGGGAATAGCGTGGATTTCCAGATCCAGGCCAAAGGATTCATTTTCATTCCGAGTCAGGGTAATCACTTCTATATGGCTCCGCCCAAGAGGACTCTCCTGTGCTTCACTCTTGTGGATATTTGGAAATGTCCTCCCAATGAGTTTATTGCCAGTGCCGTGTTCTTCGTTTCTCGGCCGCGGGACCCCGTGGTATTCAATGCTCATCAGGCTTTTAACTCTAGTGACTGCTTTGTGTTCCAGTTTAGGGGATCTCTTAGATTCCAGCTGCGTTTCTCGGAAGTCCTTCAAGCTGAGGTGATGCTCCGGCATATGTGAGGAATCCAGAGATTTGACTGGAAGGAGAGGGGACTCCTTGGCACTCTCAGCTGAATCCCTGAAGATGCCTACGGTTGACGCATTGTGGATATCCGCTGCAAAGTCTTTCTCCTGGTTTGCAGCAATGCCTTCTGTTGGACAAGCTGCAATAATGACCTCACAGTTGCTCTGTGCCTTCTTTTGGCCTTTGGGTCTTGGTCCTCTCTGGAACTGACCACCATCTTGCTTGGCAAAGTCGTCTTCATCGCTGGCATCGCCATCATAGAAAGCAATTCTCCTCTGCCTCTGGAACGCGGTTCGGCTACCTTTGGGGCTATCGCTGAAACTCACGTGCCGAACTGCTTCCCTGTGCTTGTTCACAGGACCAGGTGAGTTTCCACTACTGGGCGAATCACACAGGGCCAATTCTTTTGTAGCTAAGAAAGAATATATATTATTTATTTTCATATACAACATAATGTAAAAATGAGGCAATATATGTATACAAATAGAGAGGATCTAGACTCTGCTTAAACACCCTTCCCCCAAATCCTGGCTGGGGTCTCTGCTGATGGAACGTATTTCTAACCAGACCTTATAGTCCAAAGTGTCCCCTGAAATTCTGCTCCTGCAAGATAGGAGACCCCAGGAATACATGGTGGAAAATCACAAAAATCACTCTCCCCTCTTTGGGGCAAATGAGGTGTGGGAGTTCTATGCTGACAGTAACTCTGGTTGCATAAGGAATCCTCTTTGCATGCTTAGAAGTTCCAGCATGACAAAAAGACTTTGAAAAATCTGTCCCCTTTCCATGTCAAAAGCTAAAAGCGTCACCCTTAGTGCACCTTAGGGACATACCATGGAACACTTCCGTATGCATAACACTGTTCGCGCCTATGGAAGTGTTAAAATATTCTTCACTGTCTGTTGGCGCTAAATGAAAGCGACTGCATCCCCATCATCTTTGCCACCTGTGCAAGACACACGGCCCCCTGACGTGGATGGCCCGGCTAGGCTGATCGTACCAGATCTCAAAAGCTAAGCAGGGCTGGCCCAATCTAGGACTTGGAAGGGAGACCACCAAGGAAAACCAGGGTTGCTACGCAGGGAAAAGCCACAGGAAACCGACTCTGTTAGTCTCTTGCTGTGAAAACCTTTACGGGGTTGCCAAAAATCAGCTGCGACTTGGCGGCACTTTACAGACACTTCAACACCAAATTAAATGAAATCAATTGGATCCACCTGTTATACATTCTGTGGCTCTGCATGCCCACAGTTATTTTGTTATTATTGTTATTACAGTTATTATGTTATTATAGTTAAGCGCTATGTGGTGCTGCACCCGATGCACAGCTGCTTGCTCATGAAGAACTGTGCTAAAGCAGTGGTGGGATCCAAAAATTTTAGTAACAGGTTCCCATGGTGGTGGGATTCAAACTGTGGCGTAGCGCCAATGGGGCTGGGCAGGGCACGACGGGGGCATGGCCGGGCATTCCGGGGGCGGGGCATTCCTGGGCGGGGTTGTGGCAAGGACACAGCTCCTGCGCCGGTCCTTGGGCGGGAAACGAATGCACGCAGGCGCAGGCTGCCACGCATGCCGATGCACCTCCTGCTAGACTGCTTCAAGTTCTGCGTGCTACTGCTGAGAGGAGGGGGTGTAACTAAGGCAAAAATCACGTGGCAAAATCACCAATTAGTAACCCCCTCTCAGAACACACAAATAATTAGTAACCTACTCTCAGGAACCTGTGAGAACCTGCTGGATCCCACCTCTGGTGCTAAGTATATTTTCCCTTCTGCTCACACAACTGTGAGATCAAATCCTTGATCTGCCTCAAGGTCCCTTCTGTTCCCAGAACTTTGCACTTCCTTCCTTTCCAGGTATCCCAAAACCCCATGGAGACCACCCCTCTCATAGTCTGGGATGCTATTTTAATTTATTTATATATTAGATTTAGGAACCACCCACCCCCGAAGGGCTCTGGGCGGTGTACATCAAACTATAGATCAACAGTGATACACAATCAATAATTTAAAATCATACTAAGAACTCTATAAAAACGTAGCAGCATTACATATACCAGTGATGGCGAACCTTTTAGAGACTGAGTGCCAGGGGCAGAGCAAGGGGAAACTGCACCTGGGGCATGCGTGGGCCCCCGCCCCTGCCATGCCCCTGTCCGCCCCCGCCTGCCCTGGAATGCCCCCAGAACGCCCCGAAACACCACCACCACAACCCCAGAACGCCCTTGCCACGCCCCCGCAGAACGCCCAGTGCATCATGCACCCCTCACCCCTTTGTCGAGTGCCCAAACTGGGGTGATGGCAATGCATGCCCACAAAGAGGGCTCTGAGTGCCACCTCTGGCACGCCTGCCATAGGTTTGCCACCACTGACGTATACAGTGCAACAATAGTGCAATAATGGTGGTGCCCGGTCCCAAAGGCTACACCTCATTGACAATTGCGTACTTGGAATGCCAGGAGACAGGAAACTCTCGTCCAGAGAGCTGCTCCCACTCTTGGGACGAAGTTGCTCTTCGTCACTGGAGCCCGTGACTGTGGTCTCAGAAAGCGACAACTGGCTTGCGCCATCCTGCAGGAAGTACTGAGATAGCTCCGTTTCAGAATTGACGGACCCCTGCTGAAAGGAAGAATGAAAAAGACAGTGCCAAAGACTTTGAGGATGATTCCACAGTAAAGAATTAGCAGGTCCCCCAAACTGAATCCCTGTTGTCAATGAACAACCCCATACAGAAGGTCACTCTCTGTCCTACTGTGTTATTTTTACTTTGGGTGCTGCAAGTGGAAGATATAGAACTCCATCTAGAAATATTCCGCAGCGATCCAGTTCTTTTCTTTCTCCTGGAAGCATTTCAGATGCTTCTCCCATGCAGAGATCTCCTACATAGCTCCCAGAGTTTCGTTTTAGGCAAAATTCAGGAAAGCAGGAAAACCAGTAACCCAAAACCAGGAAAGCAGGAAAACCAGCAAGCCAAAACTAGTCCAAAGCCAGTGACAATGCCTCTAAGTAGGCTGTTCCCTTGGAAATGCTCCCAAATTTTCTGCTTTCTTACATTCTGTATATGTGTTATGTGCAATGGTGGGACTCAAATAATTTAACAACTGGTTGTTTACAAGCACCATTTTGACAACCAGTTCTGCCGAAGTGGTGCGAACCGGCTGAATCCCACCACTGGTTATGTGCCATCAAGTTGCTTTTGACTACTAGTGACTCTATGAATTAGTGCTCTCCAAAATGTCTTATCAGGTCTTGCAAACTGAAGGCCTTGGCTTCCTTTATTGAGTCAATCCATCCCATATTAGCTCTTTCTCTGGCTCTAGGTCAAAAAGTTATTAAACGCTGCCTTCGAAACAAGACCACTCAGCTGAATTTTAGGACTTTTACCAACCCGACTCACTGGCTCCAAGAAACGCTTCATCGTCCAGCTCAGAGGCGAGGAGGCATCACTCTGCTTCGACTTCACGCTTGGGGATGGACTCTTGGGCAGGTTACCTGTGAAACGGAATGGACCGCATTGATATCTTTTTTATTCCTTCTCCCCCGCCCTCCTCTCAAGAGCTTAGGCATCATAGATGGTTTCCCCACTCTATTTTACCATCACAACTATCATGTAAGTAGAAACCATGAGGATGTGACAGATTGAGAATGAGCTGAATGGTAAAGTGGAGATTTGTGATGTAGTGACTGGAAGATTATACTAAGACCTGGGAGGAGGAGGAGGAGGAGTTTGGATTTATATCCAACCTTTCTCTCCTGTAAGGAGACTCAAGGTGGCTTACAAGCTCCTTTCCCTTCCTCCCCCCCACACCAGACACCTTGTGAGGTAGGTGGGGCTGAGAGAGTTTCAAAGAACTGTGACTAGCCCAGGGTCACCCAGCAGGAATGTAGGAGTGTGGAAACACATCTGGTTCACCAGGTAAGCTTTCTGCCACTCAAATGGAGGAGTGGGGAATCAAACCCAGTTCTCCAGATTAGAATCCACCTGCTCTTAACCACTACACCACGCTGGCTCTCAGAGTGTCACCAACAGAAAGACCATCTCTCGATTCAAAGCCAAAACTACATGGTGGCTTCTCTCCCGTCTAGCAAAATGCACTTTCTGGCTGAAGCTTTTCACACAGTCGTTGCATTTGTGCATTTTCTCCTCCATGTGCATTCTCTCACGAGCCATAAGGGTCAGCCCACAGTTGAGAGGCCCAGTGTTGAATCCCCACTGTACCACGGAAGCCTAACTCACAGGACTGTTGTGAGAATAAAATGGGGGAGAAAAGAACGATGTTAGCTGGTTTGGGTTCCTCTTTGGAAGAAAGATGGGACATCCATGATGTAAATAAACAATAAACAAGGAGTCCTGCTTGAAAATCACTGAAGTGTCTGGATATTTTCTAATACTGTCATATTTGCAGCATACACATGAAACGACTTCCCACAACCCTATGAAAGGTTTGACGTGAACCCAACTATGCAGATACAAAGAAGAGATGATGGTCTAATGGCCCATTTTGTTGAGCTGTTATCTTGAGACAGTGACTGGTAAGATACTGCATGAGGTTCCTTTTTTTTCCTGTCAAGTCCCAGCCAACGTAGGACACACCTGTAGGGTTTTTACAGCAAGAGATGTTCAGAAGTGGGTTGCCATTACTGACCTCTTAGTGCCCCTGATATTCCTTGATGGTCTCCCATCCAAAAACTAGTCAGGGCTGACTCTGCTTATCTTCTAAGGTCTGAGCAGTTCAGGCTAGCCTGGGCTATCCAGGTCAGGCCAAGGGTCCCAAGGAACCAGCAAACCTACCTAATTTCTCTCATTCATGTTTGGAACAAAATGTGCAATTCCTTTGCATGGAATGCACAGAATACAAAACCACCAGGGTGCAACCATGCCGTGGATGTGATGCAATGCTACCAGCACACGTGCTAGTACCTGTGACTTGAGGGGATGGGACGTCTTTGCTTTCTCGCTGAGTGGTACGTGCAATTGCTTCATCCATCTCCTGTTCGGAAACCTAGCATTAAATTGAAAAATGGATACTGAGTGTTCTGCTGTATAACACCGCCCAGAGCCCCTCGGGGATGGGGCGGTATACAAATCTAATCAATCAATCAATCAATCAATCAGTAACAGAAAATATGGTCCCTGGAAGGTTTATCGGTCTTGTAGGGTTTTCAGGTCCCTTCTGCACATGCAGAGTAATGTACTTTCAATAGATACCATTTGTTGATAAAAAGAAACCCTTAAAAGGTTTATTAGTTAAGTTCAGTTTTAAATTTGTCTTTGTGTATCATTTATGTTGTATACCTTGATGAAGACGTTAATCAAATTCATGGTTTTTTTAAAAAAAATAAAATATTCTGTGATCTTTGTTGATGGATTTTTTTTAAAAAAAGCCACACTATCTCAGGAAAAATTTTCCCAAAGAAATGTTACCAGTATTTACATTTCAATGGAGAAATTGCAAAGGAACTGAAATGTATATGCTTTATGGTGCCAATATAAATCCAGTGCAGTTCTCGAGAATTAAATTTCACCACAACGACAGGTCAGAAGTCTGAAATTCCTTCAACAGAGAGGATCTGAACAAACCCCAAAGCAAACTTAGTGGTTTATATGAAGTTTCAGTGTTGCATTCACTTAGAATAATGAAAAAAGAAAAATATCATTTGTGGTACTGGCTTTGGAAGTACACATATGCGCTGAATATCAGGTAATTTGGTAACAAAAACATTCTGTGCGATGGAATGTGGATGAACAGCAAAACAATATGGATATTTCAGGGATGCTTTTTATTTTATATATGAATATGTTACATTGCTATAAAATATGTTACATTGCTATAAAAGGATTGCTATACAAAGCAAATAAGATCATGTTTATGATGATACAAAGTTAACATTTTTTCCTTTTACAGTTTTTTTAAAGTCTGCAATGTGCGATCCTTTTTATTTTTCCTGTTAATAATGTTTCTTTAAAAATGTAAAAGGAAAAAGGAAAGATAAAAACATCCAAAACTCCATATAAATATAACAAAAAGTACAGAGTTGGATCCAGGGGTGGGGTTCAGCAGGTTCACACCACTTCGGCAGAACCGGTTGTTGAAACGGTGTTGTTGAATCCCACCACTGGTTGGATCCCATAATCCACCAGCAGAAGATGTTCATAGTCTCTCTGGCTCAGAAGAGGTAGGGAAGAAGGCAATTCAGTTGCCTTCCCGCCTCACCCCAGTCACCCTTCTAGAAAAGCCAACAGGTCTAGTGAGAGTTAATGGTGTGGTCTTGCTTTTTCCAGCTCCAGCTGGACAGGTGACATCTAGTAGGAAACAGAGTTGTGGAGGAATTAAGTGCTAGAAAGTCTTCAGGAAAAATCTTCTGGAGACTTCAGGAAAAGCTACTTTGACCTGACCAGTGGGAGGAGAAAGAGAGATGATAAATCTCCTGGAAGCAAGGAGGAGGGCACCCTTTGGAGCTGATTCCATCGAGGCAGACAGAACTCTTAACTGAGGAGGCAGCTATTGCCACGTGCTGGTCAAGGCAATGGAAACTCTGTAGAGCATCTGCAACATATTAAGCTAAGGAGCTGCCTTACATTCAACATCTGAGAACCAGCATGGTGTAGTGGTTAAGAGTGGCATTCTCTAATATGGAGAACCAGGTTTTATTCCCCACTCCTCCACATTAGTGGCAGACTGAAATCTGGAGAACTGGGTTTGTTTCCCCGCTCCTCTACATGCAGCCCTGTGGGTGACCTTCTGCTAATCACAGTTCTCTCAGAACTCTCCCAGTCCCATCTACCTCACAAGGTGTCTCTTGTAGAAAGGGAAAGCAATTGTAAGCCACTCTGAGCGTCCTTAAAAGGTAGAGAAAAGTTGAGTATAAAAACCAATTCTACTACTACTACTAGTACTACTACAGCATGTATAGAGGGAAGTACAGAGGAATTGTGTTTTACCCTTTTCTTTTGAATCCCTTACTCAGTCTGGTGCTGCACTGAGCATGCTTCTGAACATCTTTTAATAAATACTTTATAACATCTTACCACAGTGACATCCACTGTTTTAGACACACTATTTTAAAAGGAGTGTCAGGAGGATGGGGAAGCTCAGTCAGTTGGCAAGTGGCTACGCCTCCAGTGGTCCACAAGGCATTAAGCTGTCCCCATGGTAACCAAATGCTGGATAGCAGGAAATACAGAGGCGAAGCCTCAGAACTTAGAAGGGAAGTTGGGAGTCCTGGTCCTCTCACTGGGAAATTCCTACAAAGGCGATGGCAGCTGTTGGACACAGAGAGAAAGCCCCTCCAGGACTTGGGAAGAACTTGGAGCACATGGTGAAATATGGCCTGACAGTCAGAGCAGGACCGTTCCACCACATAGGACTTTATGCTCCACCAAATAGGGAATTTAGTTCTAGTAGTGAGACAGAGGTTGAAAGCCATGGACCAAAAGCAAGTTTGATGGGACCACCTAAGCAACCTGTTCACCAGCAATCCACTGAACCAGAATTTTTAGGATTTAAGCTTGGTGACACCCTGTGAGGAACCCAAGCATCCCATTGCAACATACCATTTTTATATCTGCCACTTTACATGATCAGAAGAGAAGCCAGCATAAGTGCCTGTACCACTTTCAACAGTCCAGGAAAGCAGATTGTAGTCAGTGTTGACTCATGAAGTATGTTTAATACGTTATTCTCCTTACCTTTGGGTTCGGATGGCGGCTAACGATAAGGCTGACTGGGCCTGGGCCACATTCACTCAAAATGGCGTAAGCTTCGCTCAGAGCTGCATGTCTCAGGCTGACCGAATCAGCTTCCAGGATCTGATCACCGCGGCTGAAAAAAACAAACGCATCCAGCTAAATGTGCCTACTGGAACTTACACTAATAGCATTATGATTTTTACAGGATGGAAATACATGCCAAGTGTGAATGCAGGAACTGTGGATTTGTTTTAAGCCAGAGCGATGTGGCCCCATGTAACACAGTGTTGTCAACTGCATATAGTTGCAGCTCTCCAGAGGGCACAATGGTTGGAAGAGACCCATGTGATTGGCCCACCTCTACAGGACTTTAGCAAGGGGATGTGTATGAAGTCAGTCAGTCAGTCAGTCAAGTATATGTGTATGAAGACAATATACATGAAACCTGAGACTCATTTCAGATTCATCTTTTGGCCTTAAAAAGTAGTTAATGGGAACCCCCCCAAAATGGACCACACATGAAGCCGCTTTATACGGAACCAAACTCTTGGTCCACCACAATCAGTACTGTGTACTCAGACCCCTTCCGCACATGCAGAATAATGCACTTTCAATCCACCTTCACAATTGTTTGCAAGTGGATTTTGCTACTCTGCACAGTGAAATCCAGTTGTAAACGCATCGAAAGTGGATTGAAAGTGAATTATTCTGCATGTGCGGAAGGAGCCTCAGACTGGCAGCAGCTGTCCAGAGTCTAAGATTGAGGTCTTTCACATCAGCTTAAATCACCTGCTCCTTAACTGGAGATGCCAGGGATTGAACCTGGGACCTTTGCATGTCAATCTGATGATTTATGACTGAGCCACATCCCCTCCCCTAAAAGTCATAGAAACGGAGAAGGTAGATTAGCTCTCTTGTACCACATGCCCGTTCCCCTGACCAGAACTGCCCCTCTTTCCAGCTGTTGGCAGTCTTGGTAATTTAAAAAAAAAAGGCAGATTGCAATAAGCACACTCTTCTTTTGTTCTTTACTGCAACTAAAAGCAGGACACAGGCATTTCCAATTGGAAAACTCCTGGTGTCCTTTTACCGCTGTGCTATAGAGAGTGTCTTAACCTACTGCATCTGTGTATGGTTCTCCAGTTGCACAACGGCAGATAGGAAGGCGCTCCAAAGGGTGATCACTACTGCACAGAGGATTATCGGCTGCCCTCTTCCCTCCTTGGAAGAACTCTATAATTCCCGAAGCCTAAAGAAAGCCCAAAATATTCTGAGAGACCTATCTCATCCAGCACACTCTCTTTTTGAACTGTTACTATCTGGCAGATGATACAGGTCTATAAAAACTAGGACAAAGAGGCTTAGAGACAGCTTCTACTCTAGAGCTGTGGCTATGCTGAACTCTGTGGCTTTGTGTTGATGTGTTTGGGGCTGTGTAGGAATGGGTGGAGGAAGGGGAAAATGAGGATGGGATATGAGTCTGAAATTGTGTGCATCGAGGAATGCTGTTGTAAATTTCGTTGTGCATGCACAATGACAATAAAATGCTTATGCTTAAAAAAAGAAAAGAAAACCGGAACTGGGAGAAGAGGCACTCTCCAACTTGTTAATGCAGTAGCCCAAATGCATACTGTCTCTCTCCACCGGTGACTTTTTTCTTTCCCTGAATTTCCAATAACATAACTCTGCCTTCTGGCTATGAGTCACAGCCTTGGTTCCAGCTACAAGTAAATGTTTTGAGAGCAAAAATACTCAGTTGCAGACAGATGGACAGCTCCTTATCACACCATGCATGGTTTAACATCTGCCTTTTCAACAGTAGGCTGTTTTATCCAAGAATGTTGGGCTCTTTCCTTCTTCACACTAAGAGCTAAAATGCCCACAGGATCAATACACCTTAAGGAAAGAGCTGGCAAAATATTAATTTCTGTTACTTCACCCGCTACAGTTCTGATATACACAGACATCTGGAAATGTTCAAGCCCAGGATCAAAGTTTTAGACTTTAACAAAAATATTTATAAGAAGAGTTTGGATTTATATCCCCCCTTTCTCTCCTGTAAGGAGACTCAAAGGGGCTTACAAACTCCTTTCCCTCCCCCCCTCCCACAACAAACACCCTGTGAGGTAGGTGGGGCTGAGAGAGCTCCAAAGAGCTGTGACAAGCTTAAGGTCACCCAGGTGGTATGTGTTGGGGTGCACAGGCTAATCTAGTTCCCCAGATTAGCCTCCACAGCTCAAGGGGCAGAGCAGGGAATCAAACCTGGTTCTCCAGATTAGAGTGCACCTGCTCTTAACCGCTACGCCACTGCTGCTCCACAACAGACTATAAGAACTAAAAATAGTTATAGTTCTTTTTTAAAAAAAATCAAAAGATTGAGAGTTTTCTGGGACAGCCAACTTAAATGTGACTCTCATCAACATCGCAATCCATGGGGATGTAAATAGCCTGTGCACAAAATTATGGCCCAAATATTTCAGAAGATGAATGACATCCAACAGGAGGTGGATGTGAAAATGAAAGCTATAAAGTTCTGTATCATTTCTAGTTCAGGAGGAAATACCTCTTAATGCAGCAAATGAATAAAATGTGGAATTCGCTGCCAGGGGATGTAGTGATGGCCACAGGCAAAGAGAGATTTAGAGAGCTTCAAAAGGGAATAGATGCAGTGGTGGGATTCAGCAGGTTCGCACCACTTCGGCAGGACCGGTTATTAAAATGGTGCTTGTAAACAACCAGCTGTTGTTTGAATCCCACCACCAGAACCGGTTAAATTATTTGAATCCCACTACTGGATAGATTGTTTAAAATGGATTAGTTGGAATGATTAGTTAGACATTAGCTAGACACGTGCATAACGCTGATACCAGTGTAATTTTTGTGCAGTAAAATTCAGAACTAACCTTAATCTTCCATCCATCTTAGCCACAGATCCCGGGGCCAAGCTGTGGATGTATATACCTGGCAGGCTATTCTCCAGCGTAAGACAGCAGGCACCAATACCCAGCCCGACACCTGGCTCTGTGATAAAACAGAGGGCAAAAGAAAAAGAGCTGTTTAACTCGCTAGTGACAATCACTGCAAGAGATGCAAATGTAACTGTTGGTATTTGGCAAGTGCCAGTCACACAATCCAGGAACAAAGGAGTTAATGTTATGCATACTAATTAGTTAGCAAGGTCAGAAGTCAGTGACCAGGTAATTGACTCCCATTGGTCAAGCAGGTCTACATGCAGGTCTGCACGTAGGCAATAGGTATATACCCTTTGTTACTCTCTGCACATGCCCTGTAGTAGCTTATTAGCCATGTGATAGCCAAGCAGAAGGTAGCTATTGGACCTAGCCAGTTAGAAAGATATTTTCTTGTTTTGTATCCAAGTTTACCTTTTCCTTCTATGTTGGGAATTCTGATAGAGATTTCCAGTCTTACCCAAAAACAGGAATAAAATCTGCTCGGACCATAATTGGAGACATAACTACATATATAATATTAACTCAACTGTAAGATTCAGGTTTTTCCAAGGGAGGGAGGGAGCGAGGGAGAGAGAGAGAGACCTCTTCTGCACATGCAGAATAATGCACTTTCAATCCACTTTCACAATTGTTTGAAAGTGGATTTCGCTATTCCGCACAGCTGCAAAGTGTACTGAAAATGCAATATTCTGCACGTGTGGAAGGGGCCAAAGAAAGAAATGTCTTCAATTCACATACATGTTACAGTCATGTCTAATGCTTAAAAAAAACTTTAGCATATAACATTCAGGGTGGTCTTCCTTTAGAGTAAACATTGTAGCACCAATACCAATTCTGTATGGTACTACAGACTCAGCAACTTTGCCTTTCCCTAGTTCCCCCTACCTAAAACTTATGAGTTTTTTGACCCAACATGACCATTTGAGAAATGGTTCCCATAGCAAGAAGGAAGGAAATGAGAAGGAAGTAGTCATCAAACCTTTATTGAGGGTCACTTCCATTACAATCCTGTCCTTTGGGCCTGGACTCTTGCGACTGGAGGAAGAAACATCGACATCTTCAGAGCTGGGTAAAGGAACTCCGCCATTGGAACTGGGAGAACTGGAATGGCTCAGCAATGTAGAACACGGGGTGAGGCTGGGGCTACGAAGCCTAGTCCGGACTGTGAGGGTTACCACGCCTTTCTTGAGTTGCTAGAAGAGCAATGATGTAATTCATCACCATTATCATCCTCAAACACTATGAGTTTGATCCTATAGATTCGATCCTACAACTCCTTTCCCACAAAGCTGCCCTATAATGTATCAAACTCTTGTTCTATCAAGGTCAGTATTGTCTCCTCAGATTGGCAGCCACTCTCCAGTATCTCTGGAAGAGGTCTCTAACATTGCCCGCTGCTTAGTTCTTTCAACTGGAGATGCCAGGAATTGAATCTGGGATCTTCTACATACAAAACCCAGGATCTTCCACTGAGTCAACTGAGAAAGATTTCTTTTAAGGACAACAGACTTTTATCTACCGGACAAAGCCTTTCTCCATCAGGAAAGAACATTCTCCATTGGAAGAAGTCGTAAGAAGTCTTTCTCAATTGGAATATTGTGTACAGTTCTGGGCATCGCAATTCAAGAAGGATATTGACAAGCTGGAATGGTTCCAGAGGAGGGCAACCAAAATGGTAAAAGGTCTGGAATCCATGTCCTACAAGGAGAGACTTAGGGAGCTGGGGATGTTTAGTTTAGCAAAGAGAAGGTTAAGAGGTGACATGATAGCCATATTTAGATATCTGAAGGGATGTCATGTTGGTGAGGGAGCAAGCTTGCTTTCTGCTGCTCAAGAGACTAGGAACAGGAATAATGGGCTCAAGGTGAAGGAAAACAGATTCCACCTAAACATCAGGAAAAACCTCCTGACAGTACAGACTGTTCGACAGTAGCACTACCTCAGAGTGTGGTGGAGTCTCTTTCTTTGGTGGTTTTTAAAGAGAGGCTGGATGGCCACCTGTCAGGAGTGCTTTGATTGTGTGTTCCTGCATTGCAGGGGGTTGGACTTGATGGCTTGATGGGTTTCTTCCAACTCTATGATTCTACGGCAGGCTTAGCAGAAGAGATCTGTAAAATCCAAGCCCCAGCCCGTGCAATTCCACTCACATGAGATTTCCTCTGATCCCGCTCTTCAACTACAGATACCCTACTGCCAAGGTTCTACTGACCAGGTGTAAGATTTGCGGCAGTAGAGCATAGGAAGCAGCCAGCCGGGGAGCTCCATTTTGTGAGCACAGGTGCACTTCTAGTGGGCAGGAAACCAACCCAGTGGCCTTAAAGCAACATCCAAACAGTACTGACGTGAGGGTGAATTGATGTTGTTCTGGGACAGGGGAGGACCACTGCTTGCATATGTAAATGCACAACCCAGTCGTAAAACTGAGTTTCAGCCATGAAAAAGGCAACCTATAGAAAACACACTGCTTTTGACACAGTTGCCAAAATCACTGCAAAGAATTTGCACTAAATAAAGGCTTACCTGTAATATATCAAGCACAACATCCAGGAACAGTGCGTTATGATTGTTTATTCACAGTTGTTAAACTCAGTGGAGTGATAATAACAAAACTCCATTGTATGTTGTTGTATAGCACAGAGTGCACATTTGAAATTGTGTTCCGTCACTGAATTATTTTTGCCATTGAAAGCACAGTGGTGCATATTGTTTGAGTTTCATAAATATGAATATACGATCATAATGCACTGTTCCTGGGTGTTGTGACTGATGTGAAGTGAGCCTTTATTTAGTGCAAGGTCTTTGTGTTGCCACTGGTGGCCTAACCCACAAATTCTTTTACCTTGTGGGAAAAATAACCATGTTCGAAGAAACTTAGAATTGATCCTATTGCAAATTGATTGCCTCACTATTACCAGGTGCCTGATCAATCAATAGACATAAGTAACAATCAACAGATCAATCAATAGACATAAGTAACAACGTCATGCACACGCCTTCTTGAATCTGCATTGGCTTGGTTGGGATCAATGGAGAGCCGTTGCAGCTGAGGAAGGAGAATTTCCCATGGCAAACCTTTATGAACTCAGTCTTGACCATCATTAAAATGGAATACTACGTCCAATTTGACACAAATTTAAAACATAGCATGATAGTCCTGAAATACAAAATTGATTTGTTTGGTTTCACCAAGGGACATACAGTTTGTAAAGATACAGCCGCCCATGCCCAGATTGTCAAGCAAAGTGAAAATATGCTGCACCTTGAGCATCCACGGTTACGTGGTGTCTCAGATATGCCCTGGGCCTTTAGAAGTCTATCTCAGTCATTCTGTTACCTTGAATGTCTGAATGGCCTCCTGATGGGTCAGCCCTTGTAAAGATTCTCCATTCACTTCCAGAAGTTCGTCCCCTGGTAACCAAAGGGAAGATCCGCATTAAAAACTGGACATGAGAATGATAAAATGTCCTTATCATGTGCATTCGTAGACATTTTCATGGCTCTGGTCAATTACTGTCTATTTTAAACAAATCCCCTTTCTTTTTCTTTTTGTGTGTTTCCACTGTCTTGGTAGCGAATGGACACACTAGAATGAGCATGACAAAAATTTAGGGCCATGAAGAATCGTGGTCAGAAGGATCATTTGGAAAATCCTTCACATTTCCCCGTCATTTTTTCCCCTCACTTTTCCATGGAAGCATGCTGGATGATTTCAGCCATTCATGCTATCTCAGCCTAACCTGCTTCACAGGATTATAGTAAGAATAAAATGAAGAAGAGAAGAACAATGTAAGTTGCTTTGGGCCCCCACTGAGGAGAAAGGCAGGGTATAATTGAAATAAATAAATACAGTGCCATTCTAAGAACACTTTCCCAGGAATCAGTCCTGCTGAATAAAATGGGATTCATATCCAAGCAGACTTGCTTAGCATAGCTCCCTAAATGGACTGTCTGCTTTCAACATTCTGTGGTCTCTGGAGCAGGCCCGACTCTCATGAACCAGCTAATTTTAAGGGGTGGGAGGGTGGCTAATTTACAAAGATTTTTCTGCATACCTGAGGAAGACTCTGCGTATATATGTACATGGCCTTGATATGTAGATTTTACATATTTACATTGTGAAAGAATGCTCCAAAGCTTTGACCTCTGACCCTGAACTTGTGTTAGGACACATAAAATTAAAAATGCTTTGTACTTCAGGAGTGACCCTGGAGTTCTTTAAAAGCTTGTGAGGGGATCCCCAAAGAGAAAAAAAAATCGGCAGCAGTGAACAAGCTTCCATGACAAGCAGTGTGCAGACCACTTTTGATGTTTCCCTACACTACACAACCAGAGGGGAACATTCGTGGTATTCCAGGGTGCACTCTCAGTAACAGAACCATATTCATACAAGGGATCAGATGGGTCACCTTGCTACGAGGAGGAAGAAACGGAATTGTTACAACATTGCTACAGACTCTTCCTTGATCTTACCTAAGGCTAGATAAACAAGCAGGCTTTGAAAACAGCAATGACTTTTTAGCTAAAAGACTCACTCTGAACCAGAAAGATCCTGGTTCAAACCTCAACATCAAATCATGAGGTATTTCTAATCTAGATGCCCTTCATAGCTGCAAAGGGAGACTGAGGACAATACAGACTAACTTCAGGGCTGCTGAATTACCAAAATAATGCAAATGAAGCATTTTGCATTACTTTGCACTATACACCACACAAAACAGTGGTGCACAAATCTAAGTATTATTATAGCTCCCTAAAGCACACACATGTTGCAAAATAATGCAAACTGAGTAATAACCTGTAAGAAGCACTGTTTGTGTAGAAAAAATTGTGATTCACGAATCAAGATTAAATGTACTGAGTTTGAAAACACAGGTAACAGGCAGTTGAATGAATAGATTCTTGATAGTATTGGCTCTGCCTGCCAGAAAGCTAGCTCACTTACTTCCTGTCTCCATTTTACAATCTGTTAGACTTCCTTCCAATCCCAACCCAGATTACACTTATATCAAAAAAACGGGAAGTGCAAGAGGAAGACCATGGCATGGATCCAACAAGACCAGCATTTCAAGAGGTGTTTGGATTTGCAGAAGGAGGGGTGATGTGAGAAAGTTGCACGCCACCGCTGGGAATCCCTGCAAATCCTACCATTTTGCAAACTCTCTTTTACCACCAATCCAGACCAAAAACGGGGAGTGGGGCAGGAATGCCATATACTGCCAGCCCGTTGCTTGATTGGCCCATGGGCTTATTTCTTTGCCCTTAACCATATTCACTGGCCCTGAAAAGAAGTGAGATAGTGGCAATACAAGACATCTCCCCCTCCCAGAAATCCATTCTCTTTGCTATAATTGTTGGAATTCCCAGCCTTGCTTTGCATGTAGCAGCAGCAGAAGCAGCAGGGAATTCTGGGAAAGCTGCACGAACATTCTAAAAGTGACAGTTAAAATCTGTTGGTGTGTTCTGTTCCCTCACCACACTCTGAGACTCCCTGACTGACTAACTAAAAGAAAGATGCTCTATATACTGCTCTGTAAACCAAATGATATATAATGTGCTCTGACTATAGACTATAAGATATTGTAACACAACCAAACTGTAATGCATGTAACTATTATTATGTGATACTGTGTATATAATGCATATACCTCTCTCAGGTTAAGTAAAGTTCTGCTTATGTTTCACTATGAACTTCTGAGGCAAAACGGCTGGACTTTTAAGAGATAAAACTATTCTAATTTGATGTGCCGAACAATCCACATTTCCGCCCGTTACTTTGCTTGACAGGATTATATATACCAAATATACCTGTTGCCCTTCAATGATTACCTTCTTTGAGTCTACCATCAGCGGCAGCAGCTCCGTTTGGGAAAATCGTCTTCACAAAAATGCCCATGCGACCCCGAGCAGAGTCCTGACCTCCCACAATGCTGAATCCAAGACCCTGCAGAGGATTGGGGTGGAATAGCAAACATTAATAGATTTTTTGCCTGAAGTGACTGGGTGGAAATGGAAACTACCATAGTGGAAGTGCTCAGATTGAGATGCTGAACAGCACAGCCAATAACCTGATTTGAACTTATTGAGGCAGACCCAGCAGCAATTTCTTGCTTACCCCCTGAAGCTGTAGTCCAAAATGCTTCCCTTAGAGGAGAAGAGACCCTAATAAAGAAGAAGAGTTTGGATTTATATCCCCCCTTTCTCTCCTGTAGGAGACTCAAAGGGGCTTACAGTCTCCTTGCCCTTCCCCCCTCACAACAAACACCCTGTGAGGTGGGTGGGGCTGAGAGAGCTCCGGGAAGCTGTGACCAGCCCAAGGTCACCCAGCTGGCATGTGTGGGAGTGTACAGGCTAATCTGAATCCCCCAGATAAGCCTCCACAGCTCAGGTGGCAGAGCTGGGAATCAAATCCGGTTCCTCCAGATTAGATACATGAGCTCTTAACCTCCTACGCCACTGCTGCTCCATAAACAGCATGAAGGTTGAATTGGGGGTCTGCGGTGGATGGGGAGTTCTTTAAAATTGCCTTCCTTTTGTTAGTAGAAATATACTGTTGTATCCAACCCACTGTTTTGATTTATACAATGATTTTTATACAGCTTCTTATCATGTTATAAGCACTGGATTTTTTTTTTTAAAGTCTGGTCTGGTCTCTGACTAACTCCCCCTTGAATCAAATTCATGGCTCCTTTGTTTTCCTTCCCCCGAGACTTCTCTTCCTCCATGTTCCTCTTTGCCTGTTCTTGACCTTTTAGTCAACCATTTTGCCTCAAGACTCCTTGTTCCTTAGCCTCTCAGGACTTTATATCAGTTGCCTCACATGCATGAGTTTCAGCCAAGCTTACTATTTCCCCTTCCCTCACAGAAACTTGTCAGAAAACAGTTTTGGTCTCTCAATAGCTGAACATACCGAGTGTGACTGCAGCTCAGACAAAGCATGATAGAACTTTCACTTTCAAAGGCATAACAAGAACACTTCAGAGCTAGATTAGAGACCTGCAGCATCTTAGAGACCAACCAGATTTTGGGGTTTTAAGCTTTCGAGAGCCAAACCTCTGAGAAAGGGAGCTTTGCTCTCGAATGCTTATACCAAGAAAATCTTGTTGGTCTCTAAAGTGCCACTGAACTTGAATTTAGGTCTACCGCAGACCATCATGGCTACCCCCCTAAAACTATTCCTGAGGTAATAAAATATACTTTGTTCTTATTGTAGCAATTATTACGATCACGCTAAAAATGCCCAGATACTTTGTGCTTGCTCACGCACATGCTTACGTACTTACAAACACAGTTACTTTATTATAGTCTATATCAGGAAAAGATGTTAGTAGGGTTGTATATTCCTCCAGCCACAGAACTCAATATGCCAGACCTTCTTTGTTGTAGAATGCTCCACCTGTGTCCTACCTAGCCCTGTTCCTCCCATCTGTTTGAAAGTATAAATATAAACTATAAATGATCTTTTATCAAAGTACTATGTCCAGTAATGTATAAAATAATGGTTTTGACAAAGGCAGCATGTAAAAATGAATGATAATTCTCACATTCGTTCAGGACTATATTCTAATGTGGAAGCATATAATGTTCTTTATCACTGCACCTCAACTGGCTGTACTAATATCTTTTTCTGAAACAGAGTATAGCAGTTGTGTGACTCTACTTACCTTGCCTTGTCCCTTCATCAGGACAATGTTAGAAATAATGGATGGCTGAGTCAGGCGCCAGGGATATTCTACTTGAGCTGCACTGAGTGATCGGGTGGATTTCTTAACAATTTGGTACTCCTGCTGAAATAAAATAATCATAACAATTGCAAACAGACCCAAAGTGCTCATTGTTTTCAACAGGGGCATCTATATCTTCCATTTTCCAAATGTTCTGGCAATGTAAGAACAGGCTAGTGTAGACACTGCACAGATTCTTGGGCTCTTAATAAAGGGAACACAACTGTCTTTTGGGGATCTGTAAACAACAATGAGTAGAGGCCAAAGGGAAAAATTAGAAAACGATTTTGATGTTTGTGCCATTTACATGCTTTTTTGATATACTATACACAAATAGACAACATTTAGCCCAGATGGATGAATGTTTGGCTCAGTATTACAAACTATCCCTTGTTCAGAACTAGAAAAAAGTCCAATCTGATATTGGTAAAGAGGAAAGGGATAACTACATCTTATAAGCAACACAGAGATGCCACTGAAAATGGCAAGCACTGAACAATGAGCCCCATAATGTGTAGGCACATTTGCCCCACATTGTGACACTAAATTCTCCTGCCTCCACCAATAGCAGCCAACAATGGGAGAAGGTAAGGGAAACACTGCATGTGTAAATTCTCCTACACTCAACATGGGAGAAATCAACATGGAGATGCCAATTTCTGTGATATAAGTGTGCCAGCAATATCATGTAGTTGCATCCCCAGAATGGCCCCTCTGGGGCAAACTGAGAATCCTTCCAGTCCAGTATCTTGTTTCAAATACTACCTGGTCAATTACCTCGGGGAAATTATAAAGAAGGTAATGCAATTCTTATGCTCGGCACCAGGAAAAGGGGATCACTCCTAAAATAGCTGTTAATTAACAAAAATTCCCCATTTTGCAATTATCTGAGGAAAACCAATCTTTTTTTTAATGTGGCCACAGATGTAATCAAAGTTCAATACAAAATGAAAATAACAGCCAAAGCCTTTCCCACTTCATTTCTGTTTCACCTCAGGATTCATGACCACATAAATAAGAAAAGGATTGCATACACGGAATAAGACAGCATCCAGGATTCAATTCCAATGCAAAATATCCTGTGAGTATAGGCCAAACTAGACATAATGTCTGCCGCAATATCACGTCAGGCACAATGGGACAGATAGGAGACTTCCTCACAGTTGTTTCAGCTTGGGAAAATGGGGGGGGGGGAGGGAGGCTGAAGTACATCCTCCCTCTACACTGAAAACTCAAGTGAAACCAAGCTCCAGAGCACCTGGGGATGTTAGTTTTCTGATGGAACATCTGCCTCTAAGACGGGTCAGGGAATTCCAACCTGACTAGAAGCACGTGTCACATGTAGTTTGTCTCTCAGTATCCCACAACAGCATAACAAAATGTAGTGCATAGAAAAAGGAGAAGAAGAAGAAGAAGAAGAAGAAGAAGAAGAAGAAGAAGAAGAAGAAGAAGAAGAAGAAGAAGAAGAAGAAGAAGAAGAAGAAGAAGAAGAAGAAGAAGAAGAAGAAGAAGAAGAAGAAGAAGAAGAAGAAGAAGAAGAAGAAGAAGAAGAAGAAGAATCTACTTTCCCTTCCCCCCCCCCCAACAAATACCCTGTGAGGTGGGTAGGGCTGAGAGAGCTCCCAAAAGCTTTGACTAGCCCAAGGTCACCCAGCTGGCATGTGTTGGAGTGCACAGGCTAATCTAATTCCCCAGATAAGCCTCCACAGCTCAAGTGGCAGAGCGGGGAATCAAACCTGGTTCTCCAGATTAGAGTGCACCTGCTCTTATCCACTATGCCACTGCTGCTCCTACACTCAAGTGAAAATCAAGTGGGGCTGAGAAAGTTCCAAAGAACTGTGACTAGCCCCAGCAGGAATGTAGGAGTGTGGAAACATATCTGGTTCACCAGATAAACCTCTGCCACTCAGGTGGAGGAGTGGGGAATCCAACCTGCTTCTCCAGATTAGAATCCACCTACTCTTAACCACTACACCACGGCCCGCATAAGCATAGCAAACTGCATCCTCTCTCACCTGTCTGGTTCCTGTGTCAAGATGCTGTGGCAGAGAATGTTTTCTCCCTCCACGGGCATATTTCATGATTATTTCGTAACTCACATCTCCATTTTCCACTGTTAACTCATCATCCTCTCCCACGGATTCTAAACGAGTTGCCGCTCCTGAACAATAACCCAGAGATGCCATTTATTACACATCCATCAGGGCGTCTTTTAACATCTGTCAGTCATGATAGAATCAGGTATGCTGCTTCAACATTTTGTACACATGTTCAAAAATGACGGGTGGGTGTCTTTCCTCAATCACATCAGCGCTATGATAGATTTTAATCTTTTCATATAAATATAAACACACACAGCCTACAGGTTGGTAGCAACAGTTTATCGTGCAAGAAACCACTTTCCAAATGCTTACTGTAGGAAAGATCTATCAGTTTGGTGCTGGTGTGTTTAAAGGGTTGCTGCAAAAATTACCATCAAGAAATACATGGCCATTTCCATTTTAAAGGATTTACGACCAATCTCCGTTGCAAGTTGACAAAAAGCAGTTCTTAAATCCAACCGAGACTCCAAAATCACAATTCCCTAAAATACCGAAATAAAATGGAAATGTAACCCAGATAGCATCTCAGTAGCAGGGAGGAGGGTTATACCTATTGTTAAACTTTGGGAGCTCACATGCAGGATGTGAAAGCAAGGGCCTTCTGCTGCTGCTGCTCCTGAGCAACTGGTCTGCTAAGGCATTTGCAATCTCAAACTAAGGAGGATCAAGATTGGTAGCTAGAGATAGACTTCTCCTCCATAAATCTGTCCAAGCCCTTTTTAAAGCTATCCAGGTTAGCGGCCATCACCACCTCCTGTGGCAGCATATTCCAAACACCAATCATGCCTTGTGTGAAGAAATGTTTCCTTTCATTAGTCCTAATTCTTCCCCCCAGCATTTTCAATGTATGCCCCCTGGCTCTAGTATTGTGAGAAAGAGAAAAATTTCTCTCTGTCAACATTTCCTACCCCATGCATAATTTTATAGACTTCAATCATATCACCCCTCAGACATCTCCTCTCCAAACTAAAGAGTCCCAAACACTGCAGCCTCTCCTCAGAAGGAAGGTGCTCCAATCCCTCAATTTTATTGTTTCTTTATGCCTCGTTTCCTTTTTGCTTATCTCACCCCCCCCCCCTTACATTCCTATATTTTATCCTTTTAATTCTGAGTATCTTCGTTGGCCTAAAAATCCAGGGGAATAGCATTCTGAGGTGGAGTATAACCCTTGTTTATGCCTAACGCTGACTGTCAGAACCTAGTACTAGGAAAGAGCTGTATGCTGGACTAGATGGACAAATGGTCCAATCCAGCAGGCCCTGCTTTTGTTATGTTCTCGAGTTGATGGGTGTTTCACTGAATTTCATACTGCAGCTTTAATGGCTAAAAAAGGTGACACTTTGGGCTGTGTTGTTAGGTCAAACTGGAACACACCTCTCTCCTCTTTTTATGGTACTTTGCAATCTCTGAGCCCCCCATGGTCCGATGAGACCATCCCTACCTTGTGATCGGCTTCTGTACTTCAAAATACCACCTCCTAGAGTTGGACTTTGACAGTCTTCTTGGGACCCCTCAGCACCAGCCGGGTCTGGAGATTTATCTGCATCTGTCACCTGAAAGAAAAATGGAAAAGGCTTTAGGACTGAGCTAAGAAGTTGGAAATTGGCCTTCACTTCTGTAACTGGATCATACACAAACAAGTTGGGAAATGTCTCAGGTGCCAAAACATTAGAAGAATGTTCAGTTGAGTCACAACTCACTCCTGGTGACCCCAACTACACAGTGATGAGCAGAGGTGGTTTGTGGTTGTTTTCCCCTGCATAGCAAACCTAGTCTTCCTTGGTGGTCTCCCACCCATGCACTGACCATGGCCAATCCTGCTTAGGTCCTAAGCTCCGACAAGTCCATGCTTAGCTGGGCTGTAAGTGTCTAAATAAGTGTCTAAATCTGAACCTCCTTTTGTGGCTTGCCTTGCATTCAGCATTCATTCCCTTCAGGCACTCGTTTGCCCTGTTCTCTAACTCACTCTGCCCCAGATCAGAGAATACCCATGGTTTCCAAAGGCGGGTAAAGTGCTATTTTTTTGCCTGCCTTCTCAGGGAAAGCAAAGGAGATGGCCATGCGTTAATCTCTCTTCAGGTTTTCTCACTCCTCTCCGCCTTCCCCTGCCCCAGTTCCATCATTTGAGATCAATTAGAAGGACTTTTTTAATCCTAAAGGTTCAGTGATAAAGTGATGGATCCTGCTAGTGAAGTAACACAGGAGAAAAGACAGACAACACAACAACAACAACAACAACAACAACAACAACAACAACAACAACAAAATGTGACAGGTAATGGAAACAAAAAAGAGGTGGGCGGGCAGTAGTTCCACCATTGCATTACGAAGAGATCGACAGAAGTTTTGGTTTTTTTAATTATGGCAAAGATCTATTGCTCTTTAAATCCAGACTCTTTAAATCCAGAGAAATATCATGAGACCAATAATGGGGGAGAGAAGGTGCCAAAAAGGGTGTTGCGAGGAAACAAACAAAGAAGCAATGGGCAGGTAAAATGACGGCTCGGCTCAGCTAGGGACACTTCACAGCAGGGTAATCCGGTGAGGACAAGAAAAATGCGGTGAAACCCCACTGTGAAGAAGAGAGCTCCAGGTAAGCACTGCATGCATAACAGGCCATGTAATAGCCCAGGAAGGTTTTAGCACTTCTGCATATAATTCATTAAGTGCTTCTCTTGACACAAGCTGCAAAAAGCCTCTTAAGAGTCCATTTCTGCAGCTGTCACTCAGGCCAGCCTCTCAGACCAGTCAAGCCAGCGCGAGATTTGCTTCATTTGATTTTTCTAATAGGCAGTTTAATTATTTTGCAATGCCTTAGCAGTGCCACCCCAAACAAAGTCGCACCATTCTAAGCTTGCTGGCTGCATGTAGAAGGTTGTAACGCTGTTGGGATGGCATTGCATCTGTGGCATAAGTCTGTCCCACCATCTTACATGAATCAAGTAGGTAAACATGGCACATGTACTTTGTCAGGAAAAACTATTCATGCCACAATCCACACACAATTAGTCATTCTTTCCCTGTATGGGGATATTGACGAGGGGAGCAAACTGACATTTACATTTCTGTATCTAGGTGGAAATGACTAAAATGGTACTATACAACTTCAAAGGGCCTGAATTGCATGCCAGAAAGTCCTTAGTTCAAAAACTTGACTGTACTATAAACGAAGCAGGATTACCCCAGAGAATCAATAGACTTAGAGTGAATGAAATTCTCCACTAAGGTCAATTCCGCACTTGCGTTATCGACCTAAGTTCGAGCTGCATTCGACCTAAGTGCTCCGTACAACCACTGGGATCGACGTGGTTTTGTACCAGCTTCGCCCCGTGTAACGGTCAAATTTCTGACTCCAGTTGGGAACTACTACTTTTTCAGGGAACCATGCTCGAACTCAGCTCGATTCCAGTAAAGTGCAGAATCTCTGGTGCCAGGAGTCCCCCATTCAGCCAATCACAGCTGAGTGTTTCAGACATGCATACAGCTGGAGAACTGCCACAGCGATCATCGCGCCTAGTTTTTTCCCCCCTCATACATCCCCCCTAGTTTCCCCCCCCCCATACCAAGAATGACAGAATCATGGAGTTGGAAGAAACCACAAGGGCCATCAAGTCCAACTCCCTGCCATGCAGGAACACACAATCAAAGCACCCCTGACATATGATCATCCAGCCTCTGTTAAAAAACCTCCAAAGAAGGAGACTCCACCACGATGGGAATTGTAGTTCATGAACATCTGGAGTGCCATAGGTTCATCACCACTGGTTGGAATATTCAGCCTTGTTTGCATGCAGTGGCAGCAAAAGCAGCACGGAATTCTGGGAAGCTGCATGAACATTCTTAATGTGTCAGTTAAAAACCTTGGTAGTGTTCTGTTCCCTCACACACTTACTAGCTTGCTCTGACTGACTAAGTGAAAAGATGTTCTCTGTACTGATGTAAACCAAATGCTGCGTAAAAGTGCTCTGACTAAAAAAGATTGTATCACAACCAAACTGTAACAAACTATGAGCATCTGGACATGGCCCATCCACCCTAGCAGAGTGAGAGGGAAGGGAGTGAGGGGTGGCATGCAAAGGAAGGGGAGGGGGCCCGGCATCTGGGCATAGTCCACCCACCCTAGAAGGGGGAGAGGGAGGGGAGGGAGGGGTGGCATGCAAGGGAAGGGGAGGGGCCCCGGCATCTAAACATGGCCCGCCCACCTACCCTAGTGGAAAGAGAAGGAGGGGAGTAAGGGGTGGCATGCAAGAGAGGGGGAGGGGCAAGGCAGTGAATTCCATGGTCAAACAGCCCTGACAGTCAGAAAGTTCTGCCTAATGTTTAGGTGGAATCTCTTTCCTGCACCTTGAGGGAAAAGAGATCACAACAGTCTCATTAGTTTTCTGGATTCCTCACCCAGTTCCAGGTTTCTATTAATATCCATAAGCTGGGCACAAAAGTAGAATAGAACTTTGTTATGAAATACAATATTGCTATAAAAAGACATGAGCCCAGAGCAAAAGTCTCCTGCGTTTCCTAACCCATGCCAGAGCATAGAGTTTACTGTATACATTGTGGCCTCTCTACTTTCTAAAATACCTGGATTTCTTCCTGCTCCGAAAACAAACAGAAATCCTATCCATTAGGCTTTTAAAAGTTTCTCATGGGCCACGGTTTGTATTCCTTGGCTGTAAAAAAGGGTCTCTGGTGTCCCCACTCAATGAAGTTGCATCTTGGCCTTATTATTCCAACCACATATAAACATAACCTTTTTTAAAATAGCCAGTTCCTCCTGCCAAAACAGTAACCATGCCACTATAAGTCTTAGGAAGGGGGACTGCTTTACAGAAAATGAGGTTTATTCTGTTCTGATTTCATATTGCTAATCAAAACCGGTGATTTTCAGAAGTTGAAAAGAGAACTCTGGGATTCTGTGGAAGCTTCTGGGGGGCCCACAGTGAGGAAAAAAAATGATCGCAATGGATTGACCTCTGCTACTAATCTCCTCCTGCCATGCAGTGTGGCCAGAGAATGTCCCAGGGAACACACACATTTCACAGAGATCATAGGAAGGACCCCAAAGTATCACCTAGTGATTAATCCAGAATTATCTGCCACATCTCAAGTTTCATGGCAGGTGCACAAACATTCCTTGGAGTACATGCCCATGAGAACTGTCAAGTTTGTGCAGACAAACCCAGGTCCAGATAGTTGAAAAGGGCAGCTATTGCGTTGATTGAGTGAGATGCTAAAATGTGCTATGGTGGGAGTGAGTTGCCATAACAGCCACAACCAATCTGTGCGCTTGCTTCTTTGCCCTCCCACCACACTTGAAAAGGGACAGAAGGCGAAGTCAGAATCTCCCTTCCAGTAGTACCATTTAGTCAAGTTGCTACATCCCTAAGCAGGAAAACAGCTATTAGAAGAATAAGAATAAGCCATCAAGTCGCAAGCAAGTCATGGTGATCCTGTCCACAGGGCGTTCCTGGCAAGGGACGAGAAGAGGTTTTCCGCTGTCTTCCTCTGCACAGCAACCCTGGTCTTCCTTGGTGGTCTCCCATCCAAGTACTGGTCAAGGTCAAGCCCTGCTTAGCTCCCAACCTCTGATATGCTAAACAGGGCTGCTCAGGCTGCTCAACCACTGTTTAGAAACTTGGTATTCCATGTGGCTTCATTTACATACAGGAAGTCAGAGGAAAACAAGAGGTCGAACAGCTCTTATGAAGAATCCCTTAAAAGCTCCAATCTGTTTACTTTTCATTTCCACCCATTGAAAAAAAAATCCCAAGGCAAATCCGGTGATTGAATATTTATCTTGCTTCCTGATCTCTTTTTTTCTTTGGACAGAATTGCAAATAAAGATTCCTGGCACTTCCCTTTCTAAACAAACTGTTTTTTTTCTCATTTGACCCACTAGAACTAGAGGATGAAAAGCCTGGATCCCATGGAACCAACAAACGGTCGTGTCCTAAGAACTCCAATATCTATCTCCATCTTTGGAGACAACTTCAAATGGAGGTAAATCCAGTACTGGTGATTCCCTGAAGACCAGCACAGCTAACAGCTAAGGGTATGTGATAGACTCCTGCAGAAGTAAGGGGGTCTCTCTTGTCCTTCGATGAGCATAGCATCTGCTGTATTTTCCTGGTAGGTTTGAAGATGGTTTGTAGGTTATGTTTCTTCATCAGTTTCCCTATTTGATCAGTGATTCCCTTGATGTATGGTAGAAATTGCAAGGGGACAAGGGGGCACCCCCACTGAACTGAGGGGAGCCAGGCGACCCCCCCTGCCCGCCCGCCCATCAGCACCCCACGAAAAAACCATTTTCAGGGTGGTTACGCTAGACTGGGCTCTGCAGGCTAATGGCTACTCCACAACAGAAATCAGAAAAGCTTTAAGACCAAGAGAAACCCAGAGGACTGAGGAGAAACAGCCCACCACAGAAAAAAATATTTCTACCATACATCAAGGGAATCACAGATCAAATAGGGAAACTGATGAAAAACCATCTTCAAACCCACCAGGAAAATACAGCAGATGCTACGCTCAGCAAAGGACAAGAGAGACCCCCTCACTTCTGCAGGAGTCGATTGTATAACCTACAGCTGTGGGAAGGTCTACACAGGGACCACAAAATGCAGCATTCAGACTCGTATTAAGGAGCACAAAAGACACTGTCGACTTAACCATCCTGAAAAATCTGCAGTTGCAGAACATGTGTTAAACAAAACTGGACATAACATTTTATTTGAGAACACTGAAATTCTGGACAATTCAGAAGGTTACTATGTCAGACTGCACAGGGAGGCCATTGAAATTCACAAACACCAAGTGACTTCAACAGGAAAGAAGAGACTCTGAGAATTAACAAAACTTGACTACCAGAATTTAAAAACACCAAAAACAAACCCTAAGATCATGAACAATGGACTCCACCCAAACACAGGATTTGCATTCACTAATACTGCTGCTGCTGCTACAGGGCAGCAATACAATACTATCAACCACATCTTTGTATAACAAGTTCCACCCAAACACTTACTGATCGGTTCCCCATCCTGGGACATGGACAATATATACCCAAAACATTGCCTTCTCTCTAGACACAGTGTGTAACAGACTTCCCACTGTGATACACTTCTGAAGCCCCCCCCCCCCCCCACCCCCCCCCCCCCCAACCCCCCCCCCCCCCCACCCCCCCCCCCCCCCACCCCCCCCCCCCCCCACCCCCCCCCCCCCCCACCCCCCCCCCCCCCCACCCCCCCCCCCCCCCACCCCCCCCCCCCCCCACCCCCCCCCCCCCCCACCCCCCCCCCCCCCCACCCCCCCCCCCCCCCACCCCCCCCCCCCCCCACCCCCCCCCCCCCCCACCCCCCCCCCCCCCCACCCCCCCCCCCCCCCACCCCCCCCCCCCCCCACCCCCCCCCCCCCCCACCCCCCCCCCCCCCCACCCCCCCCCCCCCCCACCCCCCCCCCCCCCCACCCCCCCCCCCCCCCACCCCCCCCCCCCCCCACCCCCCCCCCCCCCCACCCCCCCCCCCCCCCACCCCCCCCCCCCCCCACCCCCCCCCCCCCCCACCCCCCCCCCCCCCCACCCCCCCCCCCCCCCACCCCCCCCCCCCCCCACCCCCCCCCCCCCCCACCCCCCCCCCCCCCCACCCCCCCCCCCCCCCACCCC
Source organism: Sphaerodactylus townsendi (assembly GCF_021028975.2). NCBI lineage: Eukaryota > Metazoa > Chordata > Lepidosauria > Squamata > Sphaerodactylidae > Sphaerodactylus > Sphaerodactylus townsendi. The sequence continues at coordinate 19,499,705 of NC_059431.1, forward strand.
CCCCCCCCCCCACCCCCCCCCCCCCCCACCCCCCCCCCCCCCCACCCCCCCCCCCCCCCACCCCCCCCCCCCCCCACCCCCCCCCCCCCCCACCCCCCCCCCCCCCCACCCCCCCCCCCCCCCACCCCCCCCCCCCCCCACCCCCCCCCCCCCCCACCCCCCCCCCCCCCCACCCCCCCCCCCCCCCACCCCCCCCCCCCCCCACCCCCCCCCCCCCCCACCCCCCCCCCCCCCCACCCCCCCCCCCCCCCACCCCCCCCCCCCCCCACCCCCCCCCCCCCCCACCCCCCCCCCCCCCCACCCCCCCCCCCCCCCACCCCCCCCCCCCCCCACCCCCCCCCCCCCCCACCCCCCCCCCCCCCCACCCCCCCCCCCCCCCACCCCCCCCCCCCCCCACCCCCCCCCCCCCCCACCCCCCCCCCCCCCCACCCCCCCCCCCCCCCACCCCCCCCCCCCCCCACCCCCCCCCCCCCCCACCCCCCCCCCCCCCCACCCCCCCCCCCCCCCACCCCCCCCCCCCCCCACCCCCCCCCCCCCCCACCCCCCCCCCCCCCCACCCCCCCCCCCCCCCACCCCCCCCCCCCCCCACCCCCCCCCCCCCCCACCCCCCCCCCCCCCCACCCCCCCCCCCCCCCACCCCCCCCCCCCCCCACCCCCCCCCCCCCCCACCCCCCCCCCCCCCCACCCCCCCCCCCCCCCACCCCCCCCCCCCCCCACCCCCCCCCCCCCCCACCCCCCCCCCCCCCCACCCCCCCCCCCCCCCACCCCCCCCCCCCCCCACCCCCCCCCCCCCCCACCCCCCCCCCCCCCCACCCCCCCCCCCCCCCACCCCCCCCCCCCCCCACCCCCCCCCCCCCCCACCCCCCCCCCCCCCCACCCCCCCCCCCCCCCACCCCCCCCCCCCCCCACCCCCCCCCCCCCCCACCCCCCCCCCCCCCCACCCCCCCCCCCCCCCACCCCCCCCCCCCCCCACCCCCCCCCCCCCCCACCCCCCCCCCCCCCCACCCCCCCCCCCCCCCACCCCCCCCCCCCCCCACCCCCCCCCCCCCCCACCCCCCCCCCCCCCCACCCCCCCCCCCCCCCACCCCCCCCCCCCCCCACCCCCCCCCCCCCCCACCCCCCCCCCCCCCCACCCCCCCCCCCCCCCACCCCCCCCCCCCCCCACCCCCCCCCCCCCCCACCCCCCCCCCCCCCCACCCCCCCCCCCCCCCACCCCCCCCCCCCCCCACCCCCCCCCCCCCCCACCCCCCCCCCCCCCCACCCCCCCCCCCCCCCACCCCCCCCCCCCCCCACCCCCCCCCCCCCCCACCCCCCCCCCCCCCCACCCCCCCCCCCCCCCACCCCCCCCCCCCCCCACCCCCCCCCCCCCCCACCCCCCCCCCCCCCCACCCCCCCCCCCCCCCACCCCCCCCCCCCCCCACCCCCCCCCCCCCCCACCCCCCCCCCCCCCCACCCCCCCCCCCCCCCACCCCCCCCCCCCCCCACCCCCCCCCCCCCCCACCCCCCCCCCCCCCCACCCCCCCCCCCCCCCACCCCCCCCCCCCCCCACCCCCCCCCCCCCCCACCCCCCCCCCCCCCCACCCCCCCCCCCCCCCACCCCCCCCCCCCCCCACCCCCCCCCCCCCCCACCCCCCCCCCCCCCCACCCCCCCCCCCCCCCACCCCCCCCCCCCCCCACCCCCCCCCCCCCCCACCCCCCCCCCCCCCCACCCCCCCCCCCCCCCACCCCCCCCCCCCCCCACCCCCCCCCCCCCCCACCCCCCCCCCCCCCCACCCCCCCCCCCCCCCACCCCCCCCCCCCCCCACCCCCCCCCCCCCCCACCCCCCCCCCCCCCCACCCCCCCCCCCCCCCACCCCCCCCCCCCCCCACCCCCCCCCCCCCCCACCCCCCCCCCCCCCCACCCCCCCCCCCCCCCACCCCCCCCCCCCCCCACCCCCCCCCCCCCCCACCCCCCCCCCCCCCCACCCCCCCCCCCCCCCACCCCCCCCCCCCCCCACCCCCCCCCCCCCCCACCCCCCCCCCCCCCCACCCCCCCCCCCCCCCACCCCCCCCCCCCCCCACCCCCCCCCCCCCCCACCCCCCCCCCCCCCCACCCCCCCCCCCCCCCACCCCCCCCCCCCCCCACCCCCCCCCCCCCCCACCCCCCCCCCCCCCCACCCCCCCCCCCCCCCACCCCCCCCCCCCCCCACCCCCCCCCCCCCCCACCCCCCCCCCCCCCCACCCCCCCCCCCCCCCACCCCCCCCCCCCCCCACCCCCCCCCCCCCCCACCCCCCCCCCCCCCCACCCCCCCCCCCCCCCACCCCCCCCCCCCCCCACCCCCCCCCCCCCCCACCCCCCCCCCCCCCCACCCCCCCCCCCCCCCACCCCCCCCCCCCCCCACCCCCCCCCCCCCCCACCCCCCCCCCCCCCCACCCCCCCCCCCCCCCACCCCCCCCCCCCCCCACCCCCCCCCCCCCCCACCCCCCCCCCCCCCCACCCCCCCCCCCCCCCACCCCCCCCCCCCCCCACCCCCCCCCCCCCCCACCCCCCCCCCCCCCCACCCCCCCCCCCCCCCACCCCCCCCCCCCCCCACCCCCCCCCCCCCCCACCCCCCCCCCCCCCCACCCCCCCCCCCCCCCACCCCCCCCCCCCCCCACCCCCCCCCCCCCCCACCCCCCCCCCCCCCCACCCCCCCCCCCCCCCACCCCCCCCCCCCCCCACCCCCCCCCCCCCCCACCCCCCCCCCCCCCCACCCCCCCCCCCCCCCACCCCCCCCCCCCCCCACCCCCCCCCCCCCCCACCCCCCCCCCCCCCCACCCCCCCCCCCCCCCACCCCCCCCCCCCCCCACCCCCCCCCCCCCCCACCCCCCCCCCCCCCCACCCCCCCCCCCCCCCACCCCCCCCCCCCCCCACCCCCCCCCCCCCCCACCCCCCCCCCCCCCCACCCCCCCCCCCCCCCACCCCCCCCCCCCCCCACCCCCCCCCCCCCCCACCCCCCCCCCCCCCCACCCCCCCCCCCCCCCACCCCCCCCCCCCCCCACCCCCCCCCCCCCCCACCCCCCCCCCCCCCCACCCCCCCCCCCCCCCACCCCCCCCCCCCCCCACCCCCCCCCCCCCCCACCCCCCCCCCCCCCCACCCCCCCCCCCCCCCACCCCCCCCCCCCCCCACCCCCCCCCCCCCCCACCCCCCCCCCCCCCCACCCCCCCCCCCCCCCACCCCCCCCCCCCCCCACCCCCCCCCCCCCCCACCCCCCCCCCCCCCCACCCCCCCCCCCCCCCACCCCCCCCCCCCCCCACCCCCCCCCCCCCCCACCCCCCCCCCCCCCCACCCCCCCCCCCCCCCACCCCCCCCCCCCCCCACCCCCCCCCCCCCCCACCCCCCCCCCCCCCCACCCCCCCCCCCCCCCACCCCCCCCCCCCCCCACCCCCCCCCCCCCCCACCCCCCCCCCCCCCCACCCCCCCCCCCCCCCACCCCCCCCCCCCCCCACCCCCCCCCCCCCCCACCCCCCCCCCCCCCCACCCCCCCCCCCCCCCACCCCCCCCCCCCCCCACCCCCCCCCCCCCCCACCCCCCCCCCCCCCCACCCCCCCCCCCCCCCACCCCCCCCCCCCCCCACCCCCCCCCCCCCCCACCCCCCCCCCCCCCCACCCCCCCCCCCCCCCACCCCCCCCCCCCCCCACCCCCCCCCCCCCCCACCCCCCCCCCCCCCCACCCCCCCCCCCCCCCACCCCCCCCCCCCCCCACCCCCCCCCCCCCCCACCCCCCCCCCCCCCCACCCCCCCCCCCCCCCACCCCCCCCCCCCCCCACCCCCCCCCCCCCCCACCCCCCCCCCCCCCCACCCCCCCCCCCCCCCACCCCCCCCCCCCCCCACCCCCCCCCCCCCCCACCCCCCCCCCCCCCCACCCCCCCCCCCCCCCACCCCCCCCCCCCCCCACCCCCCCCCCCCCCCACCCCCCCCCCCCCCCACCCCCCCCCCCCCCCACCCCCCCCCCCCCCCACCCCCCCCCCCCCCCACCCCCCCCCCCCCCCACCCCCCCCCCCCCCCACCCCCCCCCCCCCCCACCCCCCCCCCCCCCCACCCCCCCCCCCCCCCACCCCCCCCCCCCCCCACCCCCCCCCCCCCCCACCCCCCCCCCCCCCCACCCCCCCCCCCCCCCACCCCCCCCCCCCCCCACCCCCCCCCCCCCCCACCCCCCCCCCCCCCCACCCCCCCCCCCCCCCACCCCCCCCCCCCCCCACCCCCCCCCCCCCCCACCCCCCCCCCCCCCCACCCCCCCCCCCCCCCACCCCCCCCCCCCCCCACCCCCCCCCCCCCCCACCCCCCCCCCCCCCCACCCCCCCCCCCCCCCACCCCCCCCCCCCCCCACCCCCCCCCCCCCCCACCCCCCCCCCCCCCCACCCCCCCCCCCCCCCACCCCCCCCCCCCCCCACCCCCCCCCCCCCCCACCCCCCCCCCCCCCCACCCCCCCCCCCCCCCACCCCCCCCCCCCCCCACCCCCCCCCCCCCCCACCCCCCCCCCCCCCCACCCCCCCCCCCCCCCACCCCCCCCCCCCCCCACCCCCCCCCCCCCCCACCCCCCCCCCCCCCCACCCCCCCCCCCCCCCACCCCCCCCCCCCCCCACCCCCCCCCCCCCCCACCCCCCCCCCCCCCCACCCCCCCCCCCCCCCACCCCCCCCCCCCCCCACCCCCCCCCCCCCCCACCCCCCCCCCCCCCCACCCCCCCCCCCCCCCACCCCCCCCCCCCCCCACCCCCCCCCCCCCCCACCCCCCCCCCCCCCCACCCCCCCCCCCCCCCACCCCCCCCCCCCCCCACCCCCCCCCCCCCCCACCCCCCCCCCCCCCCACCCCCCCCCCCCCCCACCCCCCCCCCCCCCCACCCCCCCCCCCCCCCACCCCCCCCCCCCCCCACCCCCCCCCCCCCCCACCCCCCCCCCCCCCCACCCCCCCCCCCCCCCACCCCCCCCCCCCCCCACCCCCCCCCCCCCCCACCCCCCCCCCCCCCCACCCCCCCCCCCCCCCACCCCCCCCCCCCCCCACCCCCCCCCCCCCCCACCCCCCCCCCCCCCCACCCCCCCCCCCCCCCACCCCCCCCCCCCCCCACCCCCCCCCCCCCCCACCCCCCCCCCCCCCCACCCCCCCCCCCCCCCACCCCCCCCCCCCCCCACCCCCCCCCCCCCCCACCCCCCCCCCCCCCCACCCCCCCCCCCCCCCACCCCCCCCCCCCCCCACCCCCCCCCCCCCCCACCCCCCCCCCCCCCCACCCCCCCCCCCCCCCACCCCCCCCCCCCCCCACCCCCCCCCCCCCCCACCCCCCCCCCCCCCCACCCCCCCCCCCCCCCACCCCCCCCCCCCCCCACCCCCCCCCCCCCCCACCCCCCCCCCCCCCCACCCCCCCCCCCCCCCACCCCCCCCCCCCCCCACCCCCCCCCCCCCCCACCCCCCCCCCCCCCCACCCCCCCCCCCCCCCACCCCCCCCCCCCCCCACCCCCCCCCCCCCCCACCCCCCCCCCCCCCCACCCCCCCCCCCCCCCACCCCCCCCCCCCCCCACCCCCCCCCCCCCCCACCCCCCCCCCCCCCCACCCCCCCCCCCCCCCACCCCCCCCCCCCCCCACCCCCCCCCCCCCCCACCCCCCCCCCCCCCCACCCCCCCCCCCCCCCACCCCCCCCCCCCCCCACCCCCCCCCCCCCCCACCCCCCCCCCCCCCCACCCCCCCCCCCCCCCACCCCCCCCCCCCCCCACCCCCCCCCCCCCCCACCCCCCCCCCCCCCCACCCCCCCCCCCCCCCACCCCCCCCCCCCCCCACCCCCCCCCCCCCCCACCCCCCCCCCCCCCCACCCCCCCCCCCCCCCACCCCCCCCCCCCCCCACCCCCCCCCCCCCCCACCCCCCCCCCCCCCCACCCCCCCCCCCCCCCACCCCCCCCCCCCCCCACCCCCCCCCCCCCCCACCCCCCCCCCCCCCCACCCCCCCCCCCCCCCACCCCCCCCCCCCCCCACCCCCCCCCCCCCCCACCCCCCCCCCCCCCCACCCCCCCCCCCCCCCACCCCCCCCCCCCCCCACCCCCCCCCCCCCCCACCCCCCCCCCCCCCCACCCCCCCCCCCCCCCACCCCCCCCCCCCCCCACCCCCCCCCCCCCCCACCCCCCCCCCCCCCCACCCCCCCCCCCCCCCACCCCCCCCCCCCCCCACCCCCCCCCCCCCCCACCCCCCCCCCCCCCCACCCCCCCCCCCCCCCACCCCCCCCCCCCCCCACCCCCCCCCCCCCCCACCCCCCCCCCCCCCCACCCCCCCCCCCCCCCACCCCCCCCCCCCCCCACCCCCCCCCCCCCCCACCCCCCCCCCCCCCCACCCCCCCCCCCCCCCACCCCCCCCCCCCCCCACCCCCCCCCCCCCCCACCCCCCCCCCCCCCCACCCCCCCCCCCCCCCACCCCCCCCCCCCCCCACCCCCCCCCCCCCCCACCCCCCCCCCCCCCCACCCCCCCCCCCCCCCACCCCCCCCCCCCCCCACCCCCCCCCCCCCCCACCCCCCCCCCCCCCCACCCCCCCCCCCCCCCACCCCCCCCCCCCCCCACCCCCCCCCCCCCCCACCCCCCCCCCCCCCCACCCCCCCCCCCCCCCACCCCCCCCCCCCCCCACCCCCCCCCCCCCCCACCCCCCCCCCCCCCCACCCCCCCCCCCCCCCACCCCCCCCCCCCCCCACCCCCCCCCCCCCCCACCCCCCCCCCCCCCCACCCCCCCCCCCCCCCACCCCCCCCCCCCCCCACCCCCCCCCCCCCCCACCCCCCCCCCCCCCCACCCCCCCCCCCCCCCACCCCCCCCCCCCCCCACCCCCCCCCCCCCCCACCCCCCCCCCCCCCCACCCCCCCCCCCCCCCACCCCCCCCCCCCCCCACCCCCCCCCCCCCCCACCCCCCCCCCCCCCCACCCCCCCCCCCCCCCACCCCCCCCCCCCCCCACCCCCCCCCCCCCCCACCCCCCCCCCCCCCCACCCCCCCCCCCCCCCACCCCCCCCCCCCCCCACCCCCCCCCCCCCCCACCCCCCCCCCCCCCCACCCCCCCCCCCCCCCACCCCCCCCCCCCCCCACCCCCCCCCCCCCCCACCCCCCCCCCCCCCCACCCCCCCCCCCCCCCACCCCCCCCCCCCCCCACCCCCCCCCCCCCCCACCCCCCCCCCCCCCCACCCCCCCCCCCCCCCACCCCCCCCCCCCCCCACCCCCCCCCCCCCCCACCCCCCCCCCCCCCCACCCCCCCCCCCCCCCACCCCCCCCCCCCCCCACCCCCCCCCCCCCCCACCCCCCCCCCCCCCCACCCCCCCCCCCCCCCACCCCCCCCCCCCCCCACCCCCCCCCCCCCCCACCCCCCCCCCCCCCCACCCCCCCCCCCCCCCACCCCCCCCCCCCCCCACCCCCCCCCCCCCCCACCCCCCCCCCCCCCCACCCCCCCCCCCCCCCACCCCCCCCCCCCCCCACCCCCCCCCCCCCCCACCCCCCCCCCCCCCCACCCCCCCCCCCCCCCACCCCCCCCCCCCCCCACCCCCCCCCCCCCCCACCCCCCCCCCCCCCCACCCCCCCCCCCCCCCACCCCCCCCCCCCCCCACCCCCCCCCCCCCCCACCCCCCCCCCCCCCCACCCCCCCCCCCCCCCACCCCCCCCCCCCCCCACCCCCCCCCCCCCCCACCCCCCCCCCCCCCCACCCCCCCCCCCCCCCACCCCCCCCCCCCCCCACCCCCCCCCCCCCCCACCCCCCCCCCCCCCCACCCCCCCCCCCCCCCACCCCCCCCCCCCCCCACCCCCCCCCCCCCCCACCCCCCCCCCCCCCCACCCCCCCCCCCCCCCACCCCCCCCCCCCCCCACCCCCCCCCCCCCCCACCCCCCCCCCCCCCCACCCCCCCCCCCCCCCACCCCCCCCCCCCCCCACCCCCCCCCCCCCCCACCCCCCCCCCCCCCCACCCCCCCCCCCCCCCACCCCCCCCCCCCCCCACCCCCCCCCCCCCCCACCCCCCCCCCCCCCCACCCCCCCCCCCCCCCACCCCCCCCCCCCCCCACCCCCCCCCCCCCCCACCCCCCCCCCCCCCCACCCCCCCCCCCCCCCACCCCCCCCCCCCCCCACCCCCCCCCCCCCCCACCCCCCCCCCCCCCCACCCCCCCCCCCCCCCACCCCCCCCCCCCCCCACCCCCCCCCCCCCCCACCCCCCCCCCCCCCCACCCCCCCCCCCCCCCACCCCCCCCCCCCCCCACCCCCCCCCCCCCCCACCCCCCCCCCCCCCCACCCCCCCCCCCCCCCACCCCCCCCCCCCCCCACCCCCCCCCCCCCCCACCCCCCCCCCCCCCCACCCCCCCCCCCCCCCACCCCCCCCCCCCCCCACCCCCCCCCCCCCCCACCCCCCCCCCCCCCCACCCCCCCCCCCCCCCACCCCCCCCCCCCCCCACCCCCCCCCCCCCCCACCCCCCCCCCCCCCCACCCCCCCCCCCCCCCACCCCCCCCCCCCCCCACCCCCCCCCCCCCCCACCCCCCCCCCCCCCCACCCCCCCCCCCCCCCACCCCCCCCCCCCCCCACCCCCCCCCCCCCCCACCCCCCCCCCCCCCCACCCCCCCCCCCCCCCACCCCCCCCCCCCCCCACCCCCCCCCCCCCCCACCCCCCCCCCCCCCCACCCCCCCCCCCCCCCACCCCCCCCCCCCCCCACCCCCCCCCCCCCCCACCCCCCCCCCCCCCCACCCCCCCCCCCCCCCACCCCCCCCCCCCCCCACCCCCCCCCCCCCCCACCCCCCCCCCCCCCCACCCCCCCCCCCCCCCACCCCCCCCCCCCCCCACCCCCCCCCCCCCCCACCCCCCCCCCCCCCCACCCCCCCCCCCCCCCACCCCCCCCCCCCCCCACCCCCCCCCCCCCCCACCCCCCCCCCCCCCCACCCCCCCCCCCCCCCACCCCCCCCCCCCCCCACCCCCCCCCCCCCCCACCCCCCCCCCCCCCCACCCCCCCCCCCCCCCACCCCCCCCCCCCCCCACCCCCCCCCCCCCCCACCCCCCCCCCCCCCCACCCCCCCCCCCCCCCACCCCCCCCCCCCCCCACCCCCCCCCCCCCCCACCCCCCCCCCCCCCCACCCCCCCCCCCCCCCACCCCCCCCCCCCCCCACCCCCCCCCCCCCCCACCCCCCCCCCCCCCCACCCCCCCCCCCCCCCACCCCCCCCCCCCCCCACCCCCCCCCCCCCCCACCCCCCCCCCCCCCTCACCCCTCACCCCCCACCCCCCCCCCCCCCCACCCCCCCCCCCCCCCCCCCCCCCCCCCCCCACCCCCCCCCCCCCCCACCCACGCCCCCCTTGCCATCCCCCCCCCCCCCCCCCCCCACCCCAACCCCCACCCCAACCCCCCCCCTCCCCCCCCCCCCCTGCCCCCCCCCCCCCCCCCCTCCCACCCCCCCCCCCCCCCCCCCCCACCCTCCCCCCCCCCCCACTGCCCCCCCGCCCCCCCACCCCCCCCCCACCCCAACTGTGGCGTAGCGCCAATAGGGCTGGGCGGGGCACGATGGGGGCGGGCATTCTGGGGGCGGGGCATTCCTGGGCGGGCTGTGGCAAGGACGCAGCCGCTGTGCCGGTCCTTGGGCGGGAAACGAATGCACGCAGGCGCAGGCTGCCACACACGCCGGTGCACCTCCTGCTAGACTGCTTCAAGTTCTGCGCGCTACTGCTGAGAGGAGGGACGTAACTAAGGCAAAAATCACATGGCAAAATCACCAATTAGTAACCCCCTCTCGGCACACACAAATAATTAGTAGCCTACTCTCGGGAACCTGTGAGAACCTGCTGGATCCCACCTCTGCCTCCACCTCATGGAATGCTCTGTCCAGAGCGAACCATGCCCCGCAGGATTTGATGCACTTCTTCAGGGCCTATAAGACAGAGCTGTTCCACCAAGCATACGGCTGAGGTAGCTAAGGGTTTTTTTCCCATCTTGGCCTTACCTGTTCCACCTTCCGTCCTTTTCCACCCTCTTTTTAATGTGCTGCCACCATCAACATATTGAGTAGTTTTAAATGGGGCTATACATTATTTTAAACATTGTTTTAAATTTATTTTATTGCTTTATACAAAACGTTGGAAGCTGCCCTGAGCAAGTGAGGAGAAGGGCGGCATATAGAACCGATGAAATAAATAAATAAATATTAAACTCAATGGGCATAGTGGTAAAGAAATCAATATATTACACGGTATAAATGACATCATAAAAACAATACAAGAGCACTCTGGGATGAAGACTTTCTGAGGTATATTACCACAGAACACGGACACTTCCTTCAGTTGTCATGCCTGACAGTAATGGCTAGACCAGTGGTGGCGAACCTTTGGCACTCCAGATGTTATGGACTACAATTCCCATCAGCCCCTACCAGCATGGCCAATTGGCAGGGGCTGATGGGAATTGTAGTCCATAACATCTGGAGTGCCAAAGGTTCGCCACCATGGGGCTAGACCTATCATCCAAAAGACCAAAGGCAAAGTTTTTGTTCCCCTTCATAAAGTCTGGGGCCCTTTCTGCACCGGCCAATAAAAGAAGGGGGAGGGCGGGTTCATATAACCCCGGCCTCTTTGCATGGCTGACTGTCCAATGGACAGCCAGCGTGTTGGCCGAGGCGCACTTTTTTTGTACCTCCCATGCCTAGTTCGCAGGCAGGCAGGACCGACCCCCCAGGCAATGATACAGCCCATTTCCCCTTTGTTGCTCCACAGATGGGAGCAATGGAAGGGGTTTTTGAGAACCACGTTATGTGCGATTCTTGTGTTTCAGCATAGCTCAAAGCCGCGGCCATTCGCTTGGCTGTTTGATCCCTTCACCCACCCACTGCACATTTTCTTAGTGAATGGTGCCATCACTGGATGCATTTATCATAACAGTCATCCGGGGAGGTTAACCTTCAGGGGTTGGGCGGGATATAAATTTAAAAAATAAATAAATAAAATAAATAAATATCTATTTGAGTTGTTGTTGTAATTATTGAGAATTGGTATTATTCATTGTAATTGTGAGCTGCTTTGAATGTCTGTTAGGCACAGACGTAGCACACAAGCAAGCAGAATGAGTGACTCACAGGTTCCTGGACCTCTGGGACAAGGTTCTTTCCTTTGACAGTCTCCTCCTCTGGCTCTTCGTTCTCTTTATTCTCAGTCCAGGGAGTTGTATCTTGAACAGAGCAGGTGCTAATTAAGTCTGGCAAACTTGTTGACGGGTAATTCAGAAAATCCTCTTCCGCCCCATCCTGTCAAAAATTGCAAAAATAATTACATGGAGCTACTAAATAATTACAACAACATTGTAAGACAGGCCAATGTTCACAACATTACAAGGCCCACTGAACATGGATGCATACATTCCTATCTGCCTCAAACACCCTATGCTGCCAGCCTGCTCTTACAAGGGGAGGGTGACCCCATCCAGAAGAGGTGGCCTCCTCAACTCTTGATTGGTACCATTATTGACTGACAACAGCTCCATATTATCTAGACCAGGGGTCTGCAAGCTATGGATCTCCAGATGTTCATGGACTACAATTCCAATCAGCCCTACCACTTGGCCATGCTGGAAGGGGCTGATGGAAATTGTAGTCCGTGAACATCTGGAGAGCCATAGTTTGCAGATCCCTGATCTAGACTGAGCTTCAGTTTGTTGGCCTGTATCCAATCCATTATTGCTTTCAAGCAAGACTGCAGAACATCTGCCCCTCATTTTACAGTACTGACAGACACTGGTAGGCATCTTGGCCAATGTTATTCAAAGCTATTGACAGGTCCCGGAGAATCAACAGCGATGTACTCCACCTTGCCTGAAGTTTCAGTTTCACAACCCAGTCTGAATATAGCTTGAAATCAGCCAAGATAATCAGTTTCTGCCAAAAAACAACAACCCGTGGAGATATCAAACAATCTCTTGCTTAAATATCCTGTCCAAAACTAGACAGGGCAGGATATAAATACTTTAAATAAAATACATGTCTGATGCTTCCATTGATGTCCCAGTTGATTTCTGTAATACAAACATGGGCTGAGTGGCAGACACAATTCCTCCCAAGTACCCTCTTCGTTCTTATAGAGGTCATGCTTTCTGAGTAACTGAGAAACTAGGTAAAATGAAATGTGAGGACAGAAAGCTTGAGTATAAGTGGATGAAAGCTAGAGACAAACATGACCAAACATTTATTTATTTATATTTTTATTTATACCCCGCCCTATCCCCAAAGGGCTCAGGACAGCTTACAATAGTAGGCGGCTTACAAAGGCAAAGATGGGATAGAGCTCATGTTTAGGTCTACTCAGTGGTGGTGATGGTCATCTAGCGATGGTCACCACTGCATGGGTATAAACCCATCCAAGTTAACGACAGGACAATAATTATTGGCCCATTATGCATGGAAGGCTTGCCTAGGACTCTTCTCTATGCAGTGGGCTCTCCTTGCATTTCTCTGTTTACAAGCTAGTGTAAACATGCTAGTTTTCCTCCTGGATGCACAGTTTTTCTGCACAGAACTCTCCTGGCCTAGTTCTCTTAACTCCACCCATCAAGGCACAGATCTTGAAGGCACTTATTCTTGTTGGCACAGATCTCATTACACTCGGTAGTCAAGATTGCTGGCTTAGTCTTTAAACTTCACTTTTATCGATATTACTGTTCCAAAAATAATCCCCATGCCAAATGAAACAGCAAAGCAATTTCCTGGACCACACTCTGCTAAAGAAGAGGACCATGCCTTAGAGCCAATATTCTCCACACATACACTCCCTCCTCCTCCTCTTCCTCTTCCTCTTCCTCCTCCTCCTCCTCCTGCTGCTGCTGCTGCTGCGGCTGCTGCTGCTGCTGTGGCAGCACAGAGAGACTTCTTATATGGGTAATGTTGATATCTCGATATAGCAATAGAATGCAAAGGTTGGTGTATTTTGGCTAAGCCCGTGTAAGTGAGCTTCTTTTCTTTCACTGGAAGGAACTAGCAACATGGAAGGAAGGGAGTAGGAAGGCTGGCTGTGGGCAGAGGGAAGATGTCCGGTACCACGTTGTGCTCACTGGCAAATCTGCCTGCTCTGGCAGTGAAGCAAAATTAAAATCATGCTATAAGTGGTCTTGCTTGCTATGGAAGGAATGAAAGGGGGCCTTCAAGAAATACGTCTGTACAAGAAGTCTTGCTGTGACAGACATTTGCCCCTACCACACAGCAAACATGTGCATAATCAGCCAGTGAGAGTTAAGCAAGATTTTTTTTTCAAAAGGGGACTCCCTGCTGGTTCTTTCAAGGCATCTGGATCTGCTTTTTAGCTTAACAATGCATTTAGCAGCTGTGATTTTATGGGGCACTGATAAATGCACTGGGGAATGAAGAGAAGAGTCCAGGTCCAGGCGGATGTGAGCAACCTTAGCTACGAAAGGACTCACAAACATGTCACAGCAAGCTCCAAGACTGAATCAGAATGCTCCAGGTCAAAAGCATCGGGAGATTGATTTTACAAACTCCTCCTCACCTGAGATAACTTAGCTGGATGGTTTGAAACGCATGCAAAGGTGGTGATGAAGTGATGACTATCACTAGGTGACCATCAGCATCACTGAGCAGGCCTAGACATGAGCTCTAGCTTATGCTTGGTCGTGTTCATCTCTAGGTTTCATATCCTTACACTGAAGCCTTCTGTCCTCACAGTTCATTTGTACCTAGTTTCTCAGCTACCCAGGGTGCACGACATCTATAAGAATGAAGAGGACGCTCAGGAGGAGTTGCGTCAGCCACTCAGGCCATGTTTGCATTACAGAAATCAACTGGTAAATGGCCATTCATTAGATACTGCCACTAAAGGCATATTGAAATGATTCTGCAATCATGATGGCAGTAATCCATTCAGTTACAGGGTGGACTTTCCAAATAGGCCCAATACCGTTACGGAGGTTACATTAACCTAATCATATGAGGTTATGGTCAAGCTATTACAGCGGGGGTTGCACAAGATTTGCCTACTGACATATATTACTCAATACCAGGTCAAACACATAAATACACATGAAGTTGCCTTATACCAAGTCAGACCATTCATCTAATAAGTTTAGTATTGTTTGATCTGACAGGCAGCAGATGGGGGGGGGACTCCCCCCTACAGTTTCCCAGCTCCACATGAATTTGGGGGAACAGGAGAATTTTTTAGTTAGGCAACTTGGGGTGGGGGGAGCGGATTATTTATTGCCATCTGCTTTTAACAGCTATTTAACAGTTTTGGCATTGAAGTATCATTGTTTTAACATTTGTATTGATATTTTATATATTTTAAAGGTCTTAATGATTGGTTGTGGTGGGTTTTCTGGGCTGTGTGGCTGTGGTCTGGTGGATCTTGTTCCTAAATTTTTGCTTGCATCTGTGGCTGGCACTTTCAGAGGTGTATCACGGAGTGAAGTCTGTTACACACTGTGTCCAGGCTTCTGTGTCTTAATTATTGTTATTATAATTTTATATTGTGACTCACCCTGAGCTCTGCGGGGATAGGGCGAGATGGAAATAAACTTTGGGGTTTGGATTTTAACCCTCCCCCCCCAAAAAAAGACTTCCAAAAATTTCAGTAAACAGCCAAATCAAGCCAAAGGCTTAGCAGCTGAATCCACTTTACTTTAAATTTCTGGATTTTTAAAATCTAAAATTTACCGAATTAAAAAATGGTGCTCACCCCCACTGGGCAGCCCAGTAGGCAACGTACTAACATAATCCCTAGTCTGTTGGAGGGCTCCTATCATCACTTAAAACCCAGACTCTGAGTAATTAATCTCCTGGCAAAGGTGATGAAAACCCAATACATGGCAACTCCCATTCCCCAATGTGGCTGCCCAGGTGGGAAGTCAACGAGATAACTCAGAACGTCAAGTGGTGACTTGCATATGTGAATGAGTATCACCACAGATCCAACCTCAGCGCTTTTGCATCGAACACAATACTTCTCAACGCAGCTGAAGAGGGAATGCTGATTAAGCAAATGAGGAGAAATCAAGCAAACTGTTGTGAAACAGCCTACAGTGTCTGTTATAAAAATGAACACGATTCTGGCAGGGCTCCCTTCTGTGAGAATTCATGTCAGTTATATAGATGCAGGTGCAGTGCAACAGGAAAAATTTTAAAAGAAGGTTTGAGTTGATATCCGGCCTTGGAGCATAGCCCAACTGTCTCTAACCTAAGCACAAACACATTGTCTTCCACCCGAACGGTTTTTTACTGCCAAATGAGAAGGAACAGCTGAATTGCTGCCAAACCCAGTTATTAATTAATCACTCCGGGTGAAGTATTGCAAAAGCAATTGAAAGCGCAAATGCTTTGAGACTTGTCCCGGTAGATATTGCAAGACGTTCAATGCTTCACAACAAAATTTGAATGCAGACTGGGTGGATGGTTGAGACTGGGTTTCAAAGCATGGCTGTATACATAGGATGCTTAAGCAAGCTCTGTTGCATTGACACTGATCAGCAAAGTCTCCTTCAACTTAAAGTTCAGTTTAAGAACTTAAGAGCCCTCTTGGATCAGATTAGTAGTCCATCTAGTCAAGCAACCTGCTTCACAAAGCAGCCAACCAATTGTCCTGGAGGGCCAATGAATAAAGCATAGAGGTCGAGGCCTTCCCCTGGTTCCAGAGGCGTACCAATGGGGTAAAGCACCTGGTGCACTGGTGCATCCTCCGCCCCTGCCCCGCCCAGGAACTCCCCCGCCCCGCCCCTGGAACGCCATCGCCACACCCTCACAGGGGTGCATGCCGTGTCCCCTTGGAGCTACGCCTCTGCCTGGGTCTGCCTCCTGGCACTGATATTCAGAAGTTTGCTGTCTTTGACCATGGAGTTGGTCTTTAGTCACCATGCCCTCTGATGGACCTCTATCTAAGAGGAATCCTTTGTGTGTTCACGAACCTATGGAATCAAATACGGAATATTACCTACCCTGCTTGCGACTACCAGATATATGAGGCCTTCAGCTGACCGAAGAAGAGCGACGGCTTCTTCATGGGAGAGACCGACCAAAGACTGACCGTTGATCATCAGGAGTTCGTCGCCCACTTTTAGTCTACCATCCCTAGGAAAGCAAAGGGGAAAAAAACCTACTTTATAGAATTTGTCGAAGCTATCTTGCTGCTGAGGGTGTTGCATACTTCACAGAAAGGCAGGGAGGATATTAGTGGCTCAAAGAGAAGCATGAAATTGAATGTGGCTAAAATAGTTTCACACAATGGTTACCCCCCCCCTCGCCGCCCCCCCTGGTCTGAAAAAGAATGAATAAAAGCCAGCGCTGTCTTTTAAGGGGAAATTCTGAAGCAGAACATGAAGAGATTCCATCTGCATTTTTGTTAATAATAAATAATCGAGTCACTCCACATTTGCTTAACACTTTTCTCAGGAGCATTCCAGAGCACTTTATAATCACTAACGATATCACTGGTTAAGTAGGTCAGCTTTAATATTAAATTTCCGTGGAGTGGTTAACTCATCCCCCTTGCTAGAGAGTAGTTAGCGCTGTGTGACCTCATTCCACTAACAGCACTGATTACCATATTCACCCTGACATGAAAGAACGTCTTGCCCACTACTTAGCTTCCTTGGGTCTCCATGCTTTATCTAGAAGACCAGTCCTTTCCTCAGAGCGCTGAATGTCTGACCTACTTTCTCAGAGAAGGAGCGCGGTCTCTCAATAAACTACCAGAAAGGGGTTGTCAGAAGACGTCATCAAAAGGAAATGTTCAAAGAATCCGCTGTTCCCTATGGAAACGGGGCACTTTGAAACAGGGCACAGGTTTTGCACTACCTTTCTCCCCTCCAGAAACCAGTGTGGTGAGGTGGTTACAGCGTTGGGTTAGGATCTGAGATAACCATGTTCAAATTGCCATTTTGCCATGGAAGCTCACTGAAGGAGCTTGGCTAAGTTACTCTCTCTCAGTCTGATATAACAGGATTGTTTTTATGAAGATAAAATAGAAGAGAGATGATATCAGTGGATTGGAAAGACCACTGCCGAGACCCTGAAAAACTGCTGACTGTCTGCATGCATAGACAGAGGCGTAGTTCTGGGGGGGAACACACCGGGGCGAGTGCCCCTGTGGGGGCATGGCGAGGGCGTTCCGGGGCAGGGGCTCTGGTCAATACTTGGATGAGAAACCACCAAGAATACCAAGGTTGCCAAGCAGAGGCAGGCAATGGCAAACCACCTCTCAAAAACTCACACCTTAAAAACATCATGGGGTCATCATAAGTTGGCTACAACTTGATGGTGCTTTCTACCACCAAAGTCCATTAAAGTCAGTAGGCCTAGAAGGATGTAGCTCTGCTGAGGATTAGTGCAGGCCTGGAGCACTGGATGATAGCCTCAAACTCGCCTCTAACTTTTGGTTGCTTTTGCATGTAAAAGGGGTGCAGATGGCCAGGGTTGGGGGAACGATCAGATTCGCACCACGTGACAACAGAAGAAACGGTACCTGTACGCAGAGCCTCCTTCTTCCACCCGTGCAATGATGATGGCGTGCGGAGAGCGCCTTGAGCCTCGACCGCCAGTGATCTGGATTCCCAGCCCGTCTGCCCCCTTCATCATGGTCATCTTCCATATCCGGCAGCCTTCTCGCTGGGAGGGGAATTTGCAGAGAGTTCTTGCATTTTTATTTAGACAACGCACACACACTTTCCACCCGCATCTGTTTTCCCATTCTGGTTGGGATCTAGCACACTGGGCCAGCGTGCAAAACTTGGGTTTTGCCTTGTTGGGTGTAGTAACACAGGTAAATGGCCTGTAGCAGGGGTCCCCCAGAGTGATACGTGCGGGTGCGTGGGACCCATCGCCACCTTTCCTGATCCCCACCAAATATTTTTGGAAAGTGAGTGAGGCCAAGAGAACTCCTGATTGGCGACTGGTGATCAGACAGAAGCCGCCAAGTCAGTGTCTCTTAGCTTGCTTAATACACATGCTTGCATGCGCAAACATATTTTTAAACAATACAGTCATTTAAAACGAGCATCCTGTTAAACAGCACTTGTGTCTGAAATTATGAAGGACTGCAATCAGAGATATGGATAACCTCACTCCCTGATATTTCATGGACAGCTCTGCCTCTTGCGACACTCATTTTGTGGCTGCGCCCACCAAATGAGTCCAATGGTTTCTCCTGGCTCAAAAAGGTTGGGGGGTCCCCAGGCTACAGACCTCTGCCTCACAACTGTCAGCAAGGGTGACCGGTGGACTTATGGTGCCCTGGGTCACGTTTAATGCATACAGATTTGTCAGCATAGGCATAATTTATGCATATCCTGAATATTTCAGAGCAAGCATGATTTACAACAGGGAAATGAATCTATTGAAGTTAATATCCAGGTTGTGTGGGAACTGCAATTACAGAAGTAAATATTTCAGTCCCGGTCCCAGTCGGTTTTGACTTGTCCTTGGAGATTTATGCAGCCAACTGGGAAGATATACCCCTTGACCTTGAAGCTATCGTGCATCTGGATAACCAATAGAAGAGGGCGATGAACATCCTCTGCCATCATTTGGGTGCCCCCTTTCAAGCTTCACAGCAAAGCTGAGACAGAACTAACACAAGCAGTTCAAATGCCAAAGCCAAACAGTCGCAAGACGGATCGCATTTGTGAATCCATGTTACAGCACCAGAGGAGGTGAGGAATGCTCTATACTGCACTGCATGAATTCACACACATGCATTGATGCAATTCTGCAGGTATATTGCAACACACTGTGAGAATGTTGCCCGAAACTTTTTTCCATGACCACCTATCCTTTTTGTTCACTTTGCAAATAATAAACAGTAGGACAGCCAATCAGGATACTTCCTTTGCTCACAGTATCCTCACAACAAACCTGAGAGTGGGGTTATGCCAAGACAGACCAGTTAAATGAACCTCTTGGTTGAGCAGGGATCTTAACCTACATTTTCCCAGCCTAAGTTTGAAGCTGCAGCTACCAGACTGCATGGACTCTTTGCTTCTGCTGCTAAAGGCAAACAATGTATACCTGTCTATTCTCACCTCCCAGGTATCAGAAATAATTCAGTGACCAAGTGCAAACGGAGATCAGATGAGGAAATCCACTTCTCTCGTGGTAAAGCGCTACAAAATGCAAGGCATAATTTTCTAAGCGTTTCACAAGTACTATCTCAGTCATGTCAGTAAGGTAGACAAGTATCAACAGCCACATATTGCAAATTGTTTGGGAAAGCCAAGGACTAGCATTTTGCATAGCTCTGCAAGGCAAATTCACTGACAAGATACAACTGGAACTGGACGTCTCCCAGTTCACATCACATTCTGTTGACCATTGGGCAACACACCCGCTCTGTAGCCTTAAGGAGGAGCAGCAGTGGCGTAGTGATTAAGAACAGGTGTACTCTAGCCTAGAGGAACCGGGTTTGATTCCCCGCTCTGCCGCTTGAGCTGTGGAAGCTTATCTGGGGAATTAAAATTAGCCTGTACACTCCAATGCACGCCAGCTGAGTGACCTTGGGCTAGTCACAGTTCTTCTGAGCTCTCTCAGCCCCACCTACCTCACAGAGTGTTTGTTGTGGGTGGAGGGGGGGAGGGATTGAGATTGTCAGCCCCTTTGAGTCTCCTTGCAGGTGAGAAAGGGGGGATATAAATCCAACTCGTCGTCTTCTTAATCAGAAAACAATTGGTTACCATGTATTGAGAAAATGCATATTTTGATTTCACCTAGGTTTAGGTATCCAATTCCTTTGCATTATTCTGTGTCATTTGTTTGGAACAGAGACCATGCAAAGAAGCTGCAGAGGAATTCAGCACCGTTTTTAGAAACTGCCTCACATTTTGGGGACGGGGGACCATTATAGGTAGCAGAGACTGTCCTGTGAAGTAAAGACCCTGTGGGAAATGAGAACTGGCCGCTTTCTGGCACATCATCCTGGTTAGCACTAGGCAGCTCTGAGTGGGCAGCAAGCCCCAAGCACTTAGCTGGGCGGCGTTTTAAGTGAAAGAGAGAAGCTTTGGCAATAATTGACAATAACAGTTTCTAGAAGAAGGGGTTATTCTTGCTCAGATGGAACTTAAAGGTGGAGGGGGAAAGCCCTTAATGGAGTCCCAGAGCACAGGGATTGCACCTGAAATATGGAGGTCTTTTACTTCTCTGGCCTCCATTACCGGATTGCACAAACTTTGTTACACAAAATAGAACCACAGAATGACAGCTTCATAGCTGAACTCCTGCAGTTGGACCATCCTCTCCACCAGTCCTTCTTTATCGAGGCTGAGAATGGGACAGAGGAAAAGAAGGCAACCCAGGTTGTGCCCACTGGAACAAGGCCACTGTATGATACTGCCTTCTACAGAAGAAGAAGAAGAAGAAGAAGAAGAAGAAGAAGAAGAAGAAGAAGAAGAAGAAGAAGAAGAAGAAGAAGAAGAAGAAGAAGAAGAAGAAGAAGAAGAAGAAGAAGAAGAAGAAGAAGAAGAGGAGGAGGAGGAGGAGGAGGAGGAGGAGGAGGAGGAGGAGGAGGAGAAGGAGAAGGAGAAGGAGAAGGAGAAGGAGAAGGAGAAGGAGATTTACACCCCCCCTTTTTCTCCTGTAAGGGGACTCAAAGGGGCTTACAAACTCCTTCCTCTCCTCTCCCCACAACAGACACCTTGTGAGGCAGGTGGGGCTGAGAGAATTCCAAAGGACTGTGACTGGCACAAGATCACCCAGCTGTAAATCTGGTTCACCAGATAAAACTCCACTGCTCATGAGGAGGAGTGGGGAATCAAACCTGGCTCTCCAGATCAGAGTCCACCTGCTCTTAACCACTACACTACATGTGCACGATAATAGTAACAGCCGAAGATATTTACCAGTAAACAACACAATAAAAATAGTTTATCCAATGCTAAACAGCCAGTAAACCAATACATGCAATATTATTACTATTTTAAGTTACTATTTTAAGTTACTATTAAACTTTACTTTTATTTTGGTTACTCTATACCTTCTTAGAGTTCCTCTCTCTATTTCTTGTGAGGGGATAAGCTAATCTGTTTCTTTGGATTGGGTTTTGTTGGTGTGCCCTTCCTTTTTGGGGGGATGACTTCAGATACACCGGGGAGGCACTGCCTCATACACAAGATCAGACTCTTTCAGCACACATACTTGATAGTTGAACATACTTGGATTATCAGCTGCAATCACCTACCGTGTTTCCCCGAATATAAGACAGTGTCTTATATTAATTTTCGCTCTCAAAGATGTGCTATGTCTTATTTTCAGGGGATGTCTTATTTTTCCTGTGTTCTGTTTGTCGGGCATGCTTCCAAACAAAAACTTTGCTATGTCTTACTTTCGGGGGATGCCTTATATTTTACATTTCAGCAAAACCTCTACTATGTCTTATTTTTCGGGGATGTCTTATATTAGGGGAAACAGGGTATGTGCTGAAAAACTGAACAGTTCACTTCTGGGTCAACAACTTTGAACACAGGAACACAGAAGAAAACACCTGTACCTTAAACCCAATTAAAATCCAGTGAAAATCAAACAACCTTTCCACACCTGCTAAAAACTCCTGAAGATTGTGCCTGCCTCACCTCTTCAGGTGGCCCATTCTACAAGATGGGAGCCACTATAGAAAAGAGCTGAGCTCTAGAAGACACCAATCAGACCACCTTAAGCAGGGGAACAACTAGAAATGGCAACCAGAAGTCCATTGTTGGCACCTGAAGATATATGGGGGAGAAGTGGTCCTTCAGGTTTTAAAGGTCACAACCTGGACTACCCTGACCTGCTGGCTAGAGGATCACAGATGCCGCCTCCACAGACCCGAGCCGGCACAGGAGAGAAGAGACCCTTGTGCCCACAAGAAGTGAGCTGCGGTGGAGGCCAGCAGGACCGGGAACAACCCGCTGCAGTTAGAAGACACCCAATGTTGGCCCAAGATGCAGCCGACCGAGATGGTCCCACCCACAACCAACCCATGCTGGAAGGCCCTGACACAGAGTTGTTCAAAAGTGCAAAGTCCTGCATATAAAGGAATTTCATCATGGGGCCCAGGAATGAAACTTCTGGGCGCAATACAGCAATTTTAAACACCATTTAAACACCTCAAGTTCAAGCAGTGAAAATATACATCAAAAGAGGAACATGGCTGCCCCGGAAAACTCCAGTTCTTATGTCTCCCTTCTTTATGTTTCCCCTCTAATGCAAGATAGGATGGCATCACATTGACTTTCAATACATTCGCTGAAGGGAATTCACTGAAGTGCAGAAGGGAAAGGAAAACTCAGACTATAATATCACACTTCTTAAAATTCACCATGGAATGAGAGAAGACAGAGCAGATGCAGAGATACTGTTTTCAACAGTAGCCACGTCTTTCCTATGACACATAATTCTGCCACGACTTTTCTACCATGGGGTAGCTTATTGGTATAGCATGTGTTTCTTTTTCCATAAAAAGTAGCAAGTTCAGTCACACACACACACACACACACACACTTAGTTGAGCCTCCCCTTTTGGGCTCAGGGCAGCTTACAACATAGTTTAAAACACAATAAATGTTACATATAAAGAAATATAGTTGAAATTTGAATTTAAAAGGAAAATACCATTTTATGAGCATATGTGACAAAAACAAGTGAAATGCGCAGAGAGTGCCAGAGATCTTATTTTCCATCTTGTTATATGTGAAAATGGGTTATCTGTTACGTAGTAAACCACAAAGGAGAATAAAAATCTGTTTATTTCATGGTGCTCCCAGGGGTTATTAATCAACATTAAAATATATCTGTTTTTCAGAATGCATCTACATCTTTAAGTGTTATACAACCGGAGAAAACTGCAGGTCATCTTCAACTGCGCTTGGCTCAAGGCACATTAAAATTCCTAGATTTCATAAACTCCAAATCCCTTCGTTAAGAAAACCAGAAGGGAAGTAAAATCACAGTCAATGCTAAAAACGTTTTGTTTTTAGAAGAAAACTCTCAAGTTGATTTGCGTGTGCAACTTAAAAGATTACAAGTATGAAATTCACAATTGGAATACGTTCAACACGTCAGGGACACCTTACCAAAAAAAGAACTTCCAATTGACTGAAACATAAAAAGCAGGAGTGCAACCAAAAAATGGGACAAGAAAGTAGTTGCAAAGTTCTAAACAGTTAAGAAGTGGATTTGTACTGGAGAGCCATGGATTTGCATTGGGCTAACCTGGGCCTCCCAGGTTAGGGCAAAGAAGGATGTGAATGAAGTAAATAAAATGAAATGTAATCATTTCATAGGATCCAGGGCTTAGTACTTAAGAGGCAAAATGGTGCAGTAATTCGGAGCAACCGACTCTAATCTGGTGAACAGCAGCGTTTTCCCCACTGCCAATATATCCTGGAATAAGGAAGTGAACCATTCCGGTTTGGGAATGAATTCCACATGGCTTCCGGGTCTAACTTGGGCCCACCCCATGAGATTTCCCTTGTCCCGCACCTTTCAAAAAACAATGAAATTGGGGGTTCTTTAAAAAAAAAACGCGCCAATCCTGCTCCCATGCAAACACTGCGGGAGACAGACCAGTTTATTTTTCCTGCCTCGTTGGCTGCAGCCAATCAGAACAGCAGAAAAATGGGACAGTTCGCGCGTGCGCGGCAACATCGGCGAGGAAAATGAAACAAAAACCGGAGGCTGTGCATAATCACCTGGAGTTCTTCCTCCCGGTCCGAACGCGCTGATGGGCTGCCATGCAGACAGAGGAACCAAGATGGAAACATCCCGGTATGTATGATCCCGGTTTTCCCCAGGGATATTTTGGCCATGGGGAAAACACCTGTGTTTGTTTCCCCACTCTTACACAGTTCTCTCAGAACTCTCTCAGCCTCATCTACCTCACAAGGTGTCTGTTGTGGGCAGGAGTAGGTGACTGTAAGCCACGTTGAGGCTGCTTAAAGGGTTAAGGAAAGCAGAGTGTAAAAACCAATTATGTTGGTAGTAGTAGTAGTAAGTAGTAGTAGTATTTAATTTCTATGCCACTCCCCACCTGAACCAGCTCTGGGTTTCAATCAGGACTCCAGTTCAGGGACAGAGAGAGGAGGCGAGTGAGAACCAGCGGACTTTTTAGTTTTTTTCAGTCTCAGTCCAGCTGGTGATGCTTCCAAAAGGGCGACTGCACACTTCAGGTGCTTGCGATAGCCTGATAAAATGTTTCCAAACCCTTGCCAAGGAAATTATGTCAGCTGCCAACCTGCAGTCAGACAGAGAGGGTTCCCTGGAGCTCATTCTGTTTGCGAGCAGCCATCGTCTGCAAGGCCTATTTTCCCTGCCTCCTGCGTTCGGCAGTTCTTTAATCATCCCGCACTCGCCAGGCTCCTGGTCCCGGCTCCCTGCCACTTACGCATGGAAAACAAATAAACTCCACTTGCTATTGTTGAGGAAGGTAATGGGAAAAACAGTGTGAAGTCAGCTCTCCAATAAAAGTCTGGAGAGCTCTCATTTGGAGAAGTGCAAAGCGATGAATCTCTGCTGCATAGATAGGTCGGAAGCTGGAGTCTTCACTGGTTGCCCACCTGTCCATGCAATTGGCAGTGCCGCCTACATGGGATGCCCTCGCTGTCAGTTCAAGGTTGACCTGGGAATAAGGTGGGCTAAAAGTAACTAATTTAGGGGTGTTCTGAACAAAATAGAGACCGCCTTACCCCATATGTCCCATCTCAATCCCTCCGTTCTGCGAAGCCGAATCTGCTGGTGGTTCCCTGCCCCTCTATGATGCGGCTGGCCTCCACCAGGGCCAGGGCTTTTATGGCCCTGGCCCCTGCCTGGTGGAACGCTCTTCCTCCAGCTGTTAGGGCCCTGCGGGACCTTGGAGAGTTCCGCAGGGCCTGCAAAACTCAGTTGTTCCACCAGGCTGGGGGGTGGGTGGTGGGGGGGAGAGCTGGCCGCTGAAATACCGCCCCTTCTTGATGCCCTCTGTACCATCTGTTTCTTTGACAACTTGCCAGTCCCCTCCCAGGGTTCAGACCGGATGCCATCCACCAAATTGTGGGTGGGCTGTATTGCTGCTATTGATTTTATTGGTTTTATGTATTTTAATGATGTTCTTTGATGTTTTGTTTTTTTGCTATTTACAGTTTTGTACACCGCTCTGAGCCCTTCAGGGGAGAGCGGTTTGTTAAGTCGAATGAATGAATGAATGAATGAATGAATGAATGAATGAATGAATGAATGAATGAAATATGCCACTCCAATAACCTCATGATAGCTGCACCCACCTTCTTAGTGCAACAGAAGCAAGGCATCAAGCATGAGCAAAATATCTGGAGTGATTGGCCTGGGCTTATGGTGATGCCATCTTCTGTGGTTTGCTGAAGGCAAGGGGTCATAGAATCAAGGGGTCAAACAGACACGGAAGCTGGCATGCAAAGTCCTGCTCAGGCCACTTGTGAAAGTCCACACTTGTGGACAAGATGGTCAGTTAAGGTGATAGGGAGAAGTCACAGGACAATTGAGGCAGGGGTTATTGCTCACTTGATGCATGCTACAAACGCTAATCCAGGAGATAGATATGTCTCCCAAGATGCCAACCCAAAAGGGAGGCTGTCCATTGCATCTCTGCATGAGTCCCTATTCAGGTCTCTGTCTAATTAACCAATTTTGCTGCATCTAATTCAACCCAGATTCTTGGAAATACACAATGACGAGATCATTCATATGAAACGACTACATTCCAAATTACAAGAATACTTTTTAAACACTAGAGTTTCTCACATATATGCTTTGTGATCCATCTTGCAAAGTTTCATGACAAAACATGAACAACAGAAACATCTTTCCCTCAGTCAGTGGACACAGCAGCACCCCTAGAAACAGTCTCTCTCGTAAATGTTAAAAACTCCTGCCCTGTGAAGGTTCTTATGCTGATATGAGATTGCCACAGCCTTTTCAGAATAACTGCCATATTATTTATGTAACATCCTATTCATGCGCTATTCATAAATAATGGTAACTTGTATTTACCTAGGGGTATCAAATAAGAGACTAAGGATTAGTCTTGTAATTCATTCATATAATACAGTAATGGCGAACCTTTTTGAGACTGAGTGCCCAAATTGCAACCCAAACCCCACTTATATATCGCAAAGTGCCAACCCCACAATTTAACCTGAATGCTGAGGTTTTAGTTTAGAAAACACCGGTTGGCTCCCTCTTCCTCCACCCCACCCGCTCGAGCAGGGGCCAGCCTGCTCTAGCCATCAAGTCCTGTGCACACCACTCTGTGCCTCTCTAGCATCTCTGCCTCCTCTGTGCCTCCCCCCCTCTGGCAGCAGCCACCCGGAGCACAGGCATCAGGCCTGCCAGCCGAGTCCTCCCTGCTCACCGCAGTGTGCGCACGTCGTGCTCAGTGGCCCAAGCCAGCCTAGATGTGTGTGTGTGTGGGGGTGATTTTTCACCCCCCACATGACGACCTTTGTGTGTGCGTGCCCACAGAGAGGGCTCCAAGTGCCACCTCTGGCACCCGTGCCACAGGTTCGCCATCACTGATGTAACAGCAGTACTCCCCCCGCTCCCGCCCAAGTCACAAGCATCTCCTTCAAGCTTCTTGCGTCCAGGAAGGTTCTGTGCACTGGGGGAAGACACCTCCATTTTCAAAATGGCTCCACAGGACCAAAGTACATTGACATAATAGTTTCCTACTCAGAATCTCCCTGGGCCTCCTAAACAGCAGCCAAGAAAGTACACTGGGACCAACAAGACTGGTTTTCTGCCCAGGCCATCCAAGTGACTGGTTAGGGCAAGGGCGTCCAACTCTGGCGCTTCAGATGTTCATAGACTACAATTCCCATAAAGCCCCTGCTGTCTGTGGAGCCTGCCCTGATAGAATTGTAGTCCCTCAGGCTACCTAATGCGCCAGAGTCAGGACACCCTGTAGTCAGAGACAAAACAGTGATTTTTTAAAAAAATGTGCCAATACCCCCAGCAACAGCGAAAGACAAACAAAAAACTCCCACCTGCAAGGACAATTCGCTTGCATTTAGGTCCAGAATCCCTCCATCCGAAAGCCGAGACCTGTACTGTCCAGCTGGAAAAGGAGAGTCTACTCTTGGAAGTGGGCTTTCCAGCTTTCTTTCCGTTTTGGAGGCCTCCGGGGGTATCCCGTCCACTTCCATGCGAGTGCAGGGTCCATTCTCGTGCTCGGTCTTGGGGCTCCCTTTGTGGCCCTTTGCCTCCTTGCCCCCAGAGGGCGTTCTGGTGATGACCCCAAACTTTCTGGTCCTTTTGCCATTTTGGGAGGCTTTCCCGCTGGGTTCGGAAGCGGGCCTGGCTTTGGTTTCACTGCTGTTGCTGTTGTTGCCGTTCGACGGAGGGAGGGGAGCCTTGCGCTTGATGCGACGCAACATGATCAAGTAGATGAAGCCGCCATTCCAGCACTGATCAGCAAGGTAGCTGCGAGGGAAAAAAGGAGGCATAAGTATTAAAAACTCTCCATTGTGGAAGGCTGGCAAGAGAGGCCCATCCTTGCGACCATCAGAAACCTGGAGCTTGGCCTGCCGGCTTGCAATTTGTCAACATTTCTGCTCCCAAAAGAACAGTCTAATTCTCCTCCCAAACTTCCTGTAGCTCTCTGCAGCCTGATTCCACATTAACAGCAGTGATACAAAGCACTGTTTGGGCTGCTGAAGCTAAAACAACACCCTAAATTTGAAAACAAAGCTTGGAGACCCGCTTCACTGGATGCATTTATTTCATATCAAGATGATCCAAGCTTTTGCTATAACAGTCTGTTTCTTTACACTTGGCAAGTGATTGACAGCCTTATAGTTCTACTTCAATTTGGATTTTTTTAAAAAACTCATTCAGTGCTGAAAAGGGAAGACAAATAATTGCACGCACAATTTGGCTATTAGGTCATCATAAGAACATAAGAACATAAGAACAAGCCAGCTGGATCAGACCAGAGTCCATCTAGTCCAGCTCTCTGCTACTCACAGTGGCCCACCAGGTGCCTTTGGGAGCTCACATGCAGGATGAAAGCAATGGCCTTCTGCTGCTGCTGCTGCTCCCGAGCACCTGGTCTGCTAAGGCATTTGCAATCTCAGGTCAAAGAGGATCAAGATTGGTAGCCATAAATCGACTTCTCCTCCATAAATCTGTCCAAGCCCTTTTTAAAGCTATCCAGGTTAGTGGCCATCACCACCTCCTGTGGCAGCATATTCCAAACACCAATCACCCGTTGCGTGAAGAAGTGTTTCCTTTTATTAGTCCTAATTCTTCCTCCCAGCATTTTCAATGTATGCCCCCTGGTTCTAGTATTGTGAGAAAGAGAGAAAAATTTCTCTCTGTCAACATTTTCTACCCCATGCATAATAGTATAGACTTCAATCATATCCCCCCTCAGACATCTCCTCTCCAAACTAAAGAGTCCCAAACGCTGCAGCCTCTCCTCATAAGGAAGGTGCTCCATCCAGACAGCTAGCAGGGGTATTACACCATGACGCTGTTACCTGCTTGGTTGCTCCCAGTTTCCCGCAATTATCCCTGTGCAGCACTCAAAAAGCAAAAAGAATATCCCCTCAACACTAACGGTGCCACTCTCTCTAGCTTTTGGGAGACTGAAATCTGCCACAATACTCATATGATCAGGTAGCCTAAATTGTAATGTTCTAAGACCTGGGCTGTGATGTCACAAAATGTTCATAAACATTGTGGGGGAATTAAACAAAAGGTTAGCCAATGTCAGCAACTGATTCCTTACTCACTGCACCACTCAAAGGAAAACAGTGAAGCACTTCCTTCCTCTAGCACACATTTTTAATATACTAACAGTTAAGGGAGTTATTTGTGAGTCAGTCTCTCATTCCACTCTCACTCACTCTTTACCTTTAAAATCCTAAACAGCCTTGGGTTGTCCTATTTGCAGGACTCTCCCAGTATGGATGCTGCAATTAGCGAGTAACAATCTACTGGTGGTCCCTGGCAAGGACGTAGGTAAGGGGGGGCGGTTTCCCAGTTTCACCCCCCCCCCCATTACATGTCCAAAGTTCTGCCTCCCCGTTTGTATTTTTTTTGTATTTTTAGTGTTTTTTCAGTTTTTGACCAGTAGGGGGTGCAACTTTTAGGCTTGCAGCACCAACGTTTCAGGGATATTTCAGGAGACTCTCCTGATGATGTCACCCAGGTTTGGTGAGGTTTGGTTCAGGGAATCAAAAGTTATGGACTCCCAAAGGGGGTGCCCCATCCCCCATTGTTTCCAATGGGGGCTAATAAAAGATGGTGGCTACACCTTTGAGGGTCCATAACTTTGGACCCCCTGGACCAAACTTTACCAAACCTGGGTAGTATCATCAGGAGAGTCTCCTAAAGATACCCTGAAAGTTTGGTGCTGCTAGCTTAACAATTGCACCCCTGACAGCAGGCACCCTCCAAATGTCCCCAGATTCTGGGCATGGATTTAAAGGGAGAATCTGAGGCCCCCAGTTTAAACATTGAAAGTGATGCTGTTTCAGGGTGGGGGATAATCCACCCCAAAACAGCATCACTTTCAATGTTGTTTTAACCGGGGACCCCAGATTCTCCCTTTAAGGAGGATTTAAAAGGAGAATCTGGGCTCCCTAGTTTAAACACCATTGAAAGTGATGCTGTTTGGGGATGGATTCCAGCATCACATCAGCTGCCCATGGGGGAGGGGGACTCAGATTCTGTACTGGGCTCCATTTTCCCTAGCTATGCCTCTGCCCGGAGGGGAGGGCAGAAGGGGCTGCCGGCAAGGAGCCTGCTGGTGGGGGGGGGGGCAGGCGAGGCAGTGGAGTCTGCCATCCCCGGCCTTGGAGAGCTGCTTTTATGAACACTGAGGCTGGGGGCGAGGCTGGGGGGGCAGGGCCCCACCCCCTGAACCCACCCCATAAAAAAATCTATACCTACGTCACTGGTCCCTGGCCCAAAAGATGACCAGCTGGCCTTGACCAGGACCAGGGCTTTTTTGGCCCTGGCCCCAACTTGGCACATGGTTGAGGCAGCTACAGTTTCCATCCTTCAACGGGTCTCCCACTCCATTACCCCTGCTTTTTTCTGGGGTTTTGATTTCAGCCCCTACTAAATGTTTCGTGGTTTAGGATTTTGCTATATTTAAGATGAATAGGCTGGCAGCCATCTGAGATTTTAACTGTAATGTAATTTATGTTTCTCCCCGCCCCCCTTCTGCCCCCCCCACAAAAAACCCCCCCAGGAAAAATACATGCAAAATAAATCTGGAGGTTATCTTACATTAAAATAAAGCATTTCAAATGCCAAGAGACAGCATTTTATCAGAGTTTTCTTTAGTGTTTCCTCCAATGTCCAGTTTTTCCACGAGGAAAAATTAAACAGAAATACCAAGTTGGGCGGGGGAGGGGGGGACGCTAAAAGACAATTTCATCCCCAAATTTTTCCACAGGGCTTCACCTGCATATGATTTTGAACTGCGCTCAGGGCAGCCAGGAAATTGTACCTGGAAACGAAAGTAGGGATGATTTCCTGTTCTCCTGCATCTTACCCTATTCAACCTAAACTCCCCAGTTTGAGCCACGGGGCACTAGGTGCTGTACAGCTAGAGTTCAGTGGTTGCTGCCTTGCTGAATCCCAAGGCTGAACAAAATGCAAATAAAAGCTGGATCCAATAAAGTCTATGTTCCTTTCTGGCAGTCAGAAAGCCAAAAAAAAAAAGGATCCCAAACTCCACTTCTGGCAGCTCGCAAAGCGTCTGAAACCAGCCAAGCCTTTCTCTGGATATGGCCTCAGAGTATCCGCAGGGGTTCTGTATTTTATTTTCAGTGTTTAAAATCCAAATACCATAAGGATTTCAGCTATATTGGAATTTGCTACATTACTCTCAATCTGTATATGTTCCTCTCATTACGGACTGAGAAACCCCAGACTCTCAGGGAAAGCTATTTATTTTTTCAACGTTGCTTTCATATTTCAATCTTTTAAAAAGAGCAAAGGGGAGGGGGGAAGAAATATTATTGCTAACCAGATTTAGGTTGAGCTGCAATATTGAAAACAGAAACGGCAGTCACTGTTGTATAACTGGAATATTCCCTGCAGTCGGCAAAGGGTGGATTCTGTGGGGTAAGGTTGGACTGGGTTAAAGTGCTGATGCAAAGGAGTTACTAGCTGATTCCACTTAACCAACCAGTTCTTCATACGTTTGACTCAGTCTGATAAATCATTATACCACAAAGCTCCAACATGTCTGCATGTTTCCTAATGGCTTTGTGCTTTCTCTTCTTAGAGGAGAGAAAGGGGGGATATAAATCCAAAACTCTTCTCTTCTAAGAGGAGTGATTTTTCATCCGTAGTGAACAGGCTGCCTGGGGGACTGTAGAGTTCCCTCAGAACTGGGGGGAAGGGGAACATGTTACATTTTCATGTCTCTTATTGTACGAACTAAACTTTGGTCTGAAACCACTCAAGGTTTCCACTGGAATAGCTGGGTTGGGTTCTCAAGTCCCTGGCTGCCGCAAACTCACTTCCTCTAGGCTGCGAATAAGCAGATAGTTGAGATTTATTTGCAATCTAAGCATCGGCCCATTTGGTTTAGTAAAGCCTGCTCTAAATGGACGCGACTCTCCAAAGCGTCAAACGAAGACATGAAGGTGCCTTATACGAAGTCAAACCATGGGTCTGTCGAGATCCTTATTTCTTGCACTGTCCAGCAACGGCTTTCGAGGGTTTCAGGGTCTCAGCCTTTCACATCCCCTATTACATGATTCGTTTTCCCTAGAGATGTCAAGGATTGAATATGGAATCTTATTCATTGTTGTATTTATTTACTTCATTTATGCCCTGTCTCTCCCCAGTGAGGATCCGAAGCGGCTGACATTGTTCTCCTTTCCTTTACCTCAGCCTCCCCATCTACTTGAGGTAGGTTAGGTTGGGGATGTGTGACAGGCCCAAGGTCATGCAGCAAACTTCTTCAGCAGAGTGAGGATTTCAACCTGAGCCCGCCCTGGTCTGCCACTCTAACCACTACACCTCACTGGGGCCAATTATACACTGGCATTCTGCCCTGCAGCAAGCATATGGTTCCTGAGGGGCAGAGATTCTTGTACTGACGCCCATTAGAGTTGTGTCACTGTAGATCCTGGGCGCCCCACTGTTTGTGAGAGCACTCACTGTGGGGTTTCCCTCATTCTAGGTCACTGCAGTCAAAGGGCCTGTTCTGTTCTTTAAAGCCCATCAAAGGTAATATCGATACTGCTTGTATGGATATTGTCAAGTTTTTTGTTGCTTTTTAGGGAAAAGCCGGCCGTGGATCCCGAAGAGGAGGGGAACCGTTCCCCCTTTCAGGGATCCCTGGCCGGATTTTCCTTAAACATGCAAAAGCAATGAAAAGCAGCCTCAACAATATGGATATATCAATATAAACAGTATCGATGTCCCCTTTAAAGGATAATTTCTTGTCTTTTGAGTGGGGGAAGGCAGTCGCGAGCACAAGCACGAATGTGCTGTGGCTGCACAGCAGGCAGTGGGGCTCTTCCTCATGTTTAAACAGGGAAACGCAAGGAGACCCCACTGCAAAAGGGACCGCGGGGCTAGAAGCGCAGCAGAATGTGCTCCATGCCTAACGGACCGAGGTCTCAGCCAAAGAAGATGCTGTAGCACTAGGCCACGATGCCTCCTTTTCCTACCACTCACTACCTGAGAACCTTTTTATTATTGTTGGTGTTATTTATGCAATTTTAAAACTGCCCACCCCCACGAAATGGGCTCAGAGAAGTGTACAATAATTGTCAATTAAAATCAACAACATGAAGGACCCATATGAGGGCACCCATCCATACAACCTAAAATCTAAAATCAACAACCGAAGAAGGAGAGAAAGAGAGGAGAGGCCAACTGAGTTGGAATACCATAGTCAGGACCATAGCTGCCCTCAACCATAGGCCTGGGGGAACAGCTCTGTCTTACAGGTCCTACAGCACTGTGATAGATCCCGCCAGGTCTTGGTCTCATTGGACAGAGAATTCCACCAGGCTGGGACTAGAGCCAAAAAGGCTCTGGCTTTGGCCAAGGACAGTCGGACAATTATTGGGCCAGGGATCTCCAGAAGATTGTTATTTGAAGAGCATAACCAAGAACTGAACCTCCATACAAAGCATTGTGTTCTCCCAGTGAGCCTACCAGGGTCTCAACTCAACCCAGAATCTTCATGAACAGAAACCATAGAGCTTATTCTGGGAAGGGGAGGAGGAGGAGGAGGAGGAGGAGGAGGAGGAGCAGCAGCAGCAGCAGCAGCAGCAGCAGCAGCAGCAGCAGCAGCAGAAGAAGAAGAAGAAGAAGAAGAAGAAGAAGAAGAAGAAGAAGAAGAAGAAGAAGAAGAAGAAGAAGAAGAAGAAGAAGAAGAAGAAGAAGAAGAAGAAGAAGAAGAAGAAGAAGAAGAAGAAGAAGAAGAGGAGGAGGAGGAGGAAGAGGAGGAGGAGGAGGAGGAGGAGGAAGAAGAAGAGGAGCAGCAGCAGCAGCAGCAGCAGCAGCAGCAGCAGCAGCAGCAGCAGCAGAAGAAGAAGAAGAAGAAGAAGAAGAAGAAGAAGAAGAAGAAGAAGAAGAAGAAGAAGAAGAAAAGAAAGAAGAGAAAGAAGAAGAAAGAAAGAAGAGAAAAGAAAAGAAAAGAGAGAAGAGGAAAGGAAGAAGAAGAAGAAGAAGAAGAAGAAGAAGAGGAGGAGGAGGAGGAGGAGGAGGAGGAGGAGTTTGTATTTATACCCCACCTTTCTCTCCTGTAAGGAGACTCATGATGGCTTACAAGCTCCTTTCCCTTCCTCTCCCTTCCTTTGCAAGAGGATGCATCTCAGGGAAGAAGAGAAGTTGGGACTTCATATGGGTGACAGTGAAGCAAAAGACTGAAGGAGGAGAACCATACTAAACGAGATGTCTCAGTTGCAGATCAGCAAGTTTAGAAGGAGGATGCTGGTATGCACAAGTGGAGGAACCAGTTCTGGAATCGCCTCGCTCATTTAGCGTTGACACTGCAATGCAGTTAAGGTCGCCTTGGGGAATGAAGCCTCATAATACGGTAATGCTGGGTGTTTATAAGCTGCAATTTGCTGGAGAAAGCTTGGCATAATTTCATATGAGATCTTTTTAGTAGCTTTCTCCTGTACACGTAACAGCCACCTAACCTGAGCAGGTGAACATTTTCTACTACTAATTTCCACTGCCTGCTCTGTGTGTCTGCCAAAACTGGTATGCAATTGGTCCAAGGAGCTTAGGATGCCACAGGTGGTGGGTTTGCCAATTTCTCCTTACAACCTTGTGCTGGGTTGAAAGAGAGATAGTGGCCCAAGCTCACCCAGATGTGCTTCTTGGCCAAAAAGCAACTCCACCCCAACGTCTTCTTCATCCACCAGTGGATTTCCACTCCACTGGCTCTGCGTATGCCAGACCAAGGTTAAAGGCTCAGGAGCAGAGTCACTGTACTGGCCTCTTGACTTTCCCAGCCCCTCCCATTTCCTCTTCTCTGTAGTCATTCTTTAAAGAGAGAGCCAACAACACAGTCATGGATCCTCTGTTCAGTTTAACCCAAAAGCGACATGCCCTCCAGCACCATCCTCTTCCTGTGCCCTGAAAGTCCTATTCTGTTCTGCTGCATCATCCTGACTTTACCATCCATCCCTCTATTAATACAACCATCGGATGAGTCATATTGCAAGTAGGATAATTAAGCTTTGGATTCATATCCTGGATTCCTTTTCCACCCATGAGCATCACCAAGTCAAATAGGAACGCTCAAATATATACAGCTACGCAGCCTTTAGATCTGGCATATCAGAAGTCAGCAAACACTGCCGTGCCGGAGGTTCTATCGCCCAGAACTTTTCTGGATTGTGGCATCCCAGGAGAATGACATAAACCGTCTTTAATTTAGGGTGCCACTGGCCCAGAATAGCAGAGGTCTCTTGACGGCCATGTATGGGGCTGACGAGAGGTCCAGATTTAAAACGATATTCAAACTCCACAACTGCTGTGGTATATTCTGAGCGTCATGTATACCCTGGTCTCCGTTCCAAAAGCAGCACTATCCCTTTCTCAGTAGATGTCCCTATATGGCCCCATCGTTCACCTTTGGCTGATACACTAGAAAGCTCCACAGGTGGACAGGAGACCCTTCCTCCCAATCTACTCAGTGTGCAAAGGAAGGGAGAAAAACAGTGGTTGCAGTAGATCCACCAGATGGGAGAGCAATTTACTGGGCCACCAACTCAAAAGATCCAAGACACACAATCATCGCATGGAGCATAAAACAGATTTTTAAAAACCCTTCCTTAAACAGACTTTTCTCTTTGATACACCTCTGAAGATGCCAGCCACAGATGCAGGCAAAACGTTAGGAACGAAATCCACCAGACCACAGCCATGCAGCCCGGAAAACCCACCAGAACCAGTTGAATCCGGCCTTGAAAGCCTTTGACAATACCTTCCTTAAAAGCCTGGCAGAGGAGTATCTTGGGAAAATGTAGGGGAGTGCAAAATTTGAAAAAACCGCTCCCCGTATGGGCGGCCGCCTCCCCCCACCACAGTCAAACAAGTCACTTGTCTTGAAAGTTCCTGGCCCCTCAATGATGCGGCTGGCCTCCACACGGGCCAGGACCTTTACGGCCCTGGCCCCGGCCTGGTGGAACTCTCTTCCTCCAGCTGTCCGGGCCCTGCGGGACCTTGGTGAGTTCTGCAGGGCCTGTAAGACTGAGTTGTTCCGCCGGGACTTTGGAGTGTCCATTCGCTGAGTAGGGCGCCCCCCCCCCTTACGCCCTTACGCATTTATTTTACCATCTTATTTCTGTTTCCATCTACGTTACCCTCCTAGGGAGGAGTCTGGTCGTTCCTCCTTTTGGGGGAGACTTTTAATGAATTGGGTTATAGGACACCTGTCATTGTTGTGGTGACCGCTGTTTTAATGGATTTTAATGGATTTTAGCTAATGTATTGATTGTTATGTGGTCACTATTGTGAACCTCTATTATACATTGTACACATATTGATGTTGTTGTGCACCGACCAGAGCCCCCCGGGGATGGGGCGGTCTATAAATCGCAAAAATAAGTGAGTGAGTGAGTGAGTGAGTGAGTGAGTGAGTGAGTGAGTGAGTGAGTGAGTGAGTGAGTGAGTGAGTGAGTGAGTGAGTGAGTGAGTGAGTGAGTGAGTGAGTGTATGGACCCGGGGGGGGGGGAGGAGAAGAGGTGGGGATGGGGCAATTTTCCGCCCCTCACATGACTAAATGGCCACAGCCCAGGGACATTTGCCCTCATATGTTCCCCTGGGCAGTATGCCCCTGAAGCCTGGATACATCGAAATGTTCTGGAGTGGCGCCTAAAAGACAGCAAGGAAGGTGTTAGGTTAGTCTTAAAGGTGAGGGCGCTCCAAAGGTGAGATGCTACCAGCCCTATCTGTAGTTGCCACCTGTTTCACCTTTGCAGGCAGAGAGTAGGACTTGGGAAGCAGTTATTAACTGGCAGGCTGGACAGGATGGGAGGATGCAGCCTCTCATATCACACATCAAACCCAGCTAACACAGATAGCCAGTGTGA
Source organism: Sphaerodactylus townsendi (assembly GCF_021028975.2). NCBI lineage: Eukaryota > Metazoa > Chordata > Lepidosauria > Squamata > Sphaerodactylidae > Sphaerodactylus > Sphaerodactylus townsendi. The sequence goes on from NC_059431.1 coordinate 19,536,191, forward strand.
CAAGGAGTCTCTCATTAACAAAGATATTCAGTAGGGAGCAGCAGCTCTTGAAGGACAGCTTCCTGCTTCAGTCTTGGCATCTTTCAGACAACTCCTCACTAAGGCGTCAGACGTGATGCTAACAGCATTTGGTTTATTGATGAGGACATCTGTCTCCTACCCAGGGCACTACTGTTAACACAAGACCCAGAAAGATCAAGGCCCAGAAGGAAAATCTCATCAGACAGACTTGAACGTACACAGAAGGTTAAAAAGAAAAGTTAAATTAAGCTCTTGTTTGGGGGCATGTGCCACAGCATGCGCATCAATGCACTGAATCAGTCAAGCCACCGCACAACTGCACAGTCTAGACTGCCTCAGAAGTATAAATCTCCTCAGAGCTCACTTTGTTGACGGTACTCCGATGGCTTCCAAACAGCAGCTTCACGCTGCCAGACAGCGCCAATGGTTACATCAGTCAACTCAAGCAACAACATTATAGCCCACTTTCAATGGCAATAGGGATGAAAGGAGAAAGAGGGAGATCATAAAGGGTTACTTCAGCATGTTCCATTCATCCAGAACTCTTCTTCTGCAGATTTCTGAACTGGTCTGACAGCCATGGAAGAAATCAGACCAGTGGTCCATTTAGTCCAGCATCCTGTCTCATGCAGCAGCCAATTATAGAAGGCCAACCACAGGGCATGGAGGTTGAGGCCTTGCCAGGAAGTTGCCTGCTGGCACTGGGATTCAGAGGTTGACTGAATGGGGAGGTTCTCTACATATCTCTCCATCTCTGTCCTGAGTCAAAATTGTCACAAATAATGTGACGGTATTCTACCCTTCTGGCCTATTTGTCATTACTGAGTCGCTGTAATCAAAAACACCTCAATGGTCCTCTAGGCGGGTCAAGAGAAGAAGAGCTTGGATTTATACCCCACCTTTCTCTCCTGTAAGGAGACTCAAGGTGGTTTACAAGCTCCTTTCCCTTCCTCTCCCCACAACAGACACCTGGTGAGGTAGGTGGGGCTGAGAAGGTTCTGAACCAACTGTGACTAGCCCCAAGGTCACCCAGCAGGAATGTAGGAGTGCGGAAACACATCTGGTTCACCAGAAAGTCTCTGCCACTCAAGTGGAGGAGTGAGAAATCAAACCCAGTTCTCCAGATTAGAATCCACCTGCTCTTAACCACTACACCACGAATCCCTTCCCTTCTAACATATTAAAAAGTTATCGTTTCATCGGGATTGATAATATTGTTATCGAGGCAACAGTAACAGTGATGAAGAACAGCAACAGAATCAGAAATCATGAGGGTAGACGCAAGGGGCATCACCTTGGAAACTGGGCAGGTGGTAGAAGAAGCCATTTCCATTTCTCCAGGTTTCTCAACAATCCAGTACCTTAGTGGGTCTTGCAGCACCTCTACAACTATCCATTTCGTTGTGCTGGAAGCGAACCGAAGCCTATTTTGTCAGGTGCAGGATGAAGCCAACTCTAATCCACAACGTTTATGCCGCGAGAAAACGGCATCATGAAGGTGCCACGGCGTCCTTGGTTCTTTTGGCTACAGCCAGCTAACACAGCTATACCTTTGGGATCAAATACCTGCCAGTGCAAACAAAAAGCAGGTCTCAGACATGGCTCTGCTCCCTACCTCCAGTTTTTTTTAAAAACTTACAAAGCAGAAGAGTAGAAACGAAGAACAGGCACAAACTTGTTCCTTTGGTTGTATCAACCTTAATGAAACATAACTTGGCGTTGCGCAAGCGATGGCTTTCAATTCTGTGCATCACGAGTTCTGTGAGTGACGACTGACGCGCTTCCCAAGAGCTTAATCTCACAATAGAAGATATCTATCGCTGCTGGCCAACAGTCATGCAAGAGGATCAACCTGTAGCAGTGAAATTCACTGGAAAACTATGGCTGCCACTGACATGAGCTCTCCAAGACGTCCCATGAACATGCAAGGCAGCCTTGAATTGAGTCAATCCTGGAGTCTACTGAGGTCAGTACACTCTGCTCTGGAAGGCAGGGGGTCTCCAGAGACTCAGGTAGAGGTTGTTCTCAACACTGATCACCCATAGTTGGCAATGTTGAGGACTGAACTTTCAACCTTCTATATGTCAAGCAGATGCTCCTCCTCTGGGCCATGGCCCCATCTACATGAACACACATGAAGCTGCCGTAATACCGAATCAGACCATTGGTCTATCAAGGTCCGCATTGTCCACTCTCACTGGCAGTCAATCTCCGGGATCCCAGGTGGAGGTCTCCAATTCACCTCATCTTTTTTTCACAGGAGACACCAGGGATTGAATCTTAAGAAGAAGAGTTTGGATTTGTACCCCACTTTTCTCAACTGTAAGGATTCCTTCCCTTCCTCTCCCCACAATAGACACCTTGTGAGGTAGGTGGGGCTGAGAGCGTTCTCAGAGAACTGTGGCTTGCCTAAGGTCACCTAGCAAGCTTAGAATCACAGAATCACAGAGTTGGAAGAGACCCCAAGGGCCATCAAGTCCAACCTCCTGCCATGCAGGAACACACAATCAAAGCACTCCTGACAGATGGCCATCCAGCCTCTCTTTGAAAACCTCCAAAGAAGGAGACTCCACCACACTCCGAGGTAGTGCATTCCACTGTTGAACTGTCCTGACTTTCAGGAAGTTTTTTCTGATGTTTAGGTGGAATCTCTTCCTTCACCTTGAACCCATTACTCCTAGTCCTAGTCTCTGGAGCAGCTTGCTCCCTCACAAATATGACATTCCTTCAAATATCCAAACATGGCTATCATGTCACCTCTTAACCTTCTCTTCACCAAACGAAACATACTCAGCTCCCTAAGTCTCTCCTCGTAGGGCATGGATTCCAGACTTTTTACTATTTTGGCTGCCCTCCTCTGGGCCCGTTCCAGCTTGTCAAAATCCTTCTTGAATTGCGGTGCCCACATGTGGAGGAGTGGGCGAACAAATCCACTTAACTGGATAAAAGTCGGCCACTCACGTGGAGGTGTGGGGAATTGAACCCAGTTCTCCGGATCAGAGCCCACTGCTTTTAACCACTGCACCAGTAGTGTAGTGGTTAAGAGCAGGAGCACACTAATCTGGAGAACCGGGTTTGACTCCCCGCTCTGGCACTTGAGCTGTGGAGGCTTATCTGGGGAACTAGATTAGCCTGTGCACTCCAATACATGCCAGCTGGGTGACCTTGAGCTAGTCACAGTTGGTTCAGAACCTTCTCAGCCTCACCTACCTCATGAGGTGTCTGTTGTGGTGAGAGGAAGGGAAGGAGTCTGTAAGCCCCTTTGAGTCTCCTCACAGGAGAGAAAGGGGGATATAAATCCAAACTCCTCTTCTTCTTAACCACTATACCATGCTTAGACCTTCTGGATGCAAAGCAAGGGCTCTTCCAATGGACCACCGCACCTCCTTTACATGTTGGCATCAGTTCCAATAAGGAATACATTCCCCCTCCCAGGTGCAAGCTGAGTCAGCAACACTTGGCATCTCCCAAAATGCCCCCACAGAAGAATGCCACTGATTGAAAAAAGCTGGGCACGTTTCTAAAAATAACCGCCTGTTCGCATTCAATGGGTTTAATTTGCGCTGGTTTGCAGAGGGGACATGAGGGTGACCATATTCACCTTCCTGATTGTTGTCAGAGGACAAGAGCCAGGAGAGGATCAACAAAAACAAATAGAGGTTGTTACCTAGTTCAGCATCACAATATCTTGTTTCTCCCAGGCAGGCTGAGCCCTGACGCTTGTCACTCGCCATAAATCAACATGCTTACCGCGCTTGGAAACCCCCCCCCCCCCATTTAGGATTTCTAAACTGGAGTTGAAAGGTGTTTACTCGCAAGCGCACTTCCGCAGTTGATTCAGTCTGTCAATTTGCATTTCGCAGGGCTTGCGAGAATCCAAGCAAGCAGCCAACACCTGTGTTAACAGATATGCACATGCCCCAGAAAGACAGAATTAGCAGCTAATATTTTGGCTGCTGCAATAATCGCATTTAATGAATTAGTCATACTACGGGAGGAGTACACAAACGTTGTTCAAGTTCAGCCATGCAGGCGGGGACAATTTCAAACTAAGAAGGGTTTCCAAAACTGAAAGTCCGATCAGGTTTTTGTTGAGGAATGCATTGGCTGCATGCTTTGAATGGATTCGGAAGCGCAGATCCGTTCAAAGCATGCAACCAATTCATTTTTGAAAGCAAAGACCTGCAAGTCAAAGATAACAGCAGGTCTGGAGAGAAAGTAGTTTCGTGAAAGAGAGGCCCGTCGGCGGTCATTAGCCACGAGAGCTACACAGATTCTTCGTGTCAGAATGTTGCATATTTTTGAATACAGAAGCCGCGCTGTTTAGTTATTTATTTAAAGAATGTCTGGGCTGCCTTTCCACGGGGGGAAAAAAAAACTATGCCCAAGGCAATTTACATTAGATTTTAATTTTAAAAATTCCGCATGAAGTTACAAAGCTCAATAAGCTCCAGAGATGATACTATTTCAAGACCATCCGAAATAAATAAATTTTGAGCGGATGCTGAAAGATTGCTAAACAAGGGTTGACGCAAAGTTTCTGGGGGAGAGAATTTGACAATTTAGGCCACAGGTGTGAAACTCGTGGAACTCCAGATGTTATGGACTACAGTTCCCACCATCCGCTGCCAGCATGATGTTGGCAGGGGATGATGGGAACTGTAGTTCTTAACATCTGGAGGTCCACGAGTTTGACACCTATGCTTTAGGCCAACCGTTAAAAATACCCTTGTATGAATCCCCACAAGTGGGGGTTCCTGTAGCAGAGCCCACACGAACACTACCTCCTTCTGTCTGCAATGGCGGAATGTGCCCTCAAGTCACAGCTAATTGACAGCAGCCCTGTAGAATGTTCAAGGCAATACATTTTGTCTATCTCACAGTGGGTTGAGGAACATCTGGATGTGTCTGGGTGGAGTTCATTTACAGCTGCACTGCTGTTGCATTTGCAATTTGCTTCTTTTGGAAATAGGATGCTGGATTTAGACTGTGGTCCGGTCTTATTGTAAAGTGTAAAATATGTCTTTCTGGATGAGACAGGCAGTTCAGCATCCTGCAATTGGTTGCAAGGGATACTTAAAAGCAATGATTTCAGCTTGTAAGAGACTAAAGCTGCATTCACACATCAGTGGAAATTCACTCTCAATTTTATTTTTTAAAAATATTTTTACCACCTTTTTCGTTCCTATTGCTCAGATCATTAGGGATATTTGAATATATCTGTTGCTCATATTTGATGCAGTCTATTTCCTTTTTTTAAAGCACAGAATACTTTTATATTTTTTATCGTAAATTGCCTCAAAACCTTAAGGATATGGGATCCAAACACGGTTTGGTGGGGAGGCAGGGAGGGGAGAGAGCTTTATAACATTGACTCCTCCTCCTCCTGGTCTCATATTATGTAAAAATCTGTTCCAAAAAAAGGGAAAAAAGAAAAAAGAAACACATAAAGGAAGATACTGATACTCTACGGAAGTGAAGTCAACTGCATTTCAGGGCAGCAGTAGGATTTCCTGATTTTCACAGTAATTTATACTTATGCAAATATGTGCATATCTTGGGCTTTGGTTTCCATCGTCTAATCAATTGGGGATTTTCTTAATTAAAGCTACCAGACCAAAGTGAGAGCGGCTTTTACGATTTGGGCATTGGCTCTAAAGAAGAAATCATCAATCCGTTCCTGCTCCTGCAACATCAAACGTCGCCCAGAAACATTTTCCTGTCCCTACAGTTTTTGCTCGGGTTTGATCTGGCTCCTGATTCCTGTTTCTGGTCCTGCAGAGCCCTCCGAGGCCTCCCATATCCTCTTCGCTAGTTTTGTCAACAAAGTTCTTGTGAAGTTGACACGAAGGAAGAATGAGTCAGTCGCTTAGCAAGTCAGTTGCTTCACAGACCACAGGAATCAATGAAACAGATCTACATTTACACAACCAAAGGACAGACTGCCCGTCTTTTTGACCTGCAGAGCCGAGCTTTGAAGGTGGGTCAATCCAAGATGCAACTCGCTGGTCCTATGAAGATTTTGGTGCTTCCTGATATTCTGAAGCTATCTTGTTTACTAAACACTTCTGATCCAACCATATCTGAAGATGCAGCTAGCTTCCTGCAAGCAGCAAGGGAGGTTTGTCATGGTATTAATCTATAGGACTTTTTACTACTGTTTCCATATTTTTTAATGTTTCCAGGATTGATTTGATGGGTTTATTGTTTGGAGTTTTAGAACTTAATTTTAAACCATGCAATTCTATTTTTCTGATCTGTGTGTTGTTAATATTTTTGTGATGCCAATAAAGGCTACAGAATAGAATGGAGTGGAAGATCCTGGTACAGGAGTCTGCAACCAGATGTTCATGGACTGCAATTCCCATCGGCCCCTGCCACCATGGCCAATCAACCCAAAGTGGCTTACATCCAATTTTAAAAGAAAAACAAACTCACAGTCAAGAAATCCATTGTTCTGCAGCAGAAGAGTAAGATTCGAATCCAATAGCACCTTGGAGACCAACAAGATTTTCAGAGTGTAAGCTTTGGAGAGTCAAAGATCCCTTCAGACACAAGTGAGAATGGAGATGAGGAGCAGCAGTGGCGTAGGGGCTAAGAGCAGTGGCTAAGAGCAGGTGCACTCTGATCTGGAGGAACCGGGTTTGATTCCCAGCTCTCGTCGGCTGGAGGTTGTGGGAGAGCCTTCTGAGGGAATTCAGATTAGCCTGTACACTTCCACACACGCCAGCTGGGTGACCTTGGGCTAGTCACAGCTTCTCGGAGCTCTCTCAGCCCCACCCACCTCACAGGGTGTTTGTTGTGAGGGGGGAAGGGCAAGGAGATTGTAAGCCCCTTTGAGTCTCTTACAGGAGAGAAAGGGGGGGATATACATCCAAACTCTTCTTCTTCTTCTTCTTCTTTTATCCCAGTCAGAAGAAGAAGAACAGCAGGTTTTTATACTCTGCTTTTCTCAAGTTTAAGGAGTCTCAAAGCAGCTTATAATCACAATCCCTTCCTCTCCCCACAACAGACACCTTGTGTGGCAGGTGGGGCTGAGAGAACTGTGACTGGCCCAAGATCACCCACAAGGATTTCACGAGGAGGGCCGGCTACCAAGTCAGAGTGCTGGCTTCTCTAATGACCCACATTTGTCTTTTGGTCATTAGAAATGCTGGCAGTCTGAACCGGTAGCAGCTGCCCGGTCAAATCAACAGACGCCTAAATCAGTCAGAGTTCCCACTTTAAAAGCTCTGCGTTCAGACGTCTCTATGCTGACGTTACACACTGGAACGCATCTCCAGGGAGGCCTTCAAGGCCTCAGCGCTACAGCAGCCAAGATCTCATCCACCGCACACTGTTAAAAAATTTAATTTTTTTGCATATTTAAGTACTCTCTTCCTCGCTTAAGAAGCTCCTTTGAAGAACTTCTGATTTATTGTCGAAGGCTTTCATGGCTGGTTGTGGGTTTTCTAGGCTGTGCGGCAGCTCTTGCTCCTCATGTCTCACGCGCAACGATGGCTGGCACCTTCAGAGGCATCCATTCCTTTATCACATGCTTATATCTCCCTTTCTCTGAAAACCTGTGGCTAGCATACATGGCCATTCCCTCCTTATAGGGCACAGCAGACTGAGGCAGAATTCCCACTGAAAATTTAATCTAGATACAACCAAGTTTCAAAAGAATCGGCACCTTTTCATCCAGGTTCCAACATCCTCACTGCAGCAGGTTTCCAGTGAAGACATCTAGGCCTGCCCCTGGGGGAGTGCCTGCTGTCAGGGGTGCAATTGTTAAGCTAGCAACTCCAAAATTTCAGAGTATCTTTAGGAGCCCCTCCTGATGATACCACCCAGGTTTGGTGAAGTTTGGTTCATGGGAGCCAAAGATATGGACCCTCAAATGTGTAGCCCCCATCTCCTATTAGCTCCCATTGTAGTGTTTTTTCCCCCCAAAAAAGGTGCATATACAAGCAGGTCCAGGAAAATCCTGTGATAAGGGGCGGGGGAGCGCCAGAAATGGGACTGATCTGTATTCCACGGTTCGGCTGTGAGGAGATCTCGAGGGAACCTGGATATTTTAGGGTGACTATCCCAGGATTAATTGCCGGTGAGGAAAACACCTGAGAGTATGTGGCCAGCTCAAGGTCGCAAATCAGCCTGTGTGATAGACTGGGGGTTACAACCCAGGTCTCACCAGACATCGTTTGACGTTCTGACACCATTCTGGCTCTTGCGTTGGACAACTGATCTATTATAAAAGTTAGGGATGTTGTGGTTTGGAACAAGAGAGATTAGATTTCCCATCAAGACTGAGGTTCACAGTTTGGAAGTAACTCCTGGATCTGGTCATATTCCTGAATGCGCTAGCCAGATGTGCTTTCTGTTAGCTCTTAGGCCAAGGGTCTCCAACCTTTCTGAACCTATGGGCACCTTCGAAATTCTGATTCAGGGTGGTTCACTCAACCACAAAATGGCTGTTGAAGGAGGCGGAGCTATATGCACAGAGGAAAGTGCAGTGGAGAAGAGAGGTAATTCTGAAAATACACTGGGAAATAACAGTGACAGAGACTAAAACACAATGACAGATGCCGTGGAAGCTACATTATTTCAATCTGCGTGGCCAATCAGATCTTTAGATCTTCAGTGGCCAATCAGAGACTCTGCTGGGCACATACACCTCATTTCTAAAACGACTTGGTGGGCACACAGGCACCATGTTGGGTGTGCCTGGCTTAGGCAGATATACCAAATGTAGCTTTTTCCTGGAGACATTTGCTCTAGCTATAATTGTGGGCTTCACTGTTGACCTCTGTTTTGGATTATAAGACACCGGAGACGTCTTTGAAAATTTATTGGAAACAAAGACTGGATCAGAAAGTGATTGCTTGGTGACTGATAAGGGCAACGACACAGCTTCACTGGCCTCTAGTTGTCGTCATTTTTTTTTTGCTAGGCCCAACTCAATTTGCTGGTTTATTTTATTTTACTTAAAACATTTATTTGCCGCCTCTTCCGAGACCTGCTTGAAGGGGCTCACGAGGTAACAAATTCAATCATAACCATTAAAATTAACAACCATTAAAACCAGCCAATAAAACCCATGAACGTAAAACGTTTGGCAGCCTAAACGATCTTCATCACAGTCCTCAGGCTAGAAGCAGACTGTAAAAGTAATTTAAAAGATTAAATCCCTAATTAAAAGTCTGGGTAAAGGGAAACACTTGGCCCGGCATCTAATGGAGAGTAGAGAAGCACAAAGCGAGCCACAAGGTTACTGACCTTTGCAAATGAAGTCAACTACCCATCCCCTCAGAGGGAGCAGCAAATAAAATAGCCATATGCCTCTACTACCTCCCTGCTCACCCACCTTAGCATGGCTTGAAGGCACTGATCTCTCTAAGCTTCCCCCAGTTCTGCATGGAATTACGAAAACACGGCACAGAGCTGAGCCTCCCAGGAGAGCTCCTCCTACCAGGCGGTCCTTTATCTGCGCAGCACCAATACGGTGGCCACGTGGTCATGCATCTTACAGAGAACATTGCTTGAGGGCCAGGCCTCTCAATGGCTGGATTGTCATACAAGATGGTGTGGAGCTGTGACTCAGCAGCAGAGCATCTTCTTAGCAGCAGAGCAGCATAAGAACATAAGAACTAGCCTGCTGGATCAGACCAGAGTCCATCTAGTCCAGCACTCTGCTACTCGCAGTGGCCCACCAAGTGCCTTTGGGAGCTCAAGTGCAGGATGTGAAAGCAATGGCCTTCTGCTGCTGCTGCTGCTCCTGAGCACCTGGTCTGCTAAGGCATTTGCAATCTGAGATCAAGGAGGATCAAGATTGGTAGCCATAGATTGACTTCTCCTCCATAAATCTGTCCAAGCCCTTTTTAAAGCTATCCAGGTTAGTGGCCATCACCACCTCCTGTGGCAGCATATTCCAAACACCAATCACACGTTGCGTGAAGAAGTGTTTCCTTTTATTAGTCCAAATTCTTTCCCCCAGCATTTTCAATGAATGCCCCCTGTTCCCCTGGTCCTAGTATTGTGAGAATAAGGTCCCACATTCAATCCTCCGCACCTCCAGCTAGAAAGGCCCAGGCAATAGGTGACGTGAAATACCTCAGTCCGAGACCTTGGAGATCCACTGCCGGCCTGAGTTTTGAAAGGCCCCTTCTGCACATGCAGAATAATGCACTTTCAATCCACTTCCACAATGGTTTGCAAGTGGATTTTGCTATTCCGCACAGCTGCAAAGAGCATTGAAAGTGGATTGAAAGTGCATCATTCTGCATGTGTGGGAGGGGCATAAGGGTATGATTTAGTGTAAGGCAGATCCATGGGTTTGAAGACCTTGGTGGTAGTGGAAAGTGTTGACAAGGCACAGCCGAATTATGGCAACCCCGTGGGGCTTCCAATGCAAGAGATGTTTAGAAGTAGTTCACCACTGTCTTCCCCTGTTCTGCAAACCTGGGTCTCCTTTGTGATCTCTCATCCAAAGACTAACCGGAGGGGCATCCTTGCCTTTTCAGGTACATGAGAACCTACATGAAGTCACAGCACTTGGACATGGAGGCAATTCTGATCTGCAGGTGCTGATATATTTTGCTAAGGAAATACGTGGGCACATCCTCCATTTGCAGAATTTATACACATTATAGGATCCAGTTTTCCCTGATGCAGAATCTGGGTTACCTCGGCACTAAATTTTCGTGTGCACCGACAGTTCTGTGCGCCCAGCAAATGTTAACACAGTGCTGTTACGCACCAGTTCAACTCATTATTTTTCTTGTGCAGTCACAGCTGCTATGTTTGCTTACGATGCTACCAACAAACTTGCTCTGGACTGGTATATGTAGCATCCCAAGGAAATAGGATATTGAGGGATGAGATATTGGCACCATCCAGCGGAGCAGCCAAAGGGGGGGGGGAGGAGGAGGAGGAGGAGGAGGAGGAGGAGGAGGAGGAGGAGGAGGAGGAGGAGGAGGAGGAGGGAATTATACCCCACTTTTCTCAACTGCAAGGAGTCTCAAAAAGTGACTTACGAACTGCTTCCCTTCCTCTCCCCACAACAGGCACCTTGTGAGGTAGTAGGTGGGCCTGAGAAAGTTCTGAAGGAACTGTGACTGACCCAAGGTCATCCCGTAGGCTTCACGAGTAGGAGTATGGAAATAAATCTGGTTCACCAGGTCAGAGTCTGCCACTCATGTGGGGGAATGAGGAATAAATCCCAGTTCCCCAGATTAGAGTCTACCTACTCTTGATCCTTATACCTGCTTTTAACCAGTAAACCACTGCACTATCCTGGCTGGAAAGGCAAGCAGGGAAATATCCTAAAGGCACTGGCCACCTGAGGGACAGGACTGGGTCGGTCACAGGATTTGTTTTTATAGGATGCACGGATTGAGTCTGGGTGCTGAGAGGGGCTTCCAAAGGTGTGAGTTTGTAGCAGAGAAAACGACAACCTCTCTGCTCAGAGATACGTTCCTTGGTTGTTTGCCCTGGTTCTGACCCTATCCTCATCAAACTAATGGCAAAAATAATATCCGCAGTCTTTGACATGGCATGTCCTCCACAAACAATTACAAAGGGGCTATGAATGCCAGACAGCTGTTGATCTCCTCTGTGCCCCTCCAAAAGGAACAAATGAAGTCTAATTTCAATTAGGAGGTCTTATTGGTTGTATGCCCAGAACAAAGCCCAATGTGAATCAATGATGTGAGACTTTTAAAGGAATCCCTGTGGGACGCTGCCGGTTCTGAGATGAACATTAACCTAAGATTGTTTTCATTCGGTGCGGGAAAACTCTTGCCCATGGCAGCTCCTGCAACCATCAACCACAGCACTTTATGTCTGTTTAAATGACACAGATGTCTCTCAAAGGCTGTACAGCTGAACCCCGGGCACAGGGCAGCAAGGGAATTAGCAGACTCATGTCCAAGATGTGGATACTGGTTAAATTGTTCAGGTGGGAGAACTTGAGGTCTCTTCCGCACTTGCAGAATAATGCACTTTCAATCCACTTGAAACAGCAGCAGTGGCATAGGAGGTTAAGAGCTCGTGTATCTAATCTTGAGGAACTGGGTTTGATTCCCAGCTCTGCCGCCTGAGCTGTGGAGGTTGATCTGGGGAATTCGGATTAGCCTGTACACTCCCACACACGCCAGCTGGGTGACCTTGGGCTAGTCACAGCTTCTCGGAGCTCTCTCAGCCCCACCTACCGCACAGGGTGTTTGTTGTGAGGGGGGAAGGGAAAGGAGATTGTAAGCCCCTTTGAGTCTCCTGCAGGAGAGAAAGGGGGGGATATAAATCCAAACTCTTCTTCTTCTTCACTTTCAACGTACTTTGCAGCTGGATTTTACAGTGCGGAATAGCAACATCCACTTGCAAACAATTGTGAAAGCGGACTGAAAGTGCATTATTCTGCAAGTGCGGAAGGGGTCTCGGGGACAGCACAGAAGAACCCAGCAAAGCAAACAGTGCAATATCCTGTCCCCATCCCCCACCAAGAATCCATGCATCGGGATTTGGGATTTTTTTTTGCAGAATTCCTTCACGAAAGAAAAAATTAACATACAAAACTGCCTTATGCTGAGTCAGATGAAAGATCCGCCGAGCTTCGCACTGTGCATTTTAACTGGGTGCCGTGTTCCAAGACCTCAGGCAGAAAAGGTTTCTCCTAAGACTCGCTACCTGGAATCCTTCAACGAGAAATGCCAGGAATAAAACATGAGGCTTCTTGCATGCAAAACATTCACTACCTGTTGCCAACTTCTAGCTGGGGCCTGAAGATACCCCTGAATTACGATTGATCTCCAGGCGATGGATATCAGTCCCACTGGAGATTATAGTGGCTTTGAAGGATGGACTGTATCATGGGATTATAACCTGTGGGAGTTCCTCCCCACCCCAAACCCGTCCTTCCCAGGCTCCACATGCAATCCACCAGGAATTTCCCAACCTGCCACTGGCAACCCAATTCACTACCTCCCCCCAAGACAAAGGATTCCACCAAAAAAAGGAAGAAAAGGCTGCAAAGGAAATAAGGTGATTCAAATAAAACCACACCTGCCCTCAGTGACAACACAGCAACTGAACTCTGTGCCAGATAAAGGAAGTTACTTCATGCCTTCTTCTCGTTGGCAACTACAGCTTTATTTACTGTGCAAAAAGCAATTGTAGTGTTCATTGGAAAGTACCAAAGCACAACAAAATGCATTATGAGGTCACATCATGACTGCTTTTACTTTGTTTTGCTCAAGGTAAAAGTTTGGATGAAGAAGAGGAGTGTGGGGTTTTTTTGCAAACACTTATGTTACCGTCGAAGGCTTTCACGGCTGGATTCAACTGGTTCTGGTGGGTTTTCCAGGCTGTGTGGCCGTGGTCTGGTGGATCTTGTTTCTAATGTTTCGCTGCATCTGTGGCTGGCATCTTCAGAGGTGTATCACAGAGGTGTATCACACAGTGTGTAACAGACTTCCCTCTGTGATACACCTCTGAAGATGCCAGCCACAGATGCAGGCGAAACATTAGGAACAAGACCCACCAGACCACGGCCACACAGCCCGGAAAACCCACCAGTGCCAACTTATGTTACCGTCAACTTCCCATCCTACCACTGATGATTTTTCAGGAGCAGCTACGAAAAGCAACCCACGTTTCTGCTCAGGAAATCATGCCCTGGATGAGCCATAATTGCCCTCAGTTATGTCCTCGAGCTCTCTATGTGATCTCTAACTGGATAGGGATGTAAACAGAAGGGGGGGAAATCTACATATTCAACAATTGGGGAAAGGGGTCACTCCTAAAATTAAAACAGAAGCAAGATGGCTAAGGTTGCCAAGTCCAGGTGCGGAAATACCTGGAGACGGGGGGGATGGACCCTGAGGAGGGCAGTTTGGGGAGGGGAGGGAGAGATATATTGCCATGATATAGTTATCAGCAGAGTTTAAAGCGGAGTCACTCCGATAAGATGAGAAGGTCTGTAGTCTTCTTGCACTCACTGCAACCTTCTACCACTCTTGGAAAAGAATACTCTCCACGCAAGATGTTCTTTCCATAGGAAGGCTTTTACTTTAGCAGTTGCAAGGTTACACAAGTCTATTCTATACAAGACTATAAAACTATACAGAACTCTTCAGCAATAACAAAGTTGAACACACACACTCTGAACTTGGACTCAGACTCTATCTCAGACTCAATTTAGCATAGCATATACAATACATACATCCCACTGGATACTTTCCCTGCCCATGCAACAGCCTCCCATTGGTCTAGAATTACAGTTGAATTCACCAATCATGTTAAAGGTCAATCTTTGCTACTTTTGCCCCTAGACTGACTGTCTCCATCCTCTGGGTTTTGCAAACTTCTGCTAACTTAGAAGATGACCTTTATGTGAACCTTTACTCTTTTTTTTTTACATATCATGACAATAGCCTACCTTCCAAAGCAGCCATTTTCTCCAGGGGAGCTTATCCCTGTCTCCTGAAGATCATTTGTAATCCCAGGAGATCTCCAGCCACCACCTGGAGATTGGCAATTCTAGGTGCCCCAGCAGCAAATGGTGATAAATGCTGATGAGTTAACATTTAAACAGAGAACTGGGGAGATAGGCTAGACTGTGACGCATGTGTTCTAGAGGAGGAGGAGTCTGGATTTATATCCCACCTTTCTCTCCTGTAAGGAGACTCAAGGAGGCTTACAGGCTCCTTTCCCTTCCTTCCCCTCATGAGGTAGGTGGGGCTGAAAGAGCTCTGAAGAACTGTAACCAACCCAAGGTCGCCCAGCAGGAACGTAGGAGTGTGGAAACCCATCTGGTTCACCAGATAAGCCTCTGCCACTCAGGTGAAGGAGTGGGGAATCAAACCCGGTTCTCCAGATTAGAATCCACCTGCTCTGAAGCACTACACCAGCAGTTCTCGACCTGTGGGTCGCGACCCCTTTGGGGGGTCGAACAAGCCTTTCACAGGGGTTGCCTAAGACTCTCTGCATCAGTGTTCTCCATCTGTAAAATGGATAAATGTTAGGGTTGGGGGTCACCACAACATGAGGAACTGTATTACAGGGTTCCGGCATTAGGAAGGTTGAGAACCACTGCACTACACCAAGCTGGTAATAATGTGACTGAAGAAGGCAACATTGCTGAAATGATAACCAGGCCAAACGTAGCACCATTTCCCAATGAACTTAATATATATGCCAATATATCCCCTTCGGGGATAGGGCGGTATACTAAATTTAATAAATCATCATCATCATCATCATCATCATCATCATCACCACCACCACCACCACCACCACCACCACCACCACCACCCCTTGGCTGTTTCAGATCATCCCACACAATAACTGAAAATCTCCAGTGAAAATCTATAGAATTGAAAAGACCAGTACAGCAGCATAACAGCTCAGTAAAATTGAAGATTAATTTTGTTTATTTTAGACATTTACAAGTAAGCCAGGTATTAACATTTGGCACTAAAGGCAGCAGTATTTTGCAGACCACTAATGTGCTTAATGTACAACCGGGTATATTTTACCAGATGAAGAGATCTGCTTATCTCTACATGAAGTAGCATGCAAAGAGGCACGGAAAAGTCTCAGAGATCTGATGTATTGTTCCATCCATTGTGCGCCATTGGAAACTACCTAAAATTTCACAATTCTCTGACATATAGCTGGCCAACTGGAAATAATTTGCTTTCTGGGACACTTGGCCTATGCATGAGCTTGTCTCTATATACGTGACAATCAGAAGGTGTGCATTCAGCCATTATTTGCACACAAAGGTATGCAAGGGGACATAGAATAAAGTAATTACATGCATCTATTAATACGCATATAACCTAAGGCAGATGTTACAGCATGCGTGCAATAGCTATGATGTTGTAAGCTGCACTGGAGAGAAGAGTGGGGTATACGAATATTGAGACAGGGGCGGGAAAAGAGAGAGAGAGGGGAGAGAGAGGGGAGAGAGAGAGAGAGAGAGAGAGAGAGAGAGAGAGAGAGAGAGAGAGAGAGAGAGAGAGAGAGAGATTTGCCGGGTCAGATGTCGCTCTACAGCACAGATGTCAAACTTGCGGCCCTCCAAGTGTTATGGACTACAGTTCCCATCATCCCCTGCCAGAATGCTGGCAGGGGGCGATGGGAACTGTAGTCCATAACATCTGGAGGGCTGCGAGTTTGACACCTATGCTCTACAGAGTTTGCAGTGCAAGATGGGGTCAAGGAATAGGAAACTAGTGAAAACCAGTCAGTCAGCAAGACATCAGCCAAATGGAAAACCTAGGACAGAAAGACCAAAGAAGTCAGAAAATCTCTGGAAAGGTAATAGAGATTTCCAAGTCAAGTCCTTAACATGAGTAGCCCTGGATGGAACAAGAAGATGGTGCAACAAAAGAGGAAGAAGATTTTAGTTTTATACCCCACTTTTCTTTACCTTCAAGGAGTGTCAAAGCAGCGTATACATTCCCTCTCTTCCTCTCCCCACAACAGACACCTTGTGAAGTAAGGGGGACTGGGAGAGTTCTGAGAGAACTGTGTCAGGCCCAAGGTCACCCAGGAGGCTTCATTTGGAGGAGCGGGAAATCAAACCCAGTTCTCCAGATTAGAGTGAACCACTCTTAACCACTATACTAACCACTAACTTTCACCTCTAACCAGTGACTTAGCACCAAGGGGGCAGTGTGTGTGTGTGTGTGTGTGTGTGTGTGTGTGTGTGTGTGTGTGTGTGTGTGTGTGTGTGTGTGTGTGTGTGACACCGGGTGCGTGCCAGTGCAGGGGTGTGGCGGGGCATTCTGGGGCATGGGGGTGTTCCGGGGGCGGGCGGGGGCGTGGCAAGGGCACAGGACACACGCTTGCCCCGGGCACCGTTCCCCCTCGCTCCAGCCCTGCCTCTAACTCTGCACAGGATCTACTTAGCTTAACCTACCAATACAATGACCTGCAAGGATTACAGATCTCCTCAAACTGCAGTATGCTTTACTTTAAACAAAGCCCTGTGCCCACGGAAAATCATTTTGCCTTACAAGCATCATGTTAGATCAGTCCTTGACAGGAAGAACCAAGATCTGGAAAGAGGCACAGAGCAATGGGACATGGGATTAGCAACTGAAGTGTAGGAGCTGTGGCTTTCAGCAGTCATGACGGCCCAGAAAATGGCAAGCCCCAGAGATCAGGGTTGAAAGATCCAAGGCACCAGAGTAGGTGTTACTGCCTGAATATTTACAGTATACAGGTCAAAGGTATGCTAATGATTCTTCTTATAGGCGCCGGAGTCTTGCAGGCGGAGAGCTGCTGTGCCCACACACAGAGAGGCCCCACCCAGAAAATTTATTTTTACATGGAAGCAGCAGAACCATTAATGTATTCCTTTCCCACTCAGGATATTCCGATGCCTCCTGCCATTTATACAGCAGGCTACAGACAGGCCACTTCTGTGTGCCCATTAGAGCATAGGTCTCAAACTCACGGCCCTCCAGATGTTATGGACTACAGTTCCCATCATCCCCTGCCAGCATGATGCTGGCAGGGGATGATGGGAACTGTAGTCCATAACATCTGGAGGGCCGCGAGTTTGAGACCTGTGCATTAGAGGGTACACCAGATTCCGGATCACTGTGACTTTTCATGTCTAACCAAGTCACATAGTGGAAAAAGGTCAGTCTCTCTTACGTTTGATCCGTGGTGCGACCGGAAGACTATCGTGCTTGATTCCAGTTTTACAGAATATCCTGTTCTTTAATGGGGTAAATTAAGCAACATCAAAGCAACCAAGACACTGTATTTCTCTCTTTGTTCCCTCTCTGCCTGCAGAAAGCCAATGTGTTGTAGTGGTTAAGAGCAGGTGGACTCTAATCCTAGAACCAGGTTTGAATCCCCACTTCTCCTCATGAGTGGTGGACTATGACATGGAAAACCAGATGCTACACATAATGCCTGCTGGGTGATCTTGGGCCAGTCGCAGTTCTCTCGGAACTCTCTCAGTCCTACCTACCTCACAAGGTGTCTGTTGTGGGGAGAGGAAGGAAAGGAGTTTGTAAGCCACTCCTTATGGTTGAGAAAAGCTGCATATAAATCCAAACTCTTCTTCTTTTCATCAAAGCAACTTATCCCATCAAACCCTCAGTCTGCTTCAACTATATTTTAGCTTTACAAGGGAACCAATACTAATAGTGGTTAACACTAACCACAGTTCTTGTATAATCTACAACAGTTCTTGTATAATCTACAACTTGGTTATGGTGACTTACTGAGGAATAGGATTACCATCAGTATATCCATAAACTACATTTCATGTATGATTACTACACGTAAACCATGGTTAATGTGTCATAAAGTCCAGTTTGCAGGAAGGTATGTCTGGACCAGGGGTAGGGAACCTGCGGCTCTCCAGATGTTCAGGAACTACAATTCCCATCAGCCCCTACCAGCATGGCCAATTGGCCATGCTGACAGAGGCTGATGGGAATTGTAGTTCCTGAACATCTGGAGAGCCGCAGGTTCCCTACCCCTGGTCTGGACTAAATAATGGAAGTGTTCTGTTCCCCAAGTAAAACAATCTAAAGGTGCCCTGTTCTTGGCTGGAACAGAGTGGGAGACACATAAGCAAGATGTACCAGTTCAAAAACAGGGTTTATTGCTTAGAAGATTTAGACCCTAACTCCTCCCTGGATCTGACTAAGATAAGGTACTTGCTTGACTGGTGAACGAACTTGAAGCTGTAGACTTTTATTCTTTCTTGGCTCCTTTCAAGAAAGTCTGCTTGTTTATGCTTCTTCAGTCTTTTGTCTGGATTCTATTTTCTGCTGACACCTTAACTTTGCATTCTCTAGTCTATGCACCATAGACGTAACAGATATTGCAGCCTTCAAACTCCCTAGGCACCTTAGACTGACTGAGCTAGACAGGGGCATTGCTGGGTAACGAAGGAAGACTGCCTCTAGGGAAATTTCTTAAAGGGACAGGGTTTAACTAAAATTCCCTCCCTTAGAAGACTATACAAGGAGCTAAACCCATGCTAGCTATGGGGAAACTTAGACTTAATAGGAAAATAACAAAAGCTTCTCTGAGGGCATGACAGGAAGCAAGGTCTTGAGTACAAGATAAGTCACTGCCAGGGTATCATGACAGACACCTGTGCCTTGTCCAAGTATTGCTGTGCAAAGAGTTGCCATCTTCAGCAGCTACAGACAGTTGCCCACAGGGCTAGAATAAAATTATCCTGTCCTTTAATATCAGCTTAATGTACAGAAACAGGCGGTTGGAGCTTTTCACTACATAGAGGTCACATTCCTTCATTAAAGGAACAGGCCTTTTTTTCTCTCCAGGCCTGTTGGCAAGGCTATCAGCAGCACCTGTGAATCATGCCCAATAGAAACCTATTTCCTGATGGTTCATGAGTCAGTGCTGAGAAATCAGCCTGAAGGATGCTTGCTATGCAATTTCCCAGGTCTTTAAGAACTGTTCAAAAATGTCTAATGCCTTTGCTCTTGGTGACAAAGCAAAGAGTTTTAGCATTTCCTGAGTTCAGGGAATATTGAATTCCTTCCAAAATTAACACAGTTGGGACAATGCTAACTGAAATAAATACTGAAACAGTGCTTAAGTTTGTGTCAATATTAACTGCAATGTTATATATATATTAGGATTCACACAGAGGTGAAGACCTCATTTCAGATCTCTATTTAAGTCTGAATGCTTTCTCGGTAGTGCTGAAGATGTAACTAGACTCTGTTCCATACAAAGATGTTAGTTTGGTCAGTTGAGGTGTAGCGACTGAGAAAATTGTATGTTTCCACATAAACCTATAGTCCTGAATGATTATGAGAACTGTCATTCATTTTGACACGCTGCCTTTGTCAAAATCATTATTTTGTGCATTACTGGACATGATACTTTGATACAAGAACATTGACGCCAAAATGTATTTTTACTTTCAGACAGATAGGGGGCGCAGGGCAAGGTAGGCACCAGGACGTATTCCACAATGAAGGCCAGGCGTATTTTATTCTGTGGAGGAGGCCTATACAATCTACTATGATCTTTATGTGGAACATAGTTCTTTGCCTGGCCTACATGACAGGGTTGTGCTGTTGGGAGGATGAAATGAAATTACACCCTACTACATTCTGCCCTGAGCTTCTAGAACAAATGATGGGGATCAATGAGAACCCTATGGGCTAGTAGGCAGGATATAAACATCTTAAACAGAGGAAACAATTGTAATAGGTAGGTGAGTTGCCAGGAGGAAAGGATTAGAATTGATTCATCAATGAACTTTCCTCTTTTTAAGAAGGGTTTTCTTATGCCGATCGTTCTACTTGGAAAACCATGTCGCAAGCAGCTAAACCCAAGGAATTCACTGTAACATTTTTTTAAAAAGAAAAACAGCTGTTTGCAGCAGTTTGGTTGGTTTTTTTAAAGTAACATTCTACTTC
Source organism: Sphaerodactylus townsendi (assembly GCF_021028975.2). NCBI lineage: Eukaryota > Metazoa > Chordata > Lepidosauria > Squamata > Sphaerodactylidae > Sphaerodactylus > Sphaerodactylus townsendi. Next base: position 19,556,623 of record NC_059431.1, read on the forward strand.
TTGGTATCCAGCAGGGTGTCATGGGGCCTTTCCCACTTTTCCCTCGGCCGCCGTCGCTGCATGCAATTTCCAGCGCGCGGCATCCCTGGCGCGCGCCCGGGCATCCCCATGACCCCACGCTCTGCGCGGGGTCATCAAAAGGTGCCCTTTGCAAGAGCGCCAGGGATGCCTCGCGACCAGCGTGAGAACACTGACAGCGGCAGCGTCGGAAGGCTTGTCTTCGCCGCCCTCTGCATTAAAGTGCTGGGGGACCCCGCTTCTCTCCTCAAAAGTAGAAGCGAGGGGGCTTAAAGGTAAGTGGGGAAAGGCCCATGATTACAGTGCTGGACGAGCATTTGGGAGACCTGGGTTTGAATCCCTACCCTGCCACGAAAGCTTACTGGGAAATCTTGGGCCAATCAGACACTTTCAAGCCTAACCTCCATCATAGGGCTGCTCTGAGGGGATAAAATGGAAAAGAGGAAAATGTAAACCACTTTGTGTCCCCACAGGACAGAAAAATGGGGTATAAGTGGAGTAAATAAATGCGCATCTCTTCCATTCCGCTTGAAGATAAGATCCTATCCATGCTTATTCAGAACTAGTCCCAGCGGGGTGAACGGGACAAACTTCCTTTCTTGCAGCTCTCTGTTTCCACATTTTCATACGATGGATTTCCATTTTCAGGAAAGGGTGACACATAGATACAAGCCTGAAGTCCTCATCTGTCTCTCTTCCACCGCCCAATTTCCTGCTTCACCACTCAATGATCAAAACCAGACCAAACCTTGGGTCGGGGGGAAATAAGTATTATAAGTACAGTACAGAACAAAGCTATGCCTGGAACTGAGTTGTGGAATACTTGGTTTAAAAGGTTGGAACTACTATTGTGTATTCTGGTGGATTTATTATGCCGGGACACTGAGGTGGAATTCTTGAGGGTTCAACGTGCCTGCTGCCCCCGCCCCCTGACAGAATAACCATAACAACCAGAGGTTGGCGGTAAAAAAGGCAAGTAAGCTGACCAGCCCACCAGTTAGACTGGCCTCCCCAGTCAGAAGGAAAGACACGGGCCCCTTCCGCAAATGCAGAATAATGCACTTTCAGTCCACTTTCAATGAATTTGCAGCCTGCAAGATCCACTTACCAAACAATTACGGCAGCGTTACTTGGTCGCTCTTCCCATTTTTTTCGGTGCCCACCACTCTGCTGCGTAGCTACGGAGGGGCACAGGGACAACGGCACGGCTGTTGAGGTCCATGACTGCCTGGCTTCATAGATACTCACCAAAGGGAGGTGAGTGGGAAAAAAAAAGCTTTCCGTGCGAACCGACTGACAACCCACACTGCTGCCTCCATAGGCCATGACTTGACAGCCCGGTGGCAGCGCGGAGTTGCTTAACCCTGACTGCAACTTCGCTGTGTACCAACCCGGCATGCAGAAGGGCCAGAAGTGAGGCAGGCTTTGTCAGTGGGAAGAGGCGGAGGCCAGGTAAGCCTTCCTCTTGACTCTAGGGGAAAAGTCACCCTGGGGAACAGATGCCCTTGGTGGTCCTGAGTGAAGAAACCCAGCACCTTCTATCAATCCCCCAAAATAGCATAACGCCCCTCTTTGGGGATTGTATTTGGGTGGAAAGGTGGCACATAAATATTTTAAATAAATAAACTGTTATTTGTGAACATGGTTTGATAAAATAATTTAAAAATAAGGTCTGCCCAGCATGCAGTGTCTTCATTCAACTTCCCAGGTGAGAATACTTGAACCAATTAGACAGTCAGTGTGGCGCAGCAGTTAAGAGAGCAGACTCTAATCTTTAGCACTGGATTGGATTCCCCACTCCTCCACGTGAGTGGTGGGCTCTAACCTGGGTGACCTTGAGCTAGTCACAGTTCTCTCAGAGCTCTCTCAGCTCCACCTATCTTACAAGGTATCTGTTGTGGGGAGAAGGGAAGGGTTGAGGTTCCTTGCGGTTGAGAACAGCAGGGTATAAATCCAAACTCTTCAATTATTACCACACCGAATAGTGTACTTCAGTGTACAAATGAATGAAACAAACAATCCAAGCCCTATACGTTTACTTTAACATGGCGCGAATGGGTGCTAGGATGCTGGTTGTTCTGGGGCAAAGTTACTTTGACAACGTAGCTTCAAACTTTGCTGAGCTGAGTGGCAGGAGACCGTCTGAGCATTCTGCAGACAGAAATCGTATGAAAAGAAAAACTGAAAAATCATGTGTTGATAAACTCCAGAAAGTTCAGGCATGACTGCAAATAAACCTTCCTGCAGGGCCAGTCAGTTCAGAAACCTGGAGAAAATGCAACTTAAACCGTCTGCTTTTCACATGGAGACACCAACGGCTGAAAAGTACTCTAAGTAGTACATGTGAACAAAGTCTAATCCTTTGCCGTCCTCAGTGAATTTTCCGATCTCAGATCTACCTGTGCCTTTCAAAATAGCATACCTGAACTAGCCTGACACGACAGCCAGGTGCAATTTGCCCACAGGGTGTTAAACTCAGCTGTTGTCCATGCTGCCTTCACAACCACCACCACCCCTTTGCATTCCCAGCCTCTGTTCACCAAAACTACTGCTTTTTCAACGCAACCAAATCAGAAATAATTAGGTTGTTTGCAAACACGAACAAGGGTGAGAATTAAAGTTCAAAGAAGCAGCACGGAGAGAGAATGCACCCACACACCACCACCACCAATTCCAACACAGAAAATGTGTTCAACGAGGAATTTACCAGATCTCCAGTTCAAATACATCAGGTTGCCTCGCCTGCTTGCCTGCTGGCATGACCTCTCAGCCTTTCCACCTCACCTGTGGCAGCCGTGTCTGAGGGAGAAGAAAGACTTCCCTGCACCGATCTTCCCTCTTCCACCTGCCACTTTACGTGGTTAATTATCAGGAGGAACCAGTAAAGCACTCAAGCCTCCTGCCCTGTATTTCCAGTTGATGATCCACATTTCGAGTGTGTGCGACGGGTTGGATTTCTCCTGTTGGCCCTCCTCCCTTTTAAACTTCACCTCCCACAGCACAAGAACACCCCACCCAATCCAGTCAGATCATTTTTTTTTTCCTTTTAAGAATGCTTCCCAGCTACGCAGTATGCACAGAAGAGTTATTCATTGTTGTGTCACAACAAGTGACAAAAGAGACATTTGTTTCCAACTAAAGGCGTTTGTAGCACGCGGCGCAGAAGACTTCTCTGGAAAAATGCAAACCATGTTGGGGAGAATCAGGACGACGAGAGAAAATAAACACCTGTAAGGCCACCGAGTCTAAACAGAGATTGCATTTGTGGCTGATTCCCATTGAGGGGTGCAAACCAGTGTCAAAACTTTACCACAGCTCATGTGGCTTCATGCGCCCCCAGGCAAAATAATACCCACGTACCAAAAACCTGCAAGATAAGGGGAGGAGAGTGCATTGCAGCACAACAGCACCAGCTCCACGGCTTTTCTAGGTACAAGGATATTCCTTTTGGATAAACTCAGCATCCGGCACTACCTCAGTGCGAACTAAGTCTGCAAAACTGAAGTGTGGCTTGTAATACTAATGTCTGGATCCACCTTGGTGTGTCAAACTTCGTGGCCTCTCAGAGTATTAGTGGATCATAGTCAATCCCATCATCCCCTGCCAGCATGATGCTGGCAGGGGATGATGGGAACTGTAGTCCATGACATCTGGAGGGCCGCGAGTTTGACACCTATGGCACCGGTTCTAACCTGCTTATAAACACTGGTTCAAATCTATACCTTGCCAGTATTTTTGCCCTCTTGGGGATGGACTGGCCACGAACAGCACCTGGAAAAGGGAGGGGAGAATGGCCTAGGTATTAGGTCTTGGCACAACGGACAATAAATTGACTCTGGATATGAATCAGAAGCCTTCATTGGGTTGGCAACAAGGACTGAACTTGCAGAAAGTCAGATCTGGGGATCTTGGCTTCTGCAGACACATTGATTCCTTCTTTTTCCCGCTCGAACACCCCCTCCCATCTTCCCACAGATTAACAGAATAACAAGGTGTGAAAGGCTTTGTTATGGAGTACTGAGTGTCTCAAGGCCAAAGCAATAGTCTTCTGAAGGGACTCGGAGCTCCAGGCAGAGGCTGCATATTTAGCTATGTTACTAAGCACATAGATTTGGAACAAAAGGTCCATTAACATATGATAGGTGGTTACATGAAGAGCTGTCTGCCATACCCAGGTGTGCCCCTGACCTCCAGATGGCAGGATAGAGAGAAGGGCAGGAGCCATTCCTGACACTAGGAGCCACTCCCTGCTGGCACCACCATGACCCCCAGTGAGGGTTACCAGCATCCAAGTGATAGCTGAACATCTCCCGTTATTACAACTTATCTTTAGGCAACAGAGATCAGTTTCACCTGGAGAAAAAGGCTGCTTTGGAAGGTGGTGTTATACCACACCGGGGTCACTCCCCTCCCCAAACCCCACCCTCCTGATGTCACTTATATTTCATTCTCTTTCGCACATGCTCCCTTGCAGAGCTCATGACTGATGCAGGAACCAAGCCATGAATGAGAATGAAGTCATTGTGTTTGTTGCTGGCATATAAGAGCACTTTTGCATTGCAGCGAACTTCTGTTCCCTCTTAACTATTCATTCACAGTACTTGCTATCCGTGCAACTTTCGTGATCACAGCAAACCCAATCTACGACGTCTTCGCCCCCACCCCAAAGGTTGAATGAATGCAAACAAAGCAGAAACTTTGCTAATTTGATTAGAGGCTTTGCATGGTTATCATCTAAAAATATTTCCTGTTTACACACAGTAGCTTTATTTGATGAGAGACTGAGGATCTTATCTGCTGAATGTTCACTTAATCGGGTGCCTTCTAGTCAGTGATAAATGCGAATTTTGTGTTTTGCTGGCTTTGGAATTTTTCCAGCAGTCCTTAGCTGTTCTTTTACTGGTTTGCAACTGCTTTCTGTTGTCTTATTGTTTTTTTGTGCAAAAATGAATGGCTTGTTATTCAGCTAGTTAACTTCTAGTTTACTAATGGGCATGGACTTTTTGGAATAAGGTTTGCACTTCAGTAGATGAGCATAAATCATAGTTGGAAGACAGCATGGTGGCTTGCTGCTGTTTCTCTTGGAAAACATGCGCTATTAGAGATGTCAGGTCAAAGTCACGCCGTTGCCTGTACTGGTCCTGGCCAACGGGGGCATTTAGTTGAGAGCCAGAAGTTCAAGAGCCAGCAGGGTTAAGAGCAAGTAGACTCTAATCCGGTAAACCGGGTTTAATTCTCCACTCCTTGCCATGAGCACTGGACTCTGATGAAACAGGTTTGTTTCCACACTTCTACACATGAAGCCTGTTGGGAGACTTTAGGCCAGTCACAATTCTCTCAGAACTCTCTCAGCCCTGCCTGCTTCACAAGGTCTCAGTTGTGGGGAGGGGAAGGAGTTTGTAAGTCGCTTTGAGACTCCTTCAGGTTGAAAAAAGCAGGGTCCAAATTAGCCTGAACAATTTCGCTCTCAGCATTTACAAACAATCTTCCTTTTCTTCAGAGTGAAATGTAACTATGTGGCACGGGTGGGTCATTGCTAGCAAAGGAAGAAAACAAACTTATAGAGACATGCAACATCCAAAGTCTTGAAACAGGATGAACTCCAGGCCATTTTTGTTGGGCACCTGAGAGTACACAGTACTCACGTTGTTAGTCATGATGTTATATTTACTGTTATTTTCACTGATGTTACATTATTATGTTTAGGATGTTATAATCTGTTATTATGGTATTATGCTGTTATGTTACGATGTTATGTTATGGTATGAAATGTTATTATGTTGATTATGTCATGATTACTGATATTTTGCTTTTTGAAATATTGTGTTTAGTGATGTTGTTGTTGATGTTACAATTATTGTTGTTATTTTGCTGATTGATGTTGCTATTATGCTGTTGTACACCGCCCCGAGCCTTTCGGGGGAGGGGGGGTATATAAATAAAAATGTCCATTCCATTCTACAGTCCTTTTCTAAAAAAATACATAATATGGTTTTTCATTCACTTTCACTGTCTTTTAATTGCTGTCCTTTCTGACTAAAGCAATTCAGGGCAATGGTGAGCAATTTCATCAGGCATTTCACAACATTCTGCAAGAATGTAAATGTCTTATGTCCTCTGGGAGCGCAAGGTTTCAACACAAAGAGAGAGAGAGAGAGAGAGAGAGAGAGAGAGAGAGAGAGAGAGAGAGAGAGAGAGAGAGTGCAAATGTTAAACATAATACAGCACCCACGACAGTTTCCCTTTTCTCAGAGATTTACAGCACGGTCCTAAAGAGTTACACCCTTTCAAATCCACTGAAATCAACGGGTTTAGAAGGGCCTAACTGTGTTTAGAACAGCTTGGCCAATCTGGCAGGGGCTGATGGGATTTGTAGTCCAGGAACATCTGGAGAGCCGCAGGTTGCAGACCCCTGGTTTAGAATTACACTGCTAGTTTCTTGCTTGCATTTTTATTGGACTTTGCGGTCTGCATTTGGGCTCTAATTCAGTCTGATCCAGTACAGATGGTCTAATCGCCACTTCAGTTCAGTTAAGCATCGGCCTGGGGAGTGGAGAACCTGCCAATCTGTGGCCAGCTGGGCATCCCGCCCCACGCCTCTCAAGTTCCATTCTGAACCCCAAACCCCCACTTCAGATAGCATAAGCAGCTGGTTGGTTGACACTGTCCCTATGACTCATTCTTCTCAACTGTCTTTAATGCCCTGTAGCATTTTCTGCCCTGAGCACAGCCCCTGCCAGGAGGAAACCATCAAAGATGCTCATCTCATACAGCCCAGACAGCACCTCCCAATATGGACCATTTACCAGTTCAACAGTTTCTCAAATTGATGAAGAAGAAGAGTTTGGACTTATATCCCCCCTTTCTCTCCTGCAAGTAGACTCAAAGGGGCTTACAAACTCCCTTTCCCTTTCCCCCCTCACAACAAACACCCTGTGAGGTAGGTGGGGCTGAGAGAGCTCAGAAGTACTGTGACTAGCCCAAGGTCACCCGGCTGGCGTGTGTTGTTGAATTCCCCAGAAGCCTCCACAGCTCAGGCTGCAGAGCAGGGAATCAAACCCGGTTCCTCCAGATTAGAGTACACCTGCTCTTAACCGCTACGCCACTGCTGCTCCTGATGTGCAATGCAGGATGATCATTCCAAGATGCAACTTGGGCCTGCACACCAAATGCACAGGCCACATACAGAGGCCTGCTAGGAACCCAGGAGAAAAAAACATACATCCCTTTTTCAGTCTCAGCAAAACCTGGGAGATGGGCAACCACTTGGAGAGCCACGTTATGTGTTTAGCAGGAGGCACATGGCTCAGGCACACATATATTATTTAGATCTGTACCAACTGCATTGGTTTCTCCGGTTATCTTACCCAACCCACACATGACCCCTATTTCCTGATCCCCGTAGTTTCTTTCCTAATGTATCTATTTTTTTAGGCTATGTCTTTCCTTGACGTAAGGGGAAACCACCTTTCCTGACAGTAGGCTAGTTTGGACTGTAAACAAGATACAGCTATCATTTTGTTTAGCCCCCAATTTCCGACAAGAAGGTCAAATGGACACGTAGCCATCTAGCGACAGACAGTCTTTGTTGGAACACTATATTTCAAAAAAACTGCCGTACAGGACCATATTGAAGGAGGAGGAGGGGGGGAGGAGGAGGAGGAGGAGGAGGAGGAGGAGGAGGAGGAGGAGGAGGAGGAGGAGAAGAAGAAGAAGAAGAAGAAGAAGAAGAAGAAGAAGAAGAAGAAGAAGAAGAAGAAGAAGAAGAAGAAGAAGAAGAAGAAGAAGAAGAAGAAGAGAGTTTGAATTTATATCCCGCCTTTCTCTCCTGAAAGGAGACTCGAGGTGGCTTACAAGCGCCTTTCCCTTCCTCTCCCCACAACAGACACCTTGTGAGGTAGGTGGGGCTGAGAGAGTCCTGAGAGAACTGTGACTAGCCCAAAGTCATCCAGCAGGAATGTAGTGCGAAAAAACATCTGGTTCACCAGATAAGCCTCTGCCACTCAGGTGGAGGAGTAGGGAATCAAACCCGGTTCTCCAGATCAGAGTCCATCCTAGATGGAAGTGTCCATCTAAGCAAGCACTCTAGCTTCTGGAAACTTACAAATAGGACAAAATAAAGGAAAAGCATTTTACCATAATGTTGTACTTGAACATAAAGGTTACATTTAACTATCACGACAGACAGAAACTTGACAGATCTGTTCCCTTGTGCAACTCTAGCTCTACCTATCTCCCATGTCACATCTTGGTTGCTCAGTGGAACCAGCTACTACTGTTTTCTCCAGAATTTCCAAGACAATAGAATTCTCTTGACAGTGTCCTGGAAACAGAGTAAAATCCACATGGATGATCAGGCTGTAAAACAAAATGTGCACTATTTTGCAGTAAGGTTCTGTACTACACATTACAGAGCACTCTTTTGGGCACAACTGTGATGTTACATTCTGAATTCCAAAACAGTGGGGCATTCATGTGTCAACAAGTTCTGGCAACTTGGGAACCTCGTTTCCTATGTGAAACCATAAGAAAGCCTTTAACTACACTGGGGTAAGACTTGATAAAGCCACCATCGAGTCAGAGAAATTTGCTTTGGGGTGGATGGATGGGAAATATTTAAAGAGTCCCAAGCAACCTTCTTTTACTAACCCTGCAAAAAACTTGGGCCCCTTCCACACGTGCAGAATAATGCACTTTCAATCCACTTTCAATGCACGTTGTAGCTAGGTTTTACTGTGCGGAATAGCAAAATCCATTTGCAAACAGTTGTGAAAGTGGATTGAAAGTGCATTATTCTGCATGTGTGGAAGGCAGTGGCGTAGCGCCAAGGGGGTGCGCCACGCACCAGGTGTGCACCCCTGTGGGGGCGTGGCAAGGGCGTAGAGGGGGCGTAGAGGGCCGGGGCGGGGCAGGGGCACAGGGCACACACGTGCCCCAGGCGCAGTTCCCCCTTGCTCCACCCCTGGCAGAAGTTCTTGAATTTTCTCTCCAAATAACGAAGTGGGGGCCCACAAGGAATCCCCAGAGAATTAATCCCCTCCTTTGCCAGGCATCTCAAACCTCCCCAGACTTTGCCATGCCAGTTGTTAAAGACTTCAGTAAACCAGTTTCTCCACCCGCAGCTTTTCCTTAACATTTCATGCTTCTATCAGCAATGGGTGAGTTGCTGATGATTGTGTGTGTTTTTTTAAAAAAAAATCAAAATAATATGTTTTACTGTTCAACCGAACAAACCTCAAAATCTAATCTTGCTTTGGTGAGCTGCTTTAGCTGTCGTTGTAAGAAGCTCGTGGCCATAAAAGAAGGGGAAGAAGAGTTTGGACTTATACCCCACCCTTCTGTAAGGAGACTCAAGGCAAATTCCGTCTCCCTTCCTCTCCTCACAGCAGACACCTTGTGAGGTAGGTGGGGCTGAAAGAATTCTGAGAGAACTATAACTAGCAGGCTTCTTGTGTAGGAGTGGGGAAACAAGCCTAATTCACCAGATTAGAGTCCACCTGCTCTTTACCACTACACCACGCTGGAGCAAACACACTGGGGATCCATGAATAAATATGGGAGAAGTGTGATAAGAGATTTGTAAATCTGCTCCCATGGCAAATCTAAACAGGATTTTGTGAGCTCCCCAGGGTTTGAACAAGCCAATTTTGCATGCCTTCTCCACCCCAACTGACTCAAGTAGTCCCAGCCTCTGTCTTAATCAGGTCAAGTGTGAGTTGTAGGAGCTTTCTGATAATTTAAAGTCATGTTTTTTCTGCATAACTGGGGAGTCCTCAGAGTAAGTACCACCTCGTTAATTTGTGGTAATTGGTAACAATCATGAAAATAAAGGTAAAAGGTAAAGTTTCCCCTTCAGTCATGTTCATGTTCATGCTCCTACAACTCACACTTGACCTGATTAAGACAGAGGCTGGGAATACTGAGTCAGTTGGGGTGGAGAAGGCATGCAAAATTGGCTTGTTCACACCCTGGGGAGCTCGCAAAACCCTGGGGTACCACTGCGAGAAGTGATTTCATAGGCAAGCCTCTTTTTGGGGGTAGTTTCCCATTGCTTCCCCCGGCTATTCTTTACCCCTTAGCTATAAGCTAGTGCAGTGATGGCGAACCTTTTCAAGACCAAGTGCCCAAATTGCAACCCAAACCCCACTTATTTATCGCAAAGTGCCAACACGGCGATTTAACCTGAATACTGAGGTTTTAGTTTTTAAAAACAGTTGGCTTCGAGGCATGTGTTACTCGGGAGTAAGCTTGGTGGTAGTCAGTGGCTTTGCTTTGAAGCAACCATGGAACTCTTCGAATCACAACCCTAGGAGGGTTTACTCAAAAGCAAGCCCCATTGCCAGCAACGAGCTTACTCCCAGGTAAAGGATCGCGCTTTAGTTCTTCACATGAAAATCAGTGGGGTTTAACAGCACTTAACAGGGTTACCTACACTGCTTCCCCAAAACTAGGTCTTAGGTTTAATGCTAATAATCGAGCCCAGCGGCCCAGGCCAGCCTAGATGTGGGGGGGGGGGGGCGATTTCCCCCCCACATGACGAACTGCGCATGCCCACAGACAGGGCTCCGAGTGCCACCTCTGGCACCGGTGCCATAGGTTCGCCACCACTGAGCTAGGGGTACTCATTTACCGACCAACGAATGGATAGATGGCTGAGTTGACCATGAGCCAGCTGCCAGGATATCTGACCCACAGGAGGCTCGAACTCCTGACCATGTGAGTGGCAATGTAAACACTTAAACCACTACGCCACGCGGCTCCTTATGAAAATAGCAAACCCACAAACAAGAAGAAGCAGCAGCATTGATCTCGAACATTATTTACAGGATCACAGAATCATAAGAGACCACAAGGGACATCGAGTCCAACCTCCCGCCCTGCCTAATGTTTAGGTGGGATGTTTCTCATTCCTTCACCCACCAGTTTCCCAGCACGTTCTAGCTCTCTCAAGCATGTAACGATTTTGAGAACTGCGCAATTTCTCACTTTCCAGTTTCACTTTATTTCCCACAGCCTTTCCTAAGAACGAACTATGGGAGATTTCCGTTCTCTCCAACCCGCTTGTGCAGTTGCTGAACCCGCAGTGACCTCAGGAACAAATAGGACTACTTTGCCAGACAGCAAGGAATTGCTGAGACAAGCTACATTAAGAACAGAACTGTAGCATGAAAAATGCATTGATGCCGTAACAGGGGGGCATATAGACCATGCAGGGGTACAGAGCAGATGCCACACAAGCAGATACAGCTGGTACAAGACAAGGCTTCCTGAAATTTTATTTTTTCAAATTACCCATGCCAATCCTACAGCTTTGTGAGGTGAGCTAGCTTTGCGTTCAAGTTTTCTCGCTATTAATAAAGCTTCGGGTTATAGAATCCATTTTAAATTTAGTATTACTTGGAGCCTGTTTGGACTTGTTTTGTCAGAGTCTTCCCAAGAAGAGACGGTGAGCAGGTCTCTAACTCACCTTTATTAATCTCAAGTCTTGGAGAAAGATTTTCCCAAGACTCCTCTGAGAAAGCTCCAAATAGCTAAATTAGTTACTCAGTGCGCCTGGGTGGAGCCTGGCCATCAGATGCTCAAAGCACCCATGTAAGTGCGTCTGGGAATCCATGCATTCGTGGTTAGTGAGACGTTTGGCCCGTGTTTGGTGGCCCAGGCTAGCTTTACTTTCTAAATCTCAAAAGCTAGGCAGGATCAGCCCTAGGCCGTTTTCCGTACGGCACAATCATACCTGGTCATAATCAGTTTCTTACAATCCGGGTCTGTTTTATCCCGGTTTCTCCCTTCACATGGCTGCCTGTTTTTTTAAGGAATCCAGTGAAGACCGGGAGGAAATACTCCAATGTCTTTCGTGCAAGACCGGGACTTCTCTACTTTGCAAGCTTATCTGAGCATGCCCGGTGTCCCACGTTCTGATTGGCTGTTGTTTTTGAGTGGCAGCTAGAATGAACGTCAGGCATTTCAGCTCTTGTGGTGTTTGCACGGTAACATGCTCACCCTGGAATTTTTGAAAAGAATCGCCAATTTGGTGATTTTTGAATACCCTGGGATGAGGGAAATATCGCGGGGCAAACCCGCTTGAGGACCGGGAACCGTGCGAACATCTTGGCCGCTCAGGGATATTTCTCTTGCTCAACCCAGGATATTTGGACAGTGCAGAAACGGCCCTAGTTAGTATTTTGATGGGAGACCATCAAGGAATTCCAGGGTTGCTATAGAGAGGCAGGAAATGGCAAACTAACCAGTTGGTCTCTTGCTCCAGTCACCATAAATTGGCAGCACTTTATGCAAAATGTAAGTCTTAAAAATATCTTCAGAGTAACATTCTAGTAAGGTAACTGGACTCTAAGAGCCATCAGCCAAATATGAAGGTGTTTTTTAAAATTATTATAGATCACTGGAGCAAATATGGTAACGTAGCATTAGAACATGAATGGCTGGGGTGAGAGAACGTGTGACAGTGATCCGAGCGTATTTGGCACTTAAACAAAGCTTCATCAGGTGAAACCCCTTGGCACAAAGGCATCAGTTTTTGAAACAACTAACAATTACGGACAGTTGACAAAGGGTGGGACTTTAATGCTGTGTTTACTACAGATCTACTGTATTGGGGAGGTGGGGAGGTGAAGAACTTCCTGACATATGGCAATTCCATCTCAGTCATGAAGAAACACAGGCTAGAAATAAAAAAGGAAGATATCATTAACTTCATTAATTGGACAGGGAAGAAAAACAGCCCCTGTCAACTCTGCATATGTTGCAGAAGCAGAAAACCTCTTTAGCATAAGCCAGAACACATCTAGAGATCTAGTTATTAGCGCCTGTGTGCCTTTCATGAGATTCAGACCAAAGTTCAAGGCTGCTTTATGACATCAACCAAGGGAAATGGACCACGGAATGTTTCGAAAAACAGAGAAACTAACTGTTCTAAAGCAGCCATTTTCTCCAGATAAACTGATCTCTGTTGATGGGAGAGCTGTTGTAATCCCAGGAGGTCTGCAGCTACCACCTGGAGGTTGGCCATTCTACTCTTAATTTATGGATCTCTCTGTCACAAGATGTGATGGTAGCCACCAGCGGAGACAGTTTTAAGCATGGCCTACCAACAACTATTAGCCATGATAACTAACTCAAATTAAATTCCTGGACAGAGGAAATGGCTGAGTATTTTAAAAAATCATCTAGAAGAAGAGTTGGATTTATATCCCCCCTTTCTCTCCTATAAGGAGACTCAAATAGGCTTACAAACTCCTTTCCCTTCCCCCCTCACAACAAACACCCTGTGAGGTGGGTGGGGCTGAGAGGGCTCCAAAGAACTGTGACTAGCCCAAGGTCACCCAGCTGGCATGTGTTGGAATGCACAAACTAATCTAGTTCACCAGATAAGCCTCCACAGCTGGCAGGACAGGGAATCAAACCCGGTTCTCCAGATTAGAGTGCACCTGCTCTTAACCACTACACTATGATGGCTCTCTAACACCTAACAGCCCAATCTATAGGGGGGATGGGTCAATGGAGCTGGTGCGGGGCCATGCTGGGTCTTTGACCCCTTTGCTATTGTAAGGGGCACCACTGCGGGCTGGGAAGTTCCTGGGGATGGAGCCAACTGTAGTCAGCTTCCACACAGCCTTTCAAGCTGGGAATGCTGCAGCCACCTGAAAGCGTGGCGTAACTCCATTCAGTTCTATGGAGGCAGCTTTTTAGGCGGCTGGTTTCTTTTTCTGTTTCGCAGCCTCGCCGTGCCTCCTGAAAACTCTCAGGAACTGGAGGGGTGGTGGAGCTGTCCCTGGCTGCCGTGGCATCTGTACTGGGCCGTAAGGCTCTCAGCCCAACTGAAGAGGTTTAGCTAATTAAACAAACAGATTAATTAAAGTGCATCACTTACTTCTGCATGAATTTGAATGTAATTAAAAAAAACTATCCTGAAAAAAAAACACGTATTCTCTCTCTTTCATAATGCATGCTCTGGTTGAAGCAGGCACGGTCTCAGAGGAATTGTTCCCTCTTGTGAGACATTCCCTCTTCTGTATGAGAAGCATTTAAGTACCAGTACTTAAAATACTTCTTTTAAATACTGTGGCCTGCTTAAGCAGAGGGACTTGTATTTAATGAATCCGGAGTTTAATAGATTAACTAATTAATTGTCTAGAAATTGCAAGCCTAGGAACAATAAGAGTAATAATAATAAACTGAAGCCAGGATTATATGAAATGGCTTGCTGGATAGCAACGAGTCCCTGTGGCATCTTCAAAACTGACAAACCTTTTGTGGCTTGGCCCTTCATGAGATTATGCCAAGATGTCCATTAATCTTTATGGTGTCACTCTTTGCCGTTTGGCTGCAGGAGACTAATTGGGCTGTGCTTTCTTCCCCCACATCTGTATTTAGTGGATATAATTCCCATAATTGCATGCAAATATGGTTCTTAATATAGGTCAGTCATGTACGAAAGGCTGGGAAATTTCTATAGCTTTGGGAGGGTTCCTGATTGTATGGTCGAAGGCTTTCATGTTTGGAATCAACTGGCTGTTGCGGATTTTCTGGCTGTGTGGTCATGAGGCCGCATCCACACAGCTCAAAAAAATCCACAACAGCAGTTCCTAATTGGCTCAATCACGTCCTGCAATTTAAAACATAAATGCGGCAAGGGTTTGAAGATACATGTCCTGTAGGTATACCTAGAATACAGGATTGGACAAAGAGAGCCAGCGTGGTGTAGTGGTTAAGAGCAAGTGGATTCTAATCTGGAGAACTGGGGGCGTTTCCCCACTCACAAGGATCCCCCCTATGCTGCGCGCTGAGGGGGCGCAACAGCGGCAGCGTCGGGGCAGTTTTGCTGTCGCCACCCCTGTCGTGGGGGCTTCGTTGTGACCGCCCCTGTCGTGGGGAGTGCAGGGGGACCCCGCGCTACTTGAGGAGAGTAGCACGGGGCTTAAGGTAAGTGGGGAAAGTCCCTGGGTTTAATTCCCCACTCCAACTGAGTGACAGAGGCTTATCTGGTGAACCAGCTGTGTTTCTGCACTCCTACATTCCTGCTGGGTAATCTTGAGCTGGTCACAGTTCTCTTAGAACTCTCTCAGCCCCGCCTACCTCACAAGGTGTATGTTGTCCCTGCTCTGCCACTTGAGCTGTACAGCCACCTCACAGGATGTTTGTTGTGGTGGTGAGGGGGGGGGGAGAAGGGACAGGAGATTGTAAGTCCCTTTGAGTCTCCTTATAGGAAAGGGGGGGGGATATAAATCCAAACTCCTCCTCCTCTTCCTCCACCCTTAAGCAGGTTTCAGAAATGGCAGGGGGGAAAGCCCACATACACAGTGCCTGTCTTTTTCCCTACGGGCCTAAAAGCACTGTAGTCTTAACCCACAGTGGCTGTTCCTTCTCACCAGAAGATGTTCAAGTTGACCACTCCAATGCCATGTGTGGTTTTACGCTTGATGGCAAAGCCAGGTTTATTATCGCTGTGCAATGCTTGAAATTACCCACAGGCTCTTTGCAGGATCCACCCCTCCTCTTTTTCCTTCTTGCAAGCACATGAGAAATAACGATGCTTTCCCAGATGTGTACTAATTGCCTTTGTCATTCTCATGAATGGGAAGCTTCACATATTCAAAATTCGGCTCGCATTAGCAGGCGTGCTTGCCTGCAGGCAGTCTCAAAGAACTTAGCTGAACGCGAGTCCTAATAACTAGGTATTCACTTTACAACTTCAAAGAAACCACCAATAGTCTCTCATGGCCACTAATATTTGGCCTAGGAAACCAGGCAGACAGTAACGTTTCATTAAAACATGTATTCTTATCCCAGGCTCTGAACCTCTCTGTATTTATCTTCCCTTCCTGAACTTTCTTAGGATGTAGCAGACTCCTCCATGTAAAATGGTAGGTGGGCAAGTAAATGGGTGAGAAACATGTTGAGTGGAGAAGAAGGGGTGAATAGGCTCCCTGACTGGCTGCCCACAAGATGGACTTTTGAGATGTAATTCAGTCTGTATCACCTTAGAAGAGCTGGGGATGCTCACCTTGTAACCAATGACAAGCAGCTTCTTCTTATTTAAGGTGGGGGAGCTTTGTGAAGATCAGCTGGAGCTGAATCCAGGCCAGCTTCCTTTGGCAGGAAGGTGAATAGCTAGGCCCGAGGCAGGCATCAAGGTTCTCAACAAAAAGGAAGTCTTATTGGATAGGCTATGGTAGGGACAGAAGCAGAAGGTGTAGCAACAGCAGGCTGAGAGTCAAGTTCAAATGGGAAGCACTGGGCCCAAAGGCAAGAGCTGTAGCTAAAGATATATATACTATGTACTATATACTATATCTATACGGGCCCTTTCACACTGTCTGAAGACCCAGCTCAGAAGTAGACTGCATAGAGGCCCTTCCTTCCCTGATTGGCTTAGTCACCTGTCTCTACTGGACTGGCATAGGAATGAAGGCATTCCCCACCAACACCACCAATACCTAGAGAAAGCAGAATATTCGTATATAATC
Source organism: Sphaerodactylus townsendi (assembly GCF_021028975.2). Taxonomy (NCBI): domain Eukaryota; kingdom Metazoa; phylum Chordata; class Lepidosauria; order Squamata; family Sphaerodactylidae; genus Sphaerodactylus; species Sphaerodactylus townsendi. The sequence goes on from NC_059431.1 coordinate 19,573,125, forward strand.
AGACCCATCCTCAGATTACGGTATCAGGTAATTGTCATGATATATTAAAAAAGAGAGTAAAAGTTCACTAAAGGGTTATTTCAAGTTAGCAGAAGTTTGCCAACCCCAGAGGCCGGAGACAGTCAGTCTACTCTAGGGGCAAGAAGTAACGACAGTTAACCTTTAACATGATTGGTTAGTTCAACCATGATTCCAGACCAATGAAAGGCTGTTGCATGGGCGGGGAAAAGTATCCTGTTGGATGTATGTATTGTATATGCTATGCTAAGTTCAGATAGAGATAGATAGAGTCTGAGTTGAGTTATGTGTGTGTTGAACTTTGTTATTGCTGAAGAGTTCTGTATAGCTTAATAGTCTTGTATAGACTAGACCTGTGTAACCTTGCAACTGCAAAAGTAAAAACCTTCCTATGGAAAGAACATCTTGTGTGGAGAGTATTCTTTTCTAAGTGTGATAGAAGGTTGCAGTGAGTGCAAGAAGACTGTAAATCTTCTCATCTTACCAGAGTGACTCCATTTTAAACTCTGCTGATAGTAATTTCCTGATTGAAGACACCAGTTGAAGACACAAAGGCAGAAAAAACAATAAAACCTCCATTCTATTTTTCTGATGACCAGATTTCTTGTGTAAAAAAATAAGCCATCCCAAATACGCTTCCAAAGTTTGATGGAATCAGCTTCAAATGGAATGTCCTAAAAACAAATCAGTGTGGTAGAGTGTCTGACTAGAATTTGAGTGACCCAGACTTAAACCCCGACTAGACCCTCACTAGATCCTTAAGAACAAGCATGAGAATTGTACTAATAAAATAAATAATAAGAGCAAGAAATTATTTATGAGCCGAAACTAAACAGTGGATATCAAGAATACTGACTCCAAGAATATCCCCATATTTCAGCTTTGCCTTCTGCCAGAAACCCCCACTGGGGATTTCTTCAACTGGCGTGATACAAAAGCATTCTTACAATCAAACAAAAAACGGCAGTTAATATTTTGCAGCATTGGTATGGCATACAGACAAAATTATCTCCCAACAATAAGAAGCCACCCTGCCAAAGGCTTTAGTTCAGCAAACAGGCTGCGGCTTGTTCGGGGAAAGTCATATTACCCGTTTCGGCAAGTCCCAATTTATTGGGAGGATACCAGCCTGTTCCTTTTGCCAGTCAGGAGGAATCGAAGCCCAACTACCTGTATTTCTTGAAGGAGTCACAGAAAATGTGTCGGATAACAACCGCCAAAAAATATATATATCTGCCAGTCTCACTTTGACCCAGCTAAATGGTTGAGAAATACTTCTCACATGGCTGAGCGCTTACCTCAGAGATAGACCTAATGCTGCCACATTTCATCCGCTCCAAGCGAATGAACTATCGGAGCCCTCCAGCAAGAAACTCCACAGCTACCAGGCCCATTGTTAATTAGGTGAGCCATCTTCAAGTGCTGAGAAGAAATAATCAACCCTTCCTTCACGAATATTTACGGGGTGATGAGTGATGCGCTCTGTTTGGGCAGCTTCTTCCTCAAAACAAAACCGTAAGCTATGAGCAATTGACAGGAGAAGCAAATACGAGCCAAATACGTGTCAAAATAAAGCTTTCCTGGGAGGCTTTTCCTCTTGGTGTACTCTTCTCAGAGCAGCAGTGGCGTAGGAGGTTAAGAGCTCGTGTATCTAATCTGGAGGAACCAGGTTTGATTCCCAGCTCTGCCACCTGAGCTGTGGAGGCTCATCTGGGGAATTCAGATTAGCCTGTACACTCCCACGCACGCCAGCTGGGTGACCTTGGGCGAGTCACAGCTTCTCGGAGCTCTCTTAGCCCCACCTACCTCACAGGGTGTTTGTTGTGAGGGGGGAAGGGCAAGGAGATTGTAAGCCCCTTTGAGTCTCCTACAGGAGAGAAGGGGGGATATAAATCCAAACTCCTCCTCCTCCTCCTCCTCTTCTTCTTCTTCTTCTCCACGACCTCCTTAAGCCTCAGAAACAAACCTAGTACCTTGGCCCCTACCAGCTTTTCCACTTGGCCCTGGCCCCTTTCCTTCCTCACAATAGCCTACTTCTCAGTGGCTTCTGTCCTCCCAGCCCCGTCATTCAACATCACTTTTTATGCGATCAAAAGAGGTTCCTCTTCTTTCTTTCACCAGAAATAAACCTAGTAGGATCCAACCCTTCATCTGCACTTTTGGGGACACTAAGTACAGTAAAATCAGGAAACCAGGAGAATCCAATATAACTAAAAATGCAGTGGTAGATTTTGCACAGCATGACTGTAATGTCCTGAGGGCATTATAAAAAGCGTTTCAGGAAAGAACTTCACACAGTTGTCTCCCCCAAAATGACTTAGAACATAAGAACAAGCCAGCTGGATCAGACCAGAGTCCATCTAACCCAGCTTTCTGCTACTCGCAGTGGCCCACCGGGTGCCTTTGGGAGCTCACATGCAGGAGGTGAAAGCAATGGCCTTCTGCTGCTGCTGTTGCTCCCAAGCACCTGGTCTGCTAAAGCATTTGCAATCTCAGATCAAAGAGGATCAAGATTGGTAGCCATAAATCGACTTCTCCTCCATAAAGGACTTCAGCACATTTTTTCGAAAATCGCTAAACTAGCAATCTTTTCCCCCAGCCTGGATTGAAGATGTTTCCTGCCTGCTGAGCAAACAAAAGCAGGCAGGAAACGCTTTATTTCTCCCACCCAAACCTCTTACTTTCATTTCCACTGTTCATACCCACCATTTTGTGTGCTGCAGTAGATTCTCCATGAAGATTTGCCATGGAGGTTTCCTATGCTTACAGCTCATCCATGCACGATTGCCATGTAAAAAGTCGATGAATAAAGTTTGTTTTGCCCAGTGATCTCATATATGTGTCATGTTTCCTCTTTTGTTTTGTTTTGAGGGGGATGTCTGTGGAGCTATGGCAGCACAATTAGAGAAGCTGCAATAAGCACAGATTTGTGTTGTGGTAGCTTCGTAGACATCCCCCTCAAAACAAAACAAAAGAGGAAACACAACACATGTGTGGAATTGCTAGTCAAAGCAAGCCTTATTAATCTACTTTTGACATGGCAGTCACATGTGGATGAACTGCAAGCAGAGGAAACAGCCATGGGGAATCTTCACAGAGAAGCTGCTGCACCACACAAAATGGCAGGCACCACTGTGAAACTGACAAGAGATCCATGCAGCAGACAGGAAAAAAAGATCAGTTTTGGCTGGAAACACTTGCTGTGTGGACACAAAATCCCATGCTGTGGGAACACAAAATGCCAAAATTGATCTTTCTAAAATGTCCGGAAGACGTTTTATTTCTGTTGTGCAGAATCCACCGGTGTTAAAGCTTTGGAGATGCAGAGAACTGTTCAACACAAAAACAGATGCTTCTGAATGACGGGGAAATGTTTGCCCTCCTCTGTAGCCTTAGACAATATCCAAGGAAGTTCTGAAAGACAAACTAAGGTAATATACTGGCCAGAACTCCTCAATCCTACAGGGGCCAATGTATTGCTTAACCGTAGTGGATAAACAAGATTATGTCAATCTGACCTCTCACTTCTGACCTCCAGGGCAGTATCTTACAAATAGGAATCCTATATTCCTATCAAGCGAATTGGCATTCACAGTTATTAATGAATTTCTCATTATTAAATACTACACAGTGAATTTTCTATGCGTTATACTATGTTATCTTCTGACAGCAATCTGGAGGGGAGGCACATTTACATTTTGCCCCAGAGCGTTGAGTCTTTAAAAACTCCAGTCACACAAACTCATCTAATAAGGAGTTTCTATACATTCCTGCAGACCTTCTAAGCAGGGGCATAACGAGGCAGCCCTGGGCAAACTGTAGCCCTGGGCAAAACCTGAGTTGGATGCCCCCCCCCCCCCCGCCCCATGGGCGGCCACTCCACCACGACCAAATTTCTTTTTGCACCAGGACATTGGTGCCTGCAGGGAGTGCCTTTTTAGACATATCAGCACGATAATTTCAGCATATCATCAGGAGACTGTCCTTATGCTATTCCCCAAGTTTGGTGAGGTTTGGTTCAAGGAGTCCAAAGTTATGGACTCCCAAAGGGGGTGCCCCATCCCCCATTGTTTCAAATGGGAGCTAATAGGAGATGGGGGCTACAGTTTTGAGGGTCCGTAACTTTGGCCCCCCTGAACCAAACTGCACCAAATGTCCTGGAGGGTATCATCAGGGCAGCTCCTCATGATGAGATTCCCTGAGTGCCTTGAGACTGTGCCTTCAGAAATGTCCCCCCCCCCCAATAGCAACCCCTGCATGCAGACAGCAATACAGAAAAACTCAAATGCAGAACAAAGATTCTTGGGCAAACTTCTGGGATGTTCCTTGCAGGGGGGCGCATTTTTGGAATATCGGGCACCTCAAAATTTCAGGGTATCATCTGGAAACTTTCAGCTTATGGTACCCCCAAATTTTCAGCGTGACCCAGTTTAATTTGGGGGGGGTCCAAAGTTATGGACCCTCAAAGGGGGTGCCCTCCCATCCCCATTCTCCTTCTGCTAAGGAGATGGGGCTACCCTTTGAGGGTCCCATAAATTTCACCTCCTGGAACCAAACTGCACCAAACTTTAAGGGTGCCATCATCTCCAGATGATACCCTGGAAATTTTGGTGCCGATACATCCAAAAATGCACCCCCTGCAGGAACATCCTAGAAATTTGCCCAAGAATCTTTGTTCTTCATTGAGTTTTCTGCATTGCTGTCAATGGGGGTTGCAGGCAGGGGGGGAGGGGGCACATTTCTGAAGGCACAGTCTCAAAACTTTCAGGGTCTCATCAGGAGACTGCCCTAATGATACACCCCAGGTTTGGTGCAGTTTGGTTCAGGGGGCCCAAAGTTATGGACCCTCAAAACTGTACCCCTCATCTCCTATTAGCTCCCATTGGAAACAATGGGGAATAGGGGCACCCCCTTTAGGAGTCCAAAACTTTGAACTCCCTGAACCAAATCTCACCAAACCTGGGGGGTAGCATAAGGACAGTCTCCTGATGAGACCCTGAAATTTTGGTGCTGCTAGCCTAAAAACTGTGCCCCCTGCAGGCCAAAAATGGAAAACCACTAAAATACCCAAAAACAAACCCAGCATTTTGATGCCCCCCCACAAGGTGATGCCCTGGGCAGCTGCCCACCTTGCCCAATGGGCATTACGCCAGTGCTTCTAAGACCTCCACATGCCTTGAAATCCCGAATATAATTGTAAAGATATGCAAAATACAAAATAATAAAGGCTGAACAATACTATTTATTACTTAAAACATTTAATATTTTGCTTTTCCTAATGGCTCAAGGCAAATCCCTTTAAAGCTCTGATATCCTATTTAGTTTGAAAGTCTGTTATTTATTTATGTGTATTATATATTTATTTAGAACACTTAGACACTTGCTATGGTCAGCCCATGTTTGATCCTGCCTGTCTTCTTTCTCCTGTCTGGGATGTGGGAACCTTTCTCTCCTCATTTCCCCTCCCTCTTCATTCCTGTGGTTGTATTTTCTCACTCTTTGTACTGAGCTTTCCAAGGAATGCCTTATCAGCTCATTAGACACCTGCTGTTGTACTTCTGTCAGGAGTGTGGAATGCAGGTTGTTTAGACCCCGAAGGAGGCTGCATTGTCTCTGGACTGTGTGATTGGAGGAGTGCCAGCCCATCCCCCTTGGGAACTGGTAGTCAGGGGTAGTGTTATGTGACATGGGGTACAAGAAGAAGAGGAGGAGGAGGAGTAGTTTGGATTTATACTCCACCTTCCTCTCCTGTAACGAGGCTCAGGGTGGCCTACAAGCTCCTTTCCCTTCCTCTCCCCACAACAGACACCTTGTGAGGTAGGGGCTCAGAGAGTTCCGAAGAACTGTGACTAGCCCAAGGTCACCCAGCAGGAATATAGGAGTGCATAAACACATCTGGTTCACCAGATAAGCCTTCTGCCACTCAGGTGAAGGAGTGGGGAATCAAACCCGGTTCTCCAGGTTAGAATCCACCTGCTCTTAATCACTACACCATGCTGGCTCTCTTATTAAGATTTCCAAGGAGGATTGTATCTTATTAGGTTAGGAGGTAAATTCCTCTGACCTACTTTCCCCAGTCTTCAAAATAATAAAATCCCCAGCTGAAAATATGATAATATAATCCCTAATTCAAAAGCTAATAATGGAGGGCGCTTTACTGTTCATGCTTAATTCCAGCAATAGACGTCTAAATGCATATTCCTGATGCTGTTTCATAATATAGAAATCGTTCGAATACAGGGTCTCATTATTGAATGGTCCACAATAATACTGTTGCCCCAGAGACCTATATATCTAGACATACACTATTAAAGTCACTGGCAAAGGAGCGAGGGGCCTTGCAAAGTCTAGATATATTTTTTTTAATATATAGCTGTTTTACTTGCTTTTTAACAAAGAAAAATTCCTAAGAAACTAGTTACAAGAGTACAAGAACAATGTGCATGCTTATAACATTTTAAAAGGGGATAAAACAATTGGCAAATCATACATTGGAGGATTTATCACCCACCAGTCAGCATATATGTATATATAATGACAAGTCTAGATAATATGTGCATTATACGCATATTATCTATCTATATATGCGTATAATGACAAATCTAGATAAACAAATGCATCTTGAAGGTCCTCTTGACCACAGCAAGGTCTCAAATCTCATAAACTCTAGAACAGGGGTCTGCAACCTGCGGCTCTCCAGATGTTCGTGGACTACAAATCCCATCAGCCCCTGCCAGCATGGCCAACTGGCCAATGGCCAATGCTGGCAGGGGCTGATGGGAATTGTAGTTCATTAACATCTGGAGAGCCGCAGGTTGCAGACCCCTGACCTAGCAGGTTTCCTGAGACTTACCAGTGGTCCCCAGAAATATTCCCTCCCAAGTTCCCTCACACTACAAATTCATCCCAAGCATCACATGAAAACAAAATATGAAACCTGCCAAACTCCTTGAAGCAGGACAGATGGGAGATACGGCTGTCGCTACAGTGAGTTACAGAGAGAGAATCCCTCTATAGACCGGGGTCCTTTGAGAAGATGGAAAGAGATATCACAAAATGGTTCCCAATTCCAGAGGTAGGTGATTGCAGCAACTCAAGGAAGCTGAAGAAAGCGAATCCTAATTGCCAGGACATTTGCATTTTAATTTTCAAGCATGAATACCATTAGTTTCTCTCCTTCACAAAGAAGCAATCAAAGAAATTTTACTTCTGTCAGATTTCTGAAAATAATAATGCTTAGCCCGGGACTGTCATTTTCCTTCCAGTGTGTTTGGCAAACATTAGCCTTTGAGTTAGGGATTATATTATCATATTTTCAGTTGGGGATTTTATTATTTTAAAGACTGGGGAAAGTAGGTCAGAGGAATTTACCTCCTAACCTAATAAGATACAATCCTCCTTGGAAATCTTAATAAGAGAGGCAGAAAAGAGAGACTCTTCAGAAGCAAGAAACCATAAATAAAAACCCATGCAAAACTGCTTGAATGTACAGAAAGGCAAAGATAAAAAAATTTTCTGCTTCCTAACCCAAAATTTATCATCTGTGTTGCACAGACCTTGCTGCAATGACACTCGGCATTAATATTTTTTGGTCATGGATCTTCTGTGAAAGAAAGTGCCGAGAGAAGAAAATGGAACTTGCAACGGGAGGAAGATTGAAAATCAGATTTAGAACTGTCAACATTCCCCACAGAATGCACAAATGGGTGACGAGGTTAAGAACGGCTGAAGGTTACAAAAGGGCTGTGCAGAAAAAGTGCCTTCAGAAAAAGTTGGGTCAAGAAGGCATCAAGGAAAGTCAGGGGACCAAATCACACGGAAGGCTCAGAGGTGGGATGTTAGGCAGGAGGGGGCAGCAAGGGGGTAATGGGAGGAGTCCATTTGACTTTTGGGAAGATATCAGTTAAAGAAACCGTGGGGTCCATGCTGGCCAGCAAAATAGTTTTGCTACAGTGTCAATAATGTTCGACCTGGTATTCAAAACATACCCTGTTTCCCCGAATATAAGACATCCCCTAAAAATAAGACATAGTAGAGGTTTTGCTGAAGTGCGAAATATAAGGCATCCCCCGAAAGTAAGACATAGCAAAGTTTTTTTTTTGTTTGGAAGCATGCCCGACGAACAGAACACAGAAAAATAAGACATCCCCTGAAAATAAGACATAGCGCATCTTTGGGAGCAAAAATTAATATAAGACACTGTCTTATATTCGGGGAAACACGGTACTTGGGAGAAAGCAAATCCCAAAATGGTGTTATTTGCCACCCAAAGATGGCTCCTGTATTGGATATTAACAAGAGATGAAAAGATGGCAGCAACCTTTGCGGTTGAGCTACTCGAAGGCTCATTGAGGAGTAAGGAAGAGGTGGGGGGGCTCTCCTTGGTTCAACGTTTTCAAGCAGAGACTAGATGGCCATCTGGCAGCAGCGCTGATTCTGGGAACTTGGGCAGATCATGAGAAGGGGGGGGCAGGAGGGGTTCTGTCAGCGCTTGGCTCTTATGGCCCTTTCTTACTTGCCCAGAGAAATGTTGATCACCACTCTGGGGTCAGGAAGCAATTTTCCAGCAGGCCAGATTGGCCCGGGATCACGGAGGGATTCTTTTTCTTTGGCCTTTCTCTGGGCATAGAGCAGGGGTCTCTAGATAAGTGGGGAGGTAGCTGTGAATTTTCTGTATTGTGCAGGGGGGTTGACTAGAGCACAGGTGTCAAACTTGCGGCCCTCCAGATGTTATGGATTACAGTTCCCATCATCCCCTGCATGCTGGCAGGGGATGATGGGAACTGTAGTCCATAACATCTGGAGGGCTGCAAGTTTGACACCTATGGACTAGAGGATCCCTAAGGTCTCTTCTAGTTCTATGTTTCTGTGTTTTTATGGAAATCCCAAGGTGTAGCAGCAAACTCCTCCTCATCTAGCTACAAGGGCGAAGACTAGCCAAACACAAGCAACCAACTCTTGCCTGACTTATCATAAAATGTTTTAGATAGACCCCCCCCCCCCCGCCCTCTCAAAGCACAGCCAGTTGAGATATATGGAAGGAAACTTTTAAAAGGGCCAAAAATTACTCGCTTCAAAAGAATTCGGTAAACTGATACACCGCATATCGTATGTATGCTCCGAATATTTTCAGCCAAACAATGTCTCTAAATCAGGTAGGCTGTTGTTTTGTTTAATGCGGCCATTGGCAGTCATTAAAGTGTGAAGGCAAAGTTGCAGCTGGGCTGATTAGTGGCAATCGCACGTATCCATCCACTGGGGAAAAAAGTTCTTAGCCTTTATTAGATTCTTACGGAGTCCAAGTTACAATGATACAGTCACAGTGGGAGCAATAGCTGGCAGACTTCTCCCTCTATGCAGTTATTCAAAGGGAAAGAGGACCCCCCCCCCCCCACACACACGCACACATACCACCAGTTCTTCAGGCAAGAAATGGAGAACCCGGGCATGGACTGCAGTAGTACCTCTGGGCTGGGAGAGGCAGGAGGAGGAGGAGGAAGAGGAGGAGGAGGAGGAAGAGGAGGAGGAGGAGGATAAGAAGGAGGAGGAGGAGTTTGGATTTATATCCAACCTTTCTTTCCTGTAAGGAGACTCAAGGTGGCTTACAAGCGCCTTTCCCTTCCTCTCCCCACAACAGACACCTTGTGAGGTAGGTGGCGCTGAGAGAGTTTCAAAGAACTGTGACTAGCCCTAGGTCACCCAGCAGAAATATAGGAGTGCAGAAACACCTCTGGTTCACCAGATAAGCCTTCTGCCACTCAGGTGGAGCAGTGGGGAATTAAACCCGGTTCTCCAGATTAGAATCCACCTGCTCTTAACCACTACACCACGCTGGGAACCTTGTCTTCCCATGACTCCCATCACCACCCCATCAGAGGAGATTTTCCATTCTCAAGCAGAGGCAATTCTTCCCTTTCAGAGTTTGATCTTCTAATGCTGGTTCTATAGCTGAATCCTCACGGGGAAGGGCGCAAAGCGCAAAGTGTAAATTAAACAGGTCACCCAGAAAGGCTAGCTAGCTTGTTAAGACAATCCCTAAAACCTGTTGTTTTAAAGCCATCTTTGGTGATCCTCCATCTCCCCCTTGGTTTTTGCTGGCTTGGCCTCTCTGCTCTGTTGTTCCTTTTGAAGCTTCCAAAATGGAAAGCAGGTGGCTCATAAGTGGTCTCTTGCCAGTGCTTGGAGATGTGCCCTGATTGATAGTTGAAAGGGAGGATTTCGGCTGAAGAATATGCTCTTGGAAATACCCTTGATAGCACTAAGGAAGAGGGAAGCCTCCAGAACCTGTTTTGATCTCTTGCTCTGCCAGAGCGGTAAAATCGTAAAAAAGATCACAAAGGCACCGCTCTACGGAGACTTCCAACGTTGTTCAGTAACATTTTGGCGAGAACCTTTATTATATTCGGGCTAAAATTCTTCATCTGCATCATGGTGATCCTCCACAATCAAGTCAGAATTAGTAGCTATAAAACCCAAATAAAGAGCTCCAGCAAATGTGCCACACACTATATTTATTTTATTTATTTATTTATTAAATTTGTAGGCCACCTCATCCCTGAAGGGCTCGAGGTGGCTCCCAACATGGCTGTTCCCAACAGCAAATAATACAACATAAAATTAAGCCATTAAAACTCAGCAGCAATTAATAAATAAATTAAAACAACCAGATTATGTAAACACATATATGCACAGGCGCCCGATCTAAGGCCAAAGAAAGAAAGGAAGAGGAAGGAAGGAAGGAAGGGGAGGAGATAGGCAGGGCCCAAGGTAGAATTAGGGCCTTACCAGATGGTCCAAGCTGGCAGTTTTGATTTAATGGGGGGCAGTGGAACTGCAGCCAGCCCCTCCAAAAGCCCGGTGGAATAGCTCTGTCTTACAGGCCCTGCGGAACTCGACAAGGTCCCGCAGGGCCCGGACAGCTGGAGGTAGAGCATTCCACCAGGCAGGGGCCAGAGCCATAAAGGCCCTAGCCTGGGTCGAGGCCAGCCGTATCTTCGCAGGGCCTGGGCTCACCAGCAGTTCTGCCACCATTGATCGTAGCGGCCTATGTGGGGCATATCTTGTAGAGTTGCCATGTTCAGGTTGGGAAATTTCTGAAGATTTGGGGAAAGAGCCTGTGGCGGTGGGCCTCAGTGCAGTATAATGTTATAGACCAGTGGTGGTGAACCTATGGCACTCCGGATGTTCAAGAGCTACAATTTCCATCAGCCCCTGCCAGCATGGCCAATTGGCCATGGAATAGGCGAAAATATTCTGTTTACAAACAATAGGCGAAATATTATGTTTACAAACAATTGGCCATGCTGGCAGGGGCTGGTGGGAGTTGTAGTCCATGAACATCTGGAGTGCCATAGGTTCGCCACCACTGTTATAGACTCTACCTTCCAAAGCAGGTATTTTCTCCAGAGGGAAGATCTCAATAGTCTGGAGACCAGTTGCAATTCCAAAAGTCCCCCCGAGGTACCACCTGGAGGTCAGTAACCGCCTGATTTGGCTGGGGCAGGTTACCAATCTTCCTGCAGGCAGAATGAGGGCACAGGAAAGCAGAATTGGCAATTGACTGGCCCACTGGAACAAGAGGCAGATCCCTGTCTGGAGAAGCTGACAATCCAAATTCAGATAGCTGTGGAGACCAAAGGGGCAGTGGGAAGCAAAGAATACAAGGGATAGCTGTGAGTGCATGCTGTCCTGTTACTTCAACAGTGCCCAAGATAGCTGGGTTCTTAAAGAACATATGGCTGATATTAAGAGACTGTCTTCCCCATCGTAGACAAATGACATAAAATAATAAATTGTCGTAAGTCTGGCCCAGGGCAAAGCGTGGATGGAACCTAGTGCTCTGACCAGTATTGGTCAAATGTTCTTTCTTTGTATAGCACAATGTGTTTGCCACGTTGCTCACTGCACCAGCTCCTTTCCAAAGCTAGCGAAAGGGGGGGGGGGTGTCCTGCTTGGTTTTCCTGCAGTTTCTGTAGATCCACCAATCAAAAGTGTTGCCTTTGGGGAGGGAAGAACCAATCAGAATGCAGCACACCAAGGACGTTCGAGCATGCGTGCTGCATCTGCATTGCAAGAACAAAAAAAGTTGGGCTCGTGCAAAAGAAACTGGAGTATTTCCTCCCGGTCTTAACTCGATCCCTTCACAGAAATGGGCACCCATGCAAAGGGAGAAACCGGGATTAAATAGACCCGGGTTTTTAAATACTGAATTTAACCCGGTATTATTACGCTGTGCGGAACTGACCAAAGAAAAACCTCAGAGGTGCATCACCATGGTCTGACTTCAAGTCGTTATGAGACTCGACTCAAAGAAGGCCCAGCTCACATCACAGGAGACGCAGAACAGCTTGGAGATCTGAGGATGGGCCTGAGTTGGTTCACACGCTTCGAGAGTTCAGGCATTTTGCCCAGACTCTGAAAGGCGCCTTCGTACACTGGCACTCAAACCTATTAATTGCAGTGTTCAGTGCCATGTCGAGCATCAGGAAAGGGAAAGAATAAATAGGAAGGAAAATTATGTCATGTACCACCCAAGTGTCTGTGGCTACTGTCTCAGCACTTCAGCCTAATATTCACTGCAGAGGATAGAGCACGGCAGCCAAGAGATTAACAGTGCCATTCAAAGGACAGTTACACTCTTCTAAGCCACTAATTTGAATGGATTTACAAGAGTACAACTCCACTCAGTATACTAAGATCGATTTTTGCCTTTGCCATGGTATTCACGAGGCAGGAGAGATTTTCAGTCACCAGCTAACTTGGGTATAATGCTAGTCTCCCTTACAGGGACGGCGGAAGCACTGTGTATGGATGCTGAGGTGATCATAATTATCAACTGAATCCTTGCATTCTTATTGTCCTGTCATATTATCCCCTGAGACACCAATGAAGACATCATGAACGTACGGCTATATATTGGCTTGTATTCTCCGAAAAAGGGAGACCATACTAATTTGATGGCTCGCCACCTAGAAGAAGAAGAAGAAGAGTTTGGATTTATATCCCCCCTTTCTCTCCTGTAGGAGACTCAAAGGGGCTTACAATCTCCTTGCCCTTCCCCCCTCACAACAAACACCCTGGGAGGTGGGTGGGGCTGAGGGAGCTCCGAGAAGCTGTGACTAGCCCAAGGTCACCCAGCTGGCGTGTGTGGGAGTGCACAGGCTAATCTGAATCCCCCAGATGAGCCTCCACAGCTCAGGCGGCAGAGCTGGGAATCAAACCCGGTTCCTCCAGATTAGATACACGAGCTCTTAACCTCCTACGCCACTGCTGCTCCTCCTACAAAGGGACTGGGACACTGCAATTTTAAGGGCCAGGCTGAAGTGAAGGTGCACTCCTTGTGGTCACCACGAGAATGTCGCTGCCGTTTTAAAGTGATTTCAAAATGGTGCCAGGCCTGATACTGATCAGCCCCACCGTGTGGCGCTCTTGTGTCCTCCCAGTGTGCCTTTTCAAGTTCTGACACATGATGGCCATGTGGATGCCGTCACGTCTAGTTTGGCCTCAAATCTCCCCAGAAAGTAAACTGTCCATGACAATTAGATGCCTGAAAAAGCCTCCCACTTTGGGATCTTCCTCCTCCTCATCAGGCAATACCAAATTTGCTGGGCAGCCAATGATATCCTGCAACAGGCCTACAGTTGTCATAACCCTGCAACATTCCACAGTTGCTCTGGCAGCCATAAAGGCATGCTCCTTAAAAATGGCCTTGACATGAATGTTGAAACTGACTGGCAGAAGAAACTAACAGGACTGCGAGCAGCCATGCCTGGTTTCTTCCATCCACGATCCATGAGGTTTGCGGCCAGAATTAGAGATTGTGAAAATAGCACCTGAAACACCCTAGCCTGAAAACAATGGCAAATGTCTCTGGAAATAATCACCTTTTTACATAATAAACCACTTATGATTAACTTCACCACAACTCAGGTGTGGTGATGGCAACTGGTTAACCTGGATTTAGTTAGAGAAAATCCACCCAGAATAGGCGTCTCGGGGGCTGTTAATTATTGTTTAACTCGTTAGTTGGTTAGTTGTTCAGCCCATCAGGGTACACCCCAAGGCAGCCCACAACAATGTTAACCTATTCTAAAAAGCAAACCAGAGTGCAAATAAAAATGCAGAAGAAGAGATGCTACAGAAGATTGTGTCAATGGGTGGTTTTTCAACAGAGAGAGATGCTCTGCTGTACGAGAAACCCAGCCCCAGAATCAGGCTTTCTGCAAATGTTTAGCATCAGGTTTCCCACAAATGTGTGTTGCGCTGTGTGTTGTAGCCCTCTTCTGGTTGCGCTCTACCCCCCTACCCCACTGCTTCCAGCTCTCCACACGGGCCTGGATGCCCTTTCTATTCAAGACCAGCTGAAAATTCTGAGGTAAATCCTGATTTACAGACATTTCAGTCCTAATACCACAGGTAGTAATTTTGGCCACTGTCACTGATTTATGGCCATACGTCATATTCTCTTGCCTGGAACACTTCGCAGATGGGGTCGCCACGAGTCTGTTTGGCAATTCAACAGCACACATCATTAGCAGGGTAAAATAACTATGATGGCCTAAACTCAGCTCACATTCCCTATTGACGGATGAACAATCAAGACACTAGGAGAACTTCTCTTCACAGTGATGGAAAGCATGACAATAAAATGTCATCTCCACAGCTATGGGCAAAACATCTCTAAATATGCTGTGCTGAGGATAAGCAGTGGGGCCAACCCATCCCCTGTGAGGGTCTAGAATATCCCACTTAGCACAGCTGGATTAGATCTGACCCAGCAAGGCAATTCTTATGCTTTTATGCATAATTTTGGCTGCATCGTGCCTGATGAAGTTATCACTTCAATCATACCTGCTAAAGGGGGAAAGAATTAGTAGTTCCCAGCCAAGAATTAAAAGCATTCCTAAAGAAATAAAATAAAACATTTTCCACACAAGCAATCTGTTTCTCATCTGACCTGGCTGTACCCTGAAGTCAGTCTGTCTACTACAGCCAAAGCGAGAAACGAAGCCCAGTTATAAATGCTCCTGCCCACAAATCTCTGGCAATGAACTTGAACTGATACTATAAATTCTTTGGGGTTGGACTGTCTATTTTTTTAATCCCGCATTTCCTTCGAGCTCAAGGCAGCACAAAGAGCTCTCCCTCGCCTCACAACAACCCTGTGAGGTGAGCTAGTCTGTGTGACCGGTCAAGGACCCCTTCCGCACATGCAGAACAATGCACTTTCAATCCACTTTCACAATTGTTTGCAAGCGGATTTTGCTATTTCGCACAGTAAAATCTAGCTGCAAAGGGCACTGAAAGTGGGGTGAAAGTGCATTATTCTGCATGTGCGGAAGGGGCCAAGGTCATGCAACACAGCAGAGTAAGAAGTTGAAGATCATTGGCCACGACTCCACTCCTTGCATTGCAGCACACAGGAATGTCATGTAAGACTTTACAAAATGATAGCAGGATTTCTTCCATTTTAAAACAAAGATCACTATGGTCCCTTCCGCACATACAGAATAATGCACTTTCAGTCCACTTTCAGAATTGTTTGCAAGTGGATTTTGCTGTTCCGCACATTGAAAATGTGCGGAATTGGATTGAAAATGGATTGAAAGTGCATTATTCTGCATGTACAGAAGGGACCTACGGCTGAGGAGGGAAGACTCTTCTCTATCCCAAGATTCCAGACAGCCAGTCAAAGAATCAGTCTTCATATGATAGATGGAGAACCCTCAGGTAGGTCATGGAGCCTCTACAGTCACTCCAATTTGGAACAGAAATACCTGCTGCAATTGTGGCAAGGGTGCTATGCCTCCCACCCCTTCTTGCACGCACAGCAGAAAGAGAAGCAGCTTCACCTGACAGGAAGACAGGAACCAGAATCATGCGCAGTGAAGTAAAGTCTGTCCATGAGGGAGAAGATTTCTCCTTGGATCCTTGGCTTGTATCTGGTGCTTCTTGTTCCTGGCTCTCTTGCCTTCAGTCATAATCCTGAGCCTGGTGACATCATGATTCTGGCTCCTCTCTTCCTGTCACGTGAAGCCGATATGATTTATTTGCAGTTCATTGGGTCCAATGTTCAATGGTTCCTGTGGACTGGAAAGGCTGAAGACCACTGAAGTAGGCAATAATGAGTCAGGCTAACCAATGGTCTGCCTTGGTATAGGTCACCTCCAAATGTGTTAAGAAGAGCCCTGCTCTGTTCCCCAAGCAAACTAAGATCAGGTGCCTTGCTCATGGCAGAACAGAGTGTAAGACTCACAGACAAATAAGCAACGATTCAAAAGCAGTTTAATAATACTGAAAGTTTAGGACTCTTACTCCTCCCATGAAGTCTAAGCAAATGAAGAATACTTGAGATGCTGGAAACGACTGGAGATGGTTTCAAGAACTTGCAGACACCAACTTTTCCTTAACTGCTTCTAAGGAAGTTTGTGCTGCTTGCTTCTTCGTCTGAGTTCTCCCCTCTAACTGGACTGTTTCCTTGCAGTTCTGTTGGAACTTGCTGACTGAGTTCTGTGGATCTCTAACATCTTAAACGTCTGAGATATTGCTGTCTCCAGCCTTTCCCAGGCACCTGAACTGAAACAGACTGTAAAACAGGAACTAATAACTAATAAGAATGCCATAGTGCTCTTGCCTATAGAGGGAGTCTTAAAGGGACAGGGTCTAACTAAGGTTCTCTCCCACAGTATACTGTACAAAACAAGTAAACCCATTCTAACTAAGCAGTGGTGGGATTCAAACAGTTTAACAACAGGTTCCGATGGTGGTGGGATTCAAATAATGACTGTTAAAAAGTATTAAAATATATATTTTAATATCACTTTTTTATTTTAAGAATTAAAAAATATTAATACTTAATAAAAAATATTTTAAGTATTAAAAAAGTGAAAAAGGACATTTTAACAACAGATTCTACAGAACCTTCGGAACCCCCTGAATTACTAAGGGTATAACTGAGGCTTAAAGAAAATAGCGAGGGTGTCTCTAGGGGCAGGACAAGCCCTGCTGAATCAGATCTCCCTATGTCTAATTAGCATATGAAAGTCACTACCATGAGATAAGGTTTAACTGTGTGTTTAAAAAAAAAGATCCAGATAGATCCATAAACAGTTATTAGGCAGGGTAGGTAGGTGGAACCTTCAAGTTCAGTGGCAACCATATCTCCAAATACATTCTCCTGTAATGCTTGCTCCAAAACATGGTGTATCCCTCCTTTTCAACACAAAAAACATCAAAAAGAAAAACATGGAAGATGTGTCTTTAGAACTACTTTGGAGGGTCCTCTGAAAGTCAAGGTGCTAAAAATGTGTCATTAAAAACATCAGGAGAACATGTAGCTTCGTACAGTGACTTTCAATTTTTATACACGCATGAGGATTCTCACACGCTGGCCAAGAGTGAGCTATGCAAACAAGCATATCCAACCCAAGATTCCAGATTCATACCGGGCATTATGAACCTGCCAGTCAGGCTTCCAAAACCTCAAAGCTAGTGTTTGCTTGTGAAATTGCAGCTTACACGGCTGAGGTTCTTCAAAGGGCCTTTGAAGTTTTTAAAAAAACCTCCTGTTTGGAGATAACCATTTAAATCTTACCAGTTTTGCTTACAGCGTTTTTTCGAAAGATTCATCAGGCGAGGTGTATTTACATCCAGGGATGGTTAATTAAGTACGCATCCCTGGCTCCAACGTTGCAAAGAAAGAGGTGGGCGAGATGGCGACAGATGCAAAGACTTTTGTTTTGCAGCAGCATGAAATTGATAAGCACGCCAGCGTCCCGGGGTGGAAGCGAGCGCACGTGTTCCTACCTAGTAATCGCTAGCTTCACGCTCAAAGCCAAAATTCTTTTGCTCAGCTCTCCGGCTAACAAAACCACCATTGACTTCAATTAGAATGAAAATCTGCCCCACCTATGAAAAGAATTAACCTCGCATGCATCACGCCAAGTTTCCTATGGTGAACTCTGTGGCTCGCTCTGGCTGGAACAATGAACGATTGTGGAGGAAAGACCACCGAATTAAGGGAACTCGCCGCAGCCGCAGATCCCAGGAATGGAAGAGCAGTGGGAAGCCCAGCTCATAACCTCACCCATCAGCAATGTCCACAATTCAGCTGGCACTAATTAGATCCCTGCCTGGCAAGCTCTGCTCCAGAAGGGCACAGAAACTAAGTGAATATTTTTTTCATTGAGCCAACATGTTCTTGGGGCCAATCTGAAGTTTCCCACAGATGTTCCCTAATACATGAACGTGAGTAGCTACGCAAGGCAATTTCTTTCGCCGTGGTGGAATCCTCCAAAGTTTGATCGCCCGGAGCTACACCAATTCTCTTGCCTCCAAGAACACATTTAGGCGATCCTCTTGAAATAAATCTGAAACTGTTTTCAGGCTTCTCCCAGGCACACCGAGACCCAAACTGCTGACAGGATGGTGGGGAAATATCCTGCCCCTGTAACAGAGGTTTAATAACTGAAGCTTTCTATGACGTGAAGTTAAACAACATCACTCGTGCAGCAGCAGTGGCGTAGGAGCAGCAGTGGCGTAGGAGGTTAAGAGCTCGTGTATCTAATCTGGAGGAAGCGGGTTTGATTCCCCGCTCGTCCGCCTGAGCTGTGGAGGCTTATCTGGGGAATTCAGATTAGCCTGTGCACTCCCACACACGCCAGCTGGGTGACCTTGGGCTAGTCACAGCTTCTCGGAGCTCTCTCAGCCCCACCTACCTCACAGGGTGTTTGTTGTGAGGGGGGAAGGGCAAGGAGATTGTAAGCCCCTTTGAGTCTCCTGCAGGAGAGAAAGGGGGGATATAAATCCAAACTCTTCTTCTTCTTCTCTTCTTCGATTGGTTGTGGTGGGTTTTCCGAGCTGTGTGGCTGTGGTCTGGTGGATTTTGTTCCTAACGTTTCGCCTGCATCTGTGGCTGGCATCTTCAGAGGTGTATCACAGAGAAAAGTCTGTTTCACACTGTGTCTACTGAGAAGGGAAAGTTTAGCGGGGTATATATTGTCCATGTCCCAGGGTGGGAACCAATCAGTAAGTGTTTGGGTGGAACTTGCTATGCAAAGGTGTGGTTGAGTGCACTGTATTGCGGGTGGGGTGATCAGTCCGTTTTTTAAGTACTGGTAGCCAAGATTTGTTAATTTTCAGAGTATCTTCTTTCTTGCTGGAGTTGTCTTGGTGTTGTGAATTACTGATCGGTTCCCCACCCTGGGACATGGACAATATACCCCAGAGCTTCTTAATCATGCAGCCTCATTTAAACACCCTGAGCTTCTGTTGTGCCTAAAAAGTCAGACAAATGGCCAGCAGAGTTGTATGCTTCTGTGTTGTTGTCGGCAGATAACTCCAGCCACCAGCGGGGGATGGTGGTGTAATAGTAGAGCATATGGCATTTTATTAAGACTGCAGAAACAATTTACAGAGGATTGCTAATAGACACCAGTTATCCTGATTCACAACATACAGTGATTCTGCA
Organism: Sphaerodactylus townsendi; assembly: GCF_021028975.2. NCBI lineage: Eukaryota > Metazoa > Chordata > Lepidosauria > Squamata > Sphaerodactylidae > Sphaerodactylus > Sphaerodactylus townsendi. The sequence goes on from NC_059431.1 coordinate 19,592,611, forward strand.
CAGGCCAGAATCATAGGTCCAGGCCCTTTTTTAAAGAACCCCCCCCCCCCAAGACATCTAGCCTGTTATATTTGCCTAAACCCAGGTTAAATGGAAGTCGCTAAATTAGTGACGTTTCTCCTTGAACCCAGGTTTCAGATGCATCCTGCTTGCTTGTGTGAACTACACCAAGCAGGTCGCGTTCTATTCCATCCATCATTATGGTGGATTCCCTGGGCAGCCACTATTAGAGTGGATTCTCTAATGGGCGACCGCCATGTTGTGCCAGTAAGTGGAGGGATTCTCAGGTAGGTGTGGATTCTCGGCTGCACAGTTACTATATCGAGATATCGATATGAGCCATTTAGAGAAGCATGAAGGAGCCAGTGACATGGAATGTGGTGGGGGGAGGGAGGCTTGGATGGCCATGTGAGGAAATGGAAAGGATAAAGCTAGGTAGGGTGGCTGTGGGCAGAGGGAACATGTCCAAGGCAATGCTGTGCTCACAGGCAAATTAAAAGTTGCGCCAGAAGTGGTCTTGCTTACTGCGGAGAGAATGGAAAGTGAAAGCGGAGCTCAAGGAAATATGTCCGTACGAGAAATCTAGCCATGACAGACATTCATCACCCATCACACACCAGACACCCATCACCCATCACACACCAGACACCTTCTGTGTAATCGGCCATATAGAGCTTACTAGATCAGCTCGCAGGGAAGATCTTGAAGCTGATGGAAATGCTCTTGGGCTGAAGAACCTTTGCTGTGAAGAACGAACTTTCAAGAGTCAGGCAAGATGAAGCTCTTTGTCCAGCCTGCCTACATGACTAATAAAAGGCTTGCTAACTTTAAGCTAGTTACCAGCACACTCAGTATTTGGGGTTCATACATGCACCACTAGTTTAACAGTAGAGTTTCCACTTACCTCCGCTTTCGGACTTAGCAAATTCTACCAAGTTCCACTTTTTGACCTGACAAAATCATGAACTTCTACTCTCTGGCCTTCACTTGCCTCCACCCCTGATAAGCAAAATGTATCTCCAGCTCTGCCCCCAAAACAATTAAGTCTAAAATCCCAACCTGACGCAGCATCAGGCCTGGCTTTTGCCGGGCCTGGCATCTCCTATTCAGAGTCAAGGCTACACCTTACCTTGTTATCACTGTGCCTGGGGCTGGCTGGTTTTTCTACAGCTTGCTTGTAACTTAGTGGATTAGGCAAGCCTCCCACCTTATCTCCAGCTTCCTGGAGGAGGAGGCAGCCTGTCGCAGCTGAAATTCCATAACAATGCTGCTTCTCACTGTCCTTTTCTTATGCGGATTGCTTTGGGAATGAACGGGAGGGGGGATTGTCTGGATGAGCAAATGTTTCAAGATATATACTGGGGGCAGGAGAGAGAGAATCAGCTCCGGATTCTTGAACCCAGGATCTGACTCAGTTCAATAAAGCTCTTGAAATATTCTTGCGTCTCAATTATTGACTGGAGCAGGGGTCTGCAACCTGCGGCTCTCCAGATGTTCATGGACTACAAATCCCATCAGCCCCTGCCAGCATGGCTGATGGGAATTTTAGTCCATGAACATCTGGAGAGCCGCAGGTTGCAGACCCCTGGACTGGAATAACAGGCCCTTACACGCAGGCAGCCAGTGGACTTCCTTGGGAATAAGTTCCCTCGCCTTCCACTTCCCAGGAGACCTGATGTTGACGAATTCTTTCTTTGCGGAAAGCAGTTTTTCCAGATACATCCAGCTTTTGTTTTGCTTCCCAAGTGAAAGTAGGACAACACATAAAGTTCCTAGGCCCCATCAGAGTATAGGACACTTTAATTAGAGGGAAAGCAGCCTATCTATAGTCCTATTGCAGCACTGAATTTGGATTTGGACAGGCTATTAAGTGGAGGGGGGGGGGAAGAGACACAAGGAAATAGAAACGGGCCTGCATACAAAGCAAGTCAAGCAAAGTTTAAAGGGCTTAATGGGGCCTTCCTGCAGAAAACCACAAGCCCTGCCTGACTCATGCGGACTAACAATGAAAGTGTTAACACAGCAGCAGGCCTTTAATGAAGCTGCTACGAAGCATTCCGTGTTAATGAAGGAAAACTATCTTCCTCCAGAGCTTCTGCAAGAAAGCACACACTTATGAATATTGCAGCACTTTGGTTAATGCATTCATTTTGGGGGGAAACTAAGTGTTTTGCTGCATACCAACAGCCTTTTGCAGAACAGAATCTGACATTGCCACATTTTAAGCATGCAGCTCTTTGGGAAACTTCAAAGAGGTGAACAAGCCTTTCTCCCTTGCCCTTCTGTTATCTAAACGTATACATCTCCCTAGGGCAGTGGCTTTTCTTTTGCACATGGTTTAGCAGTTGAAACCCCATACTATACCATTAAAACAGGTTGAAGGAAGTGTGATCTTACTCAGGTGCTTCCAGACCAGGTGTTTGCGGGATATCAAATGCAAAAAGCTACCATGCTTCCCATTGGAGAGCACATCATGAAGAAGAAGAAGAAGAAGAAGAAGAAGAAGAAGAAGAAGAAGAAGAAGAAGAAGAAGAAGAAGAAGAAGAAGAAGAAGAAGAAGAAGAAGAAGAAGAAGAAGAAGAAGAAGAAGAAGAAGAAGAAGAGTTTGATTTATATCCACCCTTCCTCTCCTGTAAGGAAACTCAAAGGGGCTTACAAACTCCTTTCCCTTCCCCCCTCACAACAAACACCCTGTGAGGTAGGTCAGGCTGAGAGAGCAAAGAGGAACTGTGACTAGCCCAAGGTCACCCAGCTGGCGTGTGTGGGAGTGCACAGGCTAATCTGAATTCCCCAGATAAGCCTCCACAGCTTAAGCGGCAGAGCAGGTAATCAAACTCAGTTCCTCCAGATTAGAGTACTCTACCTGCTCTTAACCACTAAGCCACTGCTGCTCCTTGCATGAAGGGGTACATGTTACTGTGGAATGAAGGAATTCCAAGCTCAGAACCAACAATGTTGAATTTTGCAACAACAAATTTTGCACATACCAGTTTGCTGATTTTGGATCATTTGATTCTGCCTCTTGCATTTAAGATTCTAAAAATATAAGGATCTTTTTCAGTACATACTCATGAAAGAAGAAGAGTTTGGATTTATACCCCACCTTTCTTTCCTGTAAGGAGACTCAAGGTGGCTTACAAACTCAAGGAGCCTTTCCCTTCTCCCCTCAACAGCTTGTGAGGTAGGTGGGGCTGAGAGAATTTTGAGAGAGCTATGACTAGCCCAAGGTCACTCAGCAGGAATGTAGGCGTGCGGAAACATATCTGGTTCACCAGATAATGCTCTGCCACTCTAGTGGAGGAGTGGGGAATCAAACCCGGTTCTCCAGATTAGAATCCACCTGCTTTTAACCACTACACCACGCTGGCATACAAGGAGAACCACATAAACTGTAGCACTGCAATCAAAGCTCTGCTCAAATTCTGGGTTTGATCTCGATGGAAGTCAGTTTCAGGTAGTCATCAGAAGGTTGATTCTTCATTGGTAAAATGAATGATCAAGCTGGCTTGGGTAAAGCATGGACAACTGTGGAAGGACATGGCAATCCATTCCATAAACACAGTGTGCCTAGTAAACGTCGTGATGTGATGTTACCTCACGGGTCAGTAATGACCCAGTGCTTGTCTTTCCCTTGAGAAAACTGAAATGGGACCTTGCTTGTTTTCTCTCAGAAATCTGAGGTTGTAACCAGCACAGCTCAAACATTTCCTATCTTATCTGTGAAGCCCTGAAGTCTAGAAACTTGAACCATGATGAAATTTAGGTGCTGAGTTTTTACACTTATGTGACAAGCCCACACAGACATGGAACTGATAAAAACCAGAGGCATCTTTACAGCATTCACTGGACTGAAAGAGCGTACGTTGCTTCAGAGTAGCATTTTTCTAGCTGCTTTTCCCGGTACACAACTCCCCATCAGTCACCACAATGAAGTGGATGGATGACAACAGGCAAGGAACATCTGCTATTACAACTATACCTTTTCAGCGTGTTTGTGGGGACTGCTGCAGCTCTACCCCAAGCATCTCCCAGTTCAAATTCCCCCTTCTTTCTTCTTCTTCTTTTTTTTTTGGGGGGGGGGGGCGTCAAATCACAACTGACTTATGGGGACCTGGAAGCGTTTTCAAGGCAAGTGACGGTTGGAGGTGGTTTGCCATTGCCTGCCTCCATGTCACAATCCTGGCATCCCCAAGCAAATACTAGCCAGGTTTCACCCTGCTTGGCTTCTGAGATCTACCAAGATCGGGCTAGCTAATGCTATCCAAGTCAGGATCCTTTTCCTCTATGTATCTGCAGATCTGTGTCCTATCTGGTTGGGACTGCTCACATGAAAGGGAAAAGAGGTGTATAAGCCAGTCCACGGTCCATAACAACTGATCTTCATTAGCTATTGCATGATTTTCATGCAGTTGTGGTGCGATCTAAATCTGCCTTTGCATACATCCTGATTCAAGCAAACTTCCTGCAGGACAAAATGAGAGACGTCGGGCACACAGCATCCGTTAACCATACAAAAATCTGCACAGGACGTGACTTGGCTCCATGATACTCCTCTCAAGGATCAGTTTCCATTATATACATTGGTCTTTCATTACAGAACTGTAAAGTTTCCTCCAGCCAAGCATAATATGGAGTTTCTGCACATCAGATGTAGATCTGTCTGACAATCAGAAAATTTGGCAGACGCCGCAGTAGCAAAACAAGCCTTCCCTCAAAAAGATTCTTGAATGCAACCACCACCCATTCACAAATATTGTCATTGTGGCAGTCATTTATCACAGAACTTAACTGGAACCAGAAGAGAACCATTTCACAGAGCTGGAGGAAGAGTGGAAGAAGCAATGCTGTGCATGGAACTCAATCTCATCCCGTTGCAAAACCCTGCAAAGACTGTTTGAACAAAAGCAACAATCGTGGGTAGAAAGTGCCATCAAGTTGCAGCTGACTTACAGCCACCCCACATGGTGATTGGGGCACGAGACAAACAGAGGTGCCTAGACATTGCCTGCCTCCGTGTAGCCACCCTTGGTGGTCTCCCACCCATTTCTAACCACAGTTGCCCTTCCTTAGCTTCCAAGATCTGACGAGAATGGGCAAGTCTAGACCATCAGAGTCAACCCTGAACCAATAATAGAGAACAGAAATTAGCATGTATCCAGCAACCAGATGCCTCTCATGCACCTCTCATGAAAAATATTTGTCCATCTTCAGATTGAGAGTGGAAACAATCTAAGGCTAGAAGGTGAAGATGCTACAATAGACACACGAAGATGCCTTACTGAGAGGCAGACCGCTGGTCTATTGAGGCCAGTACTGTCTATGCCAGCGATGGCGAACCTATGGCATGAGTACCAGAGGTGGCACTCAGAGCCTTCTTTGTGGGCATGCAAGCTGTCGCCCCAGTTGGGCATTGCGCCAAGGGGGCAAGGGGTGCATGACGTACTGGGTGCGCGCCCCTGCGGGGGTGTGGTGAGGGTGGGGCAGGGGTGTTTGGGGACATTCTGGGGGCATTCCAGGGCAGGGCAGGGGTGTGGAAGGGGCACAGGGCACACGCGTGCCCCAGGTGCAGTTTCCCCTCGCTCTGCCCCTGGCACTCAGTCTCTAAAAGGTTCGCCATCACTGGTCTATGCTGACTGGCAATGGCTCTCCAAGATCTCAAAGACGCGTGGGACCAGCAGAAGGGTGCGTGGGGCTGGGTGGGGCCATTTTCTGCCAGTACGCCTCTGCCTACTGGTCTCACCCACTTCTGAAGAACACTTTGCAGCCACCATGAAAAGTATTGGCCAGTGACACAGCCCATGGGTGCCACATCGGCGACCTCAGCTTGTAAGATGATACCCCGAAAATCTTGTTTATCTTTAAGTGCTGCTGGACTCGACTCTTGCTCTTCTACTGCAGACCAACGTGGCTGCCCACCAGAAATATCTTTGCTGTTGTCTCTGTATCCTTTTGCGTGAGGCGGCATTCAGCCATAGAGTCCCTGAAACGATTACAAGCCCAGGAATTTCGATCCCACGCATGTGCGAAAACAGGACGGCATACAATCGCTACCAGCTCCCATCTTCAGATCTTGTGCCACAGCTGTCCTCCATAAGCAGCTGGACTTCTTTAAACTTTAGATGATCTTACTGGAAGCAACCGCGTCTGCAGTCGTGAAGTGGTGTTTGGGGTTTCTAACAGCTGCTTCTGGAAAACTACTGCAACGCCCAGGCTGGGCAGTAAGAATTTACTGGGGGGGAGAGGAGCATCTTCTGAAGTCACCACCGAAGATCTCTGCAGATAACATACCGGCTGTCATACACTGTTGATAAGAAATTGGGACTGGAAGTCTTCCATGGCTCCTTCATAACAACGTTTTTGGAATATGCAGTAATTCAGGAAGACTGAGGCAGCTGTGTCCTAAGGTGCACTGGAGGGTTTCTTTGCTTTCTCAATTGACTTGCAAACAGACTGGGCGGCTTTCAAAATACTTTTGCAAATTCCTCCAGTCCCGTTTCCCTCTTCTCATCTTTATAGGACATTTCCCGATTCACTTTGAAGTTCCGGCTGCAGACCCCTTGGGAGTCCGATCAGGAGTGGTTCCGAGTCAAAATACACCCAACTGAGGAAAACGGAATATCTACAGGGGGATGCTACAATTAAAGCCATACTTTGCTTTCCACAAATGACAGCGTGTACAGCTGGATGACTCTAAAGTGGGCGAGAACACGCGCAAACAGCCACGATGAGAGCATTTACTTGCCTCTTTATGCAAGGGTAGGACGTCACAGGCAGGCAGAGGGAAAGACAGATATGGGGATGCTGTGGGGTTTCGCCTGCATCTGCAGCTGGCATCTTCAGAGGATCATCTTCAAAGGACCAAGTTAGGTGAGATCCTCCAAAGAGCTGACATTCAAAACTATGGGAGCAATGGTAGAAAGGGAAACCAAAGCAAAGGTAATGGGATGGATATGAGCCAATGAAGAAATGGTTTTTCTAGGGGCACAAGGTACCATATGACAGCGGGGGGACACTTTGGCCACTGGGATGCGTCCGGTGGCCACTGTGGGAAACACGATGTTGGGATGAGATAGGTCTAACCCAGCAGGATTCTTCGTATGTCCTCCTCAGAAGATGTTATAGCCAAAAGAGGAATGGCCCAGCTGTTTAAGGGGGCAGGAGATCTTTGAGCTGAAGAAGGTAGCACACAAAAATTCTCAGGACAGAGAGGAGTTTGTCTTCCGCTGACAGAAGTCAAAAGAAAAAAAACATGCCATTCAAAAGCAAGATTCCAGAGACACTTGCCCCGGCTCTGAAATGACAATGAAAGCAGCTCAGCTCGCTTAATCTCACTTATCTTGAAGTCACTGGTTGTGCCGCTGAAACCAGGAAGTCATAACGTGTTAAATATTTGCACTAAAAAAGCAAAGAAGAATCTTGGGAAAGGAGTCAATAATTTTTTCCTGCTAGATACATGGATGCGCAACAGGCAGGAAGTTGCCCTGTCAGTGAGTTGTGAGCATCATGAGGTTGCTTGGCACTGTGGGTCCTTAATTCACCCACTTCTCTAGCTTCAGCGTTTACCTGGCAAAGTGAGGCCCAAATGGAGCACAGGATGCATCTGACATGAATCGCACATCATTAAAGAAGGATGATACATGCTTAACTTCCATACCACTTGCTTGCAGGCTCAACAATGTTCTAACAGGCAAGAAGGAGAGCTAGAGATATATCAGGACTGGAAGTTTTATCTCCTGGGAACACAAAAGGCATTCTGGCCAATTCATACAGAGAAATCTCACACTGAGCCCTTGATAGACAACACTCCACCTTTCCTCTTTCATTTACACGGTCCTCTTACAGAGTGGTGTAGTGGTTAAAAGCAGGTGGATTCTAATCTGGAGAACCGGGTTTGATTCTCCACTCTTCCACCTGAGTGGCAGAGGCTTATCTGGTGAACCAGATGTTTTTCTGCACTCCTACATTTCTGCTGGGTGACCTTGGGCTAGTCATAGTTCTATGGAACTCTCTCAGCCCCACCTACCTCACAAGGTGTCTGTTGTGGGGAGAGGAAGGGAAAGGAGCTTGTAGTCCACCTTGAGTCTCCCTACGGGACAGAAAGGTGGGTATAAATCCAAACTCTTCTTTTCTTTCTGTGCAGTTCCACTATTACTGCCATGTAAAAACATATACGCTCCAACCTGGATGGTCCATGCCAGTTTAGTCTTGTCAGATGGTGATCTCAGAAGCTAAACAGGGTTAGCCCTGGTTAACACTTGGATGGGAGACCTCCAAGGAAGACCAGGATTGCTACTCAGAGGTAGGCAATGAAAACTACCTCTGTTTGTCTCTGGAACTTGATGGCAATTGTCAGCTGGAACTTGACAGAACTTACCACCACCACAAACCTATGAAGCTGTCTTGATACAGGAGTCAAATCAATTGTCCACCTATCCCAGGGCTGGTTGCTCTGACTGGCATCAGCTCTCAAAATTCTTACAATTTGAACACCCCTTCCCCACCCAGCTCAAAGTAAGAAACAACAGGGTGGAGAGATGGTGAGTAAGGAAACAGTGAGGCATTCTTCTCTGTCACTTCTTGATGCAAAAACCGCCAGGGCTTGAAGTTACTTTTTTTTCATTTTGAAGAAGAAAAACAATCACAATCCAGAACACCACTATATTTGTACACAAGTTGGGCTCAGCTTCCCTAGTCGTTTGCGGCACAGCAGTGATGAAATGGCCTGAAGAAAAGAACAGTTTGCAATCTGCTAACTTTTTTCCAACTTGCTCCCTTACGAATAATTCCAACTCACCACAATGCAACTGGATGTTTACAAGCCTGATTCATTACAAACTAGCAACAATTATGCAGACCTACCGCTGAGGGAACAGTGTCAAAGTGGTCAGAATGTTGGAATGCAATTGAAGCAATCTGACTTCAAACTCCTGTTATTTGCTGATTTGCATGTATGAATGAAATTATCACAGATCCGTATGACAGCCAGTTTCTCCCAATGACAGCCAGTTTCTCCCAATCTAACCTATCCCACAGGTTACTTGCTCCCTTACAAATGGGATGAAGAAGAAGAAGAAGAGTTTGGATTTATATCCCCCCTTTCTTTCCTGCAGGAGACTGAAAGGGGCTTTCAATCTCCTTGCCCTTCCCCCCTCACAACAAACACCCTGTGAGGTAGGTGGGGCTGAGAGAATTCCGAGAAGCTGTGACTAGCCCAAGGTCACCCAGCTGGCGTGTGTGGGAGTGTACAGGCTAATCTGAATTCCCCAGATAAGCCTCCACAGTTCAGGCGGAAGAGCTGGGAATCAAACCCGGTTCCTCCAGATTAGATACACAGGCTCTTAACCTCCTACGCCACTGCTCGATAAATGGAAGAAGCGAGAAACATGTTTGCAACTCTGATCAGGATACAAATTTTCAAGCCCAAATGCATGGGACGATCAAGATTTCTTCCCCTCTGAAGAACTAAAAGACATTTTCACAGTGTCAAAAGTACTCATATTATTTGGTCTCAGAAACTGTACTTAAATCAAGCCGGAGAAGAAGACTTTTCAGACGTGTTAACCATGTGGGTTCAGTGTTTGCTACAAGAGAGCAAGAAAGCAAGGAATGCAATGTTCGTATTCTATGGAGCTGGCAAATGGCAAAGTCCAATTTTTTTGTCATATGTAAGTCATTAGAAGACAACGGACAGATTCAAACATGATCATCAAGGCTGTCTAGCAGCTAGCATACTGGACTTTGATTGGAAATTCCTGGGTTCAGTTCCCCACTTGAGAGTGAAGTTTCCTGCCTGGACTTGAGAGAATCAGGATTTCTCACTCTAATCTCTTTGTTATGGAAGTAGAGAACACTATAAATACTATCCTAAGCGCTTGAAAAACTGATAGAATGAAGCAACAGAAGGAAGTCCTATGTATCCTGCCCGGAACTCCTCAAAAGGATGCTAATATAAAAGTCAGACAAACATGCTCAAATTTCTCACAGAGCTGGTTCATAAACATGTTATTTGCTGGTTTGCATGTATGAATGAAATCATCACAGATCCGTATGAACTTTGCACTTCATACCACAATGTCCTCCAGTGTAGTTTGTTCACATGCTCACCTGGTAGCCCTCCAGAACTGAGTGATGTACGTGAACATGTGAACCAGGCCATGAATGGCTCACAGCAGAATGTGTGAACAGACTCCAGTGAAAACCATTATATTTGAAAGGACATAAACATTCTGGCTGGGCATATTCATATTGTCACCAATGCTTGAACGCACATGTATGAAGTAGGCCTGAATTTCCAGAGGCTTGAATCTTTGGGGGACCTATTCCTTTGCTTGTCTACACAACAACGCTCTCGGGGACATCTGAATCAGAAAAACAAGAGCTAGGGGGAAATCCTTGAGCATCTTAATGAAGGTAGATAAAAGCAAAAAAAACTCCAACCAAAATGGGTCAAAACACATCTGGCTTTCTGATTTTAGATTGTCAGACTGGGTAGAATTGGGGGTGGCATTAGTGGTTATTGTACCTATCGTGAGATGCTGGGTTAATTGTGGTTACATTAAACTGTGTTGATATATCATTTATATTATGTGTATTCATTTCAAACCAGGTGGTTATTTTCCATTTGACATATCTTTTACCTGAAGATTCTTTCAGATTTGTCCATTCTTATTTCTCTGTTTTTAAGGCATTTCCCCTCACACACATGCACTGGGTTTTTTAAAAGATAACCAACAGATCTTGAAAGTTAGCACATTTTTTTCAGTTATAATTCTGCAGCCTTAACTGATCCAAAATTACACCAGATCTGCATTTCTGACCAGTGATGTAAGTGAGATACATCTGCCAATACATTCATGCCAAAACAGCCACTTGGCACTTTGCAACAGTTGCTTGCGGGGCAAAACAGAGCATTGCAAAACTAATTGAAACCACAATTAAAGCCAAATAGGGAGTCAATTTTTTCTCTAATCCTGTGTCTGCCACCATTTGCTGGCTCATAGCCCCATGTTCAGTGCACCAGACCACATCAGTCTCATTGCAAGCAACATAATTCTTTTTTCCCTTCTTCTGTTTGTACCTTGTAAGGCTAAATTGGCTTGGGAGGAGGGTCAAGGTTTTTTTTTCTGAATAAGAATGTATATTAATTCAGAACAGCAAACACAGATTCTTGCTGGCTTAGGGCCATGCAGGCAACTCTCAGGGGGGTAACTCCCTGGATGCCTGCACTACTTCCTAATTGAAGAAGCAGCAGGTGGAGAGAGTCTCTTCAGCTGCTGAGGTACAAATCAGTTGGAAAGCCCCGGGCACCCTGCTGGAGGAAGAACAAACTGGCCTTAGGTGAGAGAAATGGAAAGGCTGGCACATTATCTCAGCATTACAGTTCTGTAGATCTAACAGGTGCAGAGAGACAGTGCATTGATATTTCAGATCAGCAATGAGGGATATACGACAGCAAACACGCCGAACAGTGGAATGGCGGTGTGTGTGTGTAATGGGGGTGGGAAAGGCCATCAAATTGCAACCAACTTATAATGACCTTGTGGGGTTTTCAAGGCAAGGGGCAAACAGAGCCGTTACCTTGCTCTGCGTAGCAGCCCTGGTTTTCCTGGGAGTCTCCGGTCCAAACTCCTTCCCAGAGTTCCTTCTCTTAGTGAGATCTACAAGGTGGCACCTTTTTTCTAGGGCAGGGGTCTTCAAACTATGGCCCCCCAGATGTTCATGAACTACGATTCCCATTATATACCATGCTGGCAGAGGCTGATGGGAATTGTAGTCCATGAACATCTGGAGGGCCATAGTTTGAAGACCCCTGTTCTAGGGCATAGGTGTCGAACTTGTGGCCCTCCAGATGTTATGGACTACAGTTCCCATCATCCCCTGACAGACAGGGCTACCTCAGCTTCCCAAGGCCTGCGAGGCAATATATTTTCCAACAACCACCCTTGAATGAGGCCTCAAAGGGGAAGTCTTGTGGGATGTTTTGACTGTGGCTTCAGATCACCATGAAGGAATTATGCTGGAGTGATGAGCTGTTATTAATTAGATGTGGTTTATTGTATTTTTAACTGACGTGATTCTAGTGTGTTTTATATGCATACATATATTTGTAAACTCTCCAGTCTTCATGCTTTTAATACAAATAAATACTTCTGACCTCTTTTTTCAAACAGAATGCAGCCACGGGTGCTGAAGTTTTAAAGGGAAAAGACCAGTACAGAGAAGAGAGGTTTCTGTTTAATTGATCCCCCTCCTGCCTGGTTTCTGCTGAAAATCATAACTCTCAAACTGCTTTTATCTCTCCTGGTGGAGGGAAGAATACAGGTAACTGTATATTTTTCCCAGCAGAAGCTAAAAACAGGTCAGAGGCAGCAGTTGTTGATAGGAAAATGGCAAAATAGGAAAGTGTTTAAAAGACCCTCTCCCTCTGGGTTTGTTCCCACTTTAAACTGCAAACTCACTCCCAGAGCTGAACTCTGATTTTAAATAATGATGGGAAGAACCACATTTATTTGTTTATTTACGGCCTGACTTTCTCACAGGGACACAATACGGATGACAGACAGCATAAGACAACCAATGAACCAAACAATGAAAGGAACATACAACCTGAGGCAAGGTAGTCTGAACAATGCAGAGAATTGCCACAGCGAACTGGGAAACACCTAGAGATTTTGGGGGTGGAGCCAGAGGACAGGAGGGTGGGGGTGGGGAGGGGCCTTCCAAAACAGCCATTTTTTCCAAATGAACTGAACCAAGTCACTTGGAAGGCAATCCCAGGAGATCACAAGCCACCTCCTGGACGTTGGCAACCAGAGAGAGAGCGGAATTACAAAGAAATATGAAACAATGCAGTAAAAGCAAGCTGATACAGTAAAATGCAGTAAAAGCAAGCTGATACCTACAAGGATCATTACAGCAGACTACAATCCTATTCCGCTATAAAGGCATCGTCTTGGATTCTTCTATTCCAGTGGTGGCGAACCTATGGCACTCCAGATGTTCATGGACTACAATTCCCATGCTGGCAGGGGCTGATGGGAATTGTCGTCCATGAACATCTGGAGTGCCATAGGTTTGCCATCATGGTTCTATTCAATTACAGTTCTAATTTCTTTCTAAATAAGCACTTCTGAACACTTCTGTTTTGGGCATTCTGCAGAATTACAGGAGCAAGGGGGCCTCCCTGGCCTCCTCAGGTAAGTCAGGTCATTCCACACGGACAATGCAGATGTACAGACAACTAATCTTACCCAATTACACAAGGTGGTACCTTCCAAAGACTGCTCAGATGAGCATAGCAGGAGAGGTGGTCTTGCAGATATGTGGGTCTTAAGGCGAGTAAGGGCTTCGTTGATGAATTCTTACCCCTTATACAGCTTTACGTATATGTGCACATGCCACCGAGTTGCAACTGAAGCATGGCGACACCTGCAAGGGGCTTTCAAGGCAAGTGAGAAGCAGAGGTAGTTTGCCATTGCCTTCCTCTGTGGAGTCTTCCTCGGAGGTCTCTCTTCCAAGCACTAACCCCACTTAGCTTCTGAGATCTGGTGAGATGGGGCTATGCCACCTTCCCTCCCGGCAGTAGTTTTACAAACAGATTAGACATAACATTATGCAACCCCAGGGTGCATTTCTGAGCATTGTCAGAGTCTCCATGACCACCTTATAGGAAAATGTTTGTGCCACTGAGTTACTATGCAGACATAGATCCCATGAACCACGATTTACTTAAAAGATTCCTGTCTTCAACACTGCAGAGACTATCCAAGGCAGCTGCTATTGATAATCTGGCTACCATTTATGGGACCATGAAATGGCGCTACAGAATTGTACTCGGTGTGCCTAAGCATAGGAAAATTCTGACATTCCTGATATGTGCTTCAGTGGACAGCTGGAACATGCTGTAGGGAAGGGGGTATCTGAATAAAAGCCAGAGTCTTGGGCTAGGATCTGGAAGACCCATGTTCAAATCCCCATGCTGCTATGGTAGCTTGCTGGTGACCTTGGGCCAGTCACTCTCAACCTAACCTACCTTACAGGGTTGTTGTGAGGATAAAATGGAGGAAAGTTAAGTGGTATAACTATTTTGGGTCCTCCCTGGGGAGAAAGGTGGGGAATAAACAAAGCAAACAAACAAATAAATAAAGGCACTACACTTCGTGTTGAATGCACTTTGGGCATTGATTATAGAGGGCAAATCATGCTCTCTTACTGTGAACATTGACACCCTAATAGCAGAAATGTAAGCATAGGCTGCAATTACTCCATGGAAAAAAGAAATTCATTCTACATGTGCATACTAGTCTTCAATTGTTTTCCAAGACTGACCCTTGCGGAATTCAAAGGCATATCTAGGCACGTTACAATTACCAGAGGATACTGTCAAAAGTATCCAGTTCCATTCCAGCGCCCAACCAAGAGGACTGCAGTTATTGTCCTCTGTATTTCCACATCCAGGGGATGTCCAGCCACATATAGCAGGGCGAAGGAGACATATATCCCAATCCACATTCTGATTACTTATATATGAAGAAAAGAAGAAGAGTTTGGATTTAACCCCCCTCCCCTTTTATCTCCTGTAAGGAGACTCAAAAGGGCTTACAATCTCCTTTCTCTTCCCCCCCCTACAAAAAACACCCTGTGAGGTGGGTGGGGCTGAGAGAGCTCTGAAGAACTGTGACTGCTAGCCCAAGGTCACCCAGCTGGCATGTGTTGGAGTGCACAAGCTAACCTGGTTTATCGGATAAGCCTCCACAGCTCAAGTGGAAGAGCAGGGAATCAAACCCAGTTCTCCAGATTGGAGTGCACCTGCTCTTAACCACTACACCCTGCTGGCTCTATGCTCTGAATGGGCAAGGAGGATTCACCAGTTCACAATGTGGGTTCTATGTGGTTTGTAGGAACTAGGCACAATGAATGAATTACTGCATGTGTTTTGCATTCATAAAAGGCCCCAGATTAAATCCTTGAGATCTCCACATAAGGAGGGTGGAACCCCCACCCCAAGAGAACTGGGTTGGGAAAGCTCTCTGCCAGAGACGCTGGAAAGCAACCACAGGTCCAAAAAGTTTAGAGATACCAGCTGATTGACTTCATATAAGGTAACTTATATAAGATAAGATAGTCCAGGCTAACCTGAACTCTTCAGACCTTGAAAACTAAGCAGAGTCATCCCTGGTTAGCATTTATATGGGAGACCACTGAGGAATACCAGGGTTATGAAGCACAAGCAGTGTCAGGACTATGTTTTGTTTCTTCGAATCCTCCAGTTCCCGCCGCAACAGAGGACCTCCCACTCACACACCTCGTATAAACTGGAACTGAAGGCAAGAACCCTCAGTTCCAGCATCCTGTACTTAGGGCGACACAAATCAATAAAGTTCATTCCTTCTTCATAAAGTTGACTTTGTTTGAGTGTGTTCAGCCTTACAGGCAGGGGATTGCAAACCACCTTTGAACATCTCTTGCCTACAGGGGTCTCTCTATGTTAGCTGTGATTTGATGGGGTTGTTATCGTGTTCTCATGTTCTCCTATGAGTTCTAGGAGACCAGAACTGCATTTAGATGAGAACTCAGTCAAGGAAGACAATGTACCACATACCAGGAAATGCACGCAGAGGATATAAAAGAGATTGGGGGTGGGTGGAATGGGAAGGTGTAAACAGGCACCATTGAGCAACGTTATCAAGGCTATCATGCTGTGTGACTTTACGTTTCTTTCAGAGGATATAAACATTTACTAATACACATTTTATTAGATTCTACTGGCTGGTTTGCAACACACACACACACACAGAGATGCTTATTGGCCGCCTTCTGGTTTTCTTCCTTTCTTAATCAGAGCAGTCTGCATGCTGATAGTTTAGTCTTTTCTAAGAAGACGGTTCCAAGCGTGGAGATGCATCTGCCAAAGGCTGCAGCCATGGGAAAGACACTCTTGAGCAATCCAATATTTAACAATCCCAGCTGCCTTTTATTTCTAAGCCATATTTTACTTATTAGCTTCATTTACAATATTTCTCTCACCCACTCGTTCTCTCGCAGTTCCAGCGCAAGCCACAGTTGTGCCAAAATGCACCCTTAACCAGATACTTCGTGTGCGTGTTTATTTTTTGTAAAAGTAACCATGCCAAGTGGCTGCAAAAGGCATGGTAGCCTCGAAAAAGTATGCAAAAACCTAGTGTGCACAAACTCTACAACAAGTCAACATTGCAATTTTAAAAAAGACTTTCCTCATAAGCCCAATTTCAGTGGTTCCATTCGTTCTCAGCATAGCTTTTTTTTGTGGGGGGGGGTGGCACTAAGGATCGCCGCGTGAGGTACAGATTTACTTAGAATACATTTGCTCGCAGCTGAGCACAAAATGAACTGCAGGAGATAAGAAACACTTTATTAAACTTTCTCCTTTTTCGTGGCTGTGATGGAGAATTATGTGGGAGATTCTAATCTGCGGAACCTTTTTACGATCATCTGTATATTTTACACGCTGCTGATTTCAACAGTAAAAACATTTTTCTACCCAAGAAGCGTTTAGTGGGTTTGGACAGATCTCGGTCTCCTCAGACCAGAATATAATCTCATGCGAGATCGTAAACAAAGCTTTACCCAGAACGTAGTCCAATTTGTGTTACTGAAAACTCCCAACACCACAACCACAATGGAAAGCAAAGTTAGTGACCTCAGTCCCAGGTTAGCAGGACTTTTTGTTCCTTTGTGTGTGTGTGCACACACATATGCGCACACATATGCACATGTGCAAAATACAGAACTTTAGTGCTTTATATTGCACTTTCTTTTGCCATATTTTTACATTGGCACCATGGAGTGCTTTTGGAATGCAAACACTCCTTTGACATGCAATCAAGGTAGATTAGTCAGATTACAAACCTTCCTTACAAAACCTATCTAGCATTCAACGTTGTCTATAGTAATCCAGCGGTTTTTGTTTTATTTTTAAAGTGTTGCCATTCATATATAAGGCTGCAAAGTGTTGCCATTCATATATAAGGCTGCCATTCATATATAAGGCTGCATAGATTTCCCTCTAAGGATGTGGGAGACACCCCCCCCCCACACACACACACACACACAAGGGATCAGTACTCAGTACGGGTGAGTCCCGCCATACGAAAAGCCCAATAATATACAGTCAACACCCACCCTCACACAGACAGACACATATATAAAAAACCATGCATCACCCATGAGTACCATTACGGCACAGGTGTCAAACTCGCGGGCCTCCAGATGTTATGGACTACAGTCCCCATCATCCCCTGCCAGCACCATGCTGGCAGGGGATGATGGGGACTGTAGTCCATAACATGTGGAGGCCCGCGAGTTTGACACCTATGCATTAAGGAATTCTGGAGCAGGCAAAGTTACCCCAGCCACACCAAGCCAATTTAAAAATGAGCTGCAAATATAGTCCTGGAGCGACATATTCCTGCGGCCAGAAAGCATGCATTCTGACATTCTGAAAAAGCAATCCTGAAAAAGCAACTGCGCGCTGCTTCACTTCCTGAGAAAGCACACCTGGCATTCTGGTTATGTAACTTTTTAGCTCCCAGATACCCCCCTCAAGCCAAGCCAAGCCAAGCCCTGGCTGGCTGCACAGGAGACCCCCCAGCCCCCAGCCCGCTCGCTTACAACTCCTCATACCTCTTTTCCCTTTCAAATCTCCTGCCTGGTTTTCCTCTCTGCTTTCCTCTGCCGCCGCCTTCTTCCGGATAGCCTCATCTTCCCTGGACTGGCTGTCAGGAGCAGCTGGCGTCTCCGGCTTAATCCACGAGCGGGCGGGCGGGTGAGCAGTCCCGCGGGTCTGTTAATTAGTCTAATCGCTGGCCGGCACCCAAGAGAAGAGGCCACTCACTCGGACACCCAAGGAGAAGGGGAGCGCCGCCTGCTGCGCCCGTCCGCCTCCAGCCGAAAAGCGCCTTCCCCTTCTCCAGCGGGTTTGTTTACCCTTTCCCAAAAGCTCGCTCCGGGGGCACCGTGACACGAGTTTGCGGAAAGGCCGGGAGAACCAACTTCCCCTCCTCGCCCGCCTCCGGCCAGAGGAGCGACGGAGAGGCTCGAGCTGGCGAGCTGCAGATGCCGCTCTGTCCGTTTGCAGCGCGCTCAGCTGTCAAAAGCTGCCCGCCCGGCAGGCCAGCGCGCGCGCACTCCCCTTTCCCCACGTGCAAAACCCCCCAAGGGAGCGCCGGCAAGCCGGAGAGGAGAGATTTCAGCGCGAGACAGGTGAATCGGGCACCACGAGGAGGGACCAAATAACGCCCATGGGCGAGAGAGCTAAAAGTCTTCCGCGGCGCAGATGAGCCCCCTGAAAAGCATCGAATAAAACCAGCCTGATTTTCTGCCCCTCTAATCCCTGCTTTCAAAGCTCCCAAGTGCGCATTCCTCGGGCTAATCTCGGATGCCAGGAAAAGGGGCTGAGAGATCTGCTGGAATTCAATTGTAGCAAGATAACTCCCTCCAGCCCCACTGGCTCAAAGAGGCTTGATCTGACTGCACAGCTCAAGCATTTCCTCTCCACCTTCCCTTTGCAAATGCATTCCTGCTTCGCCCGCCCCCCCCTTCCCCAGCTAACTTCAATCAGCGGAGTCCTTCCCCGGGGAGAGAGCGCAGCCTCTTGCCCGGGCAGCCCCAACAACGTCCAGCTGCAGAGCGATTAGAGTGGCTGACCCAGGCAGCTTAGCTGTTTATATCTCCTCTCTGGAGGGCTTCCTGTCTTGAATGGATGGGCGCGCCAAGTTGACAAGAATGAGCAGTCGTGGGGGGTTGTTTATTTCTGGTGTTGCAAAGGGCAGGAAGGTTTCCCCGCATTTTTTTCCCCCAGTGAACTGGTCATCCACAGCAAATGGGGCGGGGAGAGTCCCAACATTAGCTGGTAAATGAAGTCATGGTAATGAAGTAGTCGGAGTAGCAGACCCAGGTTCGAATCCCCGGTCTGCCAGGTGGCAAACCTATGGCACTCCAGACGTTCATGGACTACAATTCCCATCAGCCAATTGGCCATGTTGGCAGGGGCTGATGGGAATTTTAGTCCATGAACATCTGGAGTGCCATAGGTTCGCCACAACCCATTTCACAGGTGGGATTGCCAACTTTTAGAATATTTGGCTATAAATTCTTGCAGGAGTTCTTGCAGATTTGGCTATAAGCAGATAGCTGCATCATTTGGGTTATTTCTGATAATACCAGGCAGGTGAGCTGTTAATGGGTTGATTGGGGGTCACTTTCATGGTCTGCATATATGGTGTAGTTTTGTATGCGCCTTTCTCCTACCTCTGCCTCATTTTCTCCTCCTTATCCTTATGCTGTATTGTTGGTGCTGTGTTTTCCTGTTTGATTATTGTGTACGCTTGTTTGTGCTTTTTGCCCGTGACTATTTTTGTCTTCCTCTTTTGTCAAATATATTTTGTAGCCTAACTTTTCATATCTAGAATCTTATTAAAGGATCATTCTTTTTTATATATCTGTTGTGTTTTACTCTGCTGAGAACTGGGTAATTTCAGTTCTTCGTGGGGCTTGGAGTTTACCTGGAATAACAACTGATCTTCAGACAAGAGGTAAGTTCACCTGGAGCACACATGCCAGCTTCAGAAGACATTCTCTATGATATACCATAGATACTAGGTACTATTCCTTCCTAGATTCCCCCAGACTCCACAGGCACTGCCCCCAATTCTCCAGAAATGTCCCAGGCCACAGCAAGCAAACCTACTCACAGGTTTGTTGTGAAGATAAAATGGAGAAAGGATACTGATGTAAGCTGATTTGGGTTTCCATTGGGGAGAAAGATGAAGTATAACATGCAGTGATGAAATCAGTAGCTCTTAAAACCAGGTGCGCTGAATTCCAGAGGTCTAGAGAAAATGGTTTTGAGGAGTGCAGCCAAAGACAAACAAAACCACCAATTAAAGTAAAACTGTCTTATTTGCTAGCTGTGCCTGTGTTGAAATTTGAAAATGTGCTAGACCTCATGCGGTTTCTTCACATTGGTCCCCACAGGTTGTTTAAAAAACAGCAAGTATTATAGGCAGCTCCTGACAAATTGTGTTGTTGTTGTGCTCCAGTGTACTATTGTAATGCAACAAATTGTGTGGGGAGAAATGTGGGACATAGGGAAACATACACACGTTATTCCATCTCTGCAGGCCCACGATTTTACATAGCAAGAAACTTCACTAAACTTCCCCACCCCCGCTCTGTCATTCCCAAATATTTATTTCTATCCTGCTGTTGCTTCCCACTGGGGACGCAAAGCAGCTTAAATAGAAAGACAAGTTTTTAATTTAGACACGCAAAGGGCGGAAAAGACAGAACTCCAGCTCCTGAATCAACTAACCTAGCTCAGTCAGGGCTATGAATGGACCTTCACCTTGTACTTACAGCCACAATACCTGTGTCCTGTGCTCTGAAGCCAAGCCCATTCAGGTTTGCTCGGAGTGGTTCCAGGCCCTTGGGCTGGCCAGGTTAAAAGCTGGCAATACACGCCTTGTTGCCTGTTAGGCCAGTTCATCTGGCAAGGCCGTCTGTCAAGTCTCAGTTTGAGTAGGCTGGGAGGTAATTGGGCCCAGCTACACTGCCTGCAGCTGATGGAGTTCCTGAGGCTGTGCTGTCCATTGGCCAGGATCCTGCAAATAAAGCCTACCCTCAGCACCCTGCACTAGCCCTACAGTGCAGTTGTATGCAGCCAGTCTGGCCCTTTATTTCCTCTGTGCCACCTTGGCCAGGCCTTCTGCCACTGCTGTTCCTGCAGACTGGAAGAGGGTTCTGAGGAGGGTAAATAGAGAAGAAGAAAAGTTTGGATTTATGCAGTGGTGGGATCCAAAAATTTTAGTAACAGGTTCTCATGGTGGTGGGATTCAAACTGTGGCGTAGCGCCAATGGGGCTGGGCGGGGCATGGTGGGGGCGTGGCCGGGCATTCCTGGGGCGGGGCATTCCTGGGCGGGGCCGTGTCAAGGACGCAGCCACTGCGCTGATCCTTGGGTGGGAAACGAATGCACGCAGGCACAGGCTGCCACGCACGCCGGTGCACCTCCTGCTAGATTGCTTCAAGTTCTGCGCGCTACTGCTGAGGAGGAGGAGGGGCGTAACTAAGGCAAAAACCACGTGGCAAAATCACCAATTAGTAACCCCCTCTCGGCACACGCAAATAATTAGCAACCTACTCTTGGGAACCTGTGAGAACCTGCTGGATCCCACCTCTGGATTTATACCCCACCTTTCTGTCCTGTAAGGAGACTCAAGATGGCTCACAAGCTCCTTTCCTTTCCTCTCCCCACAACAGACACTTTGTGAAATAGGTGGGGCTGACAGATTTCCGAAGAACTGTGACTAGCTCCAGGTCACCCAGCTGGCATGTGTAGGAGCATGGAAACACATCTGGTTCACCAGATAAGCCTTTGCCACTCAGATGGAGTGGGGAATCAAACCTGGTTCTCCAGATTAGAATCCAGATCTAGAACAGATCACCATCCTCCAACTACAAAGCCGACATAAAGGTAATCCACTGTACATAACAGGAATAGGTAACTCTACCAATGGGTCCATGGCAACTAACTCTACCAAAGAATCCATGGCTTCCCTTAATTGTGCAAAATCTATTCTCCTTGTGCATTTATATTCTAGCAATGCAGAACTTCATCGACCAGATGAAGTCCCTCTGGGGAGAAAAGGTATTCCCCCCTGTGCTTCTGCTGCCATGCCTAGATGTACTTGCTGGCAAAATTAGGAAAACAAACTCACATTCTTGCAAAGAAAGTAGCTACATGCATTCTACATGGTGCGGAACAGCTGCTCTTCAGAGCAGGAAAATGCATTAAGTGTCCTCCGAAAAGTGCTTCCACGGAGCCCTGCAGCAGCTGGCAAACCTTACCACAAAATGCTTTAAATCTTAATTCATAAGCAGATTCCTCGTTACCGCCACGTAGACGCAACCCTCTTATTTTTACATTTAATTAACACAAATGCTTTCAGTATCTGTGCCAATCCAACCCTAATCTTTATACATTATTCAGAGCTCAGTACATGGCAAGCAAGTTGTTTGATTTTTATACTAGAGCAAGACAGCTTATATTTAGCAACAAACAGAGCCTTTCGGCTGATGTGCTCCACTACTCTTTGCAACTTTTAGTCTACTGGGGCTCCACCCATCACATCATTATATTATTTATTTATCATTCATTTAAAACATATATTGGCCACCTTTCGACCTTGCAGAATCCAAGGAGGCTTACAGCGCATGGACGTAGGTATTGATATGCGTGTGTGTGTGTTTAAACACATAAAAGACAACAATTTAAAATCTCAATTAGGACTGACAATAATTAAACATTAGTTTAGCCCCGTGGAGGCGAACCTTTGGCACTCCAGATGTTATGGACTACTATTCCCATCAGCCCCTGCCAGCATTGTAGTCCTTAACATCTGGAGTGCCAAAGCTTCGCCACCACTGATTTAGCCCAATGCAGACAGGAGGAGGAGGAGGAAGAGGAGGTGTTTGGATTTATGCCCCACCTTTCTCTCCTGTAAGAAGACTCAAGGTGGCTTACAAGCTCCTTTCCCTTTCTCTCCCCACAACAGGCACCTTGTGAGGAAGGTGCAGCTGAGAGAGTCCTGAAAGAACTCTGACTAGCCCAAGGTCACTTGACAGGAATGTAGGAGTACAGAAACACATCTGGTTCACCAGATAAGCCTCCGCCACTCAGGTGGAGGAGTGAGGAATCAAACCTGGTTCTCCAGATTAGAATCCACCTGCTCTTAACTACTGCACCAAGTTTGTCTTCAACCCTCTCCTGAAGATCAACAAGGAGGGGGCCACACCCATCTCCATGGGGAGGTTGTTCCAATGCGGGGCTGTCACCGAAAAGGCTACTTGTGTCCCTATCAGATGAGCTTCTTTGATTGGTAAGTCAGTCAGGAGAGTCTCTCCCTGTGATCTTAAGTGCCAGGCAAGAATGCATGAGAGAAAACAGTCCTTCAGATAAACAAGGGGCAGCCACATTCAAACCTCCACGAAGTTTTTCCAGCAGCGCAGGGAGCTCAGAAAAGCCCCAGAACCACCCCACCACCATCACAAGGCCCCATAGGGCTGACAGGACTTACGCCACTAAAAACCAGGACATTAAGGTCAGTACTGTCTGTCTACGCAGACTGACAGCAACTCTCCAGAGCCTCGGGCAGAGGTCTTTCATATAACCTACTGCCTGGTTCTTTTAACTGGCACTGAACAGCAGTGGTGTAGTGGTTAAGAGCAGGTGTACTCTAATCTGGAGGAACCGGGTTTGATTCCTACGCTGCCGCCTGAGCTGTGGAGGCTTATCTGGGGAATTCAGATTAGCCTGTGCACTCCAACACATGCCAGCTGGGTGACCTTGGGCTAGTCACAGTTCTTCTGAGCTCTCTCACCTCACAGGGTGTTTGTTGTGAGGAGGGAAGGGAAAGGAGTTTGTAAGTCTCCTATAGGAGAGAAAGGGGGGATACAAAACCAATTCTTCTTCTTCTTCATTGCTGGAGGATGAACCCAGGGGCGTACTGCCCAAGGGTACATATGGGGTCAAATGTCCCCGGGATGCAGCCATTTAGTCACATGGGGGTGTGGAAAAGCCGAAGTGCATGGAGCAGTGGCTGCTCTTCCAAGAGAAGCTCTGCACTGCTCACACATACAATCCTCTGGGTAGAGAGAGGTAGGGGGTTCAGGGCAGGCAAGGGGCAGGAGAGAGGACTCGGGAGTGGAATTTCACTGGCATGGGGGGCATTCCCTTGTTCTTTGTTTATTATGTGGCCCATTTAGGGGGGGACCTTTTGGGGTTCCCCGAGGGGGGTCGTTTTTAGTTCTCCGATGCTGACTATATCATTGTTATTGGTTTTAATAGGGAGACAGGGCTAGTATTATATTTCTACTGGTTTTTCACTTTTCCCTGTCTGCATATATTTATTTGTACACCACCATGAGCCCTCTAGGGGAGGGCGGTATAAAAATCTAATAATAGATAGATAGATAGATAGATAGATAGATAGATAGATAGATAGATAGATAGATAGATAGATAGATAGATAGATAGATAGATAGATAGATAGATAGATAGATAGATAGATAGATAGATAGATAGATAGATAGATAGATAGATAGATAGATAGATAGATAGATAGATAGATAGATAGATAGATAGATAGATAGATAGATAGATACTTTCTACTCCTTGCCCCAGGCAATATTTTTTATAGATACACCCCTGGTTGAACCTGAGATTTTCAAAGAAGAGGTTCTCCCACTTAGCCACTGAATAAAGGCTGAATTAGTTGTATTACCCTTCCAACGTTCCAG
This sequence comes from Sphaerodactylus townsendi, assembly GCF_021028975.2. NCBI lineage: Eukaryota > Metazoa > Chordata > Lepidosauria > Squamata > Sphaerodactylidae > Sphaerodactylus > Sphaerodactylus townsendi. The sequence continues at coordinate 19,616,946 of NC_059431.1, forward strand.
TGTGATTATTTCACCCACCAAAATGGTCATTTGGTTCCCCTGGCCTGGCTGTCAAGGTCACCAGGTCAGGTCCAGGCTACAGTTAGGAGTCAGGCATTGTTTATATGGTTCTTTAGATTCCTTCCACGGACATGTAATTTCCAGTTTTCTTGCCTATTTCAACCCTTCTGTCTTTGGCATCTCCCTGAAGGGCTTCCCAGTCCTGCCAAGGTATCTTGCAATAAAATTTTGCTCTAAGCTCTGTTTCTGTTACTCTTTTTCACCTGGTGGGCTCCAAAAGACGTCATTTGGAAGCAGCCATTGTATTTTCGGGATGCAGAAAGGAAGTGTTATGCAATTGGATGCTGATGAGTGAGAAGGCTGTGAAGAGGTTCAGGGTAGGGTTGAAGGGCAGGGAGTTGGACTGTACCGTGACTGCAGCACATTCCTGGGGACTCATCCCGCCACTTCAGAGCACGACACCAAGCACAGGGTCATAGGAGTAAACTTGTCTCCACAGTAAGCAATCTGATGTCCATATGGAAATCCTGACAAATGTTTAGTAGTCCAAGGTGATAGTGTGGTTTGTAATCTGTTTTGATAGTATTTGGCTGTATCGGTGTTGTTAACGTGAGGGTGGGTGGAGGAGTACTTTTTTACAGCCTGTCTGTTAACTTTGGGGTGACATTCAGCATACTTTTTTGCAGCCTGTTTGTGAACTTTGGGGTGACATGCAGCATATTTCCTCACAGCCTGTCTGCGGACTGATGGGTTTGTTTTCAAATAGGTTCACATGTGTTGTGGAGGACGGTCATAGAGTGCAGTTGGTAAAGGACATGAAGCTGGTGGTGTTGAACTGTCACCCTTAGAATGTTCGTGCAGTATGTCTGTGGACTGAGGGGTTGGTTTGCCCTCAGAATGTTCGCGCAGATGGCCAGAGATGAGCAGTGAAAACAGTAAATAGGTAATAAATCAAGTGAAAGCTGATATTTTGGGAAATCCTTTCTTAGTGAGCACCTGGAGTATGTAAGGAACAGGTGTGCCAAATTTCATGTGTGTGGCTTTGGTGTTTTTTGAGTTCTGTTGATGAGTCAGTGAGTCAGTGGTATTTCACGTTTATAGATATAGATTCAGATATTGAATTCAGATATTGAACTCATCAGCAGATGATTGTGCCAAAAGGCAAGAATCAAAGGACTGGGGTGGGGTTTCCGGGTTCTATGGCTGTGTTCCAGTAGTATTTTCTCCTGACGTTTCGTCTGCATCTGTGGCTGGCATCTTCAGAGATCTGTATGTGCATGCTGCCCGGAAACCCCACAACACCCCAGTGATTCCGGCCATGAAAGCCTTGGACAATCAAAGGACTCTTGGTCTTTGACTCATAGCCTGTGGCTTTGAGAAAACTAGCACAGCTAGATCTGGGAGTACCCATAGAGTTGAAATAGATTTCCTTTTTGTTGCTAGTTGTTAATTGTACAGATTTAAATAGATAATAGCTGCTGGGGCGGGGCGGGGCGGGGGTTGGTAAGTCACTATAGGCACTTTCGCACATGCTGAATAATGCACTTTCAATGCACTTTTCACAATTTTTGCAAGTGGATTCTGCTATTCTGCACAGTAAAATCCAGCAGCAAAGTGAACTGAAAGTGGATTGAAAGTGCATTATTCTGCATGTGTGAAATTGCCCTTTGAATCTAGTGGGGAGAAAAGGGGAACATTCATATTTAAATAAACAATGAAATTAAATATCCTGGAATTTCCAAACGCAGCATAACATTATTTGAATATTTAATATTCAAATATATAGGGGAGATTTTTCAGAAGAATTAACAGGCGGGCAAATATGTTTCAGCTCTAAAGTTACTCACCACCCCACCCATGTTTATTTTTAAATTTTCATTTTGCAATGTTTATAGTCTATCTTTCTGCCCTTTCTGCCCACCAAGGAGGCTAACAAATTAAAACAGACACAGTAAAAATCACATTTTAAAACCATCCAAACCAACAACACGTCATTCAAAAAATTTAAAACCAGAACTAAAAAAAATCTTCACTGCTCACTTGACCTATAAATATACATTATGCTCTCAGTTCATCATTACTTAAACATGGAAACGGAACGCAAGGAAGTTGCTCGCTTGCATGAGACGTGAAAGAGTGCTGTATTTCATTTCCCATTCAAAGCAGTCTCTTGATAGCCACACGGAACAGTAACTTTTGTTCTTAAAAAAATATAAAATAAGCTACAGAATGAGGATGTGTTGTGGGAGGCAGGGGAGGGGTGGAAGAAGTACAAAACATTCCCACAGGGCAACATAAATAATGCATTACTGTGAGCATTCTTTGAAAGATCTAATGCCAATAAAGGCTGAAAAGAAACAGATACACAAGAACGCTTCCATTTATCTGGACCTCCGGCATCTGGATCCCACTACGCAGAGCAGATGAGTCATGTGCCTCTGTGGGGAACAGCAACAGTTTAGTGATAGAACACGAGCGTTGCATACAAAGGGTTCCAGATTCAGCCGTGTCCTCTCCAATTGAAAAAATAAACAAATCTTTGTTGGAAAAGTCCTCTGTCTGAAACCTTGGAGAGCTGTTGAGAATCAAAATCTTGCTGCTGGACGGATCAAAGGAAGTTCTCACGTACTTTGTACCAACAGTTCTGTAGAAGACAGGGCTGGTCTTTCTGAAAGCTTTAAGGATATAACAGCTTCCAAATACAGCGGAACCTCGGTTTTCATTGCCTTCCGTTTTCATTGGTTTCGGTTTTCCTCGGTTTTTTTCAGTGAAAAATTTGTCTCGGTTTTCATTGATTTGCCTCGGTTTTCATCGATTTGCAGTAAGGTGCAGGGATTTGGGGAGACAAAGCTGTTGCAGGCCGTGTCTGCAACTTGTTAAATGACAATGTCTTGCCCCATTTCAGAGAAATCTTAAAGAGGTGTCAGAAACAGACCTCTTTGGACAGCTTTCTGGTACGACATTGGTCCACTGGCTCTGAAGCTGGTCCTAGGGCCGTGGTGGCGAACCTTTGGGACTCCAGATGTTATGGACTACAATTCCCATCAGGACTGCGAAGAGCTCCAAGTGGACCTTGATAAATTAGGTGAGTGGGCTAAGAAATGGCAAATGCAGTTCAATGTAGCAAAATGTAAGGTGATGCATATAGGGGCAAAAAATCCAAACTTCACATACACGCTACAGGGGTCAGTGCTATCAGTCACAGACCAGGAAAGGGATTTGGGCGTCTTAGTTGATAGTTCCATGGGAATGTCAACTCAATGCATGGCAGCTGTGAAAAAGGCAAACTCTATGCTGGGGATCATTAGGAAAGGAATTGAGAATTAAACTGCAAAGATTGTTATGCCCTTATATAAAGCCGTAGTGCGACCGCACTTGGAGTACTGTGTTCAGTTCTGGTCACCACATCTCAAAAAGGATATTGAAGAGATAGAAAAAGTGCAGAGAAGGGCAACGAGGATGATTGAGGGATTGGAGCACCTTCCTTATGAGGAGAGGCTGCAGCGTTTGGGACTCTTTAGTTTGGAGAGGAGACGTCTGAGGGGGGATGTGATTGAAGTCTATAAAATTATGCATGGGATAGAAAATGTTGACAGAGAGAAATTTTTCTCTCTTTCTCACAATACTAGAATCAGGGGGCATACATTGAAAATGCTTGGGGGGAAGAATTAGGACTAATAAAAGGAAACACTTCACGCAATGTGTGATTGGTGTTTGGAATATGCTGTCACAGGAGGTGGTGATGGCCACTAACCTGGATAGCTTTAAAAGGGGCTTGGACAGATTTATGGAGGAGAAGTCGATTTATGGCTACCAATCTTGATCCTTCTTGATCGGAGGTTGCAAATGCCTTAACAGACCAGGTGCTCGGGAACAGCAGCAGCAGAAGGCCATTGCTTTCACCTCCTGCATGTGAACTCCCAAAGGCACCTGGTGGGCCACTGCGAGTAGCAGAGTGCTGGACTAGATGGACTCTGGTCTGATCCAGCAGGCTCTTTCTTATGTTCTTATGTTCTCATGTTCTTACCTCACACAGTGGTGGGATTCAGCAGGTTCGTACCATTTCGGCAGAACCAGTTGTTAAAATGGTGCTTGTAAACAACCAGTTCTTAAGTTATTTGACTCCCACCACTGCTCATAAGGTGTCTGTTGTGGGGAGGAAGGGAAAGGAGTTTGTAATCCCTCTTGAGTCTCCTTACAGGTGAGAAACGTGGGGTATAAATCCAAACTTCTCTTCTTCTTGTAGAGTTTGTACATACTGTTATTAATTCATGTTTAGATCAATAGGAAGGCGATCTTTTAACAATGCGAGCAAGACTCTGAAGAGATTAAACTGAAGAAGTAGACAGAAACTATTTCCACGAAAAAAGTAAAAAAAGTAACCAGAATATAAACCCAAACTTTTCTTGGCTGGTACTTGGATGGGAGACCACCAAGAAAGTCTAGGGTTGCTACACAAAGGGAGACAATGGAACTCTGAATGTCTCTTGCCTTGTAAAACCTACAGCATCTTGACGGCACATTCCTCTACCACCACAAGCATATAATATTCATAGGGAGCTTCACACATTACAAAAGTATTTTTGCCTTCTGAAATGTGTGAGGCAGCTGCAACATTACATGAAACCCTCACCCAAATGTGTGACACCCCAAAACCTCTTCATAAACATCACCTGCCTTTTGCTTTTTTAAATGACCAGCATAAACCATTCATGCCACGAAAGCAAGCCTGTTACGTGCTTGATGCTCCAATATTATTCCACAAAGGAAAACATAAACTGTTGTCCCACCAAATGATGAACAAAGGCTTCAAATGGCTTTGTCCCTTGTCTGGTCCAAAGGTTAGCCTTGCAGACAGTAACCGGAGGACATTTAAACTCAAGAGAGAGATTTCAAATGCAAAGACTGTTTTTGACTCTGGTTCTGTTTAATGTTAAGAGTAACACAAGAAGCCCACACAACAAGGAGGAGGACAGTTATCAAAAGGCTGTTGTGGGGGGGGGGGGTCTTCCAAAGAAAAGCAACTGTAATTTGTATTTTCCAGGCAATCTCCTAAAGACCACACAGACTACTCTTCTTCATATACTACTCATCATCCAATAATTGGTTACGTTCTGGAGAGTTTATATGGACCCACACATATTTATCTCCTTGTCTGCACCAAGTAGGTCATCATTTATTTGGGATAAAACTACACAGTTAAAGGGGCTTCCATTTATCGTTTCTCCTTTTGTGCTACAAGATCTATTCCAGTGGTGGGATCCAAAAATTTTAGTAACAGGTTCCCATGGTGGTGGGATTCACACTGTGGCGTAGCGCCAATGGGGCTGGGTGGGGCACGACGGGGGTGTGGCCAGGCATTTTGGGGAGGCATTCCTGGGCGGGGCTGTGGCAAGGACACAGCCGCTGCGCCGGTCCTTGGGCGGGAAACGAATGCACGCAGGCGCAAGCTGCCACGCACGCTGGTGCACCTCCTGCTAGACTGCTTCAAGTTCTGTGCGCTACTGCTGAGAGGAGGGGCGTAACTAAGGCAAAAATCATGTGGCAAAATCACCAATTAGTAACCCCCTCTCAGCACACACAAATAATTAGTAACCTACTCTCGGGAACCTGTGAGAACCTGCTGGATCCCACCTCTGATCTATTCCACCACTGGGCTTCCTTCCATGGCTGCTGTTTTGTGTGTCTAATGTGGTCAGTCTTGGCCCCAGAAGAGGAGGAGGAGGAGTAGTTTGGATTTATACCTCACTTTTCTCTCCTGTGAGGAGATTCAAAAAGGCTTACAAACTCCTTTCCCTTCCTCTCCCCACAACAGACACCTTGTGAGGTAGGTGGGCCTGAGAGAGTTCTGAGAGAACTGTGACTACCTCAAGGTCACTCAGCAGGAACATGGGAGCGGGGAAATACATTTGGTTCGCCAGATAAGAATTTGATGCTCATGTGGGGGAGCGGGGAATCAAACCCAGTTCTCCAGACTAGAGTCTACCTGCCCTTCACCGCTACACCATGCTGGCAGTATGTGCCGAAAAAACCAGGGGGCTCATTCAAGCTATAGAACTCTGTTATCTATCCAAGCAGTCTCTATTTTATTTTTGAGCATTGTCCAATGCGTGACCAAAACGTGCCGAATGCCTGTCACATTAATGTTTCAAGAGCCTTTTCTTAAATCATGTATGAGGATTCTGTTCCAAGATTTTCCCCTTGATCACTTTCTCCAGTCACAAGTCTGGGCACACTTTCAGATGCTGAATTTAAAGTGCAACAACATACAATGTCTGCATTTCTTCCCCCCTGGATCCTCCCCCCACCCCCACCCCCCTCCTGCCTTCCCCCATCGCAGCTGATTGCAGGATCTATCCTCTTTTACACAGAGGACTACAAATCTGGGTTGTTGAGTCCAAGCTTTTGGTCCAGGTTCATTTGCATCTGCTAAAATAATCAAAGGACTTCACATCACGCAAGATCTACAGCTGGGATTTCCCCCCCTCCCCCCCGCTAGGAGTTGGATGCATCAAACATGCCTTCATTAAGTCTTAATTTCATTTGCCAAGAGAATTTGGCACTAATCAGAAGAATGCGATGTGTTATTTTCCCTGCCTGTATGTGGTGATCCTAATCACAGCTGGCCCAGAGGAACAGACACACACACACCACTTTACTCATTACACTAAGAACTTAGGAGAACCTTGTGAATCAGATCAGTGGTCCATCTAGTCCAGCATTCTGTCTCAACCAGTGACTCACCAATTACATCGGAGGGCCAACAGTAGGGCATAGAGACCAAAACCCTCCCCTGATGTGTACATTTCCCAAGTCAGGAAGAATGGAAAACTGCTTGTAATTGGAACATTATGGGTATCAGATTTCAAGCCTCAGGTGTGACCAGGGGTTCTTCCAGAATTACAGGTCGTCTCCAGACTACAGAGATTGGTTCCTCCAGAGCACAGGTGTCAAACTCGCGGCCCTCCAGATGTTATGGACTACAGTTCCCATCATCCCCTGCCAGCATGATGCTGGCAGGGGATGATGGGAACTGTAGTCCATAACATCTGGAGGGCCGCGAGTTTGACACCTGTGCCTAAAGAAAACACATGCTTTGAAGAGTGGACTTTGTGGAATTGTGCCCCTCTGAAGCCCATGTCCTCTCCAAGCTCCATCCGCAAATCACCAGGACTTTCCCAACCTGGATCTGGCAACTCTATGGGCCCCACATCCCCCACCTGGCAACTCCATGTGGGTATCTTGCACTCCTGGTGCATGTGGCCGAAGCCTACTTTTCTAGAGAGTCAGTGCGGTATAGTGGTTAAGAGCAGGTGGTTTCTAATCTAGAGAACCGGGTTTGATTCCCCACTCCTCCTGAGCGGCAGAGGCTTATCTGATGAACCAGACGTGTTTCACTCCTACATTCCTGCTGGGTGACCTTGGACCAGTCACAGTTTTTCTATCTCAGCCCCACCTACCTCACAAGGTGTCTGTTGTGGGGAGAAGAAGGGAAAGGAGTTTGTAAGCCACCTTGAGTCTCCTTACAGGAGAGAAAGGTGGGGTATAAATCCAAACTCCTCCTCCTCTTTTTCTTCTTCTTTAGCAGTGGTGTAGTGGTTAAGAGCAGGTGTACTCTAATCTGGAGGAACCAGGTTTAATGCCCCCACTCTGTCTCTTGAGCTGTGGAGGCTTATCTGGGGAGTCACTAGAACAGAGTGTACTCCAACACACGCCAGCTGGGTGACCTTGGGCTAGTCACAGTTCTTTGGAGCTCTCTCAGCCCCACCTACCTGACAGGGTGTTTGTTGGGAGGTGAAGACTGTAAACCCCTTTGAGTCTCCTTACAGGAGAGAAAGAAGAGATATAAATCCAATTCTTCTTCTTCTAGAAGTTTGAAAAGGCATCCTGTGAAACTAACATGGGGTAGCTCCATGTATCCCACCTTGTGTTCCTTGGAGGAAAGATGGGAGCTGATCCACAGGGGGCAGCTTTCCACATGAAAACAATGATCAGCACAAGGCAATTCAAAGCAACTTTGTGTGGTGGACCCAAAACTTCAACCAGAGGAAACATATTCTAAAATGGTGGGTGTCTTTGCACACTGGAGTTGGTTTAGTCCTCCTCACGGGCTAGAATTCTGAACTTCCAAGTTTGAAAGCTTGAGCCAGCTGGATTTACTATCCTGTTATGGAAGATGGGAGCATTGGACCCTTGGGACCTATTGTGACCATTCCCAAACTCAGCACAATGACAGACTGCCTGAATGTAGCCAATGGATCTTGCTCCTGAGATTCTCTTTAATTCTGATCTGCCTTTACCAGTTTCAACCTCAGACAAGTTGACATTTTGATTTTGGTTTATTTCCCCACAGTGAACAGAATTAAATTTCATTTAAAAAATACATTTTCCTCTGTTCTAGTGATTATTTTTTCATGAAAACATCCAACATGCCGAGTTTAGGCTGCAAGCTTTGGAGCCGCTCGGCCTCTGGAATACTTTGTGTCACGGACAGGAGCTTTAGAAATATCGTGAGCATCTTTTGTTTTGGAAATCATTTTTTTTAAAAAAATCCAAAACAGAAAACTGGCAGGCCCAGGATCACTTGGCTTCTTTGAAGACTGAATTTACAGCAAACATAGAATACATTAATTCAAAGCCAAATTTGCTATGTACATTGGCTAGAACAACAATGTGAAAAGAGGTTTATTTCAGAATGGATGCCCAGGAAAACATAAAGAGACATACATCAGAGCCAAAGGAAGGGGGGGGGTGCTTACTTAAGGCTATGGAAAAAATACAGCTCAGCTATTCCATTTGGTAGACAATTTACACACTTTACACTGACATATACCCATCTCCCCATCAAGAGGCACTCGAACAGGGCAAGATTTTCTGAAATTCAAAAGGACAAACTAGACTTAAATTGGGAAATCACAAGCAGTTCTTTTCCAGTTTATGGGTCTTGCTTGTTTGTTTTAGGTAATTGCTCCAGCAGGGCCTGGATACAGATCAGGCCTGTAGTACTGGGAAGAAGAATGTTAATACCAATTGAAAATAGCCTCCCATCCAAGTTAGTGAAAGGTGTAAAAGCAGTCCCTTGTGCAAGTGACTCTTGGGAATGACATCACCTTGCAACATTTCCTAGGCAGACTGTGTGTTTACAGGGTGGTTTCCATTGCCTTCCCAGTCATCTACACTTACCCCTCAGCAAGCTGGATACTCGTTTTTACCAACCTTGAAGGATGGAAGGCTGAATCAACCTTGAGCTGATTACTTTGAAACTGACTAGATTGAACTCAGGTCAAGCAGAGCTTTGACTGCAGTACAGCAGCTTACTCCTCTGTGCTACAAAAATGGGGTAACCCATGTCCCCAGGCACACATAGACGTGGACGCTGGCACCAGCTCTGCAGTAGACCTGGAGTCTGGCCTGTGGGGTAACTCCATGTCCCCAAGCGACACAGACCTGGGCGCTGGCACCAGCTCCGGCAGTAGACCTGGACTCTGGCCTATAGGGTAAACCCATGTCCCCAGGCACACATAGACCTGGGCGCTGGCACCAGCTCCGAGCAGTAGACCTGAGTCTGGCCTATGGGGTAACCCATGTCCCCAAGTACACATAGACCTGGGCTGGCACCAGCTCGAGCAGTAGACCTGGACTCTGGCCTATGGGGTAACTCCATGTCCCCAGGTACACATAGACCTGGGCACTGGCACCAGCTCCAGGCAGCAGACCTGGACTCTGGGCCTATGGGGTAGCCTAAGTCCCCAGGCACACATAGACCTCATGCTGGCACCAGCTCCAGGCAGTAGACCTGGACTCTGGTGTTGGGTCTGGAGTGGTAGACCTGGGCCTTGAGTGCAAACTCCAGGCAGTGAACCTGGATGCCAGCATGGGCTCCAGGCTGTGACCTGGGCTCTGGGTGGTAGACATGAGAACCTGTGGGGTGGGGTGGGGGTGTGGAAAATTCAGACTTTTCAGATCCCAACAGCTCACAGGTGGACTGCAAAGGCCAATGGGATGCCCCTGGTCTGGGACAGGAAGAGGAGCAAAATGGGGTTCAGCAGACGCTACCAGGTGGGTTTTATGCATGGTGGAGGTGTGGGAAGTTATCAGTGTTTGAAAAGAAGAGTTTGATTTATATCCCCCCTTCTCTCCTGTAAGGAGACTCCTAAGGTGGCTTACAAGCTCCTTCCCTTCCTTCCCCACAACATACACTGTGAGAAGTAGGTGGGTCTTAGAGAGTTCTGAGAGAACTAGCTTTAGGTCACCCAGCAGGAGTGTAGGAGTGTGGGAAACACATCTGGTGCACCAGATAAGCCTCTGCCACTCAGGTGGGGGGAGTGGGGGATCAAACCCAGCTCAAAGTGGGGGATTAAACCCAGTTCCCTCCAGATTAGAATTCACCTGCTTTTTTAACCATTATATGCCTCTGGCTCTGATGCTTTTAACCATTATACCTCTGGCTCTGATGCTGGGAAGGGGTGTGCTGTGTGCTGAGGGAGTGCATGCCATGGCCCAGAGGTCCAGTGGGGAGGGCATTCCTGGTTTGATCTCCCTTCTCCTATATTTTTTTCACCTAGGAAGGCTGGGATTGTTCTACCATTTGTAACCTATGCAGACACTGATTTTGGAAGGAACTCAACTGAGGCACAGTGGGATTTGCATCTGAGTAAACATGAATTGATCAGATTACATCATGTGTCGAGACAGTAAAGTGGAATCAAACAAGTTTGCCGAAAGTTCACATTTGAAGCAAGTGAAGTGCAACATCGGAGCCAGCATGGTGTAGTGGTAGACCTTAATCTGGAGAACCGGGTTGGATTCTCCACTCTTCCACATGAGAGAGGGACTTTGACCTGGTGAACCAGGGTTTGTTTCCCAACACTTCTACAAAGAAGCATGCTAGGTGACCTTGGGCATTACAGGGGTTGGAGTTGATGGCGCTTTGGGGTCTCTTCCCAACTTTATGATTCTATCAATTCTATGTACCTCCAAGATTTAAAAGGTTCAGGTAGTAGATGATTTGAAGACCTCTACTGGACAACCCCTGGAAAACCATGATCAGTCAGAGCAGAAAGCCAAGACCTGGACTCCTCTCATGGGACCAAGTAGAAGGCATTTTCAGGTGTCCAGGCCAGTGGTGGATCCAAAAAATTTTAGTAACAGAGTTCCTATGGTGGTGGGATTCAAACTGTGGCGTAGCGCCAATGGGGCTGGGCGGGGCACAGGGGGGCGCAAGGCCGGGCATTCCGGGATGGGGTATTCCTGGGCGGGCTGTGGCAAGGACGCAGCCGCTCGCATGAGTCCCTTAAGCGGGAAACTTGAGATGCACGAGGCGCAGGCTGCCACGCACCGGGTGCACCTCCTGCTAGACTGCTTCAAGTTCTGTGCGCTTACTGCTGAGAGGGGAGGGTGTAATCTAAGGCAAAAAAAATCACGTGGCAAAATCCGCCACCAATTAGTAAACCCCTCTCGCACACAATAAATAATTAGTAACCTACTCCTCAGGGAACCACCTGTGAGAACTCCGCTGATCCCACCTCTCTGGTCCCGGCCTGGTTTCCAATCTTCATCAGGAGGCATAGCAAGGGGAAAGCGCGCCTCGGGTGCACTGCAAGGTGCGTCCTCCGCCCCTGTCCCACCCCGCCACAACTTCACAGGGGCACACACACACCCCACCCCCCTTGGAGCTACTGCCGCTCTCGATACTCTTCGGGTTCCCACTCTGTGGCTTCCCTTGCCTGATAGTGGGGCCAGCACAAACAGCCCTGCAGCTCGAATGGATTGCAATAAGAACATAAGAACTAGCCTGCTGGATCAGACTAGCGTCCATCTAGTCCACCACTCTGCTACTCGCAGTGGCCCACCAGGGGCCTTTGGGAGCTCACATGCAGGATATGAAAGCAATGAACCCAAGATATACTTAAGATGCGAGTGACTTCTAAATACTCCAAGTGGGGTAATGTCTATCTTTAAAATACAATAGCTTTGCTTAAAACAAAAGCAAACAGGGCCTCATTTTCAACACTCTGTATTTAATACCTACAGTGATGCTTTGCATTAAGGAAGGACAAAAAGCAAAGAACGTTGTAATCGATATAAATCAGCTTTATTGTCTCTTTCTCCAAAGCAAAGTAGCAGGTGATTGAATTCCTCTCTCCTTTAACCGCATTACCCAGTTTTATTTGAATGGAGAATTTAGGAATGGAAGCTTCCTGGCTTTACTGAATCTCTGCTTTACTGTCTTCATGTTCCCAAAACACAAGCACTTCGGCTCTGCAAGTGAGAAGATGCACGCCACAGCCCAAGCTGTACATTTCTTCCCAGGCTGAAAGGCACCCATCAAAAGTCTGGCCTGCATACACACACCAACAGCTTTAAAACCCATTTCCATATCCTTGGGCATTTCCCTCACTCACCCAGATCCCCCCTATGTCAGTCGCCTGGGCATCCCCACGAGCATTGATCAAAGCATGCTTTGCAAGAGCGCCAGGGATGCACGCAAGCTGAGGGCTGACAGCAGCAGCGTTAAGCGGCTGCTAAGCGCTTGTCACTGCTGCTCCTCCCCGGGGAGTGCCAGTAGGACCCAGCCACTCTCCTCAAGTAGCGCGCTGGGCTTCTAAGGTAAGTGGGGGGGCCCTTTGACTCCTAGTGGAGAAGGCAGTGATAAATGTACAACAAATATCTCATCAGTGAAGTGGTTCCTATCCCAGAAACCAAACAAAACCGGACAGTGGCTAAAACCAGCCAAAACCCATAGTGTCACGAGTATCTCTAGTTAAGAACCTAGGACCTGGATAGCTCAGGTTAACCCTTGGATCCCCAGGTCAGATGTCCAGAAGCTAAACAGGGTCAGCCCTGGTTAATATTTGAGTGGGAGACTTCCAAGGAATACCAGGGGCATGACACAGAGCCAGATAATGGCAAACCACCTCTGAACGTCGCTTGGCTTGAAAACCCTACAAAGGCTGCAATAAGTTAGCTGTGACTTGATGATATATATATATATATGTATATGTATATGTATATGTATATGTGTGTGTGTGTGTGTGTGTGTGTGTGTGTGTGTGTGTGTGTGTGTGTGTGTGTGTGTATATATGTGTGTGTGTGTATATGTATATGTGTATATATATGTGTGTGTGTGTGTATATATATATGTGTGTGTGTATATGTATATGTGTATATATGTGTGTGTGTATATATATACACATATACATATATATATATATATACATATATATATACATATACATATACATATATATGATATATATGATACACACACACACACATATATATATATAATAGGCAATTTTATATATAAAAGAGGCAATCGAAATCAAGCTGAGATTCCCATTAAAAATAATCTTTCCCTGCTTATCAGTAATGCCAATTATCCATTGAGAGAGTGCAGGACAGTGGAAGCAGTTCCTTCCATCATGAACAAGTGATCGGTGTTACGGATGGCAATTAAGCTGTTCTTTGCTCCTGGCTTGGCCTTTTCAGCCCGAGGAAAACACAAAATGCCACAAGTCATTAGAGGTGCCTGGTTAAGAGAGAGTATCATTATTTTCATTTTACGGATGATAAGGTTATCTGCTGCCGCCTCTTCTGCTTGCTAGCGTTCAGTTTTGCACGCTAATTCATGTGAAGCAGAGATTCAACTGGAACGCCATCGAGCTCTTTAAGAACCAGCTGGGAACAAGTGCTCTGGGGTAACAGAAATGCAGATCAGCAACGGTTATCTGCTCTGCCAACGAAACCAAACTAGAAGTCGTTCTTCTAAAACCCATAACGTGAGCATCAGTACTTTACAGATGCAGGATCTCTGGAGCATTTTTTTCTTTTTCTTTTTCTTTTTTTTTTTGAGAAGCAAGCCTTTATTGGCATAGACAACAGTACAACAATAATAAAAAACGGATTAAAAAGCATATACAATACAGGAAATAAATACAGCTCCACCAACATTCCTCACACTGAGAGTGCTCCCCCACAAGTGCCATTGACTCATCTGGAAATGGACATAGATTTCCACTCAACAAGGGTGCTTAGTAGAAAGAACTCATCTTACCCTCCAGGCAAATCCTAGGCTAAGGAGTTTGAGGAAATAGAATCTTCCCAGCTCTCTTCTATAGCTCCCATTCGACATATTGTTTTACCTAGATCCCTTGGGGCTCCTTTGTCCTGTGAGGAGAATCATGATGTTTCCCCCCAATATATGTCCAAATCCTTGGAAGAGGAGGTCCTTACAGGGTTTCAGGACCTCCCAAGTTCAGAACAAAAAGCTGTCATTGCTAATCTAGGCTCTACTACCTCCAAACTCATTCAGCTAATGCAGTCTTCGTCTTTGGCTCTAGAGGGTCAGGCTTCTGCTCTGTGCCTGAGTATCCTGCTCTGGGAGCATATGTAGTAGGAGTCCAAAAAATCTGCAGAGGTTTCCTCATTTATTTCAATGTGGGGCATCCACTCCAAAAACACAGAGAAGGATGTGCCGTCCTCAAATGAAGAGATAAAAAACCTTATGGGTGGTATGCTCCACATGTATGTCTAAGTGCACATGATGCTTTGGAACAGTAAGATGGAATCTGAATTTTAGGGAAGAGGAAAACCATGTCATGGACTTCTGTGCTTCCATGCAAATCAGTGATATCACAATAAGTGGATGGAAAAATACAGCACATGTGGGATTATCAGTCACATTTTAGCATCTTTGGAATAATTCATACTCCAACATTATTTTTTTTCTGCAGACATAACAAAACGCTACCAGACCTGATCCAGCCTCTAAAACAGTTGCCCAGTACGAATCCCTCCTTCTAAAGATATTATCTTTTCTTCATACAATCACAGCTAAGGCAAACCAATTAGAGGGCGATGTGGCCCTAGGCACTGTCAACATATTAAAAGAGATCGTGCCTGTTTCTACCTGCCCACGTCTAAAAGGAGCAGCTCCCATTCATTCTCAAATCAAAATTCACAGATGGGTTTGAAACAGCCAGGAATCCCAGCCTCGCGAAAATTAGAAATTCAGGTTTGATCTTGGTTTTTAGGAGTTTTGAGCAAACTGCCATCATAAATTGGAGAGGTCAGATTTAGTTCAGTTTGCAAAAGCGAAGATCGCTACTTGTTTGTCACATTCGTACATTAACAAAACAGTAAACTTGGCTTGTACCCAACCAGGCAGTTGTGAAGACTTAAGAGCATTTATGTTTCCTTAAGGGGGGAGCGATTTCCACCAATTCCTCCTTCTGGTGTCAGCTCAATGCCCCCCCCCCCCACCCCCCCCCCCACACACACACACAACTTCTCCATGTTGACACATTTCTCCATGCTGCCATTGTCTTGGTGGCTCCTTCCCTGTTCCAAGCCACGGGTTTCCAAGCTGCACTCCTGGTGAGTCCATAGTGACTCTGGCAATGGGTAAGCAAGCACCACTCCAGTGACAATCTCCCAGCAGGCTCTGTTGCTGATGGTGTGGAAAGTCCCCTTAAGTCTTAACAGGATTTAACTCTCAGCACGGTTTCCAAACAGTGCTCCACAGAGAACTTTGGTACTTCAGCTTTTGAAGTATCTCCATATTTAAAGTTCCAATTCTTTAATGACTTCTTCAATGGAAAAAAAGTAAGTTTAGATCACAATTTAAGCTATTTAAAATTTGAAAAAATAATTTGTGCTGCTTTTGCTAGATATATAATGATAAAAGGCTAAAGCAACGCAGAAAAAATATAGTGTAAGGGTGTAAAACAGCCAAGAATGCAATTATACAATGCTTTTGGGCATAAGTGCGGGACGACGCATAGTGCTCTGTATTAATTCTCTTCTGCAAAGAGCTCTGAGACTCAAACATGCGCTTTGGAAACTGCTGACTTACAGTGGCCCTGTAGGTTTTTTAAGTCAAGTCAAGAAGGTTTGTTAAGGTTGCTTGCCTCTGTATGAAGCTTCTCTGCTGTATCTAAGGACCACCCGCATGGTGAATCTCCGTCCCCTAATTTGAAGCAAGCATGAAAGTCAATCCTGTCAGTTCAATGACGTGAAAGTGCAATCTTGAACACAGGGGTTAAACAGATCTCCTTAGCAGTGAGTCCCATTTTATTCACTGGAGCTCAATAAATTGTTCTTAAGATTGCAGCCTTCGTCTGATGCAGCCAAAACGACAAAGAATTTTGAAGAGTTTGGATTTATATCTTACCCTTGTCCCCTGTAAAGAGACTCAAGGTGGCTTACAAGCTCTCCTTTTCCCTTCCTCTCCCACACAACAGCACACCTTGTAGAGGAGGTAGGTGTGGGCTGAGAGAAACTCAGAGAGAACTGAGCCCAAGGTCACCCTAGCAGGGAATGTAGGAGTGTGGAAACACATTTATTTATTTATTTATTTATTTATTTATATTTTTTTAGACTTGTAGGTCAGCCTCTTTCAAGAATTTCAGTGAGGCGTTTCCTAACTATGGCTAAGTTTCCAACAGCAACTCAAAAACAATATAAACTTCGGAACAAAATTTGGAAAAAAATTCCCAGCAGCAATCAGACATAATTTAAAAAAACAGCTCACAACAATTGAGTAACTGTTCAAAACACTTCAAGCGGTTCAAACTGCTATTGACAGTCCAATGAAGTTTAAAACAGTTCAAAAACAGTTTAAAAACAGGTTTTAAAAAAACAGGTTCTTTAGCCCAATCCAAAGGCTAAAAGCGGAGAGGGAAAAGATAAAGGCAGTAAAAGAAAGAGAGAGAGGAAGAAAGGGAGGGAAAACAGAGGCAGGGCCCAGAATGGAATGCGGCAATGGGCCCCGGACAGGCGCTTCAGCAGAAGCAGATGTAAATGGTGCACCAGCCTCAGCTTTAAATCAGGCAGCCTAGGGTCAGTGGGGAGGGTAGTAAGAGCCAGCCAGCCTCTCCAAAGGCCCAGTGGAATAGCTCTGTTTTGCAGGCCCCATGCAGGAACTCCCCAAGGTCCTGACGCAGAGCCCGAATCTGATGGATGGTGCAGAGCATTCCCTGAGCTCAGGCAGGGGCCAGAGTCAGTAAAGGCCCTGGCCCCGGCTGGAAACCAGCATCGTCAATGCGGGGCTAGGGGTCACGCCTGCGCAGTTCTGCCACCGTATTGAGCTGGCGTAATGGCCTATGTGGGACATAAGGGGTGATGCGGTCCCGCATGAGTATGAGGGCCCCATGCCGCTGTAAAGGCTCTTTAAAGGTTATTACCAACACCACCTTGAATGACGCATCCCGGAACTTCCACTGGGAGCCAGTGCAGACGGCATAGCACAGGGTGATATGGATCGAAATAATCACCCCCCGGTGTCAGAAACCCGTGCCGCCTGCATTCCTGGACCAGCTTCAACTTCCTCGGATCAAGCTGCCAAGGGAAGGCTCAGCGTATGAAAGCGAAGTTACAGTAATTCCAACCTCGAGGTGGACCGTCTGCATGGATCATGTGCTGTGGCCAGATGGGGCAGGGAAGAGATAGGGAGCCAACCGTGCCCAGCCGCCTGGCGAAGATGAAAAACGCGAACCTGGGTTACATGCGGGTCACCCTGGCTCTCCGCATTTCTGACAAGGCGGCAGAGTCCAAGTAGGACCCCCCCAGGCTCTTGCGGGCCAGGGGATGTCAGGGCCAGAGCCACGACCCCTTCTGCGATAGGCGGCTGGAATTCCCTCGTCTCTCCCTCGGCCCAGCCACAGAGAGGGACTCCTCCGTCTCTTGTTGGATTGGAGTTTTAACCTACTCTGGGCCTCAACCAACCAGCGACAATCGCATTCCAGACAATGCTGTAGAGCTAGCAGGGGCAGAGGTCACTCTTACATCAACAGAATGAGCTGGGTGTCATCCGCGATATTGGTGACAAACCAGCCCAAAGCTCTACGCGACCAGCTGAGCAAGGGTCGATGTAGAGTATTAAATAAAAGCGAGGGAGGAAGTAAGGCCCCCTGGGGAACCCCACAACTAAGTGGGAGCCTCTTTGGGAGGCCTCTATCCCCGCGCACCACACCCTCACTGACCCGCGACTTCACCCTGGAGAGAAACGCAGGCAATCCATTGAAGGACAATGCCCCGCGACTCCAGAGGCTGCCAGGCCCGGTGGATCAAAAGGTGCCGTGGATCGACTGGCACATCAAACGCTGCTGTGAGGTCAAGTAACACCCCAAAGGCGCCCGATCCGCCTTTGAGTCTAGCTGGCATGCGGAGCATATCTGTCGATGGCGATGAGGGATCGGTCTTCGTCCCATGCCCAACAGGCTTGAAACCGGACTGGAAGGATCGAAAGCACCGATGCATCCTCCAGGGAAACCCCTGAAGCTGCCTCAATTGCACCACTCTCTCAATTACCTTCCCAGGAAGCGACAAGTTGAAGCGGGACGGTAATGGTGGCCAGATCGTCATAGGATCTAAAGATGGTCTTTTAAGAGTGGGCTGACCACTGTTCTCCTTCGAATCCCACCCGAAACACTCCTTGCTCAAGGGAGCAGTTGACTATTCCTTCAACAGGTGGGTCAGTAACTCCTCCCGCAAGCTTTTATCCCAGCCAGGAGGGTACCCGCGGATCCAGAGGACACGGTAGTAGGTCTGAATAGCAGCTAGGGCCCTGTCAACATCGGACTCCGCAGAGAGTAGGGAAAACCGATTCCAAACTTGGACCCAAAGACGCGGCAGAAGGAGCCTCGAGTTCTTTACTGTATCAATTCAGTGGTTGGAAGGTCCCGGTGAGGATTTCCGGACGACTTTATCTACAAAAGCTCTGGAATGCCTCGCAGCCAATAGCCAATTGGGAATTTGTAGACCCTCCCACCAAAGAGGTGAGAGGGATCGAGGCGATCCGGAATAAGTTGTGCCGGGCGCAGCTAGCTAGCAGGATCTTGAGGAGGACGCGAGAAATGAGCATTCTTCGGCCTTCCGCCGTCTCGCCAACTCATAGGCTTTCACTAAACGCCCTATAAGTTGTTAGCTGCCACGCACTGTCACATGAAAGATTTCCCTCCACACTACGCTCTAGCTTTGATCCTCTGAGTTCCTCAAGGCTTCATTTGGCGCAGCTCCTCGGTGTACCAAAGGGCCCGGCCAGTGAACGAGGCGCCGAAGGCGCCGGGCTTGGAGCACCTCGACCAGCGGCATCAGAAAGCACTGGAATTCCAGTCCCTGACGACCTGCTCATCAGCGAGGGTGCCAGAGAGGCTCAGGGTCCCGCCATGAGCATTCTCAGGAACCCTACTCTGGTTCCGTACAGTCTTCCTTGGGCGTATGACAGAAATAAGTCCGTTAAGCCTAGACAGGAGTTTGGGACCCGGCGGGTCCACCCGAACCTTTCAGGGCAAAATGGTCGGACCATGGCACTCTGCTAACAGAGGATACGACTTAATTTCATAACTTCTACTCTCTGCCCCAAAACTAGATCCAGAGTGTGACCACAGCTTCATTAGAGTGGCGCTCGTGTTTAAAAGGGAGAGGGGTCCCAGCGTCGCCATGGATGACACCAAGGTCCACTGCCGCTGGAAACATGAGGGCAAGGCCCACATGGACGTTAGAAGTCCCCAAGACAATAAGCCACGGTGCTTGGGTACGCCGCACCTCGGCCACCGCCTTCTTAGCAGCAGTGGTAGGCGTCGTCACGCCTCGGCCTGCGCTTAGGCGCACCGGTACACACCAGGAGAAACGGCCAACCTCTCCCCAGAGACAGCCACACCAATCCCGGCACACTTTCGAATCCGAGAATTTGAGGGGCAGGGACTGCCCTGGAAGGCTATGGAGTCTCGGATGAACATCGCTCACTCACCTCCTCCGGCCCTGGTGATGTTTCGAGGCTGGTGGACCACAGGCGAAACCTGGGGCGCGGATAGCGATCTCAAGGCTGACCGGCTCTAGCCCTCTGCGCACTGCCAGGTCTCGTGATGCAGGGCCAGGTCCATCTAGCTGTGCCTCTCGAGAAAATCCTAAAGGCGTTGCCATGATCTTATTATTAATGGACCTGGCATTTATCAGCACCAGGCTCAAGCAGGGTATACCTGAGCCTCTCTGCGCAAGATCCCTCGGGGATGGGGCCGGATTTTGAGGCCAGAAAGGGACGACTGAGCATAGGTGATATCTCCTCCCCTTCTCTCTCATATGCAAGCCCCCCTCCTACCCAGCAAGAGATATCTACCCCTTGGCCCCACACTACTGTGGGATCTTCCCTGCCCCTCTGCGACTGCCCCCCTCACTGCCCGCCTCCCTCCCATACAGAACAGGCCTGAAGCAACTAACAGTAGCCCCTTATAGTAGAACCCACTCCTAACCTAACCTACACATATACATATATATAGATTGTTTTAATTATTTATTTGTTTGTTGGCTGCCTTAGGGCCATCCAGAAGCACTTCTTCTTGCTATCTTGAACCCCAGCAGCCACCAATCACAATAGAGTACAGCAATAACTAATAAAAATTCTAACAAATTACTATAACTATACTATACTAATAAAGTGCTAGTGCATCAGGGATGGCAATAATAGCAACAGCAATGATGACAGTGGGGAGAGTAGGGTCGAATCACACTCACATTCTCCTCGGCATACATCGGGTCAGGAATCGCTGCTACACTTCTTTCCCTGCCGATGTTGTCCATGTCTGAGAGTCCATCTCAGCCAGACACCTAAGTCGGTTTTTAAAATGTCCACGCGTCTTAATTTTCTACAGTGGGCTCCTAAAGATCCAGGGCCAAGCGTTTCGAAGCCTATAAAAGTCTCCAGTAAATATGGCTTCTGCTGTCAGGCATCAACACCAGACAAGCCGGATGAGACATCAGATGTGCGCAATGAAGCAACAGAGCAATAGAGGAGCAATGGAAGAGACCTCTGCTGCCAATGGCCTCTCTCCCCGATCCTCAGGATGGAGACTATTCAATAGTCGGCCAAATATCCCAATTAGAACAGTCAGGAACCAGTTCCGGTAGGCCAAAGGAAACAGACAGGTGGGCAATGGAATTAAACAGACAGCGAGCCGCCGCGATCCGGGAGAAACCAAAAAAGAAAGTGGAAAGAGGGGTGCCAGGATAAACAAACCGTGGGAGGCTGCTGCTGTTCGCGATCCCCTCCCCCCAGACCCGCCAGTGGTTTGCTTCCCGGTGTTTGATGAAAGGGCAGCAAGAAGGGGGGGAGCTTCCCTCCTCCTCCTGCCCCCCCAGACAACGCCGCGAGGAGGTCTCTGCCACCGGCCTCCCCGATGACACAAGCGGCTTCCCGACCTCAGATGCCTCCTCACCTCCCGCCCGGCCAAGCACTCAGGTTGGGCATCTCTCCCCTCCACAGCTTGCACATGATAGAGGAGGCCAGTCCAGCCAGCCGACCTAATCTCCTCCCTCCTCCTCCTCCCGATACTGCCTCCTCCTTCAGGGTGGTCTCCCTGGATCGGGCGTAGATGCGTTGATCAGGCGGATGTCAAATGGAGGCATCAGATGGACAGATGAACATCCGGTTCATCAGCAGATAAGCTCTCAGGTGGAGGAGGGGGGAATCAAACCCGATTCTCCAGATTAGAATCAACCTCCAAGCTCTAACCAATCACTGAAGAGCATTATAAAGACTAGCGATCTTTCTAGCTTTTGCATGGCCGGACCCTAGCGTGAATGTCAAACTAGCAATTTGTTAGTCTTTAAGGCAATAACAAGACTCTCAGCCACCACCAAAGGGAATTACATTAATAACAGCAGCCTCCCCAGTTTCACCCAGCTGGAAATGTTTAGATGCATTTAATTGCACGGTGATGAACCATCATGCTGCAAATCTCCCTTTAACATTACAACAAATCTTGTCAGACCTCATTGATGCATTTTAAACAAAAAAAGCGTTGCCAAGTTATTTTCTCCTATGACTTCCTTACACATCTTGGGAAACTAATTAAAAGAAGCCAAA
Source organism: Sphaerodactylus townsendi (assembly GCF_021028975.2). Taxonomy (NCBI): domain Eukaryota; kingdom Metazoa; phylum Chordata; class Lepidosauria; order Squamata; family Sphaerodactylidae; genus Sphaerodactylus; species Sphaerodactylus townsendi. Next base: position 19,638,811 of record NC_059431.1, read on the forward strand.
CTAATCATGGGGGGTCCCCCACTAATTATAAAATACAAATACATGAGGATCTGCATGATGTATTACAGTACCAGTGCGGAACCATGGGGAAGTCAGACAACAGCAGGAGAGTAGTATTTCTGTGGCATGGGTTAGTATTTTTTTGGTAGAAGATGATTTGTGCCAATTACCACCAACATGGGCAGTCCTCCCATCTAAGTGGCCAGGGTGGGCCATTGCTGAGGAGATGCAGCCAACCCACTCCTGTGGGGAGGTCTGCAAAGCTAAAAAGCCTCCCCACCACTGAGAAATCCCCATGGGGTTCAATAGACTTATGACACCATTTTGATGGCTTAACCCTGAAGTACCAGCTGCTGGCATAAGGTGGTGAATGGCTGGGAGGAAGGTGACTAATGTCGGCTTCTCCCTCAACCACACCCCTGGCCCGCACTCACTATGAAAATGGTTGCAGCTGCTACCAACAGTTATTCTGCCATTGTACGCTTTTTTTATGGAAAGGGTCACTCCCTTGTCACAGCAGCACTAAAAATCTTTAACTCCAAGGCCCTTTCCCCACTTACCTTAAGCCCCGCGCTTCGGGCCATTCTCCTCAAGTAAGCTTTCCCCCCGGGTCCCCTGACATCTCCCCACTACAGAGGCGGCAACAACACAACCACCCGGCTGATTCTCGACCGGCTCACGCCCCTCTAGCGTGCGGTGGCATCCCTTTGCTCCTCGAACTAAGCTTCTTTGATGAGGTGCCGTGCCTGGGGATGCCCGGGCAGCTGCTGCCATTAGAGATGCCAGCAAGGCTGAGAGTAGCAGCGCAGCAAAAAGGGCAGCAAAGGTAAGTGGGGAAACTTGTAAGATAGAAGCACAACTTCACTTAATGGAGTTCCTATCTGGCTTAACGCAGTTGACGATTCCTTGAATATGGTCCAATCCAAAAATTTTCATAAAATTATGGGCCTGCCAAACTGTGTACCCTATTCGGCCCTTTATTTAGAGCTGGGCCAAAGCGTGTTAGCGTTTATAGAGCCTGGTTGAGAGCCTTTAAATTCTGGCCATGCTGCATTTCTTACAATAACGAAAGCATTCACTGGTTCACTCTACTTTTATCTGATAACCCAGGTTAATCCATGGTTCTCTCTATACAGAGAAAGATTGAATCACTTAGGTATATCCCTCGACTCAGCTTTTCCTGCTATCCAGTCTCAGAATCCTACAACCTCGCTAAAACAAAAAAAATTGTTGGAAAGCAAATGGATTAATTTTAATTAGGGCTGCTATAAAAACTTTGTTCCACATTTACATCTCCTTCAATACCCTCTTTACATCAAAACAGGGATGGCTCCCCTGCTTGTATTTTTTTTGCAGCTATCCTATTCAGAGAAGAGCTCTCACACTTGCTCGTTTCCTAGTGTTTCCCCCTCTGCTTTATTGCGCAGGTAGATTTAACAACAACTTGGAAATGGTGAAAGGTTATTGTGCTCTTGTAGAATGGTGAACAACCAATTGGAAACATTGGCACATCAATTGCTCTGCTGCCCTAAATCCATAAACATCAGATTAAAATATTCCAATGTGCTTTTCTAGGATAACCCAGCAAAATGGGAGAGCTCAGGTAGACTCCCCTTTCCTCTTGGACACTTCTGACAATAAAATTTGTGAATTGGTACCCTGTTTCCCCGAAAATCCGACAGTGTCTTATAATTTTTGCTCCCAAAAGATGCGCTATGTCTTTATTTTCAGGGGATGTCTTATTTTTCTGTGCTGTGTTCAATTAGGACATAAGCTTTCCAAACAAAAAATTTTTGCTATCATCTTACTTTCGGGGATGCCTTTATATTCTCGCGACTTCTAAGCAAAAACCTCTACTACGTCTTATTTTCTGGGGATGTCTAGACACCCATATTCTGGGAAACAGGGTAGCAAGTCTTTTCATTGGAGGTGATGCATAACCAATAGTTTATATTTTTTATGTCACACTTTTGTATCTGTATAATCACTTTATCACAGTTTTTTGTATTGTGTTATGATTCTACTGGTATTATGCCAAATAAAAGGAAACTTATCCACATTACAGCCCACAGTGACTACTTGACAGGGGTGAGGGAACGCATGCAAGGCTCCCCGCCTGCACAGAGGCTCCAGACGCATAACTCCAGCTATCCGGGGAGGGAGCAGGGACTCTCCCCTCCCAGACTCCTCACAGAGGTCAGCCTCAGCCACAGTAGCCTCCGGCAAGTGAGAGCGCCATGGAGACGGGCTGGCGGCAGCCCTCCTCCTCCTTCTGCTAAGAGTCGTGCAGCAGCGGGGGGGAAGCAGGCAGGCTACTAGCTCTGGCCTCCAGCCAGCTGGCTTGGGACTAGAGGGGAGGGACAGGGCAGGCCATGGCGCGGCGCGCATGCGTGAGCCCATAGGATTTGGCCAAATCAACCAGGGAAGGCGTGTGGGCTGACAGAAGTGCGCCCAGCAGCTAGGCGGGATGACAGCCACAGCCATAGAGGGCACCAACCCAGGCGCTTGGAACTGACACTGACGTGACCAGGCAGAGGAGGAGGGAAGCTTAGGAGGAGGAGACCCAACGCCCAGATGGAGCCCGGAGGTGAGGCCAACAGCGCATGCGTGGAAGTAGCAACAGAGACTTGGCCGACCGGCCAGGAAGCGTGATTGGCCCGGCAGAGGGAGTGCGCCCAGCACTTAGCTGGGACGACGGGTTACAGCCGCAGTCAGCAGAGGGCACCAGCAGGTGCTGGAGCTGATGCCCGGACAGGCGAGGAGGAGGGAAGCAGGAGGAGGAACCCAACGCCCAGATGGGGCCGAATTGACAGTGAAGTGGCGTGGAGGCAGCAGACGGCCAGGGCAGTGGGCTGCAGGGGAGTGCCAGCGCCAGCTTGCAGCAGGGACGACGGGCCGGCCAGCTGCAGAGGGCACTGTGCAGCAGGGTGCTGGGCAGTCTGATGCCCGACGGGCGAGGAGGAGGAAAGCAAGAGGAGAGGAACCTTGCAAATCACCCAGGCACGGGCCGAGGTGGGAGGGAATTCTTGGCAAGCTCTGGAGAGGGAATAAAAGGTGGAGGGGCTGCACGCGGAAGAGGGCAGTGCTGCTGAGAGTAGCGAAAGACTAAGAGGGAGAAGGACATGAGAGATTGGAAGAAGGAAAAGGGACGAGGTGGGGAGAAAGCGAGGAGGAGAAGGTGGTGCCAGGGAGAAAGCTCAGAAAGAAGGGACAAAAGCAGGGAGGGAGCACTCGTGCCAGACAACTCAGAGGTCCTGGTGTCCTCAAGCCTCACCCCAGCTGCTTCCCAGAGCAAGCTGTGGCCACAATGGCTGCCACAGCAGGCCATGCAGCTGCCCGCCACTGAGCCATCCCAGCTACAAAAAAGGGTTCCCTCCGCGATCTTCTCTCCTTTCCAGGTGCACGCGCCTTACCAGGCTCCACCTCTTTCCCCGCGACACACAATCTCCACAAAAAAATGTTCAAAATGTGTTCTTCTACACAAAATAAAAATACAATTCTCTCTCTGTAGCACCTCATGGACTCCACAAGCAACACACTACAACTGTCTACTCTCTATACAAAAGTGTAAAGGCAAAAAAACCCTCTATATACAGGGGCTATCCCCTGGGATTTCAAATGTCCAAAAGCTGTATCTGGCGGCTCCAGGGTGCCCTCCCTCCTCCGTGGAAAATGGGTCCAAATGGCTCCTGGGCAGGACAAAGGTTCCCTAACCCCTGGATCTGAGTGACAGCGGTGGCAGGGAGGCTTATGGCGCCCCAGCACCAGGGAGGGCCACAGCTTGCTGCTGGGATTCAGCCCCCCTCCCTTCACCAGGGCAAGTGCACCCCAGGGAGAGCCTAATCTGCTTCGCATCAGCCACGCGACTGCTTCCATGGTCAGATCTCGGGAGCCCCTCTCCTCTTGGGGGGGCCCCAAAAGAGTCAACAGTCAGGGGTGGTGGGATCCCAGCAGGCTCTCACCAGTTCCTCGAGAGTGGGTTACTAATTATTTATTATTGTGCGAGAGGGGTGCACTAATTGGGTACTAATTGTCCGCTCGTCTCCATACATACTCCAGGAGGCATCCCTGCTGCCTTTTTGGAACATGAAGTTGTTCCATACCTTAGCAATTGCAACTAATAATGTAACTCCCCTGAACTCTGGGTTAATCCCACTTTCAGGTACTCGGGCAATTCATTGATTCTCAGGCGCTGCATTCTTACCTTTTATCCTTCACCAGTCTCTATCAAAGAACCTGTGTAGGTTTTCACCATTGGCTGTGGGTTCAGGGATTTCAGTGAGTTGGAGCATTTTCTATAATGTGATCAATGATTTTAGAAATGACCTTGGTGCAAAAAAATTTTGGGGAATTAGAGTGATTGGGGTGGCTGCCCATGGGGGGGGGGGGGGGGGGGGCATCCAAACTCAGGTTTTTTTTTCCCCAGTGGTTCAGTTTTTGCCTAGGCACTTCCTCTGCCCCCTTTGTTAACTAAAATTTTTTGGATCCCACCACTGGAGTCAGTGAATGACTTCCATTTTGGTAGCTTAATTTAATAGGTATTCCAGCATGCTAAGAATTCTGATATCCATTTGGCAAGAAAGAAGAGTTGGTTTTTATAATGTTTTTTTTATCTCCATCTCAAAAGCAGCTTACAACTCACCTCTTTATATCCACCTCTCTTCCCCTGCCCATCTCACAGTACCATTTTTGTACCCATAACTTTACAAAATCTTTCTCTGCCATTGTTATCTTTTTTTAAAATTATTCTCGGAACAGTGTGTTGCTGGTGTCCAATGCCTAGTAATCACATCTCTGGAAAAAAACAAGGACACCCCATGACTAGTTCCCTAATACCCTCAAGGTTCCTAATACCTCTGTATATTTGTAATATCTGCAAATTTTTATGATTTTAATTCTTCTGGATCTTGATGGTCAATGACCATTAAATAAACTTATGATGATGACTCCTCATAAAGGTACCACAAGACTCTCTTGTTCCTTCCTGCAACAATGTCTAATATAGCTACTCCCGACCCTCTTTTGGAGCCAGCCAAAAGAAAGGCTCTGGATTAAGCCATACAACATAGTATGGCTACAACCATTTCAACACTATCTGAAGTGGGGATTGCAAAATAATTCAGGATTCTTGGGTCCCCCCCCCCCCCCCCCTTTCTACGTAATGAGAATGCTTGCTGTTGCAAAATCCTTTGGCTATTCTTGGTTTGTGCAGAAATGCCCTTCAACCTAGAATCCACTCTCCATAAATATTTTACTAATCACTGGAGCTACAGACATTCTTACATATGCTTCAGAAGCTTTCGCAATGCTAATAAAAGCACTGGCAGAAGCCTTGGAAAGCAACAAGAGATGAAGTCTTCTGTTTTTCCCTGAGTTAACCCTCGACCTTAGTTATGCAATAACTAAGAACCATAAGTCTCTCACCTAAAGGGGCCAGAGACTTTGGACAACCAAAATGGCTATAATGATAATTTCTTCTTCCTCTTTGGAAGCAGGAAAAATTAGGACTCAGGAAGAGAGATGATAAAATTCTCAGGGACTTGGAAGGTGGTCTCTTATGCTCTTCCTCATTTTTGTTCACCTTTCTGGAGATGAACAAAAGCCATGAAGCAGCTAAACCTTTTCCATCTTTGAACAAGTGTTGAGACAATAACGAAGATGTCCCAAAGTGTGAGAACTCATGTACTGTTGATAGACTAGATCTTCTACATACTGCAGCTTCAAGAATTACTGCCTCCCTCCCTAATGAAACATAATTCAGGATAGAGTATAGAAGTAAACTCGAATTCGTGACTTTTAAGTCTTTTTTTCTTTGTATTGCTTGCTCAGTTTCCTGTTGGAACAGCTTTTTGTTTCTCCTTTTACTGTTCTTTACTGTTCTCCTTTTGCTAAACCTTTTTTTTTTAATCTGAAAAAACCTACAGATCACTGCAAAATACCATGTCTATTCCAGTTTTGCCATCCAAAAGGGAACAATTTTAAAAAGGAAAGCTTTGTCAGTCTCCCTTGAATGTGGGTAATTTAAAATTGGGAAATTGACAGTGCAAATGTGCATTTCTGTCCTTTAACACTAACTAGTATAAGCAAAAAGCAAAGACACAGCGATTACAGGGCCTAACTTCTATTTTATTTTATTTATATATCAAATTTATAAACTGCCCACTCTCAAGGAATCTGGGCCGATTGTACACTAGGCCAAACACAGTATTACATACAATGGCCAAAACAACAATGCACAAGAGATAAAACAAATTAGAGCAGGTTAAAAACAATTTTACAAAAATTCATAAAACTGAAGGGAAAGCATCAGCATTTTTACAACATATAACAATACGATTATAAAAATGTAATGTGTGGCTTCAGAACCCAAGGCGGTGAGGGAGTAGCATAGTGTAGATTAGATGTTATATTGGGCGTGCCGATAATGGAATGGCACGCAACATAGGGAACATCCCAGAGGGGGGGGGGAATCCGCTGGGCCAGCCTCTCTAAACTTCTAAAACAGCAATGCAGATACAAGAGTGCTGGGTGTACAAATCCGATCCTAGCTTAGGATACCTCTTTCATAGATTTGTTGTTGGAGATGGTTTCACTGTCCCAGTGAAAGAAATTTGGTTTCTCCTCCCCACCCGGAGTAAGGTAAGGGAAAGAGGATTTTTGTTGCCAAGTAGGGACTTAGAACAGCAAAGTAGGGACTCCCACATAGAACGAGATCTGCATGTGGAGTCTGTTCCTTCACACTAGTCACAATTGCCAGCACTTCCTAGGAAGAACATGGATACCAGTTTGGCAAAAAAGTCCTATCCATGACCTTCTTGTCACACATCTGTTGTTTCTTTTTTCTAAAACCTCACATTTAGTGAGTCTCTACTGAATCAGATGTCTCGCTCTTGATGATAAGGATGTCTGGTCAGCAACTGAAATTTACAACTCTGGACAGCACAAGGAATTGGCTTCTATTTGCTCAAGCTTTGTAGGCCTTCTCTATTTTACTAAAAATCAAAATCGCAATCCAACCAGACACTCAAGTTTCTTTCCCTTGCCCAGATGAGTAATCCAGGAATTTCCGCAAGGAGAAAATTGGCCACCATGACTTGGTTACAGCCTCACATCTTTCAAATTATGACGATTTCTGGGAATGGCCTTTATAAACTAGAATTAATTGCTTGCTTTTCAGGGGGGGTGAAAAGAAATCACTGAAGTATTCGCTAGGAAATCTGTGGCAATCGAGATGTATAAATTTGCATTTAGTTTTAAGCTTAAAATATTTTGCAAAAGAATTCTATAAATTACTTGCGACCTGGGCCAGTAGAGTTTGTTTGTTTTTTAATAATACAGGTGGTTTTCACGCGAGAAACTCCATGGCTACTTTTACCATACATCCATTTTCATACTGCTAAAAGTCAATGCAGAAATATTAAATGTGCAGCTGTATATCTGTTAAGTCCATAGCTTTGGAGCTGAATCTAAACAATGAAATTCCGCTCAAAACTATTAAAAGTGAATTTAGCTGCAACCAGTAGCTTTCTGTTGCCACAGCAACCCGTTATAGTTTCTCCGGTGGAAAAGGGCATTCCCATCACAGACATCTGACTTCATTAACATTACAACCGCTTACAACTCTGTTCCTTAATTTGGTGAAACTGGTGCTGCAAACCAAAACAAAACGCCTCTACAGGCAACTTTACTGCATCTCCAGTATCAACATAGAACACAGCTCGGCCTTACAACCGGGAGTTTTCTCTCCATACCAGCAATAACCTGCAACCCCAAGACTTAATTGTTAGACATCCAATTATGGCTGGCAAAAAAATGTCCTAGCAGGTCAATGGGTAGCAACTAGCAAAACTGTCATCACAGTTCAGAGGGTCCTGAGGATAAGAAGCGCCTGGTCTCAAAAGCTTTAGCTTGACCCATCTAGCCACACATTATAAATGGAGTCAGCTTCTCCCTGCGGGGCTCTTAAAAGCTCCCACAGTGGGGCCTCCACACATTTCTCTGTTTAAATACGAGGTGCTCTCTGCTGCATGGCTTGCTGCCGCCCCCACCCGCTCTCTGGTTGCTCCCTGTCGATTACATAAGATTGCCAGCTTTTAAAAAAAAAGCCCCTTTATAGTGTTATATCCATATTGTTCATATGTCAGCTATTGTGATGGCTCATTAGTTTTTATCCCCCCCCCCCCCCGAAGGCAAAGCTGGCCATCGATCCCTGGAAATGTCTCATGAAGGAGGTATGTATGTGTGTATTGGGAGTAGAGAGAAGAAACCCTGAAGCTAGGGGAAACATTGGGCTGGCCTTTGCTCCAGTCCCAGGAATCGCGAGAGCTTCTGGGATTCTGCAATGCCATAAGGGTGTGAGAATGTCTGTAACAAAACCTTCTGCCCCGGCAAGGCAGTAACGTAATCTCTATTTCGCTGCGGTTTGGAAGCTTAAGCTCTTTAATTTCTTTATGCATTTACACAAAACAGGGGGAGATGCAAACTTACCATTCCCTAGATTTTATTATTTTACCTTTTGTGGGGAGAAGGTTTGTTTTCCCATGGCGCAACAGCCAATGGGAGGGAATATTAATTTGATCATGCAAATCCACTGAATGTATTAGATATATATTGCACACACCAATATGGGCCATGAGAAACGTGAACTTCCAGCAGTTCAGTATTTTGGCAAACAACAAAAAATAAAAATAAAGAACTGTTTAAAGTATAGTAGTGGTGCACCCTAGAGGGTAGTTCAAAGAAAAAATAGTAACAAATGTTCATATTAGAAAAATGGTACAGAGATGGCCCATGGGTTCTGCATCAGCTTCCGCCTATTGAGGCTGCTGTTTCCATCTGGTCGAGGCCCTGATCTCCACCTTGGGTCTCTACCTATCAGCCTCCACTCCACTGGCCTTTTAGATCGGCACTTTGCTATTTTTTAATCTGTATGTAATTTTGTAATCGCTGCTTTAGCTTTTAAGTTTTAAGTTTTGCAGTCGAATTAAGCTGCACTCTTGTATTTTGAAGTATGTTGTTGATTTGTTGTTTTTTTAAAGTGCAGCCATTTTGTGAGCCCCCCTAAGGGCTCAAGGTGGTTTTAAAAAATCACATAGATAGATAGACAGACAGACAGACAGACAGACAGGCAGGCAGGCAGGCAGGCAGGCAGGCAGGCAGGCAGGGCAGGCAGGCAGGCAGGCGAGGCAGATAGATAGATAGGATAGATAGATAGATAGATAGGATAGATAGGATAGATAGATAGATAGATAGATAGGATAGATAGATAGATAGATAGATAGATAGATAGATAGATAGATAGATGAATGAATGAATATGAATAGATAGATAGATAGATAGATAGATAGATAGGATAGATAGATAGATAGATAGATATTGTGATAGATAGATAGATAGAATTAGATAGATATGATAGATAGATAGATGAATAGATAGACTCACACAGCTCTCTTCAGAAGCTTTGTTGCTTTGAGTTTTCTACTGGCTTTTAATATTAAACATATAATCAAAGAGGGCCTTTTTTCCATCCTTTTTATCCAATAGGAAACTGCAAAACTGGCCAAAGACATTTCAAAAGGAGTGCACTTAAGGTTTCTTCTACTTGACTCTGGTGGCCTTCCCGGTGGCTGTCTGTGCCTGCAAGAGTAAGAGATTAAGTGCAGAGAGCAAGAATGGTGTGAAGTTTGTGCACGTCAGAGTTAGGACTAGCATCTGAGTGGACCCAGGTTCAAATCTGTACCTTTGGCCACTCCCTCTCTCATAGTCTAACCAACCTCACAAAGTTATTGTGATGAAAAAAGCAGAAGGAGGGATACAGGAGTTTCCAGATGCCACTTGTAGTTCTCACTGGGGAAGAAAAGTAGAAATAAATACTTAAAATAAATAAAATATAAAATCCCACCCACATCAACAGTGTAATCCCTAAGCATGTATACTCAGAAAATCAATCCCACTGAGCTCAATGGGACTGACTCCCTTTGAGTAAATGTTTTAAGACCAGAGTCCATGTTACCCTACTTGCTCCAAACCCAAAGGATACTACCTTTACATTGCAGAGAGAAAGCATGAAGATTTATGGGACAGGACTATTTCTCCAGTCCCACAGAGAGTCCAATGGTTCTTGTCTTTGATTCTGCCCACTTATGAAGAAGATGCAAACTCCAATTTCTCCCAGGTGTTGGTGCTTACTCAAACATCAGGAGAAATTGGTGCTTGAAGATGAAGGATTGTGAAATGACCTCAGTGACCTCAGCTACCCTTTTTTGGAACAAGCAAGATGTGACCCTGGTTTTGTTCATAAGTTATTTTATTTCTTCATCCAGGTAGTTAACAGAGGAATCACTCATTGAAACTTGTGCTCCCTAAGCTTCCACACCAGCCCACACAACCTCTTGCCCTGCCTCCCTTTTATCCCCTCTCGGAGTGTTCTCCTCCCCTCCCAGGAGAGCCTCCTGCTCCAGCTCCCTAGTGGCTGGCAAGCTGTCTGTGCTTGCCTTTGGCTATCTTGAGACTGGCTCTTCAACCTTTTCCCTGGCCCTCCTCCTTGAGTTGCAGCCTGGCTGGGAGCTGGGTGGGTAATGGCGTCCCCTCTCTAAGGCTGCTGAGAACTGTTGATTGTAGCTTGGCATAGGACTGTGCTGCTCTCCACTCCTTGTTCCCTGGAACTGCTGAAGCAATACTCTTACAGCCCAAGCTCTCCTGCCTTTCTTCTGCTGTTCCCTTCTTAAGCTACTGGCTTCCTGGAGGTCCCTGCTCCTTGTGATAAGTCCATGGGGTAGGGCACTGTCAGTTTTTAGCATGCTTTAGGGTCCCTGGGTGACATGTGTGACAAGGAACAGGGTGGCTGCTGGGAGGCAGACCTATCCCTGAACTTATAGACTAAAGGGGTAGTTTGGCAATGGGAAGACAGGAACAAAAAGACAGCAATCTAAAAAAGGCCAAAAAAATCTGTGGATAATGATTCAGACATAAATACAAAAAAAATGCTAAAAAATTAAATTCCTAAATGGACCGATAATTATAAGCTATTGGGCATTTTCCAAAAAAACCTACCACAACAAGAATAGCTATTTCTGTATTTATTAACAGAAACAAGAGTTACATTGTTACATCCCAGCTGGAAAAATGGAAGAATATTCTGCTCAAGTAAACTGGGAAGATAAAAAAAATGAGAGAGTATCCCTATCATGGCTAGAAATTGACAAACTCTTTGTTAATATGAAAACCAGAGCATGAATTTAAAGAAAAAATGGGAGCCTTTATTTAAGAGTATTATACGATATAAAATTCCATTTAGGGTATATGTGCTGATACCAAGATGTTATAGTTTATAATGCTTAAAGTTTATACTACACACTTGTCCACCAGATTCTCTTTTTGTAAATTCTAACTAGTGAAAATTAATTAGATTGCTTCTAAATTGTTAAGATTAAGCATCTCTCTTCAAGTATATTGGACTAACAATGCTATTGCAGCATTTGCATGTATTTCTTTTGATTATTCTCTTTTTTTTCTTTTAGTTTTGTAAGATTTTTTGTGGAAAAAATTCTAAAAATATATATAATGCTTTTCAAAAGAAAGCAATGCTTGGCTGGATTTGTGGCAGTGTTTTTCGTACATTCCCTTTGGTAACACGCTTGATATAAAAGGAAAGAGAGGGGAGAGAAATTAACTTCCAAAAGCATGTGGCAATGTTCCAAGTGTCAGCAGTCTTCAAGTAGAAGTGGATCTCACAGAAAGAAAAGAAGTTCAATTCCTGAAGTACTTTTGATACATGAGCTTCTCACATCTCTTTAGATCAGTTTCATTTCCCTCTACTCTGCCCTGCATTACAGCACTCAGCTACACCAGCCCCCCTTTCATATCCCCTCTTTTGGATTTCTATTTGTTGCCTCTACAAGCAATGGGGTGATGGTTTTCTCTACCTCATCTGGTTCAAATCAAGACCATTCTTGTTTACTTTCAGATCTCTGAAATAATTTCCCACTGCAACACAAAGTAGATTTTGTTCAGAGAGAGGGGTTCTTGTTCAAGAGAGGTTTCTCTGTTTGCTTGTACTTGCATGCACATATATGGAGTCACAGAAGGCAGAATGTCACTTACAGAGATCTGGTTCTTTCCAATTAAAAAACCAAATAGACACAGATGCAGGCTAAGCTGCAGTTTCTTTCTTCAGGTGGACAAGAGAATGATGAATCATTCAATGAAACTACCAAACTCTCTATCTTTTCGCATAAAGATAGATGCTACAGCCCTGAAAAAACTGTGAGAGGCATCCATCACATAAAATGAGATAGGAATCCAAGGAGAAGTATTCAAAACCTATACAGGACCCATAAGTTTCCCTTACTAAGCTCCTGCCCTAAGACTTTAGATGTCTCTCTTGCTTTCCATGGAAAACATCTAAAGAGAAGAAAAGATAGCCGGGATCCAAGCCAAGCTTTGCAGATATGAAAATGACACTTTGGCTTCTGTGAAGGTGAGCCCAATCTTTATTATTCTTCATATTACAGATGTGGGGAAGTGCAATAGCTTCCCTACAGATTCAAGGCAGTAAAACCTTGAACTCACATTTGAATCGAGGTCTTCCTGTCTTAAAGCATGTAACAATTGCCCTGCTTGAACAATGGATACTCATGCTGCATTGGGCCTCTGCTGAAAGACTGAGATTAGTGGCCATCCTGGGTATCTGCCACTAACAATGAACCCTCTCCCAGTCCCCACCCCTGGATCCCCCCCAGAAGGGTTTCCCTTGTTCCTGTCTAGGACTATTTAGACTGTCACCAGCTCCTTGATCAGAGTATTTTCTGCTAAGAGAGCCCCTACACTCCCTAGTAGTCCTCATTTAATTGGGAAGCATCCTGGAATCTGCCATTCATAGACTATTTAGCACAGGGGTAGGGAACCTGAAGCTCTCCAGATGTTCAGGAACTACAATTCCCATCAGCCCCTACCAGCATGGCCAATTGGCCATGCTGACAGAGGCTGATGGGAATTGTAGTTCCTGAACATCTGGAGAGCCGCAGGTTCCCTACCCCTGATCTAGCACCTGTGACTCTTGCTTTTACTCCAACTAACCTTCACAAGGATGACTTACTGCACTTCTGCACTCCAGGGGATCTAGTGATCTACTGACCAACAACCTCCCCTTCTCCAGATATCCTTTTAGTAACATGTTTGAGGGAGGCTTGGTTATGGAGAACAAATTTCCTGCATTCAAAATAATAAGAAGATTACTAAAAAGAAAATATCCATACTCATACTCTGTACAGCAACATATCAATTTTATTAAGTAAAGGTACATACTCCCTTGACTAAACATACCCTGACTGCTATTATTCTAGGATAGGCTTTTTACTCTTAAAGTTACAATGGTCTATCAGTCATCCATTGAAATCTCTGTCCTATTTGCCTTTCCTCTGTAATGGTAGCCATCCAGATGGAGAAGGTGTGAGAGCTCCTTCCTCCAAGTTATCCCCAGATGGAATGAGCTAAAATGGATCACATTCCCTTCCCTTCCAGAGAATCAAACTACTCCATTTGCCCAGCCCCTGTAGCTTTGTCCTTCTCATCCGGTCCTTCTCAGGAATAGAGATTATCTAGCATTATATTTTGTGCTGTACCTTTGCATACTGATTTCCCTGTCTACAACACCCCTCCCTCTTTCTGACTGGGATATAAGGATTAATTCTCAAAAGATTATATCCTGAAAATCTTGTTCATTTGGATTCAAATCTAACTAATCTAGCACTTGGCATCCCCTGGTCTCTGTCACATTCCTGCCAGGGTATGAGTTAATTTATTCCTCTCTGCTAACTACAAGCATTTGAATAACCAAGTGTTAACCCCTGTGTGCTTGAGAGAGTCATTAGTGGAATGGGGAATGCTTGAGAGCAATTAGCTGCTCTACTGTTTCTTGTCCTTGTATTAGTACAAAAATGTCTTGGAACCAATGCAGGGCTTTATAGCCTTCAAACTCTTGAGAGTGCAGTGTAACCCAAAGTGGAGTGCATTTCTCCAGGCAGCACATATGCTTAGCCATTGGGGCCAGAGCTCAGGTCTGAGATGCAAGATTGCTCATTAATATTGGACTTCTTCTATGATGGTTTTGTTTTCATTCCACCCCAAAACCACAGGCAAATTAAAATATGCATCCTCTCTCACTGTTTTCCATCGTAGGATTCAAACCTAAGGTTAGACTTTTCCTTATGTCATGAGTGGCCAAACTTCAAGACGTTCCTGAAGTTAGGAGCGGCCAAATATTACTGGGAACTCCTCTAATCTTCAAACTTGGGATGCTAGCCTCCAGCTGGGTCCTAGGGATCGCCTGGAATTACAGTTCCTGCATGCTTGACATACTTGGCAAAGCAGCCACAATCTAACATTTCACAGACAAAATTTGTTCTAATCCTGCCTAATTCTTATGGGGCTTAACACCAGCTCACCCAGTGATCTGTAACAACTGCAGGGCTCGTGCCTCTAGCATTTGGTGAGATCAAAGTCCTCTTGGTGACCTGAAGGAACAGTTAGTACATCTGTGGCATCTGATATGTTAACCTCCCAATGCCGTGTTTCATGTCTGGTTAGCCACAAAACCTCAGTACTGTAAAGAGGAATGCTTTTTACCCACAAGGTATCTGCGAGAGAAGACTCAGGAAGGGTTTCCAGCTGCACCTCCACTGATCCCTAAAAATGTTTTGACCCCTATAGTGGTAGCGTGACAGAACAATAAACCAAAAGATTAAAAAAAAGTCTAGAACTTGATAGCTAAACAAGAGCATCTGCTCCTGAAGTAATAGCACAACTAGATTCGAGTCTATTCTTAGAAACCAACAATATCTTGGGGATATCTTTGAGAACTTTGACTCTCTGAAAATCTTGTTGGTCTCTAAGGTGCTACTGGACTTGAAGCTAGTTGTTCTACTGCAGACCAACATGAACAATCTTGGAAACTATGCTGAGGTAATAACAGGAATCCCTGAAGGAGAAATTAGCTGGGTGTCGGGAGGCCTGTTTATTATGGGGTTTGTTTTTGCTGCTTTCTGGTGGAATGGGTTAATTGCATTTCTAACTGACTTTTCTCTGTCTTTTGTGTGATGCTATACTGTACCAGGTGCTGCCCAAGGTCAATGCCTGGCTGTCTTCACTGTTATCTCCTTTGCAGTTCTTTTGGCGGGCATTCCCACAAGGGGGGGGGTGCACCCTGCTTTAACTATAGGGGTTTGCGCGGGCAAAGCTCAGTTCTGGCTTTAGCCAGGGAAGATCCTCATTACCAATAAACTACTGTTCTTCTACATGAGTTTGTTGCAGTTTTTGGGATTCTGACACTGGGATTGCTCCAAAACAAATAAGGCAGGAGGAAAATTAATTTAATTCAATTGATGCATACCTCGGCCTTTCCCAAAAAAGGGTTCAGGGTGGGTAACAGTGTGTGATAAATACACATCTACAGAATTAAATACACAATTACAGCCAAAAAATCTAATCTTAAAAATCAGTTATATATCAATATATATTGAATACTTGTTGATGGTATCTTACAATAACTCCTAGCCCCTATCACATCTAAAAGTGAAAAATATTCCACCTCATGGCAGGTCAAAGTGAAAAACTGTGGGACAATGGTTTCCCAAAAGACTGGCCCAAGCATAGAGTTGCCAGCCTCTGGGTGTGGCTAGAAATCTCCCCAGATTACAACTGATCTTTTAATGGCAAAGATCAGTTTCCCTAGAAAAATGGCTGCTTTGTACAGTGGTCTCTATGGCTTTAGGCCCTACTGAACACCCTTCTGCCTCCAAATCTTTCCCTCCCCAGGCTCTACCCTCAACTTCTCCAGAAATTTCCCAACCCAGAGTTGGCAACCCTAGCTCAGAAGGGACCTAGGTCGCCATTGGGGACCTCCAGAGATCCTCAGTGGTTGGGAAGGTTAGCCATAAGAGACTTCCTCTTGGAATCAAGAACCTAGGAACTAAATGTGGAACTTTTTCTTCAGCAGAGAGTCCTTACATCAGAAGGTTGGATCCATATTTAGGTGAGTGGGCTGGTACAACACAGCTAGCAGTCCATTCACACAAGGTACGCAAATGTCAGTTTCTGCAGTATTAATAAATGAATAGCAACCAACCCAATTTATACAAACTTACTGCAGC
This sequence comes from Sphaerodactylus townsendi, assembly GCF_021028975.2. NCBI lineage: Eukaryota > Metazoa > Chordata > Lepidosauria > Squamata > Sphaerodactylidae > Sphaerodactylus > Sphaerodactylus townsendi. The sequence goes on from NC_059431.1 coordinate 19,654,959, forward strand.
TCTGCTCACCCAGGCAGAAGTACAGTGGCTGTAGCAACACACACTGCTATTATATAACTTCAACACAACAATGATATGCCTATGGAGCAATGGAATGTACAAGAGCCGGTTCACACAATTTCATTCAATTTGGTTATGATATTTACACACAACCAAATCCCTTGCGCTATGTTTTGCACATATGCGAAAGACATTGGGGATACATTGCTTTTCTTTAGTGCAATCAGGCAATAAGAAGTCAATGTAGTGTTTCTGTTTGCACAAAAACAATTGCATGCATGGAACTATTTTGTGGAATACGCCCAACTCTCTAGGACACATGTATGTAAAAAAAGGTTGGCCACACTATTATAGAGAATGAGGCAGCAAACTACCAAGAGGAGCAAGGTAATACATTCACAATTAACTAATTTACCATTACACTTTTACTAGGAGAAAGGAATTAGATTTTCTGCTTTAGGTAACAAAACGTTTTGCTTCTTTACGCCATAACCCCCTGTATTCATTTATTTACTAAATTTGCATAAATATCTGTTCCAGTTTACAGCCTTGCAAACAACACAAATAAGAATATGCTAAAACTAAGATTAAAATCAATAAAACAGGACGGTGGGTCTAAACACACATTCCAAACAGAAGAATCCCTTCCAAAACCCTAGAAGAACAACATTATTTCTTCCAATTTCTTGAAAGTGGTAGAGTGCCTCCAGAGAGAGCTATTCTACATCACTAGGACAGCTACTGAAAAAACCCTAGACCAGTCTTGCATCTACACAACACGGTGCCCAGAACAGTACACAGAAAATATTTTTCCGGTCAAAAGCATTATGTGGCATTGTAAACGGGATATATCACTTATTGGCACCCAAATTTATGTAAGCTTCTTACCTTGCACCACTGATGTCCACTCCAACCATCAACTGTCCATTCAGTGAAAGGATCTCATCTCTCAAGCGGACCTTCCCACATTGCCCTGCTGGGCTGTTTTTCTTTAAGTCGGTGACCCAGATGCTTCCAACATCAAGTATCGGGCCTTTATGCCCCTTCCGTTTTCTCCCCACTCTTCGTTTTTCTCCGTAGTCCCCTAGAGCAGGTATGTTCCCAAAACTTAGACCAAGAGACTCAGTGTTTCCTGGATCCTTGGTAAGGTAAACAGTACAGATCTCCATGTCCACAGAATTTGCACCATATTGAAGTTTGCCCTCCTCCACTGAGAAGTTCAAGAGGATGTACTCCCTCAGCTTCTTGATGGCAGAATGGCAAAGCCTCTGCTCCGGCTCCTCTACTTCCTCCTTCAGGTGGTTCTGCAGCCACCGATAAAGGATGGGAAGAAACAGCACCGCATTCTCTGGCGTGATGGGCATTGTGATGACTCCAGGATTCCATTACGTGAAGAACTTTTTCTGGGATTGGGTAATTAAAGCTTGATTGACATGCCTTTCGGAATCAAGGTGTCTACCCACTTTACTAACAGACATACTAAAAAAAAACACAACAAAACAAAAAGAGGCCAACATAGAAGGCCAAAAATCAACATGAAACTCTCTCTTTCCTTCAGTTTGGCCAAAGATAACAGAATGTCCTTGGGGGGATGAAGAGAAAGAGTAAAGCCGACCACTCTGGAGTGCTTTCCCAGAAGAGGAAGGAAGCAAGGGGGGCTTTCTTGTTGGGCAACCTCCACACACAACAAATCACTCAGACGTCCGGTTTTCCACGAACAGCAATGGTGCTGATCCTTCACATCTATCAACCGATTTGACCTAGAAAGGGGGGAAACAGTACAGTTAAAACTATAATTCTCGTGTTCAAATAAAGGATTTGAGCTGCCTGCAGTGCTCATTAACAAGAAAGCTTTGCTTTAATGTTATTCTGTTTGGTCATTAATTCTGTAATCTGTTTATTTTGTTTCCTACAGACCAGGGTACTGGCTGAGCCATGGTGTTCTAAAAAGACAACACAAGAGGAACAAGAATGGGAACACAAAGGTATGTTTATGAACCTGAAAACAGATTTATTCACCTGTATATATAGACAAATCTTGCACCTGTCCACCAATGTACAAATCTAGTTTCCAAGATGCCGTTGCGTTCTAAGGGTGACCAAGAAACAAAATTCAAAGATCAACTGGAGAGGCAAACTCATGAGCTCCTTGCAGTAGAGCATTGTAAAACAAGGAATTTCACTGGAGTTCAGATGGAATGCAAAACCATGGGTTTAAGTATTACAAGAATGAGCTCTGGAAACCCATTTGTGTATCTTGTCTCCGTCCTCTCGTATGCTGCTTAGGAACTGGTTAATTTTTTCCCCAAAAACCCCCACAATTTGCTGTGAAATCAAAACTACATAAAAAGATTGAAGTCGACCCACGTGGTCCAGCGCCAAAGAATGAGGCAGTGGAGTAACATCTGGTGGAGATGCTTGTGAGGGCCCGGAGGTCCGATGTTCCTTGAGTCTCCAGCGTGCTGGTTCCTAACACCTTACATTGTGATTCTATCGGGGGCGTGTAGGGAGGAATGGAGGAGGTTCAGGGGCCCGGAGGTGGAAGTCATCATGTGATACATGATCTCTGCCTGGCCTACGTCTTGGAGAGGAAGCGTGGCGTCTGAGCCTAATCCTCACCTAGGGGCAAGACCATTGTCCCTAAGCCCAGTGACTGAGCCAGACAGTTCCACGACCAGTGACTCATAGGGGGGGGGGATGAGGTGGGGTGGGGTGCGACCAGAAGGCATTAGGGCGTGAGTGTTCCAGCTTTCGTGGTGCTATACTGGGTCAGCGGTGCATTACTACATCACCCTCCTTTTACATTTTAGAAGGGGAGGCCCGAGAAATGCTGGTGATTTGGGGGGCAGCTTGTCTCCTCAGCTGTTTGGTCGGGGATTGACCAGGCTGCTTGTGCAACAATGGGAACGGGTTTGCGGGCAGGGGAGAGTCGAGGGCTTCTTACACCGCGTTACAGGCAATGTGGGCTACATTAGGCGAAACAAGACCAGCGATGGGGCATACAATCAAAACCAATGCAGAGCTGTCTGATAGCACTTAACCATCCTCCCGGCAGCCAGCTCAGAGGGCTGATCTGTGGGGCAATACATGTACTTTAGACTGGATACAACCTTTTGAATTCCACTTTTCATATGCTGGATCAATTGGGAGTTATCAGAGAGATTAAAACAACACATATTATGTACATTCTCACAACCTTGGTGATGTAATAACAACAAAGTAATCAATGTGACACGATTATCTAGAGATTGGCTGACGAGGATTCCCTGTTTAGCACCAGGAGGCTGGGGCATCCAAGGCGGTGGAGGCAAATTGATGGACTACAGGACACAGGCCAGCCGACCAATAGTCTTAGCATTGTAGAAGCCCGAGTCCGGGGACTCCCACTAGGGAAGTTGCGAGGGGAGGCGAACTCCCAGCTTGGGAGAGGGCAACCGCATCGCTCCCGGCAAGAGGGTCGAGGGGGCAGAGTGGAGTGGCGGCCAGGCGCCCGGAGCTCCCTGAGGGTGGAGCCTGAGGCAGGGCGATGGTGGGGCGACTAAAAGGCAACAGAGAAGTCCAACAGAGCCGGAGCAGGGATGTAGCTGAAAGTTCTCTCCCATGAAGTCCAAGAACCCAACCCAGCCGAGAACAAGATGTTCCATTTACTGCAGGGGAATGTCCTCTCTGTCAGCGTGCAGTTCCAGTTGACCGAACCCGGTGAATGGGCCGAATTAGGTTCCTAGATCTCGTCAGCGAGGAATCTTGAGGCGCAGGTGGACTTCGTGATTAAGCGACAGTCTTGGTGACAAGGAAGCGCCGGCAGAGAGAGTTTGGACAGCGGGTCCCCAGTCAAGCTCATAGAAGTACTGATGGATGAAGCATTCATAAAAGGGGCTTAAGCCAGACTCAGCTAGAAGTCTCAGAGCTACAGAGCAGGGAACCAGGCAGAACTTAGCAGGCTCCCGACTCTAAAATTACTGGCCCAAGGCAGAAAGATGAGGCGTTGGCAGCTGACGGCAAACTGCTCAGATGTTGGTCTGGTGGCTTCGTCAGGGGGTGGCCCAGTGCCATGGCAGGAGGCAACAGAGCAGGCAAGGATGGTGGCCTTGAGTTGGTGATGATCACAAAGGCGGCACAGAGGTTCTCCAGGTGTCTCGGGGTAGCCTTGCTGGCGCAGCGCTGTCTTGAGCTTAGCTGGCGGTTGCTGGCGTTCCCAGGTCATCCGAGATGCTGGGAGCCCGTCTGGCGTCGGCGTGGCGTTCCGGTGGGCAACTGGGCAGGATCCCCTTCAAGAGATGTTCCATCTCTGGGATGGGAGTTAGTTTCCCTCCTGGCGCCATTCCATGGGCACAATGCCGATCATGGCGAGTCGGAATCCCGCAGAGCCTGTAGGAATAAGGACTGAAACACACCCCTTCCCAGGTTATAGGAGGGGCGGGTCCCGCCAATTTCCCGATTCTAGGCGGGTGGCCGGGAGATCCAAAGATAGGTTTTTATTGAGTTAGAGTTTAATGTGTGAGGCTATTTTGCAGACTGCGCGTGTAGTTGAAGGTTGCTTTTAATACGAATTCTGCTGGGGAGCCGCCTATCCTCTTCTTAAATTATTTGACAGGAGGGCAGGGTGCGTGGGACCCTGGGAGTAATGGGTATACATGCTTAATCAGAGTAGTGCGAAAGGGGCTTTGGAGCTCTTTTTTGGGGATGGAGTGCGTCAGGGAACAAAGGCATTCGGTTGAAGGCAGAGGACTCCACATGCAGAGGGGTTTTCCTTGTAGGGGATGTACTTACCGTGACCTTGGTGGCCACTTGAGGAGCTGGATGGTGCTAAAATTGTCGGGTATCTTGGGGAGATGCCGCCGCCCGAAACCACTCCCTTGAGGCGGTTTTATTAGCGTCTTAGAGCTGATGGTGCTATAATACCATGACCACTGGAGGCAAACTGGTTTGTGAGTGAATTTGGTCTGCGGCAGCCTCCTTTTTTAAACTGGGGCCTGTCTGGCAGTGCTGGGGAGGTATCGGGAGGCCGGGCCAGATTTCATCCAGGGAGGGCCAGTCAATGGCCCTCCCGCCTCTACTTGGTTGAAAGATAGAGAAAAGAAAAGAGAGAAAGGGGTGGTTCCCTCACGGGAAGTTTGAGAAGGCAATGAATTTACAATGAGTTAGTAGAGTAGATGGATTTATCCATCCCAGACTAAGATGCGTTTTGACCACGAAAACATGAGGTCTCTTCCCAAGTTAACATGGATGTCCAAGACGATGCAGTACCGTGGCTGGCAGCTCCAGTCCCTGGGCTGTGGACGTGGCCGAGGCCCGGATGCTCCGTCAGCGGTTGTTTCCCCACCCCAGATATGCGGGGCAAGCCTGGGGTGACCACTGGTCAGGAGCCACTCGGCTGTCCCTGATGACAGTCACATCAGCGGTGTCTACCAGGCCTTAAACATACATCCCTCTATAGCAAGCTCCAGATGCAGGCAGGAGCTTCCGATGGAATGTTCCATGATATGGTGGTGCTGGCTGCGCCATGTTGGCTGCGGAGACTTGTCGCCTTTATTGGGTCGACAGCCGGGCAGCGCATGGGGCAGGAGGATCGGCTAATGCGCCCAGCTGGTTCAGTGGGCAACTCCTGCCCAGGATGTTAGATCCCAGATCTGGAGATGGATGGGTCCCTAGTGCGTGGAGTCGATTACTCCGGGAATGATGAACACTCCCTGCTCAGCCGGAGCCTTAGGCCTTCCAGCCCAATAGTCGGTAGGGATAGGGTCCTCATACAGGTTGGGGCGACAAGGACCTCGTGGGGAACTTGAAGGAGATGGGCTGGGTGCCGTGGCCCGAGATGCCACAGGGGTGGGGAAGCGGTTTGGGCGTGGAGCCTTGGTGTCTGGAGTGTTCTAATATTCTCACTCCTTGAGTGGGCTGGGGAGGCAGCCGGGCCTTGAGTTTCCAGCGGGCAGTGCAGCTTCTCAATGGAAACCTCTCTGGCATCGTGGGCACCAGGTCTTGGGCAGCCTTCTCACTGAGGGAGAGACCCTCCTCCATGAGTTATAGGCCCCCACCGGAGCTGCCTACATTCCCGCCAGTGTCGGGGTCTGCATGGTTAAAGCAATCATCCTGAGGCTGTCCCTGGCGGTGGAGAGGTGCGGGGAGGGCTAGCTTGGTGAGTGAGGAAGATCCGATGTCCTGTAGGCCTTAAGCATGTCGGCCAGTTCAGGGTCTTTGCCCAGGCCACGTGATGATTGCTCTGCGGCACTCCCGTGGGCGTTCTCCTTAGCGGTAGCATGAGGAACTCGTTTTGGGCCTCTTAAGCTATCTACTGCCCTCTTGGCTTCCCTGGAGCCTGTTCTAGGCTTCGGCATAGGGCTCTTGGGGCTTTTGCCCGTGGTATGGCGGAAGCTCTGTGTGGAGCTGTAGGGTAGGGACCTTGACAAACGCCAAAGCGCCTTTCGGAGGCGACCGTAAGGAGTGGCCTCAGGCAGGACAATCTGATTGTTGCAGGGTTGCACAGAAGGCATGAAGCCGTAAAGCTGTCGCGGCCCGGTGTGGCGCCCGCCCGGGCTGAGCTGCCCTGTAAGCATTGCTGGCGGAACTAAGCTTTCCCAGATCACAAATTGTGCAGGGCTCAGGGCATCGCGGAAGGTGGTCTTCCAGTGCGTCGGAACCATTAAGTGATTTCCTCGCGCTGATTGCCTCTAGCATGCCTCTCCGTGAGGCTAGTGATTCCTACGTCCCGCGTCGCTTTGCGAGAAGCTCAGTGAGGATGTTATGGCTTAAAGAGGCGATTGCTTTCGACCAACCCGCTGAACGTACCATCCTCCCTTGGTATCTGTGAAATGGACGGGGCACAATGCGAGAACTCGGCATGATCTTCCGTCCAGGGGTTTCTTTCTTTTACGGATCGTGGCTAATATGCTCTGCGAGTTTTGAAACCAGCGCCATTGCGATGGCTGAAAGCGGAGGTCGCGGTGGCCGGAGAAAATGGCCAGACAGAAGGGGCGGAAGTGAAATGGGCGGAGGAGAGCAAGGGGGCAGAAGGACAGGCGTCCAATTTAGCGGATAGAAATTCCGAAGTTTGAAATTGAAGGTGAAAGATCGAGGAGAGTGACCTACAGCAAGGGAGCCATGGGTCTGCAGGCTGATGGCTGACCTTAACATTGTCTCCCGCGTCAGTAGCAGTGACATCGGCGAGGCTCAATGCGAGAAAATGCGCCCGATGTTTTCCCAGTCCGCAGATTCAATGTCCCCCTTCTGGGTACCATGGACATTGAGCACAATCTCCTCAACCAATTTGCGCAGCTCCCTATAACTACGGAGACCCTGCCGCGTTGCTTCGCAGCTTTCAGTTGGATTAGCGTGCTTGTCATAAGCCCTGCTTTTGCAAACTCCCATACTCACCGGTGTTCCGTCGGGCGAAGAGTGTCTAGGGCCGAGTCTCTGGATCGCCGATCCAGAGGACAAGCTGATACAGCGGTGTGGTCCCTGGATGCGCCGATCCAGCGGACCGATTTACCCTTGACCCTTCAGGCGGCGGTGAGCAGGGTGGAAGTTCGAGGATTCGGGTTTTGACACCAGCGATGCGATATTGCGTGGTCAGCGCAGAAGCGAGGCGAGGCGGAGATAACATCTGGTGGAGATGCGCCAGCAGCGGAGGCGGAGGTCCCGTGTTCCCTAGCGAGTCTCCAGCGTGCTGGTTCCTAGCACCTTTATTGTGATTCTATGGTGTAGAAGGGAGGCGAGGAGGAGTTCGGGAGAGCGGGAGTCGGGAGATGTCATGTGATGCATGATCTCACCTGGCTACGTCTTGAGGAGGAAGGGCGTGGCGTCTGAGCCTAATCACCTCACCTGGGGGCAAGACCAGTGTCCCCTCGCCCGGTGACTGAAGCAGACAGTTCCGCGACCATTGACTCACTTAGGGGATGAGGTGAAGTGCGGAGTGCGACCAGAAGGCCGTAGGAGCGTAGGTGTTCCAGCGCTCGACCACGGTGCTGCTGGGTCAGCGGTGCATTACTACAAAAGATAGATGGCACTTTGCTCTCCTGGCCAGAAATCAGGACGATAAACCACAGTTAAAATTACAGCCCGAGGCTGAGGTCAATAGCACAAGCGATGGTTGGGTACAAGGAAGACTTTGGTCTTCCAGCTGTATGTAAAGATATAAGAGAGCAGGGAGTTCTAGAGTTTCGGGTGAAGTGGGTCTCCACAAATTTCCAGTTGCTTTCACCATACTGGATATATTAAGAAAAACCTGGAAAACTGCCATTAATCTTAAACAACCTACCTTCAAAATCCCCACATCATTTCCCCCAAGTCAGATGCTCCAAGTGTACCTTCATTATTTTTGTGCTGGATACATAGTGAAGGTACATGAGCCAGGTAGACTCACGTCATCCCTTGGATCGGGCCCCCTCAGTAATCGTGCGAAAAGGGGGCCAGTTGGAATGACAACTCCATACCCGTGCCTCCTCGGGCACCATGCCCAAAACCCCAGTATGTATTGTGCAGGTCAGGAGCGAGAGTATCTGACTCCTCGTCTTCCTCGTCTGGGTTGTAGGGCTTCTTCCGCCCTGGATTCCTTCTCTGCCCCAGGCCCCTTCTCCACCTGGCAGCTGCTCTGTCCCCAGGTCGGGGTCACCTGCGGGCTTGTTCGGCTGCCCGTTGCCTGTTGGCAGCTCACCTGTAACTCCATTCGTACCGGACATGAAGCCAAGTGCGGGCTGCTGTGAGATTCGTCTTAATGTCAGACCCCACGTCTGAATGACAAGTATTGTGCTGATGATTCATCTTCCCCCTTTTTGCACATAAAAATCCCACAAAAATCTCCATATGGCTACTAAGCCTACAGTTTTTGTAACTTCTGAGCCACTGGAGTGCTTATGAAGATTCCATAACACCTGGGCAGGTGAGCTTTACTGCAGATAAGAGCTCTTACTTAGAGCTCTTACAACCTAGAACTATGGAAATGTCAAATGCTGTTGCCACATTTAACTGAGTTTAAGGGGTTGGGTTAATCTATTCTGGAGAAGAAAACTGAAACAACACTATTTTTCAAGTTTATGAGCTCTGTCATTTATTCTAAAAACTGCAAGAATATCAAGTATCTCAATAAATTATCCAAATCTGGCTTTGTCCTTACAAATAGATGGATTATGTTAGAACTGGAATCAAGTGTAGCTGAAAAGACTTGTCACCAGAACTGGGTGTCTGTATAAAGAACAGGGTTTACAAATATTTTGCTTTATCAAAACATTCCCAAAACATTTTGGGATATCCTGAATACTCTCACACTTCTGTGTCATTCTAATGAATTGAGCTTTTCCTTCCTTGCATCTCTTTCCCAGGAGAACGTCTGAAGTGCCCTCAGAGTCTTATTTCCTGGTTTACAAAAATATATTAATGATCATTAAATGTCCTGTTACTGACTGATTTATTTGACTACCTTCTTCAGACTCCATTTCCTTCAGGGCTGCATTTCTGACACAACCAAAACCCTAGCAGGCACACCAGTTTTTATTCACATCATAGACCCTCCATGATAACTTTTAAATTCATGTCTAAGAGCCACAATGGAGACTTCCAGTGATACTTCCACCCATTCCGGCAGCTTCCTCTGAGAGCAGAGCCTCATATCAGATTTGTGGGCTCAATGTCTTCTCTAGTCACATTTAAAGCTCACCAGCATAAAGAAGGATTGAAGTGGACCCCTGGCAAGAACAGGCGATTCTTTGGGGAGACGGGGACCCTTGCCAAATTGGGGCGGAGACTGCTATCTTAGCAGCTGCAAGCAACTCCTACAAGAGCATTGCAGCATTCAGGGAAAGAAAGCCCACCCATTTGATACAAAGGAACTTGTGAAGTATAAGGCTCAGGTGCAGTTTTCACTCCCGTAATTGTAAGAAATTTAAAGAGGACTTTTGGGAGTTACCTTCACCAATCCCTGTTTGGAGGAACTGAAAACTAGCCTCTTTTCTTATGAGAAGTCGCATGGAAATTACAACCCTGCCCAGATTGTCAAAAAGCAGGAAGGGGGTGGACTGACAGCAGGTTGTGAATAAAAACAACCTGCTTTATTTAAGGACCATCTACTTTGAGAGTTTTTTGTGTTGGAGACTTTCATCTTGGAGTATTAATACAGAGATATTTAATAAATAAGTTACAATTTTGGTTACTTTTACTTGAGAAAATGGCACCTCAAAAGTAGAATGCCCAAGTGCAAAGCGATGCACAGATGCCCGATAGATATACTGCTCAGGAATTGCTGACTAAAATTAATGTCAGAAACTATACTGGATACCAGTAGAAAAGTGAACAAAATAGATAATGATTTGAACAACATTAAAAAGTTGCAAAAATTACTACTCTGAAACAAGGTGTTAATCATTTGTTGGACGACTTTAAAACCATGAACATCAGGATGGATGTTTTGGAAGAAAAACTCACATCTTGGGAAAAACAAAAATAATGTATTGTTATTGGAAATAATATGAAAAGAAGAGTCTTAAGGTTTAAGACTATATACCGTGTTTCCCCGAAAATAAGACAGTGTCTTATATTAATTTTTGTTCCCAAAGATGTGCTATGTCTTATTTTCAGGGGATGTCTTATTTTTTCTGTGTTCTGTTCGTCGGGCATGCTTCCAAACAAAAACTTTGCTACGTCTTACTTTCGGGGGATGCCTTATATTTCGCACTTCAGCAAAACCTCTACTACGTCTTATTTTCAGGGGATGTCTTATATTCGGGGAAACAGGGTATGAATTAGATACTGAGAATGTTACTCAAAGGATGATATAGATTCTAGCTGATTTTCTTGGAAAATCTGAAAATGGGATGAATGTGCAAATGGATGAGGCATTTAGGATTCATTCAAAATTTGCTAAAGGAAAGAAAGTCCCAAGGGATATTTTAATAGGTTTTGTAAGAAAATCTCTTGAGTTTGAGTTTTGGATTTATATCCCCCCTTTCTCTCCTATAGGAGACTCAAAGGGGCTGACAATCTCCTTGCCCTTCCCCCCTCACAACAAACACCCTGGGAGGGGGGTGGGGCTGAGAGAGCTCCGAGAAGCTGTGACTAGCCCAAGGTCACCCAGCTGGCGTGTGTGGGAGTGCCCAGGCTAATCTGAATTCCCCAGATAAGCCTCCACAGCTCAGGCGGCAGAGCGGAGAATTAAACCCGGTTCCTCCAGATTAGATACACGAGCTCTTAACCTCCTACGCCACTGCTGCTCTTGGAGATGAAATATTACATATGCAGTATGAAAATAAACTGAAAGTAAATGGGAAAGAGGTCATAGTGATGAAAAAGATTCCTTATAAATGGCTGAAAATGAGAAAAGATTATAATGACCTAACAGATGTTTTAAAGAAAAATAATATTTATTTTAAATGGGAAATCCCAGAAGGCTTATCTTTCCAATTTAAAGGTGTAAGAAGAAGGATTTTGAATGTGCAGGAGACCAAAGATTTTTTGCATAAGCATAAAAAAGAGTTAGAGGCAATGGAAATTTGGAGTAACTTAGTATTTATGGCAATGTTTGAGAGATTGAATTGTGTGTTAATGGTTTAAATAGTCCGAAAAAGAGGAGAAATGTTTTTGGTTATTTATATCCGATACATTTTCAAGTAATTTTTCAATGGAACTGATGTGCTGTCGGATTACAACAGTTAAATATTTAGGAATTATAATATCTATAACTAATTTAAAGCTTTTTCAAAATAATTATGAAAAATTCTGGAAGAATGTAAAGAATGATTTACAAAGCTGGGGTAGATTAAAACTATCATTGATGGGGAAAATCTCTGTAATAAAGATGAATATCCTACCAAGGATTTTATTTCTTTTTCAGTGTATTAACTCTTCAATCGTTAACTCTGATATGCCGTTCAAAAGCTAGCAAACAGATTTAACAAAATTTATATGGGGTGTGTGTGTGTGTGTGTGTGTGTGTGTGTGTGTGAGAGAGAGAGAGAGAGAGAGAGAGAGAGAGAGAGAGAGAGAGAGAGAGAGAAAGCCCAGGATTAAATATAAACTATTGTGTGATACAAAGAACAGGGGGGGGGGGGGGCTGATGCTACTGAACCTTAAATTGTACTTTGAGGCTACATGTTTAGTTTGGCTAAAGGAGTGATTTATATTGAAGAACTCCAGACTTCTGATGTTGGAACACACAAGCCTTAGATTCGGTTGGCATGCCTATCTCTGGTATAATATGAACAAAGCTAACAAGCACTTTCTCCATCATCCTGTTAGGTTTGCACTGTAAGAGTCTGGAAGATATATACAAAGACTTTATCCCCACATGCTGCTTTGGGTCTTACCACATGAAGCGTTGCATGGTAGATGCTGATCAGAGAAGGATAGGTGGATAAAGTATTCAGATGTAGTTGAAAAACAAGTAAGGATTGGAAAATTAGAATATAGACTAAGGTCACAGGAGGAGATAAATGTGTAAGGGAGAAACTGTGACTGGTAGTTATACAGACAGCTCAAGAATTGTTTTGATAAAGATAAATCTTTAAAGATTGCAACAGACATAGATGTATTAAAGAATCCATTACTGAAGATAGATTTACATTTGATCAAAATGATGTATGAAGTTTGCCTAGCTTTAGGTATGGAGAAGAGGAATGTAAAGGATTATGTGATTAGTTGGGCTAGAAATGTGGGACATAATATTATGATACACACCTGGAAAAAATTATGGACCAAAGATTTAAGTTTCACTAAGAGTTACTTTGTTAAAGAGAATTATTATAAAATGTTTCATTGCTGGTCCATAACACCTCACAAGCTGGCTAAGGTGAAAAAAAGGTTCTGACAGGTGATGGAAACGCAGAGAAGAGACAGGTACTCTATTTCATCAACGGGGGTCATGCAGGAAGGCTGGGGGTGGGTGGGTTTGGCAACAGATCCATAAAGAAATATCAAAGATTTTAAATGATAAGAGGGAGAGGAAGCCTGAAATTTATTTGCTAGGAATTTTAGATGCAAAGAAAGATAAAAGATATGCTGACTTGTTCAGATACTTATCTACTGCTGCAAGAATAATTTGGGCCAAGATTTGGAAAATTTCAAAGATTCCAATGGTGCAAAAATGGCAACTTAAAGTCACAAAGTTTGTAAGACTGGCTAATTCAAATCAGAGTGGAAAGTATGGGTAGATAACATTGTAGTTGGCTGTGTAATGCTATTGCATGCAGATGGTGTAGACCCTTCCCCGGCAAATAACACACCAAACCAGATCTTGGAAATAGATTGGGCCGCAGCCCAATTTATTAATTAGTAAAACATCAAAAACACTTAAGAAGCTCGGCAGACAAACGAGTTGCAACATCATGCCATCCCCAATCTCCATTGGGGTGGATACCCCTTGGGTTCAACCCTTCCTGCTGGGGTAGCGGGCACCGGCTAAGCCTACCGGCTTGCCTACCGGCCCGCCCCGCCCCCACCTGCTGGGGTGGCAGGCACCAGCTAAGCCTACCGGCTTGCTTACAGCGACGTTCCGCCCCTCAGTGCACAATCATGAAGTACTGGCCTTCCAGCTCAAGCTTCTCCCCCCAGATATTGCTTGATTCCACGCCAACCCGCCAAGCCGTGACATAGGAGATACAGTTATGCACGTACAACGTTACGCACGTCACCGATTAACTACGGAACTAGGGGAGGTGGGTGGGTCAGGATATGCCATGTGAGCCTCGGCAAGCCAAGAAGGCCGAGGCTCGGGGTGTGGCGCTTTTATGCGTCTTGCTGCTCCCGCCTTTTTCAGCTCGGGCCAATCGTTGCAGCTCCCTGCAACTTCGCCCTATGAGCTGAATGCCCCCTTCCTCTTTGCCTCTTGTTGCTCACCTCTGCCGCAATGGCTGCCACCGGTGACTCGATGGCTGCTATTAGTTATAAATATAATGCTATGAATAGTTAATTATATATAAGACTGAAGAAAGTTGGTGACGATAACTGGAAGCAGAGATCAATGCTTATTTTTAATTGTCTTTTTCTTATTGGTAATGTTGGATAGCGGTATTGTCATGTAATATATTGTTACATCATTTGTACTGCAACTGTATGAAAAACTTATTATGTTAAAAAAGAACTGACTTTGAAAACAAAGAAGAACACAGTGATAACTCTGGGTGATGATGAAACAGGAATATGGAATGTCAACCCAGGCTTGGAATAACAAATTCACAATGTGTGAACAAGAGATATTTCTTCTTAAAACAGAGAACTAAAGCCCAAGCTGCACTCTCCAGTATGAGTATGCAGATATTTCCAGAGGTGTTTCTGTCAATTGTCCTGACCTAAATACTCAATCACTTAAGGATTCTGGCACTAAGAAGAGTTTGCCCTTGTTAGTCCTTGGATGAGAGGCCATTGAGAAAGCCCATGGTGATGGAGAGGCAGGCAATGGCAACCCACCTCTGCTCACCTCTTGCCTGGAAAACCACGTGGGGTCGCCATTAATCAGCTGTGACTTGACAACACTTTCGAACACTATCTTTCACTCACGCAGTGTAAATGTGGGGGAGGGCAGCACAAAAGGAGAATCTTAACCCACTTTTTATACACAAAGATAAACCTTAGTAGGTTTTCCAATGGAGAGATTTCATAACCACAGCACATCAAGAAAAAGAGAGCTTGCCTGGACATCACAGGGGAAAAATGTTCTTGGTCTAATGTAACAAGGCAATTCTTATGTTCATAATGCTGAAGAAAAGGTACATGAGCACACAGAATCATTGAAATGGAAGAGACCACAAGGGTCATCCAGTCTAACCCCCTGCCATGCAGGAATACACACAATCAAAGTACTCATGGCAGATGGCCATCTGGCCTCTGTTTAAAAACCTCCAAGGAAGGAGACTTCATAATTCTCCCAGGCAACATATTTCACTGTCAAATGGCCCTTACCATCAGGAAGTTCTTCCTAATGTTTAGATGAAATCTCTTTTCTCATAGTTTGAATCTATAACTCCATGTCTTGTCTCTGGAGCAGCAGAAAACAAGCTTGCTCCCTCTTCAACATGACATCCCTACAAATATTTAAAGATGGCTACCATGTTACCCCTTAACCTTCTCTTCTCCAGACTAAACATACCCAATTTCCTAAGTCTTTCCTCGTAGGGCATGGATTCCAGACCTTTTACCATTTTGGTTGCCCTTTTCTGGACACAGTCCAGCTTTGGCAATACCCTTCTTGAATTGTGGTGCCCAGAACTGGACACAGCATTCCAGGTGAGGTCTGACCAGTGCAAAATAGAGTGGTCCTATTACTTCCCTTGATCAGGACTCTATTGATGCAGCCCAAAATCACATTGGCTTTCTTAGCAACCACCTCACACTGTTGACTCATGTTCAGCTTGTGGTCTACTAAGACTCCCAGATCCCTTTCACATGTAGTGTTGTCAAGCCAGGTATCATATTCATATTCATAGTACTTTCCCATAAGAGCATTCCTGATGCGTCGGATCAAAAGTCAATATAATCCAGTATCCTGTTTCCAACTGTGCATGTCTAAGTACTTCTGGGAAGCTTGTAAGCAGGACAGAAAGCAGATGCTGTCCCAGGATGCCTTCGCACATCAACTTCTCTTCTGCTGCCTAGACAGCGAACAGCAAGAGGTCAGTCCACGTAACCAAATGGCCACGACAGCTACAGCAACTGACAGAATGCTGATGCTGTCCGCCGAAGCAAACTCCGAGGACCCGATACAGCTGCATCAGCTTTATACCGGATTGTTCCAGTGTGTGCCAGAGG
The DNA here is from genome assembly GCF_021028975.2 of Sphaerodactylus townsendi. NCBI lineage: Eukaryota > Metazoa > Chordata > Lepidosauria > Squamata > Sphaerodactylidae > Sphaerodactylus > Sphaerodactylus townsendi. The sequence goes on from NC_059431.1 coordinate 19,670,685, forward strand.
ATCTGTGGGAAAGTCTGTCTAAGACTATGATCCTCATGGCTAATGATCCAAGCAGACAGAGAATGGATCCAATCAAGATTCTCCAGGGACAGACCTCAGAACAAACTCCTCCCATAAGGCAGAACAGTAAAACATGAGAACAGACTTCTCTGGTGAAGATCAGGAGACCGCAGCCTCTGCAACAGTTTCCCCAGCATATAAACAGCTAGATCCAGAGGAGCCTGCTCCCTGGGCTGACATTCCATCTGAGGATCACCAATTTATTGGCCACAAAACAGCAGGCCCAAAAGCTTCCATGATGACTACCAAGAACACTAGGAAGTGGCCCAGCATAGGAGGAACACCTGGCTTGTGACCCATGCCAATTCCACAATTCAAGACTTCTCTGAATCCATAGCTCATTGCAAAAACCACAGCCCAACTAGCTTCTTGCAGGATAATGCCCTATAAAAGACACATGAGAAAAGCAGGGCTGCTTCCTCTTAGAGAAACTTATTTAGTGTGTGGAACATGAAAAGCTATGGTGGGTTTTAATAGAAATGGGCAGCTTTGGAGGGCAGAGTCTCCCTGGTTTTGGTGAACTACTAATAGCATTGGTTGTGGTGGGTTTTCCGGGCTGTGTGGCCGTGGTCTGGTGGATCTTGTTCCTAACGTTTCGCCTGCATCTGTGGCTGGCATCTTCAGAGGTGTATCACAGAGGAAAGTCTGTTACACACTGTGTCCAGTGAGAAGGGAATGTTTTAGTGAGATATAAATTGTCATGTCCTGGGTAGGGAACCAATCAGTAAGTGTTTGGGTGGAACTTGCTATGCAAAGGTGTGGTTGATAATATAGCATTGCAGGTGGGGGTTTTCAGTCCAAGGAGCGATTCTCATTTGCATTCCCTGCAGGGAGTGATTCACATTTGCATTCAGTCCAGGGAGTGATTCACATTTGCACAAAGTACTAATAGCACTGTACTAGAGTAGCCATTTAGTGGTCTGTCTTGGCAGTTCATATTCCTAGAATTCTACAAAACATAAGCAAAACTGAGAATCACTGACATTATATATCTGCGGTGTGCTTTAATCCCTTGTATACAGTGCTAAAACTTGGAAGATCCCAGGCCTGATAGAAGCATGGCTTAGATGGAAAAATATATATCCAAAACAAAGAAGCACACAAACATCTGCCTCAAGATAGGCGGCCATTTTTATAACTGTAATAAAATATTTATTGGCATTACAGCATCTCATAACTGCAACCTTTGTCCACCTAAGTGTAACTGAGTGACCATTCTTGGCTTCCACGAGACATTGGAAAATATAAGGGGTCAGAATGCTTTGGCACATCTGCAAATGTGTTTAATTCTTCTCCCAAGTCCTTTCCTGTAAGCTCCGATAAACATTGCTCAGGAAACAAGGGGGGGGGGGACCTCATTGTGATCCAACGTATTCCTTTCAAAACACACCCACACCGAGCACATGAGTTTCTAATGCCTTTACTCTGAATTTCACAGCTGACAGATTCAGAATGGAGAAAGGAAATATTCAAATCCAGCCCTGCAAAGCTGTTAGGTTTGTCACGCTCCTTGCAATATAGAGCCGTTCCTTGCCCAAGGACTCTACCCTTTTCCCAACAGAGAAACATTAGAAGGGCACTAACACTAGAAGGGCCCCTCTTGTTGCCCTGCGCATTGGCTATATATTTGACCATCTGCCAACCCCCTCCCTCCCAGGGTTTGACCACTGGGGTCTGATACCAGACGTCTCTTATTATTAATCACCTACTGATGGTCACTGCTGCTATAGTTTTATAGTTTTAAGGTTTTGTATTATTTTAACTGGGGCTATTTGATTTGTTTTATTGTGTTGTTGTTTGTTGTTGTACACCGCCCTGAGCCCTCCAGGGGTAGGGCGGTTTATCGAATGAATGAATGAATGAATGAATGATGTTAGTGACTTCTAAAATATTAGGAATGTAAAGAGTGACAGGTGTTCTTAGCCCATGGTGACTTGCCAGCCTGGTGCAAAGATTGTGACATTATACACTGTTTAGATTGGTAGATAGTGCTGGGGAAGATGTTGGCCCCAATTTTGTGAAATGTAGTTGCGTGATCCTGGAGGACAAACTTACATTATTCGGCAGAAAGTTAAAGATCAGGACCTCAAAGGTAGCATTCTCAGAAGTGCTACCGGCTCCATGCACAGAGCCAGCTACACAGGGTCTCAATGCGCGGATGATAAATTGGTGCCAGGGAACCTTTCTGGGACAAACCAAACCTGTACAAAAGAGATGGGCTTCATTAGAACCAAAACGGAACCAGGCTGATGGTGAATAATATCAAAAAGGTGGCAGAGCCGCTGTTAAACTAATCCTGGGAGCGGGAGGAGAATAAGAAGAGTGGTTTCATACCCTGTTTTTCTCTATCTTTAAGGAGTCTCAGAATTGCTTAAAAACTTCTTTCCTTTCCTCTTCCCACAAAATATACCTTGTGACACAGGTGGGGCTGAGAGAGTTCTGAGAGAACTGTGACTGGCCCAAGGTCACCCAGCAGGCTTCATTTGTAGGGGAAACAAACCCAGTTCACCAGATTAGAGTGCCATTCTTATGGAGGAGTGGGGAATCCAACCAGAGGTGGGATCCTACCAGATCTCACCACTTCTCTAGAAGTGGTTACTAATTTTTTCTGAGTGCTGAGAAGGGGTTACTAAAGCAACCTCCCTGCCCAATAGCCCCATTGGAGCTACGCCACTGTTTGAATCCCACCACCATCAGAACCTATTAAAATTTTTGGATCCCACCACTGAGTACAACCCCATTCAGGACAGTTGACACTTGAAGTCCAAGTTCCTTAGAACAGTAAATACTCCACTGTTTCCAAACTCGTTAGTGTTCTTGTTGCCTTCAGAGTTTCAAAGATACACCAGTGTAGGTTCCTCAGTAATATGAGGGTTTGCTCATTAACCAGGTGAAAATGCAGGTGAATCTGGTCCGGCATCCTCTTTCAAGTAGTGATCAGCCAGGTGTTTCCTGGAAACCCAGAAGCAGTGTATGAAGACTGCTTGTCCCCAGCATCTTATCTGCCAAGATTCTACTTCTGAACACCACATTATTCAGGGCGGGCTCTGGGTTAGTGCTCTGGGATTGTCCTCTAGCCCAAGGAGCTAGATGGGGTGCCATGGGGCTGTCTCTTATGAAATATCCTGTATGTGGGTTAGAAGCACACACATATCATGTGTGGAAACTACACTCCAATATACGTACCCCACAGATTTTTCCTTTTGCTTAAGAAAAATTCAACCTTTCTCCTCCTAAAATGCAGGTGGAAAAGGAAAGCCACAATTTATATATACATGTACCCTTCATAATAGATTTAAAGCATGTGCATATTTTATGGTTTGACACACAAGTAAAGAGTTTAAAGCACAAAAGTTTCTTGAAACAACCCTGAAGGGAAAGGAAAGTACTCCCCGCACACTAAGAAAGAACTCCCTACACGCTCAGAAAGTATTCCCCGAGAGTACTCCCCACACGCTCAGAAATTATTCCCCAGACTGGTTTGCAGGCATCAGTTGATTTGATAACAGAAGTCTGGTAAACCCTTACTCAAATTAAGCCCTCAATACAGCCCTTTATTAAAGTATGACAAGCTGCAAGCTTCTGATAAGGAAACAGACTTCAGTTTCATGTATTATATTAAGCAGCTGTGTGGCACCGGATTTTGGAAAATGTACCCAAAAAAGAGGTCTTGGAACGGTCCTTTTTAAATAAACGGTTTAGCACTAGACTCAATCAGGAATCAGAGCTCCCTGATTCTCTCTGCATTTACTCTGCCTCCAGTCTCTTAAACGTCTAGCAGAAAATTCTTAAATGTCAGACTTTTTGGGGTCAGTTCTCTGCCGGAAGCATCATTTCCCCAGTCCCTGCCAAGCTACAAAATCCCACCTCATGAATGTACATATTTTGCTCAAAAAAAACCAACCCGATGCTAATTTACCATTAAAAATTATTTTGCTCTTCCAGACATCACAAAAAAATTAGGATGCAAATGAGGGTGCAGAGGGAGGATAAAAACAAGTCTTGCTCGGGAAGAATCCTAGCTTGCAGTCAGAAGCAAAAATAAACCAGAGGTGAGAGTGACATAATGTTTCATTCAGTTTTATTACCCTATTGTTATTTTTAAACCTCATTTTGCCTCATTTTCTGAGCCATTTTCATCCTTTATCCGTGGGCCCACAAAAGCCATCAAACACTTTGCTTCTCCTGTCAACCTCTTAATTCTAAAGCAGCTTTTATTCTCTTTGAACATCCTCCGAAAGAACCACTTCCATATGCTCCTTCCTAAGCCCCTCAGAGTTTATAATTTTATCTGTTAAATATTTACCATGAAAATTCACTTGATAAATCCTCTCAGCCTGCCTCAGTTCCAATCAGCCTTTCCCGAGAACCCCCTCCCCAGTTCTTTTTGAAAGAGCTTGGCTAAGTGTGTCATTGCCAAACTTTTTCACACCTCCCATTTACTGTGAGGGTACATAATTTAAAAGTGGAAGTATGTAAAAATGGACCATTCCATCGAGCACAGTTAATGTATTCGTTTTATTTTTATCACACCTTCTGCCAGTGATCTTCCCCCGTCTTCAATTTTATGCTCACGATCACTTTGTGAGGTAATTTAGTCTGAGATAGGATTACCAACCTCTAGATGGGGGCTGGAGATCTTCTGGTATTACTACAGATCTGCAGCCATCCCCTAGGAAAAAAATGTGCTTTGGAAGTTGGTATCGATGGCATTATAGTTCACTGAGTACCCTCCTTTCCCTAAACACTACCCTAAGCTCCATTCACAAATCTCCCAGAATTTCCAGGTAACCCGCCTAGGCTGAGAACGGGTCCAGAGGAGGGCAACCAAAATGGTAAAAGGTCTGGAATCCATGCCCTACGAAGAGAGGCTAAGGGAGCTGGGGATGTTTAGTCTGGTGAAGAGAAGGTTAAGAGGTGACATGATAGTGTAGATATTTGAAGGGATGTCATGTTGGTGAGGGAGCAAGCTTGTTTTCTGCTGCTCCAGAGACTAGAACCAGGAGTAATGGGTTCAAGGTGAAGGAAAAGAGATTCCACCTAAACTTCAGGAAAAACTTCCTGACAGTAAGGGCTTTTCGACAGTGGAATGTACTACCTCAGAGTGTGGTGGAGTCTCCTTCTTTGGAGGTTTTTAAGCAGAGGCTGGATGGTCATCTGTCACAAGTGCTTTGATTATGTGCTTTTATGGCCATAGGGGATTTGAACCTGGGTGTCTACAGACCTAGTCCAACACCTTAACCACTACACCACACTGTGTACATTCTTATGTACCTCACCTCTCTAATTGTCCACTTAAGGTGGCCAAGTCAGACCATTGGTCTACCAAAGTCAACCTTGACTGCTCTGGCTGGTGGTGGCTCTCCAGGGTCTCAGGTAGAGGTCCTTCTCATCATCTTTACCCTCATCCTTCTAACTGCAGATGCCAGGGACTGAATCTGAGATCTTCTGCATGCAAACGCTGTGCCTCTGAGCCACGGACCATCCCCATTAAATGTAAATAACTATCGAGTGGGTTGCAAGGGATGCAGCCGTCAAACATAAAAAACAGCCATATGAATATTAAAAACCACAAAACATTTAATGGCAGTAAGAGAACCCTGACCTGTTGGAAGACTTGAAGAAATGGACTCCTGTAGTATATAAAGATAATGTCCAGGTGCCTAGGTACAGAGGACTTATAGAAATCAGGAGCTGATCATTATGAACCTAAACGCAGGCTAATAGTTTTGAAGGGATGGTAATTTGTGTGGACTTATCCCATAGAATTTTCCCCTGACAGGCAATGGTTCATTAAGCCATTGTTCCTCACTGGATTATTTCAACCATGAGAAACAAACAAACATCAAGTGGTCCCTTGCATTTAACAACCATTAACATCCAAAGCCATACAAGGAAGATAAATCCTTTTTTAAAAAGTCCTCCTCCAGGCTCCAGCATCTATCATCATGTGACTCACAAGGCATCTTTCATGATCAGAAGAAGAGCGGTCCCTTATAGACCATCTGCACAACATGTTGATGCAACGTTGCTCATCTTTAAAGCAAATCAAGAGCTCAAAGCACAGGCTGGGACGCAGCAGCTTTCTGAACAACAAACAGATCCTCCACTACTCCTTCCAGATGTTCCAAGCCACCCGCACTTCCCCAGCAACGCTCACCACGAAACAGCAGACACCTTGGGCTGGATGCTGCAACTAGTTTTTTTAAAAAAACAAGAATCAATATTCAGCCTAGCTTGAGATAGGCTTTATGTGCCTGTGAAGTGCTGTCAAGTCACTTATTAAGTAAGTATTGGCGGAAAGATAGAGCTAGTTAGGCAAAAGAACAAAAAAGCAGAAATAACAACATAACAAATTGAGAAAGGATTATTGCAAAGCCACTAAAGGGTCTGGAAATGATAAAGGATGTTAATTGAGAACCACTGTCCAGCAGTACAGTTGTACATAGAGCTACTTCCTTTTAAGTCCACTGAATTTAATGGGCTTTGAAGAATGTAACTCTGTTTAGGATTGCACTATACATCTAGTTCAGTTCGGTAACTCAGGATCTCCTCCAGATACTTCATGGGACTACGAGTTCATAGTTCAGCCCTCCTGCCAGCATTGGCCACCATGCTATGGCCTATGCTGGCAGGGGCTGATGGGAACTGTAGTCTATGAACATCTGGAGAACCACAGGTTGTAGACCCCTGATCTAGTTGCATGGGAAGAGGCTGAAACACTCGCCAAGACTGGAAATGCTGGACAGCATCTGTTGCCCGATATGCTACTTAGCATGATGGGCTTGATGATGATGACGATGACGATGACGACGACGACAACACATCTAGTAGGAACCACAGGGAAATATAAATTTCAATATCCAAGAAATTAACAACTCTAAAATGCAGTGATGTAGAATGTATTATGCCGCCCCCAAATGCAACTTTACTTTTAAAAAAATTGTTAACAGGTATACCAAATCTTGCCCCAAGGAAAACTATCACCTCTAAAATAAGAAGAATTCACAAACCCTGTGATCTGTAAGAGATCTGTAATCATGATCCCTTTTGGTATTTTCCCTCCTCTCAAATATTTTCCATATGTTTAATGTCAGAGTAATGGCTATTAATGAAATGTATTAGTAAATCGACTTTCAAAGCTGTGCCTGCCGTGTCCAGTCCTCCAAAGAATCACAGAGAAGAGGCTAGACTTGCCAAAAATGCATATGCATTGCTTGTTTCTTTCCCTGGAGACGAAGAGTGAGTACTTGGGCCAGCAGATACTTCATTGATAGGAGGAGGAAAAGTCTTTGATGACAAGCGAAATTCCTATCCATCTTTGAAACGATTTGCAGCTGCCCCATGAAGATAAAATGGACAGAATACTGGACTGAGAAAAACATATCCTACCCATTACTATCCGGTTGCATTCCACGGCATTCTCCAGCTCGGCAGGCAGTAATGTACATTTTGGCAGGAAAACAAAAGTCACAAAATGCAATTTGCTACTTGGAAAGTGTGTGGGAGGCAAATCGGGTTAGGTCACTTGTAGTTTGTCCAGAAGAAACTTTCAACGTCTAGGCTGAAATCCTAACAAAATGAATACCCACTGTAGAAAAATTATCTCTCATGTACCAACAATATCAGACTCCAAGAAGCAGAACAATCGTCAATCAAGGATAAGAATAAGGATTTCGGTTGCACCTCACACTTCTCTCAGTTTTTTAACTCCAACCCCGTTGCAGTTGCCCCAGAAGGATTATGATCTTCCTATAACGCCCAGCACCGGTTCGGGGCCCTTGAAAGCAATTCAGTGAAGCAAAGGGCATCCCTAATGACTCCTAAAGCTTCCTCATTCTATAGAAAGCTGTTCATTAAGGTTCTTCGAAATTTAAAAATAGCACTCCTAATTTCCTGCTCTGCTGAGCTGCACCTCGCTTTCGAGTCAAATTATGCACAGTCTCCTTGAGGGCAGCCTTTGGGGACAAAACGTCTGCATGGAGGGGCAAAGTTATTCATTCGAACAGCTGCCGCAAAGCGAGCCGGAGCAAAAGAAATTGCTCTTAACTGCAGCAGATGGTCCACAACCACATGCAAGAAAGTTTTGCACTTTAAATGTAATTGTCATAGGTGGAGTTTGTATATTCCAGAACAATATTCTCTGGGGAGCTCTGTTTTACATGAAGAACAAACATGGCAGAGCTATGCCCTTTTAAAGCTTTTTTTAGGAGTAGTCTAACCTGCGGGCCGAGGGTTGGATCATATTTCATCAGCCCCTGCCACCATGGCCAATTGGCCATGCTGGCAGGGGCTGATGGGATTTGTAGTCCATGAACATCTGGAGAGCCGCAGGTTGCAGACCCTTCTCTGGAGTGTGTTGCTGGCCCAAGATCATCCAGTAAACTTCCATGGCAGAGGGCTCCTAGATCCCAGTCCAACACTCTAACTATGACACCTGTTCTGCACATGGTCCTTTCTTCCTTTTCCTGATTTTCTCAAATCAAGGTTTGTTGTAATGTCTGATTTATGCAAACTGTGGCGAAGAATACAAACCTTTGCTTTTTTTGTATCATTTGAATATTCCATTTTATATCAATACTCTTGACCATAGGTGTCAAACTCACGGCCCTCCAGAGGTTATGGACTACAGTTTCCATCATCCCCTGCCAGCATCAGGGGAGCCCCAGATGCTTTAGCCCTGCCTCCCAGAAGATATGTCTCAACCCTTTACCCTTTTTGGTTGTCCTTTTCTGCAATTAGGACCATATTCAGACAAGTATGGAGAACGAGAGCGGGTTTTTATACTCCACTTTCTCTCTTCCGTTTAAGGAGGCTCAAACAGGCTTATGATTGTTTTCCCTTCCCCTCCCCACCACAGACACCTTGCTTGATTTGCTTTGACTGATTTATATTATACTTGTGAGGTAGGTGGGGCTGAGAGAGTTCTGAGAGAACTGTGACTAGCCCAAGGTCAACCAGAAGGCTTCATGTGGAAGAGTCAGAAAATAAACCTGGGTCGTTTCTGCATTTTTTGGGGGGACGGGATCTTTAACTTTCCACAAAAATATGAGAACGTGAGTGGGAATGTGATGTGATGCTGTGCCCCATTGTTTTTTGCTGCCGCTTGCCATATTGAGGCCTGCGCATGATCCTATCCAGAACTGGAAAAAAAGGGGGGGGGGTGTCACTTTCTCCTGCTTGCTGTGCCAACCAATCAGAAGTGCAGCCTTTTTGTGGGGGTGGCAACAGCTCGAAACGGACCTTGAGCAGGAAACGGCCAGTTTGAGTTCAGTGTTAAGAAGGGGTCAGGCGCCAGCAATTCAAAAGGCAGGGTGGAGACATTCATTCAAGCTTCCACCCAAAAACAACAGCCAATCAGAACGCGGGATACCGGGGATGTTTGTGCAGGCACAGATATGCTTGTGATGTAAATACAAAAGACCCCAGCTCATGCGAAACACGTTGGAGTATTTCCTCCTCCGGTCTTTACTCAATTACTTCACAGAAATGGGCAGCCACGCCAAGGGAAAAACAGCGATAAAATAGACCCGGATTGTAAGATACTGACTGTAACCTGGTATAATTGTGGCGTGCGGAAACAGCCCTGGTTCACCAGATCAGACTCTGTCATTCATTTAGAGGGGTAGAGAATCAAACCCGGTTCTCCAGAATACAGTCTACTGCTCTTAACCACTACACCATGCTGACTTTTCAAATGCTACTGCACCAAGGACTTGTATCAGGGTACCAATGTTAAGAAAAAGTTCACTACCCTAACTCAGGCACCTCTTTCCTCATAGCTCTTTCCACATATCTTCGCCTAATCACCGCAACTATCCAGTCCCTGCTTATTTATTCCCAATACTAGCTTTTTTTAAAAAAAAGCCTTTTGAAACTGCAGCCAAACAGATACGTAGAGCTAGTGTATGTACATTTGCATAATTCATTTTAAAAAAGACTTCTGCTTCCGTGACACTATTTTTTTTGAAAACTATTACAAATACCTGTGATATCATGGCATATAGCCAAACTGGAATGTAACCAGTGTTTCATTCACAAGAAGAACAATGAGGATGTCCCTGTTTCCATCTCTCATGCTTAATTCCTTCATTGCAGAGATAAGAAGTGTCACATGACGAAAACCCCCACCAGGCTCAATTCCCAAGACACCTTGGAAAGGCAGCCTAGCCATTTCTGCTCTGCAGATGTTGTGCCCCAACGCAGCTGTCATTGGGCAAGGAATCTGTGACAGGCGGTCAGGAAAATGTCAACTCCAACTTAAAACAGCAAGTAGCACATTATTCTTTTCCCCACCCTCTCTGAATAAATTTCGGTCACAGAAAGGTCACCCTACCCATCAATGACATTTCTGCCTGCTTAGCACACTGTGGAGTACGCCAGAGGGCTTCTTCGATGCAGCCGCTGACAAAAACAGACCTCTGACGACTTGAGCATGTTTTGCGGGGAGAGAGAGGTCCGTCTTTGCTTTCAAAATCATCAAGAATCGTCTCAGCATCTGAATTTTACAGAGATCAAAGCTGCAAACTGCTTTGCCAGAGTGGTCAAAATTAAAATAGAAAAGCAACATCAGTAGCAATCGAGGCTGGCCGGTTTACTAAACAGACAGAGCATTCACACTGGTCTAGAGTAGGTTTTGCTGTTCTCCTAGGAAATGGGTCCAGTTCGGTTTCGGACAGAGTGCACTAGGGGTGTCCAAGGGTGATTACTACTGCCCAGAGAATAATTGGATGCCCTCTCCCCTCTTTGGAAGAACTCTATAATTCCCACTGCTTAAAGAAAGTTCAGAATATTCTGAAAGACCCGTCCCACCCTACATACTCTTTTTTTGAAATATTACCATCTGACAGACGATATAGAACAGTGATGGCGAACCTTTTTGAGACCGAGTGCCCAAATTGCAACCCAAACACCACTTATTTAGTGCAAAGTGCCAACCCGGCAATTTAACCTGAATGCTGAGGTTTAAGTTCAGAAAAAACCGGTTGGCTCCCTCTTCCTCCACCCCACCCGCTCGAGCAGGGGCCAGCCTGCTGTAGCTTCCAGTAAGTCCTGCGCACCACTCTGTGCCTCTCTAGCATCTCTGCCTCCTCTGTGCTCCCCCCCCCCCCAGGCAGCAACCACCTGGAGCACAGGCACCAGGCCCGCCAGCCGAGTCCTCCCTGCTCACTGCAATGCGTGCACATCATGCTCAGTGACCCAGGCCAGCCTAGATGTGTGTGTGGGGGGGGGGTGATTTTTCGCCCCCCACATGACCAACGCTGTGTGCGCGTGCCCACAGAGAGGGCTCCAAGTGCCATCTCTGGCACCCGTGCCATAGGTTCGCCATCACTGATATAGGATCATAAAAACAAGGACAACTAGGCTCAGAGTCAGCTTCTATTCTAGATCTGTGGCTATGCTGAACTCCATGGTGTCGCGTTGACGTGGCGATGGCTGTGTAGGGATGGTTGGAAGGGGGATTGTGGAAGATGGGGTGTGAGGACTGCAGAAATGTGCATCAGGGGGATGTTTGTATTTTCGTTGTGCGTGCACAATGACATGAAAGTTTATCTTATCTATCTTATCTCATCTCTGGTGCTTCAGATGTTCATAGACTACAATTCCCATCAGCCCCTGCTGGCAATTGTGTTATTTCCCTATTCTTTTTCATCCTGATCTCCCCAACCCAGTGGGAAAATCCCAACAAACAAAAGACCTAAATTCATAAAGTCTATAAGCAGGTTGAAACTCTCGATTGAAAGAAAGATTCCAGGTCACTTAACTAAGTCAGTTTGCAGAAGGCAAAAGAAAGCATTTCTTTAGCCAGAGTTAACCTTACAAGTGGAATTCACTTCCACAGCCCAAAGAGATGCTCACCAGTTCAGATGTATTAAGCCATGAAAGCCTCCATGTTCAGAAACAGTAAAGCTTTAACCTCAGAGGATGGGGATATACAACATTTACATTCCCCTTGGGATGGTACCGAGCAGTAGCAGGAGTCAACCATTTTGGGTTGAGGGCTAAAAACTCCACCACTTCTACCTGTTGGCATGTTGGGGGGCAGGGGGAGAAGGCAACAGGTCTGTCTTTGGGCAGACACAAAGGGAGAAAGCTAAGTCTCACTGGACTGCCAGCAGCTCAGGGCCTTACTTATCCTTGGGCAGAAAACTGGCCCTGCATGCCAAACAAAGGTATGCCCATTGGTGAACTTAACTCCCTGTGGACACCACAGCACCCATCAACACCCTTTCTGGCACCCTCTGAGTGATTTTAGGAAGTGGCTGGGCCAGATAGGGCTTTTGCCCAGCAAGGCTTCTGATTGGCTGCGAAATATTTTTTAAAACTGTTGCTTCGGCAGCAACTTCCACCACAGTACAGCCCTATGTTGCTGAAGCTGTGGTAGTCGTATTGTGGCTGGCTCCGCCTCCTGTAGCAGCCATTTTATGGCAGCCATTTTGTTGCTGTGCCCACCATGCCATGCCAGAATTCTAAATGTGCCTGAAGGCTCAAAAAAGGCTTAACTAAACGGGCCTCAGGTTGAACCAGCATGGCGACTCTTTGTGCTTAACTGGCAGAAGGAGGGAGGGAGGGAGGGAAGAGTGGCAGAAATTCTATGAATCCTTCTACGGAAAGAGTGGCAGAAAGGCATGGAAGACCCCAACCTGGGATTCCCTAAACTATATTCCGAAGTAGTCCATGCAACACCCCAAGTGCTAAACATTTTATAACTGTACATACATGAAGCTGCTGGTCCATCATGGGCAGTTTTGCATATTCAGACTGGTAGCAGTTTTCCAGGGTCTCAAGTAGAGGTCTTATGCACCCACTGCCAGGTCCTTTTAACTGGAGATGCTGGGGTCTTCTGCACACACAGCCCCTCCTAGCCCTCCTAAGCTGTGATTGGGGCTGCTGAGTTGACACGATGGGAGCTGTTGACACTGCTTGAAGCCCTCTGCCCCTGCACCATCCATCCTTTGCTGGCATTCAAATGGTCAGGATGCCATTGCTGGGAGGGGGGAATTATTGGGGAGTGCTTTAGTGGGGTTTTTTGCAGGTGCTGCTTATCTGTTTCCCTGGCCTTGGAGCTCCGCGGCTGGAACGAGGCTTCAGGTCGGACTCTTTCTATTGTCTCTGTTCACATGTGGGGCGGGGGGGGGGGGATTTGCTGCAACATATTATCAACAGCTTTGGCACCTTTTCGCCAGAACTGTCTTCTCCTATCTTTCTCATGTCTTCAATAACATCCTTGAAGTGAGTTACTGTCCAAATGAGGAAACTGACCCAAATCCAGTGTTGGAAGCAGCCAGTAATCCAACCCACCTTTTCCCCAAATGGGGACCCAAAGGACTTTGCATCATTCTCCTTTTCTCCATATTATACACACAAACCACTCTGTAAGGTAGGTTAAGCAGAGAGACTCAGAATGGTTCAGGGTCACCCAACAAGACATAGTAGGGATTCAAAACTGGGGGTCTCCCAGATCCTAGCCTGACACTCTAACCCAGCCATTCTCAACCAGGGTTCCCTGATACCCTGGGGTGCCGTGAGCATGTCCCAGGGGTACCATGGCAACACTACTAACACCCCCCCCCCCCATTTTTGTGGTGTCTCCCACCAGCACCAGCAAGGACATGCAGCTGGCCCATGGGGCAGGGCCTGCCACAAGGTCAGCAGCCACACACACACACCGTGCTACCCTTCACCCTGGGAGGGGAAGGTGGGGGGTTTGGCAAGCAGGGGCAATGGGAGGGGAAGGTGGAGGGTGGCGGCAGGGGTACCATGAGATATGAGGAGTGAGGTCAAGGGTACCCTGACCTCGAAAAGGTTGGGAAACACTGCTCGAACCACATCACCACACTGGCTCTCTATGCTTTTTAAAAGTCATTTTCATTATTTCCTTTCTAACTCGTGCTCCAAGAGAATGAATTAAGAACATGCTTGCACATGTCAAGAATCCTACATTTGCAAGCATACCACAGTGACATGAGGCTTAGTTGCCTCAATAGCTAGCTGCCTGTGCCAACTTTTGCTTAACCCTTTTCCTTGCTTTCCTTAACATTTGAGACAAACAAGGCTGTCCTGTTGCATAGTTATTTGAAGAAGTGTTAGCGCACACACCCAACTGAAAAAAATGGAAGAAACTCACATTTCACACATCAGCACCAGGATTTCACACATTTCACACCTCAGTGTGCATGTGTAACCCCCATGCTCAGAATGGGTTGACCCAGTAAGGGGTGGAGACTCAGAGCAGCACGAGGCAGCAGACCTCATGTAGTTGGAGGAGACAAGGCTACCAGACTCGGACCTTGATTTCTATAAGCCCTTAACACCTTGTTAAGGGTTTCTTTTTGTGGTTGTAATGGGTGAGAGTTCTCCTGGAAACCTTCATCATGTTGAAGCCTGTTCATCAAGCCCTTGGAGTCTTCAGGAGCCAACCCACTTGCAAAGAAGAATTGGACTTGGCAGTATCAGTAGACTGTAAATAGAAGGACTTGAAATTGCAAACCTGAACAGGACCTTGAAATGTGATGTTAAATGTTGATGTTATATGTTATATGTTTTTTACAGTTTCAGATGACGTTATGGTAAAAGGTCTGGAATCTATACCCAAGAGGAGAGACTTAGGGAGCTGGGGATGTTTAGTTTGGTGAAGAGAAGGTTAAGAGGTGGCATGATAGCCATGTTTAGATATTTGAAGGGATGTCATGTTGGTGAGGGAGCAAGATTGTTTTCTGCAGCTCCAGAGACTAGGATCAGGAGTCATGGGTTCAAGGAAAAGGAAAAGAGATCCCACCTAAATATCAGGAAAAACTTCCTGACAGTAAGGGCTGTTAGACAGTGGAATGCACTACCTCGGAGTGTGGTGGAGTCTCCTTCTTTGGAGGTTTTTAAACAGAGGCAGGACGACCATTGGACTTGATGGCCCTTGGGGTCTCTTCCAACTCTATGGACCTTTCTGCACACACGCGGAGCCGAGCTGCCACCGGCATAATTTATGCCAGCGGAGGCTTGGGGGCTATTCGCACGCTAGCGTGCGAGCAGCCGGCACTTCCCCCTCAGCCGGAGAGGTGGTTCCATATGGAGCCACCTCCGGTTGCCCCCCTCCACTCACTGTCCCATCCAGCGTCGCTCTGGAGGACTGCAGGGACCCATCCACGCTGCCCTGCGACCTCCAAAGGTTGGAGGGCAGCGTGGGTGGGTCTCTGCAGCCCTCCAGAGGGATGCTGCACAAGATGGTAAGTGGGGCCAACGGGGAAAACAGCGTCTTCCCGGCAGTGTGGTTCGCACCGCGCCGGCGGGAACATGCTGTTTTTCGAACACGCTGCCCGGGGAAAGCCAGGATGGCACAGCTGCGAAGCAGTAATGCGTTCTGTGCAAACTGTCTCCCAGGGACGGCGTTTTTGCCATTTCTGGGACACTGTATATGGCCCGTGCAGAAAGGGCCTATGATTCTATGATCTCCCAACATTTTATTCCGT
Organism: Sphaerodactylus townsendi; assembly: GCF_021028975.2. Classification (NCBI taxonomy): domain Eukaryota; kingdom Metazoa; phylum Chordata; class Lepidosauria; order Squamata; family Sphaerodactylidae; genus Sphaerodactylus; species Sphaerodactylus townsendi. Next base: position 19,686,209 of record NC_059431.1, read on the forward strand.
TACATACTGTTATGACCAAAAAAATGACATACAGTTATGGGTATGAAGGTGGTAGACTTGCAGTTGAAAACAGACTTGAGTCTCACTATCTGGGGTTACTAGGCACAACTCTGGCAAGATCTTTGGCAGGGTTATTGCAATATGGAACCCTTCCTACCACTCTAAATTATTATTTATCAGTAAGAAGTACACTACAACTACAGACTAGCAAGCTCTTGTGACATAAAGACAAGCAGGTCATATTGCTCTTTACGTACCATCTCCAAAAAAGCTTTTGAGTTCTGCTGGGATTAAAATCAGTTTGGGATACAGCAGGGATACACAAAGGAAGTAGATCTGCTTCACAAACTGGGCTCTTTTTTACATTGTCTCTCAGCCAGTGCTATCCTTATAGGAGTGGAAACAGAAAGTCACTGTCCATTTCATCAGAAGCAATTGTTCAGAGGCAATTTTTGTTCCCAAGGAAGCTTACGCTGCAAATCAACGTGTTAATCTTTGAAATGTCACTGACTCTTGTTAGTGCTGTAGGTAACAAGGCTACTGCTGACTCCAGGTTGGGAAATTCCATGAATTTTTTTTTTTGGGGGGGGGGGGACTCTGGGGATCTCAGCAGGTTATAATGCTATAGAGACCACTCTCCAAAAGCACCTGTAATTTAGACAGATCTTCAGGCTCCACCGTTGAAGGACATTTTTGCAGCAGCCAGAGTTTTCAGACCGTTTTCAGCCCCTGACAGTTTCAAATCATTGCCATTCATACAAATTGTTGCATATTTTGGAAACATGGATATAGGGAATTTATGGTCCACTAGCCTTGACGCTTGTACAAGTCCGGGACACATCCGGGTTCCAGTTAGCATCGTATTGCACAGAATCTTTGCTTTGTAGCACCTAAGATATTTATCAGTGTTATTAGGGTCTGTATTTCAGATACCTTGTGATACTGTTGTATTGTTTATGGATTTGGAAACATATTATATTTATAATGAAGGCTTCATCTGAACGAAGGCAGCAATTGCTGTGATCCTTCTTCAGAATAATTTTTAAGAGAGAGAGACAGTTTTGGATTTATATCCCCCCTTTCTCTCCTGTAGGAGATTCAAAGGGGCTTACAATCTCCTTGCCCTTCCCCCCTCACAACAAACACCCTGTGAGGTGGGTGGGGCTGAGAGAGCTCTGAAAAGCTGTGACTAGCCCAAGGTCACCCAGCTGACATGTGTGGGAGTGTACAGGCTAATCTGAATTCCCGAGATAAGCCTCCATAACTCAAGCGGCAAATATGGGAATCAAACCCGGTTCCTCCAGATCAGAGTGCACCTGCTCTTAGCCACTACGCCACTGCTGCTCCCACTACGCCACTGCTTTAGTGTGCTGTCCCACCTGGGCATTGGCAACTAACAGCTATCCTGCTGAAATTTTCTAATAGGATTGAAGGGAAAAGTTAGGGGAAATGTACAGACAGTAAAGAAAGTTCCTCTCTGCTGATAGAGAATAAATGGACCATCAAGATGATCCTGAACAACTTCTCTCGGGTGGCTCAAGATACAGTTTCTAAAGGCCGGTTTTTGCAGGGAAAACCCTCAACATCAGACAGAATTCATATATTTGGGTGAGAAAACAGGAAGGCTGTTGCTTGCCAAGGGTGTAGGAAGCGTTGAGGCAAAATAGGAAACAGGAAGCCTTAAATATCAGAGTGATATAATTCCCTCGGTCACCTCATAGCTTTGAATGCACAACAGCTGCTTCAGAGGTGCCTGCTGCAAGGAAAGGGAAGAAAGAATAACAATTTCAGGGCAGAAATCAAGCTGTTCACTCCAGGCCTTACCAAATAAGTTCACAAAAATTGCTAGGCCACATGCATTTATTTATTTATTTATTTATTTATTACTTAAACTTTTAAACCGCCCCATCCCCGAAAGGCTCTGGGCGGTGTACAACACAAAAATATAAATACAGTTAAATAAATTCCTAAAACCATTTAAAACAGCGATAACAGTAAAAGAGGCGTCCGCCAACCCCAATTTTAAAATTCTCCCCGGGAAAAGAGAGGGGGAGGTGGCGAGCCATGTTAGATGGAAGGCCCAGGTGTAAAATCAGCTAGGGGCCAAACTGGGGGGGGGCAGTTATGCATGACACATCAGTGTCTGACAGAATAGAACAGACAAGGCAGAAGAGAATCTCTTGGGATTACAGATGATCACCTGGTAACAGAGATCAGTTCACCTAAAGAAAATGGCCGCTTTGGAAAATGGACCCTATGGCCTCATACCCCATTAAAGTCCCTCCCCTCCTCAAATCCTGTCGTCCTCTGGCCCCATCCTCAATTTCTCCAGGTATTTCCTAGCCTGGAGTTGACAACTCTACCTACAGCAGCAGTGGCGTAGGAGGTTAAGAGCTCGTGTATCTAATCTGGAGGAACCAGGTTTGATTCCCAGCTCTGCCTCCTGAGCTGTGGAGGCTTATCTGGGGAATTCAGATTAGCCTGTGCACTCCCACAAATGCCAGCTGGGTGACCTTGGGCGAGTCACAGCTTTTTGGAGATCTCTCAGCCCCACCTACCTCAGAGGGTGTTTGTTGTGAGGGGGGAAGGGCAAGGAGATTGTAAGCCCCTTTGAGTCTCCTACAGGAGAGAAAGGGGGATATAAATCAAAACTCTTCTTCTTCTACCTTGCAATCCTAGAGCCACACCCTTCAAAATTCATTAAAACCACTCTGTTTTCGGACGGCACGGCTTGAAACCTGGATTAAAAGCCTTTAGTATGGGCCTTTCCCCACTCACCGTTTGCTGTGCACTACTCGTGCCAAGTAGCGCGGGGTCCAGCGGCACTCCCCACTACAGGGGTGGCGACAATGCAGCAGCCCCAACTCTGCTGCTCTGGCGCCCCCTCAGCGCGCATCATTTCTGGCGCTGCTGAAAACGGCACCTTTTGATAACCCCGCGCAGAGAGCGGGGCAGTGTGGAAGCCAGGGAACACAATCCCTGTGTTGAAAAGGTCCACGCCGGATGAAACCGACATCATTTTTAAAAGTGGGGAAACGGCCTATGTTTGCATTTAAACCACTGTACCAAACACATCTTTTTTTAAAAAAAGCAGTAAGTCAAGAACCAATCTAAATCAAAACAGAATTCAAATTACAGATTCACAGCAAGGCTAAATGGTCCGTTGTTGGATATATCATGAAACAAATTGCAAGAAACAAAAAGGAAAAACCACCTTGTATTTGAGACCATTATAAAACAGCCAGAGATATGGGGGTAACGGAGAAATAATCAGACACAGTCTGAAACATGGGGCTATTCCCCAAGTCTCTCCCTCCGTAAACGGCTTCCTGCTACTTTTCGTTGGAAGATCTTGTCAGAAAGAATTGCAAACCACAAGGAGGTAAATAAGAGCTGCTTCTGATGCTACAGATTAAGGTGGTAAATTTATATGAAAGTTACTTTGAAGGAAGTCCCACAGAGTTTAATGGGGCTTATTTCCAAGAAAACTGGTTACAGTCTGATTATGCAGGCACATCACAACTTCTGAATATAATTAGTGCATCATATTTTGTACACGATGTGCAGGTTCTGGGGAGTCAAAGCTAAATACAGTTCTCTGTGACTTAAACGTGATGTGGAATTCACAGGTGCAGCTCTTGCAAACAGAATTCTGAGAATAGGCAGTGGGCCCTACCACAAAATCACCAACATGGGGGGTGGGGGTGTCATGGTTCTGTGGAGAGAAAGGATAACGACATAATGTTGGAGGGTTCCAAGCCAGTAGTATTTTTTCAGGGATCTGGCAAAAACCATAATTTTGGTTTTCTGATGGTTAATTATTAATTTGTTGGAATCGCAGTAGTCAAACAATTGTTTCATGAGCCGCTTCAGACCCACCCTGGAACATGAAAGCCGGACAGAATCATCTGTGGCCCCTTCCGGATACACGAGACGACTCAGGTTCGACTCGTATCGGCGGAATTGTACCTCAACTCGAGTCCTCCCGTTCCTCCGTACAGTAGCCGACTCATGTCTCTGGAGCCGAGCTCAGAGGGCGGGACCACTTCCTTGCGCTGTGTTCCGATTGGTTGCTGAGTCCCCCGTTCTGCGCATGCCCAAAGCTTTTTGCGCCGCCACGAGTCTCCCCTTCTGCACATGGGCGAAATACTTAGCTGTGATTGGCTAGATGGCAGAGTTGAGTCGACAGAGATTCCGCACTCCGTCGGCTTCGGCTCAAGCGCAACCCGAGTCCGCCAGTTGACTCAACTCCCCAGTCGAGCTCAGAAATTCAACGGTGAAAGGGGGGTGAGTAGAGTCAGACACGAGTCCGACGCTACATCTGTGCGGAGGACTCGGGTCGGACTCAAGTCGATCTAAGGTCAACTCCTACAATGCAGAAGGGGCCTGTGTAAAGCAGAATTGGTAAATAATGTGAAGAGGGCTTGGGAGCATGAAAATTGAGACCTGTCAGGAGTGGAGGGAGGTCACACAAATAAAGATTAAAAAGAGGGGGGCAGAAATATACACATCCCTGTTTAACTCCTTTGGTAGACTCAATGGAGTCAGTAAGAAGGCCTTCCTGAGAGCATTTAAAATGGCAGCAAGCGCCTGAGTAAATTTGCCTTATTAGGAAGAGAAGTCTGTCCACAATCCCGAAGGCGGCAAGCTTGGCCCAGAGAAGATCTCTGGGAGAGGGTTCCAAGCCAAGTATCCTCCTATAATAGAGGCGGCTTTTTCCAAATGTGTGCTCCTTGGAGATAAAACGTTGATGCCCCCTGGGCTTTTCTGAAGCACTGCTTGATGAAATTAGGTGGAGGAAAACTAGGCCTGGCTCCTTGCTTCAGGGAAGAAGGATGCAGGTGATAAAACACACCAGTAAGCTCCATAGTGCCCAAGAGCATTACTTCTGGGATCACTGGTTTGGTATTACATCCAAAAAGCAAGTTATATTTTGTGCTTGCCTTCCAAAACAAAATTAGAAATGTACACGTGTTTGTTGTGGTCCGATTATGGTTTGGAGGGCAACCACAAACCGCAGTTTGCCAGCTTAGAAAAAATGCAAACTATAGCTTTCTGCAACAGAGGACGTCAGAGAGGAAACCGAAGGGCATGGACGAGGAAGGGAAAGAATGCAGAAACTCCAGGGTTGCTCACTTAATGCCAGGCCATGGCATTTTATAGAGTTTTTGTGCCAAAATCTCTAAACTGAAAACAGCTGTTCCTGTACATAGTAAACTGATCCAACTGACAACTGGGTAAACTGATCCAACAAACAACAATACAGGTCAGAGAACTCAGTGTTTTCTATACACATCCTCATGTTATCTTGCAGCAGTGGTATAAAAATTAATGCTACTCCAGCAGCTGAAGTCTCAGGCTTCCTTTGGAGTGTTCAGTAAGCTGACCAGACGTCCCGCTTTTGGCGGGACGGTCCCGCCTTGAAACAACTTGTCCCGCATCCCGCGGGTTTTTCCAAATGTCCCGGGTTTTAGAAGGCTGCCGCACTGCCTTCTGGGGTGCAAGGCAGTGCGGCAGCCTCCCGCGCGGCCGCAGGAGTGCACAGCCTTCTGGGGCGCGCCCGTTTCCCGCCCTGTGACAGGGCGGGAAACGGGAGCACACCAGAAGACCGTGCGCGCCTGTGGCTGCGCGCGCATAGCTGCCCGCCCATCCCTGTTCGCGAAGGTGACCATCTGGTCACCTTAGTGTTCAGGCAACACTCAATATGCTGGAGGCACTGTCAGCTCACTGGAAGGATTCAATTACATTCAAGTAACTCAATTTTGAGGATCAAGATCTGTATTTTCCTACAGGAGACCTCAACCTGGGCACCATAGCATTCACCAACACCATTCCTAGTACCAATCAAGTGTTTTTAGAAAGTGTGTGGGACCAGGAGAGGCTTTCCCCCAGCAAGGCTTCTGATTGGCTGTGCAGGTTTTTTAAAATGTTGCTTTGGCATCAGCTGCCAACACAGTCCAAGGATCTTCACTGTGTGACTGAAGGTGAGATGCAGCAGCCTCACTGTGGGTGGTTCCTCCTCCTGAGGCAGCCATTTTGTAGCTGTGCCCACCATGTTGTGCTATCATTCCCAAGAAGCCCAGAGGCTCAAAAATGTTGGGGACCCCTGCTGTATTGGTTAACTGCCAATGCTTTGAAAGATAACTGTATTTCCCAAGAAGAAGCAGTTGTCTAACGTTCAGGCTATCTTAGCCAAAACACACTTTCAACGGAAGTCCATTTCTCAATATCAGGAAAAGGGCGGGGCTGGGGGGACCCAAGAGCATCTTTCTGGATCATCCGGTTTGAAAAATTATTGTTTGAATACTTTTTCTTGGCGCCCAACGTGGGGCCCGCAAGGCCAGAAGGCCGGGGTGAGGACCTGCCCTAGCCAACTCCCCCGGACCCCAGCGAGCGGGTCGGACAGGACTGACAAGGACGACTGAGGTTGCTGTTCCTGCGCCACCAGACACCCAGCCAGCTCTCGTCCCGTTGGTGACGAGGGGTTCTCTGCTTGGCCTGGGACCAGCATTGGCAGATCGGCCGTCGGATCCCTGCCTGGTCAGTGAAGTTTTGGATCACGGGTTCAGGATCATCGATGCTCAAGGCCTGACCGTCCGGTGTTTCTGGTGAGTTCGAGCTGAAGTACCAGTGGGGATGCCCCAAAGGCTGTACTCTGGTGGTTTGGGAAAGGTTTGTGTAGGGAAAGGCAAATAGGGTGTTGGGAAACGAATGTGTTATTGTTTATGGCAATTTATCTTTGTTGTTAAAAAGGTTAAGGAGTCTCTTGTAATACTGTTCAATAGTGATATTGTGTAAAACGTAAAGGATTATCAAACTGATCCATATATTGAACAGATCAATAACAGACAGAAACATGGCAAGGAAGTATGATTTTGTATAATATTTTCCTGGGTAGCTGGTATTATTTAATGTTGGAATATTACAGAGCAGTTTCAACACAATAGGATTTGAGACCATCTCCATTTGCTTTGGAAAGCAAGCTAGCCATTCATTATTCCTTCTATAACACAGTGGAAATGGATTTTATTCCTGTCTTTGGGTGATTGTTTCTGTACAAAGGTGACACAAAGTTCCATGACTGGAACCCCTTCTGCACACACAGAATAATGCACTTTCAATCCACTTTCAATGCACTTTGAAGCTGGATTTTACTGTGTGGAATAGCAAAATCCACTTTCAAACAATTGTGAAAGTGGATTGAATGTGCATTATTCTGAATGTGTGGAAAGGGCCTGGGAGGACTGGAAAGAAGCCCTTTAAACTCAACTCTGTTGATTGCCACTATATACCTTTACCACTTGAACCTACCTGTAGCTCTGTCTAAGGCCAAGAAACTGACAATCTTGGGCAAAACTCCTCGCAGGAAAAGGAGGGTGAGAAAGGAGAAAACAATGAGCAAGGAAGGTTCAGAGTTCCCCTCCTTTAAGGACTAATGCCACCACCTCTTGTGAGATGGAAATAATTAAGTAAAAGGAAAGGCACTACACTGTGGACCATTTAAATTTTGTTCTTGGAAATTATGTGTAGAGGGATGACGGCTGCCCTGGACAAGAAAACCAACTTCTGTTCTGACTTGGCTTCTCTTACATTTCTGACAACTGCAGTTTCCAGAGGGTTTTTTTCCCCCTACTTCGTCTTGGAAAACTTTATCTGTTAGAATTTCATTTCGAGTATAGAACCCTTTCGGCCAACCTCAGTATTCTAATTTTTTTTTACTTAACATAAAGTTTGGGACATCGGAAGTTCTCTAGCCTGAGGCAGGCTCTGTTCCCCGTACACAGACTGTGTGGATTGAGGCCTCTACAGTCTGGACGTCACCACACAGGTGGAATAGTAGCTAAGGGAACTGGAAAACGAGGCTGTACACTCGGCTGACGTTTCCCCCAGGGACAGGAGAAATAGGAGAAATGCACTTGAAACGTCTCCGTATTTTTTTGCATGCCCCAGTTCTTTAAGCAGTTTGAAATTCTAGGGCAGTCGGTTTCTCTGTACAGCAAAAGCAGAATGCTTTCCTATTTCGTTCGGTTGCAAATGTACAACAGATGGGAAGGGAGCAGGCAGATTTCTTTCTATAGCTGTATCAGCCACGAAATGAAGCATCTGTCCTCATCCATAAGACTGCTCCTTACTACCCAAACATGGCCAGTTTCATGGGGGGTGTGTGTAGGGGGGGAGCTAGGTAGACAGTACCCAGGGGCCCCCATCTGTCCAACCATCAGAGCCCTTCTTGTGCCTTCCTTTCCACTTCCATGCCTGCATACCTTGCACCCATTCACAACATCTTTCTCCCGTTTGCAATCGCTCCCAATGCCCTTACTCAATTTTCCGACACCACTGTCTCATAAGGAACACAAGCTTTTGTGATGGGTTCAAACAGCACGCTATTCTGTCTATCTCAGCTCCAGGGGGGAAGGGGGTCTTGAAGTCAACTCTGACCTGCCAGTTCCAGCTGTCATGAAATGCAACAGTTCTCTTCACCAGGCAGAACCATCCTCTGGGATTTAAGATGCTCATGCGTCAGGATCCGTGATCTGAACTCTGCCAAGCGGCCAAGAGAAGATTCAAAACCAATGGGATTGCAATGAACCGATGAGCAGCTGAAATAAACTCGTTGCTATGTTTTTGCACAGAGTTTGGTCCTCAGGAGGATTGAAGATCCAGGCCTAGTAACCTGCATAAGATGTAGGTTACACATCTGGCCGACTCAAAGCCCAAAGCTCTCTGATGTGTTCAAGCTCACCTCGTTCTCCTTAACCCGAGCCACAGAGATTTGAGCTGCTATTTCCAGAAGTCCCAGTTTGACATAAGGGTCAAGGAGCAATCAGCAAACAAGCCACAAAGTTCCCCAGAAGGCACATTATTTATGCATGCATGGCTCTGAAATTCTGTTTTATTCTTCTTCGTGGGAAAAAAAACTGCAAAGGATGAAGCCATATGTTTTTGCAAAACCAGCACAAGAACTTTGGTAACCCCCGAGCATGTTCACAGAGGCGGAGCGCTCACGGAGACACGTGGGGTCATATGTCCCTGGGCGCATGCCAGCTGGTCACATGGGAGTGGAGAATCACCCCCCACACACACACACTCCTCCCCTTGGCCCTGCCCTGCCAGGCTGCTCCTTCCTAAAGGTTGCCGACCCAGACGATTCACCAGACACACGTGGACTATCAACAAAAGACCTATAGAGGGGCGCCTGGAGGTGGCCTAGCCAGTTAAATGGAGCCTGGGGGATGGGGGACGCCCAGAGCAGGTTTTGCTCCAGGTGGGGGCACAGGAGCGCTGATGTGTCACGTCTGGCCGCCATGGAGGGCCATGGGGGCTGCCCCCTGGCAGATTTGCCCCTCCGTCAGGGTAAGTGTCCCCGGGAGGGAATATCCACCAGCACAACCCCCTGCTACCTCCATAGGCAGATTCCCCCACACCCACCCCACCCCACCCCGGATTGGATCATAAATCATGAAGATTGAGAGATTGATTTTGTTTCTTTGCATTATTTATAGTCCGTCTTTCTCAGTGAGACTCAGGGCAGATCACACAAGTGTAAGGAATACAATAGGCTGACCAGACGTCCCGCTTTTGGCGGGACAGTCCTGCCTTCACACCATTTGTCCCGCATCCCGCGGGTTATTTCCATTGTCCCGATTTTTGGGAGGCTGCCGCACTGCCTTATGGGGCGCAAGGCAGTGTGGCAGCCTCCCGCGCGCGCGGCCACAGGAGCACGGCTTTCTGGGGCGCTGCCGTTTCCCGCCCTGTGACAGGGTGGGAAACGGCAGCACCCCAGAAGGCCGTGTGCTCCTGCGGCTGTGCACGCGTGCGGCCGCCTACCCCCGTCCCGGTTCACAAAGGTGACCATCTGGTCACCTTAGAATACAATCACCCAGGATGGGACCTCCAATAAACAAAGCAATAAGTTCTGGATTTCAGAAATCAGAAAGCAAGCAGAATTTTGAAAATGAAGTTGGCATAAAGCTTAAGATTTGATAAGACATAATGCAGAAATTACATAGTGGAATCACACTTGTGGCAAGAGGGAGTATGAATTAGGCACAGTAGCATAGCCCACAGTCCCTATAACTTTACTAAAGCAACTGTCTGAAACGTTTCATCACAGAACAGTCCTAACTACCTGTGTTAAAAAAACCTGCTCCAAATAATTCAGCTTTGCATAGTCTGTGGAAAGCCAGAAAGGCGAAAGAAGGAAAGCTCAGAGAGAGCCGTTGCTATTAAGAACTTTTGTTTCAGACCTCAGCAAAGGGGAGGAAGAGACACTTGGACCACCCAAAAAGGCTATACTGAGGATCATGGGATCTGTATAGACAAAAGTCACGCAGGATGGGGGAGGGCCTACTAAGGAGGGAAGCAGTGGGGGGTGGAGCAAAAAAAATGCTGGCTGGATCCAACCCACTGTATTGAAAAGATGGGTTACAGATGTGTTCTTTCAATTAGAAAAAGGACAAGTCTTACATCCTTCCATCAAATTGTGGCTCACTGAAGTGCTTTCAGTTCTACAAGTCCACAGGCACCACCGTGCAGCAGTGGTGGGATTCAAATAATTTAGCAACCGGTTCCGGTGGTGGGATTCAAATAAATTAACAACCGGTTGCATACAAGCACCATTTTAACAACCGGTTCTACCGAAGTGGTGTGAACCTCCTGAATCCCACCACTGCCGGGCAGCCTCATAACAGGATCAAATAGCCGCAATCACCCACCTGGCTATTGTTCGAACCTGGAACCTGGAATAAAAGCACCATTATTGGGATTCAGAGGTGACCTTTGAACCATTCCCTTTTTAAGCAGATCTAGTAATTGGGTGGATAACTAAGAAAAAGGACTAACTCATGCTCTGGAAGGAAAGAAACAAGGTGGCAATTCCCTGAATTACAAATTATAATCAGTCTTAATTTCTAAAACCTAAACATCTGATCAAATTTTCTGCCGTTCCAAGGATGTAGGTAAGGGGGGGGGGGTTTCTCGGGTTCTAAACCCCCCATTACATGTCTGAAGTTCTGCCTCCCCACCCCGTTTGTGGGGGTTTTTTGTATTTTTAAGTGTTTTTTGGTTTTTGGCCTGCAGGGGGTGCAATTTTTAGGCTAGCTGGCAGCACCAAAATTTCAGGGATGTGTTGGGAGATGCTCCTGATTTCCCTAGCTATGCCTCTGCCCAGAGGGGAGGGCAGAAGGGGCTGCTGGCTGGGAGCCCAGCCGGCGGGGGGGGGCAAGTGGGGCAGGGGAGTCTGTCATCCCTGGCCTTGGAGAGCTGCTTTTATAAGCCCTGGGACCGGGGGTGGGGCTTGGGGAGGTGTGGCCACGCCCCCAGGGGCGGGTGTGGGTGTGGCCCCCAACTCCACCATTAAAAATCTATACCTACGTCACTGTGTTGATAATTGGTCCAGAAAGAACAGGGTTCCGTATGGTGTAGGAGAGGTTAGTCAGAACCTATTGATGCTAATCTTTGGAAGGGGCAGAAGTGGTTCCCAGTTCTGGATGTAGCTAAAGTCTTAACACTTTAAAAAGGGAAGAGATGATACTGCCTGGATGGTGACTTTGTTGAGACTGATAGCGCTGGCCTCTGTAAAAAGATGTGCCAAAGCTCTGCTGGCAGAAAGCGAAGCATTCATGCGCAGGTAGGTTGTTAGGGAGCTTTCCTAACGATTTGGCTGTCTGCCTGTTCTCCTTCCTTGAAGCAAATAGTGCAGTACCCTCAAACGGGGCACCCTCAACGGTAGCCTTTGTCTCGAGTGGAAGGGCTGCATTGCGCAGCCGAGCACATCTCTGCAGGATAACAGACGAAGCTAAAAATCTCGCAGAGGCATCTACGGCATGTCTGCCTTCATTAATTTCCTGCTTTGAGACTCTTAATTGCTTCCGATTGAATCAAGCATACTAACGCCTTGGTCTCCTCAGGGAGTATTTCCAGATGTGGGGACAGCTTTTTTTCACAAAAACAACTGATAACTACCCATAATACTTTGATCATTTGAAATTCTGAAGTTCGGGGTGACTGAAGAATAAAGTTTCCTTCTTAAGACATCAAGATAACTGCTCTCTTTTATCTGCTGGTGTAGAACACTGACCCAGTCTTTGCCTAGAAGATTGTTATCTCCGCAGTAGAGGACAGGGGAGGATGAGTTGTTAGAAATTCACACGAATCTCGTTTGATCTTATAAAGACTCTCCACTATACGGGATGTAGCCAGAGTGGAAGTTGGGTTCCTTCCAAATAGGGACGGTAAGATCTGACAGACCTCCTAGAATCGGAAAGGCCATGATTACAGGGAAATCAGGAATCTGCTCAGTTTCTTGTCCTGGGTTTATCGTTGGTGGCAGCCACGTCAATATCTGGAGGGGAGAAGTGTCTCCTTCATAGCTTACAGCACAGGTGTCAAACTCACGGCCCTCCAGATGTTATGGACTACAGTTCCCATCATCCCCTGCCAGAATTATGCTGGCAGAGGATGATGGGAACTGTACTCCATAACATCTGGAGGGCCACGAGTTTGACACCTAGGGCTTTGAGGATAGAACAGGGGTAGGGAACCTGCGGCTCTCCAGATGTTCAGGAACTACAATTCCCATCAGCCCCTACCAGCATGGCCAATTGGCCATGCTGACAGAGGCTGATGGGAATTGTAGTTCCTGAACATCTGGAGAGCCGCAGGTTCCCTACCCCTGGGATAGAAGATACTGTGCAGGCGCAATCCTAGTGCGGTGTTGCACCGAAGGCAGAATAATGAGTCCATTCTTTACCTCACGTACATTAATGTGTACCGTCACCAGCTTCATAGCATTGTGTCCAAAACAAGTTAAATTTCCGTGGCGCTTTACAGAGCAAAATATGCGAAAGAAAAGTTTACTGTCTAAAACCAACAATGATGGAGACAATGTTAGAAAGGGATAATTGTGAGTTAATGTGGTTACAAACACGAAGACTAAGTTCTAGTGGCTCAAGAACAGAGCGGTTTTTGAAGGGGACTGTACAGACCGGGCAAAAAAGACCTTGGGATTCATCCATCCCTCTGAGGCCAGCGGCCACTCATAGGGAACAGAACACAACCACGTTGGGGATTCAGTATAGGTGGGCAATTGCTTCCTTCAGGCAGTGCCAGAAATCAAAGCCTCTTCCATTTCTTCCCAGGGTGTAGTCTGAGAAATGCTCAACACAAAACTCTCAAAGTAGTAATCAGTTTAACTCTAGCTCTGCCTTAAGCTTGTAATTAGCTATCACAAGCTATAATTTTGAAGAAAAGGCACTTCTCACCACATCACAGGGGGAAGATGTTTTTGCTTGTATGTGGCTCCCGTTCAAGTTTTTTATATCAACATGTCAGTTTCTGTCCAGAGCGACCACTTCTTGGACAAACAGAAAAGTCTGGAAAAGCTTTTTCCATTTGCCTCTCCTCTCTACCTCACCCTTTGCGCCGTACTGTTATTTGTCAGGTGGACGGTGCCATAAAATCCTGAGACATCAGTGAGGTCAATCATGATTGGTCTCAAGGCCATGGTACAGTGAAATTTGAAGGTATATCTCCACAATTAAAAGCCAGCTCTCTTCTGCAAATGGCAATGCCATTCCACCAGAGGATGGGTACATATCACAGTATTTATCTCCAATAATGGCTAGTGTTATAGCTCTTTCCGTCAGCACCATCATTTTCTAGCATCCCTTCTTGCTGCTAATATTTACATGACCTACTGACTTACTGACCTACTGACTTCTCATCTTTGCCAGCTGAGCTGAAAGTCGCAAAAGACGAGAGCCTGACAAACTGAAGTCAAATATTAAGAAATTAGGAAGATTTAAAAGCAGAGACAAACTCCTCCTCCCAACAGTGGCGTAGTATTGGTTAGAAACAGAGTGTGCGTCTGATCTGGAAGGAGAACAGGTTTTGATTCCCCCCTCTGCCGCCCTATGAGCTGTGGAAGCTTATCTACAGGGAATTCCAGAATAGCCTGTGCACTCCCACACACGCCAGCTGGGTGACCTTGGGCTAGTCACAGTTCTTCTGAGCTCTCTCAGCCCCACCTACCTCACAGGGTGTTTGTTGTGAGGGGGGAGGGCAAGGAGATTGTAAGCCCCTTTGAGTCTCCTACTGGGGAGAAAGGGGGGATATAAATCCTACTCTTCTTCTTCTCCCCCCATCTTTGGCTAATCACTCTATCAGTATCCTGCATATATTTTTAAATAGCAAACATTGGAGGGCTGTGAAATCTGACTTTACGAAAAATCCTTTCCTAGAACCTTAATTACCATTCCCAACCCAAAGCAGCCACACATTAGCCATTAATTTCAATTTAATTCTCCACTTTTCCGAATGCCTTTTTGCCATATCACTTTCAAACCTAAACTCAGAAAGACTCCATAGACAATCTGGCTTACTAATGTTGAATAGAACATCAGGCCGATGGCACTTCCTTATACAAAGAATTACACTGCATGCGTTTAATACCCAACCAAACTTATGCCCTCTTGTTTTTCACATGTATCCTTATCACAACATGGTGTAAACTTGAACAATATATACACATTGAAAAATATATACACATTTTATATGCAGCAGATGGATTTTTATGAAGTAAAATTCAGAACTCTGAAAGAAGCCAACATACCCGCGGTGGCGAACCTTTTCGAGACCGAGTGCCCAAATTGCAACCTAAAACCCACGTATTTATTGCAAAGTGCCAACACGGCAATTTAACGTGAATACTGAGGTTTTAGTTTAGAAAAAACAGTTGGCTCCGAGGCGTGCGTTACTCGGGAGTAAGCTTGGTGGTAGTTGGTGGCTTTGCTTTGAAACAACCGTGCAACTCTTCCAACAGGTGAATCATGACCCTAGGAAGGTTTACTCAGAACCAAGCCCCATTGCCAGCAACCAAGCTTACTCTCAGGTAAAGGATCATGCTTTAGTTGTTCACATGAAAATCAGTGGGGATTAAACGGTGCTTAACAGGGTTACCTACACTGCTTCCCCAAAATTAGGTCTTAGGTATCAAGCCCAGCGGCCCAGGCCAACCTAGATGTGTGTGTGGAGGGGAGGTTTCTGTTTGTGTGTGTCCACAGAGGGGGCTCTGAGTGCCACCTCGGGCACCCGTGCCATAGGTTCGCCACCACTGCTATAGATAGTCCCCTCATGAGCAAAATGCAAACAGTTGGGGAGATACCACAGGGTGCTTTCTGCTGCCTTGTGAAAGAGGCTGGTTTTTTTAAACTTGGAGTGAAGGCACAAAGAAGAGAAACAGTCTTTACATGCACAGGAAACACATCACACGCATGTAAATACGCACAGATGCAGAGCAGGTTTATGACAAGAACTTACCTTATTGTTTTTATAGGGAAATACTTTGTTGCTCAATGAGTAATTAAATTGCGGAATTCACCACCAGTGGATGTATTGGTGGCCGCAAGTGTAGATGGCTTTAAAAGGGGATTAGACGGATTCACAGAAGATAAGTCCATCAACCGTTATTAGCCATGACAACTAAAATGACCCTCCACATGCAGATACATTAAACCTCTGAACACCAGAACTATGAGACAATTTCAGGGGAAGGCCTTTTTCTGTATTCCCTACTGGTTAGACTCCCAGGGCAACTGATTGGCCACTGGGTGCAACAGGATCCGTAACTACATGGACCACTGGTCAGATCCAACACGGTTCTTCTCATGGTTCTGAAGGCCATTGCTTTCACCTCCTGCATGTGAGCTCCCAAAGGCACCTGGTGGGCCACTGCGAGTAGCAGAGTGCTGGACTAGATGGACTCTGGTCTGATCCAGCAGGCTAGTTCTTATGTTCTTATGTTCTTATGAAGAAGAGTTGGTTTCTCCACCTCAAGTTTTTCCTCTACCTTAAGCAGCTTACAATCACAATCCCATCCTTTCCTCATAACAGACACCTTACGAGGTAGGTGAGGCAGAGAGAGTTCTGTGAGAACTGTGACTAGCCCAAAGGTTCTCAGCAGGTTTCATGTGGAGGAGTGGGGAAACAAATGCAGTTCACCAGATTAGAGTCCACTGCTCATGAGGAGGGGTGGGAATCCAATCTGGTTCTCCAGATTAGAATCTGCCACTCTTAGGCCCCTTCCGCACATGCAGAATAATGCACTTTCAATCCACTTTCACAATGGTTTGCAAGTGGATTTTGCTATTCCGCACAGCAAAATCCAGCTGCAAAGTGCATTGAAAGTGGACTGAATGCATTATTATGCATGTGCAGAAGGAACCTTAACCTCTACATAATAATGCACTGGTTTCCTGGCACACTTAGAGTCTACACCATGCTGGCTCTGTGACCCTTGGAATATAAGTGTGCCAGGAAACCAGTGGCACTTTAAACAGCTAATAAAATGTATTCCAAGACTCACTTTTGCAAGTCAGGGCTGACTTCCTCAGATTCATGAAACTGTGTGCTGGAATAAAATGCATCACTGTTCAAGGGTCACCGGGCACCCATTTTATTTTGCTGCTGCAGATTAACGGGGCTGCCTCTCTGGCATTACCTCTCTGGCATCCACATGTGCAGCAGCAATCGCCAGACATTTTAATGAAGTTCCACTGCCCCTTTAAAAAAAAAAACACCCAGCTACATGGGATGACATCCTGCAAGTTCAAAAACTAGGTGATTAATGCCAGGAAAAAACCTCAGCTAATAAATATCACCTTCAAAAGAGCTTCTAAATTCTCTCTGCCTTCCAACATCAGAAGAACTTGAGGGAAACTTGCATTGCCACCCAACAAATCATTTCCAGCTTTCCTTGCTATAATTTGGGGGTGGGGGGGGTGGGGGGGGTGGGGGGGGGAGAAATTGCTCAGGAAGAAGAGCTAATCTTTCAAAGGGGAAGCACTGCACAAACACACATAGACCAATTATGCACAAGGCATCTGCTGCGCAATGGGGGCAAATGTTTGTCGCCACAGGATTTCTTGTGGCAATGTATTTCCTCAAGCTCTGCCCTCATTTTGTATTCTCACCGTGGCAAGCGAGACCACTTCTGGCATGAGTTTAATTTTGCTTTGCAGCAAGAGAGGATAGATTTGCTAGTGGGCACAGGGTTGCCCTAGACCTCTTTCCTCTGCCCACATCCAGTACGCCTCTGAAGATGATACCCACAGATGCAGGCGAAACATTAAGAACAAGATCTACCAGACCACGGCCACACAGCCCGGAAAACCCACCAGAACCAGTTATCTCACAGCGTGTTTGCAAGCTTCAAGCAGAAACAGGTACCCAGCCCTAATTTCCATGGATAAAGAATGGAATAAAACTACAATAAAATATCAATCATGATCATAGCTTTAAAAAGCCAGCAAGATGAGCAAAATGCATAAAACAGCACACCCCTTTTAGGCTGATCCCCCTCCCCCAAAAATATATATATATATATATAGTACCAAAAACTATTCACTCTCCCGTTCAAAAACAAAGCTTGGGCAAACTCGCTTAAATCTCACATCAATTAAAAACGAAAATTGCAGGAGGTCAGACAGCTTGAAAGAATACGGTGAAAAATGAAATCCTGGATCCCTAGCTGGAAGCCAAAATACAATGGATGGGCTTTTTTAAAAAACAGGGACTTTAATTAATCTGCTGGTAAGCATGGAGAGAACCTTTAAGCCCTATAGCTTGCTGGAAGCTTAATTAACACTCATCCACAACATAATAGCTCACCGACCAACACTCTGTTCTGCGTTTATGAGATGAAGCTCACATATGGACCAGCAGGCTTTTCACTTTTTCTCTTCCCAACAGGAAGGCGAACTTGTCAGATTCAATTTAATTTTATCTGCTTCCAATAAGCTATTCCAAGAGCCCGGATCACCAACAACACATTTTTTATATATAACTCCGGTGCAAGATACCACGCAATTAGTGAAAAAGAGCAGACGCTCGGTCAATTCCATTCTTATCACAATAAGTCTCAGAAATTGATTATCCACAGTTAATCCTTCAGCAGCAGAGAATTTCCAAACTGAAAGGACTCAAAGAAAAATGACAGGAAGAAAGTTTGCTCCTAGACGGGGGAAAACCAGGTTTCCCTCAGGGTGCCCTTGAAGAAGCGAAAAGAGTAAAAAAAGGAAGTTTGCTTCTCAGTGAAGATCAGATCTTTTCATTGTGTTGCTCAAATGACTTCCTTCAAACATTCAGGTCACAGCTTCTGGGATCCAGTCTTTTAGATGAAAAGGTTCCTTTTCGGACAGACATAGGAGGGGGAAAGGGGAGAATATTTTGGGCAAGGGGTACAAAGAGGTAGAGTCGGGCATCAAATGCCTCCGTTTCCCCTCTGTACTTCACTCATTTGGTGAAGCAAGTGGTTTGCCTCTGAAGGCAGACCCAGAGGCGTAGCTCCAAGGGGACGGGGGGGGATGCGTGACGCACTGGTGCACACCCTGTGGGGGCGTGGCAGGGGCGTGGCAGGGGCATTCCGGGGTGGGGCGGGGACATTCCAGGGTGGAATGGGGGCAGAGGACGCACCAGTGCACAGGTGCTTTTCCCCCTTGCTATACCTCTGAGCAGACCTCAGAGCTATCTTCAGCTATATGGGTCAGGAACCCACCATTATTACATGCTACTTTACAGAGTAACATTTTTTAAAAGATGGTGTTGGCTCCTGATCTGAGGAGCTTACAATCTACATTTTAACAAATGGTGCACACAGTGGGAGGGAAGGAAGGCAGCCAAACGTGCCAAGGGGTATTGCCAGAGACTGCATCAGAAAGCAAACGTAGCGGTTCTATGTACAGCTCCAGCTATAAGTAACTGGTTTAGCCAAAACTGAACACGATCTGCAACAATATAAATCGTTCTGAGGGTCGCATTTATATTTTTTTAGTTTAGTGTTCCCAGGTCCTGGCCAGTAGCAGTGTAAAAGGTTTTTTCCTAACCTTATACAATTTTATTCTGACCTTCTGCCAAGTAGTTCAAAACAGCTTATATGGTCCTCCTGTCTAGTAGTGGTTACAAGCAGGTGGATTCTAATCTGGAGAACCAGGTTTGATTTCCCTCTCTTCCACCTGAGTGGCGGAGGCTTATCTGGTGAACCGGATGTGTTTCCGTACTCCTACATTCCTACTGGGTGACCTTGGGCTAGTCATAGTTCTTCGGAACACTCTCAGCCCCACCTACCTCACAAGGTGTCTGTTGCGGGGAAAGGAAGGGAAAGGAGCTTTTAAACCATCTTGAATTTCCTTACAGAAGTAAAAGGTGAGGTATAAATCCAAACTCTTCTTCTTCTATTTTATCCTCCCAAGAACTCTGTGAAGGAGTTTGAGTGTCACTAGCTCAAGATCACCCAATGAAATGTCAATGTCTTTCATGGCCAGAACCGGCTATTGTGGGTTCTCTGGGCTGCGTGGCTGAGGTCTGGTAGTTTTTGCTCCAAACATTTTGCCCACATCTATGACTGGCATATTCAGAGGCATGTCATGGTTAGATGTGTTTCTCTCTGTGACACGCTGGTTATTTCCACACAGAAGAAATAAAACGTCTTCAGAATCTTTTAAAAACCATTTTGGGGGAGAAGTTCAGACAGCTCTCTCTCCCAAAATCGTCTTCAAAACATTTTATTTCTCTCAACTTGAGTTTTTTAAAAAATCGCTAAACTAGCAATCTTCCCCCTCAACCTCAAACAGCAGGCAGGAAACACTTTATTTCTCCAGTCTAAACCTCTTGCTTTCATTTTTGTCGTTCGCACCCACCATTTTGTATACTGCAGCAGAGATTCTCTAAAGGTTCTCCATAGAGGTTTCCTCTGTAAAAAGGTTTCCTTGCAAAAAGTAGATGAATAAAGTTTGTTTTTACAAGCGATCCCACCCAAGTGTCTTTTTCCTTTTGTTTTCAGGGGAATGTCTGCGAAGCTAGGTCACAATTAGAGAAGCTACAATATGCACATATTTGTGTCATTACAGCATTGCAGACATCCCCCTAAAAAAAAAAAAAAGGCACGGGCATGGGATCGCCAGGCAAAACAAACTTTATTCATCTACTATTTACACGGAAATCGCGTGGAGATGAGCAGCAAGCAGAGGAGACCTCTGTGGAAAACCTTCACCAAATGGCGGAGGTTGGAGAATCTCTGCAGCAGCGCACAAAATGGTGGGCGCAACTCTGAAATTGACCTGAGCTCCATCAGCCAGCAGGTGGGAAAAAAATAACTGTTTTGGCTGGCAATGCTTGTATTTTCTCACAGAGGGAACACAAAAAGCCAAAATAGATCTTTTAAAGATGTCTGCAGGACGTTTTATTTCTGCTGTATGGAAAGGACCAGTGTGGCGTGATTGTGTGGGACCATATAATAGGTGTCTGACTGGAATTAATTTACACCTCCTTTGCATTTGCAGCCCACAATAGGAGCAAAAACAATCAGACCACAGCCACACAGCCTGGAAAACCCACAACAGCCCAATAAGCTTCCAAGCTAAGCTGGTGTTCGAACCCAGGTCTCTCCAGTTTTAGTCCAACACTTCACCTGCGACATGGGATGGACAGTTTTCAAATTTTGTCCTCCAAGAGCCACAGTCAATCACTTTCAAATGGGAGATTGGAATACTGAAAAGAAAATGGAGGTGATGGGAGAAGAAGTTAGGCAGTTTAACTGCCGGCCAACTGCTAGAGTTGAAGAAGGTGGGATTTTGGCGGGAAAAAGTTAGGTCTGTTGGTTAGACTGGGAGTACATTAGGGACTTCACGTATTTTTTAAGTTACAAAGGATTTGGCTGCTGTCAAAAACAGTTAAAAGCCTTTCCGTTCCGTGACATAAGTCTGACTCCGGCAGACAAGAGAGCTCCTTTGTAACTGTTAGCTTCCTCAGGCTTTAGCTCTCCAGGAAGCTTATTACTGTAATACTGAAAGGGCTGGAGAAAAGGAGAACAAAGAAATAATCCAGCCATGCACACTACTGAAATAAACCTATTTCTTAGTTGTTGTCCTCAAGCCTACGATATGGTTCCTTCAAGCCTACAACCCCCTCATAACAGGGCAAGTGAATCAGTGGTGGGATCCAAAAATTTTAGTAACAGGTTCCCATGGCGGTGGGATTCAAACAGTGGCGTAGCGCCAATGGGGCTGGGCGGGGCACGACGGGGGCGTGGCCGGGCATTCCGGGGGCGGGGCATTCCTGGGCGGGGCTGTGGCAAGGACGCAGCCGCTGCGCCGGTCCTTGGGCGGGAAACGAATGCATGCAGGCGCAGGCTGCCACGCACGCCGGTGCACCTCCTGCTAGACTGCTTCAAGTTCTGCGCGCTACTGCTGAGAGGAGGGGCGTAACTAAGGCAAAAATCACGTGGCAAAATCACCAATTAGTAACCCCCTCTCGGCACACACAAATAATTAGTAACCTACTCTCGGGAACCTGTGAGAACCTGCTGGATCCCACCTCTGAAGTGAATACTGCACAGTAGTTTGAGTCTTGACCGTGTTTTCATCGAGGGCTTGGAAGCCAGGTGGTTCCGAAAGCCTCAGGTATATAAATAAAAGTAGAGGAGAAAAAAAACCAAAAGAAGTTTGTAAGGTATGAACATTAACCCCCTAGTTTCTAGATCTGGAGACAGGGTGCTTTCACACTACACCACACTGGTTCTATACTGCCAGATTTTTGCCAGCTTATTAGTCTCTCTGCATTTTCCATCTCTCATTTTCAACTTTCTCTTTCCCCGTTCTATATTAATGAATTTAGTGGCCACAGAGTAGAAGTCGACCTTCCCGCATGCAAAGGTGAAAATGGGGAAAAATCTAATTTCATAACAATGATCATTGTCTTAGAAGCACTCTGTCATAATGACCCACACATCTGGCCTGTGGCTGCCACCACCAGTTAAAAACTTTTGGGGCATTTATAAGTGCTATGAGGTCAGGCCCGTGACACAACGGGACCAGGAGATCTTGTGTCCCCTGCCATGAACCTTTTCAAGAGTCAGAACAGGAGGAGGATGGGAACAAGATCACCTGGCCCTGCTAAAGTGCATGGCTTTGCAGTACTATGCGATGGCCAACTAATTCTCTAAAATGGTGTCAGAGGCCATGACTGCTGTAACATCAAGCATGGCTGTTAGTGTTCACAGGCAAATATTTATATACCTATACATTAGAAGAAGGAGAAGAGTTTGTATTTATATCCCACCTTTCTCTCCTGTAAGGAGACTCAAGGTGGTTTACAAGCGCCTTTCCCTTCCTCTCCCCACAACAGACACCTGGTGAGGCAGGTGGAGCTGAGAGAGTTCCAAAGAACAGTGACTAGCCCAAGGTCACCCTGTAGGAATGTTGGAGTGCAGGAACACATCTGGTTGTGGAAATCATGCACAGGTTGCGTACATAGCCTTTTGCCCACCTTGCTGCTTGCTGCAGCTCATGATCGGTGGTTCTACATCATTGGATACACCTGTGCATGATTTCCACACTTACCTGACTCGCGTTCCATAACTGTGAGTACAACATCACGTCTTCAGATTACAGAACTTTGGCTTTCACCAGCTGAGCCTATTGACTCTTCTATATCAAGTAGCTAAACGTGCTTATACAGCACTCAAGTATCATTATCCTGGAATACACAGATGAAGATCTTAATTGATCTGTAGATGTTATAGATATGTTATGTGTTGATTTTTCCCTTTATTATTATAGATATGGTAGATTATTTATACTATCTGGCATTCATGTGTAATATATGATTCGAATTTGCATGATATTACCACACAATCCATGCCTTGCAAAAGTATATACAACCTGTTGTTTTGATTCCTTGTTCCCAATTAAGTGGAGGTTGACATCAGTAACTCAGTAATGTCACTATCCTATGTGGTCATAGTAAAATAACACAAGAGTGGTTGTCTGTGTTGAATGATGACTCACACCCAGCTCACTCGTCCTACATTGTGGATGAACTAATCAATGGGTTACATACAGTAATGCCCATGTTTTGAGTACAAGGTCTGATACAAGCTATCGTTCAGCCATAGAAACAGTTTGAACCTAAGGCCCCTTCCATACATGTAGAATAATGAACTTTCAATCCACTTTCAATGCACTTTGCAGCTGGATTTTACTGTGCGGAACAGCAAAATCCACTTGCAAATAATTGTGAAAATGGATTGAAAGTGCATTATTCTGCATGTGCGGAAGGGGCCTAGATTTAACAAAAAGAGCCTTTGGGTATGTACATAATGTCTTCTCCACATCAGAGTAAACACAATGGTTTTCTGAACATCTCTCACATTTTCAGAGAATATTTGGAACCTAATTACACTTTGTTTCAATTAACGGAGGCAGGAGTCTTCTCACATCTTAAAGACTAAGAAGTTGCGATGGTAGCTCACTAGCATAGAAACTTGCTCGTCTTTAAAGATGCCAGAGGACTTCTGGTTTTGTTTTGTTGTGCCAAAGTTTAACAAAGCTATCCCTCTGGAGATATTTTGTATTTGGAGATATTTGGTGGTCTTTGACAGAGGGCATGCAGAGGCGTAGCACCAATGGGATGGAGGTGCAACGTCCCGGGCAGAGCTGCAACGTCCCGGGCAGAGCTGCAGCGGAGGCGTGGCCAGGCTGCAGAGGGGGCATGGCAGGGGTGTTCTGGGACAGGGGCAGGCAGAAACGGGCACGGGCAGGGGCAGGCGGCGCTGTGGCAGGGGCGCCACGCGCCTGTGCACCCTGGGCAGAGTTTCTTCTTGCTCCGAGGGCATGCCATGGTATTTTGTGTCTGATAGTTTACAATTTGAGATTGCATGAGCAATCAGTTTCTCTACGTTCAGCAGAATCCCACAGGTTAAAGAGCTATAAGGGAATCGGGTCATTTTGTCCACCCAAACTGGCAGCCACACTCAAGCAATTTTTTTTCCAGAATACAACTCTCCCCGATCCCTACTCCAGATTGAGAGTTACCGAGATTGAGAGCAGGACCTGCTATGTGCAAGATATGTGCTGTCCCTGCTTTTCACCAAGTCCATTCCGAACCAGCAACTTAACAGTACACCTTCATGGCTGTTTACAGCTCGCTACCTCGCCAGAAAAGCCACAGAAGGAATGAAGAACAATTGCTGTTTTATTCCTGGATGTACAGAATTTGCACTGGGAGGGGGCGCTGGCTGCCCAGCCACACTGAATTGTTTTCATATGATAATTTTTTTATTGGAATTTGGAGCCTGGAGTTCCCTTTCTTGGCAAAAGCTCTTTTGCTTTATCAAAGAGCCCACTTTGATTATTCTTCAGGTTTTTAATTAAAGTTGGGCTTTCGGTATGGTGTCAGCCACAGGAGGTACAATGAAGGGAACAAAACATAACATTCATCATTTTTCAAAACATATTTAAAGTGACAGTGTAAAGTATCAGGTTTTTGCAGAGATAGTTAATAAAAGGGCAGTGAGTTCCAACAGAACGGGCCAGCAGATTCCAGTAGATCAAATTCTGGGAAGATTCCAGTAGGACAGGTCAAAATCTGGGCATGGGTCTTTAGGTTCCTTTCTATGCCAAGTTTCCGTTCTTTGTTCTTTACAGTCTTTTAATTATTGTATAAGCAATGTTTGCTTATACGGAATAAAAGTACACAATAAAATATTGTTTGAGTTGGCTTAAATCAGATATTAAATAAATGTTTGGAAGACTATTGTTTCTAAAAGCAGTAGAAATTATTTTTCAAACCTGCATGGATCAAAAGTTCCCATAGTATCCAATTTATCCTGTATGTACTTATAATACTCGGCCAGAATTATGAACAGATGCCAGAAGGTAGAGAAAACCAAAGGGGTTCTGAGCACATGGATCTACATGCTTTTAAAATGTTATAATCTTGTCCTCAGATAAACCTGGATGTTGCTGAAGCTGCAATATACGGTGTCAAACCATTGGTCTGCCAAGGTCAGTAGAACCAACTGCGACTGTGTCAGGTCTTGGACCAACAATCAATAAGCGGACTCTGGATGTTGAATCAGTAGTCTTTATGGGTTGGCTGCAAGGACTCAGCTTCAGAAAGCCAGTTCTGGCGATCCCGCCTTTTACAGTCATATTTTTTCCCCTTTGACTCCCCTGAATTCCCTCGTCTCAACTTCCCAGAGAAAGTGAGAAAACGAGGTGTGAAAGACTTTGTTTGCAAAGACAAGCATCCCAAGGCCAAGGCAGCGATAGTCTCCTGCTAGGCTGTGCCCGCGGCCTCCACTACTCCCTCCTCCCATCCGGAGTACCAAGCAGTTGGTATCTACATGTGTAAGCGCACAGAAACAGATCAAAGAAAGAAAGGCCCATTAACATATGACAGGTGTGGTTACATGGAAGGTCAGTGCGCGGACCCCCACCCCAGTGGAAACAATCCCCCTTTGCCCAGGTGTCACTTTTAATGCCCCTTTGTCTGATGCCAGGAGGAGGCAGATGCCACTCCTGACAGACTGGCAACAACAGGGTCTCAGGTAGAGGTCTTTCAAATCACCTGCAACCTACTTTTTTAAAAAATAGAGATGTTAGGAATTGAATTTGGGATCTTCTGCTTACAACGCAGGTGCTCTACCATTGAGCTACTGCCCCGATCCAGAACCATTATAATAATATCCATAATAATATTTTAAATAGTAACAATAATCCTCTTTGCAAGCATCGGGTCATTACTGATCCATGGGGTGTGCCATGCCCCCACAGAGGCTTTTGTTATTCCCCCATTAAGCTTTAGTTTCCCCATAGTTAGCATGGTTTTACTTTATTGTTAAGTCTTCTATGGGAGGGATTTGGGTTAGCCCCTGTCCCTTTAAGACATTTCCCAATAGGCAGTTTCCTTTCTTTACCCAGCAATCCCCCATTTGAGTTTTAGTCAGTCAGCCTGAGAGAGGTGTTAAGGGTAGTTGGAAACCGGAATATTCATGAGATCCATACGTTTATATGGTGGTCCAAAGAGTACAAGTCAAGTTTAGCAGCAGTTAGAACTGGAAAAAGACTGCAAGAGCTGAAAGGAAGCAAGACACAGTGGACTTTCTTGAAAGCAACCAAGAGAAGACACAGTTTGCAGCTTCAAACCTGCTCAAGTCAAGTAAGTACTCTGACTTAGACAGACACCAAGGGAGGAGTTAGGGTCTTGTTTCTCTCCAGTAATAAACCCATTGTAAGAACTGTTGAACCTGGCTTGTGTCTCCCCCATTCTGTCCTAGTCAAGTACAGGGCACCTCTAACAGATTCATGTGGGGGGCAGAACAGGGTGTCATCATATCACAACGTTTATTAGACAAATTATGTGCATGGGGTGGTTGGGCATTCCCTTTCCTAGTCATCTGCACTTTACCCTCAGCAAACCGAGTACTCATTTTACTGACTTAGGAAGTATGAAGAAAGAAGCAACCTCGAGCAGTGGTGGCGTAGTGGTTAAGAGCAGGTGCATTCTAATCTGGAGGAACCGGGTTTGATTCCCTGCTCTGCCACTTGAGCTGTGGAGGCTTCTCTGGGGAATTCAGATTAGCCTGTGCACTCCCACACACGCCAGCTGGGTGACCTTGGGCTAGTCACAGCTTCTCGGAGCTCTCTCAGCCCCACCTACCTCACAGGGTGTTTGTTGTGAGGGGGGAAGGGAAAGGAGATTGTAAGCCTCTTTGAGTCTCCTGCAGGAGAGAAAGGGGGATATAAATCCAAACTCTTCTTCTTCTACCTGAAACTGACTTCTGTTGGGATCAAACTCAGCTCATGAGCAGAGCCTTCACTGCAGAGCTACAGCTTATCACTCTGCACCACAGGACTTCTTCTTAATTTTAAAGAAATTATTATGGGCATTTTATTATTTACAGATTTTAGCCACCTGGGGAACTGAGTCCTTGAAGAGGGCACAGTGTAAATATACGCGAATTTGCCTTTTTATCACTCTTACACTACTACAATTGGGTAAACAGGAGGGTATTCCAAGCCTGCGAAAGAATAATTTGTCTGGCATAATTGACACCTTTGTTCTAACATCTTAAAAGCGACATTGAATAGCGGGGGGTGGGGATTTCGAAACAGCCAGTCTTTCCATAAATACATGTGTGGAATAGATACAATAGATACCAGATGTGTCCAGAAGTTTTGCTGCACTTCCTTCACCATCACTGTACTTAAGATTCTGGAGAGGTCCCAAGAAAAGAGTTACACTACTGAATTTCCTTCTTTAAAAAAAAAACAAGCAGGAAAACATCAGGCCTTTCTGGCAGAAACTTACCCCCCAATTAGCAACCCCATTCTACTAGGAAGCCAAGTCAAAAATAGTCAGGGTGGGAAAGCAGCTATGTTACTCCAGACGTGACCACAACTTGTTTGCAAGGCTAATTTCCCAGGAGAATGAAATGAGCTCTTCAAAAAAAATGCTGATAAGGCAGGAGTGAGACGGAGATAGTCTGACCAGACTATTGGCTACGGGGAGTGGATTTGCAAACGTGGTGAGGAACAGCTTGTCAACAGATCACACAGTTGCGTGAACTCCCAGTTGCAGAGCGCAGTTTATTTTATCCCATTGAAATGAACGGGAGCTCCTGAAAAGCTTGGGTTAATGGGAAAGTATATTCTAAGCCAGATTCCGCGCCGCAAGGCACATGGACTCTCCACAATGAAAAATTGCTGAACGTTTTACTATTTAGTGAACGGTGACTTTTTATAGCATACGAAAGCACTCGGGATTGACATCAGAGAGGCCAATTCTTTGTTGCAAAAACAAGGAACAAAGAATGATCAGGTCATCAACTTTGCGGGGCCCAATCAGTATTAAAACCCCGGAGGCGGGGGCATACCGGCCAGGGGGACATATGGGCAGTGGTGGGATCCAAAAAATTTAGTAACAGGTTCCCATGGTGGTGGGATTCAAACTGTGGTGTAGCGCAAATGGGGCTGACAGGGGCGTGGCCGGGCATTCCGGGGGTGGGGCATTCCTGGGCGGGGCTGTGGCAAGGACTCAACCACTGCGCTGGTCCTTTGGGCAGGAAACGAATGCACGCAGGTGCAGGCTGCCACGCACGCCAGTGCACCTCCTGCTAGACTGCTTCAAGTTCTGCGCACTACTGCTGAGAGGAGGGGCGTAACTAAGGCAAAAATCACGTGGCAAAATCACCAATTAGTAACCCCCTCTCGGCACACACAAATAATTAGTAACCTACTCTTGGGAACCTGTGAGAACCTGCTGGATCCCACCTCTGCATATGAGGTCAAATGTCCCCGGCTGCGGCCATTTAGTCATGGGGAGAAATCACCCATACCACTCCTCCTTCCCCCCAGATCCATACACTGACTTCAAGACCTGGTGCAAAAAAAGTTGTTTGGTCGTGGTGGGGGAGGGTGGCTGCCCTTACGTGGGAGGAGGGGGCAGAAAAATCAGGTTTTGCACCAGGCTACATTTTCCCTAGATACACCTCTGCCCAGAAGTGAGCACTTCTCACAGGATTCTTCATGTGGGGATGGAATTACCATGACGTTGTTGGCATAGCTGGTTGTATTCAAGCAAAAGGGGGGGGGACTGCTTTAAAGTCAAATCCACATGAGTAGAGAGAATTATTTTTAAAAAAACAAGAGGAGAAGCCAGCCATGTCATCCCCCATCTTGCAGGCTGAGGCAGTCTGGCACCTCAGTGAACATAAGCCTTTGGATCTGCCCAGATGAAAAGAATCTCAGCAGCCAATGGCAAGATTCCAGTACATTGAGGGGAGGTGAAGCAGACAACATGGGGGGAAATACCCTGGTAAAGAGTCTAAATAGCTATACAATGGCATCTTTGAATACAGTGGAATTGAAAAATTGGGTCTCATTTAAATTGAGTTAAGCCTATTAAAACGTTTATAGTTTCAAGAACTTTGGGGAATATTAAAATACTGAACAAGGCAGAGCTGCTGTCTCCTGGCACGTACAGTGTGTGGGTTAACACACGTAGCTAGAAGCAAAGTGTTATAAGTGTGGGGAAGAGGGCAGGGGAGTTCTCGACGCCATACTCACACACTTGCCCAAGAAAGAACAACAAATGCTGGATGTCACAGTCACCAGGATAACTGGCAAGTTCCCCTGCTCCCTGGACTTAAAAAAAAAAAAGACAACTCAACACAAATCAGTGCCACAATTTTAAGAGTTCTCTTTGGTGTTGCCAACTCCAGGTTGAGAAATTTGTGGATGTGGAATTTGGAGTGAATTGTGGGGAGGACAGGGTTTGTGGAGGAGACTAACATCATCCAGTTATAATACCATATGGTCCACCCCTCCAAAGTTAGACTCCTTACAAAGCAGCCATTTTTCTCCAGAGAAATTGATCTCTGTCATCTGGAGATCAGTTGTGATTCCAGGAGATCCCTAGGCCCAGACTCAGAGGTTGGCGGCCAGAGGTGGGATCCAGCAGGTTCTCACAGGTTCCCGAGAGTAGGTTACTAATTATTTGTGTGTGCCGAGAGGGGTTTACTAATTGGTGATTTTGCCACGTGGTTTTTGCCTTAGTCACGCCCCTCCTCTCAGCAGTAGCGTTCAGAACTTGAAGCAGTCTAGCAGGAATTGCACAGGCGTGCATGGCAGCCTGCGCCTGCGTGCATTCGTTTCCCGCCCAAGGACCGGCGCAGTGGCTGCGTCCTTGCCACAGCCCCACCCAGGAATGCCCCTCCCCCAGAATGCCTGGCCACACCCCCGTTGTGCCCCGCCCAGCCCCATTGGTGCTACGCCACAGTTTGAATCCCACCACTATGGGAACCTGTTACTAAAATTTTTGGATCCCACCACTGTTGGCAGCCCTAATTCTTTATCACATACCAGCATTATCACTACAAGTGTGATAACTAGAAGACTGGTTTCTATATTGGAGGAAAGTGATACAGTGGACAAGGTTAGCCAAGCATAGAGTTGTATCATCTGACGCTACAACTGGATAATCGAAAGGGTGTTTAAAGGTACACCTCATCACAAGATCAAAATGCTGTGGGGTGCAGTGGTTAGAGGGTAAGATTAGGAGACCAAGTTTCAAATCCTTACTTTACCATGAAGTTCATTGGATGACTATGAACCAGGCACTCTGTGTCTAACCTACTACTTCACAGGGTTGTTTAAGATTAAAGTGTCGGAGAATAATATTCCTCTATGCTAACTTGACCACCCTGAAGGAAGGAAACAATTGTTATTATTGTTATTGTTTTGTTTAATATCACAGCTGCCAGTTCTTTAGTTGGTTGTTAGCCTTTCATTGCAATTTAAGCCTCACCCAGAGGCCTAGGAAGTTGTAATACATTGGTGTAATATTCATGTGGATTCCAGAAGGACTGCTTTCGGAATCTGACTTGATTGTATAGATTTGAAGATGTTTCAAGTGCTACCCTAGAGTTTTTGGAATGGCATCCAGGGTGCCGATTACCACTGGGATGGTCTCAGCTGGTTTGTGCCAAAGTCGCTGTAACTCGATTTTCAAAGCATGGTATTCAGTGATCTTTTCATGTTCTTTTTCAATGACCCTGTTATTATTGAAATCCAAATTAAATGATGGGAATACCATCAAGGCCATGAATACCTGGGCCACACCTGTTATCAGGTACACTAATGGAACCATAAACTGGACACAGGCTGATTTGGATGTACTGAATAGAGTAACTCAGAAGTTTATGACAAGTGCATTACACTTTACATCCATGTAGTGATAGGGACAGACTATACCTGCCAGGGACATTTGGTAGCAGAAGATTACTGCAAGTAAAGCAAACAGTGAAGGAGGAGAAGAAGTGTGTGCTTGCTGATTATGTGAATGAAAGTCAAGATTGACTGAAGTGAAGAACAGGAATTGACTGAAAGCCCAGCAAACCAAATAGGAGTACAGACAATTTTTTGATTAAAATGAGAACTGAAAATTGGCACAAAAAAGCACTGCACAGCCAATTTCTAGAGAAGATCAAAAACAAGATCTTTGAGGGGCTGAGGGACTTGGGTACGTTCAGCCTGGAGAAAAGGAAACTGAGAGGGGACATGATTGCTTTCTAAGCAGTGGTGGGATCCAAAAATTTTAGTAACAGGTTCCCATGGTGGTGGGATTCAAACTGCGGCGTAGTGCCAATGGGGCTGGGCGGGGCACAAAGCGGGAGTGGCCGGGCATTCTGGGGGCGGGGCATTTCTGGGCAGGGCTGTGGCAAGGACGCAGCCGCTGCGCCGGTCCTTGGGCGGGAAACGAATGCACGCAGGCGCAGGCTGCCACGCACGCTGGTGCACCTCCCGCCAGACTGCTTCAAGTTCTGCGCGCTACTGCTGAGAGGAGGGGCGTAACTAAGGCAATAATCACGTGGCAAAATCACCAATTAGTAACCCCCTCTCGGCACACACAAATAATTAGTAACCTACTCTCGGGAACCTGTGAGAACCTGCTGGATCCCACCTCTGTTTCTAAGTATTTAAAAGGCTGTCACTTAGGGGGAAGGTAGGGAGCTGTTCCATTGGCAGCAGAAAACAGGACTTGCAATAATGGTGTAAATTATTGGCGGAAAGGTACCAGCTAGACTTTAGGAAAATAATTTTTACAGTAAGAGTAGTTCAGTAGTGGAGTCAGCTGCCTAGGGAGGTGGTGAACTCCCCCTCACTGGTAGTCTTCATGCAGCAGCCAGACAAACACTTATCAGTGATGCATCAAGGAGGGGGTTGGACTAGATGGCCTCTACAAACCCCTCCAACACTTTGATTCTATGATTCTGATTCTGCAGAGAAGGAAATGGACCAGCAGTCAAGGAGTAGGTTGCCATCATCAAGGTGAAAGTGCAGAGGGTTTTTTTTGTCAAAGCAGATAGACAGGAAAGGCTATAAATTTACAATGTTGAGAAAGAAGAAGGTGACTTAGGCAGCAAAGTCAAAAGACGCAGGGGAGTAGCTAGGGAAAATGGAGCCTGGGGCAGACTCGTTTTCCACCCCCACCCCCCTGGGCCCCCGGGCCCCCCTTACCTTAGCCAGCGGCAGGGCCAGGCTGGGGCGCGTGCAGTGGCCTCTGTCAGCCCTGGCGGGGTGGGGCTGGGCAGGGGCACCTGGCAGTAGCCTCCACTGGGCCTGGCCGGGCGGGGCGGGGCGAGGCGAGGGGTGTGGGGGAGATTTTCCACTCCCCCGTGACCCCAGCGGCATCCGCCCAGGTAGCTACACCACAGCAAAAGTGCCATACATAATAGCAAAACCTGTGTGTCTGCTCTACAGGATGGACAGTGACCATGATTCCATACAATGAAAGCATAATAAAGGGAAAGCTCAGGAGGAAAGAGAAGTCATAAAAATAGTTGCTTGAGGATTGCAGCGGAGTGATTTGAACTTATATGGAGATGAGTCCACTTAACCTCAGTGTAAACACATGTCTCCCCATTCCGGAAATGTGCTAAGTGCATCACAATCTACAGGTACCTCCCGCAGCAGGTTTACGATAAGCAGCAGAGACAGGCAGCTGCGTGCATAATAAGGTACCTTGTTTATCAGAGCAAGAATTATTTAGTTTTCAACAAGACATGCAGAACCAGTTAATAATTCATGTCGACAAAACAGAAGCCCTGGTAAGATGGGGGCTGGTTATTTGCTTGAAAGCACAACACTGCTTTTGAAAAAAAAATTACGCCTAAGAAGACACACAGTCCAGCTGTAATTGTCAGGTTCACGTTTACCCTGAGCAGTAATTTTAGGGAAATAATACTGCTCCAGTAAGATCAGACTGATTGCATCCACATTTTGCAGACGAGGATCAACAGGATAATATGTATGGAAACACCAGAGTAAGGAACGTGCCACGAAGAGTGTTTTTATTTGATTCTTCGTTTATCATTTTATTTTTATTTTGTCATCCAACTTATATACTGCCCCTTCCCCAAAGGGCTCTGAGCGGCGAACATCAGAACAAAACAACAAACAAATGGAGCAAAAAAATTATAAATTATAAATAAATAATGTAGGCTCCATGGACCATAAAATCACTAAAACCCATTAAATACCGCGTTCCAAATATACTTCCTGGTGTCCGACATTAAAAACTTTCAGTAAAAACCCTCCCAATGAGGGGGAAACAGTGGGTTGCATTGATGTTAAAAGTCCCAAGATGTAAAGGGGACAGAAAGGGGGCGCAATCAGTGGCCCCCAAAGCCCGGTGGAACAACTCGGTCTTACAGGCCCTGCAGAGCTCACCAAGATCCCACAGGCCATGGAGAGCTGGAGGAAGAGCGTTCCACCGGGCAGGGGCCAGGGCCATAAAGGCCCTGGCCCGAGTGGAGGCCAGCCGCATCATCGAGGGGCCAGGGACCACCAGCAAATGGGGCCAGGGACCACAAGCATAAGTGATGCATGTTGGAGGCCAGCCGCATCATTGAGCGGCGAGGGACCACCATTCTCTGAAGATCCACACTGGGGTAGAGTATAAAGCACTCTGTCACAGGAGACACAAAGTTAACAACTGTAAATACTCATCCACGTAAAAGCCCATTCTCTCAGCCAGTTTTCCACCCTTTCCGCTCAGTACCCATTTATGAAAAGAGGTGAGTACAGGGTTGCCTTATACATAAGCTCACTTCATATATTACGTTTTCACAGTTGAAAACAAAGCATAAGTGTGATAAAGAATTGTTTGACACCTGCATATCCTATAGGCTCAGATATCAGAGAACTGAGATTGGCCAAAACACCATGTTGAATGTACACGCAGTGGCAAACCTGGGATTCATTAATGTAATGTGTGAATCGGCGTGATGGATGACCCCGGCTTGCCCAGTCTTGTTAGAACTTAGAAGATAAGGAGGGTTGCTCTTGGTTAATATGTGGATGGGAGACCACCAAGGAAAATCAAAGCCGCTGTGCAGAAGCAAGCAGTGGCAAAACAAACCTTTTTCATCTCTTGCCTGGAAAACCTTATGGTGGTGCCACAAGTCAGCTGTAGCTTGAAGCCACTTTCCACCAACACGTGAAAGAGCAGCAACCCACTGAGCCCGGTCATGTTTATTTTGGCAATAGCTCTCCAGCTTCTCAAATATTTGTACTTATATGGTGGGAGCTGTTACATTGGCAGCAGAAGATAGGACTCGCAAGAGGTCTTCTCCACTGGAGATGCCAGGGTTTCACCATGCAAAGCATATGCTTTGCCTTCCCATAACTTTCTCCCTCTGCTGAACAGAGCACCTACGGATTAACTCTTTCCTGCCTAGCCCACTCTCACCGATCCTTCATCAAACTTTGAGCTCTCTCCTTCACTTTTATCTTGCCTGTGCTGCTTCTACGTTCAGACAGACGTTCCCTGCAGAAGGTCCCAGATTGAATCCCAGGCACCTGCCATCTGTTCAGCCTACCTGTTTTCATACCCATATGCCCCACCACTTTCCCCAAGGGTAGAATCTTTATACTATTAAACAAGCCCATAAAACTAGGGTGTTGCTAGTTTTCCGGGCTGTATGGCCGTGTTCTAGCAGTATTTCTCTTGATGTTTTGCTTGCATCTGTGGCTGGCATCTTCGATCAGAAGATGCCCGCCACAGATGCAGGCAAAAAAACAGGAGAAAATGCTACTAGAACACAGTCATATAACCCAGAAAACCCACAACACCCTAGTGATTCCGGCTGTGAAAGACTTCGACAATACATTAAACCAATAAAACATTATACTACCCTGTTTCCCCAAATAGAAGACATCCCCAGAAAATAAGACATAGTAGAGGTTTTGCTGAAGCATGAAATATAAGGCATCCCCCAAAAGTAAGACACAGCAAAGTTTTTGTTTGGAAGCATGCCCGACAAACAGAACACAGAAAAATAAGACATCCCTTGAAAATAAGACATAGCGCATCTTTGGGAGCAAAAATTAATATAAGACACTGTCTTATTTTCGGGAAAACACGGTATGAAGGGGAAAAAACGTGTCACGCCTGCTCAGTTCACAAAGATTTTTCTCCAACAGCCAGATTAGCACAACTATGGAACACAACAGCTCAGACTTGCATATTCAGCACGAGCCGTCAAAGCCGTTTTACATAAAGGGGTCAGTCGGCCTTCACTGGAATTCTTAATTGTTCGCAGACTAATTTCAAAATACCTGTGGCATGGCAAACCACGCCGCGCATACAAAGAAGTATTTTGCAGAGTGGGCAGAGATTAAACTCTTTAATCCCTTTTTATCCAAACCACAAAAGCTCGATTGGTGGCATATCCACAACACAAGAATCGTTTAAAACTCATGACCCAAACCGTTAGCATCACATCCAGATTCTCAGCGTTTTCCCTGCTTTTTTTAAAAAAAATGGCTTTCTACGGTTTGGTGGGTCTGAATGACAGCACCCAGGACTGTGTTTGAATTACTGGACTTGCTTTTTTATATTTTTTAAAGAGTGTAGTGCTGATCTTTTTACATCCACGGCGGGGTTTATGCCATCAATTCATATGCCATCCATTCAGTTAGCAAGACTAATATCAGGGGCATTGTAAAAATTACCTGATTTCCTGCCTCTGATATATTAAGCTGTTTTGCACCGAGTCATTCCACCAGTATAACAAAGTCAACATTGTCTTCTCCGACCGGTAACAGCTCTCCAGGGTCTCGGGTCTTTCGCGTCACCTCGTGTCTGATTTGTTTAACAGGAGAAGCTAAGGACTGAACTTGAGATCACGGAAATCAGATGTTCTACCAGTGAGTCACAACCCCTCTTTGTGGAACCTACTGAGAAGCTAGAAGCAGGGAGTTCTTGGGGTTTGCAGAAACCTTATGCTAATATATTGTACAGGTTAGTCTTTAGAAGTACCACACAACTGTGATTTTGATACCTCAAAGTTGCCTCCATGTTCCGTTGTGACTCAGTGCTGGCTTGAAGAAGAAGAAGAAGAAGAAGGAGAAGGAGAAGGAGAAGGAGAAGGAGAGGAAGAGGAAGAGGAAGAGGAAGAGGAAGAGGAAGAGGAGGAAGAAGAAGGAGAAGGAGAAGGAGAAGGAGAAGAGGAGGAGGGGGAGGGGGAGGAGGAGGAGGAGTAGTTTGGATTTATATCCCTCCTTTCTCTCCTGTAGGAGACTCAAAGGGGCTTACAATCTCCTTGCCCTTCCCCCGCTCACAACAAACACCCTGTGAGGTAGGTGGGGCTGAGAGAGCTCTGAGAGCTACATACACATACATCACTTGTTCACCAAACGTTGCAGTGAGTTATCCAAAAAGTGAAATGTTAGACATAACAGAAGCCCTTTCACCACATGTGACTTGAAATGTAACAGTTTTGTTTTGGGGCAGGTGTGAATGAGTCATGGCAGATTAGTACTGGAAAGAAAACTTTCCTCTCACCTTAAATATTTTGTTATTATTTATTGAATTTAAAAGACACCTTTCTCCATTTGGGCTCAGGGAATTGTAAAACATAAGTGCAGTTCTTCATAACAGGGCCTGTTCACACAATCAGCTGCCAACAGTGGCGTAGTGCCAAGAGGGTGCGTGATGCACTGGGCACATGCCAGTGTGGGGGCGTGGGGGGGGGCCTTTAGCTGTGCCTTTAGCTGTTCAAATAAAAATGCTCATCTTCATAAACATGTTCCTGCACAACAGATAATACAGCACTCATGGTCCTCCCATACACATCCTCCCCCAGGACAAAAGAAACTCTGACCCCCACGCCAGCGTTAACTTCACAAAAGCATTGCTAGAACAGATAACTTGCAAACCCCCAAATTATTAATTTGACCAAGGTGCCTACTCATGATAATGACAAAACTGGTAAAACACTCTAAAAAGTAATCTCAATATGCCATCTCTACCAACTGGATGGTTGTATTTGACATGGATGAAACCTCCAAAAAGGAACTTTCAAAACAGACAGCAGGGATGAAATTACAGCATTACTAATCTGAACACTAGTTACCACAGGTTTTTGTGTGATGAGTTTATTCACTATATTTATACCCTGCCTTCTGGATTAGGATTCCAGAACAGTATA
Organism: Sphaerodactylus townsendi; assembly: GCF_021028975.2. Lineage (NCBI taxonomy): Eukaryota > Metazoa > Chordata > Lepidosauria > Squamata > Sphaerodactylidae > Sphaerodactylus > Sphaerodactylus townsendi. The sequence continues at coordinate 19,723,041 of NC_059431.1, forward strand.
TGCCACACCGCATAGCTGATAACAACACATTTCAGTCACCACCTTAATTTCTGGAGTTGTATTTCAGAAAGCAGGGTTTAAATATAGTGGATAAACTCATCACACAAGTATCTGTGGTAACGTGTGATCAAAAAGATTACACATGTTTAAGAGGTACAAGAGCCAGCATTTCAAGAAGGAGGAGGAGTTTGGATTTATACCCCACCTTTCTCTCCTGTAAGAAGACTCAAGGTGGCTTACAAGCTCCTTTCCCTTCCTCACCCCACAACAGACACCTGGTGAGGTAGGTGGGGCTGAGAGAGTTCCGAAGAACTGTGACTAGCCCAAGGTCACTCAGCAGGAATGTAGGAGTGCGGAAACACTTCTGTCACATGCTGCAGCAGACCATTGGTCCATCCAGCCCAGCATCATCTATGGTAACTGGCAGCACCTCTCCAGAACAGAGGTTCTTTCCAACCCTGCAAACCAAGGGATGCATGCAAAGCTAAGCTATTGCCCTTCTCATTTAAAAAAAAATCTGGAGATGCCAATCTGCATGAGTGTCCTACCATGGAATTACAGTCCCTCCCTAATGAATCACTACCAGGAATATTCTAAGCACTCAGTCCTATCAGAATGGAAGGACAGCCTGTAAAAGACAGGTGAAAAATCAGGACTTGCCATAGTACAGTGATGGTGAACCTTTTCGAGACCGAGTGCCCAAACAGCAACCCAAAACCCACTTATTTATTGCAAAGTGCCAACCCGGCAATTTAACCTGAATACTGAGGTTTTAGTATAGAAAAAACGGTTGGCTCCAAGGCGCGCGTTACTCGGGAGTAAGCTTGGTGGTAGTCGGTGGCTTTGCTTTGAAGCAACTGTGCAATGCTTCAAACGGGTGAATCACGACCCTAGGAGGGTTTACTCAGAAGCAAACCCCATTGCCAGCAACTGAGCTTACTCCCAGATCACGCTTTCATTCTTCCTATGAAAATCAGTAAGGTTTAACAGCGCTTAACAGGGTTACCTACACTGCTTCCCCAAAACTAGGTCTTAGGTTTAAAGCTAATAATCTCCCTGAAATTATTACATTATTATCATATGACAAACTCTGTGCCCGCATGCCCGCAGAGGAGGATCTGAGTGCCACCTCTGGCACCCGTGCCATAGGTTCGCCACCACTGCCCTAGTATATGTGACCACTTGGTAGTCTGGGTCATCAATACTGTTTTATCAAAGGCACAGACAATTTGATACTTCTGTACCTGTTCAGAAATCCAGCAGAAAGGGTAAGAGTTCTCAATCTTTGGCCAAATAATGCAGCCTGCTACATAACTCTGTAGACACAATGATAAAGCCATCACAGTATTAATGGTAGCCCTGACCTGGATGTCCCAGAGTAAATCAGTTTCATTAGATCTTGGAAGCTAAGAAAGGCCTGGGTTTGGATGGGAGGATACCAAGGAATTCCAGGGTCACTATGCAGAGAAAGGCATTGTTAAACCATCTCTATTAGTGTCTTGGTTTGAGAACCCTACAGGGTCACCATGAGTCAGCTACAACTTAATGGAACACACATCAACGGTCAGTTCGGCATCATACCTGAAGGCTGTTCTCAACAGAGGAGTTTGCTGTGCCCAGAGAACCAGGGATCCTAGTAATATCAAATATTTAACTGTGATGCTTAGAAACACCAACAGCGAAAGGAGATTTTAAATCCCTTAGGTCTCATAACAGTGTTAGCCTGTCCCTAAAACATATCTTCCAATCCTCAGGATACCACAGCTTCTTCCAATTTATGCTTTAAAATGTCTGCCTAGTGGTATGCATTTTCCCCCAACTGCCTACAATGCATTCATATACGTAGAATGAGTAACCACGCTTATCTTGAAACAGTGAAAATAAAAAATATATTGTGTCAAGAGAGAATTCAATTTGTTTGCTGAAGGCCTAGAAAAAAATCCTTTTGCCTTTCTCATGAGCTCAGAAAGCAGGTGTTCGTAACTGGAAAAAAGCAGGTGTTAGTAACTGGAAATGAGTGTACTATTCCTTTAAGGCACAGGTGTCAAACTCGTGGCCCTCTAGATGTTATGGACCACAATTCCCATCATCCCCTGCCAGCATCATGCATTTCATACATCATGCTGGCAGGGGATGATGGGAACTGTAGTCCATAACATCTGGAGGGCCGTGAGTTTGACACCTATACTTTAAGGCTATATGGTTTGTTAGGATACATGGAATCATTTTCATTAATTCCAACCAGCTGGAACTGGTCAGTTAGCAACTAGTTGAAGTCTAAACCGTGAACTAGCTCTTCAATGGTAACAGTTACTTCTACTTCCTTTTTCTATGTTTTTGTCCTCTAGTCTGCTGAAAATTCTGCTGGAACTTTGCACATGTACTGAAGATATCTAATACATTTTGCCTGCAAGGATTTCTTTCTGGTGTGTAACTTAAGTCTTAAGAACATAAGAACAGAAGAACTAGCCTGCTGGATCAGACCAGAGTCCATCTAGTCAAGCTCTCTGCTACTCGCAGTGGCCCACCAGGTGCCTTTGGGAGCTCACATGCAGGAGGTGACAGCAATGGCCTCCTGCTGCTGCTGCTCCTGAGCACCTGGTCTGCTAAGGCATTTGCAATCTGAGATCAAGGAGGATCAAGATTGGTAGCCATAGATTGACTTCTCCTCCATAAATCTGTCCAAGCCCCTTTTAAAGCTATCCAGGTTAGTGGCATAACCACCTCCTGTGGCAGCATATTCCAAACACCAATCACACGGTGCATGAAGAAGTGTTTCCTTTTATTTGTCCTAATTCTTCCCCCCAGCATTTTCAATGAATGCCCCCTGGTTCTAGTATTGTGAGAAAGAGAGAAAAATTTCTCTCTGTCAACATTCTCTACCCCATGCATAATTTTATAACTTCAATCATATCCACCCTCAGACGTCTCCTCTCCAAACTAAAGAGTCACAAACGCTGCAGCCTCTCCTCATAAGGAAGGTGCTCCAATCCTTCAATCATCCTCGTTGCCCTTCTCTGCACTTTTTCTATCTCTTCGATATCCTTTTTGAGATGTGGCGACCAGAACTGAACACAGTACTCCAAGTGCGGTCAGCATCTTCACTGCCTTTATATATGGGCAAGACAATCCTTGCAGTTTTATTATCAACTCCTTTCCTAATTATCCCCAGAATAGAGTTTGCCTTTTTCACAGCTGCCATGCATTGAGTTGACATTCCCATGGAACTATCCACTAAGACACCCAAATCCCTTTCCTGGTCTGTGACTGATAGCACTGACCCCTGTAGCGTGTATGTGAAGTTTGGATTTTTTGCCCCTATGTGCATCACTTTACATTTTGCTACATTGAACTGCATTTGCCATTTCTTAGCCCACTCACCTAATTTATCACCTAATTTCTTAGCCCACTCACCTAATTTATCTTTGTTGTTTTATAGTGTTCTAACGGAACTGGACCTTGATGTTGTGTTCACTGCTATGTTTTAAAGTGGTGTTTTACTTCTTTTGTTCAATAAAATTTAAAAAAATGGTGTTTGCCATTCTGGTTCACAGCCCACAGCTCAGTGTTGCTACCACTCCAAAGTCCAGACCAGGTCTTTGACACCTTCTCTTTTGCCCACTTAAACTTGAATTTTCCAAAGATAGCCCACACAATCAGGTCTTATTTGGCACAATTCTGAACAGTGCCCAGGTGCGCATTGGTTGAATATGTTCACGCTTACTGCTCTAGAAAGCATAATGCAAAGATCCCAAACACTAACAGATGGCTTTTGAAAAAATAAATAAAGCTGGAAACAATTAAGAAGGGGATTTTTTCCCCTGGAGAGAGCTAAAAATGATGAAAAACAAGGATTGACGCTCATGGTTTTTACACTAAGCCCACTACTACTTCTCAGTAATCAGGTTTTGCACCTGGGGGGGGGGGGCATTGTTACCCAAACCTTTCCATGATGTTTCACCAGAAGGGGAAAAGTCAAGTCCACACACTACAGGGGAGGGAAGCCCCTCTCATACCAATTTCATACATCTTTGAAAAGCCCAGACAGACAGACTTTTTATCCAAGCTTCTAACCTGGTGATAAAGAGGAATGGCGGGAAACGATTCTTCCATCTGCACTTTCTCTATGACTGAGGAGAGAGAGGGAAGTAAAGACTTGAGATGAAAAAGACGAAAGATTTTTACCACCGTAGGTAGCACAAAGTCAGACTGTTGAGGAAGTTAACACTCAGATGCGAAGATAAAACTGGCTCAGACAGTACGACACTGAACAGAGTTCTGACTTGAAGGTTTAGTGCCGTCTGTTCTTTATAAAGAATCAGAGGGAGGTATCCCTCCCCCAGAAAAAAAAAGGCCATGAGTTCACAAGTGAAAAGTAGCAGAACCCACATCTGAGAGCTTTCTTACCTTGCAGCAACAAAGGGAGCATCACAAGAACCACATTCTTTTGCATCTGTGGCTGCTTCTCTCCATCTAATTTACATTTAAAATGTACATACTATTCTGGAAGGAAGCTCGGCACACTATCGGCATCAACCGCCATGGGGCAAAACACTCTCACATCTATTTGCAAACTGATTTTCTGAACACCTCGTGCAGTTCCCAACATCAGCTTCCCAGGGACATGCCAAGAGGTCCCGATCCCAATTTAAATTGCTGCCCGGATTTCCATTTCACTTCCATGCCAAATAACTTCCCTTCCTGGAATTCCTAACTAGCACAAGGCAGGGACAAACGCCCCGAGCACAGGCGCAGGGGGGTGGATAATCGCTCCCCCCACCCCTCCCCACTCCTCAGGCCATCTCCATGGCCCAGAGCCAGAGACGTAGGTATAGATTTTTTATGGGGGGGTTCGGGGGTGGGGCCACAGCCCCACCAGCCCCTAGGGCATGGCCACGCCCCCAAGCCCCGCCCCTGGCCTAGCGCTTATAAAAGCAGCTTTCCGAGGTTGGGGATGGCAGACTCCAAACTTTCAGGGTATCTTTAGGAGTCTCTCCTAATGATACCACCCAGGTTTGGTGAAGTTTGGTTCAGGGAGTCCAAAGTTATGGAACCTCAAAGGTGTAGCCCCCATCTTCTATTAGCTCCCATTGGAAACAATGGAGAATGGGGGCACCCCCTTGGGGAGTCCATAACTTTGGACCCCCTGAACCAAACCTCACCAAACCCGGGTAGTATCATCAGGAGAGTCCCCCAAACAATCCCTGAAAGTTTGGTGCCGCTAGCCCACACAATGTGCCCCCTGCAGGCCAAAAACCCAAAAAGCACTAAAATGTTTTAAAAACCCACAAACGGATGCAAAGAAGTAAAAAGATTCTGGGAAAAGGCATTGCTATGGATAGAGAAATTGGTGGAAAATAAAGTGAAATTAAGAAATGATCTATTATTTATGGGAATAATTGATGATGAAAAAATAGATATACAATATAGAAATACGTTGATTAAAACGTTGATTAAAACGTTGATTAGAGCAATACATGCCGTGATAGCGTTTGGATGGAAAAATAAGAAAAAATGGACGATTCAGAAATGGTTGGAATATATATGGGAACAAGTGACATTAGACTTTTTGAAATATTATCAAAGAATAAAACATGGCAAGAAAAACAGAATGAAATAATGAAGATATGGACAAGTTATGAGAATTGGATAAAGGAGACGGGAGTCAGAGAAGACATATGGATAAGAAGACAACAACGAACCCATACATAATTATGTATTCCTTCTTTAGTGTCAATTGCTTTCAGTTTCACATGCCTTTGATTTGGATTGATAATGCTGCCTGACCCTGCAGTAGTGTGGCAGCTCGATGGTATAATTTCATGTTTGGTACTGCTAAACTTCCTCTTTTTCTCCTTGTAATATTTTAACAACCCGATCCAGATCAGGTTGGTGGGCAGGGACGGTGCTGCTCTGGTGCCAACCAAGCCCCTCCAAAAGGCACCAGGCCATGCTGGCGCACTGTTTTGGGTTGGTGGGCCGGGGCTGGAATAGCAGCTTCCGGGTCAGGCATCGCAGAACCATGCAGACCCACCTGCCGGGGTAAGTAACCCTTCCTGCCAATGCATTTCTTCCTTCAGCTGGTGGGGTGGGCACTGGATGGGCACCCAGGCTGGCTCAGAGGAGGAGTCAACACCCACCCCCAGATGGGGCTGCCCATCTTACTCTTTTCTGCTTTACACTCCACATAAAATTGTTTTTCATTTTCTGCCACTTTAAAAAGTCTTTTCATCCATATAAATTGGTAACATGAATCAACTTTGGTAATATATTCATTTTAAATGCAGAAATTCTTCCTAACCGGGAAATTCTTAACTTTCCCTATCTTTGAAGATCTTCCTTGACATTTGTCCAAATCTTTGTGGAGATTGTTGTTTTGTTTTATTTTTGTAAATATCTTATTTGTTTTTTGTAACAACACATTTGGTTATTTTTTCTGCCTTGGTTGCCATTAATAACATTATCTTTGTCTTCTTTTTATTCAATTTATATCCAGAATAAGTTCCAAATCTATTTACTTGTTTCATTATTTATTTCAAATAGATATTTGGTTTTGTTACTGATACATCAACAGTAGCTTTTAATTTTACCTTTTTTATTCCTTTTGCTATTTCAATTTTTTCTGTTAAAGATCCATTTATTGAAATTATTGCTTGCGGTTTTGTATAACTACCGTACTCTACATCCAATTTAAAAATTACGTTCCACAATTCATATTCTGTAAGACTTTCAATAGAAATTTCCAAGAGACACTGTCAAAAGCTTTCTCTGCATCCATTAACAAAATGCTGTTCTTTCTCTTTCTCTTTGAATATTCAATTGCATTCACTATATCTTTCATATATCTCGCATTTGATTTTGCTGGATTAAGTCCGTAATACATTTTCTTTGTTTAGTAATGAGATTGGTCTATATGTTTGTGGTAATAATGGGCCATGCCCTTTTTTCTATATTAAAGTTATGTTTGCTTCTTGCCATATATATTCTTGCTCTCTTGTATTTCATTTATCACTTTTTTGTAAGGGCATTTCTTCAAAGCATTTATAATAAGTTGCTGTAAGACCACCTGGCTCAGGTGTTTTTGTCCTTCTTGACTTTTTAATAGCATAATTTCTTGAATTGTTACTACTTGGTTTAGAATTCTTCTGTTCTCAGATGTGAATCTTTCAATTCGTACTTCTGTTAAATATTTCTCCATATCTACATTTTTATAAACAAAAAAATTATTTGTTCATATGTTTCTTCCTCTGCATGAACTATCTGATTTCCTTTCTTGAAACATTACCCTAAGATTTCTACTTTCCCATCTTTTGTAATTAATTATTTTTCATATCCAGCACATGTCTATCTTTGAATATGATGGCGCCTATCAGAAAAATTCACAAACTAAGAGAAACACAAACCCACCCTATAAAATAAGCCAGGAACCAAAGGGTCGAGAAAAGCTGAGGGAATATTAAAACCTTAAGTATATAAAATATTTTTATTAAACTGTACTTACAAGTGATATTAAAAACATTTACAACCACTTAAAATTGTGGGAATTCAAAGGAAACATAAATCCAGGAGTTGCATCTCTAATAACACCACAAAACACAATAATAGCACATAAGATTGAGCTGATAGCACATAAGCTGTTGCTAATATTGACCAGATGCGTTTCAACCCACAAGAAAGCAGATATCGCAAAACTTCTAATAACTTTTATGTGTACTTAATTACACTATAAATAAAGCTACACGTTTTAATCTTTGTATATTAAATTTTACATTTGCATGTAAATTGTGCTGTTGGCCAGCCTTTCGACTGTAATAAGTGTTGGTGATGGAAGCAGCAGATAAACAAGTCCTCAATAGTGAGATTCAAGTCCTGCAGTCCATCAGAGACAACAGAAAACTCTCTTTGTCAGACTTTTGACTCTCAGAAGATCATACCCCCAAAAATCTTGATGGTCGTTAAGGTGCTACTGGAGTCAAATCTAACTGTTCTACTGCAGCCCAACACGGGTTCCTTCGGAAACCAACCTCACTATTCATTTCCCAGAATAATTCCACCAAGAGCGAGGTTCTTGCAAACCACAGAAACAGACATGACTAATCAGCAAGACTTCGGCTCCACACCACTCTTTCTAGCCTAAGGTCACCATGACTTCTACCCCCAACATGAGATTATTAATTATTTTCGACAGATTCTTAAAGTGCTGAAGCAGTGATCTTGTCCTGCTGTGTATCAGAATATCCCATCTGCCTTCATGCTGAGTGCGTGAAAAATTAACCTAATTACATTTAACGTGGATATTCTTTCGGTCTTCATAGTGTCATGTAGAATTAGATTGCAAAGTAAATGCAAACCACAACATGGAAGGGGGGCGGGGGCAGAGTTGTATTCTCACAGAGTAATGGGATGTAAACACTACTCTTACCATCTGTCGTGAGTAACAAGACCACCTGCTCTTGATCATACTATTATGCCAAAATGCTCACTTTCCAGTACATAAATATCCTAAGCTCACCCTATCTCATAGGTACATAGATGTCTCCCAACTTGTCAAGAAAGCTAGCGCATCAGCAATATGAAGCCCTTCTAACTCTTTCTCTACTATTCTAGGGATACTGGTAAAACACAGAACGCTGTGGAGCTAAGAGAGCAAGGTAAACAAAGGAAACTGAGATCTTGAACAAGGGGCGAACTGTTTGTTGTACAGCACATGTTTACCCTTACCTCAAAATTGTGTACACCACCAGTGTCTTGGGTAAATCATGCCATTGCACATGCAAAGCATAGATCATTGGCATGGCAGCACAACACCCATCTGGGGATTCTAGTGCACTAAATGCATCATGTGCAGAAACCGAGCACCAGATTTTTAAATGGCATGCAGGTGCATGCAAGATCATAAGATAAGAAGGGGCCTGTTAGATCAGACTAGTGGTATATCTACCACATGTGTCAGACTCGCAGACCTCCAGATGTTATGGACTACAGTTCCCATCATCCCCTGCCAGCATGATGGAGGGGCGCGAGTTTGACACCTGTGGATTAGTCCTATTAGTTGCCCTGGAGGGCCATCCAGTAGTGTATTCAGCAGGGGTCTCCATAATGCTCTGCCAATTGGCTATGCTGGCAGGGTCTGATGGGAATTGTAGCCCATGAACATCTGGAGGGCCATAGATTGGAGACCCCTGGTATACAAGCCTTTGACTTGCATTCAGAGACTAACTGCCTCTGAGCATGAAGATTCCCTTTAGTCATCTTGGTGGTAGCTGCCAGTGGACCTTTGCTAGTAGCTATTGATGGACATATTCTCAATGAGTCTGTCTAATCCCCTTTTAAAACCATCTCTGCCGATGGACATCACATCATCCACTGGCAGTGAATTTCACAGCATCATTATTCCTTGATTAAGTATTTCCCCCTAAAAACACAACAATGAGTTCTTCTTGCCCCGTTTGACACTGACCCTGGCAGGCCAGAGTAAGCAGCAAGCTTGCAAAGCCCACGTCAAAATTATAAAAGAGCCACAGCACAGTGGTTCATTGGTTAATAGAAAAAATATATATGTTTGAGGTTTTTCCACCATGAGATGGAGAACAAATGAATTACATGGCAAGATGTTCAATCCAATTTAATTGAAAAAAAAAACATGTTTCACAGCACTGGTGGTCCAGCATTCTTTAATAACAGAGCAAAAGTCTTAATTAGTATACAATTTGTGAATATACATACATAATCCCTGCTTCAACTTCACACCACATCCCCTTGTAAGCTTTGCCTTACAGTGTATATTATCATATGGGAAAGGCTGTGACTTGGTGGAAGAACCTCTGCTTTGTATGAAAAGGTCCCAGGTTGAATCCCCAGCAACCCCAGTTGAAAAGGCCCAGACCGTAGGTGTTGAGTCTCTAACTGAGACGCTGGTGATTAAACTGCCGGTCTGAGGAAACAGTACTGACCTTGCTGTACTAGTTCAGTATAAAGCAGTGGTGGCGAACCTATGGCACTCCAGATGTTCATGGATTATAATTCTCATCAGCCCCTGCCAGCACGGCCAATTGGCAGGGGGTGATGGGAATTGTAGTCCGTGAACATCTGGAGTGCCATAGGTTCGCCACCACTGGTATAAGGCATCTTCATGAGTGTTCAGAGTTGTGTATATTCCATAATAGTGCCAAAACTAGATCTGAGCTAAGAATACGCTCACCAGGATGTTAAAACTATTCCTTAAAAGTAAGTTCAAGGATGCAAGGACTATGCCTAGTAAAAATGAAAGGTTGATGGGAGGAGGAACATCTTCTTGGTCTGATGAGATCTTTTCTAGATTAAAGAAGACCTATCGTTCATTTCTGACCAATTCAAGCCATCTTGGCAAAAAGTCTTGACATTCTGGAGATCTGTTTTGGAAGCAATATAACAGGCGCATTTTTTCTTCTTCTTTGCTCAGATGCAAGAATGCAAAATTCCGGTTTCCTAGGACCAGTTACATCTAATGATAGTCCATATTTGTATTTAATATGTGGAATAGTGATTCAAGTGTTGGACTATCCCTGGGGAAACTCAGCTTCAAATTTATTGTTTATTGTTTATTGTTTAAATTGTATATGATTGTTGCTGGATTTTAAATGTGTTAATTTATGCTGGATTTTAAATGTGTTAATTTATGCTGTTGGAGCTGCTGTCAGAGAACAGCCATGTTGGAAGCCGCCTCGAGCCCCTTGGGGAAGAGGCGGCCTATAAATTTGAAATATAAATAAATAAATAAATAAATATAGGTCAATTTCAAACAGCCATTCTCCCTCAGACTAACAGCGTTTTTAGGAGTATGAAATGGAGGCGGCATAAACAAGATATATCACTTTGAAATCCACAGTCAAGTGGAAGAAAAAAATGTACAGTCTTAAGCTGTCAACTGTCAAGTCCTGTAGCATGTGGATCAGAATTAATATTTTCTTATGTTCATTATATATCGGAAATTGCAAAAATGAAGCAGGATAGCAAAATCAAGATTGAAAAGCTACATCAAACCAGACCTTAATGAGCAAAGCGGATCATCAGAGAAAAACGGCACCAAGGAAGGTTCCGTTTTCAGAGGCTGTCAACTAATGTGTCTTGATGGACGAGCGAGAACTCTAGCTGAACATGATGACTTGCCGGCACAGATTTATGTCACTGGAGCCTCCTGCCAGGGTGGATGCCCACTTCATACACACACCTGCAATTCCTCAGAGAAAGCGTAACTAACCATTAAAGTAGAAAGAGACGTCCCCTTCCGTCACGGCACAACTTTTAAATGCACTGAAGCCTGTTCTATACAGCCGTGGTTTCCCTGCCACAATGTAACCAGAGCTTGTTCAGAACTGTACTTTACATCTCAGTTAACTGAGAATCATTATTTCACTTTAGTAAAGGTGGCTTCTTGTAATAATTAAATCAGGAACATTAGGCCAATCACAGACAAGGTGAGGGGGCAGTGTACTCACCAATTGTGACGCAGTTAGGTCACTCCAGACTCTGGTCTTATGGGTGCTCCACTTACATGGTAACTTACACTCCAAATATGAAATTAGGGTCAGCTTCTATCTAAGGCAGCGGTTCACAACCTGGGGGTCGAACGACCCTTTCACAGGGGTCGCCTAAGAATCTCTGCATCAGTGTTCTCCATCTGTAAAATGGATAAATGTTAGGGTTGGGGGTCACCACAACATGAGGAACTGTATTAAAGGGTTGTGGCATTAGGAAGGTTGAGAACCACTGATCTAGGGGCTCTTGATTCCAACCATAAAGTTTAGCCCCAATGATACCACTGGTTCCCCAGTATCTGGCAAATACGGTTCTGAAGACTAACAGAAGGGGGAGAAAATAGCTATACAAGGGCTGAGTGTGCTGTAGGAGGTACAGAATGATAATAGTGGAGAGAAAGAGGCAAGTTAAGGAGGAGAAACATACAAAAAGTGAGGTATGGAAAGTAACTGGCACAACCTTCAAGCCTTAGAACAATAGCAGAATCCTAGACAGATTTCCAAATCAATTCTCCCCTCCCTCTTTGATTCTCACAGAGCACTAGCACATTTTCTTTAACATCAAACCAAGATCAAATGCTACAACTAAAGGCAGGCAACAGGGCCTAGCTGTAGGGTTTTTACATCCTCAGGTTTATACTCAGGTGTGCAGAAAAATATTAGTTTTCAAGTTTAAAACAAAACAAAATACACAAAATGGTCTGATAAGGATCTTGGAGGCACACACGACTACACCTCAACTAAATTGAAAAAATAGGAAGACACAGAAAAGTATGGGGAGAGGGGAATTGAACTGCTCAAGCTCTTATCCCCACATATTATTACAGAAGGGGGAATTTGGTCAGGGAAAGTTTCGCATAACTCAGTTTGTGTCACTAATTTGCACTCCTTCGTTCCTTCTCTGAGGGATTCAGCTCTAAAAACTCTTTCATCTTTCTGGTCCACATCAGCTATACTTGCAGACTCCTTGTACGTGTTTCTGTACCTCCATTGCTGTTGAATCAGGCTCCCATCGCCCCTTAGGAAGACTGCCTCTTTCCCCACAGACTCCTTCTACTTGCCATTCTGACAGACTCATCAACATTATCGTTTTGCTGAACATTTCAGATGACCCGATCAGAGTCAGGAGATTTGGTGACGCACGGAGGATTCAACAAGGGAAATATTATTTCCAGGTTCTGTGCAACTTTCCAAGCAACCGCTTCAGTTTCACTGTGGAGTGACAACTAAGCACAGGGATCAGGGACACGGGGCAAACACGGCTTTGAAGAAATCGAGTTGAAGCGTCCCTTGAGCCCGGTTGAAGAAACACTGAATAATACATGAACTGAAACTAGTTCACGGGCCTAAACGAGGAGACTTTTACTTCCCACGTGGGGAGAAGTTCCATTGCTAAGCAGCATCCCAGTTTGAGAGGCATCTTTGTTGAGCTTTGGGAACCTGGGCCCAGGAACAATTCAAAATGTTGTCCCCTGTGCAAGCACTGGGTCATTACTGACCAATGGGGTCGTGCCACATCACATTTGCTTGGCAGACTATTTTACGGGGTGGTTTGCCATTGCCTTCCCCAGTCACCTCCACTTTACCCCCAGCAAGCTGGGTACCCATTTTACCAACCTTGGAAGATGGAAGGCTGAGTCAATCTTGAGCCGGCTATCTGAATCCCACTTCCATCATGATTAAACTGAGGTCGTGAACAGAACTTTGACTGTGGTGTGGTGTAGTGGTTAAGAGCAGTGCACTCTAATCTGGAGAACCAGGTTTGATTACTCACTCCTACACATGAGCGGTGGACTCTGATCCGGCAAACCAGATTGGTTTCGCCACTCCTACTCATGAAGCCTATTGGGTGACCTTGAGCCAGACAGTTCTCTCAGATCTCTCTTAGCCCCACCTACCTCACAAAGTGTCTGTTGTGGGGAAGTAATTTGTAAGGCGCTTTGAGACTCCTTATGGTTGAGAAAAGTGTGGTATAAATCCAGACTCCTCCTATTCTTCTGCAGTACTGCAGCTTACCACTCTGTACCGGGGTCTCTAGAAACTACCATAAACTCACAGATAGTTGGTGGATTAAACCTTTTAGGAGCAGGAGGAGGAGGTGGAGTTTGGATTTATACCCCACCTTTCTCTCCTGTAAGGAGACTCAAGGTGACTTACAAGTGCCTTTCCCTTCCTCTCCCCACAACAGACACCTGGTGAGGTAGGTGGGGCTGAGACAGTTCAGAGAGAACTGTGACTAGCCCAAGGTCACCCAGCAGGAATGCAGGAGTGCGGAAACACATCTGGTTCACCAGATAAGCCTCAGCCACTCAGGTGGAGGAGTGGGGAATCAAACCCAGTTCTCCAGATTAGAATCCACCTGCTCTTAACCACCACACCACAGCTGCCCTAGGCTTTTTTCTTGCATGCACACAAAATAAACTGGAACGGCAGCATTTTGGCTAGATTGCAGTGACCCAATCCACAATGATCCCTTCTAAGAGTGACTCTGATGGATCTATACCTACCAGGTTTGCCAGGCCCCCCTTGGCAACTTGCAGGGAATGTGGGAGTAGGGTTGCCAGATCCATATTGGGAAACCCATGGAGATTTGTGGGTGGAGCTTGGGGAGGGCAGGAACCTCACCTGAGGCACAGTTATCAAGCAGTTCACCCTCCAAAGCAGGGGTAGGGAACCTGTGGCTCGAGAGCCACATGCGGCTCTTCTGCCCTTGCACTGTGGCTCCACGAGCTGAGCCACCGGCCCCATCCTTGCCCGCCCTGCAGGCAGCAGGGCGGGCGCACCGACTGCTCACGGTCAGCTGGGCCACGCTGCGGGCTTCCCCTCTCGCCCACCCCACTGGAGCGGGGCGGGCATTTTCCTGGCGGCCGGTGAGGCCGAGCCACTGGCTTCATCCTTGCCCGTCCTGCAGGCAGCAGGGCGGGCGCATCCATGTGCTTCTCAGAATGAGTGGAGTAAAAGGTAAAAAAAAACCCTATATATATAGTGTTATCTTTATTTTAAATGTCAAAAATTATTTGCGGCTCCAAGTGTTTTCTTTTCCCGTGGAAACCGGGTCCAAATGGCTCTTTGAGTGTTAAAGGTTCCCTACCCCTGCTCCAAAGCATTCATTTTCGCTAAGGGAAATGCTCTTTGTAGCGTGGATATGAGATGCAATTCTGTGGAATCCCCCAGATCCCACCTGGCAGCTGGCATTACTGATGCCTACCCATACAGAAATAAAACAGGCCAGCCACACACAACACAGAAGATTCTGCAGATCTGGACACCCCAGGCGTACAGTAAAATAGGAGTTTATGCACTAAATAAAAGACTCCAAATTGAACGGCAAATCTTAAGCATGTTCTGGGAGCCATGAAATACGGAGGGCAACGGAATGTCAGAGTGAGAGAGAAAGGAAGGAAGGAAGACAGGCAAGAGAGACTCTGGCTTGTTCCTGAGCCTAATAGTTATGTCCCGTAGGGTTAAATTGCGCCAGGAGACATGTGCTCTGATACACACGCACACACGCTTCAGTTCTCACTCACCCGCTCACCAGACCAAGAGGCTGAAAATTTCTAAGAGCTCTGACCATGTGGAAGTTGTGAGCAAAAGAGACAGGGGCTGGAATAGTTCAAAGCAACCTGGAATTGGTGTGGGGGGTGAGAGAGGAGGAGGAGGAGGAGGAGGAGGAGGAGGAGGAGGAGAAGAAGAAGAAGAAGAAGTTCGAATTTATATCCCACCTTTCTCTCCTGCACAAGGATACTCAAAGGGGCTTACAAACTCCTTTCCCTCCCTCCCAACAAACACCCTGTGAGGTAGGTGGGATTGAGAAAACTGTGAAGAACTGTGACTAGCCCAAGGTCACCCAGCTGGCATGCGGATTGCACAAGTTAATCTAGTTCACCAGATAAGCTTCCACGGCTCAAGTGGCAGAGCGGGGAATCAAACCCGGTTCCCCAGATTAGAGTGCACCTGCTGTTAACCACTACTAAAAGTTGGGGGTTTGGGTCTTGTCACTTCATTATATGGACCCACACCAAGGGCTTCAACCATGACACTTACTGGAATAACTCCACCACGGAGATCAAAGTGTAGATTTGCTACGTGGCTTGCCCACTGCAACAGGCACCTCCAAAACGTCATAAATTGCAGCCATCAAACTTGACACAAAATCAGGAAGCTAACGGTGACGCAAGGCACTCACTTATGATTCCAAGGGTAGCTGTGGCTCACAAGAAATTGCAGGTTTGGGGGGAAAGCCATACTAGAGCTGCCCCCCAACACTGCCAATTTTGCTTTATCACTCCTAGAATGCATTTACATCGGAGCCCATCATCATAAAACAGAATATATTCAACATTGGAAGAAACCATAGAGTTTTTCAGTCCGTTCAGATTTAACATTAACATCCAGTTGTTCTCTCTTACTAAAACCCTGCTGGTCTTGGACTGTGGTAAACAGGGAGAGGACAGAGTTTGAATCCGAGGCATATCTACAAAAAAAAAGTGGCACGAGGGCAAGCCCTGAAATCCCACCCCTCCTGTTAAGCAGATCTTCCACATCTTGGTAAACCAGCTCTCCGGGGGCCAGGTCTACCCACTGCTTTCAACGGGAGCAGCCGTGGGAAGCAGAAGCTGGTGATTATCTCAAGGTTGAAAAGAATGAAATGTTTAGATCCTAAACCTGCCTCCATGCTTTTTTTTTTTTTATCCAGAAGGCAACTCACAGACAGCAGAACTGCAGACTTTTAATTTTTGCAGCATGCAAGGACCAGTTCCCCGCCCAGGGTACCGTGACCAGCAGGCAATGCTGCTGCTGGCATAGACTGTGCTTGCCATCACATTCTGGACATGGGCAACTGCTAGCAGAGCCCAAGGCAAGCCTTTGAAGTGCTGGGAGTGCCCAGGGGGCTCGGCTTTCTCCCAGCACCTCTGGCCAAGGTTCCCTTCTCTCTTGCTTGCAAGCACCGTGATACAGAGGCCCACACTGAATTCCTGTCAGAGCTCTAGCCAGGACAGTTGCTTGCAGAGCAAGCGCCAAGGCTGCCCCAACCCGGCTATACGCAACAATAGGGCAGGGCAGGCACCACATGAAAATTCAACACAGTTCCAATACTAGGCAAAGGCTATCCATAACAGAGCAATCCACAAGAGCCAGCACAGCATTCAGAATCTACATAAAAAAAAGTATGGCAGGTATTGTTGGATACTATGCTATCATTCCACATTTGCACAGGATAAACCACTTGTCAGTGATTGTTATGGGGCGGGGTCACCAACACGGTGCCTCTGGGTACCATGGCACCTGCTGATACTACTCTGGTAATAATACCCCTCCCCTCCCCTCCATTGCATGCCACCTCTCATTCCCTGCCCGCCCTTGCATGCCCCCTCCCTCAGCTAGGGTGGATGGGCCATGTCTAGATGCTGGGCCTCCTCCCCTTCCCTCCCCTCCCTTGAATGCCACCCCCACTCCCTGCCCTCCCTTGCATGCCACCCTCCCCTCCCACTCCCTCCAGTAGGGTGGGTGGGCCAGGTCTAGATGCCGGGCCCCCTCCCTTCCCTCCCTTGCCAGATGTTTTTAGCAAGTAGGTGGGGCCAGGTAGGGCTTTTGCCCAGCAAGGCTTCTGATAAACTATAGGAGATTTGATTGGCTGTGCAGATTGTTTAAAATATTTCTTTGGCAGCAGCTGCAACCACAGGACAGTGCCATCCGCCCCCGCCCCGCCCCAGAATGCCCCGCCCCTCCACAGCCCGGCCACAGCCCCGCAGCTGCTCTGCCCAGGGCGTCGTGCCCCACCCAGCCCCATTGGTGCTACACCACTGCAGACACCTTGTGATGTAGGTGGGACTGAGAGAGTTCCAAAGAAGATGGCTAAACATTCTTCTTTGATTAAAGAACTCATTTAGATTCATTGATAACGAAAATCCTGATAGACTTTTTGTGTAAAACCGGAAAATCCTAATAGACTTTTCGTGTAATACCGAAGTAAATGAATGGATGATTTGCAGATTTGAGAAACAGAAGAACAAGAAAATAGATATAACAGAGAAAAGAGTGAAGCTGATTAATAATAATCAATAATCAATTTTACAGTTGTAACTAGAGAACAAGCAGTAAATTTTTAGGGGTACTTCCCATATTTGGTGCAGATGAAATTGGGGGTCATCCCTTTTTCCCTGTTATGCACATTTTTTTCTGTTTTGTTTATTTGACCTTTTGTTAAGGAACAAAATGAAATCTTCTGACAAGAATGACAGGGGGGGGGAGTTTGGGGACCCCGTCCCTAGGGCAAAGAGAGTGCAGCACCCAGCGACATATGGATGCAGCGGTACTTAGCAATCATGAAGCAATTATGAATGAAAGTCAAACAGTTCCACAAACTCTCCCGGAGAGTTCTCTGGCTTTTCAATGGCTGGAACAGTGCATTGCACAATTGACGTTCTGCGATGCACTTCACTGCGTTTCTAGGTTTCAAGGTCAACCTCTCATTTTGGCTGGTGGGCCTTTTGATGGTTAGTTGGCTGTTCTCCCCCTCCCCTCCCCTCCCCCGATTCCTCTTAGGCTTACAGCACTGTGCATCAAAGCCTGCAGACGGATGTATTTAATGACACACTGAACTACATTTTGCCCATGGAAAAAAAAATGCCAGATGTTTCATGCTGTCTGATTTTATTAGGTCATTGCGTAAAGCACAGCAAAAGTAGTTCTTTTTCTAATATTTACATATAATCTTACCTGGCAATGTTCACTGCGCACACATTCCTATTTCCAACCCCCCAGATTTTAGTATGCTACAACAGAGCTAACGATAATTAAGGTATTTTTAAAAATTCATTTAAATCCTAAAGCCAGAGGAATTATATTTAAGCTTTCCTGATAAGAGACGTCGACTCGGTAATACCCATGACAGCAGTGGGGATCTATGGCAAATTGTGTTCCCGGTTAAGAGAAGGAGCAACAGCCAAGCTGCTTCATTATTGCCGTTTTATACAAATGCAGTGCAGAATCTGCTATTGGGAACACGAGGCCGATTACCATTCCGAAAATCAAAAACAGCCAAAATAGAGAATGTTAGCTACCCCACCTCGAGAGGAAAACGCCATTCCGAAAATCAAAAACAGACAAAATAGAGAATGTTAGCTACCCCACCTCGAGAGGAAAACGCCTGCAGCTTGGTGGAGGAAAGTGCCAACAAGTTACACCAAGGCCCCTTCCGCACACGCAAAATAATACGTTTTCAAACCAGTTTCACAATAGTTTGCAAATGGATTTTGCTATTCCGCACAGCTTCAAAGAGCACTGAAAGCAGTTTGAAAGTGCATTATTCTGCATGTGCAGAATGAGCCCAACTTACGGTGATCACATAAGGTTTTTAAGACAGGAGTCGTCCAGAGGTGGCTTGCCTTTGCTGGCCTCTGCAAAGCAATCCTGGACTTCCTTGCCCATCTCCTGTCCAAGTGCTAAGCACAGGTAACCAGAGGTGGGATCCAGCAGGTTCTCACAGGTTCCCGAGAGTAGGTTACTAATTATTTCTGTGTGCCGAGAGGGGGTTACTAATGGGTGATTTTGCCACCTGATTTTTGCCTTAGTTATGCCCCTCCTCTCAGCAGTAGCGCACAGAACTTGAAGCAGTCTAGCAGGAGGTGCACCGGCGTGCGTGGCAGCCTGCGCCTGCGTGCATTCATTTCCCGCCCGAGGACCGGCGCAGCGGCTGCGTCCTTGCCACAGCCCCGCCCAGGAATGCTCCACCCCCGGAATGCCCGGCCATGCCCCCATCGTGCCCCGCCCAGCCCCATTGGCGCTACGCCACAGTTTGAATCCCACCACCATGGGAACCTGTTACTAAAATTTTTGGATCCCACCACTGCAGTTAACACTATTCAGCTGCTGAGACTCACCTGCAGCTTTTTCGCCATCAAATCACATCTCTTATGGCGACCCCTGGTGGGGTTTTCAAGACAAGAGGCATGGAGTGATGGTTTGCCCTTGCTTGTCTTCACATCATGAACCTGGTATTCCTTGGAGGTCTCCCATCCAAATACTAAGTGGGGCCGACCTTGCTTAGCTCCTGAGATCTGACAAGATCGAGCGAGCCTGGGCTATCCAGGTCAGGGCAGCCTGCAGCTTAACCTTCATTAAATTAAAAACTTGAAGTGCTTATTGAAGATGATGCCTTCTTCCACCTCACCAGGGACCCTCATCCATAGGCTGGAGCAACTATAGAAAAGAAATGAGCTCTAGGGCCCCTTCTGCACATGTAGACTAATGCACATTCAATCCATTTTAATAATTGTTTGAAAGTGGATTTTGCTATTCCGCACAGTAAAATCCAGCTTCAAAGTGCATTGAAAGTGGATTGAACGTGCATTAGTCTGCATGTGCGGAAGGGGCCTAGTCAGTGGTGGGATCCAAAAATTTTAGTAACAGGTTCCCATGGAGGTGGGATTCAAACTGTGGCATAGCGCCAATGGGGCTGGGCGGGGCACGACGGGGTGTAGAGTGGCATTCTGGGGGCGGGGCATTCCTGGGCGGGGCTGTGGCAAGGACGCAGCCTCTGCGCCGGTCCTTGGGCGGGAAACGAATGCACGCAGGCACAGGCTGCCACGCACACCGGTGCACCTCCTGCTAGACTGCTTCAAGTTCTGCGCGCTACTGCTGAGAGGAGGGGCGTAACTAAGGCAAAAATCACGTGGCAAAATCACCAATTAGTAACCCCCTCTCAGCACACACAAATAATTAGTAACCTACTCTCGGGAACCTGTGAGAACCTGCTGGATCCCACCTCTGGGCCTAGTAGATGTCATATGAACCACTTTAGGCAGGGCAAGCTTGGAGACCGTGGTTATCATAGCTTCCGGGCATGCTCGCTTATTTCAGTAGTCACAATATTACTTGGTCCCAGTAACTGGGTTCAGAATAGAGAAGACAATGAAAAAAACAGCAGGAACAACCATTGGTGATACTTAGCACCAGAGAAAGTTTTGGATTTCTTCTTCAGTTGGCCAACTGTTTCCCTAATCCTGTGGTGGCGTACCTATGGCACCCCAGATGTTCATGAACTACAATTCCCATCAGCGTGGTGGGAATTGTAGTCCATGAACATCTGGAGTGCCATAGGTTCACCACCATTGCTGAATTCTCACACTTTCTTGCTTTTCTTCTAAAAGAATGTACCAAACGATTCCATTTTTTTTCTACCAGCATTTATAGATGGGAGAAGAAGCCACCTTTGGATCAGTAGACTCTAGAGAAAAACGATAACTCTCAACATAATTAGAAGCCCTCAAAAAGGCAAACCCTTCAATCACCACCATGATAGTTACACCAGTGGCCCGCGTTGGTCCCTCCTCCACTAGATACTTGATGTGAAAGAGAAAAGTCTCAATTATTGTGATGCTCCTTCTTCTCGGTCCTTTTTCCTGGCTTCCATAAATCAGGGGCTTAGGAGAACCGTCAACAGCTCATTAAAAGCCAGGAAGTTCATTAGCCACCATTTGCAAACTCGTAAAAAAGGAAGGTTACTATCCTTTAGAGCTATCCTTTTTGGAGGCTTTTAGTCACAGTAATTTTCCTAGTGTTATTTCTGTACATTTTTGTTTACCCTCATTTTGTGCCCCCCCTCCCCCATGCTTATTAATGGACTCAGTGCAGTACATCTCCCACCGTATTTAGAGGCACTGCAGGGTCTCAGCAAGAAGTTGGCATACTGAAGAAACAGCACCACCACAGAGCCCACACAGGCACAAGGCTCTATCGATCATCCTCATATCTATCGTTCTCTATCATCCTCATGGAGCCAGTGTGGTGTAAAGGTTAAGAGCAGGTGCACTCTAATCTGGAGAACTGGGTTTCATTTCCTGCTCTGCCACTTGAGCGCTGGAGGCTTCTCTGGTGAACCAGATTAGCTTGTGCACTCAGGGTAACATACCCTCAACAAAGACGTTGCATGGGTAAAATGGAGGTGTAGAGAAGCACACACATCTTGCGCTTCTTGAGGGGGGGCGGAATAAAAAAACATAGTAATTACAATACATGACAATAGAGAGAAAAGCTGTCATTAAAAGATAACATTCAAAATATAAAGGAAAACTCTGTCTCCCAAGACACTGTACTACTGACCTGATTTTTGAACCCACACACAAAAAAAAGTTTCAAAAGGAAGAGTATGGTATATCATTGTTGAATTCCTCAGCAAATCCACCAAGGTCACAGTTGGGATCATGGACTTCGACTACAAATGGGGAAATTGGCTTAGAAAATCTGGAGGAAATTGTATTATTGTCGATTTCATGCTTTCTGTCCACGAAATATACTACCCTGGTTTGATTGGCTGCTTCCTCACATATCATTAAAAATATATATGTAATCTTGAATATATCCGCTCTTGGCAGAGAAATGCCTAATCTTGTATTTCATAGCATTTTGGCCATGTGTATTGCCCCCTACACCCCGTATACAGAGGTGGGATCCAGCAGGTTCTCACAGGTTCCCGAGAGTAGGTTACTAATTATTTGTGTGTGCCGAGAGGGGGTTACTAATTGGTGATTTTGCCACATGATTTTTGCCTTAGTTACGCCCCTCCTCTCAGCAGTAGCGCGCAGAACTTGAAGCAGTCTAGCAGGAGGTGCACCGGCATGCGTGGCAGCCTGCGCCTGCGTGCATTCGTTTCCCACAGAAGGACCGGTGCAGCAGCTGCATCCTTGAAACAGCCCCACCCAGGAATGTCCTGCCCCCGGAATGCCCAGCCCCGCCCCCGTCATGCCCCGCCCCATTGGCGCTACGCCACAGTTTGAATCCCACCACCATGGGAACCTGTTACTAAAATTTTTGGATCCCACCACTGCCCGTATACAATCTCCCTATCAGCCAAGGATAACATTTCATCCATCAACAAGGTCCACGAACCCTTATGAACAATACGTTTGTAGGTCTGGGAAAAGATTCACGCTGTTCTACCACTTTCTGAGAACGAAGAAGTCTCTTTGATCCACCATCAATATTCTTCCCGTGGAGACAGCCGTCTTCCAATTTTTGCATGCATATATGGCCAAAACCTCTGATGTTTCAGAGAAATGGGTGTGGGTTTATTAATGGTTAACCTGATCTCATCAGGTCTTAGAAGCTAAGCGGGGTCAGGCTCAGCCCTGATTAACACTTGGATGCAAGACAGTCCAGGGTTGCTCCACAGAGGCCGACAGCAAACCACCTCGCAACTTCTCTTGTTTCGAAATAAGTTTCAATACCCTGCTGTTTCAGAGCAGCTTATAATCAACATTCCCCTCTTCACCCCAGAACAGGCACCCTGTGAGGTAGGTGGAGCTTAACTGTGACTGACGTAAGGTTACCCAACAGGCTTCATGTGGAGGAGTAGGGAATCAAACCCAGTTCGATAAGTTAGAGTCCACTTCTCTTAATCACTGCACCACAATCTACAGCACAGGTGTCAAACTTGCAGCCCTCCAGACATTATGGACTACAGTTTCCATCATCCCCTGCCAGGTCTAAGCCATAGGTGTCAAACTCATGGCCATCCAGATGTTATGGACTACAGCATCATGCTGGCAGGGGATGATGGGAACTGTAGTCCATAACATCTGGAGGGCCGCGAGTTTGACACCTCTGCTCTACAGGGTTCATTACAAGGTCGATGTAAGTTGACTGCAACCTGATGTAACTTTCCTCCCCAACTAGTGACGGAACATCTAACACCTTCACTAAAAGGGAAGGGAAGCCTTCGCAACCAAGGGAAACCACAATTCACATGGCAAACCTAAAAGTCTTTTCCTGGGAGCAAGCCCCATCAAATCAAATTAAGACTTATTTTGAGGTAGACCTGTTTAGGATTGCTCCCTGCGGCCGTCAAGTTAAGGCCATGACCTTTTTGAATCCCTATGTTACAAGAGCACAAGCAAGTTAGATTGTCTCCATCCAACCGGAAAGGTGTGGGATGGGGCACACCCATCCTAAACCACACCGCACTAATCCTGATTATATGCAATGCACAAAGATGTATATCAGCAGCAGTTCAGCGTATCGCAATGCATCCTGGATGAATGGGGTCTGAATGAGCAGATGGGGTGCAGTTTCATGTACCTGGAACCTCAAACAAATGAGCTTATGAGCCCAGTAGAGCTTATGAGCCCAGTAGAGAAGAATCGTGCATACAAGAAACCCATGACATAGAAAGCTGATGCCAAAAGCTCTCCATATGAGCCCACCCAGGCACCAGTTGAGACCAGGGCAGCTCACACAGTGTTATGTCACTCACGTGGCCTGAAGAAGGGCTTTTTCGGTAACAGCCCCAAATGGGATTTTCTTCCAGGGCATGTTTGAAAAGCTTTTCCCGTCTATGGAAATGATGCAGGACTCCTCTTTCACGGCACAATACATAAATTGGCTTCCAGTGGAATTCCGGATCATTCACAAGGTATAGGTGTTAACCTTTAAGGCCTTACGTGGCCTGGGGCCTTCGTATCTTTGGGACCGCCTTACCCCATATGTCCCTACACAACCTCTGCGTACAGCAGAGGCCAATTTGCTGGTGGTCCCCGGCCCCTCGATGATGCGGCTGGCCTCCACCTGGGCCAGGGCCTTTACAGACCTGCCCCCTGCCTGGTAGAACACTCTTCCTCCATCTGTCCGGGCCCTGCCCGGGAAGTCTTGGGTGGAGGTTCACATCAGGGCCTGTAAGACCGAGTTGTTCCACCGGGCTTTTAGGGGAGCCGGCCGCTGATTGGTGCGCCCCCCTCTTGGTTGTCCTGCCTACATCTTGGGACTTTTATCATCTATGCAACCCACCGTTCTTCCCACCTCTCTGGGGAGGGTTTTTATTGAAATTTTAATGTCGGACGCCGGGAAGCTGTATGTAATGTTGTATTTATTGGGGTTTTAGTGACTTTAGGATTCATGGAGCCTATTATTTACTTATAATTTTATTCTATTTGTGCTCTATTTGTCTGTTTACTTTGTTGTTCACCGGCCAGAGCCCCTTGGGGAAGGGCGGTATAGAAATTTAACAATAAATAAATAAAATAAATAAATTTAGGGATTCAGTCTTGACCGGACCATACAGTGATTTTTAAAAAATCTGTTTTTTAAAATTTTATATCATTATTCTATATTTTTTGTGGAAAGGTGGTATAAAATATTTTAAAATAAAATTCTATGAACACATACTAGGAATCCCCACCCCATAGTCCACACAGCTTTCTAAAAACAGTTTGTAAAACAATAAAATAAAGCGAAACCCTTATTTGGAAGCCTCCTTCCATAGGTACCCTATTTCAAGCATGAATGCAGGAAATGGCTAAATAATAAGAGCCCTGCAGAGGTCACTTCACCAGGCCTCTTTCAAAGGTGCTATGAATCTCTGTTTTGTGACATGGTGACTTTTCAAGGACGTAAATGATAAAAGACGCAGCGCAAAGCCACTGCACAGAATTGCAGCACCATGAAGTAAAAGAAGATCCCTCCCCCCCCCCGATAAAACATCCCTTCCTTCACAGGACAGTTTCACCTGGAATTCAGCAGCCCCTTGGGTCTAAGTTGCTTTTTCCCAGGGGACATTCCCAGTCAGGCGAAAGGCTGAATTCTACTTGTCCACAGTTCCAGGGCAGGGGGGTGGAAAGTACTGTCAAGAGCCAGACCTCTTATGGCAAACTCGAGAATGTAATTCAGATGAAAAGTGAGAAATTCCCCCCCATAACATTCATAGAATCATAGAGTTGGAAGAGACCCCCAAGGGCCATCAAGTCCAACCCCCTGCCATGCAGGAACACACCATCAAAGCACTCCTGACAGATGGCCACCCAGCCTCTCTTTAAAAACCTCCAAAGGAGACTCCACCACACTCCGAGGTAGTGCATTCCCCTGTCGAACAGCCCTTACTGTCAGGAAGTTTTTCCTGATGTTTAGGTGGAATTTAAACATCATTCAGCAATTTAAGAATTTAAACACCATTCAGCAATTTAAAATTGCCACAGGGGAGGGGGAGGGAGGGGAGGCGTGGCCTGTCTATATTATCATAGGACAACCCCCATCATGCCTCTACCTCTTCAAGGTCTGTTGCTCCCCCAGTTACCAAATCCGGAAGGCTCCAAAATGCTTGAGATTTCATTGCATCAGGAGTTATAAAAGGTAATACAAAAAAAGGGGGGGATGCAGGATTCCCAGTAGACTTCTCTACTTCAAAAGCTGGACTAGAAATACGATTTAATTAAAATAAAGCAGTGTTAGAAAACAAGGGGTACAATAGCATGAATAACCTCTAATGAGCAAAGAAAGTCATCTATCCGGCCAAGGGGGCAACTGGATTCTCCTCACGGGCCACTGCCGGCTTTGTCCTCTAGGAGGCGCTCTGGGGCGCTGTCCGGTCCCGCCGCGGAGACTCCGGCCGCACGCTGGGGAGCGAAACTTTTCCCAACTGGACGGTCCGGTGGGCGGGGGGACACAGGAGGCCGCTTGCCCTCTGGCAGGCCAGCAATCTAGCCAGCCCCACCCCTTGCCACCGCCTGACAAGTCCCAGCAGCTGGAGCTCCCTCGTTGGCGACTTTCTGGCCCTTCCACGCCCAACCCGGTGCCCCCACCCCGCTGAGTTGCAAAGAAGCGCACCAGACCGACAGGAGCCGCCTGCTTAGGGTGCGGGGGGGGGGGGGAGAGAGATCGGGACCTTTGGGGGTTGAGGGTGGGACGGAGCAGACTGAGTCCTTCCCTCCACCTTCATCAAGGGGGGGAAGCGAAGACGTAGGATCCCGCGCAGATGCAACCCGACTCGCCATCCCAAGCCTGCTTCATTCCAAAAGACAGGGACTCCCCAAAAGGCCCTTCAAGGATGACCTTGAGAAAGCTCCTTTATTAAAAGAACCCCAAAAGCCTTCTCCGGGGCGGCCACTTGGATCTCTCCCCAGGATTGCAAACTCAGCCACCCAACGCTGGGGGGCCGCTTTGCTTCTTAGGAGGGGGAGCTGCATCCAGTTCTCATTAGCAAGGAGACTCGGCGACACCGCTGCCGGGGACGTCGCTCGCATCCCGCGGGCATCCTGACTCAGCGACGCGAGAGCGCAACAGACTCTGAGAAACTCCGCTTCGCCTTCACTTTCTGGGTCTCGCTTTGCCACCCCGCTGGGGGGATCTGAGCCTGGGGAACTACCAGCCTCTTGATTCCACCGGCGGCCTGGGTTGCTTTCCTCCCCCTTCCTCTCCCCCGCACCCATCCAAGCAGCCCCGCCTCTCACCTCGCCGTCCAGAAGCGACCAAGAGATCCCCGCAGTTCAAAGCGAGAATTGGCGGGGTTGAATCCCCGGTGCAGCTGCTACTGTTGTTCTCAATTTAGCTCCAGCGCTCGCGCTCATTGGAGAGCGCCCTCCGAGCCGCCCGCCCCTCCTCTTCTCCAATAGGGCCACACTGGGGGAGGAGCGCTCTGATTGGCAGAGAGCAATTTTCCTTCCCAGCCCTCGCCGCTTGCTTCGGTAAGAGGAGCGCTTCCCTTCTCCCCTTTTTGCCTCCAGCGTTCATTCAGAGCGGCGGGGCCCGCCCACTTATTTGAATGGGGCGGAGCCAACGCTAATATCCTTTTAAGAGCGGGGAGGGGAGTTCCCAGAGTCGGGGCGGGAAATCCTCTTTGAATGACATAGCGGGGCGGGGATTCCCCCTGCGGAGAATGTATGAATGAGCGGCGAGTGACAGAAGAGCTTCGATTCTTAAAAAATCTTCTCTACGCGTGGGGGCGTGGCAAAAAAGGGAGGGCGAAACCAAGCAACCCGTCTCTGTCCCCCCACCCGCGCTGTTGCAAATTGCACATACGTGCTGCTGGAGCACAAATGGGAAGCCCAGTTTGCATGCAATTGCAGACACCCCCCCGCCCCCCGGCGAGAGACTTTCTGGCCCTTCTGGTTTGCGAGTTCTGTTTTTAATTGCAATTGACGAGCAAGCTGCGGTAGGCAGCCGGCTTTCCTTCTGCCGCTCGGAGGCCAAGGGGGAGCAAGCCCTTGCAGGCACTCACCTGGTCTTGCAAGAGGCCCGGCCTTAGGAAAGCCCGCAGCGGGTCCCCGGGAAATCGCCTGGCAGCTGCAAGCTAGCTGGGCCGCCTTCAGGGCCTTGTGCCATCCCCGCAGGCATCTTGCTCCGGCTCACCTCCTCGCTCGGCTGGCCGCCAAGAAAACGCCGCGCATTGGAGGCTTGCCCTGGATTGGATACCGAGAGCCTCACACTTGGGCCAAGTCGGTCGTGCTTAGTCGTTAAGGAGCCCCTCCAAGGCAAAGAAAAGGACCCAGCCTGTACTCCGATCCCGTAAACGGATCTGGAGAGGATTACCTGGCCAGAGGATCAACACTAAATGTGTGCCACCTCCAGGTTGGGAGATTCCTGGAGATTGGGAGGCAGAGCCTAGGGCAGTGGGGTTTCAATGGGGAGACGAAGAAGAGTTCGGATTTATATCCCACTTTCTCTCCTGTAAGGAGACTCAAGGTGGCTTACAAGCTTCTTTCCTTTCCCCACAAGTGACACCTTGTGAGGTAGGTGGGGCTGAGAAGGTTCTGAACCAACTGTGACTAGCCCAAGGTCACCCAGTAGGAATGTAAGAGTGCGGAAACACACCTGGTTCACCAGATAAGCCTCTGCCACTCAGGTGCGGAAGTGGGAAATCAACCCAGTTCTCCAGATTAGAATCTACCTGCTGTTAACCACGACACTAGTGGTTCTCAACCTGGGGGTCAGGACCCCTTTGGGGGTCGAACGACCCTTTCACAGGGGTCGCCTAAGAGTCTCTGCATCAGTGTTCTCCATCTGTAAAATGGATAAATGTTAGGGTTGGGGGTCACCACAACATGAGGAACTGGATTAAAGGGTCGCAGCATTAGGAAGGTTGAGAACCACTGCGCTACACCACACTGCCTCCTGAAGGGATCTTGGAAGGGCATAATACGGTCGCGTTGGAATCACTTTCTCAAAGAAAACTAAAATCTGTCATCTGGAAGCCAGTTAATCCCGGGAGATCTGCTGGCCCGGCCTAAAGATTGGCAGCCCTAACCTGCCCCCCACTTGCAAACCATGAAATTACATGAAGGTTTATATGGGGCCTCATTTCCCCTGTCTCCAGTTTCGGTGCCTGGGTGTAATTTTTGTAAGTCAGGCTAGTTCAGAGCGGGAGGTGTCGTCGTGTGGATTTTGCTCCAGGTGTGAAACCATCCCAATACTAATTTATTCTCCGAGGATGTGGTGACACACTTTAATCCTTCCTTGCTGCACAGTTGTCCTTGTGTCTGATCTAGCATGGTAATCCCTAACCTGGTGCTCACGGGCAACCTGCCAGCATTTCCTGGCACCCATTTGCTACTACCCTAAAGCAGAGACAGTTCTGGTTTACCTTGGCATCACTGAAGTCTAGGGTCACCGAGATATCATTTCTGAGATTGCAGTATTTGTTTCATTCAGAAACAAAGACCTTTTCCGTCTATTCATAAGAGAATACTGGATTTAGAACCAGCCAGCATGTTATGATCCTACAGCAGCCATTTTATCGTTGGCTATGCACTCACGGAAGCCATTTTGTGGCAGCACCAGCTCAGGCCCATAGCCACAGTGGCGCGAAAAGAGGCTGGGCCCCGTAAATCATTAGCCAAGTCCCTCCAAACAGCACCAGGGTTGGCGTGAAACCCTCAAGTCTTTCAAGTGAAAATTCTCTGTGTAAATAGAAGAAGTTAAAAGGTGTGAATCCTCTCATAAATCTTTCAGATGTGGATTCTCTATGCAGTTGACTAGAACAGAATTAGCAGTTAGTGGGGCTGAAGGGACCTAATTTAAAAAGGTGGGGGGTGTCTGAAATCTTTTTGCAATTTTCTAATATTGGTAACCCTAGATCTATTGCTTTCCTTATTAAATTCCTCGTGCTATTTAATTACATTGCTTTAAAGTTTATACCATGTGTCTACCTTGAGTCTCAAGAACAAAACTGATAAATAATAAAGCACAAGTAAATAAATAATAAAGAAAATGAATCATGAGGGCCAGACCAAAACTGTATTTACCCCCCCCCCCAAAAAAAAAAGTTTCTGGCTGTAGACTCAAAGCAGCAGACGGCTGCAGAGCTAGTTTGGAGGAGACAAGGCTACCAGACTCGGACCTTGGTTGTATAAGCCCTTAACACCTTGTTAAGGTAAACTGCAATACTTTTGGGAACTACTGGGAAGGTATTTGTTTATTTTTGCTATGTTGTAAATGTTGGAGTTTATTGTTTCAGGGTTTCTTTTTGTGGTTGTAATGGGTGAGAGTTCTCCTGGAAACCTTCATCATGTTCAATCCTGTTCATCAAGCCCTTGGAGTCTTCAGGAGCCAACCCACTTGCAAAGAAGAATTGGACTTGGCAGTATCAGTAGACTGTAAATATAAGGACTTGAAAATGCAACCTGAACAGGACCTTGAAATGTGATGTTAAATGTTGATGTTGTATGTTAAGAAAGTAAACCATTTTGTTTTTAAAATTTGTTGTGGCAAACTCATTCCAAGTTCTGCCCCATAGAACCCACAAGCTGAGGTTACAGAAACACATGAAGTAATTGGGTAGAAATAGGAAGGGGTCCTGAATCAAGGGGTGTGGGGGAAGAAGATAGGGACTGTTCTCCACATGCCCCTGTTGCACCCGACTACTGATGTATACGTCAGCCTCATACTGCCTTCAGATGTGGAATGGTATAGTACAGCTTGATCTTATCAGATCTCGGAAACTGAGCAGGGTTTGTGCTTGGATGAAAGAGCATCAGGAAAGACTTGCCAGAAGAAAGCCTTAACAAATCATCTCTGCTTAATGACTTCCCCTGGAAACCCTGTGGGGTTGCCATAAGTTGACTACAATTTGACAGCACTTTTCACACACACTTATTGACTTTCAATCAGGAGGCGCTCAAGGTAAACACACAACGATCTGTAAAATTAAACAAGCAAAACCCTCTAACACTTATGCTGCTGTTCCCCACAGCTGAGTAGTCTTCCTTGCTTTCTGTATGCAACAATCTTTGCTGAAATTTGGGATGTGCACATTTGGGATTCACACCCTATGACCCTAATCCCCTTTCCTAAAAGAGCCCTTAAGACTGTTGCAGGGTTGACCCTTTGAAGCTAAAAAATCTCCAGGAGATTTTTTTAGGAAGCACTTTTTGTCTTCCTGTACTTGTTCTTCATTATGAATGAAGGCGCTGTCAAAGAAAACACCCCCACCTCAAGCAGTTTAAAGGATTCTGGAGGGGGAAAGAAATTGGGGACATGTGCGTCCCTTTCCCCAAATTTCTATCCACACCTTCATATTGTAAACTGAATGGAACAAAACAGAACATTCTGCTAAGTGTAATGGCCCATTATCTACACAAGGGCCAGCTAGTTTAGATGGAGCCCTGGCAGTTCTGCCTTCTGGACAATCACCTGGAAGTGACGTCACAGTTTCTGTGGCATTCTGGGAATGTCCTGGAGCATTGCAGGGCTGTAATGTTACCCACACCCCCCAGGCCCTGCTTCCACTCCCCAAAAAGCTCCCAGGATTGTGAAGTGCAGACTTGGTAATCCTGCTTACAACATAATTTGTATCTCATCTGCTTTATCCTCACAATTGACAACCCTGTGAGGTGGGTGAGATTGAGAGAGACTAGCTGAAGGTCTCTGTGGCAGAGTGTGGATTCGAACCTGGGTCTCTCAGATCCTAGTCTGAAAATTAAGCGCAGCATCACAATGGCTTCCACTGTTACTGCGCTGCTCAGGGTAACACTTTCCTTGCTCTAGAGTATCCCGCTCTCGGCAGCGCCCAGGAACCCAAGCAAGACCCGACAAGGCTTGGATAAAATAAAAGTTATTTATTGAGATGCTGACCTAAGTGTCAGCACCTCCGCTCCACGCAACAACTCCTGCTGCCTAGCAGCCTTACAACACCTTAAGTACACTTTCTCCCGTCGGGAGCCCGGGAGCATGAAAGACAGCCCACCACCATTCATTAACAGAATTCAAAACAACCAATCATTCACTTACTAGCGTGCAGGAACCAATCAGAGTTAGATGGCATCCCCTTCTTGGATTTGTAGAAGCTGGCGATGGCGATGTCCACTGGCGGGGAACACAAAGGCTTCTCCAGATGTCCGGGGTCAGGAAACAGAAGATGATGACGAGAGCCTCCCATCTTGCTGCTGAGGGGATTAAGCAAGGAAATGCGCTTCCCCCAAACTCTCGGTCCGCGTGTATCAGGAACCTTGCGTGAATAGGATGGCTCAGGTGGAGGCGGAGATAGCTCTCTACCTTGGGCCAAGGAGGAGTTCCATACAGTGCATAAAATACAGAAACTTACAAATCCTATTTTCCTACCTAATACATTTGGTTACTATCTAGCTAATACAGAAAATAAGACAAAAACTCAAATTTTAGCAAGCCTAATAATCCAGAGCGGGACTCTTCACAGGCTCGCTATCATTCCCCCCCCTTTCTGGAGCTTTCCATGCATTGGCAATCATGAAGTAGTCTTCAGACAATTTCGCAACCTGTGAGTACTGGGAAGGGGCCCTGGATGCGCCGGGTGATCCAGTGGTGCGAGGAGCACGATAGGCTCTTTGCAGACAGCGGGGCACACATGGGACCTTGGAAAAACATTTTACACATGTCTAAACAGTCCTTTAAATGCAACAATAAATCAGGGGAAAACACACACACGCAAGCGGGGCTGGCAAGGGAACAGAAGGGGGTAATCCAGGCACTTTTCAAAATGTTCCAAATAGTAGGCGGGGACAGTGGAAGTTCTTCCCGGCAACTGGTGGGACCTAGAGAGCTGAGTTGCTTGACACGAGGATCAGAGGTGGAAACAGGTGTCCGTTCCGAGACACAGCCAGATCTAACGCACACGCACGATTCAATCCAAGGAATCTGGTTTGCGCTTTGTAGATCCTCAGCGCCCCCACGGAGGTCTGGACTCGGGGGTTACCGGACAGCTGCAGCAGAGTGGAGAGATGGGGACCGGAACGTCAGTGGAGGCAGCTCCCCCCCTTTGGCACTTTCGGAGACGGGGTGGCTTCAAACAGGAATGGCGGGACCGCAGAATCATGACAGCACTCCTCTCATCTCGGCAATGGAATGGATCGATGGCATCTTTCACCAGGCTTCTCATCACCAGAGGCAAGCAGCGGCGATCCCAGGTCACACCCCTTCGGAGACATCTCAGCGCAGCGGAGCATGAACGCAGGTTCGGCTTGTCCAAAACTTTCACTGTTGGAGCTCCAGATCAAGTTCCCGTAGACCGGGCCGCCACAAAGTCCATCATTAGCAGGGAATGTGAAGTGCCTGGAGACCCCCCTTCCCTTCTCTCCCCCCCCCCCTCCCAGCCCAACTTGGGAAAACAGGCAAGCATTGCACTTACATTCAGTCTAAATCACAGCTTGGGGTACCCAAGGCAAAAGGCGGGCCCTGCATGGCGAGCAGCGCTAATAGCGTAGTGGTAAGCAGGCTCCATTGTGTCTGGACCCACCTATCGACCAGGGGCTGGACTGTAGGAATCATGGGTATGCACGCCCAGGGGAAAAACTCACGAAAAGGGTGAGTTTTAACAGAAAACAGACCCAACTCAGCCTGGTAGCCCCCTTTCCTTCCATGAACGGTGCTGTCCAGGTGGGAAGGGGCCAGCTTGAGAATAGGGTTTGCAAAATTATGCCAGAACAGAGTAGCCGGAAATAGAACGAGGGACCCTGGGCGCCCGTGTGGCAAAAATGGGTCTAATGCTGGCGTGGTTTTTCCAAACGTTGCGAACAGCATGCACCAAACAGGAAACAACGCCTCGTTGAGTCCCGTCCCCCCTTTGGTCCTAGTGGCACCCTGGAACCAGCCTCCCGTCCCCATTATACAGCTTTCGGTGGCAGCTGTGCCAATATTCCTAGCACGTTGTGGATGCGCAGAACTCTGTTTAGATTTGTTGAGCCTAATTGCGCCTGACAAGGGAGGCCCTTCGTTTGGGCTGAGAGCTGAGGTGCCGGGGTTTGACGAGTCTGAGCTCGTGTCAGCCTTGAGGTCGCGTCCCATCAGGGGATTCACAGCCACCAGTCCCCCGTCCAAAGAACTAGCTGGGGCTCTGGGGGCTCCGAAACTGAGATTCTGCGTATGCTCTGAGGCTACAGCCTCCATTAAAGGCCGGAAAAAAGAAAAAACTGACTGGTTGGATCTGAGATATTGCATCCATTTTAAATATGGTCTGGATTCTCACCCCCCCTCTGGAGGCAATATCTCAGAGACGACCCAAGGGCCCGGGAACACCAAACCCACGAAGTACCGACCCCAAAAAAACCAGGGAGCATAACAGAAACAAGAGGCTTAAGAGGGTACAGAGGAGGCAGAAAAGAGGCAGGGAGCCAGACCATCCACAGGCACACGCCAGGCCAGGGGAAGCAAGCAGCAGCCCAAGCCATGGAGCCCGAAAAGCTGGGCTACCCGTCAGGCTGGGCTGCTGGCAGGGAAATACCAGGACTTGAATGCAGCTGCCAGGAGCGTAGGGCCAGTGGGGGCCGGAATAACAGAGGCAACGGTCCCATACCACGAGAGATCCCACCATACTCCAGCTGCCCTTGTTGCATACGAAAATGGGACTCCTCGGGAACACAGGACAGAGCAGGGGAGGCTTGGTGGCCTCAAGCGTGGAGTCCAGAGAGCGGGCCGACAGTAGGAGACAGGGGCCATCCTGCACAAAACAGCGGGAGGGATGGGGCTGAAATTCCAAAACAACAGGCCGGAGAATTCCACACACGCTCAGGGGCCACCATCCTACGCGTAGCAAGCATGCAGTGGGCCACCGACGCCCAGCGCGCCTAAGGGAGCCCGAGTGCTGGGGCGGGGAACATGACAGACGTGTTCCCAAAACTTGCAAGGGTGAGCGAGGGCGGAGTCGCCTAAACTCCGACATTACACCGTTCGAGTCAGGAGCGCCCAGTCCGGCTGCAGCTGGGTGGGCACCCGGAGCCATGCAGGCGGCGGCCCGGGGGGGCACACATCGGGGTAGGAGCCAAGGTCCGAGGAGGACTGATTCCGTGATAGGGGGGCAGCCAGGGCAGGGGCCGGCGAGGGGCTGAGAATTCCCTCAATTCAGGCCCCCAAAGTCAGCGAGCAGCCAGAGCGGGAAAAGCGAAATGGAGGCATTCCAATTCCGAGAGCAGGTCGCTGACCAAAGAGGTGAGATCTGGGCAATCCTCCTATGTTGAGGGAAGGGAATCGCTCGTCGCTTTACAGGGCTGGCCGGAAGCGGGGTTGAGCGAGGGCGGGGAACAAGCTTTCGCGTCTAGCCACTTGCACTCCTACACGCCAAGCACCTCCCTAGCCAGCGTGGAAGCGGAATGGTGGAATTTAGAACAGAGTAGGAAGCCCTGACAACTTTCAACATGGGATAGAGAGGCCTGGCCTAGTACAGGAACTATCGTCAGAGGGTCAGAGAAGGAGAGCGGGGTGAGCCGGAGGGCCACTCACAGCGCAAAACATCCTCCCAACAGGCCCGGGCAGTAGGAGGTCTCCATGCACTCAATCACTCTGACACAGGCACGAGTCCTGTAGCCAGGCTCTACTTCAGGGTGAATGGACCATCCCGAGAGGCGAGAAGGAGAAGCGGGTGCAGGAGGTGAATCCTCTGCACATGCTCTAGGGCACCAGAGGAGGGCTGGGCAGCCAGCAGAAGGGCGTCAGCCAGGGAGGAAGTTCCTAGAACTGGCGTGGGAGGCTTCCGGATGCACAAGAAGTGCTGAAGGAAGCAGGCAGCCTCCCGGAGCTAGAGGTGGGCTGGAGGACCCCAGCAACCAAACACCGCCCGGGGGGCACCTCAGGGAACGGGACAGGGACTTCCAGAAACAGGCTGGGGAGCGCCCCCAACATTGGGCTGAGTGAAGATCTGCGTGAGGCGGCAAGATTCTGCCTGAGCCGCCCGTTGCTGGGCCTTAGTAGGGGAACGTTCTAAACATGCGGGAGTGCTCTCAACCTGGCAAGGGGAGAACTGGCAGCTTGTTCAAGCTTAAAGTGATCCCAAGAGCCTGCCTGCTGCTCCGGTCTCCAGGTCCGAGTGCCCAGCCTGAAAGCAGGGCTCCAGCCTGAAGAGAGGGACTCCAGGCTATCCCGGGTAGGGGTTTAAGGAGTACTCGCGGCTGGGATTTAAAAGTGAGGAGATTGGAGCCAGGAGAACCAGGAGACAGAAGCGCCTGCTGGCAGCTGTTTCCTAAGCTCTTGAGGGCTTACGGTGACCTCTGATGCCAGCCCTAGCAGCACAATTTCTGTAATGCCAATTGGCTGCTACTTGGTGGCAATAGCTACATTGGTCTCTATCTAAAGGGGCATTACGCTGGGGCGGGGGGGTGGACTGGCGGGAGAGTCCCTGGTAACTTGAGCTCCTGCCAAATCCCGCATTCCCACCCACGGTGGCTCTCAGTGCTCCTACAACCTCCTGCAGAGAATTCTGAATCTGATCTAGGGCTACAGATTGCCATCGGAATGTAGAGGCGGTCTTGGGTACATTCCCATGCTACATGTGGCTCGATTCCCAGGGTCCCAGGTGCTCACAGCTGCCTCGCAGGAGCTCCCACTAAGTGGCCGGTGGGGTTCTCTTTGCCTTCTCCCTCGGCTTCCTCGCCAACTTCCTCCCTCTCTGGAAGGGTACACCTTATTGGCAGTCTTAAGGAGATCTGCTGGGTCTTTAAGGGTATTGGCAGGGATCCTGTTCAACTTCTTCCCTCTGATATCTGGGGAGCTTCCTCCAATAAACACACTATTAAGCAGGCCGGTAGACTGGATCTGTGGGATCTACCGTGTCCACATTTGCAGCACTTCCGGAGCGGATGCGTTCCATAAAAGTGCCTCTGGTGACTCATCCTTATTCTGTGCCTAACTGGTGGAGCTTTGAAAGATCATGGCGTGATGAAACCATTACTCGGAGTCCTGATAATATAAAAGCTACGGTGGTTCCCTAACTTGTCTCGGTCTGCCTCTAAAGTTAACATTCCACCCTGGATCTGTGGCCGCGGGAAACACCTGGGCAGCGTGGCCGGGTTTGCACCTGCTCCTGGTGATCATCTACATACTGGGTGGCTTCCCATCTTAGCTGCTTGGTATGCATAACTAGGGCCCTTTCCTCCCCAGGCAGAAGAAGTTCCCAGCAATTGCTGGATATCAGCATAAGTGGGCAAATTGAGCGAATGATAGACTCCACCAGCTACTGGGTCATAGCCAAGGGATCAGTTGTGTACAGGATGCAATTTCCTTCAATTATAAGCAGGTCCGAGGCAGTAGGAACATGGACATAAAGAGAACGGGGGGCTGCGCCGGTGAGGTCATTCCCATCTGATGCACGGATGGGAAACATGCCCGCCGGGCATTTCTGCCACAGGCATTGGGCTCAACTCCGACCTGAAGGCGGTTGGGAGGGCATGCACCCTAGGCGGGTGAGTGGCCATGTTCTCTCCGAAAGCTGGTAGACAGGGTGGGCCGGGAGAGGCAGGGTCTCTACTTCCGATTTCATCGAGGGGAAGCACTCAGCACTGGGGGGCAATGCCTTGCACGCGTTGGGAACTCCCATGGGGCAGACTGCATGTTCTTTACCCGTGAGACCATATCCCTCTAGCATCTGAGTTAAGTGTGTGCTTTCTCTGGGGTCAAAGGAGGAGAGCTTCGAGGGTTCCTTCCTAACTGGGGGGAGGAGGTGTAATCCCCACTGAGAGGAAAGGTGAGGAAGTGCCACTAGGGTGCACATCGGGCTGTGGGACGAGGGGAGGGGTCCATCTTCCACTGGAGGAGGGCAGGCAGGCACTCACCAGAGAACCTCCATTGCTGACTATGCTGGGGGGGGGGGGAGTGCAGGTGGCTGGGACCAGAAAATCTAATGAATCCCAAGTTACTATGGCCATTACTGAGAGGGCTGAGGCCATGCTAGCAGACAGGAAAATCCAACAAATTGTCTGGGAGAGGGGGCAGAATATCCAAGGGGGTGGCTCCTGAAACTATGGACTCTCTGTGGACTCCTGGTTCCACCACTAATATAATCTTAGCTCCCTGAATGCAGGAATAATTTGTAGGATTTCTATATATTTCCATAAAAGTTCTATCTAATGTTTTGGCCTGCTTCTTCAATCTGGTACTCCTCAATGCCTGATAAAGATTCTGGAGGATGGGCCAGCTAAAGGAACCTTGTTGCCACCCAAGAACCAGCCGACATAAATTATAATTGACTCCATTCTCTCCCCTGCACCCAAGACTCTTCCAAACTTCTTCCTTGACACAGGGGCTTGCGTCTGAGCTTCTGTCCCAATTATACAAGACACAAGCCGGTGGGGTAGATTCAGGCAGAGGACGGGAACCTCCATTCTTAGAATCCACAGACTCCCATTTCTGCCTTTGCAAAACTGAGCACAACTCTATTCCAAAGCACTTTCGCTCTGACTTGGGCTTCCATCATTCCAGTCCCTCCCTGGACAAAACCCATTTCCTGATTCCTGGAGCCTAAGGACACGCTTGGGTTTTAAGAAGCCTGGCCTGGGTTCTTTCTTGTCCTTCCTGGACTATTAGCCTTAGCATGAGGCCCTCGTTCCTTCTTTGTGGCTGCCAAGAATTTCTTTCCCTCCCTCTCTCTCTCTCTCTCTCCCTCTCTCTCTCTCTCTCTGGGATCTCCCGTCCCTTTCCCCCCTCTCTCTGAAGATCCGTCTCACCTGTCCTGCAGAGGGCATCCACAGCACCTCGAGCAAGCTGCAGATCCCGATCTCCAAACCACTGCAGCAGCTGCAGGTCCTTCAGAACTGCGCTCCGCCCGGTCCGGGTTGGTTCTCGAGAGCAATACTGGTTCCCTCAGTAGGTTCAGGGGAGTCCCGGGACGAGCTCCAACTGTTACATCATGCGCTTGCCTCAGGTGTAACACTTCTCCCTTGCTCTAGAGTATCCCGGCCTCGGCAGCGCCCTTAGGAACCCAAAGCAGAGACCCGACAAGGCTTGGATAAAATAAAAGTTATTTATTGAGATGCTGACCTAAGTGTCCAGCACTCCTCCATCAACGCAACAACTCCTCTGCTGCCTAGCAGCCTTGCAACACCTTAAGTACACTTTCTCCCGTTAGAGCCCGGGAGTATGAAAGGCAGCCCACCACCGATCATTTAACAGAATTCAAAACAACCAATCATTCACTTTGGTAACGGCAGCGTGCTAAGCAATCAGAGTTAGATGGCATCCCCTTCTTGGATTTCATGCTTGAGTAGGGGGGCGGCTGATAATAGCGTGTCCACTGGCGGGAAACACAAAGGCTTCTCCAGATGTCCGGGGTCAGGAAACAGAAGATGATGATGAGAGCCTCCTTATCTTGCTGCTGAGGGGATTAAGCAAGGCGAGGCGCTTCCCCCAAGCTCTCCTTTGTCCGCGTGTATCAGGAACCTTGTATACTGCATTGAATAGGGATGCTCAGGTGGAGCCCAGGAGATGGCTCTCTGCCTTGGAGCCAAGGAGGTTCCATACAGTCGCAAAATACAAGGAAGCTTACAAAATCCTATTTTCCTACCTAATACATTTGGTTACTATCTAGCTAATACAGAAAATAAGACAAAAACTCAAATTTTTAGCTTAAACCTAATTCAGAAGCGGGACTCTCTTCTGGCTCCGCTATCACCACCACACAGGATTTTTCTATGGAACTGGAGCATTTGATTTTTTTATAAAAACAGGCCAAAACTATAAAAACAGTCCTTCTAGTCTTCCATTAAGTTTACAACAGTGTCTGGCCTTTATCCTTTGGAAAGACTACAAGCAGAGCGTGAAGAAAAACTTTCTTAGTTTTGCGCCCAGCAGCTGGTCTTCAGATACCTAAGAGGTTTGCATGCGAGACACAGTCTCCCCAGATCTTGCATTTTTGGAGAGGAAGTTTGCAATTGAGCACTCGAAGCCATATATTTTCTGGTGCTCTCGTTATACCGAATTTCTTTACACGGGTTGTCAATGATAATGAGACAGAAAGGTTTTGAATCCAAGGAAGATTATACATCAGTGATGGCGAACCTTTTCGAGACCGAGTGCCCAAATTGCAACCCAAAACCCACTTATTTATTGCAAAGTGCCAACACAGCAATTTAACCTGAATACTGAGGTTTTAGTTTAGAAAAAATGGTTGGCTCCAAGGCGTGCATTACTCAGGAGTAAACTTGGTGGTAGTCGGTGGCTTTGCTTTGAAGCAATTGTGCAACTCTTCCAATGGGTGAATCATGACCCTAGGAGGGTTTACTCAGAAGCAAGCCCCATTGCCAGCAACCGAGCTTACTCACAGGTAAAGGATCGGGCTTTAGTTCTTCCCATGAAAATCAGTGGGGTTTAACAGTGCTTAACAGGGTTACCTACACTGCTTCCCCAAAACTGGGTCTTAGGTTTAATGCTAATAATTGAGCCCAGTGGCTCAGGCCAGCCTAGATGGGGGGGGGGGGGACTCTGTTTGCGCATGCCCAAAGAGAGGGCTCTGAGTGCCACCTCTGGCACCTGTGCCATAGGTTCGCCACCACTGTTATACATGGACATGACTGCTGTCAGAATCCCAGTGGCTCAGAATTACCCCCATTTCCAGTCAGCATGGCCAATTGGCCATGCTGGTAGGGGCCTCGATGGGAATTGCGTTCCTGAACATCTGGTTTCCAGGTTCCCCAAATTCTGGCTAGCTAGCAGAAGTCACTCCGTGTCGTCGTCGTTCCATCCTTTCTATTTATGCTTTCACTATAAAAAGGTTTTCCTGATGCCATTGTGTGCCTATTTGCTGACGTGCTGTTATGCTGATATATAAATAGTTACTAGGTCATCTTTTTATTTATTTTTTCCTCAGGTGTTCCTTTTGCATGGCAATTTTGTTTTTTATTTTGTGGGTGTCAGATTTTTTTTATATTTTTCCACTTTTACCGTGTCTCCCTTCATACTTAGGTACTTCTTTTTAAAAAGTTATATTTATCTCGTTCATTCATATCTTGCCTTTCTGCCCAATGGAGACATCCTTCGCCCCTCCTCCCTGTTATCTTTACAAGAGCCCTGTGGTTTGTTGTGAGACAGTGTGACTGTCCCCAGGTCACCCAGCCAGTTTCCATAGGCCAAGGGGGGATTCAGGCTTGGATCTTCCACATCCTAGTTCAGCACTTTTTAATTACTACACCACACTATTGAAAACCAGTCCCTGACATAAAGAGCCAGCATGGTCTAGTGGTTAAGAGCAGGTTGATTCTAATCTGGAGAACCAGGTTTGATTCACCACTCTTTCACTTGAGTGGCAGAGGCTTATCTGGTCAACCAGATGTGTTTCTGCACTCCTACATTCCCACTGGGTAACCTTGGGCTAGTCACAGTTCTTCGGAACTCTCTCAGCCCCACCTACCTCACAAGGTGCCTGTTGTGGCGAGAGGAAGGGAAAGGAGCTTGTAAGCCACCTTGAGTCTCCTTACAGGAGAGAAAAGTGGGATATAAATCCAAACTCTTCTTCAGTGTTTACTGATCAGAATTGTAATATATCTGCATGCAGAAGTCTAGTTTTAGTTAACTATCACTGATTGCCCATGAATGGGTTGCATCTTTCTTAAAACATTTCTCACCTAGTGTTGTCCCTCTGACAGCAGTAAATTCTGTATTTTGAATTGTGAGTGAAGGAACAAGTTTTCCTCCCTGCTTGAAAACCGAAAAGCTTCATTGAATGCAATGATTCTCCAGACGGAACTCACTCTATTAGAATCAGATGAACCACAAAAGCTATGCAGAGCAGAAATGTACTGTATAGCAAGATATAAGAAAGCATGGGCCCATCAGAGTGACAATACTATTATAACGAGGCAAATATGACATCTTAAAGCACCATTGTCTTATTCACGGTCATGGAAGCCCAATATTACACAAGAAGAATTGTTCTTTTGTCAACAGTGCTAATGACAACGGCTTTGCTAGGTCTGTGAATCGAATTATAGGGTACTACTGTATGTCTAACAGTCTTGGCAGCAAATTACAGTTGCTTGCTTATGGCAGTTCCCTCCACTAGCATCAATGGGAGCACAATTTGGCTCTGGATTATAGAACTAAAAGCGTTCCGTGGCTTCCAGCCCATTATCTTCTTCCTGTCGCAGTTGAAAAGTTGGTAATGTTCATCCCCTGAGTTTTGCACAGAGAGAACACAGAGTCTGACACATATTCTAACGCATCTGACTCATACAGACTTTTGCCAGGAAAGTTTTTGAAAGTTCAGTCTCACTCACATGACCTGGTTATAAAGAGACGGCCGCTTCTCAGTTCAGGCGCTGCATGAGAGAAAGGGATTGGGCAGGTGGGCTAATCTGAGGCCATAACAATTGGTAGATAATAGTTAAAGTTACAGTCAATGAACTGTGGATATGTCCACACAGGGAAGACTCCTGGTTTTACATTTGTTGCTGCTGAGAATGCGGAAGCATTTGTGTCAGCAACGGCACATCTCAAGAGGTTTTTTTAACAACTGCTTCAGACAGCTGCCATTTTCCTGGCACCCCCCCCCCCTCCCCATCACCAAAAGGCCTCCTGGGGCCTCTTTTTGAAATTGGAGTTATAGCACTATCTATTACTGATTTTTTTAAAAAAAATCTATTCTGCCTGCTGTGCCACTGGAGGGCTTTTTAAAATGATGGCCAAAGGAAAATAGAAGAAGAAGAGTTTGGATTTATAACCTTCCTTTCTCTCCTGTAAGGAGCCTCAAGGTGGCTTACACACTCCTTTCCCTTCCTCTCCCCACAACAGACACCTTGTGAGGTAGGTGGGGCTGAGAAAGTTCCGAAGAACTGTGACCAGTCCAAGGTCACCCAGCAGGAATGTAGGAGTGCGGAAACACATCTGGTTCACCAGATAAGCCTCTGCCAATCAGGGGGAGGAGTGGGGAATCAAAACAGGTTCTCCAGATTAGAATCCACATGCTCTTAACCACTACACCACGCTGGCCCCATGTGGGCAAGATCTTCAAAATAGTTAACTTTCGTATCCAAACGGCACATTCCTATTCTCGGACTGCATTATTTCTGGGAAGATCAAAGTAAAGCAAGTTTGAGAAACAGCAAGCCAAAGACAGGGAAACCCTGGAGAATGATCTCATGTGGATGCTCAAAAAAAAAATTAGCACTCCAGTTTAGAAGCAAAGGTGGAGAAGCAAGTAATAATGCCACAGCGTCCAGCCTCCAAAGCAGCTATTTTCTCCAGCAAACAAATCTCTGTTGTCTGGAGATAAGTTGTAATTCCAGATCTCCATGTACCACTTGGAGGCCAGCAATTTCCACTTGGGAAGTTTTATTCCTTGATTCTGTATGCTAGACCTAAGCCAGTGGTGGGATCCAAAAATTTTAGTAACAGGTTCCCATGGTG
The DNA here is from genome assembly GCF_021028975.2 of Sphaerodactylus townsendi. Classification (NCBI taxonomy): domain Eukaryota; kingdom Metazoa; phylum Chordata; class Lepidosauria; order Squamata; family Sphaerodactylidae; genus Sphaerodactylus; species Sphaerodactylus townsendi. The sequence goes on from NC_059431.1 coordinate 19,765,895, forward strand.
GTGGGATTCAAACTGTGGCGTAGCGCCAATGGGGCTGGGCGGGGCACAACGGGGGGCGTGGCTGGGCATTCTGGGGGTGGGGCATTCCTGGGTGGGGCTGTGGCAAGGACGCTGCACTGGTTCTTGGGCAGGAAACGAATGCACGCAGGCGCAGGCTGCCACGCACGCCTGTGCACCTCCTGCTAGACTGCTTCAAGTTCTGTGCGCTACTGCTGAGAGGAGGGGCGTAACTAAGGCAAAAATCAAGTGGCAAAATCACCAATTAGTAACCCCCTCTCGGCGCACACAAATAATTAGTAACCTACTCTTGGGAACCTGTGAGAACCTGCTGGATCCCACCTTTGCCTAAGCCCAATAAATAAAGAGTCAATGATTTGTTCGATCACAGATCCTTGATCCAGGTCAACCTTGATCCAGGTGACAATCTGAAGAAAGCAGATGCATTTTGGTATCTCGGCTCGATCTTACAGAGGGATGGCAGCATTGATGGTGAGATACGGGTGAGAGTCAACGCGACATGGCTGAGGTGGAAGGGAGTCACTGGTGTTCTTTGTGTAAGAAAATGCCTATACACTGGAAGTTGAAAATCTACACGACCACGCTCTGTCCCGTAGCACTTTATGGGTCAGAGGGCTGGCCCGTAACGAAAGCGGCTAAGAAACGACTCCATGCCATGGAAACATGCGTGACTCGCTGGACACTGGGCGTATCCCTCCTTGACCACATCACTAACAACATGGTCCGAAAACAATTTTGGCATCACGCCCATCAAGGCAAAAAATGAGAGAGGTGCTTGCACTGGTTCGGCCATGTCTGACGAGCAGCCCTGGATACCGTCACCAGCATCACCTATCATATTGAGGTTACTGGTCGGCAGCCACACGGAGAGCCAAAACAACGATGGCAAGATGCCATCAATGCGGATCTGAAAATTACAAGCCTGCAACCAGACATTGCGCTCGATCGAGAGAATTGGCATTTAAAAATCCGAGCAGCGGACCCTGCATTAGTGGGACAATGCTAGGAAGAGGAAGAAGATTTGTTCAATCACAGATCTAGGAATTCCTACAGGCCTTTCCGTCCCAGGCAAAATAGTCTTCTCTTTAATCAGGGGGAAGATTGTAAACCTTCTTATTCAGGTTAGCAGGTTGCACAAGTCTATAGAATAAGGGTTAAATTGCACCGTCTTTAGCGTGCTGGTCTACACCTAGGCCTAACTCAGCCACACCCATAGAACTGTGACAGAATGACAAACCACTCTTTAAAGGGATTGGGGGAAACATATAATTGCTTGTTTAATTACAGCCACACCAAGAGAGGATTGGGATTGATGCTTTGAAAAAGCGTCCTGAAGCTAGTTGATGGAAGACAATGTAATTGCGGTCTCTGCACTTCCGATTTAAATTGCTCCTGGCAAAGTGTAGCATCTTGATGAAAGAACTGGATTTGCTTGTTATGTTTCATTACTGGCAAAACTGAAAGTGTGAAAACACCCTCCCATGGTTGCGGAACTGGTGCGAGAGGAAAGGCAGTTCTGTCATTTCTTATTGCTTTAAATCGATTGATCTTTCGGGAGCAGACAAGGACGTTGATTTGGATATTTCTTGAGATCGGGAAAAGGTTTTGGAACATGTGGGTGTTGTGGGTTTACCAGGCTGTGTGGCTTTAGTCTGGCTGTTGTGAGTTTACCAGGCTGTGTGGCCATGGTCTGGTGGTTTTTGCTCCTAATGTTTCATCTGTATCTGCACAGCCCAGAAAACCCACAAACAGCCAGTTGATTCTTGCTGTGAAAGCCTTTGACAATACATTTCAGAACATGTTCCAGTAGTGAACCTCTGTAAGAAATTCTTTATTCGTTTCAGTTACTGAATACTTTTTAGTCCACCCATTTTCCAAGGAGCTCTGGGCAACATACATCATTGTCATTCTCTCCATTGTATTTTTGCAGCAACACGTGAAATGGGCGAGGCAGGTAGAGATTGACTAGCCCAAGATGACCTATAAAAGTGTATATTGAATGCAGAAATACATGCCTATCGCTGCCATCCCCTTAGAAATCAAGATTGTTGAGATGTAAGCTTTTGAGAGCCAAAGTTTCCCTCATCAGACAGTATTTGAAGAAGAACAGTTTGGATTTATATCCCCCTTTCTCTCCTGTAAGGAAGACTCAAAGGGGCTTACAATCTTCTTTCCCTTCTCTCCCCCCCCCCCCACAACAAACACCCTGTGAGGTGGGTGGGACTGAGAGAGCTTTGAAGAACTGTGACTAGCCCAAGGTCACCCAGCCGGCATGTGTTGGAGTGCACTAGCTAATCTGGTTCACCAGATAAGCCCCCACAGCTCAAGCGGCAGAGCGGGGAATCAAACCCAGTTCTCCAGATTAGAGTGCACCTGCTCTTAAACACTACACCATGCTGACGAAGGGAGCTCTGACTCTCAAAAGCTTACTCCCCAAAAGTCTTGTTGGTCTCTCAGGTGCCACTGGACTAAAATCTAGTTATTCTGCTGCAGACCAACACTGTTACCCCTGAATCTATTCCCCTCTGAGTTTCATTACATATGAGAATGTGTGCGCCCATTCATCCTGTGCAGAGACAATGAGAGGCCATGCCAGCTAGCTGACATCCAGATTTGTGCCAAAACATATCCAGGTCCAGACTTCGTGCATAGATCCTGATCATGCAAAGGAATCTACGCAGTGGAGCTGCTTCTGCACACGCATCTCATTAATTTATTGGACACTATTTATAATCCACCTTTCTCACTGAGACATCAGGCAGACTGCACAGCGCAAGTCAATCCAAACAGTCAGGTGAAACACCCAATCAGCACCGAGATAGACCGGGCATCATGGAAATCTGAAACCAGCAGGAACTTGAAACGAAATATACTATTAATCATGACATGCCAAGCAAGCAGTATTATACAGGAGAAATGCAACGCACTGAGAACAAACAGAGGCGTTCGGCGTCAGATAATAGCTATGTGCCATCAAGTTGCAACTGACACAACAGCGATCCCGGCAAATGTCTTTCAAGGCAAGCGAGAAGCAGAACTGGGTTTCCGTTGCCTGCCTTTGCAGAGTCTTCCTTGGTGGTCTCCCTTCCAAATACCAACTTAGCTTTTGGAATCTGGCAAGGTGGGGCTATACCACGCTGCCTCCCCTCCCACACATTCCACACAACACTAGTAAAGTCCACAGACCTACTGGCTTCTTTGAAACATCTCCTGAACCCCTGCCTTGTCATATAGTTTCATCACCGTATAAAAATGCCTTCCTGAACCGTCCCATTTTACATATTTGTGGATGTCAGAAGTGTGGGAGCTTCCCAAATTCCTTCAAGCGAGGCTTTCTACAAGGTAGGAGTCATGACAGAGAACTTCAACTTTCTGCTACTTTATTCTACTGTATATACAGATCAGGCCTTATATGGGCTGGACTGCGGGACCTCTCCATCACCCTGTGTGAACAGAGGCTCAGACATAGACAACAGGCATGGCAGATCCATAATAAATCCCCAATTTTTTTTAATAGCAGCTATTACACAGCTACGTAATGAGCTAGAGAGGAGATGGAGGTTAAGCCTTAACTCCCATTCTGCTTTAATTACATAATTCTCACCCCAAGCCGCAGTTTGCCTGGCAAAAAACCCCAGGGTTCTCATACAGTTGTGTGTGTGTCAAGTGCTGTCAAGTAACTGCCGACTCTTGGCCACTCTATGAATCAATGTTCTCCAAAATGTGCTATGTTTAAGAAGGAGGAGGTTTGGATTTATATCCCCCCTTTCTCTTCTACAAGGAGACCCAAAGGAGCTTACAATCTACTTTCCCTTCCTCTCCCCACAACAGACATCTTGTGAAGTAGATGGGGCTGAGAGAATTCTGAGAGAACTAAGACTAGTTCTCTCAGGACTAGCCCAAGGTCACCCAGCTGGCATGTGTAGGACTGCACAAGCTAATCTGGTTCCCCAGAATAAGCCTCCACAGCTCAAGTGGCAGAGCAGGGAATCAAACCTAGATCTCCAGATTAGAGTGCACCTGCTCTTAACCACTACACCACGCTGGTTCTCACTACGCCATGCCTTGCTCAAGTCTTATATACTTATCTTAGGGTAAATCTAAGTTCTAAGGTGGGGATCTGCATCATGAAGATAGCACAGGTGACAGTTCAAACCCCATCTACCTGCACCATATTCCTTCCCCCCCCCCTTCCACACACACACACACACCATGGCTGCATACAACTACTAAAGAAGCTTTAAAAGCTGGTATATCTGATCTGTGGTTTGGAATTAGACTCGGTACTCCTCTGATTTCCCCTCCCTGCCGCAGACCCCCTCTTGTCACTCCTCAGAGTTCCCTCTCCTCCAGGAACATCACTTCATGATCAGGAGCAGCAGTGGCGTAGGAGGTTAAGAGCTCGTGTATCTAATCTGGAGGAACCGGGTTTGATTCCCAGCTCTGCCGCCTGAGCTGTGGAGGCTTGTCTGGGGAATTCAGATTAGCCTGTGCACTCCCACACACGCCAGCTGGGTGACCTTGGGCTAGTCACAGTTCTTCGGAGCTCTCTCAGCCCCACCCACCTCACAGGGTGTTTGCTGTGAGAGGGGAAGGGCAAGGAGATTGTAAGCCCCTTTGAGCCTCCTACAGGAGAGAAAGGGGGGATATAAATCCAAACTCCTCCTCCTCCTCCTCCTCCTTCTTCAGTGAGCTGAACTGGGAAGAGGGAGGCAGGACATTTCCAATCTGCCCAGTGGGGTATTTGCCTAGGGACAGGGGATACCCTCTGTCCCAGGGCCCCACTAATCTGGTCACGTGGGGGGGCGCAAAGTCAGCCCTCCAAGTGACCAGGGAGACGGCAAGACAGCAGGGAGTCCTTGTTGTCTTCTGGCGCCCTCAGCCCCGCCCATGTCGTCATTGATATGGGCGGGGCCAAGGAAGCCAGAGGACCCCGCCAAGCCTTGCCCCTCTCCCGGCTCCCCCCAGAGGGGATGGTAGAAGGAACTGCTGGCTGCCAGCTCGGAGCCAACAGCACGGAGGGGTGGGGCCTGGGAGGGGCTGGCCCTAGGCGTAGCAGGGGAGGGGCATTTGGAGAACAGATGTCTCTGGGCGCCATCCCCCCCCAGTACGCCTCTGATTCTGTCCTTGGAAAAACAGTATCTAACACAGTGTTTCCCAATCTTTTCGAGGTCAGGGTACCCTTGACCTCACTCTTCATATCTCACGGTACCCCTGCCACCACCCTCCACCTTCCCCTCCCATTGCCCCTGCTTGCCACACACCTCACCTTCCCCTCCCAGGGTGAAGGGAAGCACTGGGGGTGGTGGTGGCTGCTGACCTTGTGGCAGGCCCTGTCCCATGGGCCAGCTCCGTGTCCTTGCTGGCGCTGGTGGGAGACACCACAAAAATGACGGGGGAGGGGCGGTAGTGTTGCCACGGTACCCCTGGGACATGCTCACGGCACCCCAGGGTACTATGGTGCCCTGGTTGAGAATGGCTGATCTAACACATCGCCCCCAGTTTTGTTCCAGCTGTGTGTCCTACAACCCAACATCTTGTGCAGCTGACTAGTACAGGGCAGGATTGGTAATGGTGGCTAAGCTTGTCCTTTCACAGTCGTTGCGCAAAGAAACTCTAGGACTTGCTGGGATTTTGCCCTAGAAAAAGCAGCGTGCCCCTCAACCTAACATGGTAAGCAGCACTCCCATTGCCATCAGAGATGTATTTCAGAGTTGACCGAGATTTACAGTTCCCTCGACACAAATGGATAGATGATGGAACAGCAATATGGGTAACCATTAAGGATCACTTAGACTAAATTATCGTGAATGATGGCATGCTGACGCCTCGTCTGGCACAAACATCAGGGGCTTACTAAGCTACCATCTTTGAGACCTGAAACTCTGGAGATAAATAGTCCTGGAATACATTTTTCCTAGAAGCTGGTCTTCAGTGCAAATTATGCATTTGCTTCAAAATTCCGAATTACCCCAAATGTATACACAAGTAGGGACCCACAATACGTGTGTGTGGGTGGGTGTGGGTGGAGGGGAGGAATCCCTGCCACCCCATCACTGTAGATTCCCTCCTGAGTAGGGGTGGCAGGAGATTTGTGGAGGGGTAGCCCCATTGCCAAGCTCGGGGGGCTCCAGGCCCCACTATGCACACTACTGTACTGTGAAGCAGCTGAGGAGAGGGTTCCTGTCCAGCCTGTTTCTGAGGTAATCTAATTGGTCGGTGTGGGAAGCTACCCTGTTTCCCCGAATATAAGACATCCCCAGAAAATAAGACGCAGTTGAGGTTTTGCTGAAGTGCGAAATATAAGGTATTCCCCGAAAGTAAGACGTAGCAAAGTTTTTGTTTGGAAGCAGGCCCGACGGAACAGAACACAGAAAAATAAGACATCCCCTGAAAATAAGACACAGCGCATCTTTGGGAGCAAAAATTAATATAAGACACTGTCTTATTTTCGGGGAAACACGGTAGATGGCTCTTTGCCTGTTTCCCGAGGTCTTCTCCTATATTTGAGAGATTTGATACAATTCCACAGGGCCTGCAAGGCGGAGTTGTTCTGCCCGAAATTGAAGTTGAGGCCCGAAATTGAAGTTGTTCTGCAATTACTCTCATCCCTAATTTACATTTGTTGTCGGCCTTAAATCATTCATCTCCTATTGGGTTTTAATTATATCTATTGCCAGTCTTATTTTATCTCTGGTTTTAAGTTCTAAGTTTTCAAAATGTTCTAAGTTGATTTTAATTTTAAATGTATTTTATCTAGTTTGTATTAGATTTTAACTACTGTCGTTTTGAACTGTTAATTGTTTAATTCAACCAAATTTTTACATGTTGTATCTGTTGTTGTAAGCCGCTCTGTGCCTTGTGGGGAGGGCAGCGGATAAATTGAAATAAATAAAATAAAATAAATAAAATATTCTGATAATTAAATTGAATGGGAAAGACAAGACAACGAGCACAACGCTGCAGGCCTTTGTTCTGAGTAAAGACGTGGTTTTTAAAAGGGTTTTTTTTTTCAAAAAAGTTACATGAAATAAGAACTACCGGTACTCCTCTCAGTAAAGAACACAAAGTTGTTGCAACATGGTATAATTTCTGCAACTGCTAGAGTCCTTATTGAATGAACAGTCTAGGACTCTGGGCTCAAAAGTGTTGCCTAAATTGCAGGACAACTTGTTCATTTATCTGCTTGGGAGCTCCTGACAGAAACAATCTCATTTCTGGAAAATATAGTGCCAGGAAGAGCTTGGAAATGGCCTAAAGCAATCCACATGCAGCCAATTCCCCCCACTCCCGGCACGGCTATTTTGCAGGTGCAACCCTCTATGTTAAAACATGCGAAGTACGGGAACATAAAAGACGTGGAAATTAAAGACAAGGATGTTATTTGACAGATACCAGCGCACTGAAAAACTCAGTGATTGTGTGTCATTCACTCTTTCACTACATTAGAAGGAGTGTAAATAAGGGTCTGAAGGAGCCCATTCATACATAGGATGGATTTGAAGGATTTATGTGTTCACTCTTTACAATAAACATAAAGTCCTTTTTTAAAGCCGTGCATCATGTTCTTAAGTAAGCTCCCATTTGTAGTTGATATGTGTGTTGTTAATACACAACCAACCTCAGCTGGCAAGTCAGAACATCGGCCGACTTTATCAATATTGCATTAAATATACATACTCCACCCGAGAAGGAACAATAGCCTCACACACACAGCAACGCGTTCACATATCTGAACTTACAGAATCTGTAAAGATGTTAAGTCTATAAGCATTTCTGTTCTCCACTGTTAATCAGCAATTATTTTTATTATCAGAATCATAAAACGGGGAAAGATTAGAAATGCAATCCAGCAAAAATTAGTCACAACTAAACCATATCTTCTGTTGCCTCAGGGAGTCGGCTCAGAACCAGCAAGATGAAATTAAATCAAAAGAGTTCAGCCAAAAACTCTTTTTAAAGTTAAGTACAAATATCATTTTAATAATGTGATTAGAGCAAGAACTTCTTGAACTATCATAACACTGTTTTTAATGCACAAAAAATGAGATGTATCTGTTTATTCATTCCTTTTCCACTGGAATCCATGAGAATGTAGTAAGAAATAACTAGATTGCTTAATTGCTTAATTATGGATATCAATACCAGGGGTGAAGGATAGTTTAATATTGAGAATTTATTATCGCCTTCGGAAAGGGAAATTTCTCAAAGATGAGGGGGATAGTGCGCAAGAAGCGGAAAGGGAAAATCAAGAGAGTCAAAACTATCCAAGATGCTTGGAGGTTATTTAAAAACACAGTCATAAAAGCTCAGCTGGAATGTGTTCCGCAGGTTAGGAAAGGCAGCACCCAGTCCAAAAGAAAGCCACCATGGGAGGCTGAGGAAATTATCAGAAAAAAGATGTCTTTTAGAAAATGTCCAACTTGACTGGGGAGGAATACCAGAGCGAACACAAATGGTGGCAAAAGAGAAGCAAGTTAGCTGTAAGGGAGGCAAAAAAGGATTATGAGGAACACATGGCTGTGAACATCAAGACCAGCAACAAACAGTTCAAGTACATCAAAAGTAGGAAGCCAGCTAGGGAATCAGTAGGCCCGTTAGATGACAAAGGAACAAAAGGTGTGCTAAAAGATGACAGAGAGATTGCAGAGAAGCTAAATGAATTCTTTGCATCTGTCTTCACCCAAGAGGAGGTGAGGAAAATTCCTGCATCTGAACCAAGCTTCCTAGGAGGCGAAACCAAGGAACTAGTGAAGATAGTGGTAGACAAGGAAGAAGTTCTGGCAGCCATTGATAAACTAAATGCTACAAAATCCCCTGGCCCAGATAGCATTCACCCAAGAGTTCTTAAAGAGCTCAAGCATGAAATTGCTGATCTTCTCACTTTAATATGCAACTTATCCCTGAAATCAGCCTCCATCCTTGAAGACTGGAAGATGGCCAATGTCACACCAATCTTTAAGAAAGGATCTAGGGGGGACCCAGGAAATTACAGGCCAGTCAGTTTGACATCTGTTTCTGGTAAATTAGTAGAATCTATCATTAAAGATAAAATTATAAAACATGTAGAAAAGCAAAACCTGCTGAGGAAGAGTCAATCCTGTCTTACAAACTTACTCGAGTTCTTTGAGGGTGTAAACAGGCATGTGGATAAGGGGGAACCAGTGGACATTGTCTACTTGGATTTCCAAAAGGCTTTTGACAAAGTTCCCCACCAAAGACTATTGAGAAAACTCAGCAATGAAGGAATAAGAGGGGAAGTCCTTCTATGGATTAAAAACTGGTTGAGGAACAGGAAGCAAAGGGTGGGTGTAAATGGGAAGTTCTCGCAATGGAGAGATGTAGGGAGTGGTGTCCCCCAAGGATCCGTTTTGGGACCAGTGCTCTTTAACCTATTCATAAATGACCTGGAAGTAGGGGTGGGATAGCGTGGTGGCCAAGTTTGCAGATGATACCAAATTATGTAGTGTGGTGAGAACCGCAAAGGATTGCGAAGAGCTCCAAGCGGATCTTGATAAATTAGGTGAGTAGGCTAAGAAATGGCAAATGTAGTTCAATGTAACAAAATGTAAAGTGATGCACATAGGGGCAAAAAATCCAAACTTCACATACACGCTACAGGGGTCAGTGCTATCAGTCACAGACCAGGAAAGGGATTTGGGCATCTTAGTTGATAGTTCCATGGGAATGTCAACTCAATGCATGGCAGCTGTGAAAAAGGCAAACTCTATGCTGGGGACAATTAGGAAAGGAATTGAGAATAAAACTGCAAAGATTGTCATGCCTTTATATAAAGCAGTGGTGCGACCACACTCGGAGTACTGTGTTCAGTTCTGGTTGCCACATCTCAAAAAGGATATCGAAGAGATAGAAAAAGTGCAGAGAAGGGCAATGAGGATGATTGAGGGACTGGAGCACCTTCCTTATGAGGAGAGGCTGCAGCGTTTGGGACTCTTTAGTTTGGAGAGGAGACGTCTGAGGGGGGATAGGATTGAAGTCTATAAAATTATGCATGGGGTAGAAAATGTTGACAGAGAGAATTTTTTCTCCCTTTCTCACAATACTAGAACCAGGGGGCATTCATTGAAAATGCTGGGGGGAAGAATTAGGACTAATAAAAGGAAACATTTTTTCACGCAACGTGTGATTGGTGTTTGGAATATGCTGCCACAGGAGGTGGTGATGGCCACTAACCTGGATAGCTTTAAAAGGGGCTTGGACAGATTTATGGAGGAGAAGTTAATTTGTGGCTAGCAATCTTGATCCTCTTTGATCTGAGATTGCAAATGCCTTAACAGTCCAGGTGCTCAGGAGCAACAGCCGCAGAAGGCCATTGCTTTCACATCCTGCATGTGAGCTCCCAAAGGCACCTGGTGGGCCACTGCGAGTAGCAGAGAGCTGGACTAGATGGACTCTGGTCTGATCCAGCTGGCTTGTTCTTATGTTCTTAATAATTAATGACAAAGGTTGTTCTATTCAGTACACTAGTTAATGTTAATTTATTTTATGGGATCATAAATGCAGATCCGTTCCAATTATTTTAAAAATGCATTATTATCCTTGTTGTTATCACTGTTGATTTTCTTTTCTTTTTCTGTAAACTTTGTTTAAAAATAAACTAAACATTATTTTGGGGGGGAAAACAGACAGACCAAAGGCGATGCCTCCTGGGCTCTTTGGAGGCCCTTCTTATTCCAATGATATGGAGAGGGAAAGACAGCAAGACACAGGCTGTGTATTGGGATTACCATCATAGGCACACATCTAATTTATTCATCACATTTTAATGCAGTCTCTCCAGACACCTGACCAAGACAGCTTACGAAAATTAGCTTAGACCATGAGTCTTGTTTAGTTCGACAGTCTGTTCCCAAAAGTGACCATACAGATATGACTCTAGGATGCTTGCAAAGGAAAACATGATCCCCCCCCCGCCCCCATTTATTCTCTGCTGGTTGACAGTGGAATTTCACTGCCTTTGCACATCACAGCATCTGTTCCGGGTTATTGTTAACAACAACCCATGGACCTCGAGGAATGTGAAAGTGTTGGTAGCCATGACAACACCTTGTAGCAGTGAATTCCACAAGATGGTGACCATGACAAGTTCTGTCAGCTGCAGACCAATTGAACTGGGTGATCTAACATTCCAGAGTCTTCACAGAACAGAAGAGTTCCTTCTCTTTGTTCATTCACTCCTTACCACTGGAGCGAGACAGACAAGTTTCCCCCCAGATTTTCAGTTCTTGCAGTGAGAGGAGGAGTGCAGTTCAGCGTCTTTGAATTCAGCGTCTTACAATTTCATAGAGTTGGAAGAGACCCCAAGGGCCATCAAGTCCAACCCCCTGCAATGCAGGAACACACAATCAAAGCACTCCGGACAGATGGCCGGCCAGCCTGTCTTTAAAGACCTCCAAGGAAGGAGACCCCACCATTTAAGGAAGGAAAAAGAAGAAAGGCAGAAAAATACAGAGTGACTGCTTGGGTGACTTAATTATACTGCAAGCTGGATTTCAAACAATTGTCTTCCAAAGTGGCTTGATGCAAGCGTGGTCTTCAGGCTTGAAATCTAAAAAGATAAGATGCACAAGAGAAGTAGACTGAACGGACAGTGACGGCATTTATACCCAGCTGGGTTCAGGCTAGATTTTCTTGCTGGGTGTCTTGCTGAATGGAGGTGGGCACAGCTGCCCTAGGCTCCGTGGCTTCCTGGAAAGTGAGAGGCCAGGACAAGATAATCCCCACATAATGGGTTAACTGTTAACTGAACAGCTGACTAAGATAATAATGATTTCTCCACAATGTGGAGTGAGTGCTGGTTTCTGAAATGCATAACTTATGATTACATAGCAATGCCTGTAGCTTACTTGAATTACTTGCCATCACTGACTACACATAACATAGAGCCGCGGTGGTGAACCTTTGGCACGCCAGATGTTATGGACTACAATTCCCATCAGCCCCTTCCAGCATGGACAATTGGCCATGCTGGCAGGGGCTGATGGGAATTGTAGCGCATAACAATCTGGAGTGCCAAAGGTTCGCCACCACTGACATAGAGGAAGAGGAAGAAGAGGAGGAGGAGGAGTTTGGACTTATACCCCACTTTTCTCTCCTGTAAGGAGACTCAAGGTGGCTTACAAGCTCCTTTCCCTTCCTCTCCCCACAACAGACACCTTGTGAGGTAGGCAGGGCTGAGAGCGTTCTGAGAGAGCTATGGCTGGCCCAAGGTCACCCAGCAGGAATGTAGGAGTGGGGAAACACATCTGGTTCACCAGATAAGCCTCTGCCACTCAGCTGGAGGAGTGGGGAATCAAACCTGGTTCTCCAGATTAGAATCCACCTGCTCTTAACCACTACACCACACTGGCTCAGTGGGGGTAAGATGCGACACAATCTGCTGCCGGAAGCTGCCATTTCCTTTGCGAGTACCCATCTATAGATGTCCTCCCTAGTTTTGGAAGGTCTTCATGATCCACATGGAGATTGGTAAACCTAGAGATAGGATCTGCTAAAACCGTGGTGGCGAACCTATGGCACTCCAGATGTTCATGGATGACAATTCCCATCAGCCCCTGCCAGCATGGCCAATTGGCCATGTTGGCAAGGGCTGATGGGAATTGTCATCCATGAACATCTGGAGTGCCATAGGTTTGCCACCACTGTGCTAAAACATGGAACTGAACTAATAAGAAATGTTTTGAAAATACTGGGTTATCTTCTGTTGAAGACTACTTCTATGTACTTGGGGGATGGATAAAATCTTTTATTCCCCCCCTCCCCACGACGCCTTTATCTTATCAGTCAAGCTTGCCTGCAGTCACATTTTTCCCCATTTTAATACATTTCTGTAACATGCATTTTCAACAAATTAGCAAACACCCTGGGCGAAACAGAAATAGAGACAGAGGAATGGAAGAAGTTCCACATGTATTGCACAGATGTGCGGGGGGGACGGGACGGGGGAACTGTAAAGTGGAACCGTCAGAAACTCCCGAATCTCTTTCAGCAATTATAATCATTAAAAACCGCAGGAACTTAAGAAAATAAAGCACAAGTCTTCAAAATGTCTAGGAAATATACTTCTAGGCACTGGAGAGCACCGTGTGCGGGTGGATCTTTCAAGCACAAAGCGAAGGACATGAAAAGAGATGTTACTTTCGCTCAAGTGGATGCACAGGTGTGCGGTGGGAAGCATGAAAAATTCAGGAGACTGACTAATCACATCCATCAGCTGAAATCCTGGTGGAAAGCTGACCTACAAAATCTAAACCATCACCCCATTTTAAATCCTCCCCTTTTCCTCCGTCCCCACAATACCAATAAGATTGCTCATACATTCAGCGCAACTCCTATTATCTAAATATCCTCCCGCAAAAGGAAATTATAGATTTTGTCACACAAAAGCAGTTGGTACCTAAATCACCATAAATCCTTTTTTAAAATCTTAATAATTCCTAGTTAGAATTCCCTGTGCATCCCAAGGGTCTGCAACCTGCGGCTCTCCAGATGTTCATGGACTACAAGTCACACCAGCCAATTGGCCATGCTGGCAGGGGCTGATGGGATTTATAGTCCATGAACATCTGGAGAGCCGCAGGTTGCAGACCCCTGCTCCAGACAGATCTTCATCAGTTAATAGCACTCCATGTATGTAGATGATCCAAATGGGTTGCTGGCGTGAGAAGCCACTGGGTTTCTGCATTGCACTCAAAACACCCACCAGTTGAAAAAATAAGGTACTCCCACACTCAGTAATGACAGCTCCAGACTGGCTGGTTATAGAATTTAGTACCTTAACCTCAGCCAACAAGCCACCCGTCTACCCCAAAATCAAGTTCCTAGTACTTAGTGCCTCTGGATAAGATTTTTTTTTCTTGTCTGGGTGGTGTAGTAGTTGAGAGCAGGTGCACTCTAATCTGGAGAACCGGGTTTAATTCCCCACTCTGCCACTTGAGCTGTGGAGGCTTACCTGGGGAACCAGATTAGTTTGTGCACTCCAACACATGCCAGCTGAGTGACTTTGGGTTAGTTAAGTTCTTTGGAACTGTCAGCCCCATCCACCTCACAAGGTGTTTGTTGTGAGGGGGGAAGGGCAAGGAGATTTTAAGCCCCTTTGAGTCTCCTTACAGGAGAGAATGGAGGGATATAAATCCAAACTCTTCTCTTCTTCTTCTAAGGACATTAGGTTGGCTTCAACCAGCCAGGACTTTTTGGGCCCTGGCTCAAACTGGTGGACCTCTTGTCAGCTGACCCTGCGGGACCTTTGGAGAAATTTCTGAGTGAAGAAAGCATGCAGGAAACTTAAGATTTTGCATGTCATTTCTGCAAAAAGAACAAGAGACCAGTCTTTCCAAGACTGAATGTTACAAGTGATGAATTTCACTCTACTTTTTCACCTGTCCACTTCAGTCACTGAAGTCCACTAACGTATTGGTTTCCCCATGGTCCTTTCCTCCAAATCTAGCAAATAGTTTTAACAGTCCAATATTAGAACTGGCAGCATTAGAATTGATGCACATTTTCCAGACCAAAGAGAACAGGACAGGAGTCATTAGTTTCACATTAGAAGTATTTAAATTGCTATTGCGAACCGGGGGCCAGGCATTTCCACCCATGTGTGCCTACTGCCCTATTTTCAAAGCACTCAGAGCAGAATCCAAGGGAGTTCTCCCCTGTAGCCTCAATGTCATGGCTGAAAAAAACTGAACCAGATCTTCTTAATGTTTCACAGATTTCTGTCCTGTCCCTTTTTACACGGCTTTATTTCAACTGCTTCTCCCAAGATATGTCATGTTCCCAAGACACATCCTCCCTCCTCCAATGGCTTAGAGCACAGGTGTCAAACTTGTGGTCCTCCAGATGTTATGGACTACAGTTCCCATCATCCCCTGCCAGCATGATGCTGTAGTCCATAACATCTAGAGGGCTGCGAGTTTGACACCTATGACTTAGAGCTGGCCTATGGCAAAGAGCCATTTGTACCTGTTTTCCATGGCCCCAAAGATCTACCGAGCCGGAGAGGTGGCTCTGCATGGAGCCACCTCCGGTTCTGCCCTCCACTCACCTTTCCTTCCAGCGCTGCTCTGGAGGGCTGGAGGGACATGCCGACACTACCCTCTGACCTGCAGGCCATGCGGAACTGCAGTATAAGGCTGAAAGAGCCACATGCGGCTCCGGAGCCACAGGTTGCAGACCCCTGGCTTAGAGGGACCGTTCTTTTTTCCTATGGTTCATTTTCATAACACAGAATTAGAGCTTCTCATACTCCAGTGCCTCATGAAGAGAGGGATCCATTTGTTCCTGTCAACCTATTTTACACTGACGTAAGCCATGACTACCTGCAGCCCACTCCCCAGACTAAGTGCTCTGTCTCCTGAATTTTTTATGACTGGTACAATCTATGCATAGATCACAAGTCTTCTCTCTTCTTTGTGTTAACTGCTAGCTACTTTTTCCTATTGATTTGCTCTGGTTTTATTCTCTTAACCATACAGCAGATTGTTACCTGCTACTAGTAACAGCCCCCTTTCATAATCCTCATGCAAACGAATATTATTACTCTCATGCTAACTGAGGAATGTAGAATGGTGTGGTATAGCCTGACCTTGTCAGATCTCAGAAGATAAGCTAGATTAATACCTGGAAGGGAGACTTCCAAGAAAGACTCTGCAGAGGGTAACAGTGGCAAACCACCTCTGCTTAAGAGAGCCAGCAGGGTATGGTGGTTAAGAGCAGGTGGATTCTAATCTGGAGAACCGGGTTTGGTTCCCCATTCCTCTACCTGAGTGATAGAGGCTTATCTGGTGAACCAGATGTGTTTCTGTACCCCTACACTCCTGCTAGGTGACTCTGGGCTAGTCACAGTTCTTTGGAACTCTCTCAGCCCCATCTACCTCACAAGGTGTCTGTTGTGGGGAGGGGAAGGAAAAGGAGTTTGTAGGTCACCTTGAGTCTCCTTAAAGGAGAGAAAGGTGGAATATAAATCCAAAACTCTTCTCTCTTCTTCAGAACTTGCCTTGAAATCTGCATCCGGAGCTGCTATAAGTCAGCTGTGACTGGATATAACGCTTTACATACACATTGCTAAATGAATGGCCAAAGAACCTACCTTGAATAGCAACCATACAACTGATCATGATTGCACAGTGACCCTTCAATTCAGATAGCTACAATTTCACCAAGCCTTGCCATGTTCTTTCAAGTTTTCCTCCTCAAACCTCCACTGATTTTCCTTCCCGCCCTCACAACAAACACCCTGTGAGGTAGGTGGGGCTGAGAGAGCTCCGAGAAGCTGTGACTAGCCCAAGGTCACCCAGCTGGCATGTGTGGGAGTGTACAGGCTAATCTGAATTCCCCAGATAAGCCTCCACAGCTCAGGTGGCAGAGTGGAGAATCAAACCCAGTTCCTCCAGATTAGATACATGAGCTCTTAACCTCCTACGCCACTGCTGCTCCTGAAATATAAAAGCCTGAGAATAGTTACACTCAAAGGCTCTTATGTTTCTTTTATTTACATTATTCCTGGTCCGCCTTTCTCACTTTAGACTCACAGAGGAATGAGTGCAGAGTGAGCCGACATAATCCACAGGACGGGACATTATCAATAAATAATACAATGGGAAGAGGGTTGCAGAACCAATCAGAAACGTAAAAACAGAACAGAGGTGAAGCGTAAGTATTAGCATGATACATTAAATGATACGAACATTACATAGCAGGGTCCTAGACTCAGCAAGATAAACACAGTAGAATAGATCTCAGTCCCAAACGATTTGTCCAGTGATTTATCCATGAATTGTTTAGTAGAGTGCAACTCTATTGCCTGTGTAGAAAAACTCGCTTGAATAATTCAGTTTCTGCATAGCTTGCAGAAAGCTAGGAGAGTGGGCCCCTTCATGACCTCTGCGGACAGCCATCCCACAAGGTGGGCACCACAACTGAGAGGGCATGTGTATGGGCAGTTGTTGATTTTTGCAGGTTGGCCATTTGCAGGTTGGCCCCTGCAGAAGACATTGATCAGTACCTATCGCTATTGTATTGGTTCTTCTAGCTACACAGTTTTGAGGCCCCTTGAGAGACACTGGTGTTGTGTGAGCAGAAGTATTTTATGCCAGAAGAAATACACGCTTGCTCCACAATGAAGTACTACTCCCACAACAAAGTGGAACGCCAGCGGGAAAAGAGAACACAGGGTCCAAGTCAAAGAATCATGTTACAAATTAACTGCTGGGTTTTGCATCCTCCCTGCTTCGCACGATTAATTATGTTTCTATTGTTGGAGAATTAAGAAATAGTTGTTGGTGTTGGTGGGTTGGATCCCTGAGCATGTTTCTTCTTCACTTTCTTCCTTCCACAATCGTCTTGAAGGTACCAGGGGAAAGGACCAATAGTTTAACTAAGTGTAAGACAACTTCACGCATTCATTTTGAAACTGCATCAGTTTCTGAAGTTAATTAAATTACACTTCAGCTGAATTGTAAAATCTCATGGCGGAGGTGGGGGGGGGGGGAGAGAAAAATGCCGGTAACAGCAAGAAACAAAGCAATCTTTAGATCTTCACCTGTGGGAAGTTGAAGTTTGTCATCTCTACAGATCGCTAGTTATTTCTAATTTAGCTCCCCAGAAAGACAGTGAGCAATTTGTTATTCAGTGACCTACATTATAGCGGTTTGCCAAGCTGTAATTCTATGCAGTGAGCAGGTACCAGAATGCCAGGGAAAATAGTGGATCTAAACCCTCCCATTCTGCAGAAGGAAAAAAATGGAGGGAGCAAAACGATCTCCCAAAAACAGTTCTGAAAGAAAATAAAATCCAATTCCCTTTGTTGAGAACAGTATGCATGATAAAGGCCCAGAAAGGACACACTGCTGTCTCTTGCACGAGTGAGATCGAGTAGCAGAATCTGCCAGTACCTGCCTTCCTGTGCTATGTGGTAACAGCAACAGTCTTCCTTTTGAAGTAGTGGTTCCTTTGTTGGATCCAAGTATGAAATAGACACCTGCTCAGCGATATCATAGTTGTAGTTCCCACACTGGCAAGAGGTTGGACAAGGTCTTCCTGGTGGTCCTTTCCAAATCTGAGATTGAAAAAACCTGCCTCCTCCAAGGTGATTCGGCTCTTTTCACTTGCTCTTCCACTCTATTGCCAGGACAAAGGCCCCTTCCACACATGCAGAATAATGCACATTCAATCCACTTTCACAATGGCTTGAAAGTGGATTTTGCTATTCCGAACAGTAAATTCCAGCTTCAAAGTGCATTGAAATTGGATTGAAAGTGCATTATTCTGCATGTGCAGAAGGGGCCATAGAAACAGTATGCTTTAATAAAGGGACTGGCTATACTAGCGCAACTATGATCTGAGGTTGCAAATGCCTTAGCAGACCAGGTGCTCGGGAGCAGCAGCGGCAGCAGCAGCAGAAGGCCATTGCTTTCACATCCTGCAGGTGAGCTCCCAAAGGCACCTGGTGAGCCACTGCGAGTAGCAGAATGCTGGACTAGATGGACTCTGGTCTGATCCAGCAGGCTCTTTCTTATGTTCTTATGGAATTTATGCTTCAACATATCACATTAATACTTATGCGATGTTTCAGACTTCTTCTTGGTTTCAGATTCTGCACTCCCACTCTGACTACAGTGCTTATTGGACATTGCATTGACTGTATTGACTTGCACTGTGCACCCCCACTATGAGTCTCAGTGAGAAAGATTATAAATAATGAAAATTAATATGCAAGCAGCAATGGTAATAACCAACAGGTGACAAGTGCCTGCTCTCTGCTTGCTTGAATTATGGGGAACACTGGCTTTGGCTCTGCATTTAGCAGAGTTATGGCGGGGGGAGAAGAAGAGCTGGATTCATATTCCCGCTTTCTCTCCTGTAAGGAGACTCAAAGGAGCTTACAATCTCCTCCACCACTACCCCGCCCACAACAAACACCCTGTGAGGCGGGTGGGCCTGAGAGAGCTCTGAAGAATTGCAACTAGCCCAAGGTCACCCAGCTGGCACGTGTTGGAGTGCACAAGCTAATCTGATTCACCAGATAAGCCTCCACAGCTCAAGTGGCAGAGCGGGGAATCAAACCCGGTTCTCCAGATTAGAGTGCACCTGCTCTTAACCACTACACCACACTGGGGAGGGGGGCAGTGGAAACCATTCCCCAAGTGCTCTGAAATCCTTCAGTCAGCTGTTGTCCTTATTCATTAGGATAGCAACTTCAAGTTTTCATTTAAATCACCCACGGGTGCTGACCCTCCACACTGAGTTCTGCTTGCTCGGTCTAATTTGGCACGGGACATCACAAGGACCAACTGGAAAATTTCTGCATATGCAAGAATCCTTTGGCAAGCAGAAGAGTGAAAAACCCTTCGAGTAAATTAAACGGAGTATCCCAAGCCATTTTTTCCCCACTAGTGCAAAAAGTGGTGCGAGACATTTTTGACCACTGTTAACATACTGGAAGGAAAATGCGAAGGGTTACAGGGGATCATGCGCAAGCAGAGCTGTTACGTCTGCTTCTGGTTTGTGCCTCTCTGGATCTCAACCCAGTGCAGGAGGGGATGTTGGAGGTCATGTGGGCTGAGGTGGGCACCTGCAGCAGCAGAGAATGGGAATGATGGCGGGCAGAGTTAGCTTGTAGGTGGTTTCTCTGAGAGGCAAAGCTTCAGCCCAGATCGATATGTGGATCATTTCAGTTCAGGTGGCCTGCCTGTCATTAAACTAGCATAGCAAAATCAAGGGGCGCATTGAGGTCTTGCTCTTCCAACTGTGAGTCTGGTCACAGGAAAATATAGCCTTCAAATCTTACAGGCTGCTTAAGACGTAGTTAGACACGAAACGAATGCAAGAAGCTGCGATTATTCCAGCAGATGTGATAAGGCCAGAGCTTTCGGGTGTCTGACACTTTGCAAGACTATGTGGGAAACAACTCCACTGGCATTGTTGATAAGGATAACACTGTCAACACATAGTGTTGTGATTTATCCCACCATCATTCCTTGGCACATCTCGTGAAGTCTTCAAAGTATCTGGTTAGTGCAAGCGCTTGGGAAAAAAAATAAACCCTCCGCAAGACAAAGTCGGGATTTTAAAAAGCCTGGCTGAATTGCTGGATTTGGGAGACAACGCAATGAAGGAAGCCAAACAGAACAACCTCAGAACCTGCCCGTCACAGTGATTCCATCCATCTATATCACACGCTTCTGTATTCTCCCTCTATGCTGCCAGGTAGTTTACAAAACCACAAGCAGCAATAATTCTAATCACACCATTTCCTAGCTGAAGCACCTTGCTTGGCTCGACTGTAAAAGCAGTCATACAACTGGTTTCTGCGCAGCTAGCATCACATCAAGACTGGTGTCCAGCAAGAGACAGGCAGTGCAGCCCTGCGGGTGGGGGGAGGTAATAGTTGCCACACAGCTGGGGATGGCACTGCCGCACTGCCTCCTAACAAGCTTGCTGTGTCGTAGCCAGCAAGCAAAAAGTGACCCCAGGCCCTTTCCTCGTGCAAGCGGCATGCACCGTTCAATGAGCTGCACCACTGATTTTGCTGGCGTTAAGTCGGCACCAGCAAAAGGGGGCGCTCCTGGCCCAAAGGGGCTCAGGAAGCTGACTAAGCCAGCTCTGCCCCTACGAACACCCCCTTCAGCGCCGGAGGAGCACTGGTGCCCTGACTGTGCTGGCTCCCGAGCATCATGCTGCCGCACAATAACCTAACGCCAACAAAAGTGCCCCTGCAGCATTTACACCAGCGTCGGGCGCACACTGCCTCCAGGACTGCACTTTTGGTGCTGTTCTCAGATGCCTTCAAACTGTGAAGGCACCAGAATTCTGGCAAACATGGTAAAAGTGTCCAGGTACATTGCAACAAGTGAATACCCCCTAGATATTCAAAATATTTGTAAGTCACCGTCACCATTGCAGAAGACGGCAGGAGCACACCGGCTAACAGTTACGATGCAACTCAAGGAGGAGCTTCAGTAAATAGACAAGTTTTACAGACATTACTCAAATACGCGTTGCACCCTTTAGACTGCCCTGCATGTATTCTTATTAATTACCACGGCACAACCTGCTCTTCATTTAACACAGATTTGCAATCATATATAACATAACATTTGCAGTGATACACCTAAATTGTTCTATACATTCCTTTCCACCCAAAATCCGGGCTTTTTTAGTTCAAAGATCCAACTTCTCATTAATTACTTTTGTCTTTTTAATTACTTTTGTCTTAGGACCAAGAAGATTGCGGAGGAGGATGCTGTGGCGCAGGACTGGAGTGCAGTTTCCAGGCGCATCCTTGACAGAAAAAAGACAAAACTAATTAATGAGAAGTTGGATCTTTGAACTAAAAAAGCCCAGATTTTGGGTGGAAAGGAATGTATAGAACAATTTGTGTGTATCACTACAAGTGTAAATGTTATGTTGTATATGACTGCAAATTATTGTTAAATGAAGAGCAGGTTGTGCCATGGTAATTAATAAGAATATATGCAGAGCAGTCTAGAAGGTGCAACGGGTAAGTTGTAACGTTGCATCATATGGTTTTTGATTACTCAAATATGGCCATTCTCACAGTTTTGTCTTTCGTGAGCATCTCTAAACCTGTACCAAAAACGAGCCTGGAAGCCTCAGCAACAGGGCGAGCGGTTATAGGCGACAGTCGAGTCCACATCGAACATACCAGTAATTCATTCAATTTCGTTTAGGCTTCTGCACAACATGCAATGATGACAGAGAGAGAATCTCAACCCTAGAGCACACTCCCACGTTCTATAGACGTTGTAGTGTGTTTTGCAAGAGCACAGCTGTTCACCGTTTATTAGTTGGATACTATTTATAAACAAATAATCCAGACTATTTATTTATTAATTAAAACATTGGTACCTTGCCCTCCTCCTTGGCTCACGGAGACCAGAGGGACTGTGTCCCAAGCTTGCTGGCTGTTTCCGGGGTGGAATCAGTGGGTAGCAGTCAGTTTAACAAAGGCACACAGTTTATAATTTTGAGCTTCTTGTGTTTCAGTTAACAGTGGGAACACCTCCTATTCGGGGCAGAGCATCATTCCACAAAAACCACAGGTCACTAACTACAGAGAGCTGGGAAACCATGGGATCACCAAAAAATAAGCTTCCAAACCCACCCACCCAATTTCTGCGGGGGTCTGCAACCTGCGGCTCTCCAGATGTTCATGGACTACGAATCCCATCAGCCCCTGCCAGTATGGCCAACTGGCCATGCTGGCAGGGGCTGATGGGAATTGTAGCCCATGAACATCTGGAGAGCTGCAGGTTGCAGACCCCTGTACCAGCCACTTAGACTTTTAGATGGGGATTTGGTATTCGCGGGCTTTCCCGTTTCAATAGAATCAGCAGCTCTTGAGTGTTTTCACTGTTATTTGGGCTCGTCCTGCACAGTACTGGGATTTTAAGAATTAAAAACAAAATACAAATTACATGCTTGCTATGTTTCAGGCACTTTCAAGATCGGAAGTTTATTAACTGTAGATAAAAAGCTAGTATACAGATCGGGGATCCTTTTAAATTTTCAACTACAGTCATACACCATCTAGGACTTTTTTTTTAATGCTTTCAAAGTTAACCAGAACGTTTCTAGATACCTGCTCCACTATTAGTGTGTTGTTATTTGAAAGAAAAAAAGGGAGGAGGGGAATCAGTTTTTAATTTGTTTCGACGCGTAATATTTACATTGTGACTGGAGCTAGAACAAGCAAATGGCAGAAGAGGTAATAAACTTTAAAAAGCCAGTTTATATATATATATATTTTACAATAATGTGCTAATCAGCATAATTGTATATAAAAATTAAAACATAGTTGAGTTTCCCACTAAAGAAAAATCTTAATCGGTTGAACTGTGGTCATCACCTGCTAACAATTTACATGCAACATCTGCTAAAATTGACAACTGATTTTTTGTTGTTGTTGAAGTGTTAAGTAGATTAATGACAAGAGACACAACTGTTAACTTGTGTTCTAACAAAAAAAATATTTTTTGAAAATTGCACTCAAGAATTGTACTGGTCACAAGCCTCTTCCCTGACCCCTCGCCCCCAATCCCCCCTAATAGAAACAATGATAAAGTGGTCTCATCATACAATGAACGCTATGAAGGCAATGAGTCGGCAGATTGTACCCGGCCGGTACAAACTCCAGAGACACTATAAACACAGGACACATACGCACAAGCACACACTCTCCTTATGAAGAGGCCCATCTTTCTGCCCAGAGGGAACAGCTGAAAGAAAGTAATGGACTGCCAGTTGTACAAATTTGGAAATTTACTAGTTACCAAAATGTGTGCGCTTGTGTGCTAACATAGAACTCTCACTATATACAGACTACGCTGGAATGTATTCCCATCCCAAAACCTTGCCTTTGTGAAACAACAGGACCCTTTCTATACTAGCTGTAAGATTTAGAACTTAACTTCTTTTTTTAAGAACACAAATCAACACAGATTTTTTACACGACAGGAGAAAAAAACCCTGCATGGGATGGAACTATTCACTGAGCCAATATGTGAAGACTCTGTTTTAAAACCAGTTTTGAACACTTCAAAACAAATGTCTAAGAAAAAGGCACGATCTGCCAGGCGCTGCTGTTGAACCAACCCCTGCCTCATCCGAGCAGACTGCTGCAATGAGATCCCCACTGAAGAAGAGCTGCTAAAATGTGCCCACCTGGATCAACTGGAAACCAGGGCCTTGCTGGCCCCAGCTGCAACGGAAGAAAGACGAGGACAACCCAAATCCAGGTAATGTAACTTACATCTGAAATGAAACAGAATGCCAACATGGCAATCAGATGTATTGAAGAAGAGGAAGCTCTCTTGCACCAGCAAAACCCTGCAGGGGAGAGACAGAGAAAGAGAGAGGCACGCAGACAAATGGCCAAACACGCCACCGACCACTCCCATGAAACAGAAGCTGATTTTCATCGTATGAAGAGAGATACAAATGACAGAAGACATGAATCGTCAATAGAAGAGAAACTGATTTACAATGAAAGGTAGGGGAGAAGGAACACTTGGAGGAGTCTGATTGCAGTTATTTCGTGAAGGCAGCTACTACCGCCCACAGGACCTCGTTCGTGTTGGCCTTCATACATTCCACTTCAGGGTCTAAATCCAGGAGCTGCCGCACCCGTTTTGTAGCTAGGTCGTACTGCTCATCCAGCAAAGGGGCAAAAGCGTTCTCAAGGACATCCGAGGCGTGGGCCAAATAAATGAGGGCCAGCAAGCGCTTGTCCATGCGGTGGGGGTCATTGACCCATCTGTCAAGAACAGCTTCTTGAACTTTCTTAATGAGACGCTGCTTAATGTTGTTGTTGGTGAGAGGGTGCGTGGTCATGTCAAAGAGAAGAAAGTTCTGCTTCTCCGTAGTCAAAACCCCCTTTTCCACTAGGTTTTTGGCTAATCGCTCGCGTACGTTTCGTAGCTGGTAGTGCAATTTTAACGGATTCCATGTCTCACCTGGGGGAGGGAAAAAAACAATTAGAAACGTTACACCAGTATCACCAGTGAACAAGGACAGATGAACCGTTAACTCTCCAATGCTAAGCAAGGGCACAGTATATCACCCCAGCAGACAAAAAGCAAGTTCTCTTAATGACCACATGACAGAAATCCTAAAACTTGTTAAGGCTCAAGAGTGCTGTCCAAAGTGTCTGGGATCTCGGACCCCAAGAGATTCCATAAGAATGAGGTATTCACTTCCGTTCCATGTTGGACCATCCTGGCAGACTTAATTCCTTTTGGACACAGGACAACCCGGTTTGGACCAGGCCATTTATCAGTCATGAGGGTTCAGAGCCATTCCCACATGCTTGATGGAGGTGGGAGTGTATTGTATATGACTCTGATTGGGAAAAGTAGCCTCTGACAGCAGAGATCGGGACTTGTGTGGGACTGGAAAGACCTGCTTGTCATTCTAAGAAAAAAAGGCTGGTTTAGGACCAAGTACATTTAACATAAATATCTGGACATTTGGGACTGTCCCTTGTCTTCCGTTTTCAGTCAGAGAAAACTGGATCCTCGTGAAATTGAGTAGAGTTTTAAGGCCTCCTTTGACTTCTTGTTACCACAACAAACTTTGTACATGCTCTGTAAAAAGGAAACAGCTACATCAGAGGTAACATGTTTGGTTTAGGTCAACTCTATTGCTCTTCATTTTAATCTCTTGTTGTTGCTGCCGTCCGCTTTTCCCTTTTCCCACCCCTTTTTGAATCCAACAACCCCTCCCCCCCTTTTCACTCTTTTTACACCTTTTTATAAAAACATTTTTTACTGTGCTCAGTACAATAGATTTCTCTGGGAGATCTCTCTTAATCTCTTCTCCATGTGCTAGATTCCTTGAGTGCTCCCAAAACATTTTGCTATTGCTCTAGTTCTGCGCTGGAAGACCAACTTCACAATGGGTCAGCGGGACAGTGTAGATGTTCTCAAGAGATTCTGAGTGGTGGCAGCCGGTTAACAGGGAACATTCCACAGAGCCCTTGGTCTTAGAGAGTTTCCCTGTGACAAAAGGCACCATGCACCCCTTCCTACCTTAACAGGTCACCTACAGAATTATGCTCTAGGCTGTGGTACTCTGAGGGGCCTGCTAGTCCTTTCTGCAGTCCAAGGGAAAGCCCATCTTTTGACACCTGGCTAACATGAAGACAGAATTTCCTAGGATGAGAAATCATCTTCCACATTAGAATGGAGACATATGGTAGCCATTGCCCACAATCATCTACTTTCCAAATTGCACTTCGAACACTAGCCAGAAAATGCCCTAGTTAATTGCTGGGAAACAACAGCTGAGTCCTAGAAGCCAACTGCCTTCATGGCACTGAGGAGCTACATAACTAATGACATCATCACACTGCCAGTGTAAAATGTAACTGGTTACCTCTATTTTCCAGGACAAATGATTTCTTCATACAGCCAGCCTACATCCATAGGCAATAGCAACCAATGACAAGTTTTCAGAAGGAAGTTAGTGGCCAGAAGTTATTAACCAAGAAGGAAGTTTCTTGCTGTCTCTATTGCAAAGCCCCTTCCAAGCAAGAGGTGAGACTGATTAGAATTTAGGTTAGAGCCTCTAGACCAGGGGCCCACCCTCCAAGACCAGACCTTTTAGGCCAGAGTACAGACAATAAAAATATTATTTTCATGCTGACTTTTAAACTGTAGCTGAGAAAGGTCTCACATTTTATTGCTGACCTCTTTTATTCTAATTTCACTGAAGTGCACTTCAATGTTATAACCTGTCTTGAGGTTTTAACACAAAATGTTACACAAAAAGCACACATTTTAAAATACAAGGAAAAAGTGCAGCTTTTAAAATGCAAGGCATATATAAAAGTGTCATGGCATTCAGCACACCTTAACCCCAGGGGGAAAAAAAAGTTGATTACTCCAAATTAAAGACAAGTTATCTGGATCCCTTCACACTAAGGGAAATTGCTTATGCATGACGAAAAGTACATCAGGGAAATGATACTCTCCTGGTGGAAATTTCTAGCCAAACTCTTTTTAAAAATTATTTAAACTGCCTGAAAAATATGCTAGGTCAGTGTTGGCAAACCTATGGCACTCCAGATGTTCATGGACTACAATTCCCATTAGCCCCTGCCAGCACAGCCAATTTGCCATGCTGGTAGGGGCTGATGGGAATTGTAGTCCATGAACTTCTGAGTGCCATAGGTTCGCCACCATGGTGCTAGGTGCTTCCATAAGTCATGTTCTGCCCTACAGGCTTACAATCTAAGACCCCGCGATGAACTCTTAAGAACGGAAGAAGACAAATCTTTGCTCCAGTGAGAATACAGTGAACATTTTCCTTCAGTAACTTGGTGACACCTTGTGACCAAAACACTTCACTACAAGAAGCTTTGAATAGACTTGCATTGCTGGTCCTATCTCATTCATGAAGACCTGCTCTTTATGGCATGCATATTCTGCAGGTAATCGTAAGACCACTGCCCCTGAATTGTATTATCTTGTACTAAACGTCATAGTGCTGCATTTTTAAGAACCTAATTAGATTTTGCAATTTGAACACTCATCCAGACTGCACTGGGATCAAATTCACTTCTGGTGAACAGTCTTACCACATCATTAATACTTTACCCACCTCCTGGTCTGCAGATCAAAGACACTGAGGTGGAATTATTTCTCTGTGTCCCACAGGAATGACCTCATGTATTGTAGTGACATCTGAAGAGGAGTTCACATGGTTTAGATATTTGAAGGGATGTCATGTTGGTGAGGGAGCAAACTTGTTTTCTGCTGCTCCAGAGACTAAGGCCAGGAGTCATGGGTTCAAGGTGAAGGAAAAGAGATTCCACCTAAACATCAGGAAAATCTTCCTGGCAGGAAGGGCTGTTCAACAGTGGAATGCATTACCTCAGAGTGTGGTGGAGTCTCCTTCTTTGGAGGTTTTTAAATAGAGATTGGATGGCCATCTGTCAGGAGTGCTTTGATTATGTGTTCCTGAATTGCAGGGGGTTGGACTTGATGATCTTTGGAGTCTCTTCCAACTCTATGATTCTACGGTTTTCCTAAGATGCCCTAACCCGTTGGCAAATCATTGAGGGGCATTCACCAAGGCCTTTAAATGGAAAGACCTAGACAAGTACACACTTAGGGCACTTCAAAATTATTTTTAAGTGCCAACTGAGCTCCTCTGAGTGGGCCATCTCCATTTCAAGAGCTTAACCAGCACTTAAAGAAGTACTCGGTTCTCTAGCTTCAGGAAACCCTAAGGAAATGGAAATGTCAGTGTTATCAAACTGCACAACAGAGTATGTGTTAGCCAG
The DNA here is from genome assembly GCF_021028975.2 of Sphaerodactylus townsendi. NCBI lineage: Eukaryota > Metazoa > Chordata > Lepidosauria > Squamata > Sphaerodactylidae > Sphaerodactylus > Sphaerodactylus townsendi. The sequence goes on from NC_059431.1 coordinate 19,793,742, forward strand.
CATGTTCCTATGGGGTGTAGAAAAAATATCCCAGTGTTCACATTCTCTGCAAGCAATGGGAAAAAAGACAGAGGCTAAAAGGCTGTGGGTGATAAAGGAGAAGGGTCTGACTACTCTCCCTCATTACTTCCCTCAGAATTTACAAACATTGACAAAAGACCTTTGGATCATTCTAGGAGTGGAGAAAGATCAAATTTTAAACAGGATAGAACTGTTCATCTGGTTTTTTTAGGACTGAGCGTACCAAGGCAAATCCTGCAAAGGTATTTATGCTATCATGGCAATAGACAGCCAGCATGCATGGTGCAGTGGTTAAAATCAGTGGCCTCTAATCTGGAGGATTCAGTCCTCCACACGAAATAGTCTGAGTGACCTTGATTTAGTCACGGTTCTCTCAGAACTCCCTCAGCCCATGCGGAGGCAGGCAATGGCAAACCACCTCTGAATGCATTGTCGAAGGCTTTCATGGCTGGAATCACTGGGGTACTGTGGGTTTTCCGGGCTGTATGGCCGCGTTCCAGTAGCATTTTCTCCTGACGTTTTGCCTGCATCTGTGGCTGGCATCTTCAGAGGGTCTGATGGTAGTAAAGAGTCTGCATGTGTTCATTACACATTACACATCAAGTCAAATTAGGACTGCTGCATAACTAGCAATCGTTCATGTGCCCCTCCTGAACAACAGGCAAAACAATGAACGTATCACACTCATACCTTCAACTAAATGTTGTTAAATTCATTATGGTGCCCCAGACTCTGAAGGAAGAGTAACTATCTGTACAGGAACAGGGCAAGCCATAGGCTTGAAATCTTTTGCTTGGAAACCAAATGCTGCATTACAGACCAAACCTGTTGGTTAAGCACCATACAAGGTTCATTTTCTGTGGATATCTCTTACCACTGAGCAGCTCTATCCAGTTCTGCACTGTTTCAGGAGGCTGTGTCTCTTTAATGTGCTTCAAGGCTTCATCAAGTAGAACATCCCCCGTAGGAGCATCTGATTTGCATATAACCTGGAGGGAAATACAAGACTTCATTCCAGGACCACATAACATTACTGTTGGCTTCTTAAACAACACACAGAGTAAACAGGTATGCCTGCAAAACTGTGGCAGTGCTTCTTTTTATAACATAAGACACAATGAAGGAATACTGCTTTGAATCCAGTGAAAATTTCCACCAACTGTGGGGAGGGGATGCTGATCCTTCGCTTGTTGACCTGACTCCCTCTCATGCTGTTCCTGGGATATTTTGGTCCTCTTTGGAAGGGGGTAGCATTTTGGCCTGCAGCAGCAAAGGGAGAGCAGGAAAACTCACTCCACTGATGGAAATAACATCTGTCAGCTGAGATTTTCCAACCCACTGATTCTCCTTGAACCAGCTCTGCAACTTTCTGGAAACTAACTCAATGTCCTGATCATGTAAGTCTTTGAGCACTGCTCAAGTCTGCCACTTCCAGACTGTGTATTTATTTTGTGACCATAAAACTAACAACCTTGTTAGTTTATACACGTACATCTTTAGTTCTGATCTGAGCTTCCACAAATGTTGTGATTCAACATATTACGCAGTGCATCCTGCAGAATTTTAACGTAGACCTTCATTATGAAGGTAGCTATACTTAAATATCACATCTTATTGTTGTGTTTCATTGAAATATACAATTAGAATTTTTACAAGACTATGTATCCGGTATCCATTAGTCCTAATGAAACAAAAAGTTTTGAACCACCTTCTAAAGATAAACCAGTAAGGATGCCAACATATCAGGAGGTCAAAGTCTCTTTCATAGGAAACAATGGTATGATGGTGTCTTCTGGAATCTTGAAGCCATATCATATAGGGCACCAGCACATGAAGAGACTTGGGCAACAAACAAACTCTAAAAGGTAAGAGGAATCTAAGCCAAAAGGAGGAGGAGCCAGAACAGAAGACAAAACCCAATTACTGAAGACACATTCAGAACTGATCAAAGGAAATAAGTTAACCAGAAATGTTGGTGATTCTAAACAGTTTAACATGAGAATAGGATTAACAGCAAGGGGAAAAAATACACTGTTAGTGGAGGGGACTGATAAACTAACAGAACATGACAAAATTTTGGTTCAGAGAGAATGAAGGCAAAGAGTAGAGGATGACCCATCTCCTCTAAAGGTAAAGGTGCTCAATGTGGAATCCTTTTGTTATATGCCTAGGGCACAAGGGAAGGGGCAGTATCTCCCCTACCAACAAAGTTGTACACCCCACTGCTCCCATATTCAATTTGTGATACCAGCAAGGAGGAACTTCTATGAGTGAGGGATTGTAGGTGGGTGTTAGAGCATCTTTGAAATCAGAAGGCTCTATAAGAACAGAACTGAGAGATGACAGAAAAGATGAGAAAACTGATGGAGAGGAATGAGGAAACAAAGGACTAGCCTGGCATACACATATGTAGAAGAGAACACTAACCCTTAGAGAAGTAGATCTGGAAATGCTCCTACAATGCTGTTCCATCCTGTCTGTCCCCCCTGAAGGGCTAAGGCAGGGGTAGGGAACCTGCGGCTCTCCAGATGTTCAGGAACTACAATTCCCATCAGCCCCTACCAGCATGGCCAATTGGCCATGCTGACAGAGGCTGATGGGAATTGTAGTTCCTGAACATCTGGAGAGCTGCAGGTTCCCTACCCCTGATTTAGATGAAAGAGCAAGGTTTATGGACAAAGTAAATATAAGCCCAAATCACAGGTTAATAGTCTAGAGTTGCTGGAACAGAAGTAACTCTTCACTGATGCCAAACACAAAATCTGTCAAAGCTACACCCTATAAAATTATGGTGCTTCCACTTTGAGTTGTATCTTCAGTTTAATGTCTTTAGCCAGTTTGATTAGTATGATACAAACATAAGAAATGTTCTGCTAGACCACACTAGCCGTCTGTCTATTCCAGCATGCTATTTCATGCTGCAGCCAACCAGTTGCTTTGAAGGATCAACGAACAGGGCATGGAGACCAAAATGTCAGGTTGATGTTGCCTCCTAGCACTGGTATTCAGGGGTCTACTGCCTCTGAATTTGTAGATTTCCTTTAGTTATCTAGTAACCACTGATGGCCCTATTCTCCACGAATCTCTATAATCTCCTTTTTAAAGCCTGTTTTTGCGACTATCGCTGTGTGCACTGGCATTGAATTCCACAAATTTTTTTGTTGAGTGAAGAACTACTTTGTTTTTTCTGCTCTCTGTCTGCTGCTTCTCAACTTATTGGATGCTGTATTGGATGCCCGTGAGTGGTATTGTTTTGGAAAGAGAAAAAGTTCTTTCTTGCTACTTTCTCTGCCCCATGTATATTTACATAAACCTCTGTCACGTCTCCCTTTAGTTGATATTTCTTTAAATTAACCTACCCTTGCAGGAAAGGTGCTACAATCCCTTAAATACATTGCTTACTCTTTTTATAGCTCTGCTGTGTCTTTTTGGAACAACAGCAACCAATATTCCAAATGAGGATGCGTAATATATTTATACAAGGGCATTACAGTTTTATATTCAATGACTTTTTAAATAATTCTTAGTATGGAGTTTGCTTTTGTTACCACTGATTCAAAGTTTTCCTTGAGCTGCTCACCATGACCCCAAGGTGTCTTTTATTCTCAGTTCCCACCAGTACATACTCCATCAAGATGTATATTAATTAGGATTAATGTCCCAATTTGTGTTATATTATACTTATTTCTAATGAGCTTCATGGAGTAGTCAAAGCTCTGCTCAGAACCTGAGTTTGATCCTGACAGAAGTTGGTTCCAGACAGCTGGCTCAAAATGGACTCCGCCTTCTGAAGTTGGTAAAATGTGTACCCAGTTTGCTGGGGTTATAAATTTAGATGACTGGGGAAAGCATTGGCAAACGACCCCGTAAACATAGGCTGCCTAATAAACAGTATGATGTGATGTCACTTCATAAGTCAGTAATGGCCTGGTGCTTGCACATGGGACTACATGTTTTTTAACCTCTTCTTATTGACGTTGTTCATTTGCCACATTTCTGTGTATTCCCTATGTTTGGAGGGAGACTTTTGGAGTTTGCTTTGGTTTTCCCTATCCTTATCATCATCTGCTAAACTGGTCACTGCCCTGATTATCCCCAGTTCCATATAATTTATGAGCAAATTAAATAGTAATGGACTCAATACTGATCCTTGTAGAACTCCACTGTTCCTTCCTCAGGTGTGAGAACTGTATATTTATTTCTGCTTCCTGTTTCCTGCTTAACCAGTTTTTAATCCTTAAGAGGATCTGACCTCTTAACCCATGATTATTAATTTAATCAGGGACCTTTAGTGAGAGATTTTGTCAGAAGATTTGGGGGAGTCCCAGGAATGTAGGGTGAACTAGATAGGTCTTCTCAGAGAAATGCAAAAGATGATTGAGACAGCTCTTCTCTTTACAAAGTTGTGCCAATTTTCTCAGAAGGCATTGTTCCTCTTTTTCCTTTGACAATACATTGTTCCTCTTTGTTTAAGTTTTTTGGCTTTGAGTCAATGGTAATTTCTGCTGTTGGAAAGGACTTCCATCAGTGGAACTGGACTTTCTCATTCCCTCAATACTGCAACTCATAATTCTCCCTGAAATGGGGGTTCTGGGGAAAAGGGGAAAATAAGTCTGCAGTGGTAGGAAGGAATTAGCAAAAATCTGCCCGCCTTCCGTTACCTGAAACTTACAACTAAATCTAACTTTCTGGCTTCAATACGTTTTTCTATTTTGCCTGTAACAGACATTAGGCTAACTGCCCAGATCTCCTTTGGACCCTTTTTAAAACTGATGTTACATTTGCTTCTTTTCAGTGCTTTGGCAGACAGGCTGATTTTAGCAACAAATTACATAGTGGTTACAGGTTCAACCGTTTGGGTAGAAATGCACCTTTTATTGCTCAAAATAGCTCAGTGAACAAGACTGCCTTGACACTGTGGTGGCTCCTCCTTCACCAAAAGATCGGCCTTCAAACAGACTCCAAGACATGTTTAGTCAGACTGATAAGCCTGTAGAAGTGGAGTGTCCTGTTACACCACCCTTGCAAAGAGTAGAGCATTGATTCTTAATACAGCTATGCTAAGAGGCAATCTACAGATCTGAGATGGGACATTTGGAATTTTAGCCAGGCCTCTGTTTCCGTTTGCAGTGGTTTTTGTCAGCCAGTGGAGGACAGTTGTTTTATATAGCTCATCCCATCCTGAGGAAAAAAAATCTCAAGCCTAGATGTCTCCTCCAGGCTGTTATGTCTTCATCTTTAACTTGTGACTTGGAGGCATTCAGTGATAATGTTGCATGTTTGATGGGTGGTAGTAGATTAAATATTCACAAGCTGTAAAGAAGCTATATACACAGCCATAAGCTGACAGTGGTCTGCCCATGTCAAAGGAGTGTTCAGTAGCTCTTCTTCCTATGGATTACCTACCTCTTATTTTCAGCAGAAAGTGAAACACTGCATGTGGCTTGCTTCTCAATGTAGTCAGTAAAAGGCTGATGGGAAGAGCTCCTTCCAGGGCTGTTTGGCCTTTGAATAAGGACTCATAAGGGCCAGGCAACCACTGACTGACTTACAGCCCGCCCCCCCTACAATAGCCAGTATGGAGTAATGGTTAGAGTTGTAGACTAGAATCTGGGAGATCCAGGTTCAAATCCCCCTCAGAAATGAAACCTTCCTAGATGACTTTGGGACAGTTACATACTCTCAATCTAACCTTACTTGCAGGATTGTTGTGAGGTTACAGTGAAGGAGAGGAGAATAATATAAACTGCTTTGTGTCCAAGGTGTGGAGAAAGGGAATGAAATAAATAATAAATATTGCTTAAAATGGGGGGACAGATAAAAGGTGGATAGTAAGGTAAGAAGGAAGCAGAAATGTTAAGGATATGAGGCCCGCTGGGAGGAGGGAAAGAGTAGATAGTAGATGTGGGGAAAGTGTGGTGTCCTTGCGGGTTCCTCACTGCAACTGGACTCAGACTGGCAGATGATACCGTACAACAAAGTTTTCCCCAGGAGAGACTGCCAGCAGGAGGGAGAACTAAAGACAGAGAGCCAGATAAATATGGGTGGTTGGGTGGGAAGGAGACAAGGAAGCTGGAAAAGAAAAGGAATTTTCAGAAAAGGAACAGAGGAAATGGGGGGCAGGGGGGCGGGAGATAAGATGCCAACCTTCAAGTCCTTGCAGATCCTCTGCATGTTCTGCTTACCATTGAAGCTAAAGTAGGAAAGATGATATTTAATAACTTGTCTGTTGACTTAGTTCCTAAATGCATTTTTATTTGGTAGTGTGAGCTGCCTGGAATTCAAAAGCTGGTATCCCATGGAAAGGCAGAGATTTCAGAGCTGTGGTCCCAGACAGTTCTGTACTGTTCACCAGAGTACAGTTCCTTGCCTGTGTAATGTGCCATCCTACCCAAGTCTGTACTGACCCCATGCATATTGGGAACTATTCATACCCTTAAAATGGGATGCAAAAGTTTCCCTCACTCTCTAGTGAGAGCAGTCTGTACATATTGTTCTCCTGAATGCAACACTGGACTGAAACAGTAACCCAGTGTGCCAGACAGTGTAGAGTTGGGTTCATTGCTTTTATCAAGAAATTATCCTCATCTTACTACCTAAAACTTTTTGTCCTTTGTCAAGTTATGAAAAGCCAAGTGAAATTCATTGCTTTTAAAAAAACCAATTGTACGAACATAACATTGGTTGGGTGGGGGAAGCTGTGTAATTTTTGTGGCGAAGACAAAATAATATCCCAAGGTTAGTGGAGGGAGTGTTGCTTGGGTGTATTTAGCTAATGTATCTGGCATATTCAAAATGTGCAGGAGTATTGTGGTGGATAAATCATAAGAGTTACAGCTGAGGAGTTCCCCATAATAGCAGTGTTGACAGTTCTTCAAAGGAATAATAGTTGTCTGAACAGTTTTGCACAAGCAATACTCATAGTCTGTTTAAAGCCTTTATATAGTAGTGTCTTAGTGGGATGCTCTGTACTAAAGCAAAGTACTAAGTTACACAGGTGGTTCCATAAGAAAAAGATAACTCATTACTTAATTGAATTCTGGGACCCTTTGATGATATGAAGCTCAATTCATAGTGAACAGCGACCAGGGAAGGCACCAAGTGGGCTTTCCCATGGGTCCGCAAGGCAAGAAAGGGTTGAAAAACCCTAGCCACCGAAAAGTGCCCATAGGGGAAAGTGGGCGTATGCCACGTTGACTCCGCCTCTAAGAATGCCTCTGGTCCACCCCCAATGCACTGGTGGGGCTGGCCGCAATATGGGAGTGCTGATAAGGCGTGCAGCAGCATGTTTGGACATCCCGGAGTGCCGCAAGAACTGCCTGCCAGAGTGAGCCTGTGCTGCATCTGAGAGTTGATCCCCCCCCCCCCCCCCAATCCGAATTGAGCCAATTCACGTTTCTGGATAAAGTTGAAATGTACAACCAAAGGAAAAAAAATATAAGGTATATTTTAGATTTAATAAATATTTAAATGGTACCCTTTATATACATTTTAGTAGTCGTTACATCTAGCCCTATCAAATAGGCCAGTACTGTTATATTTATATTGCGGGACTTGACAAATCCCAAGCGCCACGTTTCCACGGTTCCTGGGAATTTAATTGTGGCATCTGGTATTTTCAACAGTGATTTATTGCGCTGTCTCTCAGTGGTTCTCAGGAGAAGTACAAAGTTGTCTTTTGATATCAGAATATATTTTTCTGAATGACATAGAAATACTTGTGCATAAAGTTCTTGTCTTTGTTTCTGTGTTAACTTTACATCATTCAGTGGTGGGAGAGGAATTAATTTCTTAACCAGTTGCTTTCTAGACTGGGTCCACTAATCAAATAAACAGAGCTTTTTAAAGCAATAGATGTTAGAAGTCTGAGTTAGATGTTAATTATTCATTGCAGTGGTGATAATCATGGTCACCCTGTTTGATGATGTTATCCATTCAGTTGTTCTTGACCCTTGGTGACCCGATATGCAAGCTCTTTCCTTATTTTTCAATTAAGTACTGCTTCCTTCAGCTGGTTGATGTTCATGCCTGTATCAGCTTTTAAGGTATCTAGCCATCGTATTCTTTGGTGTCCAGGTCTTCTCCTGTCACTGACAAGTCCGAGCATCATAGATTTTTCTAGCGAATTGGATCACATCGTATGATCAAAGTATGTAAGTCTGAGCCTGGTTATTTTCCCTTCTAGTGATATGTCTGGTTTTATGCGGCTCAAGACTTCTGCGTTTGTCAACCTAGCTGTCCATGGTATACGCAGTAGCTTTTGCCAACTCCACAATTCGAACGCGTCTATTCTTCTGTCGGCTTTCTTTGTAGTCCAGCTTTCACACCCATGCGTATATATATCACAACAGTTTTGTCATTGCTTTAATAATGAGAAATTGTGAAGAGTTTAGGGTTGGGTTTTGTGATGGCAATAATGATAAATTATGGTGATTAAAATATAAAACTCTGATGGCTGGAAATTGAGCCTGGTTGCTAAATTTTTAGGCTGGCTCCCACAGCCGAAGATGATTTGCCAGGGCCTACATTGCATAATTATTTATCATGTTGAAGTAACAACCTTAGGATAGACTACTGAGGAAGAAGCATAGTAGCCTGTCTATGCTGTCTGGCAAATGTATGATTAGCAGTCTTGGACCTGCATATCTGCAAGACCGCTTCTTCCCTTATTGTCCTCAAAGACCCTGGGCCCCAGGGATGTTTGGCTGGCATCGACACAGACTAGGACTTTTATGGCCCTGGCCTGGTGGAATAAGAACATAAGAAAGAGCCTGCTGGATTAGACCAGAGTCCATCTAGTCCAGCAATCTGCTACTCGCAGTGGCCCACCAGATGCCTTTGGGAGCTCACATGCAGGATGTGAAAGCAATGGCCTTCTGCTGCTGCTGCTCCCGAGCATCTGGTCTGCTGAGGCATTTGCAGTCTGAGATCGAGGAGGATCAAGATTGGTAGCCATAGATAGAATGCACTCCCTAGTGACATCCAGGCCCTACGGAGTCTGTCTCAATTCCACAGGACCAGTTGTTCCACCGGACCTGCTAAGCTCCCCTTTTTAAATTATCATCCCATGGTCTTCATCTGGGTGCGACATGTGCGTCTGCTCTTCATGTTCATATGTAGGTTTTTATGCCTTCTTGTTGGAAATTGGTTTTAATGTTTATATATTTTATACTGTTTTTATATCATTGTATTGTTTTATTATATATTCTTATGTAAGCCGCCTCGAATCCCCTTGGGTAGAAATGTAATATATTTTTTTATTAAAGAATTGGGGGTTTTCTGGCTCACAGCTCATTTTTCCAACTGCTATCATATACCTAATAGCCAAATTTCCCCCTCCCCATGCAGATCAAGAAATATACAAAGGGGAGGGGCATGTGGACTTTTCTGCAAACTGGAAGAAACTCCGGATTATTATTTTTTTGGCGCAGAACTGAAGCGAAGAAAGGTTGGGACAGGAATTTGAATGACGGAAAGGGTGACAGGTCTTTTCAAGGTTCATCTGAAGAATATGGGAGACTTGCTTCCGGAATTCCAGCGATCAAGAGATACGTGACATCAAGTTAGGCTTTGCAGAGATGGGAAAGCCTCTTCAGAGCCAAAATAGCCATGTATATTTAATGAACCGAATGTTAACTTGGCAGTAGACCCTGCCTGTTCATAAGGTATCATTGGCCAAAGTCCGTCTCTATATTGAGTATGTAAGGCAAATTAAATGCTGAACAGAAATCAAAAAGGTGCTCCATCATCAGACTTAGTCTGAAGGCCATAATTCTTTACTGGGGATTCTTTCTTGCTTGAACAAGAAATCCCTCCCCTTGGCCTTATCTATGACCAGCTGTTTGAAAACCCACCTCAAGTTGTAGATTTTTTTTAAAACCTCTTAATAAATTCATGCTGTTGGTGAGTTTGCCAACATTGGAAAGTTACCTATAAAGTGCTGTACCTATAGAAACGAAACTTGCTGAAACAGCTTTAATGCAGTGTATCCTTTGTGACATGGTGCATTATTCCCTCCTGGAAGCAGAGAACAATGAACTGTTCCTTGAAAAACATAATGTTAGCAATTAATAGGAAACTGCTTTTGCATTCATCTATAAAATAGCACATTGTTAAATTTAATTTTTTTAAATGATGATGGTAATTATTGAAGCATTTCAATGTAGCTTTTATCACAAATTACTGAATCGGAGGCATTAACATTTTTCATAAAGTTAAAAGGTGGACTTGAAACAGAGACTTTCTGATTTTTGTAGATAAGTCTCCCACAGGATAGGTCATTTAAAATGCAGTGAACTTTATTTTATGTTTCCAAAGTACATATGATGATAGATACTTTGCTGACCTTCACTTGGCAGTGACATTCTACCTAACGTGCTTTATTCTTTACACAGCTAAACAGACTACAGAGTTTACTGAGTTGGCATCTAACATTGAAGAAAGGGATCAGAGGAGAAAGATGAGATATAGGTTACGTATCACATTTACATTTATTGTTTCTCAGCTTTATCTGACCTTGGTAGAAATCATTCTGCATTTGCTATGAAGGACTTTTAAATTATGCATTTGCAGCTTAGGATAATATTGTACACAACCTTAAGTGCCAAAAAATAGGCACTTCCTTGTAATCCTAGATATTGTACAATGTCACATTGTGACTGGATTTTTGTATTTTGTATTGTGTGCCCGTTGTATTTGTAGGTTCCCACCTGGTATACAGTACTGTTACCCAAAATGGTGGGAGTCTGCCTCTTTTAGACGGGGGAAATTAGCGAGAGCAGATTCATGGCTATAGCAAAAGGTCGGGCAAGTTCGATATCTTTGATGCCTGTGTATATCAAGAAATCCACAGGAAAGCAAAATAAAGTTTAACAGTTTTATTAAGGGATGATAGAAGTACACAGGCATACAATAATCAAAGCAGCGGAACACACACACACTGTCCTAGGATATAAGCAGTGCTGAGTGAATAGGTTTAGAATATTTATTTATTTATTTATTTATTTATTGAGCTTATATACCGCCCCATCCCCGGGGGGCTCTGGGCGGTGTACAACATAGAAGAAGGCAATATAAGCAATTAGGTTGAAACCCCCATCTGAGATGGACTCCGCCCCCAGGAGAACAATGAAATTCACAATCAAATTAGCCACACAATATAATAATACAAAGAAAGGATGCAAACTTTAATCAGCAGATTAATCAACTGGAACATCTATTGACAGAGAGGTAAGATACAAGCAAATCAATAAAGATTAATCAGTAAGAACCAAACTGGTGAGGTTGCAAGTTAAGGGAATTCGTGTTTGTTGTTCATGTTACTTAGGAACTACTGATTACAGTACAGAATGAAAGAAACAATTAAAGATGGTCCTCTCATCTAACAATACATGGCAGATTTTTAATAGCACAGTGAATTTTTGCCTTCTTCCATATCTGTAAAAGGCACCAAGCTGAAGTTCTTGTAATAAGCAAATTTATTTAAACTGAATCTACGAATTGGACAAAGAGATCAATTAACATTATGTAATCTGCTGGCATTTCTTAATTAAAATATAACTTTCAAAAATCATAAGTGAAATCTACAAGCTAGTACTAAAATGAAGAATAGGGAACTGGCTACCTGTCTAATAGGCTCCAAGATCATCCCTGTTAAAAGATAATAATTAAGTCACTAATAAAATATTTTAACAGATCTTTTAAAGGTTCACAAAAAAGGAAAGGCCACAAAGTTGTTCAGGGTGGAGAAACTTGGAAGTGGGTGACAAAAGTCGGGCAAAATGACAAAGAGCCCAACATCCCGCTACGTGTCTAAGAACAGTTTTGCTTCTTCTTACAGGGAAGACTGGCTCATCCACCAAGATCTGTTGCATCAGCACAACACGTAAACAAGTGTGTAATAGGAGTGCCCACTGTCTTTAACTTTGCTGGAAACCTCAGAGGCTTTGACCCAATTATCAGCAGCTGTCATCCATGCAGATTACTTTCTTGCTATTAATATGCACGGCGATTCAAACTAATCCCTCCAAGTCTGTTAAATATATTCTCTTTTGTAGGAGCATATTGATGAAAGTCAGGAGAGCTAGCCTGAAGTGTCTCAAGAGCCACAGATGCATCTGGAAGGGGGGGGGGGAACACAACCAACAAAAGCTACAGTCAACACTGCCTCACGAACTAAGGGGCTCAGCAACATAAAGATGATTGATGGAACCAAAACTGAGAATGCCTCACCCCGGCAGACAGGCACAAAAAAGCTCCAAGCTGACTACACAAGAACAATTGCTTTTTTAACTCAGCAGCTGACAGCAAATACACTATTTCACATAGCAGCCTGTTAATGTGTCGCACCATTTCATTTTCCTCGAGTACTGTTAGCTGGAGAGAGGAGCCCAAGAACGCATAAAGTAAGACTGTTGCAGTATTAAGAGCTAATTAAACAGAATGAACGAGCGCTTGATGCTGCAACAGGTAGTATATAAGCTGTGAGCTGGGAAATTCCAGGACTAAATCTCTCTTGAGCAAGAACTTACTAGATAAGAGGTCGTCAATATTTCCAGTCCGGAGAGCTACCGCCCGTTCCCCCCTCTCCAGTGGTAGGAAGGGACTCAATGAGTTGCATGCCCACAAAACAGAAGAAGCTGCCAGAGTTATGACCTCACCAGCGTGATCACCGTGGTCATGGGCACCAGGCCAAGGGAGAGAGAAAGCACACAGCTCGCCCTCTCTCTTGCCTTCCTCCCACCCCCCTAGCAAACCTTGCACTGGTCATCACATGTGCTTCATCCATGTCTGTGGCTCCTGTTGGCAAAAAAGTATGCTCTCTAGTGAGTGACCACATCTCACTATCCTGCCAATCATTTCAATATGTGTACAAAGAAGAAGAAGAGTGTGGATTATATCCCACCTTTCTACCCTGTAAGGAGACTCAAAGTGGCCTACAAGATCCTTTCCCTTCCTCTCCCCACACCAGACACCTTGTGAGATAGGTGGGGATCAGAGTTCCAAAGAACTGTGACTAACCCAAGGTCACCCAGCAGGAAACACATTTGGTTCACTAGATAAGCCTCTGCCACTCAGGTGGAAGAGTGGGGAATCAAACCTGGTTGTCCAGATTAGAATCCACCTGCTTTTAACCACTACACCACACTGGCTCTCAAAGAGAGGCAGAGGTGTAGTGACGTTACTCTTATATATGAGCAGGTATTGTTTTTTGGAAGGACCTGTTGCTCTTGCATGTGGGATCTCAATTTTATTTATTTACTTTATTTATATCCCACCTGTCTCCCCAAAGTCAAGAGATTTGGTGCATTTTGTACCTAACACCTAACCCAATCAAATCTTCAACACAACCTGTAGCGTCTCTGAAACCCTAGAAGCCACAGATCAGAAAGACTTCCTGATGTCCTGAATCTTTCTCCCCTCACCCACCTCTTATTTGCACTCACCATCAAGCCTGGGAAACTCGAAAGCCTGCACAGCCATTTCTGATATTGTGGTGATCCCTAATAAAGCATTACATTACTTTTGGTTTTGGAATTTATGCAGAATGACAGGGCTACCTAAAACTTGGCTCATTTAAATGATCCACAATAGGGGATCATTTTAGCCATCCATCTACATTTGTAAATGAAGAAGATGTAGCTGCAGAATGCAGCAGCAAAACCTAATACGGGGATAGGCAGAAGCAAAGTCTTCTCTCAATAGTAGGGGAGGAGTTGCGGCAACGTTACAAAAGGACAACTGCACATGGAATGTCTCCTTGCTTCAAATCAGGAAGCCCAAGAACAAACTGAGGAGCACATGGAAAAGGAGACCGTGAAGAAGCTCAAGACTCATTCATGTAATCCCAAACCATCATCTAATGTCATGTCTTTAACCGAAGTTCTCTAAGAAGCGAATATCAAAATCTGCTTTAAAAAACCCTGCTCAACAAGCATAGAAGAAATGCCCTGTGGGGGAAAAATTACAGACAGGGCTCCTCTCCATTGGTTTGACTCTTAGTCACGCCTTTTCAAAACCCTTGCACTGGAACAGTTTCTCCTCACCACAAACCACCAAGTATTCTTTTCAAGACTCAACAGGTTCTGACAGATTGGGGGGCTACCTATCTGTGGGCAAGAAATTTTCTTTCCCAACTTAACCAGTTTTACAGTCACAACTTCGCTTGAAACAACTACTGATGAGGGTTAACGTAAAAAGTGCCAAAGGAGGATTACAGCTGAACACCAAGACGACAGAAGTAACAATTACTGAAAAATTCCCAACTTTAAGGGTGACGATTTTTAAAAGTTGAACTGTTCAAGATTTTCTACTCCCTGGCTGCATTAGCATCGAAAAGAGAGATTGCAACCCAAAAACCAGGAGATTGAGAAAGCTAGAAAAGATCTTTAAGTGTAGGGATGTGTTGCTGGTGACCGAGATCCAGATAATTCCTGCCATAGTATTCTCCATTACTATGTATGGGTTGGAAAATTGAACAATAAAGAAAACAGACAGAAAGTTTTTATTTGAAATGTGATGTTGGAGAAGAATTTCACGGATACTGTGGACTACCAAAAAAAGGTACAAATGGGATTAGTTCTGATCAAATCAAGTCTGAACTCTCCGTAGAAGCTAAAAAGACTAAACTGAGGCTATTGTACTTTCGATCACATTATCAGCAGTCAAGAATCACTGGAAAAGACAATAATGCTAGGAAAAACTGAAGGCAGCAGGAGAAGCGGAAGACCCAACATGATTGACTGACTCAGTCAAGAGAGCCACAACCCTCAGTTTGCATGACTTGAACTTCTGGAGGTCATTAATTCAGAGTCACCACACACTGGAAGCAGCTTGACAGCATATAACACACACACACACACACACACGAGTCACACACACTGGATACTGGAAGCAGCTTGACAGCATGTCACACACACACACACACACACACACACACACACACACACACACACACACACACACGAGTCACAAGCTTAGATGTTCCTTACACTCAAAACAGTTAACTATACTTTAAAAGTTAGTGTTACAAGAAGTTAAATTTTTATGACCTGATACTGGAAGCAAGCTATAAAGGAATACACTGTGCATATATAACCCCTATTCTAGAATACCTGTACTAGTAACTGAAAACTTGCAGGCACAGTTCAAAATACCAGTCTTGATCTTCAACAGCCTATAATCTGCACACGGAGTATACAATTGAGAACATATATTACCCCCCTTCCAGGGTTCAAGATCAGCCAACCAGGCTCTTCCCTAGGTGTAAGTCTTTTCAAAAAGTTAGCCAGTGTTCAATATCTCTGGACACCTCTCCGTCTATTGATATCGTCCCCAATGCATTGATCTCTCTTCAACCAGAGCTAAGTGTGGGTTGCTCAATGTAATGAACTTGCCCCACCCTGAAGGGCTGGCGTACAGCAGGCCTAGTTAAGAAGGCCTTAGCAACAGCCAGAGTAAAGAAAAAGGCTCCACAAGCAAAGAAATCCACCTGATTGGTTGGGAAAGACCACAACGCTTTGGCCAGAGCTAGGGGAGCTGGTGTGCTTTTAAGCAGCACTTAGAGCTCAGTACAAGAACAGAGTCTGTCAGTCAGGGCAGGAGCAGGAGTTTGGCGGGGAGGAGTCTGTGGCCAGCTCTGGAAGAAAAGATTCTGTCTCAGCAGGGATTGGCTGGTGAGAAGTCCAGTCCCTGTCTAAGCTGTGTATGCTTGACAGAGAGGGAGGCCCTGACTTGGTGCAGATTGAAGTGCCATTCAGGAGCTTACGGCGGTTTGAAACCAATGTCAGACCTATACTCGAAGTCTGCCTCTGCCCCTGTGTGTATCACTCAGAATCACCAGGCTGGGAGAAGCGGGTCCAGAGGCAGTGAAGCCATAATGGGATTGGTGGGAGAGAGGGGAGGCCAAGGTGCCAGAATCTCCTGGGCTTAGACTGGGTGTTTAAGTGTGATCGAGTGGGCCATTAGTGCGAGTATAGACTAGTGTCTGTGTATGTAAGGAAATTTACTGGTTCAAAGCTAAATCTTTCCTTAAGAGACACCTGCATGTGTCTGTATGTGTATGAAACTGAAGTAATATCTTAAGCTCTGAAACCATTAAGCATAGTACCTCTTTGAGTCAGTATTTTAAGAAACCTTTCTTTAGTTCTCAAAATAAATTCTATTCTCTATGGCCGTTTCGCCGCGGCCTCATGCCTGCATGCCAAGTCTTGGTGAAGCGCATACAGCCCGCTCTCGCATGCAAGCATCTCTTGACGGGAGAAGCGACAGGTCGGTGACCAGGCATGGCTCATGCACCGAACGCCTCTGCACCCTCCGCTTCATTAATCCGCGGTGTCCTCTACAAATTAGCCTGCGGCATGTCACAGCCCTCGGCGATTGACGCTGCCCCTCCGACCCCTGGAGTCCGGAGGACGAATAATGGCGGGCGGCTTCCGCAGGCTAATGGCGATAATACCGTGAAAGCGGCGGACGGGAGATACAGCGTCTTCCGGCTGGCGTGGTTACGCCACAGGCCGCAGGGCAGACGCTTCCTTCCCAACTGTAACCGCTAAAGGTTGTTGTTTAAGCGGTAACTTTAAAGCTGGAAGAGTCCGGAAGATTGCGCTGCTGCGTTACAACAGCGGCGGCGCCTGTGCTATCTTAACGGCGAGCCTAGAGCGCCTTTCATGGCGCCCAGGTCGTCATAAATGGAGCGTCTTGAAGCGGCCAAAGTTTAAGTTACTATTGCCAGCCTGCGTTTATGTGTGAGAGGATTGTGGGTGCCTGTCTGCGTAACTAGATTCCCAGCCAGTTTTTGAGTTCCCTCCATTTTTGTTAAAGGGACTCTGAAGGACATTCCCCTCAGACCAAGTGTGTGTATGTGAGGTGGGATCCTTAATGTTTTGGCAAACCAGCAGCAGTTTGGGGGATTTCTAGTTTTCTTTTATATTATGGTGGCAGCGAAGTGAATTAAGAAGATCCCTTTTCCCTAGTCTGAAGGATAGTGTGGGGATCCTTTAAATCTACATCTTTCTCTCTCACCCTCCTCCTCCCAACGGGGTCTCGAAGTTTGAAAGGGCTTCTCTCTTTCCCCGCATATCCTTTTACGTTACACTCAACACTGTCCATCGGACCTTTCCACTCCAAGATCAGGTGACTATAAACCTTACTCTGCAAATCCCCTTCATCTATTTTGGAAGGGGGTGGGAATTTTTAGATCAGAACGTGGGATGCTGTTTCTCCCCCCCTTTAGGGGAAGGGATGGAATTATAATAGCAGATTGCTGAATGCCATCTACTCTTATTTTTATTGTAACTTATTATATTACTAGAAATTTTTATAGTTCTCGCTGCTTTTAAATGTTTTAATTGCTTATATTGCCTTCTTCTATGTTGTACACCTTAGAGCCCGGGGATGGAAGTGGGTATATACTTTCAATAAATAAATAAATAAATAAATAAATATTCTAAACCTATTCACTCAGCACTGCTTATATCCTAGGACAGTGTGTGTGTGTGTTCCGCTGCTTTGATTATTGTATGCCTGTGTACTTCTATCATCCCTTAATAAAACTGTTAAACTTTATTTTGCTTTCCTGTGGATTTCTTGATATACACAGGCATCAAAGATATCGAACTTGCCCGACCTTTTGCTATAGCCATGAATCTGCTCTCGCTAATTTCCCCCGTCTAAAAGAGGCAGACTCCCACCATTTTGGGTAACAGTACTGTATACCAGGTGGGAACCTACAAATACAACGGGTAACAATAACAATACAAAATAAACAAAAATCCAGTCACAATGTGGTATTGTACAATATTATCTAGGATTACAAGGGAAGTGCCTATTTTTGGCACTTAAGGTTTGTGTACAATATTATCCTAAGCTGCAAAATGCATAATTTAAAAGTCCCTTCATGGCAAATGCAAGAATGATTTCTACCAAGGTCAGATAAAGCTGAGAAACAATAAATGTAAATGTGGATGCACGTGAACCTATATCTCATCTTTCTCCTCCTGATCCCTTTCTTCAATGTTGAATGCCAACTCAGTAAGCTCTGTAGTCTCGTTTAGCTGTGTAAGAGAATAAAGCATCGTTAGGTAAGAATGTCACTGTAAAGTGAAGGTCAGCAAAGTATCTACTTCATCATATGTGTACTTTGGAAACATAAAATAAAGTTCAACTGCATTTTTAAATGACCTATCCTGTGGGAGACTTTATCTACAAAAAAATCAGAAAGTCTCCTGTTTCCAAGTCCACCTTTTAACTTTTATGAGAAAAAAAAAATGTTAATGCCTCCGATTCAGTAATTTGTGATAAAAGCTACATTGAAATGCTTCCAATAATTACCAACATCATCATTTAAAAAATTAGAGATTTAACAATGTGCTGTTACATAGATGAATGCAAAAGCAGTTTCCTATTAATTGCTAACATTATGTTTTCAAGGAACAGTTCATTGTTCTCTCTGCTTCCAGGAGGGAATAATGCACCATGTCTAAAGGATACACTGCATTAAAGCTGTTTCCAGCAAGTTTAGTTTCTATAGGTACAAAGCACTTTATAGGTAACTTTCCAATGTTGGCAAACTCTCACCAAACAGCATGAATTTATTAAGAGGTTTCAAAAAAAATCTACAACTTGAGGTGGGTTTTCAAACAGCTGGTCATAGATATAGGCCAAGGGAGGATTTCTTGTTCAAGCAAGAAAGAATCCCCAGTAAAGAATTATGGCCTTCAGACTAGAAGTCTCGATGATGGAGCACCTTTTGATTTCTGTTCAGCATTTAATTTTGCCTTTGCATACTCAATATAGAGAGCGGACTTTGGCCAATGATACCTTATGAACGAGGCAGGGTCTAACTGCCAAGTTAACATTTACGGTTCATTAAATATACATGGCTATTTTGGCTCTGAAGAGGCTTTCCCATCTCTGCAAAAGCCTAGCTTGAGTGTCCGCGTGATCTCTTGGATCGGCGGAATTCGAATGAAGTCTCCTATATTCTTCTAGATGAACCTTTGAAAAGACCATAATGTCACCCTTTCGTCTATTCAAATTCCTGTCCCAACCTTTCTTCGGCTTCAGTTCTGTAAAAAAATAATAACTCAGTTTCTTCCGGTTTGCAGAAAAGTCCATGCCCCTCCCCTTTGTATATTTCTTGATCTGCATGGGAGGGGGAAGTTAACTAATAGGTATATGATAGCAGTTGGAAAAAATGAGCTGTGAGCCAGAAAGCCCACAATTCTTTAATAAAAAAATATATTACATTTCTACCCAAGGGGATTCGAGTATTACATAAGAATATATATAATAAAACAATACAATGATATAAAACAGTATAAAATATATAAACATTAAAACCAATTTCCAACAAGAAGGCACCAAAACCTTACATATGAACACATGAAGAGCAGACGCAGCACATGTCGCATGCGCAGATGAAGACCATGGGATGATATTAATTTAAAAAGGGAGCTAGTAACTTGAGTCGGTGGAACAACTGGTCTAATGGAATTGAGGACAGACCTCACGTGAAGACCTGGATGTCACTAGGGAGTGCATTCTATCTTATGGCTACCAATCTTGATCCTCCCTTCGGGATCTCAGACTGCAAATGCCTCAACAGACCAGATGCTTTCCGGGGGGGCAGCAGCAGCCAGGAAAGGAGCCATTGCTTTTCACATCCTGCATGTGAGGCTCTCCAAAAGAGCCTCTGGTGGGCCACTCGCGAGGTAGGCAGATTGCTGGACTAGATGGACTCTGATCTAATCCAGCAGGCTCTTTCTTATGTTCTTATTCCACCAGGCCAGGGCCATAAAAGTCCTAGTCTGTGTCGATGCCAGCCAAACATCCCTGGGGCCCGGGGTCTTTGAGGGACACATAAGGGAAAAGGCGGTCTTGCGAATATGCAGGTCCAAGACTGCTAATCATACATTTGCCAGACAGCATAGACAGGCTACTATGCTTCTTCCTCAGTAGTCTATCCTCCAAGGTTGTTACTTCAACATGATAAATAATTATGCAATGTAGGCCCTGGCAAATCATCTTCTGGCTGTGGGAGCCAGCCTAAAATTTAACAACCAGGCTCAATTTCAGCCATCAGGATTTTATATTTTTTTAATCACCATAATTTATCATTATTGCCATCACAAAACCCAACCCTAAACTCTTCACAATTTCTCATTATTAAAGCAATGGACAAAACTGTTGTGATATATATATCAAAGCATAGGTGTGAAAGCTGGACTACAAAGAAACCCGACAGAAGAATAGGCGCTGTCGGTGTGGAGTTGGCAAAAGCTACTCTTTATACCATGGACAACTAGGTTGACAAGCGCCAGAAGTCTTGAGCCGCATAAAACCAGACATATCACTAGAAGGGGAAAATAACCAGGCTCAGGATCTCTTACATCACTTTTGATCATGCGATGATGCATCCAATTAAGCTAGAAAAATCTATGATGCTCGGACTTGTCAGTGACAGGAGAAGACCTGGACACCAAAGAATCGATGGCTAGATACGCAAAAGCTGATGAGGTAATGAACATCAACCAGCTGAAGGAAGCGGTACTTAATTGAAAAATAAGGAAAGAGCTTGCATATTGGGTCACCAAGGGTCAAGAACAACTGGAATGGATAACATCATCAAACAGGGGTGACCATGATTATCACTCACTGCAATGAATAATTAACATCTAACTCAGACTTCCTAACATCTATTGCTTTAAAAAGCTCTGTTTATTTGATTAGTGGACCCAGTCTAGAAAGCAACTGGTTAAGAAAGTGAATTCCTCTCCCACCACTGAATGATGTAAAGGATTAGTACCAAGAGAGCAAAGAGACAAGAACTTTATGCACAAGTATTTTTCTATGTCATTCAGAAAAATATATTCTGATATCAAAGACAACTTTGTACTTCTCCTGAGAACCACTGAGAGACGGCATAATAAATCACTGTTGAAAATGCCAGATGCCACAATTAAATTCCCAGGAACATTGGAAAGCGTGAAGCTTGGGATTTAATCAGAGATCCCGCAATATAAATATAACAGTACTGGCTCTATTTGATAGGGCTAGATGTAACTTAACTTCACTAAAATGTATATAAAGGGTTACCACATTTAAATATTTATTAAATCTAAGAAACCATTCCTTATATTTTTTTTCCTTTGGTTGTTTACATTTCAACTTTTTTTTATCCAGAAAAGAGGCGTGGGAATTGGCTCCAGGTGGATTGGGGATCAACTCTCCAGATGCAGCACAGGCTCACTCTGGCAGGCAGTTCTTCGCGGCACTCCGGGGATGTCCAAACATGCTGCTGCACTTAGCAGCACTCCCATATTAGCGACCCAGCCCCACCAGTGCATTGGGGGGGGGGTGGACCAGAGGCATTCTTGAGGCCAGTCAGCGTGGCATGCAGCCCACTTTCCCCTATGGGCACTTTTAGGTGGCTAGGGTTTTTCAACCCTTTCTTGCCTTGCGGACTCCATGGGAAAGCTCCACTTGGTGCCTTCCCAATTGGCTGTTCACTATGAATTGAGCTTCATATCATCAAAGGGTCCCAGAATTCAATTAAGTAATGAGTTATCTTTTTCTTATGGAACCACCTGTGTAACTTAGTACTTTGCTTTAGTACAGAGCATCCCACTAAGACACTACTATATAAAGGCTTCTTTAAACAGACTATGAATCATTGCTTGTGCAAGACTGTTCAGACAACTTATTATTCCTTTGAAGAACTGTCAACACTGCTATTATGGGGAACTCCTCAGCTGTAACTCTTATGATTTCTCCACCACAATACTCCTGCACATTTTGAATATGCCAGATACATTAGCTAAATACACTCCAAGCAACACTCCCTCCACTCAACCTTGGGATATTATTTTTGTCTTAAGCCACAAAAAAAAAATTACGCAGCTTCCCCACGCAACCAATGCGGTTATGTTAGGTACAATTGGTTTTTTTAAAAGCAAATGAATTTCAATTTTGGCTTTTCATAGCTTGACAAAGGACAAAAGTTTTAGGTAGTAAGATGAGGATAATTTCTTGATAAAGCAATAGACCCAACTCTACACTGTCTGGCACACTGGGTTACTGTTTCAGTCCAGTGTTGCATTCAGGAAGAACAATATGTACAGACTGCTCTCACTAGAGAGTGAGGGAAACTTTGCATCCCATTTTTAGGGTAATGAATAGTTCCCAATATGCATGGGGTCAGTACAGACTTGTGTAGGATGGCACATTACACAGGCAAGGAACTGTACCTCTGGTGAACAGTCACCGAACTGTCTGGGACCACAGCTCTGGAAATCTCTGCTTCTTTCCATGGGATACCAGCTTTTTGAATTCCAGGCAGCTCACACTTACCAAATAAAAATGCATTTAGGAACCTAGTCCAACGAACAGGTTATTAAATATCATCTTTCCTACTTTAGCTTCAATGGTAAGCAGAACATGCAGAGGGATCTGCAAGGACTTGAAAGGTTGGCATCTTATCTCCGCTTCCCCTGCCCCCCATTTCCTCTGTTCCTTTCTTGAGAATTCCTTTTCTTTTCCAGCTTCCTTGTCTCCTTCCCACCCAACCACCCATATTTATCTGGCTCTCTGTCTTTAGTTCTCCCTCCTGCTTCGGCGGTCTCTCCCTGGGGAAAACTTTTGTTGTGCGGTATCATCTGCTGCTCCAGTCTGGAAGGTCAGTTGCAGTAGGGAACCCGCGGGACACCACACTTTCCCCCACATCTACTATCTACTCTTTTTCCCTCACTCCAGAATGGCCTCATATCATCCAACATTTCTGCTTCCTTCTTACCTTACTATCCACCTTTTATCTGTCCCCCCATTTTAAGCAATATTTATTATTTATTTCATTCCCTTTCTCCACACCTTGGACACAAAGCAGTTTATATTATTCTCCTCTCCTTCACTGTAACCTCACAACAATCCTGCAAGTAAGGTTATATTGAGAGAATGTAACTGTCCCAAAGTCATCTAGGAAGGTTTCATTTCTGAGGGGGATTTGAACCTGGATCTCCCAGATTCTAGTCTACAACTCTAACCATTACTCCATACTGGCTATTGTGGGGGGGGGGGGGGGGG
Source organism: Sphaerodactylus townsendi (assembly GCF_021028975.2). NCBI lineage: Eukaryota > Metazoa > Chordata > Lepidosauria > Squamata > Sphaerodactylidae > Sphaerodactylus > Sphaerodactylus townsendi. Next base: position 19,816,842 of record NC_059431.1, read on the forward strand.
TGTAAGTCAGTCAGTGGTTGCCTGGCCCTTATGAGTCCTTATTCAAAGGCCAAACAGCCCTGGAAGGAGCTCTTCCCATCAGCCTTTTACTGACTACATTGAGAAGCAAGCCACATGCAGTGTTTCACTTTCTGCTGAAAATAAGAGGTAGGTAATCCATAGGAAGAAGAGCTACTGAACACTCCTTTGACATGGGCAGACCACTGTCAGCTTATGGCTGTGTATATAGCTTCTTTACAGCTTGTGAATATTTAATCTACTACCACCCATCAAACATGCAACATTATCACTGAATGCCTCCAAGTCACAAGTTAAAGATGAAGACATAACAGCCTGGAGGAGACATCTAGGCTTGAGATTTTTTTTCCTCAGGATGGGATGAGCTATATAAAACAACTGTCCTCCACTGGCTGACAAAAACCACTGCAAACGGAAACAGAGGCCTGGCTAAAATTCCAAATGTCCCATCTCAGATCTGTAGATTGCCTCTTAGCATAGCTGTATTAAGAATCAATGCTCTACTCTTTGCAAGGGTGGTGTAACAGGACACTCCACTTCTACAGGCTTATCAGTCTGACTAAACATGTCTTGGAGTCTGTTTGAAGGCCGATCTTTTGGTGAAGGAGGAGCCACCACAGTGTCAAGGCAGTCTTGTTCACTGAGCTATTTTGAGCAATAAAAGGTGCATTTCTACCCAAACGGTTGAACCTGTAACCACTATGTAATTTGTTGCTAAAATCAGCCTGTCTGCCAAAGCACTGAAAAAAAAAGCAAATGTAACATCAGTTTTAAAAAGGGTCCAAAGGAGATCTGGGCAGTTAGCCTAATGTCTGTTACAGGCAAAATAGAAAAACGTATTGAAGCCAGAAAGTTAGATTTAGTTGTAAGTTTCAGGTAACGGAAGGCGGGCAGATTTTTGCTAATTCCTTCCTACCACTGCAGACTTATTTTCCCCTTTTCCCCAGAACCCCCATTTCAGGGAGAATTATGAGTTGCAGTATTGAGGGAATGAGAAAGTCCAGTTCCACTGATGGAAATCCTTTCCAACAGCAGAAATTACCGTTGACTCAAAGCCAAAAAACTTAAACAAAGAGGAACAATGTATTGTCAAAGGAAAAAGAGGAACAATGCCTTCTGAGAAAGATTTTCATTGCTACAACTTTGTAAAGAGAGGAAGCCATCTCAATCATCTTTTGCGTGCCTCTGAAGACCTATCTAGTTCACCCTACATTCCTGGGACTCCCCAAATCTTCTGGACAAAATCTCTCTCACTCAAAGGTCCCTGATTAAATTAATAATCATGGGTTAAAGAGGTCAGATCCTCTCTAGGATTAAAAACTAGTTAAGCAGGAAACAGGGAAGCAGAAATATAAATATACAGTTCTCACACCTGAAGGAAGGAACAGTGGAGTTCTACAAGGACTGATATTGAGTCCATTACTATTTAATTTGCTCATATAAATTATATGGAACTGGGGATAATCAGGGCAGTGACCCAGTTTGGCAGATGATGATAAGGATAGGGAAACCAAAGCAAACTCCAAAGTCTCCACCAAACATAGGGAATACACAGAAATGGCCGAAGCCAAATGAACAGCTGATCAATAAGAAGAGGTTAAAAGAAACATGTAGTCCCATGTGCAAGCAATTCAGGCCATTAATACTGACTTATGAAGTGACATCACATCATACCACTATTTATTAGGGCAGCCTATGTCATTGAGATTTGGTTGCCAATGCTTTCCCCAGTCATCTAAATTTATAACCCCAGCAAACTGGAATTTTTACATTTTACCAACTTCAGAAGGTGAGTCCATTTTTGAGCCAGCTGTCTGGAACCAACTTCTGTCAGGATCAGAAGCTCAGGTTCTGAGCAGAGCTTTGAAGCTACTCCACAAAGCTCATTAGAAATAAGTATAATATAACACAAATTGGGACATTAATCCCTAATTAATACATACACATCTTGGATGGAGTATGTACTGGTGGGAAACTTCAAGGGAATAAAAGACACCCTTAAGGGTCATGAGGTGAGGCAGCTCAAGGAAAACTCTTGAATCCGAAAATTGGTAACAAAGAAACCAAACTCCATACTAAGAATTATTTAAAAGTCATTGAGATATAGAGCTGTAATGTCCCCCCTTTGTATGGAAATGTAATTCGCATTCCTCGTTGGATATTTTGGTTTGCTGTTGTTCCCAAAAGACACAGCAGGCTATAAAAAAGAGGGCAATGTAAATGTAAGGGATTGTAGCACACCTTTCCTGCAAGGGTAGGGATTAATTTAAAGAAATATCAATCCTAAGGGAGACGTGACAGAGGTTTATGTAAATATACATGGGGCAGAGAAAGTAGCAAGAAAGAACTTTCTCTTTTCCAGGAAACGTACCACTCGCGCGGGCATCCAATACAGCATCCACATAAGTTGAGAAGCAGCAGACCAGAGCAGAAAAACCAAATTAGTTCTTCACTCAACAAAAAAATTTGTGGAATTCAATGCCAGTGCAATACGGCGATAGTTGCAAAACGGAGGCTTTAAAAAAGGGAGATTATAGAGATTCTGCGTGGGAGAATAGGGCCATCAGTGGTTACTAAGATAACTAAAGGGAAATCTACCACAAATCTCAGAGGCAGTGTAGACCCCTGAATACCAGTGCTGTGAGAGGCAACATCAACCTTGACATTTTGGTCTCCATGCCCCATGTTCTGTTGATCCTTCAAAGCAACTGGATTGGCTGCAGCATGAAATAGCATGCTGGAATAGACAGACGGCTAGGTGTGGTCTAGCAGAACATTTCTTATGTTTGGTACTCTTCATACCTAATCAAACCTGGCTAAAGACATTAAACTGAAGATAACAACTCAAAGTGGAAGCACCATAATTTTTATAGGGTGTGAGCTTTTGGACAGATTTTGGTGTTTGGCATCAGTGAAGAGTTACTTCTGTTCCAGCAACTCCTAGACTATTAACCTGTGATTTGGGCTTATATTTACTTTGTCCATAAACCTAGCTCTTTACTTTCATTCTAAATCGGGGTGAGGTGCCAAGACAGCTCCAGATGTTCAGGAACTACAATTCCCATCAGCCTCTGTCAGCATGGCCAATTGGCCATGCTGGTAGGGGCTGATGGGAATTGTAGTTCCTGAACATCTGGAGAGCCGCAGGTTCCCTACCCCTGATCTAAATAAATCAATACAACTAGCATATGGTTCACAAATGGTGTTCCATCTAAACATCTTATACTCTGTCTTCGGCAGTATGGCTTTGTCTTGTCTTCAGACCTCATGAGAAAAAGTATATTACAAGCTTAAAAAGATAAAATCCTGTCCAAGCACATAGGACTGCATTGAAGGGATTATCAAACCTCATAGTAAATCACTTCCATGTAAGTATCAACAATTCTGTTCTGGATCTCTATAGCCAATAGTCTCACTTCTGATTCTTTATATGCACCCAACTTCTTCTTTACTTTTGTGCTGAGGATTTTCCGATATAAGAGACGCAGTTGTAAGCATTCAGAATCATTAATACTGTACAACATTGTTTTAGTAAGATGAAGATGCCATGAGCAGCAATCACATTATATGTGGGTGACTTAAGTGCACCATGCTGCATTCATGTATTTATCCTGACAAAATACCTGGCAAATAATAATGAATGACTAGAAAAATAGCATTCTCATAGCAAAACAAAAAACCCTGACTCATTCTAGTCTGCAGAACAGACTGCACAGGACTGAACTGCTGCCTGATATATATCAGAACAAACTGTATTCTGAAGGCTGCACTGAATAGTTACAGTTTGCCTTTCAACCTTGAATACACAATATATGAGACAAGTTACCTAGTCAGGTAAATTAACAATGAGACATCATGGAATCAATCACCAAATTACACTTTTGTGAACGGTCTTTTGCGGTTCATGCTCTGTTCTTTCCCTTATTATTTCAGGTGAATACAGTTTTCTCAAGGTTTTGAAGTCAGGCAACTTTTAGTTAGCTGTAACCACAGCTGACTCAAAGCCTGAGACTGAAAAACAATGGCAATTATGGTTTCCATCTTTCACTTGAAGTTTGATTTGGATATTAGGATAAATGATGACTAGTGAAGCATGGAAGGAAGAGAGAAGAAGTGAGCAAGACTGACGGTTCATTCCCATCTGATGGAAACCCCTTATTTTAACTGAATCAGTTTAAAAACTCTAACCAGTAAGTGTTGAATCTGTCTTTCAATGCAACTTTTCTAAAACTACTGCAACAGCCTTTGGTTGTTCAAAAAGCCTGAGATGTAGAAGAGAATGAGTTTTATTGTCCAAGCTGCACACAGGAGAAGCTTCCCAAAAATAAGGGAACTTCAGGAAAATAGACACTGCATTTGAACATACTTATACTTAGGACCCATGGACATAGAACTATAGGGTCAAAGTCCAAGTCAATCACTATCACAATATAGCCAGAAAGAATTTATTTTATGCACATTTGTTAAAAAGCTTTTCTTGGGTAGTTTTAATCTTCATATAAACCAGAGCACAATCAAGAATACTATCTCCTATTACCCTTCAACAACACTTCAGTTGTGAACTTGCTTCCTATGACTTCTAACACAGTTGATAATTTTCCCAGTAACTAAATTCACCAAGGCTAATAACTCAATTAAGATGACACTACATACACTAAGGATACGCAACTTACAATGTGCCAACTACTCGCCCCAAAACATGCTTCCTTACATATTCATCACACAAAAGAATGAGAATTTAGTATAAACCCACACTTTTTTGGGGGGAGGGGCACAGCTAATTTCAGCCGCAAGTCTACAGAAAACAGCACATGCTTTGGAATGTTTTCATGAGAACAAAGTATTCCCATCAACGGTTGTAAAAGCAAAGTAAGGACTTATCCTACATAAAGGTCATGTTTTTAAAAGGGATATATCTTCCATATGTTTCAGAATTTTCAGTTCCTTTAGCGTGGCATTCCAATTACATTAGTTCAGCACAGTCTGGGTTGCTAACTTCTACCTTCATTCCCTGAGAGTCCCATGGAGTACATTGACAGGGAAAAGAAAGACAAAGGAGTAAAAACATGTGGCTCTTGCACCTGAAATTTGCAGAGGATAGTTATGGTCCTGATTCTATGGTTCTGCTACACAAGGAAACGCACACAGAACATTATATACCTCTGATGCTGGCACACCTTCTGTAGAACAGAACACAATGTAGTTTCTACTTAGCAGAAAGAAAATGTGCTGTTGGAAGACTTCTAAATCCTACTACAGGGAGCCCTAATCTCAAACAGCAGGCTAATCAAAAGTCTACCACTTCTCTGGGAATATTTCCATGCTTCTCCTCTCCTGTGCAGGCCTCTCCTATCAAAGCCAAAAGCTTTTAGTTTGGACTTTTCCCCAAAAATTCCTCCTCATAAAAAACCCCTCTTAACTCAAACCTTTTACATCACCTTCACTGAGCCTTGCATTCTCTCAATTTCATTTAACTATAATACAAACACCAAACATAAGTACCATTTTGGTACATGAACAGCTATAATAGAAAGACACAGAGCTGGGGTTTACTGCCCAGTCTCATATGCCATTACCTCCCTATAGCACCCTATAGCCCCTTCCCCCGTCTCTGACAACCCCCAGCCCCTTTGCTCTACTCCAGACATCTTGACTCATTCCGCCTCAAATATCAGAATGTTACTCAGATCCCAGCACATGCTCAAACATTAAACTGTTTTCCAACACCAAGATCCTCACAGTCTGCCTTCTCCCTATCCCATATCCACACAATCCTTATTAAGTGTTTTGTTTGCTAAGTTCCTTGCATGCATCTAGCCTTTCTCCTTACCCTATACCCATTATTTATTAACTGTAATATCTCAATTTACCCTCCTACTTAGCATATACCAAAGTGGTATTTATTCATTGCAATGTAAATTCTTTGCAACCTTTTCTCCCAAAGCCACATCTAGGTGGTCTTCCTTAGCTAACGGCTATTATCTCAACTCCTACTAAATATGATAGCTTTGCACTTTACTGTGTAAGCTTTGGAGTCTTTTATGATCCAGGCAAAAGTATAGATCATTGGTACCAATAGCTCTTTGGCTATCAAAACATCCCTACCAAGAGAAGCCTCAGTTCTGACCTTCTACCTGATAAGGGAACATAAATGCATGGTTATTTGGAAGCAAGTTCCACTGAGTTCAAAAGGGCTGGCTTTTAAGTAAATATATATCTCAGATTGCAGCTCTGGCTATCAGCCATCATGCACAAATTCTATTCCCCTCCCTAACTAGACCTTCCCCAGCCCCAAATCTAAGCCTTCTGGCACCCATCAAGGCTCACACAGCCCCCTCCTCATTTCCACCAGGCTGCCCCTTTCCCACAACTTGGTACCTTATGTTTGCCTGATAATCTGAAAGGTTTACCAGCACCCCCTTGATTCCTGCCCCCCTTTCTCCCCGCAACCCTTCGCCCTTCATGCCCCTAACAAGAGAAGCCCCAATCCTGAGTTCCTACTTGGTAAGGGAACTGAATACTTTAAATGCACGGTTATTTGGAAGCAAGTCCCACTGAGTTCAAAAGGGTTGGCTTTTAAGTAAATATATATCTCAGATTGCAGCTCTGGCTACCAGCCATCAGGCACACATTCTATTCCTCTCCCCAACTAGACCTCCCCCAGCCCCAAATCTAAGCCTTCTGGCACCCATCAAGGCTCACACAACCCCCTCCTCATTTCCCATTCCCACAAGACCCTTCCCAGGTTGCCCCTCTCCCCACAATTTAGCACCTTATTTTTGCCTCATAATCAGAAAGATTTGCCCCCCTTCCTTGATTCCTGCCCCACTTTCTCCCCACAACCCCTCACATCCCTAACCAGAGAAGCCACAATCCTGAGTTTCCACTTGGCAAGGGAACTGAACAGTCAAATGCACGGTTACTTGGAAGTAAGTCCCCCTGAGTTCAAAGGGGCTGGCTTTGAAGTACACGTTATCTGTGGGACTGCAGCTTTGGCTATCAGCCATCAGGCACACAAGAAGTAACCCCTATTCTGCGCCCCTTCCTTCACTAGACCTCCCCCACCCCCCACCCCCAGCCCCAAATCGAAGCCTTCTGGCTTCCACTGGGGCTAACACAGCAGCCCCCACCCCATTCCCAAGACCCTTCCCAGACCGCCCCCCGACTTGATAACTAATTTTTGCCTCATTATCTGCCCCAATTCCTCTCCACAACTCTTCACACACACACACACACACACACACACACACACACACACACAGAGGGGAAGGGGGCTGTGATACCTGCCCCCCTCCCCCTCACAGCCTCCTTCTCCCATCCAGCCCCGTCCCTTCCCCCCCCCCCCACACCTCTCGGTCCTTGAGGCCCAGCAGCAGCACTTCCTCCATGAGGGTCAGCCGCGTCTCCTTGGAATCGCCCTTCTCATCGTCGCCTGGCTCCTCGCGCCGGCTCTCCTCCTCCGGGCCGCCGCCGCCTCCACCACCCCCGCCGGCCACCCGCTCTTTGTCGGCCGCGGCCGCGCTGCGAGAGGCCTCGGTGCGGCGCTGCACCAGGCCCGAGCTGCGCTGGGTCAGGGAAGTCATGGCGGCGGCGGCGGAGGAGACGGAGGGGCCCGGGCAGCCCGGCTGGGAGAGGCTCCCTCGCTCGCCCGCCCTTCCGCTGACGGACGCCGAGGCCGGCCGGGGGCGCTCCAAGAAGGGGAAAGGAGACGGGCCGGGCCGGCTCCCCCTACGGCAGCACCGTCTCCTCCAAGATGGCGGCGCTCGGCTGACGCCAACGGCCGCGGAGGATGTGGCAGCAGCAGCGGCGGCGGGGGAGGGGAAAGGAGGGAAGGCCGGCCGGCCGAGCGGGAGGGCCGCCGATCTTGAGGGGGTCGTCGGTGAGGAGAAGTCCCCTCACGAAGGGAGGGTTTCCGTCGACACGTGTGTGAGGGGACACGGTCGTGCCGCGTCTCGTGTGAAACGCCTGCGAGGTCCACATGCGAAGGGGATGGGCGGCTTCGGCCCTTCTCTCTGACAGAAACTCGTCATAATAATTATAAAAAAGGGTGCACATAAACACAGAATAACGCGCTGATGATAAAGGCAGAAAGGAGCAATGAGTGGCGAGTCACCTATCTATACCGTCTTCACCTATCTATATTATGACGAGTCACCTATATTATGATGAGTCACCTATCTATACCATCTTCACCAATCTATATTATGAGTCACCTATCTATACCATCTTCACCTATCTATATTATGACGAGTCACCTATTTATACTGTCTTCACCTATCTATATTATGAGTCACCTATCAATACCGTCTTCACCTATCTATATTATGATGCGTCACCTATCTATACCGTCTTCACCTATCTATATTATGATGCGTCACCTATCTATACCGTCTTCACCTATCTATATTATGATGCGTCACCTATCTATACCGTCTTCACCTATCTATATTATGATGCGTCACCTATCTATACCGTCTTCACCTATCTATATTATGATGAGTCACCTATCCATACCGTCTTCACCAATCTATATTATGATGAGTCACCTATCCATACCGTCTTCACCAATCTATATTATGATGAGTCACCTATCCATACCATCTTCACCAATCTATATTATGATGAGTCACCTATCCATACCATCTTCACCTATCTATATTATGATGAGTCACCTATCTATACCATCTTCACCTATCTATATTATGACGAATCACCTATCCATACCGTCTTCACCAATCTATATTATGATGAGTCACCTATCTATACCATCTTCACCTATCTATATTATGACGAATCACCTATCCATACCGTCTTCACTAATCTATATTATGATGAGTCACCTATCTATACCTTCTTTCGTTTTTTAGTCAGTGGAAGAATATATTTTTAAAATCAAACACGGGTCTCTGTTTCAAAGATTAAAGCGGTTGACGGGCAAGCTTATGGGCTTCCCCAAGAGTTAGTTTTGTTGGATAAAATGGAGCGTAGGTCTGTGGAGGGTCTTTATTCCTCACACAAATGGTGGGAAAACACAATATAATGGGAACGAAACAAGGGCACTTCCACACATGCAGAGTAATGCACTTTCAATCCACTTTGCAGCCGGATTTCACTGTGCAGAATAGCAGAATCCACTTGCAAATACATTGTGAAAAGTGGACTGAAAGTGCATTATTCTGCCTGTGCGGAAGCGGTGAAGGAGTCTCCTGTCATAAAGGCAATGGACGGCTGACTTGTGAAAGCACCTTCGAGAGGCTTCCTTGGGTGAGTTTTTGTCAGGAAAGGGACACTTGTGGTGCAGTCGCAATTTTTTATTTCATCCGAGCTGTTCCGCAGTTTTATCCAAAGTCATTTGGTTAAAGTTAACGCATTATCAAAAGAAATAGGCTGGGAGCTCTTGTAGCAGCTCTTAAAAGATCTCTGAGGAGCTTATACGGCCTGCTGTAAATGCTGTCGAAACAGGATAGAATTGGCAACCTGTTGTTTTGAATCACTTTGGATAAAACTCCTGGACAACTTGAATGAAATAAAAAGTCAGGACTGAGCGACAGGTGTCATGACAAAAACTCAGCAAAGAAAATCTCTCCTTTCCACAGAGCTTTCATAAGTCAGCTATCAGTCGCTTTTAGGAGACGGGGCCCCTTTGTAGGGTCTATTCCTTCATAATCTTTGGAAGCAAATCCAATTTATTCCTGGGACTGGAGGAAAGTGAGCTCTGACTGACTGAAGAATAAACTTGGCCCGCCTTCAAGGTGCCGCGGTCCTGCTTTTATCTAGACGGTGTTATGGGTTTGTATATGAAGGTGTTTTCTGCAAATATAATTTTGCACCGCTGTTTGTGCAGTGATTTGTTTGCACAAATGCACCATTCCAGCCTGAGAGGGGAGCTCTAGCTGCACCAAAGCACTGTGAGCGCCTTTCTCTTGAGGAGGCTGCAAGCAAGCACTGACTGCAAAATAATGAAGTGGGCTTGGCAGCTAAGCATTGTTGCTTCACCTATTCCATTCCAAATAGGACTGAAGTGTTTCTCAATGACATGGATTCTGGTCAAACTGTCCCTTGGGGTCAGAAGCCTCTGGATTGCAGGGAGAGGACAGGTATGAATAAGCCAGAGAACAGGCAACTTGAATACTGGGGAAAAAATCTGGAAAAAACAGATAAAGAGTTTGGATTCATACCCCCCCCCTTTCTTTTCTCCTGTAAAGAGACTCAAGGGGACTTACAATCTCTTTCCCTTCCCCCCTCCCCATAACAAACACCCTGTGAGGTAGGTGGGGATGAGAGAGCTACAGAAAGCTGTGACTAGCCCAAGGTCACCCAGCTAGTTCCTCAGATAAGCCTCCACAGCTCAAGTGGCAGAGCGGGAAACCAAATGCAATTCTCCAGATTAGAGTGTACCAGCTGTTAACCACTACGCTACTGCTGCTCCTACTGCATGATGGAAAACCTTAAAAATGTTTATTGTTAACTATTACACTGGAAACATGGGCCTTTTGTATGTCCAGTCTGTTATGGGCATGTAAAATCTCAATATACCATATCAGGTATACCTCCCTGCACAGATGTGAGATTTATAAATAATGAAATACCAATAGATGCAGTTTGTCTTACAAACATTTAAGTTATATACCTGGCTGCCAACAGTGTCTCCCCTCCCAGCCTGACGATCTTATAAATGGGAGAAATGCAACGTTTCTGTACTTTGGCTTCTGACAATACACTGGTGACCAATTTCCAACATCTACACATCTTTCCTTAGGGAAGTGCACAGAGGGGACAGTCTGCTGTAGAATGCAAGATTAGGATTCAGGCTTGTTTTCTCAATAGATACTGTTTCCACAGTACACTAATCAGCATATAAAGATTTTTGAAATTTTGTTGACATTTGACTCCCGATTTTGAATGCCACAGGATTCAGCATCTGGTGAGACCATCTGCTGTATTTAGCTTACCGACAAACTGAGAGGTTCAGCAGTTTTTCAGAGCCCGTTTCCTCAATCAGCTCAAATCATCCTCCGGAAGTTATCAGAACTTTTTATTATAGGGCTTTATGCCTCACATGCAACCTGGGTCTGATTCATCACTGTCACTTATCCTCAACATTTTGCTTATTGTGTCTCCCTGAACTTGAAGCATGTGACAAAAAATTGTCCACTCAAAGAGTTTTGAAAAACCTCCACTCTAACAGTGCACATTTATATCCAGGTAATTGTAGTGACCTGTTGTGTGCACATACTAATGAAAGTCTATGAAGTTGGGTTACAATCAGTGGTGGGATCCAAAAATTTTAGTAACAGGTTCCCATGGTGGTGGGATTCAAACAGTGGCGTAGCGCCAATGGGGCTGGGCGTGGCACGACGGGGGTGTGGCCGGGCATTCCAGGAGCAGGGCATTAATAATTTCTCTGTAACTGTAAAAAACTCTTACTGTAAAAAAAAGTTCCTAATTTCCAGCTGGTATCTTTCTGTCCATAATTTAAACTCATTATAGCAAGTCCTATCGTCTACTGCCAACAGAAACAACGACTTCTCCTCTAATTGACTGCCTGTCAAATACTTAATACTTTTAAATACTTAATTTTGTTTCTAGAAATCAAAAGAAGGATAGTTTCCTTAAACAAGGAACTTTACCATATTTCTAAAACATGTTTTTAAACAGCCCAACAGGGAGAATTATCCCGTTTTCTACCTTTCAAGCTAACCACCTGCCATAGGAAACAACTGGACTTTATGATTTTGGGTTTACGCAGGGTAGGGTGTCGACCATATTCTTATCAGTTTCTTCAGCATGGCCAATTGGCCATGCTGAAAGGGGCTGATGGGAATTGTAGTTCCTGAACATCTGGAGAGCCGCAGGTTCCCTACCCCTGACCTAATGGAATTTCTAATGGAAAAGAAGACCCAATTAGTAACCCCCTCTCGGCACACACAAATAATTAGTAACCCACTCTCGGGAACTGGTGAGAACCTGCTGGATCCCACCTCTGGTTACAATACAATGGAGGATGATTCTATTTATTACGAACTCCAAGAAATGCCAGCAGATGTCTTTACCCCATCCCCATACTTCCATGAAGACGGGTAAACACAAAATGTGCGACTGGCCCACCAGATTCTGCTGGACTAACATCCATGATTCTCAGCCTCTCAATCTCCTTGGATCGGGTTGTGTTCCCCATCTAAACATCCTTCCTTTCCTCTGCATGTCTCACCCCTCATCCTTATCCCATCTTCACAGTGTGTGTGTACACTGGGGTATAATTTAATATAAATCTTACTCCTATACATTCATACACATTTCAAAAGGAAATTCCTTTCATTCTTAGTTCTTCCACTTTAAATTGAATGAGCCCAGAGGTGGGATCCAACCAATTCTCACCACTTCTCTAGAAGTGGTTACTAATTTTTTCTGAGTGCCGAGAAGGGGTTACTAAAGCAACCTCGCTGCCCAATAGCCCCATTGGCGCTACGCCACTGTTTGAATCCCACCACCATCGGAACCTGTTATTAAAATGTTTGGATCCCACCACTGAATGAGCTCCATAACTTTAAACCACTAGCACTTTAGTAAATCAAAGTTCTAATTCCTTTGGAAAGATGTAAGTTTCATCATGTGTGTATTTGGGAGGGAAAGTGTGGTTTATTGTTCATTTGCAGTCCATTAATGGTTGTAGAGTGATACGGTTGATTGCTAGTGAATAAAGACTTCATTTAAATTTGAATCAGTTAACTTCTGTTACTTTCCCTCTTGGAATATTACCTGGATAAAAGATCCCTTGTTTACCTGGAAGACCTCTACCAAGCTAATCCAACTCTACACTCCAGTTCAGGTAACAGTAACCTGCAGCCACTCATACAAGAGGAGCATAATATGTGGAATCTCTTGATTCTTTAATTTTAGCTTATTCACTTGTATAGGTTTGACATTGCAGTATTGTTGGGAGTATAGAACAGCAGTTCTCAGCCTTTTCAGAATGGTAACTCACAATCTTAAACTTACTTAGTACGATGACCTATCCAAAGCCAATTGAAGATTTTTAGTGCCCTAGGCAAACTATGACCTTAGCTCCCATCTAGTTCAGCATTCCATTTACTACAGTGGTTAACCAGATGTTTTTTGAGAAACCAACAAAGACAGCTGCCCCCACTAGGAACCCCAAGCAAGTGGCATTCAGACAGACACAACTTTAGGAAATTCCATCCACTGACTGCTCTCTCCTTTTCTATTGCACCCTCTAATTCCACCTAAGCTCCCAGGAAACTCACTCTAGTAACCATGAGGTCATATTTTACTTGATCAACAGGTATATAAGGTGAAGAAAAAATACCACATAATGTATGACATGGAAGGTACAATTTCCAGGGTCAAATCTTGATTTTCAAAACACAAAAGAGAGCAATGGAAAGGACAGGGTGTAACCCACTCACAGAAGCTGTGTGGCCCATTTTTGGATCCTGACCCACAGGCAGTGGCGTAGCACCAACAGGATGGGGGCATGAGGCCCCAGGCGGAGCTGCAGCAGAGATGTGGCCTGGCCGTGGAGGGAGCATGGAGGGGGCTTTCCGGGGTGTGGCGGAGGCAGGCGGGGTTGCAGCAGGGGCACGGGGCACGCACATACCCTGGGCGCAATTTTTCCTTGCTCCGCCCCTGCCCACAGGTTAGGAAACACTGCCAAGGAAGATTTAAAAAGCAAAGGATTTTCATTAGTTGAGCTTCCATTCAGAGGTGGGATTCAGGAGGTTCTGTAGAACCTGTTGTTAAAATTTAAAATATCACTTTTTTAATATTTAAAATATTTTTTATTAAGTAAGTGATATTAAAAATATTTTTAAATACTTTTTAACAGTCATTATTTGAATCCCACCACCATCGGAACCTGTTGTTAAAACGTTTGAATCCCACCACTGCTTCCATTCCACATTTCAACAGACCTTCACAAAGGTAAGTGACTTTGGGTGACAAGCTAGGCTTTCCAGCACAGTCCACTGGCGAAGAAAGGTGGCATAGAAAATATTTCAAGTAAATAGCAGCCGGCTTTCAGGCAGCAGCGGGACAATTGGCTCTGTGTGCTGTCACAAAGACACGGTGCACCGTAGGCAGCTTACAGAATATTCACAAACTGCGACATATTTCATCACGAGGTCCCATGTGTGTCTGTTGAAATGTAGTGCTTCATTTGAACAAAGAGCCAGGTAAGAGAGATCTTGTTTGACTAGAATACAAGGCTCCTCTGTGCCCTCGGCCCTGCACTGCCTGGGGGCCTGACGTTAACGATGAGTGAGGAAACGGAACGCCACACAGGTGCCAAAAAAAATATTCCCAGTGCATTCATGATTCAGAAAATTCAAAGGGGAAAGCTTGACAGCCATAGGGACAAGACGTCATGTTGCCTCCATAATATATAAATTGCAACTAAAAACCTATAATGGGTAAGGATCCCATTTAACAAAAGACTGCTGCGGATGATTTACCCATTACAGGGGTTTTTAAGGTGCAATGTATACACGCACACGCATAGATACATTAATCAGGGAGCCGTGACTCACTGATGCTCACTGTTGGATGCAGAGCAAAGTGTCTGCCTCTGTATACCGAGCGGAGTGAGCTTTAGCTCACAGACTGGAAATCTGTTAATTATTAATCAATAACGAGGGCACAGATATTGAGTGAGTGTTTCCATTTAGCTCCAAAGTCAGCTGCACATTCCCATTAAAAAGCAGAAGTGAAGGTTAATTAACGTTTTTGGAGAGTGCAAACGAAACTCTGCTGTAAAGCTGTCGTCTAGAAGCCTGGCCATTACAGCAGCCTGCTTTTGGTGTAATTAGAAAATGTCCACACCAGGAAGGCCGTTTCGTGCAGATGAAGCACATTTCCCTCGGATGCGCTTGTGCCATCTGCTCAGGCAAATGAGCCAGTCAAAGCAAGGTTATATATTTTGCCAGGGTGTCTGTGCATTTTATTGTTGAAAGGAAATGGCAAATGGCACAACCGCACTTGAAATGTTGAAAGCGCTTCTAAGACATGCTTTCAATCACCTTTGTAAGCTTGTAAAAGTATTATTGTTTCTGTATGACTGAGGGCTGAGAAAATAGCTCAATTTCAGCCAGCATACCTCAGTCTGAAGCAAGACTTGACACACCTATACTATAGATTCGTGTTCATATGGAATAAACCCCATTATGAACTGAGTGTGACGTATTGCTGGGTAAATGAGGTAATGGAGAACGCCATCAAGTCATAGCCAATTTACGGCAACCTGTAAGGTTTTCAAGGCAAGAGACTGTAAGGGGTGGTTTGCCTCTGCGTAGCAACCCTGGACTTCCTTGGCAGTTTCCCAACCAAGTACCTAACTAAGATCAACCGTGTTTAGCTTCTGAAATCTAGCCTGGGCCATTCAGGTCAGGGCTTGGGTAAATATACAAAGGATCCTATTGTCAGCCACTATGCTAAGTGTAGCATTTGCACTGCTATTTCCAACTCTCATTAAAGTGCTTGCATGTCCTTGATTTGTGTCAGTGCTCACCAGAAAAGCATTGAGTGAACCATGAAGTAACTTAACGTGCTGATGCATTAGAGAGGTTTGAGACACCGTGCCAGTCAGATGGGGGCCATCCTAGTCTTTTAAAGTGATAGCTGATGCTAAGGAGCTTGGGTAAATGTTTAAGAGGCCAAGAAAAAGGTTATGGAAACGGAGAGCCTCTTCTTGAAGACATATCAGGGACAACTTTTCAGTCGATCAGAAACAATTAAGAAGTTTCAGAAGAATCAAGATAGGACAATTGTCAGGGCCCCTATTCAGACATTCCTACGATGCCACATGAATGCCTCCACAAACATCTATAACAGAACAAAGAGGGCATATTTGTGCACTCATCCACGTTTCCTGCTGGTAAGGGCCCTGCAATTGTGTGTAGAGACAGACTACACAATATGTCATGAGGAACTGCAGGGCGGATACAGTCACCATCACCAAGACAGAAGGTCTATTCAGCAGCTGAACCTAATTTGTGAAATCTAGTTTCTCAGCTCCTGGGGAGGCCAAACACAGCCTTGCAGCCAGAAAGAGAGGGTCTCCTATTTGCCTGACCCAGATTTTATATGAACCAGGGAATATCGCCTGATACATTCTGGCCGACTGACATTTCAACAGGTGTAGTTGGCCTTCCAACAGTTCTTGCCTTTGGCCAAAACCAAGTGGCTGTTTGAAGCCCTTGAAGGACTACAAATAGTGGTTTCAGTTTACACCCCTAATACAATATAGAAATCCCAATTAGGAATATCCAGAGGTGGGATCCAGCAGGTTCTCACAGGTTCCCGAGAGTAGGTTACTAATTATTTGTGTGTGCCAAGAGGGGGTTACTGATTGGTGATTTTGCCACATGATTTTTGCCTTAGTTACGCCCCTCCTCTCAGCAGTAGCACGCAGAACTTGAAGCAGTCTAGCAGGAGGTGCACTGGCGTGCGTGGCAGCCTGCACCTGCATGCATTCATTTCCCGCCCAAGGACCAGCGTAGTGGCTGCGTCCTTGCCACAGCCCCGCCCAGGAATGCCCCACCCCTGGAATGCCCAGCCACGCCCCCGTCATGCCCCGTCCAGCTCCATTGGTGCTATGCACTGTTTGAATCCCACCACCATGGGAACCGGTTACTAAATTTTTTGGATCCCACCACTGGGAATATCCCAAATGTCAAAGTCACCTTTACAGCTCAGATTTTAATTTTGCATGCCAGACATCTCTGACTTCTCCTTTGTATGCAACAGCTCACTTTCCTTATGCAGCCCTTTCTCTAACGCAGCATTCCAAACTTTTCGAGCACTAGAACAGAATAAAAACCCTCCCACACCACACTGGCGCCGTGTACAAGGGATCCATGCTTTTGAATGATTTCACCGTAAAGCGTAAATTCCACCTTGGTAATACATATGCAGCACTGTTTGAATCCACATGTTGCAATTATGTTGTCAACAGAACAAAACCGCACCTATAATTCCACTGACAGATCTGCCTGTTTAAGCAGATTTTCGTTGGGCTGCTTTTATTCCACTGGGTGAGAAGCCTGTTTTTAATGCAGTATGCTCTTGGAAAAACAAAGCTGAACTTTAAAACCAATCAGGAGACCCCAGATTCAGGATTAACGTAACTGCCAACAGTTCCTGGACAAACAGAATTTGCCCGATCTGCTTATCTATGCATCACGTAGATTAAAGTGACTCTCATCACGACTGTTTATCCTTTGAAGTTAGCCAGTGAACTGAAGCATGCACACCTACGCTATCCCCCTCATTTTTTAAAAAATAATTTGTCTAGATTTTAGATATGAGGTGTGGATGGAGAAATCAATACTACCACTGCAGCTGTATTTTCAGGTGTTCTGGTTGAAGCCTTAGCAAGCAAAAAATTCACACATCCCATTTTTTTGTCTTTACTTCAATTTTTTATGCCGTCGAGTCACATTTGACGTAAGGAAACCCCTGGTGGGGTTTCCAAGGCAAGGAATGTTCTGAGGTGGTTTGTCATTGAACGCCTCCGCATCACGACTCTGGTATTCCTTGGAGGTCTCTTATGTACGTACTTGCTAGGATAGACCCTGCTTAACTTACACGTTTGATGAGATCAGGCTAGCCGGGGCTATCTATGTCAGGACACAATCATGTGCTGTAAAACTGTAAGGCACAAAAGTTGAGCACCAGCGAGCACCATCTGCCCCTCGTTCCAGGAAAGTGGGCAAAGCCATTGCCCAGGAAGGCTTCTGGCTTGCACTTTGAAATAGCTGCTCCTGTTTGGGACTGTAGGATGGGTAATTTGTGAGCTACTTGAGATGTGGGCTTCATGCCATGGATGGAAATAAAGGTTTGATGCTCTCCAACAGCTCTCTCTCTCTCTTCTCTGCAGTCCCTGTGCTCTCTCAGCCCAGCACCTGGGCAACTTCCAAGAGAAGATCAAACCGTCTGTAAAGCAAAGGATGTAAAACCGCCGTCTCCACACCTGCCACCAAGAAGAGAGCAAGCTGACCACAGTGGGAAGGTGACAGTGGTTGTTTTATTCCCTTTCTTCATGGCCAGCCTGCTCTCATCTGAGTTGCTTGGCACTCTCACTCACTTGTCTGATCTGCCATCTCTCATGCTGAGAAGAAAACATAAAAGCAGGGAAAGACTTTCCTCTCACCGCAGATATACAGGTTCTGCCTAAGCTTCAGCAGTAGAGTGGAGACAGTCCCATGTGCAACAGAGGCACTCTGGAAATTTAACATGTTACAGTTATAGTTAAATGTTAATGTTAATAGTTGTATTATTGATGTGTGCATTAGGAGGCATGGCAAACGGGCTACATGGTAGTCATGTTCCTTTTTGGAATGGACAGTAATTTTGAATGGGGCTTGCTGCCAATTTTGAATGGGGCTTGCTGGAGGGTTATGCCGCCATCTGTTTTTTATATGGTTCCTGAGCTTTAAGATAGTAAATACTGATATTATGGTAATCCAATTTTAATGTTTAGATGGATGTGAATTGGTTTCATTATTGTGATTTTAATTATTGTCAATGGCATTTTTTATCTGTTGTTCACCGCCCTGAGCCTTCTGGGAGAGGGCAGTCTATAAATGCAATAAATAATTAAAAAAAGGATTTGTGAAAGACTCAAAAAGGCTGTGAATCTAATAGTTCATACATGCAAGTAAAGAGGTTTTGATGAGCATTTTTGTTGGCCAATCAGCTTTTCAGCTGTGCTCCTGCCCAGTTCTCCTCCTTACCATGTTCCGTGCTCTATGTGACTTTTGTCCATTTGGGTGCCATAACCCTGTGAGCTACTTGAGACCAAAAGGGGCCCTTTCTCCTGCTTTCACAACCAAAAGTATCTGGTCAGACCCAACCCCAAGCCCAGATTTGCTCATAGGGAGCTGAATCAAGCCTGTTCCCATTATTGTCTGTGTACCTTATCAAAAATCACTGGCTTCCTTTCAGGGCTAGAAAAGAAACTATTTTCCCTTTCAAGCCGCTTTGGAAAAAAGAATGCATCCTTTGTTGCTATCGAACAATGGTAGATGCTCTTATAAATCGTCTACTCTCAGTATATATGGTTGTCAGGTACAGCAACAGCTCATTTTTTTTCAACATGTGCTGGTGCCTTCAGTGTGCCTAAGGAAGTAACAAACAGGATGTGGCTGTGAGCCAGCAAAAAAATAGGTGGTGTGGATCCACGCAAATGCTGATGGCACCATGTCCAAGCAAAGGAAACACATGGCAGTCACTGAAAGATGTAAGTTCTACTTTCAGGAAGCAGAAAAACCACCTCCCGGCATTTTGCTCCATCTTAAGAGTGAGCACAATTCCAGACACAACGAACTGCAGAAACAGGAATCACAACTCCTGTCCCTACTGCCCGTCTATTTCATCAGATCCCCCACATTCTAGTATTATGGGAGAGGAAGGGGAAAAGCACTCTATCCATCTCCCCCCACCCCAGGAATAATTTTATACACCTCTATTATGTCTGTTCCTGTTGTCTTTGTATTGTTGTATTCACTTGTAGAGAGCCATATGTGCAAAAATCTTCAGTTAAAAGAACTATATTTACTTTCAACCCCTGGCATGAGACCTGGACCTTAAGGAGACTTCCAGCTTACCTGGCAGCAGCTGTTTCAAGGCAAGAACCAATTGCCATAAGTTCCACTGGGCAAATGGGCAAGCTCCTTTTCTGACACTTGGGGCAGGTACCATATTGGGAAATGGTGTTCAGAAGAGCATTCCGGAGCACCCTGGTATCACTGTTCCAAAGGAAACAGCCCCACTCCTTGGCCTTTCCCCATAGAAAAGGTGCTCCAACCACTTGATCATCTAGGTCAGGGGTGTCCAAACCTGCCCCTCCAGATGTTTGTGGACTACAATTCCCATCAGCCCCTGCCAGCATCAGCTAGCAGTGTTTGTTTGGGCTGCAAAAGCTAAGGATTATTTATCGATATTTCATCATCAGTAAGCTGTGTGTCTCAGGGGTGCAAACAGGCTCCTATGCTGGCTCTTGGTTGATGTCTGCTCTGAACGTTGATGTAATTTGGCTCATTAATAATCACTGATCCCTTAAGTAGAAGGAAAAGATGAAGACAGGTGTAACCAACTAGAATACCCATTCATTTCACTGGGCACACCAAAAGACCCAGTTTAAACCAACTCACACGAGGACGACTATGTTAAACAGTAAAAGGTACATTTTATTAAACAAATCCATTTGCCTAAATAACCTAGTCATTAGAGTTTTCTTTAAAAAGTACTGTTAAAGCTACAAGTCTGCATTCAGTGTAAAAACTGGAGGAAAGATGACAATACCTTTGGGGAGGAATTGCTTTCGTAGGTTAAATCTGTTTTCAACCCCATAGTGCCATGTTCTGGACATTTATCAATCGTGTGCCCTTTCTCATTAAAGTGAAGTGATTCTACGAACCATTATAAAAATTCCTCCATATATACATAGTCATTTGAAAGATTCCTATAAACCCAAGATACGACAGCTCTGATAAATATGTTTCCGTTATCAATATATTACAACTGTTTTGGCTGTCAAAAACCTTATTTAAGAAAATTACAATCTCAAACGTTAGTGTTTTTAAATTAACCATAATCGATAAGAGATACACGGCCTATGTTAACCACAGAACAGCTATTATTGCAAAATATTGAAGACCTTTCAAGGGAAACTGTGCAATTCTAGCTTTAAGGCAGTCAATTTACAAAAAGGACAGACAGCTCAGGGAGCCCAAAGTAGTATGATTTATAAGGCATCATGGATGTGAGAAGTTCCCATTTGGCATTCAAGAATGGCAACTTACCTACACTGTTAGAAACTCATCTCATGCCAGAAGGTTAAGTTTTTGCTCTCAAGAAATTCAAATTAAAGCAAGCACAAGGGATATAACAGAGATAAATCAAAAGTCTTGCCCCTGCAGCATCAAGGGAGACAACAGGTTGTTGCACACCTTCCCCAAAGAAAACGTGGTCCAAGTCAATTGGACTTTTGTGGGCTATTTCTGGATTTAATTACATTTGGGCCACCCACTAATTTCTCACAGAAGTCGCTGGGTACGATTATATCTCCTTTGCACATGCAAAACCCAAAGGCATTCAACAGGCAACTCTCATATGGCTTTTATAAGACTGAGGTACTGTTGGGACACCCAGCAGCCTAATTCCAATGCACAAACTTCTTACATTCATCATTGGCTACAACAACCGTGTTTACAACAGCAGTAGTACGAAGTAACAAATTCAGTTTCATGCTCGGTATACCTCTTCAGCTGCCCCCAACAGGACAACTCAAGAGACTCAGTGCAAGCTACAAGGAACCTTGAAGGCATTCCTAAGGAAGAACCGAAGCGAGCAGCATGTGCCGTTTAGAATCAATCTTCTGGCATCTTCATGTTCTACCCTTTCCTGTGTCTGGAAGTGAGGGACCAGGAGTCACATACCAAAGGCAGGAGGATATTACATACGAAGGGAGTATAGACTTGTGATGGGCAAAAGAGACCTCCCATTCCTACTGTAAGGAATTTCAATTTAACTATGTTATATTTAAACTAATCAAGAAAAGTATTGGAGTTTCTAAAAGAAAACGTTCCAGCGCTAAAAATTTGCAGGGCAGCTTTAGCCTGAAGGGAAAGACCACCACTGGAAGTCAAATTTTGACAGCTCGTAGACTGAAAAGTGTCAGTACTCTTATTTGGGAGGGGTTAAAAAAACAACACACGCCTAGATTCATGTCAAGCATCATTTGTTTCAACAAAGTCATCGTCTCTGCTGGCCAAGTCTTCCTCACTTCCCAAATCCTTCCAAGTACTCGTAGGTAAGACTGGCTTGAAGGAATGTCTTTGAAGCAGAGCAAATGGAAATAAGGATGACAGGCGAGCAGGATTTCTCGTCAAGGGAGACTTTTCCATCTCCAAAGACACAACTTGATTGCGTTTCTCATCCACTTTCTTCTGCAAGCTCTGCACATCTTGAATTGTATCCAAGACTGTAGATGCAGTGGCAATGGTGCCGCCACCAGGGAGCTGAGCTTCTGGGATCCAGCGTAAATACCTCTGTGCCCACACTCTGATTGCTGGCCCTTCCAAGCGGGGCAGGAGGATCCCGTGGAAGTCAACAGGTTTATAGTGCCAGCTGTCGTAGAACTCCCTGGAGGTACTTTGAAGCTCATCTGACGAAGTAATCAGCCTGCTGATTCTTTTGCCCAGAATGTTTTTAATTAATTGATCAGTTTCTTCCTTAAAAAACCCTCTTTTTGGAGCTGGTTTGCTTTGTGTTAGTGGCAAAGAAAGTTGCCGTTGATGCTTTAAAAAAGAACAGAAAGAGGGGTATGGTTTAAGATGAGTTGAAATGCTTTTCACCCAATTCAGGAATACCTGTCTTGCCCATGAGAGGCCCAAACAGTGAAACGTACCACGAGACTTTACCAAGACATTAAATGACTAAGATGAAGTGGCTTACCCCATTCATTTTTAAAGTGGGAAGACTAGACCACACCCCCCTTGGGTGTGACAACTACTTGACTGTCTACCCTTCTGTAGCATAGTGTGTATATATCAATACTTCACTTTTCATCAGGACAGTTCGCAGAATGAATTCCTTAACCAACAACAGCAGCAAGTATCAAGAAGCCCAGATCTCTCCTTGCAACCAGATGACTTGAAACGGCAAGCAAGCTACTTTCCGGATCAGAGCTAGTAATTATTTTTGTAATCAACTAAAGCATAAAAATGCCAATGTAAAATGCATACTATTCATGAAATCCAACAGCCACCTGCTATGCTTCAAAGGGCAACCTTATCATGGCATAACACTGTTTTTAATATCACGTTCGGCCAGTTAATAACACAACCTACTAGATGGGCCAGTTTATATGGAAACTGTTTGCATAGATATGTATTCAAATGTATTTATAATGCTTGTTACATAAAACTGCTCCAAGAGATTAACTCAGGATTCCATTTCACAACTGGAAATCAATCATTTGACTAGCAAGTTAACTAGCCATATCTTAGAGCCCATCCAGACCCTGAATTCGCTGGTGGAAGCGGCAGGTGGCTATGCCGGCAGATCTGCCTTCCCGGGGACACTAATCCCAGTACACAGGTGGTTTTGCCGACGTGTGGCTGATACCGCCCCCCATTCCCCAACTCTGGGATGGGGCGCCAGCATCCCAGCAGTCTTTGCCAGAATAGAAGGGATGCGCTGAGGAACAGGTTCCCTCCCCTCCATTCATGGTATTACACCGGTGGCTAGGAATTCAGACATAGGCCGTTCTTTTGGGCAGAAAAAGTCTATTGAGTGCCATGGAGGCTTCTTGGCAGCCACTTTGAGCTTCCCCATGCTGCTGGGAAGCCTGTTTGGGAGAGGTGGCTAGGCGGGGCTGCGGCTGGGCATCCATCTCCTGGATGGGGATGTTTTGGTGGCAAGCCCTCAAATGGAATGCACTCAGTTTCACTGTGTTCTATCGTTTGGTTCTGTCCAATGCTTCTTTTAAGTAGCTTAAAAATAGTGTCTATGGCTTTTCCTCCTCTCTTCAACACTCCTGTTAAGAAGTATCAGCTATCAGTGTGTAACTGCTAGCCAAAAACACCTTGTAAGCTAGTGGAGATCCTAGAAACGTTTGGATGTATAATCTGCCTTTCTCAACCGTAAGGAGTTTCAAAGCAGTTTACAAACTCCTTCTCTTCCTCTCCCCACAACAGACACCTTGTGAGGTAGGTGGGGCTGAGAGAGTTCCAAAGAACTGTGATTAGCCCAAGGTCACCCAGCAGGCTTCATGCGGAAGAGCGGGGAAACAAGTCCAGTTCAGCAGATAAGAGTCTGCAGCTCATGGGGAGAAATGGGGAATCAAACTCCATTCTCTAGATCAGAGTCCACTGCTCTTAACCACTACAGCATTCTGCCTCAACATTACTTGCCTGACTGAGGCCTAAGAGGTATAAAATGGGCTCAGTTCTGCTATACCATGCTCCTGTTCAGGAATCACAGGAATATATCAGGCTGGATTTGTTTTTAAACGTACTTGCAGAAAGAATGTTAATCTTGTTTTTGATCTTGTCAGACTGAACACTTCAGCTGGACTCAAACCTGGACAATTAACTGGACAGTAGGATGAAACTTAGCTACTTCAACAGAGGTCTCAACGATCTTAATCTGGGAACAATAGCTTAAAGAGATGAACACCCTACCTTGAATTTTGTGATTTTCCTCTGCATTTTATCTGATTTTGATTTTTCTGCATAAAGAGGGTTATTCAGGAAAGCTAGTGCTTCAGGTTCAAATTGCACAGACCAGTACCAAACAGAAAGGAAACTAAGAGGACCGCTTTCTGCATCGCAGCTTCCACAGGTCTGTGAGGGAGAAACAGTTCCGAATTAGACATACCAGAAATCCAGAAAGTCATACTAGCTCTGTACAGTGACTATCCTTTGTATTCAAGAAGATTAAGGTTATCCAGAAAGCCCTTTAGAGCCAAATTTTTATCCTGTTCTTCCTCCAAGTACCTTAGGACATAGCCCTGTGAGGAAGATTAGGCTGGGGGAGAGAAATTGGCCAAGGTCTCCTTTACTACTGTACAGAAAATGGATGTTACAAATCAACCATTAAGCTAAAGGCAAAGGATATCATACCATTTTGATCCACAATCCAACAGGCTCTTCTGTATTCTTATTTTCCTCACTAGTAAGTTCCTGTTTCTGTGGGGGAGGGTTTCTTGTTCTGTACGTGTTTTGCTCACTCTAGTGATTGACCTGACATCACACGTTTATGTCCGGCATAAAAACCTGAAGTTTAAACCTGCAGGGAGAGATGCTGGACATAACCTGTGTGATATCAAACTCATCACTAGCGGCAGCAAAATGCATGTAGAATTGAATCCTCCACCCTAAGAATCAGGAACTTACAAGCAACGGAAATGAGAATGCAGAAGCAACCATGTTTCTTTGGAAGCTTACTAGATGGTAAAAATGCAGCGTAGCATTTACACAGGTTTTACTTCCAATATTCATATCACCTCTGAAACTTTAAGGACTTCTTAAAAAATGTGTTGCACCCCTCCCTGGAATCCGCCCTGGGTCAGAAAGGCAGGATACAAATGCTGTTAATACAGCAGCTAAAGTCACAATCATCACAAGTGCTAGTTTCCTAAGGGCAGAGCTAAAAAAGGGCCTTTGCATCCTAACAAGTAGTCCATGGTGTACAGGTACAGACTGAAGCAAGACCACTCAGATCTTTGTAAAAATGGCCAGTTGCTCTTTGGAGAAACACTAGCAGCCACTGCCTACTCCCTAGAAAACTTAGGAATTCTAAGCAAGAGAAGGCATTTCACTGCCAATTACAGAGAAATCTATACGCAATACACAATTCTGTGTACAGGATTTGACACTAACCTCCATTTTTTTAAAAACAAGATACTGAAGTGAACTCCTGTGTTTTTATGGCTTCAAGGACAGACACAGAAAATGCCTGATGAAGACTGCAGACTGGACAGGGACTCTGTCCTCCACCATTTCATCAATTCTGGCCATGAGAAGTGTGAAAGCGAGCAAACTTGAACCTTAACTTCTTGCGCATTTGTGTCAGAGTTAAGCTTTTTATTGGCACTTAGGCTGAACTGCCTTTAATTTTACGACCCATTCCGCAGCACCCAAGGAAACGTCTGCAACAGTCCACAGCCCCAAAACATTCCACCTTACCGCAGCAGTATCTTGTTGATGTTGACAATTGAAGAAGAAAGTGCTAAATATAGGTATGTACAAGCAATCCGACAAGACGGTTAAATAAGTCTCCGTGAACTCAAATGCTGGTGGATACTGCTGAACTAGCTGCCAGACGCAATCCAAGAAGAGCAAGAAAACTGGGGCCTAGAAGACAAAAGCCACATAAGCAACAGTGTTGACACCTAGAGGCATTTAATCTATTAGCTGGATTCATTGACATAGGGGACTGACTCACTTGAAACATTTTTTTTAAAATTGCATTTAATATGAAGGTTTCAATTTACTTTGCAACTTCAACATGAGTAAAGGGGTACCAGCTGCAGCCATGAATTAGTGTTCACTGGTCATTCGGAAATTGGTTAGAGCACGGGCATAATCAAATGCCTTTGGGATCAATGCTATGTTCCACGTTATCAATTCCAAACGGAATAGCAGTTCTGCTGCTGCATATTAAGGGTATTTGGCACTTCTCTCCAAGGGCAAGCACCACTGAACTTGACTCTGCGCAGAGACATACTGCACAGACATGGCATGATGAAGGATGAGGACAAGTCTTAACTCCTCCTGTTAGCTGCAATGCGGCTACTATTGTGCAGCCGGCAAAAGACCCTTCAAGGGCATCTTTCTGGGGCAAGGGCTCTTCAACCCCTCTAAAGTCCATGGCAGTTACCTGGTAAGAGCTGTCTCCCCTGCCATGCCTTGGTCTGTTAGCTATTTGTTGCTATTCATTAATAGAGAGAGCATTTTCTCCCTGTGATGACAATCTAGAACTCAAGCCAAAGCAAAACCTATTCCCAGTATGCAGTGGGACAATTTACAGCATTTTAAGAACTAGCATGTTTCTTTAAAAGTTATTACTTGGGCTTTCATAGCCAGAATCAAGTATCCATTGTGAGTTTGGAGAGAAACTTATAATACCATAATATGTCTCTGAAAATGCCAGCCGAAGATGCAGGCGAAAGTTTAGCAGCAAAAGCTACCAGACCACAGTCACAAAACCTTCAAAACTCACAACAGCCAGTTATTTCTTGGGGTTTGACAAACACAGTAACCCTCTGGTGTACCTTTTCTTCTGAAGCCCAGATAGTCAAGCACATTGTTTACATTACAACTGAACAGAAAATACAAGAATACATTTATGGCTCAACTTTGTACACCTTCCAGCACCAGTTACGGGAGTTCTGAAGACCCATGGCAAAAAATATCCCCCCCCCCCCCCCGAGGCCTTTTCTCCAAAGTTTTTAACAGAAAAATTGGAAGTTTGGGGGGTACTGAAAAAAAAATCCTATGAAGCATTTTCTCATTTTCAGTGAGTGAAATGCTTTTAAAGACAATGTGGGCATGCTGCAGACACACTTAAATCCAAGAGGCACTTCTGCATCTAGATCTTAATTAGGAGAGCATGAAGGCTTTCGCTGCTCCTCCACTGTTGCGTCCCCTCTGTTCCTTCTGACCCAACCTGCAGTTTACCTTTTCACCTGTCCCTAAATGCACTGCGGAACATCTACCCACAGATTGGGGCAAAAAGCAGCTTATTGCCTGACCTTGCAGGATGAAGAAAAAAGATCAGAGGGAAATGGGGCTGAAACTGCACCAACGCCTCAGAGGAAAACTGAATTCCAAAGAGAACTGACCTCTCTCTAATCCAGGGGTCCCCAGAACGGTGCCCATGGGTTCCACAGCACCAGAGGTGGTTTGCTGTTGCCTGCCTCGATGTCACAGTACTGGCACTCCTTGGCGGTCTCCCAACCAAATGCAAGCTCAGGCTGGCTCTGCTTAGCTTCTGATATCTGATGGGATCAGGCTACCCTGTCAGGGCTCTTTGTTGTTAAAGCAGTAAAATCAGTTTTGGTTAAGTATCCAATACTTATTGACCTATTCAATCTTCCCCCAAAACTCTCATTTTAACCATGACTTCAAAAATTTCTGGAAATTTCACACTTCTACCAATGACAAAGAGAGTCAGCCTGGCACAGAAGTTAAGGATATCAGACGAGGACCTGGGAAACCCAGGTTCAAATCTCCATTCATGCTGTGGAAGCTTTCTGGGCAACCTTGGGCCAATCACACACCTGGCTGGTAGCTGGATGAGAGGTTCCAAGGAATACCAGGGGTATGACTTGAAGGCAAAAAATGGCAAACCGCTTCGGAATGTCTCAGGGCTTCAAAACCCTACAGGATTGTCTTGTCCACTGTGATTTGACAGCAAAAAACAAAAAAAACAAAACAGAAATTCTATGGTTCAGTCCTACCTCTTCTTTTTCAGTCTGATGAAGATGGTTGCATCGATTCAAAAAAGGATGTCCTCCCATTATCCATTCTTTCTGAACGAGGCTCTGAAATCCCAGCTTTGTCCTGCAGAACGGATCCATCATAATTTGAACCAGGCTGGCGATCACGCAGCACATGTCTGAAGTGTTCTCCTCTGCGGAGGATTGAAGAACAAGCATCAAGTGTCGAATCTGAGCATTCCTCGGAGACATTAAGAAGCTTCGCGGACACTTAATGGGGAACGGCCATTATACAAAGTGATAAGTTTCAATGCACGTTAAGGTATCTCCTTCAAACACCAGCTATCTATTCATCTTGAAGCTGACGCAGAAACGAAGGACTGGCTATTCGATTAAATCATCTTCAAGACCACTGATCACCTACAACTATACATTTTGATTGCATGTCTTTTCAAAGAATGGACATTGATCAAAGGTTGGCTGATAAATTCAGTTAATTGTGTGTTCCTGCATGGCAAGGGGTTGGGCTTGATGGCCCTTGTGGCCTCTTCCAACTCTATGATTCTAACTTAAAAACAGCATTTTGGCTCAGTGCACAATGGTTGCTTTCGGATGGCCAATCAAATCCTCTGTAATGAGAATGTGCTGAAGCCCTTCATGGACACAGGCCTTGACTCCCACTGGATGCAGCACCGGAACTGCAAACCAGGAAGGCTTCAAACTGTCACTTACTGCTACAGCACCTGAACTGAGCCTCTGAAATTGCATTCCTCAGGAATGCTGATGAATTAGTAGTGGACCGAAGCACGGAATTCTAAATTGGGATACAACCAGTGAAGTTAGATTCAGGGGGGCTGCTGTGTAGGTCTGAAGCCTCAGAAAAAAGTCTGAGTGCTGTGGCACCTTTGAGACCAACAAAGTGTGCACGCACACTTCTTCAGATACACCAAATGGATTCCGGACAGGGGTATATCAAAATCCATTTGGTGTATGTGAAGAAGTGTGCGTGCACACAAAAGATTAATCAAGAATAAAACTTTGTTGGTCTTAAAGGTGCCACTGCACTCGAACTTTTTCCAACCATTGAAGCATTAGACTAGGCACAGACACACACACCCCGCCCCCCCAGGGCTAGTCGTCTGCTTGCCACCAAACATTCACTGGGTGAACATGTAGCAGCCACTGTCTCAGCAAAATGTACCTTGCTGAGTTGTTGCCACAGTAATAAGGACAAAAAAGAACCATGCAGGCATTTGTAACTCCTCGGACAAAGGGTGAGATAAAAAGTGCATACGAGGGCTCTTCGCTTTGCGATGTCAGCCCCATGAGCCAAGGGATGACGGAAGAGCGTACGTGAGTTTGTTCTTGTCACAGATTAGTAATGCCTAAGTATACTCAACAGGTTTACTGTGATTCACCATAAAATTAGGAAAGATTCTATAAATCATTCACCTGCAAATCAGTGTTAGTGTTCCTGTTGCTAAATAAGCCAAGCAAACACACCAGTATGGCATGCAGAGAGGTAATATTTCACAACGAGCAAGGAAGACACGAGGAGGTTGTATACCACACGAGCATCACCCACAAAGGGGACAACCTGGCACACTACAGTAATACAGTGCAAAAGGAAAGCAACTCCATACACAATAGGAATGCCACAGTTCACAATGAAACAAGCAAGGAGAACCATGGTGAATTCCTGGAGCAGCAATCACTAAAGGAAAAACTACTCTGAAACCTTACAAAACTAGCCCAAGTAGTCTATGTTGTGCCAGTGCCAACAAACGGCAAACTGCAGAGCAATTATATTTAAACCCCTTTAAACTTGCAAGCAGTACTCTACTCACAGGTGAAGGAGAGAGAAGTGTGGCAGCAGAAGACAGGGTTTTCACTGAAAAGGAAGAAGAGAAGGAAGACGCAGGTGTCTAGCTAAGGCAAGAGAACATGCTAAAGGAACCTCCAGTTGTGGCTGCACTTCAGAAGAGGCCATTTATTGCCTAGACAGAAGGTGGGAGCCATCCACAAGTCTGACCTGGGAAATGTCAGCATGTGCAGGGGTGTCAAACGTGTAGTCTAAGGCCGAATCCAGCCCCTTGAGAGGGTGTATTCGTCAGATCTGGAGCAGGGGGGAGGTTGCCTCAGCTGGTTCACAAGCCTGATAAGCTCTCTCAAGTCATTCTGATCTGAGCTGGTGAGCCTGCTTCAAGCTTGCTAGGTGAGGCAGCCCCCCCACCCAATAATGCAGCCCTCTCCAGTAGTGATCTGGGCTGGAAAGCCTGCTGGGGGGGAGGGGGGCTCACCAGCCAAGGAAGCCACCCCTTTCCTTGGGCCCAGCCTGACTTATGTCATATCTGACTCTTGTAACAGATTAGTCTGACACCCCTAGTGCAGTGGTTAACAGCGGCGGACAATAATGTGCAGAACTGGATTCGATTCCCTACTCCTCCATATGAAGCCTGCTAGGTGACCTTGGGCCAGACACAGTTCTCTCAGCCCCATGAGCCACCTCAAGGCAATAGCCACCTCTGAACGTCTCTTGCCTTGATAACCCGGGGCGGGGGGGCGGACCAAAACTTGAGGGCGCACAAACACACTCTACACATTATTTTTAAAGCCAATGTCTAGCAGTGCAACAGGAAGTTGCCATGAAGGGAGCTATTCCAATGCTTCATTTCATCTTGTTTACACATATTCCCTTTCCCCAAACTCAAGGGACAAGGCCTCCAAAAGGACAGATGAGAGAACCAAGCAGTAACACAGCTGCTCTCTCAAATCCCAACTTCCCCTTGAGTAAGGGGGAGCCCACAACAGTAGATAAAACTGTAAGCAGGGAACACTATGAAGAAGCGGCCGAAGCAGCAGTTCCCTTCTTATGTTCACTGTACAGAAAAATTCTCTAAATAAAGTGCTTCAGGACTGGGGCCTTTGTGGAAAGTGCAGAAGCTGATAAGGACGGCTGGCTCAAAGAGTCAAAGAACAACGGAAAGAAATTTAGTAACAAGGTAGACTGCTTTTAAAGCCAAGGGGAAGAAATAAACAATCCCATTGACGTACACGAGCTCTCTGGCACGGCTAGAATCTGCAAGAATGCTAGCTTATATGCCTCACTCTCATTATAAAGAACAGACCTCTAAAAGTTTAATGAAACAGCCCATTTGTCCCACTACATCGTAATATAGTTTTGCTGGATTATGATTCTTTTAATTTAAATAAAAGTTGTGGGCAAAGCAGAGAATTCTAGTACAAATGCAATGCTAGGCAAATCTCTTAATCACAACTGAGATTCCAAGAAGGCTGTGGGATCGTGTATTTCTTTCCCGACAGCACACTCCTCCCTCCCTCCTGCTTCAACAGCAGGAAAGGTATTTTTATTCACACCAACACTAACTGCAGTTAATGCTAACCAAGATTCCCAAAACCAGGGCTTACTGGTCCTGAGTACATTTTTTTTGTTCTATCAAGGTATCAAGTAAAGTTAGTTGCCTCCAGCTTTTTTAGGGCTTCCGCTGTTTGTTGCCAAAAAAACCCCAAAACACATTCAGTAGTGAAAATAAAATTTATGCCTGTGCCTCCGCAGAAATCAAATTTAAAAATGTAAATATCACTCTGTGCTTTATCTAATCTGGTGTTCCTTTCGATGTTTTGATTCTGTGTCCATTAATAATTCACTCAGCTGGTCACCTCCAGGCAAAGAAGGAATATTAAACGTGGGGTACTGTGTAGTTTCCGGGCTGTATGGCATTGTTCTAGAAGCATTCTCTCCTAACATTTCACCTGCATCTGTGGCTGGCATCTTCAGAGGATCTGATAGTAGGAAAGGAAAGCAAGTGGAGTACTATCAGAGCCTCTGAAGACGCCAGCCACAGATGCAGGCAAAACATCAGGAGAGAATGCTGCTAGAACACTGCCATACAGCCCAGAAACCACACAGCACCCCAGTGATTCCGGCTGTGAAAGCCTTTGACAATACAATATTAAATGTGTTTCGCCTTGCAAAACTTGCTCAAGTAGCTCATGCAGATCAGGGAATTGCTCTGGATTCTCCTCAAGAACCTAAATTCTGTCAGGAATGTCCAAACCTGGCAGCTCACTACTATGAGCATGGAAGAAATTAAGCATGTCTGTGCCTACTGAATAGCAGCTGCCATAGTGGGCAAATAAGACTATATAAGAAAATAAGCAAACAACCACATTCATTTCCAATCACCTGAGGAGATTATTTTTCACAAGACCTTTAACTTTAGGGCAAACGTATGTACAAATACACCACACCAATTTTACACAAATAAGGGAGTAATACGACCAAGGTTAAGAATATAAGTTTCACCAGTTTCAGTAAAGAAGTCTCAATTTTTAAAAAATTCAGTAGAATCTGTACTAAAAATGGGGTGGCACACGCATGCTTCGGCTGGGAGGCAGACTATATTTTAAATAAATCCAGACCTCAAGCATTAAAAAAAATAAAACACAGCTATAACTCCTTGAGTGATTTAACTCATCTTCTATGAATGAATCCTTTGGGACTGAGGCCACGTCTCAGATCATGTCAACCAAAAAAACAGTTTAAATGCACTGCAGAAATCTGCTTAAAGAAGAATTTCAGCTTAAAGAAGAATTCAAAATAACATGTAGTTAATGAACCTTTCAGCTCTGTTAAAAAATTGAAGTGAAAAGTATACAGAAAAACCAATCAAGGTGTACACGGTTCTTACCCACGAGGAGAACATTTGTATTCTGTGCTTCCAGCCAGTCTATAACCTCAATTGCTTTTCTCAGATACCGTCTATGAGAAAAAAAAGACCAACGTAAGTCACTGCAATTAAAATAATTATCATGCAAAGCCAAAGGAGCCAACGCCTACACGCAGATTAGGGCAACTCAGAGGGAACACACATTTAAGATGCAAACTGGCATTAAAATCTGCACCCATGAAACTCGCAATACTGTATCAGACTAGCTGGTTCATTAAGGTGGAAGCTTTGAGGAAAAAGTACTATCAACCAACCTTGTGATTTCTTGCCAATTTGTACTTTCCAGTAATGAAAACCATTTAACATCAGTATCCCAGAAATCGGAACTATTATCTGTTTAGAAAAAAGAAACTGTATTTTAATTGTCTGATTGATGGAGGCCACCTTGAGACAGAAGCCTCAACACAGAGTTATCACATCAAGAGGGAATGGTGCATTTCGAAACACAAACGACACCTGCAAAAACGCAAATGATACCCATGGCTCTGCTGCCCAAGTACACAGTGGAGCTGCAAGTGGTCAATAAATGATAACATGGGCTGCAAGTAAAGGAAAAACCAGAGGACCAAGAATGACATCGCAGCAGGTAATAGCAGGAATGTAGAAAAATACTAAGGATGTTTTCACATCCTAAGCTGTGGTTTGTGTAACAAACTGATTTGGGCACCAGACTCAAGTAAGAAATTTCTGTGGATCAGCCTGGCATTCCCAGGCCAATACCTGTTTCTGTCTGCATCCCAACATGGAGAACAACACGCTTCCATTACCACCTCCAGTTGCGTGGGGCGGGGCTACTGAAAACTGTAGCTTCGCTTGAATTCTGAAGTTACAATCAAGCCACAATTCATGACAACTATATGTATCTAATGTTCAAAGAGTCAGACCAGGAACCTGGGAAACCCAGGTGCAAATCCTGCCTTGGATCACGGAAACTTGCTGGGTGACCTTGGGCCAGTCACATGCTCTTAGCCTTGACCCTGGCTAGTATTTGGATGGATTATTGCCAAAGAATACCAGGGTCGTGACGCGGAGGCAGGCAATGGCAAACTACCTCCAGGCCTCTCTTGACAGCAAAAAGAAAATATATCCTAAAGTAAGACTGAACTGAGTGAAACAAAAGGGAGAAAAGCCAACTCAGTACTATTGGAAACCAAGCACAGCTTTCTAAAGATCAATGTTTCAGATATGGTTATCAATATAGCAAGATATTTTGGTAATACTGGATAACAGTGTGTGGAAATTGACCATCTTTAGTTTAATATTTATCACCCAGGACACAAATCTGTAGTCAGCAAACTGTTAAAACCCAGTCTCTTTAGACAAGCAAGGTCATACACTAGTAAGCTTAGATCAGAACTGCTATAGCTCCTTTTGGTAGTAGTGTTTGATGGACCAATACCTGATATCTTTGCTTTAAACAGGTTTGAGTCTTCTACCTGGTACTATTCACTTACCTACAAGAAATAGCTGTTTAAATCTAGTATATGCTGTTTGGATATCTTGTAGAGATGGAAGACTGCTTGGAAGGTCATCAATTTTCATGGCTTCATAAGGTGGCTTATGAACTGTCTTGTACATTCTGAACACACAATTAAGTATTGAAGGTTAGGGTTTCAACATTTTAATGGGAGGAAGCAACCTTACAATCCAAGTCTCTATAACATAAATACAACACATTCTGAACTGTTAACCGGTTAACTATGGCACCAATAATCTCAAGGATTTCCAAACCTTTTAAGTGAAGTGGATGCAGGTTACCAGCTACCTTAGGTTTTTTTTTTAGTAAAGAATCGTTTCACATGTGTTTGTAACACTAGTTCTCTTTGTTAACAGTTCTGGGAACATTCAAAGCATTCACTGCCTTTGATAATTTTTTAAACTGACTAGATGCTCTGCTACTATTTTAACTTGCATGCTTTTTTAAAGCAGCCTCTATAGCTAAGTTTAAGAATTTCCAATTAGTGGCTTACAAACCTGATTTGTTGACAAACTGATATACATCCCCACACCCCATTACAAATCCAAGACCAATTACACACCCAAAGTATAGCCTTGGGGGGCTAAACAATTGAGACTTCTATACTGCTTGAGGAAAAGCATCTCAGAAGAAGAAAAGTTTTGATTTATAACCCATTTTTCTCAACAGTAAGAAGTCTCAAATTGGCTTACAAACTGTAAGCAGTCTCAAATTGGCTTACAAACTCCTTTCACTTCCTCTCTCCACAGCAGGCACCATGTGACGTAGGTGGAGCTGAGAGAGTTCTGAAAGAACTGTGACTAGCCCAAGGTCACCCAGCAGGCTTCATGTGCAGGAGTGGAGAAACAAACCTGGTTTACCAAATAAGAGTCCACCGCTCTTTACCACTACACCACACTGGCTCTTACTAATGTACTTTACAGCATACAACTGCCCTATTACTCTATTACTTCAGAGAATAATCAGAACTGCAGAAAAAACAATTGCTGCTAACCTGCCTTCCATTGAGGACCTGTATACTGCACGGGTCAAAAAAAGGGCTGTGAAAATATTTACTGACCCCTCGCATCCTGGACATAAACTGTTTCAACTCTTACCCTCTAATCGTCGCTACAGAGCACTGCACACCAAGACAACTAGACATAAGAACAGTTTTTTCCCGAATGCCATCACTCTGTTAAACAAATAATTCCCTCGATAATGTTAAACTATTTATTATATACTTATTATATAATTACTGCACTACTTTTTTCATCATTCCTATTACCCATCTCCTCCCACTTATGACTGTATGACTATAGCCTGTGCTGACATTTTATTTTTCATTTTATTTTACATTTTATTTTATTTTATGATTTTACATTTTATGTTTTCATTACTACTGATTGTTTCCTGATTGCTTACTAGACCTATATGACAATCGTTAAGTGCTGTACCTTATGATTCTTGACAAATGTATTTTTCTTTTATGTACACTGAGAGCATATGCACCGGAGACAAATTCCTTGTGTGTCCAATCACACTTGGCCAATAAAGATTCTATTCTATTCTATTCTATTCTATTCTATTCTATGTACTTTACAGCATACAACTGCCCTATTACTCTTTAGTCCAATATACTATCAACCATGTGTGAGTATTAGCAATCATATCGTGCAAATAGTTTTTCAGTTGGCACATCTTCTGGAAGCACATGTATTTAAAGCATAGTTCCCAGCATCCAATTTAATCAGAACAGCACGCTGAAACAGAAATTAAGTCAAGTGTTCGCTTCAATGTACATACAGTACAAAGGAAGGACTACCCCAAATATTGAACAGAACAGCTATTACTGACCCTTCCAAGAAGATTTTCTGCATCTGTGAAGTGCTGTCATCTTGTTCTTTCGGGAAAGACGACATTTTGAGAAGAGAAGCACCATTATGGCAAGACCAGCACCAGATCTGCAACACACATTTATAGGCAATAAGCCAGGTAAGACCCTCATTTTATATACATTCAGAGCAAAGTGGTAGCTTTCCAAAGGAAAGCTTGGGACTGCTCCATGCAGAAAATCGTACATGTGCCCAGGGCACGCGATGTTACAACACACCCGCGAGTTTCCATTTTGTGTACATAATCACACTGTGTGACATCTAGAACATAAGCAGAATGTTCCATGTACAATTTTGTCTGCCATGTGCGTTTCTCTGTCATGTTCATAATACACACCCATTTGTTGCACTGCTCTAATTTGTCAGCTGCACCACAATAAGCCTTGCAGAGAAGGCTTATTAGAACTACTTTCCGTTCACTTTTGTTACAGATATACTCACGGGCACTCCTTTTCCTTGATACTGCAGAAGACTCTCTTCAGAGACAGCCATGGGAACAACAAAGTAGGGTGGTAACCTAAAAAAATAAATGTTAATAACCTTAAACCTGCACGGTCCTGAAAGTCACCATTGCTTCAGATTTAAAGGCTTCCCCCACTAGGATAGTTCTTCCATGTGATTGGAGTGGGTGGGTGGGATAGTTCTTCCATGTGATTGGAGTGGGTGGGTGGGGTGGCGGCAATAAAAGCAGCAATGGCTGTACTCCTATAGTAAGAATATGTAATGACTTTTCCCCCCTGGAACACAGAACTCATGGCAGTTTCAGAACTGTTAGAACTAATGACTGTCACAAGCCTTTATTGGCATAAAATAAACATACAAAATCAGCATACAAAATTTGCCCATTATTGCTCACAATTATAGACACTGGTACTAAAATACTAAATACTAAAATATATACATGGTCCTTCTGTAACTATAGGACATTCCTTCAGCTAAGTTAACTCACTTAAACGTCATCGGATACTGACAGAAGCTAGAAAAATTACTGCTGGCTATATGTGGTCATAATACATAGACATTGGTTGGTATTCATCTAGACTTACGTCTATTATTGTTAGCAGAAATTTTGCTACATTCTCACACACTGTGGGATCCATGTTGTTCAAAAGCATAGGTATCTTAAGAGCATCAGTTAGATTGTTATACAGAAATGGGATAAGTGCAGATTGTGACATTCTGATTTTTGCAAACCTTACACAATGAAAGAGGGTATGATCGAGTGTCTCCACCTGACCCATATTGCATGGACATAGCCTCCTCTGTTTATCAATTTGTTGATATCTGCCATAGAGCAGCATAGAAGGCATTAGATTGAATCTGGCCAGTGTTAAAGCTCTTCTTAATTTAGGGTTGGTGATCCACTGTAAATAACTGGCCATGTGTCCTTGTTCAATTGGAATAAGCAGGGTCAGGCGGGAACACGTTTTCCTGCGCGGCTGTTATCATATCGATACTCTTGTTCTAATAGCTTAGTTTTCTAGCAGCTATATGCTTATGATAGGGATAGAGGAACTAACGACTCGAATGAAACGCCAAGAGTGCTGCTTTTTCCCTCAACTAGTTTCCGCCACCTCGAATTTGCAAAGTCGGAAAGCATGAGGTGTAACAAACTGGAGTGATCCTGCAAATAGTGGATACGTAGCCAGTATCTGACAGTTCTCAGCCAGGCCATCGTGGCATATGATATTTGCCCGAGTTCTAAACATAGGGCTGCATATGAAGCACAATTTGGTAAGCCCATAATTTTGTGGGAGAAACGGGACTGGGCTGTGTTTATATTTTTGTTTATAGCTCCGATCCAAATAGGTGCTCCATAGAGGAGCTGAGAGCCGCATTTAGCATTGAACACCTTCAATGCGGATGAGTATATACTGGTGGCCCACAGTGAAAAAGGCTGAATTGCTAGGGCACTGTTGTTAGCTGCAGCGAGTGCTAATTTCCTATGTACTGCCCAATTAAGGTTGCTAGTAAAGAGTTATGCCCAAATATTTGAACTGATGGGTCTGTTATTGATGGTCCATGTATGACTAGGAGGTCTTCTAGCGAAGACCATTATTTTCAGTTTTCATAGTTAATTACCAGTTCGTTCCTCTTACAATATTCAGCACAGCAATTTAAGGAGCCGAGTGCAGACCAACTTTAGTGTGGGAAAAGAAGAACAGTGTCGTCAGCATGTACACTTGGCAGACACGCGTGTTTAGTGCTTAGTTTGGGAACATGCCCATTGGCCTTCTGGAGGTTGGCACTAGATCGCATAGAGACTGTGAACAAAGTGGGGGCCAATGTACAGCCTTGTTTGACCCCTCTGGTTGTGATGATATTTTCTGTGAGCGGTCCTTTTGTTGCGGCTCTTATTCTGCAGCTAGTGCAAGTGTGTAGCTGTTTTATAAGAAACAGTAGTCTGGGGTCCATGTGTAACGCCGTCAATTTTCTCCACAGTAGGGCTCTAGATATGGAGTCAAATGCCCCTTTTAACTAATGACTGTCAACACCTAAATAAATCAGGACACCCATTAGAAGAAGAAGAGAAGAGTTTGGATTTATATCCCCCCTTTCTCTCCTGCAGGAGACTCAAAGGGGCTTACAATCTCCTTGCCCTTCCCCCCTCACAACAAACACCCTGTGAGGTGGGTGGGGCTGAGAGAGCTCAGAAGAGCTGTGACTAGCCCAAGGTCACCCAGCTGGCATGTGTGGGAGTGTACAGGCTAATCTGAATTCCCCAGATAAGCCTCCACAGCTCAGGCGGCAGAGCTGGGAATCAAACCCGGTTCCTCTAGATTAGATACACGAGCTCTTAACCTCCTACGCCACTGCTGCTCCTTTTATTCATCCATTTAAAACTCAAACTGTGCCATGCCCACAGAGACACCCTCACTATTTTCCTTATTGAAACCTCAGTTGTACCCTTAGAATGTGTTTAGTTGCCTTTTGTACAGCATTCTGTGGAAACCTTAGTTATACCCTGTCCCTTTAAGAAGCCCTCTAGAGGCAAAGCACTCTAGCAGTCTTATAAGTTAGCAATTCCTGCTTTACAGTTTGTTTTTAGTTCAGGTGTCTGGTGAAGGTTGGAGACAGCAATATCTCAGACGTATAAGGTGTAAAAGATCCATAATGTTTCAAGTAAGCCAACAGAACTGCAAGGAAACAGAGCCCAATGGGAGAACTCAGAAGAAGCAGCAAACAGCGCAGACTTCCTTAGAAGCAGTTAAAAGTTGGCATCTGCAAATTCTTCAAACCATCTCCAAACGTTTCCAGCATCGCAAGTATTCTTTTATTAGATAGACTTCATGGGAGGAGTCAGAGCCCTAAATTTTCAATGTTATTAAACCGTTTTTGAACTGTTACTTATTTGTCTGTGGGTCTTACACTCCGTTCTGGCCACATGCAAGGCACCTGCTTTTTAGTTTGCTCGGGGAACAGAACAAACTGGCACCAAGCACTTCCTTGGCATCACTTGGCATTTACAAACCTGTCTCAACAATTACAGAAAAAATATCTACTGCTGCAACTGATCTTGGGGGAAAATACTATACCACCAATACTATCTGAGGCAAAATAAAAAATGCTGGCAATCCGCAGGGGAAGCCGGTAAGCAGCCTTTGCTGTGGGAAAGCCAGGGAAAAATCACTTCTCTCCTGGGTGAGGAGAGCAGACAAACAAATGAGATATACAAAACAGGAGGGCTCTGCTGCAGGGCTAAGGAGGAAGCTCTGCTTCTACTTCCTGTTTTAACAGTACTACATGCTTAAGAGTGCAGAAAGGAAGCATTTGGCTTCTACAAAAGACAGTGGAACAAGCATTTCAGGAGGGAGGATTTATCGCTTGTACATGCAGACTTGAGCATCCTTGTTTCTTCATTCCAACCCCAGCATGAAACACTACAGGTGTGCAGATGATAACCTTCATTGCTCTGCCAGCAACAACTACATTCAATCATTATCCGCCATGGTATTTCCAGATTCACATTGCAAATATACTGAGAATAGTGGTCAGTTAAATCCAGCTTCTCCCACAAACGGGGTGCACTGCCAGCAGGAAAAAGTAGTC
Source organism: Sphaerodactylus townsendi (assembly GCF_021028975.2). Classification (NCBI taxonomy): domain Eukaryota; kingdom Metazoa; phylum Chordata; class Lepidosauria; order Squamata; family Sphaerodactylidae; genus Sphaerodactylus; species Sphaerodactylus townsendi. The sequence continues at coordinate 19,856,976 of NC_059431.1, forward strand.
GGGGTTCAGGAGGGTGAAAGGCTGAGTCAACCCTGAGCCAGCTACCTGAAATGGACTTTCGTCAGGATCCGAGCTCAAGTCATGAGCAGAGCTTCGACTGCAATACTGCAGCTTACTACTCTGTGCCATAGGGCTCCTAAAAACCTTTACTATACCAATACATTTAAGAGTCTAGATAATCACTGCTGTCTTTGCAAAAGGCTATTTTCTGCGCATATACACTGCTATATTAAATTTCTTTTTCAACACTGTTTCTCATAGCAGCTCAGAATAAGAAATGTAAAAATAATCCACTAAGCCTGTGCACCAAAAGAGCATACAGCATACACCATAGCTATGCGATTTCCGAAATCTTCAATTTCAAATTTCTCAATCAGGCATACAGGAGCGCACCAATTAATCTTTCAAGCCCCACCATGCCAATAAGCACATTTTCCATAATACCTGATGCAGGCTGTTCTGCGTTTCTCGGGCTGTGTGGCCATGGTCTGGTAGTTTTTGCTCCAATTGCTTCACCTAAATCTATGGCTGGAATCTTCAGGGGCATGTCACGGTACAATGGGTTTCTCACACAGCCTAGAAAGCCCACAACATCCAGCTGATTCTAGCCATTAAAGCCTTTCACAATACATTACCAGATAATAGCATTCCAGTAGCATGACATTTTAAAAAAAAGTAAAGTTAGTTTGAAAGTGGAATAGTTATAGGAAAGCTCTGGTTGAAAAAATCAATTTTGAAACCTGTGTAATCTATTTTGTTCTTAAACCACAGCCAGTTGTATGTATGAAATGATTTGAACGATCTCTCCCAGCTTGTCTGTATTAAAGAACATTTGAAATGCTTCCTTACTTTTTAGAGACTTTGTAGTCTTGGTTGGCACTCACTGCTTTGAATTTCAGGTTTCCTTTGGTGCGTTCCAACTCTTGACGCCAGTCTGTAACAGTGTCAAACATCACTGTTTGGTTTTTTAATTCTGTTAAAAAGATACAAACAAGTTACAGCTGAAATCTGATGCTTGAAGGGAGCAGTATTACCAATTTGATTGTGAGATAAGGAGATGTATTTGAAGTGAAGTCTTTCTAATCTACCAGAGTTGCAGGTGTGAATTTTGTGATTAAAAGGCTACCATTAGTATTCCACTGGGATGTTTACACATCAAAGCTGCTACTTCAAGCTATAGCCAAATTTCAAAAGGAGGCACACCTACCTAATGTTTGAAGCAGAATATAAAGGGAAAACACGGCTCCGATATGCACAGTATTTTTTTCTGGGCTCTTTGAAATATTTTTGTACCAAAGCCTCAACCAGCTTTTCACCTCAAGGCACTTTGAGGAGTACTGTGGAGGTAGGTTCTTAAAGAACTGAACACCACTATACAACTTAACAATACCAAACACACATTTATCCAGGGATCAGAGGCCTTTGCTAGTGCTCCCCGCTACACTATCAGTTAATAGTTTTGCCCTTAAAATCCCTAAGCAGCCCAAAAGAGTACTTTCTCTCATATAAACCTGCCCTGCAGTCCAGAGAATCAAGAAAAGTCCTTTTGTAGTTACTCCCTGCCTTCGGAAGTTGGGCAAACCGCAAAGTCACTTCTGTGACCACACCAGACTTAAGGACCAAAGGAATTCAAGTGTATCAAAGGTTCTCAGGTTACAGTAGTTATGCTAATTGGGGTGTGAACCACAAACAAAAAATAATGGTATTTTTTGGAACTTGGTAGCAGGGAGACAAAAAATATCAACATTCCAGGTCTTTTTTTTGGGGGGGGGGGGCGGAGTGGTAGAGGGGGGATTCTGATATTACTCAACTCTGCTATTCACTGTGGGAAATCTTTCCAGGAGGGCTGGCAGGGCTGTTTTTGAAGCAAATTGGCACCAAAATAGCACCAGATGATAGTAGCCACCCACTAAATAACCCTCACGTTTCAAGTGATTGGACCTCTTGGATCTTTATGGGGGGCCCATGAATAAGGTGTCTCCAGACACCAACTACTGTTTCCTATGAGAGGGATACCATATTTTCTGCAGGAAAAAGAATAGTAAAAGACTCAAGAGCAAGCAAAACAAACACTGGCCAAAAGCCTCCCAATAACACCCAAACCAACAAGCCCAAAAGACCCAAAACAGACCCAAGGAAACACAGCAGAACCTTGGGCAATGTAGTATAACACAACTAATGTCAAAGTAGACAGTCCAAGCCAAACCAATTTTTAAAAAGGAGACGAACTAAAACAAAGGATAGTATTGCCAACTGGGAATATTATAGGAGCCCGTTGGATAATTCAGGAGCCAAGACTGCCAACTGACTTGCAAGGGCTCCACCGAAATGCATTACAGCGCACAGAAGTTGCAATGAAAATTAGTGGATTAAGTCAATACACATCTATCATCATAAATCCCTGAGAGTAGCATGCATACCGTGGGCCCTTTCAGGTAACCAGAGCCAACCTAACACCTCAATTTGGCAGGATATGGCCTCCAAGTTACAGGGTAGCCCGGTCACCTGTATGGAATCAGTAATTTGTTTCAGTCTACGTGTAACAAACCAATTCAGACGTAAGTCTAATGGATCAATAGGAATTACTCTATGAAGAAACAGATTATGAAGTGTGGAGATTGTCACGTGGCACAGGCTTACCTGTATCTTTTGGTGCAGCTGCCACGTAAGAGAACAGAAACAAGCGTTTAAATAGCTTCGGCGTCTGTGTCTGATGAACTATGCCACTGACAATCTAAGGAAAGATTGACAAGACACATCCCATAAATTAAAAAAGTGAGCAGCAGGAGTTGAAGTCCTATTTGGTGACAGAGCTGGCAATTTCTTGCAGTAACATTAAGTCAATGTTTAGCTGTTTTAAAGGACGATTCTCCTCTAAACCATCACACTGCAATAATGCTCTTCATATTTATCTGTAATTTTCACACATATCAGGAGAGATAGCAGTAGCCAGTGATATTGCATATGTTCCTATTAAAGCGTTTCAGTAGCTTCTTGCTCACAAAAGCTTACACTGTAAGTCACCTGATAGTTTGTGGTGCTGTAAGACTTGTCTGGGCTGCAGCAGACAAACTAACGTTCCCAAACATTTCTGTGCAGTTACCATTATTTATTTATTTATTTATTGTATTTGTATGCCGCCCTCCCCAAAGTGGATTAAGTCAATACACATCTATCCAACTGCACTCCATGCTGTCTAGATCTAAAGTGATTCCAGGGATCCTAGCCTTCCATCTTCGTTTCTATTTGTGCGAAGCCACGGCTTAAGCAGGGGTGGCCAACCTAAGGCGCTCCAGATGTTCATGGACTACAATTCCCATCACCCCCTGCCAGAATGGCCAATTGGCCATGCTAGTGGGACTGATGGGAATTGTAGTCCATGAACATCTGGAGCACCATAGGTTGGCTACTCCTGGCTTAGTGGTTGGCAGCATGCTCCCCACTGCTTGGCCACCCGTAGAAATTCTCTCATCTGCTCTTCAGTTTGTGGTTAACCACAGCTTGCCGATTTAGTTGGCTGAATCATGCTAACTATGATGACTGTAAGCCACAAGTGATTAACAGCCTGTAAGAGCCTTCAGCATATTCTCCATGACTAAGGGGCATGTCTAATACAGCAGCAAAGAAGACCCACAAGAAGAAGAAGAGTTGGATTTATATCCCCCCTTTCTCTCCTGTAGGAGACTCAAAGGGGCTTACAAACTCCTTTCCCTTCCCCCCTCACAACAAACATCCTGGGAGGTAGGTGTGGCTCAGAGAGCTCCGTAGAGCTGTGACTAGCCCAAGGTTACCCAGCTAGTGTGTTGGAGTGAACAGGTTAATCTGAATTCCCCAGATTAGTGGCAGAGCGGGGAATCAAACCTGGTTCCTCCAGATTAGAGTACACCTGCTCTTAACCACTATGCCACTGCCACTATGCCAAGAGTACACCTGTTCTTAACCACTATGCCAAGAGCTACAGTCATCTTTGTTTGATTCTGCATCTCTAAATAATGCACAATTCCACTTCCAATGGCTTCGGTGGGTTCCACCACCATTTCAGAATGCTTTTCAGTTCCAATTCCTCTTCATTCATTCTATCAAACACACTCATAGATCAGCAAAAAGTAAAAAAACAGCAGCAGCAATAATGTTAACAGTTAACAATTTCCGCATCCTGCCAGCAATGTAACAAAACTTCAACAATGCACATGAAAGGGTGGAATCCTGATCTCTGAGAAAGTCACTAGGGTGACTAGAATAATTAGAATACACAAAAGGTCTAGTCAGCAGGGGCAAGATTAAGCAATTTCTAACAGCATGAATCAAGTCCCTTGCTGCTTTTACTCTTTTAGTGGTAAGTGGTTGCTTGACTGTCCTCTCACCAGAACTGTCTCCAAATTAAGAGAAACAGAAACATACAGCAGGGGAGATGGAAGCAATCAGGACTCAGTCCACTGATGGGGCCGCCGGTGTTAATATGCTGTCAACTCAGAGGATGGCAGAGGAGAACAGGGAGAGCTGGATAATTTTATCATGACACCCAACAGGACAACAAATGCTGGGTGTAACCTTGGACATCAGTCTCTTGCAGAAGGCTGCCAGTGCAGACAACAGGTCGCTAATTTTACACAAACCCCTTTTAACAGGATGAAGTGGTTCCAGCAGAGCTGTTCTGGGAGGTCAGTAGTGACTGTGGCATCAGTGCTGACTAATCTAATCAAGAAACCTACTGTGAAATATCTCTCTGTTTAGCAACTGATTTTAAAGGAATAAACTTCCTCACTGGTAAGTTACTCAATGTGAAAACAGAATAATTAGATACAGAACACCTAGTTATAAAGAAATCTTAATACAGCACCCTTAGTTACATTTCTCCTTCCAAAGGAACCGGCTCTAAAGTAGCCTTGCACTAACTCGCAGGCAGAAACAGGGATTGACATACTGGGGGGAGGGGATTTATGCACCTGCTGTGATGAGGGTGGGGCAGGTCTTTGCCAGGAGATTATAGCAGGTGGGGAAGGCAGGATGGTAAAATGGCTAGGTAGGAGATCTATTCTCAGTTAAAAATGCCATTCTCTCTTGGCTCCACCTTTCGAGATTACTTTCAATTTGCTGCACCCCTCCCCATTTAGTTAATTCTTTCTTGCAAGCACCCCGTTTACTACTGAGAAACATGAACCTGAGGACCACACACCCCTTTTGGAACGCATAGTTCCACAGTGGATTTCTTCGATTACCAGGAAGTTAGTAATTAGTAATTTCAATTCAGACATCAGGTCATAGTCACTCCCATTTTTTTTAATTAAGGGGAACAATTAACAAGGTTATAGTTACCCTTTTCACTTCTTCCTCCTTTGTGTACCTCAAGCAGAAGTGAAACACTCTCAGGTCTTTGCAGTAGATTATTATTTTCTCCGGGTATCTTCTCAGCTGGTTGAATAAAGGTTTTCTTCTGTCATCATAAACTAAAAGAAAACGCACACTGCTTCACTGCCCAAATAGGATATACTTAAGGTATAAGCATTGAGCATTGTTCACATTCTCTAGCATGGGTATGACACATGAGCAAAGGATAAAGTCTTTTTTGGATGGTTCTATTCAGGATTTTTCTGAATCAGTCGCCAAGTTTTTGTTCGATATAATTGTTACTTCCGCAAAGGGAAAATTTGTATATTAAATGATGGTTATTTTGAGCTGTATCAAGGTTATTTTTTTGTTGTAAACTGTTTTACTGTGTAATGCCAATAAAGGCTATGTATATGTATGTAACTAAAAGAAATTTTTTTATTTTTTTAAACATCTCTTCAAGTAACAAAGTATCACGGACACTTCTCCAGCCAACCACTTAAACTGTATTGCCATGTTTGGGCCCCAATCATTCGAATGTGTTTTGTTACACTCCTATAACTCTAACTGAAGCTGGAAAAGTCTTTGTGATAAAACAGAAGTACTGAACCAAATTTGCCAGGCAGGACCTGATCCGAAAATTCTTCAGAAATACTCCAAGTCTGTATTTTGTGACAAGAGAGAAGTTCCGAACGGTCACTTCTGTGGGAAGTGGAAACATTATTTGTCTGCATTGCAGACTTGTGACCTTTATCACCCTTCTCCAAGAGTAATCTTCTTCATCATCACTCTAAAATCCTTGTACATAATCCTTGTACATCACTCTAAAATCCTTGTACATAATCTCAATTATGATGTATACAATCCTTTCATTTATTTAACATTTATACATCCCACCTTTCTATCGTCATACTCAAGGTGGCTTACAAAGTGAGTTAAAATACAATAATACAATAACAAAACTAAGATAAATAAAATTGAGTAAAATAAAGTGAAATACACTAAAATCATACTAGACTATTTAAAAAGTCACTGAAGTACACCTATAAAACCTAAACTGCTTCTTGCTAAAATCTAGATGTTATAAGCTGCTTGAAATTTTTAAAATCTCCTGGAGATGGACAGAGAGCAAGGAAGGACAATACCGGGTTTTTGTCAGAAGAGCGTTCTGAAGTATAACCACTACAACCAAGAAAGCTTTCTCCTGGGTCCCTACCAGATGTATAGATGGGATGGAGAGATAGCCTTCTCTGGATGATCTTAATACCTAGGCCAGTTTAAATGGAAATGGGCAGTCCTTCACGTAACCTAGCCCAATGGGATGGAGGGCTTTACAGGTAATAACCAGGTAATAAAAACCAGGCTTTATAGGTAATAATCCTTACTCAGCAGGATCATTTTATTAAATGGAAACATATTCCAACATAGGTTTAGGAAATTTGAAAGCCTTTGATCAAATTAAAACATCTTTGCAGAGTACAGAATAGACCACCCATGGTATCTAAGTCCACTGAGTGACCCTCCTAAGCTCTTGGGGGAAGGAATGCCCCATATTTGGCTTTTCTATGTAGCAAATTATTTCAGATCATAGGTGGTCCTTCTGAAGATTTTAGATGAACTGTGTATGGCCTTGGAAGTCAGTGTCTGGGTTTTCATGCTCCAATATAGCGAGCGTTCAGTGAAAACAGGGAAAACATATGTATGACTCACTTCAACCCACATGGCCAAACTCTGTTAAAATGCAGTATTAATTCTCCATCCTATTGCATAACAGACTGCCTTGCCGATCAGCATCATTGAACAAAATAGTACATTAACAGATGCCCCTACAGCAGGGGTCCCCAAACTACGGCCCGGGGGCCAAATGTGGCCCCCTGAAGGCATTTATCCGGCCCGCCAGGCATGGCGGAGATGGCTCCATTCATATGCAGTGGGGGCTTGAGGGAGAGGAAGAACCGGCCCCAACAGCTGTTGATTGCAATTACATGATGGCACCCCCAAATCTCCATGAATTTTCTGACCCAGAGTTGGAAACCTTACATGTGGCAATGCCTGCTCCGCCCTTCCCTCTCAGCTACTCCATGTGTTGCTCTCAGGCTTTCTGTTCCGCCTCACTCCCATTGGCATCAGCCAGGCTGGCGAATCGCTCACTGGCTGCTAGGGAGGAAAGAACCCAGGAAGATACCTGATTCTGGGTTAGATGGAATGCTTCATTGGGAAAGTTCTGCTTTTTTTTTTTTACAGGGGAAGGTATTCCACAGCCTCCCCAACAATATTTGGAGCCCACCCTGTACTTGACATACTTTGGTCACTGTTCTAAAAATAGACCATGACAGAAAGGCTGAAAGGTGAAATCAAACATTTTACAATCATTTGTGCATAGGAATTTGTTCATAGTTTTTTTTAGTCCGGCCCTCCAACAGTCTGAGGGACAGTGAACTGGCCCCCTGTTTAAAAAGTTTGGGGACCCCTGCCCTATAGTCACAAGCTACCCAGCTTACTTCCATAGAGCTGGTCTACACATTGAAGAGTGATGTCATTTTCCCCAATGACTTTATTCTTAAACTGTGGTTCCTGGAAGAGAAAAGATACCCATTACTGGACTTCGTTTATCAATGCAATTTGGACAGTAATCTTATTCTCTAGACCAGTGGTGGTGAACCTATGGCACGGGTGCCAGAGGTGGCACACAGAGTTATCTAGGCTGACCTGGGCCACTGGGCTTGATTATTAGCATTAAACCTAAGACCTAGTTTTGGGGAAGCAGTGTAGGTAACCCTGTTAAGTGCTGTTAAACCCCACTGATTTTCCTGCAAAGTACTAAAGCGCGATCCTTTACCTGGGAGTAAGCTTGGTTGCTGGCAATGGGGCTTGCTTCTGAGTAAACCCTCCTAGGGTCGTGATTCACCCGTTGGAAGAGTTGCACGATTGCTTCAAAGCAAAGCCACCAACTACCACCAAGCTTACTCATGAGTAATGCACGCCTTGGAGCCAACTGTTTTTTTTTTAAACTAAAACCTCAGTATTCAGGTTAAATTGCCATGTTGGCACTTTGCAATAAGTAAGTAGATTTTGGGTTCCAATTTGGGCACTCTGTCTCGAAAAGGTTTGCTATCACTGCTCTAGACAGCCTATACCAGTTTCGCATCGAAACATTCCTATTTTCTAAAATGAAAGATCTAAATACTGAATTGATGAAGCCAGAAATGAAAAGTTTCAGGTAATCCTGTCTGAGCACTAAACTTCACTCCGAGTTCTAGTATACGCCTCAGGGTTCATTACCAGGGATCTCACACAGATGACTAAGGTTGAAATACACTGTATGCGCACAACAGAGTAGAAACCTGGAGTTTACAGGAGATATATTCAAATAGCTGAAGCTCTGAACTTCAGTGTTCTCAAACATTTTATGTTCAGTGTTCTCAAACATTTAACAGGAGGATTATACTTCAAACAACTTGATCACACCTTAGTTTTATTTTTAATATTTGGCTTCCATGAGTTAGAACATGCCATTTAGGCCCATCTCCTACTCACAAGAACTTAAAATACTTTGCAAAGTACCTAAACATATAGGCTTGCCGTGTTCCACTAAAGTTCTGGACTCAAGTATTTTTACAATGCCAATAATTTACTCTGCCATGTTTCCTATGGAATTAAAACTTAAATCGTACAGAAATAAAATCAAAGTTCTGTGTCTTTTAAATATTGCTTATGCCTATTCAATAGTCATAAACAGAAGTAATAATGCTAATAAGTCCACAGACTTGAATTTTGTTCTTCATGGTTCAAATGCAACACTATCCTTTGGAAGAAATCCTCATACGTAGATATAAAAGTATATCACAATTCTTTAATCTCACAAGATAAATCAGCTGTTGCCAATATCCTACCATGGGATTTCCTATCCACAGATTAAAAACGGTTGTCGCACACAGGGAGGTTAATTAAAAAATAACCTTTGATTTCTTACCTCTTCTAAAGCACAATAACCAAGGAATGAGATCTTAAAATTTGTGCAAATAAGTTTCCCGTATGCGCCACGATTTGATCCATCATCTTGTACACACTTCAAAACCATGTCTGCTTCACAAAGCAGCACTTCACCTGTTAGACGAGAATTTAGAGTAGTAAAACCCCCAGGTTCTCAAATTCAAAGCTTTATCTCAAATGTTCTCATTAATTACACTTCAGTATGTTGATCACAGAAGACATCCACACTGCCACTTTCTGCTAATATTTTCTGTCTAAAGGGTACTTTGGTTTAAAGCGCCCTTAATCTTCTGTGGCCCAAGCACCACGACAGAAAAGTTTAAGTTGGCTCTGCCCAACTAGACTATATGTAAAAGTAAATGTAGCCCCCTGTGCAAGCACTGGATCATCACTGACCCATGGGTGATGTCACAGCATAATGGGGCAGACTTAGTCTGTGGGGTGGTTTGCCATTGCCAAACCAGTCATTTACACTTTACCCCCAAGCAAGCTGGGTACTGACCTCAGAAGGATGGAAGACTGAGTCAACCTTGAGCTAGCTACCTGAAACTGATTTCTGTCAGGAACTAATTCAAATAGTGAGCAAAGCTTTGAATGTAGTACTGCAGTCTACCACTCTGCACCACGGGACTGCTTACTAGACTACAGGAGATCTTTAATGCTACCCAACCAATGAAAATACCAAGAATGCTTCTCGATACCTGAAATCAAAGCAATTCCTACTACATACAGCCATTTCTTTCTACTTTTGCTCAGATTTTTCTCAGAACCCCTCTTTACATTAGAGAAAAGCAGACTCTTTAGATCTCGGACTGTACCTGGAAACCTGAACATAAAACAGCCCTTTTAATTTTAAGCCAGTACAAATTAACTTCTCAATATGGTGATGAGATGCAAACGATGACACTGTTCCTGTCCTTTTGAGAGAAGGAAGAACATATACAAGAAGGAATTTTGCTATGCGGGTGCATTAGAAGAGTTGGAAGAAGAAGAGTTGGATTTATAATCCCCCCTTTCTCTCCTGTAAGGAGACTCAAAGGAGCTGACGATCTCCTTTCCCTTCCTCCCTCACAACAAACACCCTGTGAGATAAATGGGACTAAGAGAGCTCAGAAGAACTGTGACCAGCCCAAGGAGTGCACAGGCTAATCTGAATTCCCCAGATAAGCCCCCACAGCTCAGGCAGTAGAGTGGGGAATCAAACCCGGTTCCTCCAGATTAGAATACACCTGGTCTTAAACACTACGCCACTGCTGCTCACTAGCATAAGCTAGCAATTCCTCATACACACTTATTAAACGTGAAGAAATATGTTTTCCTTTTGTACCGACCCTCTCTCCCAACCTGCTGCTTCCTAGAATCACAAAAAGATAGCACCCAACTTTTCACCAGGAAAAGCATCATTATAAGTGTAAGGTGGGCTCTTCTTGCCACTTCTATCTTATCCCAAACTGCTAGGGTGCATTGAATATAATGGGACAGTTGGATCAAGTACGTTTTTTGGTTCAGTCTTCCCCAATTCTCCCCCTTACTACAGCCTCTATACTCACTCAGGTCTCACCATTTCCAGTACAGCCATTTTGGGCAGTCAAATGGGGTGCCAGCAGAAAGCCACGGTGGGCCCAGACCGGTATTTGTGTTAAGATACTTCTACTGAACAAAGCTTTTCTTATTCTTCCATCCCAACCTCCTTACACTGACTGAAAGCTGAGAATGTCTCCTGATAGAACACGAAGCTACCTAGTCTTCTCCCAGTCCTTTCAGAAAAGGGCTGTGAGTTGGTTGACCATCTATGTTTTTCCTCTTCCATGATCTATTCTACCACAACTGGCTGGATTACTTTTGCAGGAAATTAAACAAATCCTGTGAATGTTCAAATTATATTTTTAAAAATAAAAAAAGTTCAAACTGTATTTAAAAAAATTAAACTGGCATAGGAAAGGCCTTGAGAACATGAAAGATAGTTCCAAGCATTACATAAATATTACCTGGTAACAAATGGGGCTTTACTTCTTTTTCAATGGGATCTTTTAAGTGTACTTCCTAAAATGAAAGAAAGACATGTTAGTCCTATCAAAAACGCATTTTAGTCCTATCAAAGACCCACCTTGAGTACCTATATGGAAGAAAGGTGGTTAATAAATGTTTTAAATACAGAATGCCAATTCCTGTCCATAGCATGATGTACAGTATTTCCAAGGACATAAATGTTGCAGAAATATGACTCATTTTGTCTACAATTAGCATGCCATGACATCAGTTGTAGCCATTTCCATTGTTGCATAAAGTTCTACCTTATCAAGTATCCTGCCAATCTTATGGAGACTTCGGAGACTCGCTGCCAACCATGGTTTTGTTTACTGCAAAGTTTGTGGTCAAATTACGTTGTGCAAGTCAAAAAGTTAACCCCCAGTATATTATGAGGAGGCAAATCACCGGTGGGGGCTGCTATTCTCACCTTGGCACATTGTTTGTAGTAATCCTGTACTTTTAAGGGCTCAAAAGTATCCTGCTAGTCAAACATGCCAGCCAGGCAGCCCCTTGAATCATGCATATGCTATGGCACAAGCTATCACTGTTCTGTTCATTCCTAACAGTAGTAGTATCATTTTATGGCTATACTGAAGAGATAGCATATAATACAACACAAAAAAGGAAAACACAGCAATACTAACCCCAATTACAACATCAGTATCAACTATCGCATAATTTTATCAATAAATAGTAATACACACTAACCCTGACAATAAATTTAAATTCATAAAATCCATATAATTATGTAAGGCATAATTAATCACATCTAGAGGATCTTATTAAAGTAATTTACTTCAGTAATCTTAATTGTATCTTGTTCAAAATTGTCATGAAGCAGTAGCCGATTTCTTATAATTGGCTACACTTGATGCTTTATCTTCTTTGCTTTTTGTAATATGGGACACCGGTTATTTATGCATCAAGTCCCTCCTTCTGACCTTTTATGTACTAGCGGATAAGAAAAAAATGTGCTACATCAACTTCTTCCTTAACAATGCTTAGACAAATATTCTTTTTCCTCCCCTTTTTAGAAGGAAACCAGCTACTCCCAGATCCTGTTCAGCAACCTTTTATTCAAAGTTTCCATTCAACCTGGGAGGAGAGAAGGCCACAATCTAGGCTTGCTGTATAAGTTTTACAAGTATTTAATTAGAAGAACGTTGACGCCAACAGGAGAAGTTCTCTTTAGGCAACGAATGTGTGAGATCGGGAGGAAGACTGGTGATAAACTAGTAAAAACCAAGCCCATGTCAAAGCTCGCTCAAACAGGAACTGCATAAAATGAGACTGCAGGAGCTGCTGCCCCAAATAAAGACTGCAGGAGTAAATCAGCATAATGATGCCAATGTAAAGTAGAATGGCCACTAACCTGGATAGCTTTAAAAGGGGCTTTAAAGATTTATGGAGGAGAAGTCGATCTCTGGCTACCAATCTTGATCCTCCTTGAGCTGAGATTGCAAATGCCTTAGCAGACCAGGTGCTCAGGAGCAGCAGCAGCAGCCCATTGCTTTCACATCCCGCATGTGAGCTCTCAAAGGCATCTGGTGGGCCACTACGAGTAGCAGAGTGCTGGACTAGATGGACTCTGGTCTGATCCAGCAGACTCGCTCTTAGAATAATTTCCTTAGACCCCGACTATCTCCCCAACAGGGACCAAAAAAGGTACACATCCTCTTCCCTGTTTTTTCTTAATCACCTTAACAGCCTTCCCATTAGCAATTTCTTCAGCTGTCTTCACTTCCTCCCAATTGCCTAGTGACAAATATGCCTAGTTTTAAGACAGCCAGATACCCAACTGGTTCCTTCAAGCAGGAAAGCTGAAAATGCAGCATCAACAGGCACATGAAGCGCTTATTAAGTTGCTTTAGCTTCTTATAAGTAAGCGTCCTGCGTCTAAGTGAATTATGAATAACAGTTTCTGAAGCGACAGAGAGAAAAGAAAGGGCACTGCCCAGATGTGGGCTTCCTGGAAACATCTGGCTGTCTGACTGTGGGAAACAGGATGCTGAATTCAATGAACTATTCAGATGATCAAGACTTTTAAGTCTTAAACTAATCCATTATTCCAATACTTTCACCTAGCATTTTAACAGGAAAAATTAGATCTTGCACAGATTTGCCAGAAGGTTTCGGCTAAGGTGCACAGCCCCCTTTATTTGTAATTTCTCAGACTGCTTGCAATAAAACAATATTGACTGATTTATTAGTTTTCTATACCGCCCTATCCCCGAGGGGCTCTGGGCGGTGTACAACATAGAATCTACCACAATAAAACCAAATGAAGGGAGCAAAATTAACTACATATAAGTAACCTATAATTTGAACAGGCTCCATCAGTTTTAAAATATAATAACGAAATCACTTTAAAAACAGCGGTTAATAAGATTAAAGGCATCCAACGAGACCCATTTTTAAAGCCCTCCCCAAGAGGGGGAAATGGCGGATCCCCTTAATATAAAGGGATCCTGATATAAAGGAGCAAGTACAAGAGGGGGCACCACACTCAGTGGCTGGTCACTCCAAAGGCCCGGTGGAACAACTCAGTTTTACAGGCCCTTTGGAATTCCCCAAGATTCTGAAGGTTCGGACAGCTGGAGGGAGAGTGTTCCACCAGGCTGGGGCCAGAGCCGTAAAGGCCAGCCACATCACTGAGGGGCCGGGGACCACCAGCAAATTGGCCTCTGCCGAGCGCAGAGGCCGAGTAGCGACATATGGGGTAATGCGGTCCCGAAGGTACGAGGGTCCCAGACCGTTTAAGGCCTTAAAGGTCAGCACCCACACCTTGAAGATGATTCGGAATTCAACTGGGAGCCAATGCAGACGGTGCAACACAGGCTGAATATGGTCTCGAAAGGCGCCCCCTGTGAGCAGACGAGCCGCTGCATTTTGGACCAGTTGTATCTTCCGAATCAAACGCAAGGGAAGGCCCGTGTATTCACAGCAGCGTACAACTTTAGGCTGAAGTGGATGCTGCACTTGCTTCCTTAAACTGCAAAATTACAGAAGCTCTTGGAATACTGCAGCATACCAATTGTGAGGACTCTGAACTTTAGCGCTGTCCTAATTCTGGACAATGTAAAAAATTGGGAAGGGCAGCTCTAGCAAGCTGTGAAGGTAGCAGCTTAAAAGCCAGTTATGTCCTGGTAGTTATTTTTTTCCTCGTTTTTACAAAAATCTGCAATCTTCAAATTATTAAAAAAAATCCTCAAAGTGATATGCTGGACTGTGAACTAAAGCTGGGTTTGTAATACGGCATCTGCAGAAAAACAGGATGCAGGCTGCTGCGATCTGTAGAGTGAGTCAGTGTCAGAATTGTGAAACAATAAGAACAGCATGCAGGGATGTAGGTAAGATCACAATAAAGCAGGAGCTTTCCCCTGTGATATTTACATAAAGTGTGATCACACTTTTTCAAAGGTTTATTCATTCTGACAGAAAGCAGGAAGTCCATCACACAGGGCAATTTGGGATTTTTATACAATGGGAGTATTGATCTGTTCCCACTGATGGTCTACCAAGCTATGACTACCTTCCAAATTCTTTTTTTGAAGACAAGCAGTAATTATTACCATGTATTATACTAAGCCAGTTCCTAGATGTAGAACATAAATTCATTCCTGGCTCATAGCCTTCAGACTATAAGTATGATACAGTGTGAGCGGTACGTTTGAAATCTTCCACATAAATTATCTTTGCCTGCGGGGGGGGGGAGACATTGGGGGACTGAGTGGTCCTTCCTATTTGCAGTCTGAATGTTACTTTTTAAAAAGCTCCAATGCACAATGCTGTTGTATTTGCAGATCAGCTAAAAGCCAGCTTTTTCTCCCTAAATGATACAGGTTAATACATTCCATTCACCAAGCTTAACTTCTTTTCCCAAAAGACTGCTTCCCCAAGGGATGTTTTGATTTTAAAAAATTAAATCTGGTGCCCCTCTGCACTTGTAGAGAAGGACTATTGATAGTGGAGATGTGCTACTTGCAATTTGGATCCGTACGCTTGCATGCTTACGGCCAGCCTATACTGAACTTAGTACTGGCCTACCAGAACTGGTCACCAGTGACTCCTTTTTGGTATCAAACTGGCCTACCAGTACTAGTTACCAGTGACTCGTTTTTGGTATCAAACTTTTTTTTAAAAACCTGTCTTTTGAACTTTGCACCTCTTCACTTTTGATTTCTACAACCAATTCAGGAACGAAAGATTGGTGGACAGCTCAACGACCTCAGAAAGCATTGTGGATCACTTGCAGAACAATCCTATTTTCAGAGAGTAGCAGGGTTGATCTGCAGTAGAACAAACAGATTTAAGTCTAGTAACACCATAGAGACTAACAAGATTCTTGGGGTATAAAGACTCAGAAACAAATCAACTGAAATAGTTATATAGCAGGGATGAAATCTGAATTGTGAATGCCATTTGTGGTTTTAAACGCTTTTAATTTGTATATTTTTATATTATGAGGAACATTTTTGCAAGCTGACCAGAACCCAGCATAGTTGGAGGAGGGTAGTCAGAGAAACAGACCGACATAAGAGTTTGCTAAAAGATAATGTTTTCATAATTGCTTATGTGCTTAAAATGCAGCTAAGCAAACGTTCCTCCCTGATTAGCTGTGGTTACTTCTAACTAGAATTCTATGCTCATTTTGAAATGGTTTCAAATCCTGATAAGTATGTTTCAGTAAGTCAACAATGCTGTGAAATAACGCAAATAAAGTTGTAAGAGCCGACAATAATTCACACTATCATCCTAAACTGCTTGGAGGGAGGGAAAGATGCAATTAATAAGACCCAGAAATGACCTTTAGGTTTGTGGAACCCCCATCATACTTCAGCCTTCCATATTTCCAGGATTACCTCCAGTAAAGAACAGAGAGGTATTCTAAACAAATCTGGTTTCTCACACCCTGCCCTGTCCCCTTTTAATGAATGGAACTTTATCACTGATTTGTCCCCACACTTACAAAGCCAAGTGCCTGTTACTTCAGAATAGCCCTCATCTGTGCATACCGCTGGACAGTGCTTGCCCAAGTTCATTCTCAGGGCATCGGACATCCAAGGACAACCTGATAGCTTGTATAATATTACATTAAAGCGCAGATTTCTGCATTAAACCTTAATCCAAGAAATCTCCAAACCAGAGATGACAAGAGTTGAAAATAGATTCAGCAAGGTATTTATAGTCAACTGTAATTCTGGATGTTTCTGTTTGATTAATGCCAGGGTTTGGGGAAGTTAAGGTCTTTAGGGTGGGAATAGTGTAAGTGACATAAATAAGTAGTTTCACCAGAAAGAGCGGATTTGTTGTGAAGGTCATAAGCCACTAATAACCAGGATGTCAACACATAATCAGGAAGACTGCCGGGGGAGAGATTAGAAATAATTTTTAGGATTAACTACTACCGTCTGCTCATCAGACTACGCAGGCAGCAGACGTGCTAGCCAGCTTCCTTCTCCCCCTACAGTTAAGATACAGTAAAATGCTTCAAAATAATAAACTGGCTCAAGGCAGACAGTAAATGTATTGAGATGCACAAAGATATTGATTAGGGCCCTGTTTAAGGGGAGCTTAGTATTGATTCCTGGTCTAACCACGGACCAGATGAGATGTTTAGAATGAATTCTTTCATTTTGCTTCAGAAGTACTAACTATGGTAATCTGGTGTTCATGGAACCTTGTATCTCAAACGATTATTTTGATTTGTATATTCAAAATGGTCAAATCATGGTTCAGAAGCCAAGTATTTTTTGAAGATTTTACAGTGTCAGTAAAACCACCAAAGGTACTTCATCTATATCAGGGGTAGGGAACCTGCGGCTCTCCAGATGTTCAGGAACTACAATTCCCATCAGCCTCTGTCAGCATGGCCAATTGGCTATGCTGGTAGAGCTGATGGGAATTGTAGTTCCTGAACATCTGGAGAGCCGCAGGTTCCCTACCCCTGATCTATATGTAGTATCTACATTTGTCCACATAAGGAAGTGGCCATGACTTTCATTCACAGCGTACTTGCCAAAAAATGAAAGCAAATACTTGAACTTGGCCCTTCAGGCCAGATCCATACTAGTTATGCTGGTTTCTAGTTTCATTCTGGTGCAAAGAGTATTTCCCCCATTTTTCTTCCTGCCAAAGTCTGACATCAGTGAACTCTGAACCACTCAGTGAGATTTAAACTGTTTATCTTGACCAGCTTCAAAGTTGGAATAGCTAAACCCCACCAATTTCTGGGGAACTTCTGTCCATAAAAGAAGGGCCCCCAAAACCAGCAAAAGGTTCCTCAGATATCTGCAGGTCAGACCTTTGGCTTCCTTCTGAGGACTCCTGATGCACTCCACCAGCTTTTTCTCCGTGCTTTGCCAGCTCCACGGGTCTCGACTTCATGTACCCCCTCGGACCTCTCCAGGTCAAGATTTAAGGTTGTATGTCCCTTCCCTAGAGCTTCCCAATTTCTTCCCTTTTATAAAGGGGATTCTGTTGTATGTGTGATTGCTTACGGAATCAGATCTCAGGTGTTTAGTGTATGTTCTTTATACTTTTATCTTCTATTCAGTGAAGGTTGTGTTTATAATTACACCCTTTCTTCAAAATTTTATTTTGGGATACCCCTACTGAGATAAAGAAATAGAGACTACAAAGTCTCACACTGTTCCTTTCTGGAGCCTTTTGAAGCTAATTACCCTTCTCTGGGTTCAGTTTAGGTAACAAACTGCTAGTAGTTCTTTGGGGTTTTTTAAAGAGAGGCTGGATGGCCATCTGTCAGGAGTGCTTTAATTGTGTGTTTCTGCATTGCAGGGGGTTGGACTTGATAGCCCTTGGGGGTCCCTTCCAACTCTAAGATTCTAGGTTCAGTCTCCTGCAGGTTATGAATGCCCACCCTTCCTTTAACCAAAACCTAACTGGTATGCCTCCATCTTTATTTAAGTATGCTTGTGATAAAAGAAAAGGCCCGGTTATGTAACTAGAACCAGTTCCTAACACCCCACCCCTAAAAATTCTGGAATATATTAATATGATCACAGAACAGAATCCAGAATGTAGTTACATCGATAGAAATAATCTTTATTCATAAAGGCCGTGGGCATCAGTAGGAGTAGCTCTTACTGATGGTGCACATCTTTTCACACTGAAGCAAAAGGAAGCAATTCATTCATTCATTCAGGAGACAGTCAAAGAGGACCCTGCAGCGCTGAGGACAGAATCTATTTCCTGTTCCCCCCCAACAACCAAGAGCAAGAAACGTATGTGTGGGACACATACAATATACAAGCCACCCATTTGTACATGTTGCTCCTGTCAAAATGGTACCTATTTTATTATACTATAAAGCAGACCTTTGGAGCATATTCAGAGGACAACTCTTTCACCATTAAGTAACTGCAAACTCTTCACTACAGGGAGAGGAAAAGGTTCCTCACTCCACATAGCACTTAGTTTAGCCTCATTATTCCATTTCACTCTGAAACAGCCTGGAAGCAAATGATAATTTTTAAACTCTGAAGCCAACAGCTTAAAATGGTACATGTCATCATACCATTTCATTCTCCCTTTAAGTGAATTGGGGTTGCCACTTTTATTAAAAGCGGTAACATAGTATGAAGGAAGTCAGGTGCTCAGATTAGTAGCAGAAAGTAACTTGCACATTATGTTTTTGCAAACCTGCTACCACCTAGTTAACTGTTAACCCAGAGTAACTGCCATCTTTCCCTTATCCTACCAGCAGCTTCCATTTTCAAAGCCGGAATGACGAGAAATACCTCTGTGATTACCCTTTGACCAGACCAGCTTTTTCCAAAGC
Source organism: Sphaerodactylus townsendi (assembly GCF_021028975.2). Classification (NCBI taxonomy): domain Eukaryota; kingdom Metazoa; phylum Chordata; class Lepidosauria; order Squamata; family Sphaerodactylidae; genus Sphaerodactylus; species Sphaerodactylus townsendi. Next base: position 19,876,129 of record NC_059431.1, read on the forward strand.
ATCCCTAACTGCAATCATTGCTGCCTAATGATACCTTTATCTCCCTTGCAAAGGCGCCTGAGAAACTGAAAAGTATATACCCGACTGCCGAGTTTATACAGCATTGCTTTCACAGATTCCTGAAATCCAGATAAACAAAAAAGGGGAGCTTATTAGATCTATTCTCCGTTCTTTTTTAAAGCCAAAAGCAGTTTAGGCTGACAAGATGAAGAGCTTCAGGGATGGTCAGCCAATGCACAATAAATTAGACCCACCAGAATATACCAAGGAAATTTTTCGGAAAGAGCAATAAAGTAACATTCCCATGGGTCTTAGAAATCAGCATTAAACGTGCTATTTCTGTAAGCCACTTCAAGGATCTAGTTAGTATAACAACTGACTAAACAAACAAATATAATCATTCTCTCCCTCTTTTTAAGATCTTCCTGCTCTCACTGGAAATGATATATTTTCGCCATCTTAGCTGTTTGGGAAGTACAGATTTTAAATTGAATGTATTGTTTCAGAGTTTATTGTATTACATGTGTTTTATGAAAGGTTGTGAACAGCCCAGAGCTTGAAAGGGAAGGAGCGATATAGAACTTTAATAAGGAAAAGATAAAAGATAATAAATGCTAAAAAGGGGAGGATCACATCAATGTTAATTAAACGTGCTAAGAAAAGCGAAGAACAACCTGACAAGATGAAGTTATTCCATTTTTTAAAAAGGGATGGTCAGCCAAATTAGATGCAGCGGAAAATACCAAATAAGTTTTTTTTCTGAAAGAGCAATAAAATAACATTCACATAGGTTGCCCTCACCTATGTGTCCCACACATATGTGTCCCACACATACCTTTACTCACAGGTATATATTTTCCACTTGCTTTCCTTTCCTACTATCAGATCCTCTGAAGATGCCAGCCACAGATGCAGGCGAAATGTCACGAGAGAATGCTGCTAGAACTTGGCCATACAGCCCGGAAACCACACAGCACCCCAGTGATTCCGGCCGTAAAAGCCTTCGACAATACAATATTCCCATAGGTTTTAGGAATCAATATTAAAAGCACTAATAAACGCTAAGGCCCCTTCCGCACATGCAGAATAATGCACTTTTAATCCACTTTCACAATGGTTTGCAAGTGGATTTTGCTGTTCCGCACAGAAAAACCCAGCTGCAAAGCGGATTGAAATGTGGATTGAAAGTGCCGTATTCTGCATGTGCGGAAGGGGCCTAAAAGGGGGGCGGGGAATCGTGTCGATATTGATTAGACATGCTAATAAACGCTAGGGGGGGGGGGGGCTACAGGCAATAGCCGCCCCTACATTGCCTGAGTTTCTAAGGGGAAATAGGGCACAGCTGACCCGCCCCACCCTCACGCCCCCTCCTCCTCGAGCCCTTCCCCGCGCGCCCCTCCCGGGCTGAGTCCTCGTCTCACCTCAGGGCTGATATAGGAGACGAAGGACGGCTTGGCCCCCCTGGCCGCCGCCGCGCTGCCCCCCGCGCCTAACATTGCCCGTCTGCGGGCAGTCCCGGCGGTGCCCGGGCTCCAGCCGGTGCCGGCGGGCAGGGGCGGCGGCGGCGAGCGGGGCGGCGTCGGCAGCTCCTCCCAGGAGGAGTCCCGCTCGTCCGGCTCCTCATGCGCCGTCGGGCTCCGTCTGGCGTAGTTGACTCCTCCCATCCCGCTTCGCTCTCCCTCTCGGCTTCGCGCGCTTCCTCCCCTATTTCTGGGGGAACGCCTCTTCGCGAATCAGGCCGCCATTGGGTCGGCGCGCTGGCAATCGAAGCCAGGAGCCCACCCGGCTCTCCAGCTCCTTTCCTTGATTGGTCCCAGCGGAGGTGGCGGTTGGGGGGAGGGGCCCAGCCGGTTGTAGGCTTAAAAGCGAGCTCAGATTGACAGCTTCGACCACCAATTCGGAAGCGGCTTGCTGATTGGTGCGTGAAACTGCCAACGTAAGAAAGGTGGGATTTCTTCTTCTCTCTGAGGACTTCAGGGAATCAGATTGTGGAATTCATTCGCTTGGTTTAAAAGTGCAAACGCTTCTTCCCCCCCCCCCCCCCCCGCTTGAATTTCAATAAAAACACTGGTTTTAAACTGATTTCTGTCAGCTGGAGATCATCTGTAAAAGTGGACGCTCTCCAGAACTAACCTGGAAGCTGCCAACCCTACTAAGGAATGCAAAAGTATTTCTTAAGGGCTGCGGGTTTATTTGGTGGTGAAAATACTATTTGAAGAAGAAGAAGAGTTTGGATTTATGCCCCAGCTTTCTCTCCTGTGCACTCCAACAAACGCCAGTTGGGTGATCTTGGGCTAGTCACAGCTCTTCAGAGCTCTCTCAGCCCCACCCGTCTCACGGGGTGTTGGGGGCGGGGGGAGGGAAAGGAGATTGTAAACCCCTTTGAGTCTCCTTACAGGAGAGGAAGGGGGGTATAAATCCAAACTCTTCCTCATCCTGTAAGGAAACTCAAACTTCCTCTCCCCGCAACAGACACCTTGTGAGGTAGGTGGGGCTGAGAGAGTTCTGAGAGAACTATGACTGGCCCAAGGTCACCCAGCAAGAATGTAGGAGAGTGGAGACACATCTGGTGAACCAGATAAGCTCGTGCCACTCAGGTGGAGGAGTGGGGAATCAAACCCGGTTCACCAGATTAGAATCCACCTGCTCTTAACCACTACACCACGCTGGCCTTAGGAACCTCAAAATAATCCATCCCAACATAGCAGTAATAATCATACTTACAATTCCAAAACTTAATCTGAGGCAGGTATTGCCCGGCCTCGGGCTGAAAACATAAAGTACCACACTGGGCGGCATGCCGTGTACTTTTCTTTACAGGCTACAGCTTCGAAGGCTCAGCCTCCTCTTATTTTCAATACTAACCACCATATCAGCATTGCAATAATGTTATTAGGAGTCTAGCCTTGGCTTCCTGGCACACAGCCATCCTGTCTGAAAGTGGTTTATTTGTTAAACTACTCAGCAAGATAAATGGAACAGCTGCCTGAAGCAAGATTAGCAAAGCAGCTTAGGCTAGTAAATGAAATAAACTTTCCCTCAGCAATACAGTGTCACAGTGACTTGAAAAATCAAATTCTGCTGGAATTTGGACTTGGCACAGGCCACTTGAGGCTGGTTTAGAGAACTCTTTGGAAACGTCAGTTTGGACCAAAAGAGAGCAACCAGATAGAAGCTGAGTACCGGGACTGTGTCATCCCTGGGTTGAAAGATCTGCACTGGCTACTTGTTTGAGTACAATTTTTATTTATTTTTATTTATATACCGCCCTCCCCCGGAGGGCTCAGGGCGGTTTACAACACTAGCAAGACAAGTGGAAAACAAAGATACAAAGTTAAGAGTTAAAATACAGCGCTCAATTCCAAGCGTTCACTCTTAGTTTTAAGGTACCTGGGGGTCTACCTTCTCCGGTATTGTCCCGTCTTGCAGCTGTTCTCAAGCCCGCTTTTTGTACCCTTTTACAGAGGTGAAATGAGAGGTGCAGCAGAGAGACAGGGCCTTTCTGAGAGTGGCACCTCTCTTTTGGAATGCCTCATTTTATGAGCTTTACTCCAGGCATTTATATTGGAAACTCTGGGACACTCCACCCACTTCGTTACTGGCATGGCAGCTATCTATTCAAGGATCCAGAAAGGTTGAGGAGACAGTATCCTCACAGACTTGTGGGCCTGTCATCCATCAGACTCTTGTGGACTAGAAGGGCATGGAAGGGATAGGCCTATGGATTATGAAAAAGAAAGGGTGCTCTCTGGCCACCTTCCTCCTGGTCCCGTCTACATGTTCCTTGGTCAGCTGTAGTACCTTGATACTACCGTGGGGACACTCCCTTCTTAGAAGTGGGGATAATTTCCTCCTTATGTATTGTTTACTGTGGCACTCGGGGGACCTGAAAAAGTAAAGTGACTGTTCAGCAGCAACCATGTGAAGTAGAAAGCTTTATTGAAGAATGAATGAATTTGATAGGTGAAAAGACAGAATCCTGACTTCATTGCTAACTGAGAAAGTAACCAACATCAATTGAATTTAATCGACTCTGTAAAGGAGGCTGTGGCCCTCAGTTTGTAAGGCCTGAGCAAGGCTGTTCACAAGAGGATGTTTTGGAGGATGCTGATTCATAGGGTCATCATGAGTGGGAAGTGACTTGTGGGCACACAACACGCACAGCTGAGAAAGAGTTGTGTTCCGGGGAACTTCCGAGAAGAAGCAACTCATAGATCCAAAGGTAGCATTCTGCAGGCAGAGAAGGAATAATCCTTGTCGGAAGATGGTATAGATCCGTGCTTCACTATGGAACAAGTTTCCCTCTGCTGCCCCCTGCAGGGTCTCCTTCCTTCTTTTTGCACACCAGGCATTGCTTACTCTAACAGAAAACACCATGCAGGAACATCTTCTAGTATTCCCAGATAATATGCTTATCACAGCTCTTCTTATCAGTTATATGAGACTGTTCTTCTGACTTGTCACAAGTGCAGGTGCGCATTCAGTGTCTCAGGGATTCTGAGGCTGGGGTTCAAGGAAGGGTATAATTGTACAGCATGATTCTGGTTTTATCTGCAACACTGCAAACAGTCTGATGTGCATCATGCTGTTTTTATGCCCTGGCCCATTTTTTAATGGCTGTATTTTAATGGTTTCATTTAGCCCTGAGCTACCTCAAGCCGGTCTCCAAAGAGGCGACATGTACACTATTAAAATAAGTAAATACATAATGGTCTTCTCAAAACATGATTGCTTGATTTCCATGGCTACTCTTATTGATGCACTGGTGCTTTGAGCATGTTCTTAAAACAACATCTTGTTCCAAGGTGACTCCAATCCTGTCCTCGGAATTCCAAAATCAACATATATAGTATTAAACTTTTAAAGATGTTACAGTTATCCCTTCCACATTGCGACTTTCTCCATCACAGTTCAGCTTAAGAAATTAAATGGGAGTTTTGGGGGAGTTTTGCGGAAGCTGCAGAAGACACGCAAAGGCCAGCAGATAACACAGAAAAAGTTTAGAAACGTAGAAATTAATAAAACGTAAGTATAATATCAATGTAGTTTGTCTTTTAATACCATAAATATACAATTTATTTTAAAGTAAAGTAAAAGTTAAAGTAAAAAAAAAGGTCAGACTTCTTTTCTGCTACAAAGGGAGGACCAAAAATTTTTATGTGGATTTCCAGATTGTGGTGGGCACTGTGTCACTAACCCCAGTGATGTTGAAGGGATAACTGTAGTAGTATGCTTGTGTTGTTTTATCATGCATAGTTGGTCCTGGTCTAGAAACACTGTCCTCTAGTGTGAGGTAAATTTTAACAGGCCCGGTGAGTCATTGCTCAGTTGTATGGATAGGGGGAACAGACTTCCCCCTCAGGGTCCAATTCTGGGGAGTATCTACTTCCACTCAGTAATTCCAGAGAAGTTTTTAACTGCAAGTCAAATTTATTGATTTACAGAGCGCTACAAAACACAAGAATCCAGTCACAAGCAAAGCAAACATAAAAATAAAAAAACCCTAAGTCTGCTTGGCATATAACTATAAACTTACAAGCAACGACTTACTACCTCCATAGATTCTTACAGTTCTTTTAGTTCCATCAACCATGGGAGGTCTATTCCTGAGTAGCAAAATAGCATCATCTCCAGGGGTGGGGTTGGGGAGAGAGGGGTGTTTGTACATGACTCAGTAAAGGTTAACTTTTTAAAAATGCCTAACCCCTTTTTTTAAAAGCCCAAGCCAATTAACCTGCAAGGCTTAGCCAGTGAACAACATCAGCTGTTAGCAATTCAATTCCCCCCAAAAGCTTCTACACAAGGCAGGATCTCAGCAATACTCAGAACCTAAACCTAAGCCACCAATGTATTGTCGAGGCTTTCACGGCCGGACTCAACTGGTTGTTGTGGGCTTTCTGGGTTGTGTGGTCGTGGTCTGGTAGATCTTGTTCCTAACATTTTGCTTGCATCTGTGGCTGTGGCTGGGGACCTATACCCTAGGAAAATCAGGTGGCATCTTCAGAAGCACTCTATTGAAGAGCTGCTAGCTCTTCAACAAGACAAGCACACATCTCTTACCCTCTACAGCTTAGAAGAGAGCTGCAGAGTACATGGGAACCTCTTGCAAGAAAGAAAGGTGATAAAGCAGGTAAGGGTACTCAGTCACAGCTCAATGCCCTCCCGACTGCAGTGTGTAATATATATATATATATATTTAATACATATCCAATATATATTTGAAACATATCTCATTTTTCTGATTCACTCAAATCAAGTGAGAAATAAGGCCTGCATTTTCTGGGTCCAGCGAATCTCCCCTTCCTTCTCCCTAAATGAAGAACATGAAAGGAAACTTGAGGAGATGCATGGAAACATTGCATCAATGCACAAGGGTCTAGAAAAAACACATGCACTTCAGCAGACAGCGAAGCGACAAAAAGACACACAACTCTGTACTGGCTGGAAGCACTACATCTAACATATATCCTTTAACCAACTGTGCAATGTAGCAAGAGCTGAAAGACAGCAAAATCTTCCCTTAAGTAAGCCTGTATCCCAGTGGTACTCAACCTTCCTAATGCCGTGACCCTTTAATACAGTTCCTCATGTTGTGGTGACCCCCAACCCTAACATTTATCCATTTTACAGATGGAGAACGCTGATGCAGAAAGTCTTAGGTGACCCACAGGTTGAGAATCGCTGGTGTATCCAAAGTCTTAAGGGAGCTCAAGCTTTTGAAACACAAGGCAGCAAATTCTGTCAATTTCTGCCGAACCTCACTTCCCCCCCCCCCAATGCTGTTCCTGAGGGCCCACTCATCCCACCCCCTCCCCCAGCACAAAATGTTAGGGGGCTCAGTGGACGGCAACATAAAGGGGAGGAACTGGCTGAAATCACTACCCCCTCTTCTGGAAAATGTATTCTTGAAGTCTTCAGGACTGTGCAGCTCTTCATTTAGGGATACTTTATTTATATTACATGGTCACTGTATTTACATTGTGTTTGCTGTTAATAGTCATGCAAGAACCAATCTAGCTGAACAACAAGCAAAAATTTAAAAATGTGAGAAGAAACGGAGCCTGACAAGTTCTGGAAACATGGCCAGGTACGCAATAATCCCACTCAGTGGGTGAGGTTTCTGTTGCCACTGTGCAATGAATGCCAAACAATTTAACAGGTTTTAGTTTTTATTTGTGTATTCCACTGTAGTGCTGTAACAAATCACACCTGTGTACCAGAGCATACATCAACAACCAGATGTAAACCTGATTTACACCACTGCTATAATATTTAGCTGTTTGAAAGAGACATAAGCATACACTATGGCCACAAATAATTTTCTGGGATTTTGTCTGGGAACCTTCAGTTTGCCAGAAATATAGTTATCTGCTTTCTGTCACTGAACAGTTTACTACAGGAATAGCTAAAGCAGCAATTTTACAGGCACTGATATGGCAAACTTTTATTTTTATTAAGAGCTAAGCCTGACAAAGCGACGTGAAAATCATCAGTCAACTCTCCAAATTGGAAAAATGCCTTTGTAACTTAAATTGTAAGCAAAATTTCAGAAAGTTATTTTTTGGCCTTGCTATGTCAAAGTCAATCATACAAAGACCTAGGCATGAAACCTAAAACGTTACTTTTCAAAAGCCCTTCTATTAAAAACAAAGTCATGCGATTTTTCATCAATTATGCAGTTGCTAGAATTGCTGCAAGTCCGTACTGTTTACATTTAGCATTTATACTGCTAATGCGTAACTAACAACAAACCTGATTAGAGTAACACAAATCTGCTTTAAGTACACCATTATATCACTAAAGAGACAAATGCCATGGAATTGGCAGAAACATTTAACTGAGAGCACTTAAATAGCAGAATAAGAGTGTGTTAATGCTTCACATTTAGAAGAAATAATCCTGCAGCTTCACTTTACAAAAGAAGTGTTCTGCTATAAAATATTAAGCAAAGGGGAGTTGAATTCCTAATACAAAGCAACTCACATCTAGTGAAAATTCTAAATAAAAATAGCAAAATACACAAAGCAACTGAAGCACAAAAACACTGTATTAAATACAGTCGGGATTTAAGTACACGGGTACCACTTTAACATAAAGAACCGAATCTGGGAGTCATTAATATTAGAACTTAAGAGGCAGCCTCATTAAAAATCAGAACAGAGTTTCCATGTGTGATCTCTTTCCATCCATTCATAATTAGTCTGCACATCCTTAAAAAACTGTGCGATTGCCACACAAAAGTAATTTTTTCTCTAACTTTTTGGATGCTTTTAAAGACACATTAAGAAAAAAAAATCTGACAACACATGGCCTTGGTAACCACTTTCTGCATTAACACTGACTGTGAGTTTTCAAAAAACCCAACAACTAAAAGTTATCATAGTCTTTCTTGTCTTTTTTGCCCTCTGCTTCAAATCCATCTACTCCGTCGCTGTCCCGTCTCCTCTTGCGGTTGTTGTGGATATTGAAACGCTGGTTCATCTGAGGCAAAGGATCCATTCCTAGCACTTTGTGTATTTGACGGAATGCCAGTAGTCGTAGTGCAAACTAAAAGCCAGGAGAAGGGGAATGGGGGACATACACAGACACAAATATTGAAACTGACATACAAATATAAGTAAAATACTTCAAATAATCTAAACCATACTTAGCAATATGTAAACTTTTCAGAATTCTTCAGTATTTAACTTTGCCACATTTTAGTTAAGTGTTATAATAAGGTTGTGTGTGAATGTTCCGTGAATTTAAAACGTCACTCATGTCATGAATAAGTGTTGCCACCTGACCAAGAAAACAGTGTCCTGTCCCTTTAACGGAACCTTAATGTGTGGAAATTAGTGGAGGAAGTTTTTCATGGCATGAAGGGTCAATCATGCCCCATCAAGTCTCCGCTTGGGACATTTTTCTCAGGGTCTGTTGGCAGCCATAGGAATGAAGTGAATAGGTCTCCTATGGAAAGTTTGATATAAGGTATTCATGCTTCTGCCCTCTCTATCAAAATGGGGGTGGTGGTGGTGTGTGTGTTGCTGTTTGTTCCTTTTCTTTTTAGAAAGAAAGTTAGCAGGCACGGGCAAAACTCTCTGCCTAGTAAGACTCCAGTAGCCGCTTTTAGAGCCTTCTTAAGAACAGTTCCTAGGATTAAACTCTCTTGAATAAACTTGAGCAGATCTGCTCAGAATCTCTCTGATACATCCTATTCAACATACTTGATATGTCAAAAGGGCTCCTGGCTTTTCATAATATATTATATTTAGTATAATAATATAATATATTTAGTATTACTTCTTAGTGGTTTTCAGAAGTGGCCTTTTCCTTTTTCAACTTGTTCAGCTAACTGGTGAACATATAATATTGCTTTTCCTTTTACTCCAGGAACAGCATCAAAAACGATGGTTTATGGGGGATCCGTTCATTTGTTAGCTTGATAAAGACTGCATATCTACACTAGTTACCTATCAGATATTCATTACATTTAGACTTTTGATTAACGTTTATTCACCTGTGCACTTGAAGTAATATCTTCACGCTGCTGATCTGTCATTAAAGCAAGGGTGTCAAAAGGATCTTTCTCACATGGGTCCAGAAGGCCAGGACCTCCTAAATCAAAGAACAAACAACCTTAATTTATTATAACAAGGAAAAAGGAATAGATAATATTGCCTGCTGTTACCTATAACAACAAAAGAATGTGTGAACTACATAAACCTTAAAGGTGAACAGAATACCAGTTATAGATGTAGTCAAGAAACACAGCTTTACCTTTAAGGATAATTCCTGAAGATATACATTCAAACACTCTTCTTAGCGCATCCCCAGGACTTTGTGGTCCAGTTGCGCTGCTAATTGCCTTCTCTACTAATAATTCCATTGCCTAAGCAGAATGAAGAAAAATAAAGATACTACTGTTTGTACATTCATTTAAAAATGAGATGTTGGACTTCACCAAGAACTTATATGTAGCACAAAATAGTTATATGGAGGATGTATGGAGGTCCAACACAGCCATAAAGTCCTGGACTCCATGTAAATTAACAAAACTTTAAACACAGAGTAACTTATCAGAATCTGCCAGAAGTGATATTACATGGTTAAGATGAATATAAACATAAGTGTTAATTAATTTGTTGTACTGCTATTATGGATGTTTTCTTTTTGTTGTAAGCTGCCCTGGGCACTCCTTGGAATAGTGGGGGGAAAACCCAAATCATCAAAACAAATAGTAAATACTGCCACGCTTATTTCAATAGAGGCCATATTAAACAGGACTTTTCCTCACAGAGCATTCAGAGGGGAAATTTCTTTCACTTCATGCTGGCTGATAGAGACAACCTTGCTCATGTGCCAAATGTCAATCATCAATAATTGCCAGCTCTGGAGGCCAGCCTAAATCACTGAATCAAAGAATTCCAGAGGTGTATTTAAACAGGTGCTGCATGTACAATGGCATTTTCTAGCTTTAGGTTATAACGTCAGTTCAATATTTCCTAGGGATGTTCTACAGGAAAGGTGCTTTAGGGAGGGGCCACGGCTCTGCTCGGCATGCAGATGGTCCCAGGTTCAATCCCCAGCATCTCCAGTTAGAAAGGATCAGGTAGGAGGTGACGTGAAAGACCTCAGCCTGAGACCCTGGAGACCTGCTGCAGGTCTGAGTGGACAGTCCTGACTTTGATAGACCACGGGTCTGATTCAGTGCAAGGCAGCTTCTTAGGCACGTACGTTCATACGCTGAAGAACTTTGTAAAGTTGCACGGGAGCTGGTTCAGAAGACCTTTTACAGATCTTTGAGCAAAATGTCTTTTCTCAACTTTCCCCAGCGGATAAAAAGCATGCAACAGGGCAATATATTATTTATTTCAAGTTTATTTTAAAAATATTTTGCCCGGTTTTTCTCTCGCTCTTTGGGACTCGCGCTCTAAAGTTTGAAGGCAAAATTACAATGAAAATGAAGTTACATAATCAATATGCCGGCATGACTTGTGTCAAGAGCCACAAACAGAGTTCTGTTTTTGCAAGAAGGCTTTCTTATCCTTTCCTCTCCTATTGCAGCTGTCCTCTTCGAAAGCCACACCCGAGGACAAGAAGTCTTGCTGGAACTCTGTGCGACTGCCTCTCCCCATATTGCCCTCAGAGACCCCTCCAGTCTGCGGGCCCCAGGGATGTTCGGATGGCTTTGACACGGGCCAGGGCTTTCACGGCCCTGGCTCCGGTCTGGTGGAACACTCTTCCTGGTGACATCCAGGTCCTGCGGAGTCTGTTTCAGTTCTGCAGGGCCTGTAAAACAGAGTGGTTCCACTGGACCTTCTCTACCGAGCCAATCAGACATCCCTTTTCTTACTAAATCATTCTCTGATCCTCATTTGGTTACGGCGCGTGCATCTGTTTCGTTCTGTGCTACTTCATTAGGCTCCGTTTTTACACCATCTGTTTTGTAAGTATTGTTTTTAAACATGTGATGTTTTAAAATGTTTTATATGTTTATTGTATTTATTATGTATGCTTGTTGTGAGCCTCCTTGAGTCTTCAGAGATATGGCGGGATACAAATTTAAATAATAAATAAATAAACTGCATACAATGGGAAGAGTCTGTTCAACACCCAAACAACTGTTTGGGATACAAATTGGCAGGCGGCACCAGAGCGGAGTGGGAGAAGGCAACTGTCGTGGCTTGTGTTGGTCATGGCCTCTCAATGGATCTGCATCGCTGCTACCTGGGTCTTAAAAAGGCTGCAGAGGTGCTGCCGCCTGCCTTAAATCCCCCCCCCCATCATTTCTATCTTTGCCGGGCTCTAAGATGAGCTTGGAGCTTGTACTGGTAGATGTGGGAAGAGCCATGAAGGAGCGACTCTCTCCTGATGATGCTTAGCTCCAGCACCTGCTGGACAGCAACAAATGCTGAGCTGCACTGATAAATGTGTGGGAAAATTCATTGAAACTGGAGATCTAAGCCATCAGTAATAATGGCAAGTATCACATTAAAAAGCAGTTTTGCAGATGCTTAAGTAGCATGCAAAGTTATCCCTGGAAATTTTATGTGGGATCCTGGGAAGACAGAGTGGAAAGAAATCACCTCTGAAGTCATTCAGTTTAAAGTTACACACTTACATGTCCATCTACCCACCCCTATGTTACCACCATCCTGTAAAGGAAAACTTTAAAAAATTGTACATTGTTCAGCAGTTAAGGAGGCAAATCAAAGCGTTAATTTATGTCGAACTTGAAGAAAAAATGTTAACAGAAATCGGAAACTTCACTGGAAACGCATTTGTGGTTCTAAAATTACTTACCCAGCTCGGAAAGTCAGACCAAGTGGGAACTCGCTGACAGAGATCACGAAGAATGCGTATGATAATGACACAGGACTGCAGACCATTAGCTCTAGCCTTGAGAGCAACACAAAATCAAGTCAATTAATCCCAGCGCTAACAGGAAAGAGGCCTTTAAGAAGGCTAAAATGCCACTGTTCAATGGAAGCTCAAACACAGAAAAGAAACAAGCCACTTGAAAAGATTCCAGAGCTGCCATTTACGGAAGCATTTTATGCAAAGGTTAGTTAGTAACTTAACAAGTCAAGGTGCACAGGTTATACAAGACTAACATGATTCCTCGGTTTCCTGCACACTTTGACCTATGGTTCACCTGCAACAGCAAATATGATATCTTCCTATGATAGAAATACAAAAGTAAAGAGCTAACAAGTATAGAGACTGAAAGGCCGTGGGAATCTCTTTGGTTTCTTTGTCGTGCCTTTGCCGGAGCACAAAGTCACTGGACCAAATAGTTTCTCACCTTTCACTCCCTACACTTAATGCATTTATAGAAATAAAGGGAAAAAGTCTTAAAATCTAACACACAAAGCTTTAAACACACATTCTGTTATTTAAAGCAAAGTTACTCTGCAGCCTTATGGAATACATTACCAATACAAAACGTAGGATCCCCCAAAACGAGTCACGTTTTAGTTGCCATTGTAATGGCCAGAAAAGCAAGTTGTCAAATTGGCAAGAACGGCATAAAGCAGCTCTTCCAAACAGATCTTCCAAGATAAGTGAGAATTTTTTTTCTGCTCATTTTAATTTTAAATACATATAGAGATATATATTTGCTAAGGGCAACCTTGAGCTCCCCCCCACCCCACCCCCATAGTTCAACATTCAACGGAACAACTGAACTACTCTCTCTCTCTCTCATAAGGCTACAAGAAGAAAGTAAAATGATGTTCCGAACCTGGAACCACTTAGCGTGGCGTAGAGCAGCCAGAGCGTCAAGGCATTTTTGCCTGTCCAAGACGTCCGGTGGATCTTTCACCATACCCGAGGTTACATCTAAAATGGATTGAATTCGCAAAATGCAGTGAGGAATGGGTGTTTGACCAGGTGAGCAAGACAGTTCCTTAAATTAGCTTCAATGTCACACGTGCCATTTATATTGCAATCCCTGTCTCCAATGCGTTAAGTATTCAGGAGCGCCACTCAACCCAGATAAGGACAGGATCCCGATACAATGGGCAATCAAGAGCATAATAAAGATTGGCTCTCAGTCTTATTTTGAAATTGCCCACCAGATTATGCAGTATGCTGTTATTTGTTACAAACAACCTCTGGACAAAAATGAATTTCCCCTAAAATCAAATGTTGAAGGAAGAATGGTTGGACACAGTGCACCAGCACAGGAAACACAAGACAGAAGGAACACAAAAATCCACTTGAATGAGGCAAAAGCTACAACAAACGGTGAGCAAAATCTATCGTGAAGTTCTCCTGCAAAAGCTGCATTGAAATGAACTGTGGGGTTTGTGCTCGATAGACCATTCATTTTAACAAAACTTGTGCAAAAGAACTTCTGGATGGATTATGCCCTGTGTTTGTTGGGACAACTTAAAATGGTCACATGCTATCTTAGACACAGTCCTAGTTAATGGGCCCAAATTCACCCTAGACATTCAAGACCCAGGATATAGTAGGATACCTCACATTAATGGGAGGTAAAATACGTATTTAGAGAAACAATCCAGATTACTTGGTTTTGTAGCCTCTGAAGGTACGTGGAACAAGGAATAGAGTTCCAAGTCAGGAATAGCTAGATTTTTAAAGTATTTCTCGAGCACTCTGCGTTCCTATTGTATCATGCCGTGTATATCCATCCCAATTTCATCCAGAAAGATATCAAGAGAAAGCTGAAAAGATAGGTCTCGATTAGAAAAGAAACACCCAAACCATGAAGAGCAGAAGCAATAAACAGTGTGAAAGAAAGAAAGGGGAAAAAAACCTTCCACACTGCATTTGGTCAAGTTGTATTTTTAACAAAAAAGAATTTATCAAGTGCTACAGCACAGTGACTAAATATGTCACATGTAGATTTTTTATTTTTACCAATTACTTCAACCAGCTCTAATAGTCTGCAGTTCCATAATTCTGTCACTGCTGATCGTCAGTAGTGGGCACTTCTAACTAAGCAATACTTTTGCTGTTACAATCAATGGTTAATGCGCCATGAGGAAAAAAGCAACTGAGTGTTGTGTGGATTGCTGAGCTGAGTCGACAGAACATTTAGATGTGGTCTCATGTAAGCAAACATACTAGTAACAGCAAAATCAAGGACTCATGGAAACACATCAACTAGAAGAACATATGCTGAAGAATTTAATCCACCAGGCTTGAAGGTCAATTGCCCAAGTATAAAGAAAGGAGGACACGTCAAGCCTGAACTTCTGTGGATGACACGCTTGGTCTCAGCATGGGATAATACCATTGAATCTACAAGGCTACAACGGATTTCTTAGGAAAAGACTCTTTCCCCCTTCCTTGTATGGAAAGTTTACTGGTGGGATTCATGTAATTTTCCCTACACGGTGACTCTTAAGGGCTTTACCGATATAGCAAAGGGAGAATGAATCATACCAGCAAGAAATTTAAAAGCAAATAAAAGGAGACAGTAGGATCCAAAGTGTATCAAGTAACAGGAGAGTGCAGTTTAAGGGAAAGGGGGTCAACTGAGGCCAAAGTAAGTAGCATGATTGGATAATCAACTAATTTAAAATGAATTAATAGCAATTGGTTCTGACAAAAGAGAAAGAATTTGTCTATTTAATATTGACTTTCGGGGCAAGTTTCCCATGTCTTGCACCAAGCTATTTCTACTCTTTAAAAACATTGACAGATAAATTAAATGTAATTACTTCAGTTTCTTTTTAATCAATCACTGAAGCCATGAATGAATTTTAAGAATAATGGCACCAAACATTGTATTTGAAAGCACTGCTTGCTGATGGAAGAATCGAACTACGGGTGCAGCCCAACTCTAGAAAAAATGCCCGTTTTGCCAGTGACCTCAGTGGAAGATGGATTGTACTCATTATGTATCAAACTTGAAGCCATCAGAAGATGCCAAAGCAGTTACAGAAATTGGGAATATATCTGGGCTAGATATCCATTAGAGAAACTCTACTATATGTGGATTTTTGCATCTTAAGACTCCAAGTGGATTAACCCCTTAAACACTAATCCTTAAAAGGAAAAAGATGCCCGACACCCTAATGACCTCAACCAACCAGTTTTATCTTAAAGTGCAGATTTCACTTTTTTAAAAAAAACATTCTACAAATAAGGGGTTAATCTTCAATAAGACATGCTGTGTCCACACTATTTCCGTGTTAAAAAGTTAACAGGTATGCCATTCTCTTTAAAGTGCAGGTATGAATTACTACCCAGTCAACTATTTCAAAGCTAGTGTGAACACTGCTTAATTCTAGAGAGAGAGAGACAAAGACAAGAAAATAAGACAAAACACAAAAGTAACAGTTAATGCTAGGACTATGCAACCAAACCCCCTCTTTGTTTCAATATGGCAGGTGTGACACTGAGCTTTAGAAAACCTTGGTCAAAAATCCTTCCAATGTCTTGGCAGCCATCCCTGACAGGATCAATGGTCTCTGCTAGAAGGCTTTGGACCGGGGCTAATAAGCTATGGATAAAAAAGATACACACACAGATACACTTTGCTGAAGAAAACACATTCCACAGCACAGATCAGAGCGTCTTTACTACTGCCGTAACTGGAGTCAGTTTCAGTGAAATTTACTGTCAAATGCACAAAACTGTAAAGTGAAATTCCTAGACAGTTAACAGTTTTGCATTTACTAACGTCCCCTCTTCGGTTTGAATGAAGATTGAATATGATTCAAATGTCATTCGACTCTGTTGGCCAAGGAAAATACGTTTCCTTAAAATTGAGTTTTTCCAGCAAAGCCTTCCTCGCCACCTGAATTCAACTCCCAAAAGCCAGCTAGAGTCCTTCAACCACGTTAAGACACCGAGCATTCAGCGCTGCAGTTAAGAACGCACCATTGGTTCTGCAGCAAATAAAGCAACAATGTTGGTAGCTTCGTTGACCGAAAGTACACCGTTAAAATATCGTCACTTAAGCATTTCAGAGGTAAACTTTTTTTGCATAATCGTTTTAAGCTGCTCAGTGTCTTGAAGAAATTATTCAAAATAAAAAAAGCGTTGGCTCCCTCAAGGTAATACTTAGCAAGTGAACCAAACTTTGAATGGCAATGCTAATTCAGGTCTGGGTCAGACAAAAGAACAGAGCTTTGTTTTCTTTTGAAGGGAAAGAACCAATTTTCCCAGAGTTCAAACACTCGACTGTTGACAACAGTTAACGGATTCTTCTTCACTGGCAAAATAAATTACGTATTTAAAATTACAGACAGCAAATCTCAAGTTAGTAATGCTTCTTTTTACACCAAATTGAAAGTTGCGTATCACCAAGGTGGGATATTTTTGGTGCTCTGTCTCTTGGTAAAGCTGAACAAACTGAACTAACTGCAATAAACAAAGGCATTTCAGCTCCTTCAACATTTTAAAAGTTGGCAGCATTATATACATTCGAAACATTTAGCACACACCAAATATTAGACACCAGGGAGAAAAATCATTTGACCATAATCTTCAAGTTCCGGATTCCTTAAAGTTTTTGTTTTACGCAAACCTTGCTTCTAGGATAATTATACTATGAAGGACAATTGAAGGAATTGCTTAAATGCTGAAAGGGTAAACCTGAGAAATATTTAGAATTATTTCCATGGCTTTATATACATATATATGCATACCTACCCCCACAGTCAGACACAGTCACACACACACTTTTCAACCTATACTATTAAAAATGTAGCCTTCGATTCCATGCTGATAGATTCCTGGTTAGTAGTACCACCGTATCTGCCAAAATAACTCTTTTGAAAACACAAGGTGAAAGAAAACAAAGTTCATTTTATCTGACCCATAAAATAAAGCCAACATATTGCAGACATTAAATCATCATGCTTGCTGGCTTAAAAACATTGGTAGCTTTCAAAGAGTTACAGAAGAGGCCCCAAAGCAACAGTGCTGGCACCAGTAGAACCACACTCTTCATAAGCACACACTGGGTTTAAAAATCCAACTTCTGCTTTGAGGGAATGAGTTCGCTATCTTGCCTCACTACAAGCACAGCACACGTTCAATTGTAAACTCCCATCTCAATGCGAGGAGCTGCAGCTGTCATATTCCAAACAGACCCGAAGACAACCTCAAAAAACTAGGAAAACATATCTTGTTGAAAGCAAACTCAATTTGAACTTACAAATCAACGGTACAATTATAGATTATGTGCAGCAAACTACACACGAAGCAGCAGTGACTATCTCATTTTAAAAACATGTAATACAGCTTCCTGAGGTAATTTCTTCCATAGGCAGGAAACTTTTCCCGGTGAACAAGTTTGAGTATGGACCATTTCCTTATGGGAAGAACTGAGGTTGGTTGTATGTTGAAAAAAAATTATTACCTTTTCCAGAAATTTGAGGTTGTTGGTTGCAGGGAACAAGTCTAAAATGTATTACATTAAGAACTAAAGTTTTAGGGAGAAAACACTCTAGCAAGACTGGTTGATGACTAGGTTGCCATTAAATGGGTACCGCATGCCAGCATGTTGCCTTCCAGGACTTTTATGTCATTTAGAACAGAAAACATTCAAGGCAATTAAAACCGAGCATCTTTTAGCAACTTCCAACCTCCATCCCTCATGTTTTCTTCTCGAATCACAGGCGATGTCAGCGTGATGGTCACTTGCATTTTCGGTTCCACGCATGAATTCAAAATGATCGCTGCTTCTTGTATCGCACACTTTATTTCATATTTCTCAGGGCTTATTACCTAAGCAAAGGAAAAACACGAAGCATCTACACTTTTTCACAGAAGAGGGGAAGGGTAAAGGAATTAGTCGTTAATGCAAATTATAGGGAGCAACATTAACCTTATGGCCTCTGGCTTTAAATGGGAGTGGGTAAACATCTACTCTGAATCCTGTACGGCCTGAGACACCTGTTTTCTAGTATTTTGACCACTCCATGTATAATAGTTCTTATAGCCTCTGCATATACACACAGATCTGCCAACTGTTTAGACCACTTCATGCGTATGAAACTTAAGCCACAATAAATTTGTCATACTTTGTTGCTGTTTTGCTACAAAGGAACATGGTTACTTGTGTAACATTTCTTATGCACAGAGGGTAGATCTAAAGCAGGATTTTCTATGGTAAGTTTTCTACACAATTAGTGAATCCTAAATACAATAAGAAAAGAGTCCTGATGGACTAGACGGGGTTTCACACATATCAGCTTTAAAAGCTGTGCCCCGAATAAAGGGGGCAGGGGGATCTAGAAAAGAATTCTTTTCCTGCAACACAATATTTATTTTTTATACTTAAAATGTCATTGGTAATCAATCCGCTTGGTTTAAAATAAATTAGGACAATCAGAACATTTGACCGGCAGAACCAAGTTTTAACCTTCAGGAAAATGCAGACCATTTTGACTATACATACAGCAAGTTGCTTGGGAAGATTTTCAGCAATACGGGTCAGCAATGTCTTTGATGGCTTCTCGGCACACAGCAAGACAAGATTGACATTTCGGTCTCCTCGGAGAAGCAAGCCCTTGGCCAACACTCCCACTCGTAAGACTCCTTTCAAAGCTCTGTGAAGAAACGAAGCTTCCATTAGAAGTGGATATTTCAAAGCATCACCACGGCACAAAGCCAACTCCGCTACTCTGAAGTAGAACAGCACTATGCACAGAATCGCGCATGTTACACATGACCTTCCTCTATAGCTCTGCACATACCAAACTAGGACAGAAAGCAAAGGGTTTGGGAAAAGAGCCAGTCATCGTAAAGAGCTGGAACTGTGACTAGTTCATTGAGTGAATGGGTGCTTCTGGCATTGGGAGGATCCCTAAGCCCTTCACCACTGCCAGCAAGTGGGTAAAGCCAACCAAGGAAAGGCAGCTTCTGGGGATCTACTGCACTGCCGGAAGATCTTCTAGCCAACACAAAAAGGAGGTTGCTAAGGGACTTTGGTTCCTGGGCAACACTTGTGCAGCAAGGAACTTTTCTGTTGGAATGCATTAAGGGTCCATTCCAGCCCTTTCTGTAAGTGATGCTGCTAAAAAGTGCTATTGGTGTGCCAAAACCCCAAGATTTCTGGCTTTCTGAGCACAACACTGTAAAATTCAACAGAAAGGGACAAAATATGGAACAAACCATGTTTCCATTATATTTTTTATTTGTGCTTAATTTGTACAACTTTCCCCTCATGAGCTCAGGGCAGCTTCCAACATATTACAAACAGCAATAACATAAGCTATATTGCAGTTAGGAAAAAACCCTCAGATGGCGACAAAAACATCTCATAAGTATAAATTTCCAAAAACCAAAAGATTTTAAAAAATGGAAAAAGGAGATGGGAAAGAGAGGCCATTTGAATGATGGCAGCTGTAGCTGCCTCAACCCTACACCTGGTGGAACAGCTCTGTCTGACAGGCCCTGCTGAACCGCATCAAGTCCTGCAGGGCCCTGGTCTCACTGGACAGAGTGTTCGGTTTCCTCTTCAAATAAATGCGGAGAATGGATGTCAGTGCAAAAGGATCAAGATGAAACAGCATCACAACGTACCTGTCTTTAGTGCCTTCTTTTTTATCGTCTGCGTCCTTGGTTTTGGTTTTGTCGTTGTCAGTCATGTTATCGGACACCAGTTTCAACGCACGCTCAGTGATGGACACTATTTTTTGGACCGCCTGGAGTTCCTCCTCGGTTGGATAGATAGCGGCATGTTTGGTCATCACGTAGCGGTCATCTGATGAATCTGGTCGGCGGAGGGGCTAAGACGGAGGAAGAGCATTTTCAAATTAAGATCTGTCCCCCCTACATTTTGCAGCTTAAATTATTTCTGTCTGTGGCAACTGTTTTCAAATTAAAACCTCAGCTTTTTCTCTAGATGCATATCAAGTGGTCAAATACAGGACTCAAACTCTTGAAGGCAAGGTTAGCATATTGCTGGTCTACAGCCTGTCAGCGAATACCCTGGGAGGGTAGGATAACCTCACTGTCCTTCCTGAAGATCAGATCTAGATCATTTCAGGTCAAAGACCATTCACAGGGCAGCAGGCTTTTACTGTTCAACAAATCTGTAAACCTGATGTGCACACCTGATATTTAGATAATTCCTGATTAAATGGGATGGAAAACCCATCGGTCTTAGAGGAGAGTCTTTTTAGCACAGTCAATGGAATGTTGTCTTTCTCTCACTTCATTTGTTAACATGGCACTTTATGGCAGTGCTCCTTAATGGCACACCTCAGCAGAAATTCAAAACAAGGCCAGCATGTACCTAAATATTTACGCAGAGGAGGACTTCCGTCTTTACCCTGCCACACTAACTGGAGAGATTCACAGCATGTCCTTAGAACCTCAACTGGCTGTTTCTGTTCTTAGCTGAAATGTAGCAGCAAAGAGGATTCACTTGACAGGATTATTCACAGCAGCAACACCAGGAGAAGATTCTCATCAAACCCCCATAAGCTGCAGAAACCAGATCTACGTGGACTTCCTCAGACTGTACACACTGAACAAAGGTAGTTGCCTCCATCAACCCTCAAAGACAATGCATATCCTCAGCTACATAGGTGACAGCAGTAGACCTGCATTTCTTAAGTGCCTTCAGTGTCCTGTGTGCGCACCCATGAAGGAGAGATCGCCAGTCCCTACCACAAATCACAGGCCTCTGATCTATCTTTCTCAGAAGCCACAATGACATCATGTGCCCACACTAGCACGTGGTCCAAGAAAGAAAGGGGACGGCAGAACTTTGGTGCCAGGGACTGGAACCTCTGTACAGGATATCCAAAGGAAAGTTTAGGTTATCCAAAGGATTGCGTTAAGCCCAGGATGGCTGCCGCCACTCAGGAATTATGTGTACACAGGAGAAGTGAGGTCAAAGATCAGCTCAAGGGCAGTTTGCCATTAAGATGCCAAAAATACAGCTGCTTCCTCTAAGACACTTTAATGGCTTCTTTTCTGGCGGGCTCTCCAAGCGAATACAGGAGAGGCACAGCCACAGAAATTCCTTGACAATGGAGACAACATTTTAGGCTTCCTCTGTATAAAATCAGTGCAACACTTGAATGTTCAAATAAGGTGTGAATTTGACACAGCGTCGCCTCTCACTTATGGCCACACTGTCTAAGTGTAGAGAACATTAGTGTCAACTAGACTCATCTATATTATATTTTGTTATTTTGTTTAAATTATATGGGGGGGGCACATTGTAAACCACTTTGAGCAGGGAGGAAAGGGTGACAGGAAGAACAAAAAATGCATCTCATATTACTCACTGCTGGTCCCTGGGGCTGTGGTGCCATCCCTGGTCTCACACCAAGTAGCCCGAGGGGGCCTGGGGGGCCATGGGGATATCCCCCCTCAGGTATCCTGCGCCGGTCATCCCAGTGGTGCTGTTCTTCTTCCATCCTCCTCCAGTACATGTCTTCTTCATAACGTCTGAAGCACATGTAAAATGTTACATTTCATTTACCACAGAAACAGTTTCACTTACACTGCACTGAACACTTCAGGCTCTGTCAACATTAATACAAAGAAATAACACATCAATAAAAAAGCAACAGACCACTACGACAGTTGCAATCCTTCTCTACTGAAACAAATAAGAGTTTCACTATTGAATATTGTAGGAACAAGTTTGCACTAAAAAATTACACTGTCTTGAGAGAGAGATCTGCATTCTTGTTTTGTTGCAGATATTTTGGAGATTTGTAATATATCTGGTCATTGACTGTAAATAAAGTCTTCTTCTTCACTGTCTTGAAAGTAGTTAACTGCTTATTTGTTGTCAATGTGGTAAAGCCAAAATGAATTCAAATTCTTCAAGGGGGCATCCATTGAAAATGCTGGGGGGAAGAATTAGGACTAATAAAAGGAAACACTTCTTCATGCAACGTGTGATTGGTGTTTGGAATATGCTGCCACAGGAGGTGGTGATGGCCACTAACCTGGATAGCTTTAAAAGGGGCTTGGACAGATTTATGGAGGAGAAGCCGATTTATGGCTAGCAATCTTAATCCTCCTTGATTTGAGATTGCAAATGCCTTAGCAGACCAGGTGCTTGGGAGCAGCAGCAGCAGCAGGTCATTGCTTTCACATCCTGCACGTGAGCTCCCAAAGGCATCTGGTGGGCCACTGCGAGTAGCAGGGTGCTGGACTAGATGGGACTCTGGTCTGATCCAGCAGGTTCTTTCTTACGTTCTTAAGGTAAGCCTTCACTACAACATAGTCTACATGATGCAGATAGTACAATATCCCTTCAGCATAACTTATTCGAGCCAACGTATTTATTACCTGATCTCCATCCTCCAGCGCTCCTCTTCTTCCCGCCTTCTCCAATATTCTTCTTTCTGCATCTGTTTCCTCATCTTTTCCTCCTGTATCTTCCTTGCCCGGATGCTGGGCTTTACTTCTACTTGCAGGTCCGGGTTTACTTTTTTCTGTTTCAAATGAAAGGATTTCAATTTTACTCCACCTAACCTTCCCATCAGACTTACTGTCTATACAAAGACCCAATTATATGAACTGAGGAAGACACGTCTGCACTGATTTCTGACACAGTGCTTCATATTAAACTTCGCAAAGAGCTGCCACATTCAGATCAGTGGGAAACAAGGAGCTATGAGACCACTGTCTTTTCATACCACAGTTTGCTTTTGTGGCTTCACATGCTGATAGGTCAGCTGCATCCACCAGGTTTGGGCCAGCAAGCAGCCAGTATCAAGATATAACTGCACCGTTGTTATTTTTAATAGTTCTATATTATAACACTCGCTAGAAAAATCTATGATGCTTGGACTTGTCAGTGGTGGGAGAAGACCTGGACGCCAAAGAATACGATGGCTAGATACCTTAAAAGCTGATACAGGCATTAACATCAACCAGCTGAAGGAAGCAGACTTAATCGAAAAATGTGGAAAGAGTTTGCATATTGGGTCGCCAAGGGTCGAGAACAACTGAATGGATAACATCATCATCATATTATAACATTAATAGAAATGTGTTAAAATGGGGAGTATACAGAACTTAATACTTAAATGTAGACTGCATGGTGAATTTATGACATAAAAATATAACTGAGACATCTACTGGGGAAGATATCTCTTTGGAGGCCCAAATCACAATTTTATTATTATTATTATTATTATTATTATTATTATTATTATTATTATTATTATTATTATTATTATTATTATTATTATTATTATTATTATTATTATTATTATTCCACTCACCCCCAAAGGGCTCTGAGAGGTGTACAACATAAACAACATAACACAACTTAACAAAAAAGCACTCTCATAATTTAAATATAAGTACAATATAAATACAGGCTCTAAACATTAAAATAATTAAGGCAATTTAAAACACAGCATATAAAATATAGCGTCCAGACGATCTTAAAAGCCCTTCTTGAGAGGGAGATGGAAAGGCCCAGAGATGAATAAGGGCCGCAGAAGTTTAAAAGGGTGGAGAGATAGGACCAAGATGGCATTTTCTGTCTTCACCAGCAGGTTCCCAGCCTGATCTAGCCACAGTGATCCATGCATCAGTCATCTCCAGATATAGACTAGCGCAGCTCACTCTATGCAGGGCTGCTCAAGACTGCTCCAGAAACTCCAATTGGTCAGGGACCCCTTGGGATGCACACACACAACCAGTGCTCTGCCAGATGCACTGGCTTTAGAGTGGAAACAACCTGCTGCTGGTCCCTGGTCCAAGAAGCAGCTGGCTGCCCTCAGTCTAGAAGAGGGCTTTTTCAGCCCTGGCCTGGTGGGACTCTCTGTCAAATGTGACCCAGGCCCTGGCTCACTTCTGCAGAGCCTGCAAGATGGAGATGTTCCTCGAGGGTTATGGTCAAGGACAGCAATGCTTCTGCACACCTGCTGGTCTCCCCCAGCCCACCTTTCCCCCAATTTCTTCTTTTCCTCCCTTGTTTTATCCCTTTGCCTTGTCCTTCTGCTGGACCCTTATACACCCTATTGTTGTTTGTCAGGTGAGATCCTCATTTTCATGGATTTAAAACATTCAGCAATTCTGAACTTGGTTATGAATTTGTCTCTCAGCAATTCGCAGTTATTAATGTGTAAATATTTACAACATACACCTGTTCTTTGCAGGGCTTTGCGGCATGTACAATACCACTCTTGTCAGGGCTTAGCCCCAGAGAACACTCAGTAGCAGCAAAAACTGAAATCAGTCAAGAAATACACTAGAACTAGCAATTGTGAGAAGGCCTTTGTAATTCCTTCCTCTCTGCCAATTTACCTTGTACTGTAGTCTGTGTCGTCTTCCTTTCAAATGCATCTCTTTGGCATTAGGATCATTAAAACTGCACTCACAAAGCTTGCAATGGAAACGAATCACCTTCCCTTCATCATTCCGTACCTTAAAAATAAAAAGAATGTGATTTCAGAATATTCATAGAAATTGCCATTTAGCTGGCTTAGTCATCCAAATTCATTCTTTTTTTGAATCCCAGACAGATTGAAATAATGCTGGTTGGTGGACTGTGATGTCACAGCTGACTCATGGCATCTCCACAGGGTTTTCAAGGCCAGAGATGTTCAGAGGTGGTTGGCCACTGCTGCCCCCAGGTGAGGCTGAGAGAGTTCTGAGAGAACTGTAACTAGCCCATGATCACTCAGCAGGCTTCTGACTGCTGGGGAACTGAACCCAGTCCTACAGAGTAGAGTCTACAGCTCTTAATCGCTAAACCACACTGGCTCACATGAACATAACTGGCAATAAAAATGTTGCACAAACCAGTAGCAGTAACTCTTCACAGGATTTGCAATCACTTGTGGAAACTATGGGTGATGCAGATCTACAGCCTTCTCAACATCCGACTCCCAGACCAAATCACTTCAAATATTTTGTTCCTTGTTGACTCCCAGGAAACATTTTATTTCAGAGGGCTTTTAATTTTAAATTGGAAAAAAATAGCTTTACTTCATGTCTGTTTGAACTTTTAATAAATATTGATTTAATAAATATTGTTGATAGTTTGGCTTGGGACAGGGTATTCATTGTAAACCATACAGAACAGCGGTTACCGCACTTTTATTGAACAGTACATGAATCAAATGGAAAGAAATAAAATATTGAAATGATGTTTATAGCTCTCTGATCATTCTTTTTTGTTCTCGTATCCTTTATGCAATAATTGATTAGTTCAGAATTGAACTAATAATTGAACTCAGTAATTGATTAGTTCAGAAAGTCAGGAACTGCCCCTGAACAGCAGGTTAGAAACACATTAACCAAATATCAGCTATCACTCACTAATGTGATGTCTGCAGACACAAACCCACTGGTAACAATTTCAGAAACGAACAGCGCTGCAAAACTGGAGTTGCCCAATGACTTTCCAGTTTTAAATGGTCACCTACTGCATTCCCCACTGTTACACTGGAACTGCTGTTCCTGATATAGATTTGAAGGCTTCTTCTATTTCTTCTGCTGGGAGAATCACAAGGGCAGGGACACAATATATGACAAAGACTGTACAGGGAAATAGCAGCAGAGAATTGTAATTGGTTCACCATCCCCACTCTACAAATTCAATCAGATGCCACAAACAGTTAACAGGACAGGAAAGGCGTGGAGGGTACTAGTATGCGGATTGCCTTGATCTCATTTTTTTCATGCTACAGGAATAAATTTAGACCACTAATTCTGAGTTTATGCTTCTTTGTACAACTGGATATTATATTCATATGTATTTCACATTAATACCTCTTCCACATAATCATGGCCCACTGGTTGGACATCACTTTGCAAAGCAGCAAGAGATGTAGGTGTTACAGGTTCAGAGGATGTATCTGGTTTGATTTCTTGTGTCTGCAACGTAGCAACCGAAGGAGCTGTTTTGACATTTTCCACTGCTTTTAATTCATCCACTTTGCTTCCTGTCGTCTGTAGTTTATTGCCACCTAATATAAAACATGTACAGTAACGTTTAATCTTTATGTACTTTTAGGTTAAACCTGTCATTCATGAATATTTTTTGTCACACCCTGGGGCCGCTGGATATTTTGCAAATGAAGCATCAAAGATTATCAGTGTTTAAAAACTCTTAAGCCAATGTCTCCATTTTTGATCCATGGAAATTTTGAGGCTTTGTTTGTTAACATTCTCTGCAGCCAGTTTCAACATCTTCCCAATGCAAACAGTTAAGACATTGCTATGTTTCCAGAAATAACCAACTACATGATGATTAGAAATGTACAGCAACTGGAATAAATACAAAGTTGCAAAACTGGTGTGATGCCATAGAAGACAAGCCTATAATCAAGTCTGCAAGCTATATTCACGTGTACTGGGCTTTTCTCAACACTTGAGAGACAAGGCAGCTAGGCATAGGGTTCACTGATGGGGGAAAAATGGCTCAAACTACATTAGAACATAAGAAAGAGCCTGCTGGATCAGACCAGAGTCCATCTAGTCAAGCACTCTGCTACTCACAGCTGCCCACCAGGTGCCTTTGGGAGCTCACATGCAGGATGTGAAAACAATGGCCTTCTGCTGCTGCTGTTGCTCCCGAGCACCTGCTAAGGCATTTGCAATCTCAGATCAAGGAGGATCAAGATTGGCAGCCATAGATTGACTTCTCCTCCACAAATCTGTCCAAGCCCCTTTTAAAGCTACTAAGGTTAGTGGCCATCACCACCTCCTGTGGCAGCATATTCCAAACACCAATCACACATGTGAAGAAATGTTTCCTTTTGTTTGTCCTAATTCTTCCCCTCAGCATTTTCAATGTATGCTCCCTGGTTTTAGTTATATTATATAGTAACTTTCTAGTCAACATTAATTAATGTGTGAAGACTGCCCAGGAAGGAAAAGTTTCAGTAAAACAAAAAACCGAAGCATGCAGAACCACCGGTAGTCAAAATCACAGCAGGAACCGCCAGATACTGTACAATTCTAAGTTAACTTGTAATTAAGTCTAAAATGTAAGGTCTGTAATAATGACTTCTGTACTTGCCGACAAAATTAATTTTGGGTGTTGATATTTTCTTTACGGTAAGATTAGTTGGAACTATTGTCGTCTTGTTTGATGCTGCATTAAGCAG
The DNA here is from genome assembly GCF_021028975.2 of Sphaerodactylus townsendi. Taxonomy (NCBI): domain Eukaryota; kingdom Metazoa; phylum Chordata; class Lepidosauria; order Squamata; family Sphaerodactylidae; genus Sphaerodactylus; species Sphaerodactylus townsendi. The sequence goes on from NC_059431.1 coordinate 19,903,644, forward strand.
TACATTGGCAGAGGGAGTGAGAATTTTCACTGCAGAAGATGCAACGGAAGAATTCACAGCACTGCTGCTGGTCACAATATTCGAAGAGACAGCTGTTGGTTTCGAAGAGGAAGCAGATGTTGAAGACGTCACCTGGGTGACCACGTTTGGTTCAGTGGAAGGAATGGGTTTTCCAAGCTTAGTGTGCAGCTTAACCACCTGGAAGAACCAACAACTGCAGTTATTAGCAAGATCTACCAAAAAAAGCTGAACGGTGTCAGAATCATGTCGCTTGTACTTCTCAAAGCATAAGTAGTATACAAGTTAAACGAAGTTTCAGAAGTATATGTACAGTTCTAATACCCACATTACGGATCACATGCTGCCAGGAGGGAGCATTTCTTCAGCTTCTAAAACGCACGCTCCAAAAAGCCCCTCATTAACTGTTCCATATATAACCTACACAAAATCTCAACAAAGTTTATTCGATGCATACTGCATCTGTTGCATTTGTTGTATAAAGTGGAAACCCACCCCAGAATAATAAAGGCAGGGGAGATGAAACCTACTTTCTGATGCTTAGCTCCACGGATATGAGCAGCATAGGCATCAGCTCCAGTGCAAGACACATCGCAAAGTTCACAGCGCAACTGGTTTTGAGTCCCACGAGCAGACGAATTGTTGCTGGTGGTATTCTGGGATGCTTTCAGTGCGGCTTCTTTCTTTTTATGTTTCTGTCCTTCCAGATGTTCCTTGTAAGTCTGTTTAAATGACCACAAGTAAAACACACATTTTCATACGTGCTGTTAGTAATCTTGCTGAACAAGGAAAATACCATAAGGTAGACATATGATTCATTAACAGGCCAAATTTGCTATGATATGTACATATATAATGATTTTCACCTGTAAGAAGCCTAGTGAAATATTCCAGAAAATACAGTTCTCCTAATCATTTGCAGAATGCAGTCTACCAAAGAATCTAGCATGGCAATTCAGATTAAATACCATGCAGATCTACCAAATGTAAGATTAATGTAAGATTAAACACCATGCAGACACACAGTTAATATTCTATTTATTTATTTTATGAGTTTTTTTTCCTCCACCCTTTTCCAACCTAATGATGTCAACACATGATCAGATATATTTCTACTAAAATGAAGGCTTCAATTTAAAGTTTTATTCCATGGAAAGAATCTACGCCTAAATATGTATTACATTCAGTCACTTCCAAGCTAGCAAGCTTTCTAAGCAGTACAATCAGAAATCTCGATAATTTCCAAATAGACTCAAGTTATTGGTATGTATTCGGTTTGAAGCAGAAACAAGGCCAAGAATCCCATTATTGAAAATACACAAAACTGCAGTCAGTATACAAAAAGAGAATCCCTGAACAAGGGGCCAGGTGGCTGGCCAAAGCCGCAGCACCTTGCTGCTCCCACAGAGTCTTCCCAGCGGCATGGGGAGGCCTGCAAAGCAGAAAAGCCTCCGTGCTGCCAAGAAGCCCCCACTGGGCTGAAAAGACGTACACCACTGATTTGGTGGTGTAAGTCTAAAGCCCTGGCTGATAGAATAATGCGGCTAATGGCTGGGAGGAAGCCTATTAATGTTGGCTCCTTCTCCAGCCTGCCCCGGCTACACCGCCAGGGGCACTGGTGTAGCATCAGGTATGGCGTCCCAGCACTGGGGAGGGCTGTGGTGGCCGCACACCAATGGATTTGCCCCTCCGCTGGAGCAAGTGCCTATGAATTAACAACCCCCAATATGTCCTCCCGTGAACGTTTTCAAACACATTAATGTTTACTGCATGCTTATTTTCACCTTGAAGCCTTTTGGCTTCTTAACGTATGAATATCTGCCACATACAAATTGGGTTCACAGTGAAAAGACAATGATACCTGTGGTCCAGCACAGCTGATCTTACAAACATCACAGTAATGGATCTGGGGTGGTTTGGGAGGTTGTTTTGGTTTCAACTGTTTGTTTTGGAATGGTGCCTTTTTCGTAAAGGTGGTCCCTGTCCAAGCGGCTGTGGCGGCGGCAGCAGCCGCAGCCGCTGCTGCTTGTTTCTGCTGCTGCTGTTGCTGCTGGTAATAAGATGATGCAGCTGAATACACGGCAGCCTCATAGCCAGAGTAAGAGGTACCTTGAAAGAATTACAAAAAGAAATGAGTTGCATGTGTAAAATTTTGGCAATTCTAACTGAGCAGTGTTTCTGAGGCATATTACCAGAGTTCCTTTTATTATAGTTGGATGGATGTTACCCATAGCCTACCACTCCACTGAGAATTTAGTATTTAGTATTTAGAAGAAGAAGAGTTTGGATTTATACCCCACCTTTCTCTTCTGTAAAGAGCTCAAGGTGGCTTACAAGCTCCTTTCCCTTCCTCTCCCCATAACAGACACCCTGTGAGGTTGGTGGGGCTGAGAGAGTTCCGAAGAACTGTGACTAGTCCAAAGTCATCCCAGCAGGAAACACATCTGGTTCATCAGATAAGCCCCTGCCACTCAGGTGGAGGAGTTGGGAATTAAACCCAGTTGTCCAGATTAGAATCCACCTGCTCTTAACCAATACATCCCGCTGGCTTTATTTCTTAAAATAATTCTACCAGACCATTCCTTTTGGCTCAAGTCTCCTCCATTGGCAGAACAGCCATTTAAATTGGAGGAAGGTTCCTTAGCCTGGAGGAAGGTTGGATCCACCCCGGTATTTTCACCACTAACACAAGATGCAGAGATCAGGTTATTTAAACCAAACCCAAACCAAAAGCAACAATATAACCAGTTTGCATGCAAGCAGGAGATTTTTTTGGCATTCATCTAAATTCTCAGTGTGTGACCTATTCTGGGCACAGTCTGGTTTTTCTTGTTGAACAGTTCAGACACATTTGGTGCAGAATTCTTGCCCCTCTGACCCCATCATCTCAAAGACCCGAAACTGTTGTTTCCAGCCTCCGGGGTCCTACCTCTAAATATTACTCACCAGAGTAAGTAACTGCTGTTGTACTGTATGTAGCACTCTGGGTATACGAGGGGACAACCGTAGCAGCAGCTGCGACCGGTTGCACAGTGGAAGATACGGGATATATGGAGAAGGTGGTGGTAGCTGGGCTTGGAGTGGCTGGTTTTATGGCAGTCACTTGTCGGGTTTGCTGGGCTTGAGTATACTGTGTTGCTCCTTGGCTATAGGCAGATTTTGGAGCTGATTAGGAGAAAAGAACAAAGTTATAATTTGAAAACTTCACAAGGAAATACTTTTTCAACACTTCAATCACATTTCCAGTTTCATTTTTTTTCACCCTGTCACAAAGGAAGAGAGAACATATGGGCTCAAAGACTATCCTAGCGTTTAAAACTTTTAAACCTTGGTCCTTTTGTAGCGCTGAATGGTATACTTTATTATTACATTAAGACACTGGATCATCCTCATCCTCACCCCCACCCCCACCGCTTGTATGCCACCCTTCACCACATGGGCTCAGGGCAGCTTCCAAGTTAGGACTGTATTCCAAACAAATCTGATCTGAATGCGCACCATACAGATGTGACTCTAAAAATCAACTATTTGGATAACAGGCAGAACACAATTATTCAGCAATCTCTCCAGCTAAATGCAACTTTGTGCCTACATATATGATCTTTTATAATGGAGATTTAAGGCATAGATGGCCCATGTATATACTGAATAACCCCACAAAGGGAGTGAGGTTGTAGGACGCCTGGGTAAGAACAAGAAAGTACTCCAAACTATACATGCATTTTAAAGGATCCCAAAGAATGCAACCCACCTGTCTGGTAGTACGATTCAGCTACAGAAGGCTGTGGTTGGGCAGCAGCTGCCACAGCGGCTGCAGTGGCTGTGGGTTGTTGATAATATTGCTTGCTGTCGTACGCCACAGCTGGAGCAGTGGATCTAACATACGAATACGAGTCCTTGAAAACGCACAGGGAAGGAAGAAAAATACTTGAGTTATCTGAGTTTCTTTTCCCCGGAACACAGGAGGTTATTACTACATTGTTCTGGTTGATGCCATAAAACCAATCACTAAAATGCAGGTTTAATGGAACCAACTAGTGGGTGAAATACAATTTTCTTGACTTTATTATACATGTCTTTAGATTACATCTTGCACTTCAATGAGCACCCAGGACAGCATTTGTGCTTGTGCAAAGTTAGTTTAGCACAAAACACTATTTAATAAGCTACCAATGCACCTGAAATTATCAAAGCAGCATTTTCTCCTTTAAGCAACCAATTCATGCCTTAAAGTGGAGACATCCTTTTCTTGGGTCTGCAACCACTGCTTAATTGCAAAAAAAGAGAAGATGTACTACAGAGCTTCTGTACTAAAAAAGGTTATGTTTGAAGTCTCATAAGAAACAGGATGGGAAAAGGAGGTAGTGTACAACTCACTTTCAGGAAAAAGAACCAAGGCAAAATACAAAATGATATACTGAAATTGAAATAATTTATAAAGACTACTTTATAATTTATAAAGACTTCTTGGTACAGAGCAGTGATTTTGTATCTCAAGGACACATACCAGGGATGGATGTCTTGTGTCAACTAAGCAATGTATAATGTATAATTTTTAACTTGCCAAGCTGTTGTACTGCAGTCAAAGCTCTGCTCACAACCTGAGTTTGAGCCCAACGGAAGTCGTTTCAGACAGACAGCAAATGTTAACTCAGCCTTCCATCCTTCCAAGGTCAGTAAAATGAGTATCCAGCTTGCTAGGGGTAAAATGTAGACCAGGGGTATCCAACTCTGGTGCCTCAGATGTTCATGGACTACAATTCCCATAAGCCTCTGCTGGCATGGCCCTGATGGGAATTGTAGTCCATGAACATCTGAAGTGCCAAAGTTGGACACCTCTGGTGTAGACAAATGTGGAAGGCAACGACAATCCACCCTGTCAACAAAGTCTGCCTAGTAAACATCATGATGTGATATCACCCCATGGGTCAGTAATGATCTGGTGCTTGCCTAAGAGATTCCAATACTTTTAATGTTCCTTGACCATTAATTCCATGATTTAGAAAAGATATTTCTCACACACTCAGAATCACTCCAACTGGACATGTTTACAATGACAAGGCTGAATCCAAGGCATGGAATCCAAAACATGCTTCGAACTTCACAAATATTCGGGCCAGACAAGCCCCAACCACGTCCCCTTGATTCTATGTTACGTATCGATTTTTACTTGGTAATGATTTTTTTTTTTAAAAAAATGTGATTTTCTCAGTTTCAGAGAAATGTGTGAATATGTGATTAAAAGAATAAGCTTAAATGGCCAGCAGTGCTTGAACAATTTGCACATCCTCTCTCCAGCAGACATCCAAAGTTTAGTCACTGACTTACAAGTTCGTTCTGAGGTACCTGGACAAGGCCTGGACTTAACTGAAGTTTTCTTTTGCGGATTCTTTAATTGCATTTTGTATTTTTTTTAATGGAAGCCACCTTGGGGCACCTTGATGGGAGAAAAGCAGCCCATAAATATTTAAATAAACAAACACCTGAGAGGATTTTGTATATACATACCCCTTCCTATTGCCTTACTTATCTACTTTTCAACAGAAGAGACTAAATTTTCCCTGCAAAAGGATGACACAAACTCATTTTTTTCCACTCAGTACACCTACCTGGTAGTTTTGCGTGGTAACAGGAGGTGGCGGCGGGGGAGCTTCTTGTTGCCTCTGTGTATAGCCGTAATCTGTTGCCGTATGTGCCGTAGGGTAGCCTCCATAGGCTGCAGCTGTTGCAGCAGCTGCAACAGCCACCGGAGCAGGCCGGGCTACTGCAACTGTTGCAGCTGCTGGGGCATAGGCAGCGGTAACTGTGTGCGCAGCTACTGGCGCCTGATGCACAGTATAGCTTGCAACCGTAGTTGGATGGGAATAGGCTACACCCGAAGCAGGCTGCTGGCTGCATGTGGAAGATGACAAGAAGTATTTCTGTTAATTATTTGGCGGCACTTACATTGCCAGATTCGTGCATACCTGAAAAATAAAGGCTAAAACAAAATTAGAAAACATTTCCACTGTTTAAAATGAGTCCGAGAATTCAAATTACATTAAAGCTTTTTAATGGAACTTGGTTTCATGGCCTTGAAAAAGTTTCAACTGAGCCTTTATGGTACCTGGCATGCACCTCTGGAGGGGGTTTAAACTTATTACTCATTAACTTAAGTTCTGAGTAAATTAACGGATGAATGATTTCACAAAGTAGTATTTCGAAAGGATGCCCAAGACTATATGATCCATATCACTGTCAGATTTTGTGGCAATGTACGTTCACAACGTGAAGTATTCTAGATCTTGGGCATCATTCCAATGTACTGCTACTATTGTTCTGCTGTGCAATAAATGTATAGGACCAGACCCATCCGCCTAGAAAGTTCTTGAAGAGGGAGATCAATTTTTAACAAAAGGGAGGAGTGGTATTTGTGACTTTCCAAATCATTTCAGTAGAAATATGTAGTTTCATCTCCTCCCCATCTCCAAACTCTTACATCTTGCAAGATAGCCTAACAGAATCAGGATAGTTCTTAGAAAAAGTGTATTCTGGACACAAAGAAGGAAACTTAGGAAACATTAAGAAAAGTAGAAGGTAAAAAAATTTAAGAGGGTGGTATCTGAGCCCTTCGGGGGTAGGGCGGTTTATCAAATCGAATAAATAAATAATAATAATCTATACAGATGCATGAAAATTTTAGTGGGTGGCATCCATGCAGATTCACAGAATTTGTATACAATTCTTGAATGTGCTCATGCAAAGCTGAAGAAAAATGCAAAATTAAACAAATGAAGCAGAAATATAGACAAATAACACAATTATCCTAATCTGTTAATTTCAAAATACCGCACAATATTAAGGTACAAAAATGATACAAAGAATATCACTTAATGTTGTGTATTTTATTTTAACCCGCCCCGAGACTGTAGTAAAGGGTGGGTAATATATGTAAATAGAACAAAAGAGAATTTTAGAAATATATTTTGTTATGGTACAGAATGAACAGCCTTAGCATTATTATTTCCAAGGCCAATCAGGTTCTGTTACCACATTTACTTTAGCAAACCTGTTCCCCTTGCTTCTGCCACAAAAGGCAGAGCCAGTGATCGAGTTTGCCGGATTTCACACATTGCAGAAACGAAAACCTGCTGCAGGAGTCAAGAAACCTTCATGTAACGGTCACCGCCAGGAACGCTCACAAGCACCAGTCACATTTGCTGATCCTCCACAGGCACAAAGAGGAAACAGATTGGAAGGCTTGGTTGCTGAACAAAGTGCTGTTTGTGCTCATGGGCATCAAGTTGCTTCTGACTCGTGGATTAATGTCCTCCGAAACGTCCTATCATTAACAGCCATCCACAGTCTTGCAAACTCAGGGCCATGGCTTCCTTTATAGAGTCAATCCATCCCATGTTGGGTCTTCTTTCAATTTTTCCTAGCATTACTGTCTTTTCCAGTGAGTCTTGTCTTCTCATAATGTGGTCAAAGTACAATAAACTCAGTTTAGTCACTTCAGTTTAATCACTTTAAGCATAAACTTCAGGCTCGATTTGATCTAGAACTCACTTATTTCTCTTTTTGGAGATAAACGGTATCTGTAAAACTGTCCTCCGAGACCTGGTACAAATTACTGAAAGGAACTGTCACTTGCTATTTAATTTATCTCTTTGCTCTGAATAATTTTTTATGGACGACATATCCTAGTTGACTCCTCCTCCTCATACATGTAAAAACACAAATTTATCACTGAATTAACACTTTCAAAGGTTCCTTCCAGTAAGATCACTCATTATGGTACAGAATGCATTATTATGCTGTTGCATTAGAAAACATCTGATATGTGGAAGAAATTATCTGAGCAAAAGGGACTGTTCTGTCCCCCAAGTAAAACAATCTAAAGGTGCCCTGTTCTTGGGTGGAACAGAGTGGGAGACACACATGCAAAGTGTAACAGTTCAAAAACAAGGTTTATTACTTAGAAGAATTGAGGCCCTAACTCTTCCCAGGGTTTGACTAAAATAAAGTACGGTCCTTGCTTGACTGGAACAGTTTGAAGCTTGAGACTTTTATTCTTTCTTTGGCTTTTTCCAAGAAAGTCTACTTTGTCTATGCTTCTCTAGGTTCCCTGAGTGTCCTTTAACTGGATTCTACTTTCTGTACACCTTAACTTTATGCTATCTCTATACAATTTTGAACGTAACATATATTGCAGCCTTCCAACTACCCTAGGCACCTTAGACTGACCGACTGACCAGCGGGATTACTGGGTAATAACATGAAGACTGTAGAGGGAAATTTCTTAAAGGGACACTAAAATTCTCTCCCTTAGAATACCATACAAAGAACTAAACCCATTATAACCATAGGGAAACTGATGCTTAATGAGAAAATAATAAAAGCTTATCTGGGGGCATAACAGGGATGTACCCATGGGTGGCATAAGGTGATTTCAGACTGGATAAAATGTTTTTTTATAACTGTTTTAATGCTTTTATAAAAGTAATGTTATGCTGTTAGCCATATTGGGTTGTGAGATACTCAGGAGACAGACAGGACATACTCAACATATGCTCAACATATTCCGTTAAAAGTCTCTTGTACTCAAATTTGATAACTCCTACAGCACCCTACTGTTTAACCTCAACATGAAGAACTACCAATGTATAAGAAGAACTAGAAGGGCTCAGATTACCCTGACTGTGACCCATACTTGTAGCACTGCACTAAGAACTAGCATTTAAAGTATATCTCTGTCCCTGATGAAGGGCCCAGGGCACGACAGCAATCACTAAATCAAATGGATCTGTACTCAAATCAAATCAGACCTTTACTGGCATAAACAAGCAATAGACATAACAGCTAATAAAAGAGAAATACACATTTAAAAACCAATGGTAATGCCAAATTTAAACTTGGAGGTTAAACTTGGAGCTTCAGAACATATTGTAAAAATTCTGCAACCTTGTTCATTAGGACTACATTCTGATTATCCAATAAAAACAATTCCTTGTGCTTATCGGATGACTCATGTATGAGACTCAGCCAGCCATGCTTGCAAGGACAACAAGGGATTTTAAGGTATCTCCCTTCAAGCAATGTTGAGTGTAGAACATTAAACCTAGTAGGCAAAAAAACTCTTTGCTATTGTGAAACTATTAGATAGTAAAAATATGAGGCTACCTGGTCCAGGCAAGAGAGGATACCCATGCTCAAAGGTCAGCATGTTTTCCTAGCTGCGCCAATGAAATCAGGTTTTTCTATATTGGGAATTCTGCATTCAACTTTTTTGTATTTGTATTCAGTAGTACCCATTCCGCTCTTAAGAATACTCCTGAGATAGCAGCATTATAACATTAAAATTAAATGTAGGGTTTTCCATCCAATTTTTTTTAATCTTCACTTTTCTTTCTTTCCTAGAATACATTTATCTTCCAGACTTTGCCAGTCAGAACTACGTGTTTAATAATTATTACTAGTTGAGGCTGACTTTCATATAGGTTTCAGTACTATAACACAATGAGTTGGATCCCAAGCCTTCTCTCACTCATACACAGGGCACTTTCACTTATGCAAAATTTCCCCTTCCTTCCCACAGGTGGCTTTTCATGTTGTATATCAAGGTTTCTGATATCCAGGATCCACCAACTCCCACGATCTGTGTTTTGGAGTGCATGGCTGGCCACAGCTGGAAGGGGAAAGTAATGTTCTGTGAACACAGCTCCTCTCTGGGGATCATCGGATTCACCTCAAAATATATTGGGACAGAAAGATAGGTGAATGAGATATACCTCTGTTTCAGTGGTTCTCAACCTTCCTAATGCCGCGACCCTTTAATACAGTTCCTCATGTTGTGGTGGCCCCCAATCATGAAATTATTTGTGTCTTGGTTCCTAAGACCATCGGAAATATGTGTTTTCCGATGGTCTTAGGCAACCCCTGTGAAAGGGTCGTTCAACCTCCAAGGGGGTCGCAACCCACAGGTTGAGAACCGCTGCTCTGTTTGGGAAGACATTACAACAGTAAGGGATTAGACCTATCCATAACAGAAGTGATTCTGCATTATTTCTAATTCATCTTATTTATAACACTTTCAAAATATCCTGTGAAACTGTTCCTGCAGTACACCAAACCAAGGAAGACCATTCAAGAGTGGAAAACTTTACTAGTGTAAGAGCAGAACTGCTTTATGCATGAGCTTCTCTGGGCTCTAGCCTATGTTTACTACAGGAATAAACTCTTCTCGTACAATAATCAATGAGGTGGCAGTTTTACTCTGAAATAAACAACTGCTAAAATGTAGCCCTATTGTCAATACCATACAGATGCAAGTGTAGGGATGCACTGCTGACCCAGCAGCACCGTAAGTAGAGCGCTGGCACACCGGCGCTCCTACGGCCTTCTGGTCGCACCGCTCCCCCACCCCTCATCCCCCGATGAGTCACGGGTCATGAACTACCTGGCTCACAACCACCGGGTATCCCGGACAAAGGGACAATGGTCTTGCCCCCAGGTGAGGATTAGGCCCAGACGCTGATGCTCCTCTCCGCACGTAGCAGCCAGGTGAGATCATGCATCACATGATGATTTCTCAGTCTCCCGCTCTCCCGGAATTCCCCCCGTTCCGCCCTTCTACACGCCCCCATTAGAATCATAATAAAAGGTGCCAGGAACCAGCACGCGGGAGAGTCGCTAGGAACACGGACACCCAAGCCCCGCTGCTGGCACTTCTCCACCAGATGTTATCACCGCGTCTCGCCTCCGCTTCTTGCGCTTGACCTTCCGGTCAATGACTCGCCATGACGGGCCAGCTCCATGGAATGGCGCCAGGAGGAAAACAACTCCCATCCCGGAGATGGAACGCGATCTCTCTGGAGTGATCCTCGGCCCAGCTGCCTCGCTAACGGGAACGCTTACCGCCACCGACGCCCAGACGGTCCAAGGACCCGGATGACCTGGGGGAATGTCAAAGCAGCCGCCAGCCAAGCTCAAGAGCTGCTGCGCCAGCAAAGCCACCTCGGTGATCGCCTCGGCAGAACTCCTTCTGTGCCGCCTCTCTTTGCAATCATCACTGCCAACTCGGCGCCACCATCCTTGCAGCCTGCGGTTCTGCTGCCTCCTGCCAGTGTAGTGCAATCGGCCACCCCCTGACGAAGCTTTGGACCAAACCAACATCTGGAAGCAGTTTGCTGTCCGCTGCCAACGCTTTCGCCCTTCTGCCTTGGGCCAGTACTCTCCAGGAGTCGGGAGCCTGCTAAGCTCCTGCCAAGTTCGCTCCCCCGGCTTTGCAAAGCCCTGGAGACTTCCTAGCGGAGTCTGGTTTAAGCCCCTTTATGAATGCTTCATCCATCAAGTAACTCTATGAGCGCTTCGACTGGGGACCCGCCGTCCAAACTCCTCCCGGCCGGGCGCTCTCTCCCTTGTCACCAAGACTGTCAGCCAACCACAAGTCCAATACTTGCGCTCGGCATTGCCGGGCGCTGCATGAAGACGCAGGACCGACTCCGGGCCCATTCGCACCGGCTCGGCCAACTGAACTGCACGCCGCGATCGTGAGTGACATTCCCCCCGTGTATGGAAATATCTTGCTCCCCAAGGGTTGGTTCTGGACTTCTGCGGGGAGAGAACTTTCAACTACATCCCTGCCTCGGGCTTTCTGCCGGGACTCTCTGTTGCCTTTAGTCCGCCACCATCGTCTTCTGCCTCAGGTTGCTCCACCCCGGGAGCTCGACACCGTCCGCTGCTCGCCTCCACTCTGCCCCTCGACCCCTCTTGCCGGAGCGAATGCAAGGCTGTCTCCTCTCCGAAGCTGGAGGTTCGCCTCTCCTCATGCGACTTCCCTAGTGCGGGAGTCCCCGGACTCGCTTCTTACAACGCTTAAGACCATTGGGTCCGGCTGGCCTGTGCCCTCATGCGAAGTCCATCAACTCCACCGGGCCATTGCTCTGGATGCTCTGGCCTCCGGAAAGCAGCAGGAACTTCCGTCAAGCAACTTTAGATAATCGTACGCTTATTGGGATTATTTGTTGTGAGAATGTACACCTATATGTGTTGTTTTTAATCTTTCTGATAATCTCCCATTTGATTCATATGAAAGTGCGTGGAACTGCAAGATGTTGTATCTAATCTGGAAGTAATGACGCTTAATTACCCCACTGGTGGTCAGCCCCTCTGGAGCTGGCATACCGGGGGGATGGTTAAGTGCTATTGTACAGCTCTTGCATTGGCTTTGATTGTGTCCCTTCATCGCCGGATCTTGTTTCATTCAATGTATATCTAATATTGCTTGTAACATGTGTAAGAAACCCCTCGACTTTCCCCTTACATCAGCAACCAAGTTCTAATGTTGCACAAGCAGCTCGGCCAGCTTGGCTAAACGGGCGGAGGAGAGACGAAAGGCCCCCTTAAATCGCCCCAACATTTCGGCCGCCTCCCTTCTAAAATGTAAAAGTGAGGAGATGTAGGGGATGCACTGCTGACCCAGCAGCACCGTAGTAGAGCGCTGGCACACCGGGCGCTTCCTACGGGCTCTTCTGGTCGCACCGCTTCCCCACCCCTCATCCTCGATGAGTCACGGGTCATGAACTACCTGGTTTCACAACCACCGGGTGTCCCGGACAAAGGGACAATGGTCTTGCCCCCAGGTGAGGATTAGGCCCAGACGCTGATGCTCCTCTCCGCACGTAGCAGCCAGGTGAGATCATGCATCACATGATGATCTCTCAGTCTCCTCGGCCTCCCGAATTCCCTCGTTCCGCCTCTTCTACACTGCTAGGAATCATAATAAAGGTGCCAGGAACCAGCACGCTGTGGAGAGAAATCGCTAGGAACACGGGACACTGGCTCACACTCCCGCTGCTGGCACTCTCCACCAGATGTTATCACCGCGTCTCGTCTCGTTCTTGCACTGACCTCGCGGTCACGACTACATGCAAGAATTCCCCTTTCCACATGACTTAACAGTTGCAAATGAGGTAGGAACAATGAAGCCATTGTATTTAAGGGTTTCAGCTGGAATTCTAAAATCACGAGACAATTTATTTAAAACAATTTATATCAAATCTGGTCTCTAATTTGCCCTTTCTGGGCAAAATGACAGCGCAGTTGCAACTCCATTCTTCCTGGATGTCTAATTTGCACTAGACCCTCTTCAGTCTGGTCAGGCTATGGGGCAGAGATGGGACTAGTCACTTTAGTCAGTGAGCTACATTAGAGTGCTGTCAGGGGCTATGTTGTTGATATGGGATGTATCTGCAGCCTTTGACATCATGGACCAGGCCTTCCTGTTGAAGAATTTGAAAGTAGAATCAAAGGGCACGCTTTGGAGTAGTTTGAATTGTGTCTTATGGATCTAACTTAGAATAGATCTGAGGTCCTAAGTGTGACACATGCCCTGGGGGCCCTCCCAAGATTTATTTCCGTTCTACTTCATGCTATTCAATCTCTACATAACGTCTTCAGGAAAAATTATTTGTGGCTTTGGAGCTGGATGTCAATAACATGCTGGCAACACTTAACTTTGTATTTCTTCATCCAAATCATCCAGTAATGCTACAGAAGTTCTGAGCAGCTATCTGAGAACTATGGTAAAAAAAGCTTAGGGTGAAAAAGTTGAAACTGAATCCTGACAAGACACAGGTAATGCTGGTTGGGAAAGCAGAGATATTGAAGGACAGCATGTTTCCTACATTTAAGGAGGCCCAGCTGACACTCAGTGACTTGGTTAAAAATTTAGGAGCCACACTAGACCCAACATTATTGCTAAAAAAGCAAATTAATTCTGGTGAGATACATATGGCTCCCTAACTTGACACAAGCAATCTAACCAGAGATCCACGCGATGGTCACCTCATAGCTAGACTACTGCGATGACTCTTTTATAGTCAACTCAGAAATACAGCTTGATTCCTATCGGAGGCCAAGTGGAGAAAGGAATGACTGCAGAACGAGTATGATATGCTATCTATTACTGGGCTTAATTGAAGGTGCTGGTCATCCCTACAAAACCTCTAATGAGCTTCGGTCCATAAACCTGCAAGACCACCCCTCTTGTGAAGCTCCACCATGGTCGCTTTGCTTGTCTGATCAAGTTTTTGGAAGGTGCCACCCAGCAAAAGGGTAAAATCAACTGCCCGCGCACGTGCATTTCATGTTGCGGTTCCCATCATGTGGAACAGCTTGTATTAGAGAGTTTGAAAGGCTCTCACGCTTCTATCATTCCATCAAATATGCAAAAACAAACGCCCAGGAGAATGTTTTCATAAAGAGATTATAACTGCTGTCTAATGGAACAATCCGGAGGATGCTTTTATTAGGGAACAAGATTATAATCTATCGCAATGTTTATTGCATGCATCATGCTGCTTTTGCTGCATCATCTTTTCCAACTGTAAACCACCGATGCATTGTTTATGGTATATTAGGCCTTAGACTTTTTTTCTGTTTCATAATCTTGCAATTCTTGTTTTATTGCATTGTTTATTGGATGTCTTATCTTGCCTGACTGCTTTCTAAATATATATTTTGGAATCTGCTTTAACTCTCGGTGAAAAAAGTGGACTATAAATGAATAAATATTGAAAGCAATACCTGTCATAAGCATCTCTACAGAGTCAGAAATGCACTGGAAAGACTGGAATATAAAGACAGGGCTTTTGCTCCATCCACGGAGCCCAAAAATCTTCCTTCTTGCACGGTTTAAACATCTCACTTGAGAGTTTCCATTCAAAGTTTCTTGTTTTGCAACAATTGGTTTAGATGCTTGAGGTCTCTCCTTTGCTGGAATTAAATGAGTAAGGATCTCTCTGACGGCAGCATCATTTCAATTGCTTTTATATCAAGGAAATGCTGAATGGCTATCTTGACTCTGGAGCATTTCCCTGACTAGTAAGGTCTAGATCCTTTGAAATCTCCATCCTTGACAAAAGATCTCCAGGCAAAAATCAGCTCATTGGTTAAAGCAGGCTGTCTTGTTTACTGTGCAAAGGCATCTGCAAATTTGAACCCTGAAACGCTGATAATGTTCCAAACTCCTGCCCCGAGGACTAGAGAAGATGGACAAATCTTTCAATGATTAATCTTTTGTCACCTTTTTTGTGTGTGTAGGGGAGACATCAAGAGAGTCTTGTATGAGACATGTTTGTCCTACTATGACTTCAGTAAACCACCCAAAAGTTTTTCTCATACAAAAGTGAGTTGACATTAGGTTAACTGCGGAATGTCGATTTGTTTTAGCCAGATATTGTGGCATGCCGTTATGGCCACTGCCAAAAATGAGGCTGCATACTGGAAGGCCTCTGTGGAAGCTTGTGCTAGGAATGCCAACAACCTGGAAAGCTTGAAATTACTTTCCCTCAATCTCTTGCCAACATTCACTGTCAAATTGTGAGACTTGGGCCTGGATGGTCCAGCACCTTCCTATATATATATAGATCTAGACCTTACTAGTCAGGGAAATGCTCCAGAGTCAAGATTATATATATATATATATAATCAAGGTTAATGGTGTTAATGCAGTTCTCCTGCCCTGGGAAACGATTCCTGTAACATTTGTTCAGCTGCCCCTGAAGGTTTCTTTCTCCAAATACAAGATGCACACCAGTTTTTAAGTCTCTTGTATAATAGTCTCTTGTATAATAGCCCCTTTCCTGAATGTTCCCTTTCTTCCAGCTTGGAACCACTCTTGCAAAATTCCTTATTATTCTCAACTTGAAGATCTCCTTCTGAGTGTGGTGAGGTGATTCTCAAGCGTTTATTTGTGCTTTTCTTTTATTGTACTAAAGGCCTCTTTCAATAATGAGATATTGACTGATGTGTTGTTATGAGCGCCCATCTCTTTGTTTGAGCTCCTACGCTTATGCCGTTTTATCTCCTGCAACGTGGATTAGTTAAGGAAGATGAACCAAATAAAGAATCCAAAGAAACCCTCCTTCAGAAAAGAACAGAACTGCCCTGGGAAGAAAAGGAGGTATCATGGGAAGCTTATGACTGGATGGAAAATTGGCATGTATGAGGCTCTCTATCCATCATGGGATAACCTCAGTTTTCCTTGTTACCCTTTCTATCAGGGAAGGGGTGTGTGTATAATTTTGGAACTGAACACAGACACCCTGCTCCTTTCTTCACTCTCCTGTTCTGCACTGACTCTTGGTTGAATGATATTCTGAAGCTCCAGTTAATCGCTCCTCTTGTCAATACCCAGAGTCAAGAATGTGGAAGGAATGAAAGGTCATTTTGTCTGGGGCCTGGGCCTCCGACAACTGCCCCAACAACCCCGCCCCAAGCCACTTGCCTGCAGGACTTGGAAAGTCGAGGCACTGAGGGAGGTGGGAGAGCCATGCAGCAGCTACCCCAGACCAGGGCCAGCAAAGGCAGAGCTTTAAAGGTGGAGGCCCAGGAAAGGCCAGGCCAAGGGGTGGGGCGGGAGGGGAGAAGGAAACTATTAAAGCCTAGAGGAGCCAGAGGGTCAGAGGAGAGAAGGCTAGGTGGTGGCTGCCTGCTGTAAGGCCAGTCAAGCACTAACAGCAGCAAACTGGGGTGCTACCCAGGCTGAGAATATCTGAAACCCAAGGAAGGTTCCTGGAGGTCACGGTAGCACTATGGCTGAGACACAATACATGTCACCCCACCTTTTGGGTTTGGAAATTGACCCATTTCTGCTGGCTGTCTTACTACTGAATAAGATTTGAATCTAGTATTGGAAACCTAACCAGTTCTTCCCATTTTTTTTGATCAAACAAACCACCCCCTTTCTCTGACCTTCAAACAAGAAGTCAATATGCAATGCAAAAAAAAAGGAATCTTGTAGTGAAATGACTGGAGGGCCAGTTTCTTGGTAGGTAAACAAATGCCATCTCAGATATCTCCTCAGTTTCATTCCCGTATATGTAACAGAAAACTAAAATCAGATGACACAAAGGGAGGTGGAGTGCTCTCTTAGGACTGCAAAGTTTACTCATAAATGTATTTAGGGTATCTTAAAGAATTTCAGTTTAAACACCGTGCTTGATAATGCTGACAGTTTGCATTATTTACAGATGCTGAACATGCTTCCACTATGTCCACCATAATGCCGGGACCATTCTGTCTCATCACTGTATCCTATCAGAAGGGATGGTAGTTTCAGAAACAGGTAATTTGTGGATGCTGCAGTTTGTCCAGCACTCACAAACAAAAGTGTTTTTTTTAAACTGTTTCTAAAAAGAAGCTGCCTCTTGCTGCTATGTGATGAAAGACCCCATGTGTTTCAGGAAGGCCTTTATAAACATGCAATTCATGTTTCCACGAACCCACTCACATGCATAACTATGTAAGCTAAGGAGCACAACCAAGCCACTAAACCTCATGTAAACAACTGACATTTCTGTTCTAGTTTCCCTTACTTCCTCACAGACAAAAACTAAAGAGACAGTTGTGCAAGTGTACGCATTTGCAGATCAGGAACTCCATTATTAAAAGAAATTTACCAGAGACCAGGGTGATTCTATGTCTCCCTCATTAACTCCCCAAATTAAAACAAAACAAAACAAATAAGGGGTACAATACATCAAGCAAGAGAGAGTCCCTAACAAAGCTACAAGGAAGATGAAAGTTATATGGGCAAAACTACATCAACATAGCACCTCCCTTAGTTGCTTTCTATTCTCACCTTAGAAGATTAGAAGGTTAGAAGATTTCATCTTCAGAACTGGCCTCTGAAACTTTGTGCAGCAATAAATTAATTTTTTTTGGTTCCACAGGATTTGCTGCTGTTTTCATCACAAATGATCTATGAACCTCAGAATTGGTTTTAAAGCAGGTTTCAGGGAATAGAGGACAGCAACAGTCATTTTGGCTATTTTTTTGATGTACTGCAATTATTCCCATTGCATATATTTATAACAGCTATTTGCCTGAAGCTGGAAATATTGCAGGTGATATTGCATGATGAAAACACAGATTTATCATTAACATTTGTATGCTTTCAAGTCACAACCAACTCGAGGGCCATGAGGGCCATGGGGTTTTCAAGGCAAGAGATGAGCAGAGATGGCTTGCCATTGCCAGCACCAAAGTCACTTCACACTGTTCTTGGGGAACAGAACGAACAAGCCAGACTTACTGGGTGAGGAACGAAACAGAACTGCAGGCTTCTGCTTACTCAATTGGAAGCCAGGTGATACAGTGGTGACAGCGCTGAACAAGGTTCTGGGAAAAACCAGGGTTCAAAGCCCAGCATGGTAGAGTGGTTAAGAGGAGTAAACTCTAACCTAAAGAGCCAAGTTGATTCCCCACTCTTCCACATGAATGGCGAACTCTAATCTGGTAAGCCAGGTTTGTGTCCTCACTCCTGCACATAAATGTACTGGGTGACCTTGGGTCAGTCACAGTTCTCTCAGAACTCTCTCAGCCCCACCTGCCTCACAAGGTGTCAGTTGTGGGGGAGAGGAAGGGAAGGAGTTTGTAAGTTGCTTTGAGAGGTCTTACAGGAGACAGCATCCTTACAGGATTGGTATAAATCCAAAGTCACTGTCTTCTTCTACTCTACCATGGCACTCAGTGAGTGACCTTGGGCCAGTTACACAACCTCAGCCTGTTCTTCAGGGGTGTTGGGAAGACACGGCAGGGAGAGATGAACTGGATATGTCACCCTGAAGTCCTTGAAAAAACAGTAGGATTTAAAATGTAATAGAAAGATGGGAGCCCGTGGCACAAGATGATAAGCTGCAGTACTGCAGTCAACGTTCTGCTCACAACCTGAGTTCGATCCTGGCAAAAGTCAGGTTCACATAGCCAGCTCAAGGTTGACTCAGCCTTCCATCCTTCCCAGATTGGTAAAATGAGTACCCAGCTTGCTGGGGGTACAATGTAGATGACTAGGGAAGACAATGGCAAACTACTCTGCAGACAGTGTGCTTAGTAAACACAGTGACCTGACATCAATGCATGGGGTCAGTAACTGACCCAGTGCTTATACAGGGAACTACCTTAACTTCTTAGAAACACAGAAGAGGAAAGTTTTATAGATATTGTGGACCACTAAAAAGTCAAATCAGTGATTTCTAGATCAGATCAAGCCCTGAACCCTTTCTAGAAGTACTTTGGTCACATTATGAGAACATAAGAGTGATTGGAAAAGACAATAACATTAGGAAAAGCCAAAGGCAGCAGGAAAAGGGGAACAAGCAACAAGAAATGGATTGACTCAATCAAGGAAGTCAAGGCTCTCAGTTTGCAGGACCTGAGCAAAGCTGTTAACGATGGGATATTCTTAAAGACCTTTTTGTTGTTGTTGTCCAGTCATAGCTAACTTACCGAGACCTGAAGCATTTCCAAGGCAAGAGATGTTCAGAGGTGGTTTGCCACTGCCTGCCTCTGTCATCACAACTCTGGCATCCCTTGCCCAAATACTAGCCAGGGTCCACCCTACTTAGTTTCTGAAATCAGGGTCACCAATTCATAGAGTCGCTATAAATCAGAAGCAACCCGAGGGCACTGAGAAAACTCAGAAAGACAGGATGCAAACACCAGGGCAATCAGCATAGCCCAATTTCTAAATAAAGTGCTCAGATTAGCCAATCTCCATCAGGGAGCAAAGGAGGGGAAGGAGAAGTTTGGGGCAGAACAAGTCTTGACTGTGATGGCCCGATCACCTATTCGAGGGTTCTTGTCTCTCTTGTCTTTTGCCCCCCCAAAAAACAATGCAAACTGGGTCACAGGAACGCTGGCACTTCACTGAGAATTAACTCAAGTCAGTTTATCCACGTCCATCATTCCTGCATGTTTTGATCTGATTTCTCCCCTCTGATTCCATCCACTGCGAGTGGGTCTTTCCACCGCGGGCCCTGAGGAGGAGGAGGCCTGGCGCCGCTGGCTCCACCCGGCATGACGGCAGCAGCAGCAGCACCACCAACACACGGGCCGTTTCCACGCGCTTACCTATACTGGGCAGCCGCCCCGGTGTGGGTGAATCCGAAGTAGTTGCC
The DNA here is from genome assembly GCF_021028975.2 of Sphaerodactylus townsendi. NCBI lineage: Eukaryota > Metazoa > Chordata > Lepidosauria > Squamata > Sphaerodactylidae > Sphaerodactylus > Sphaerodactylus townsendi. The sequence continues at coordinate 19,923,605 of NC_059431.1, forward strand.
GGTGGCCATTTTGGCATCTTCCCCCAGCCGGCTGGGCACTGCGGCGGCGACATGGCGTGAAGGAGAGAAGACGGGCCCGGTCAGTGTCAGCCCGGAGGCAACAGACCCCCACCCCCCTCATGCCCCATCCCCCACCCAACTCCTGCCCCTCCCCCACCCACTCCTGCCTGCTCGTTAACGGCCGTTACTCACCATAGGTGAAAGAAACTACCGGGCATATGGGAATCATGAGGCCGGGCTGTCACCGATGGCGGCGGTTAAAGACACGCGTCCTCCTCGGCTTCACACGTACGACCCCCCCTCTGTTTCCCCCCCTCTCTCCTTTTCCGCACCACCCGCCGACAGGGTTGCAACGGCGGCGAACTAAGTCAGGCCTCGCGGGTGCGCATGTGCGGATTTGTTGTCGGGGTAACAAGGGGCGACGGGAACTGTAGTTCTCTAGGCGACTCCCTTCCCTCAGGCCCAACTGAGTAAAAAGAAGGCGTCGATGACGAGGGGGAGAGAGCGCGTGCGCAAGAATGCGCAATGGCTGTCGGGAAGTGTAGTTTTTTCGTCACTTCTTTCTCTTAGGGTAGCCGACTCTAGATTAGGAACTTCCTGGAGGTTTGCGGATGGAAACTGAGGGGAGGGGATCCCAGCAGTGTTCAATGCCATCGAGTTCACCTCCCAAGCATGGAGTTCACCCAGGGTGGCAGATCTCTAGGTTGGAGATTGGTTAAAATTCCAAGTGATCTCCAGGCCGCACCTGCAGGTTGGCAACCCTACTTCTGTTTTTCCCTCTTCCCAGATTATTTTCCTTGCCCTCAGAGCACAGATTAACTAGAAAAATATTGCAGATAAGACTAACAGATCAGTGCACAGAATATTAATTGGGTACACTCTCTTGAATGCAAGAGACTAATGTGGCTACCTCTATTCTGATATTATTATTACCACCAAAGAAGTAAAAATAAATGAATTTGTGTAGGTAAAGTGAAAGTTGCAGAAACAGCAGAGAGTTTGAGCAGCAAAAGGTCTTGTCAGCTAACCACCTCTCCCCACCATTTTTGGCACCACCTTGCTCTAAGATGGATTTGGAACCCATATGGGTGGCATAAGAGGAAATGTGCAAGCCCCTCTGTGTTCCACCCATGCTCCAAGACTTGGAAGGCAGTGGCATGAACCCCTAAGCCTGGCAAAATATACTGAGCCAGCCCATCTTCTTACTAGGCTGGTAGCCTGCTTTGTGGAAACAGGCCTTGAATTTTTGACCTTTGCAACTTTCCTCCAGACCTCCCCTCATATCTCCCCTTCTTCCAAACCAGAGAGTCATAAATGTCCCTGGTGACTTCTGCCTTTACGCAGCTGTTTAAAGAATAAGTGGCAACCTCGCTACCTGTTAGGTAGGTTAGGATATAAAGTTCCAGTTCTGAAGTCCAGTCCTACACATTTTCTGAGAAGCAGAGCTCACGTGATTCATTGAGGTTTATTCAGTGTTAAGCATGCATTGGATTTCATCCTCACTCTGTGAAACGGAGTGGCACATCCCTTATGCAGGTCATCAGTACTGAAAAGTGTGAGAGCCAGCGTGGTGTAGTGGTTAAGAGCAGGTGCACTCCAATCTGTTTTGATTCCCCGCTCTGCCACTTGATCTGTGGAGGCTTATCTGGTGAACTAGATTAGTCTGTGCACTCCAACCCATGCCAGCTGGGTGACCTTGGGTTAGTCACTGTTCTTCAGAGCTCTCTCAGCCCCACCTACCTCATAGGATGTTCGTGTGAGGAAGAGAAGGGAAAGGAGATTGCAAGCCCTTTTGAGTCTCATTCAGGTCCTCAGAGACCCCCTTGAGTCTCCTTTGGCAACACCGTGCTCTCCTGACCCACTTCCCATTTGGTACACTGCCACCCAGGGTCTGCAACCTGTGGCTCTCCAGATGTTCATGGACTACAATTCCCATCAGCCCCTGTCCATGAACATCTGAGGTGCCATAGGTTTGCCACCACTGACCTAAACCCATCACTCTGGAAGAAAGGATGGTTTGACCCAACACTGGGCCATTTTTTTTGCTAAATTCTTTGAAGATAAACTCTTTTTGATCTGGGCTGACATTCAGGTGAGTTTAGATGCAGTTCAGATGAGGGAGGAAACATCAGCATCTCCAGTCTGATAATAAGCAAAGTAAAAGACTTCTGTCTGAGAGCTGCTGCCAGTCTGGGTAAACTATACTGATCTTGACGAACCCAGGGTCCAATTCAGTATAAGGCAGCTTCACGTATTCATCCACTTCCTGTTATTTAAGGAGGGATCATGGCTCGGTGGTAGAGCATCTACCTGGTATGCAAAAGGTCCCAGGTCAAGCCTCTGCATGTGTAATCTAGCATAAACATCTTGTCAACAGCATAATTTCAGATTGATCTCCCTGACTGATGTTGGAGTTAAAAAGGCCTCTCCTAGATGGTAAAACCAGGCCAAGAAAAGTGAAGGGTACCTCTTGCCAAAGTTATTAAGTAATCTTTCTGTCAGAAGTGGTTTGATTGTGGTTCCTGCATTGCAGGGGGTTGGACTTGATGGCCCTTGGGGTCTCTTCCAACTCTATGATTCTATGATTGATAAAAGGCAAGTTTTCAAAAATGTTAAAGTTACAGAAATGCTTTTACTAAAGAAATGAACTCTGAAAAGAGAGGATTTGGGGAGTCTGCCTTTTCCAGGTAAGGTTATTGAACAGGTGGTAGCAAAGGAACCCCAGGACCACCTAGTTAACACATCTACCTTCGACCCATTTCATTCAGGATCTGGGACTGATTTTGGGACAGAGCTGGATTTTTTCTATTTGCAAACAGAGGCAATGCCTCATTAACAATTCTTCTTAATCCGTATGTGGCTTTTGACATTGCAGAGCATTCAATTTTGTTGAGGCATTTGTAAAGGAAAATATAGGCAGTAGCGGTTAGTATAACTCTTCCCTCTGACTTTTCTGCATTTAATTTATAATCACGTACCTATAATTAGTCACAGCTGGGATGTAAGTGTGCGTGTCAGAAATCTTATTCCACCCACAAAATCTTCCCCTCCAGGCTACATAAACCTTCTATTTGCACGGAGTCCTTTATTTACTTATTACATACTTATTTAGTTTCTTATTGTATTTCCATAAAACTCACAGTGGTGTACATGCTCCTTCTATACTCCACCCACTGTTTTGTAGTGCTTAGAGCGTTGGACAAGAATCTCTGAAACCGAGGCCCAAATCTCTACTGTATTGGAAGCTTGCTGGGTGACCTTGAAACAATCTCACACACACACAGCCTAGCCTTCCTTGCAGCATTGCTGACAGGATAAAATGTAAACCACTTCAAGGCCTCATTAGGGCGATGGTGGGGTATAAATAAAGCAAATAAATGCATCCTCATTGCAACACTGTGAGGCCAAGAGGTAATGTGTGGTCAAAATTTCAAGGGAAGCGCAGACTTGAATCTGGGTCTTCCTAAGCCTAGTATCAACTAAGCTGGATCCTACTGTGTAGTTTTGCATCCTTTAATGCATTGTGTTAACCCTTATGCTTGGCTAACTGCTTTGACTCACTGTTTAATATAGCTTGAGTCCCAGTGAGAAAGGCGGATTATAAAAAGCACAAATGAACAATTTTTGTCTTTTATAGATACATAAAAAGCTGTTGTAAACCTAGGGCACTTTCGTCAGAGGCGTGACTATAAGGGAATAGGGGGTGCGCCGTGCATACACCCTGTCCCCTTCACCCCTCGCCCCACCCTACCTCACCAGGCCTGGCTCCGCCCCACCAGCTTGGCCCGTTTTCAGCTGGCAGAAAGCTGTTTTAAGTCGGCACAAAAAGATAAATGCGGGGGGGGGGGGGACACAGGGGCGGTGTCTGGGTGCCATTTTGCCCAGGCACAATTTTCTCCCCCTATGCCCCTGACTTTTGCACCTGCAGAATAATATACTTTCAATGCACTTCAGCTGGATTTTACTGTGCGAATTAGCAAAATCCACTTGCAAAGAATTGTGAAAGTGGATTGAAAGTGCATTATTCTGCATGTGCGAAAGTGCCCTAAGTGTGATCACTGCCTAGCTTTAGTATTGCCTGTCCCTCACTGGCAGTGGGTCAAGAGAAATAACCTTTCCAAAGATCTTTAACTGAACCTTGAATCCCAGACCTTCTATATCTGAAGCCCACACTCAAGCACTCATCTGCCTTTTTTGGTCTCTGATAGAGGGAGAGTTGACTATCAAGTCATACCCCTAAAAATCTTGTAGGTTTCTAAGGCCTCATATTTAGCTGTTCTCCTACAGAGCAACACATCTACTTTCTGAGATGATCTTCCTTGGGCATCAACAAAAGTTTCAGATTCAGTACCCAGTGCCCTCTGTATGATAAGCTTAGAGAAGAAATCCTGAGGCCTATTTTGACTGAAATGACTGGAAAAGATAATAAATGAAAATGGAATTATTTGCTGTTGGGTGAGGACCAAAGGGTTTCCAGTGATGTAGCCTGGTTATGTGCTGTAGTAGATAAATATAGGAAGAGCAGGTCAATAGGAGACCCTTAGTTCTCATAGAAGAATGGCAAAATATGTTTTATTTTATAGTTCAATCTTCTTATTTCTTTGTTTGTAGACAATTTGGTTCTGGTGGGTTTTCCGGGCTGTGTGGCTGTAGTCTGGTGGATCTTGTTCCTAACGTTTTGCCTGCATCTGTGGCTGGCATCTTCAGAGGTGTATCACAGGGGACACAGTGTGTAGCAGACTTCCCTCTGAAGAAGCCAGCCGCAGATTCAGGCGAAACGTTAGGAACAAGGTCCACCAGACCACGGCCACGCAGCCTGGAAAACCCACCAGAACCAGTTGAATCCAGCCGTGAAAGCCTTTGACAATATTTTGGAATTTGTTTTTTTAATTAATTATTGTTTAACTGGTTGTTAGCTGTAAAAAAATGATTTGATTTGACCAGTGGTGGGGTTCAAATAATTTAACAACTGATTGTTTACAAGCACCATCGTTGGTTTAAAGGCGCAAGTAGCAACAAGTGACCTAGAAGACCCGAGGAGCCGTTGCCGGTCGGAGCAGACAATGCTGAGTTGACTGACAAAAGTAGGCGGGTCTCGTGTGAGCCGACGAGGAAAACCAGACAGGGTTCGGAAACCTACAAAAGAATGTCCTGGTGGGAGCTCCGCCTTTCCTCGAAGGGGCGTGGCTTAAGAGTGGCGCATCACTTCCGTTCCTAGCGTGCGGGAGCGACAGAACGGGCAAGGCAGAGAGAAGAGGGAGAAGGAGTCGCGCGCGCCGGATAGAACGTGAGTTACCGTTGTTCGCCCCCCCTCCCCGCCCTCTTGCGGGAGGGAGGGGGGATGGAACGTTCCTCCCTCCTCGTTTGCGGGGCCAGCTGGAGCCGCCATGTTGCGTCCTTCAAGGCAACGGTCTCTTTCCCCCGCGGGTGGGAAGAGGCTCCCTCTGCACACTTCCCCGCTGGGACCCTGCAAAACGGCTCTCGGCGCTGCTCAGTCTGGGAAGGCATGCGGGAGGGAGCGCCGAGGGAGCATCCGTTGGCAAGGAAGGAGAGAGGGAGGGAGAAAATGGCGGCTGGGAACCGCCCCCGCTCCCCCCCTTCTCCCTCTCCTCGCGCGGCGAACCCCCCCCCCCACCTGGCCGCCCCCGTCTGTGATTTCCGTTTGGCTGCAGCCACGGGGCCTCTTGCCACCTCTCCTTCATGAGTCCCCGTTATTTGTGCGGGGGGCTGCTCCAACGCACCCCCCTCCCGATCGCTTTCTGTCCCCTTCCCCATCTATAGCCATTGCCCTTTTTTATTTCCCCAGGTTCTCATTTCTTTCCATTTTTTCACCCCTCAATTGCTTTTAATGATTTTAAAAAATGTATAAGCCTGGTGTCCCCCCTCGCCCCCCGCCCTGCTGTTTTCCAGGTACCTTCTTTCTCCTTAAGCATTTCCTCTCTCTTCTCAAACCCCCCCCCCCATTTTGAATGATGCACCCGTTTTTTAATGCATGGTAACCCCTCACCATCCTGTTGTAACCGAGTGTCCCACTGGCAAAATGGGTGCCAGAAATATCCCAAACCCCGTGGTTTTTATGGCATCACTGGCTGGTAGCAAGATGGCCGGCAAAGCTTGCTGTAGCAAACGCAGGCCTCGTGTTTCTTCCCCGTTCCTTCTGCATAAGCTGGCTGCTTCTCAGTTCCTTGGGCTGCAGGCAAAACCCACACTGAAGTGGTGCATATGGGCTGTAGTGCACATTAGAGCATCCTCACTTAATACTGGGGGCTTGTCTTGTGGCTCATGCACCAGAAAGGTTGACTCTGGCTGATCTAACTATTCCTCACGCTCCAGTGCCCAAATCCTGCCGGACATTATGCTTTTTGGCCGTTCCTAATTTAGTATTTATTGAATGGATAGGGCTGCCTTGCTCTGTTAATCGCTTAAACATGTTGGCATTATGTGTTTAACCCAATATGTTCTGTCTCACAGAATATTTTGGGTGAGAACCTCTTTCTCTAGACCTCCATAGGCCTCTGAACTACTTTCTGCCACCCTCTTTAATTTCCCACCTTCATTCTAGAGTTAGTTTGTTCTCCCGGCAGTTCACACCAGTGGAGGAGTCTTGGATATAGGTGGCCCATGCAGCCTAGGTGTCTGCCTATCTACAGCAGAAAAAAAATGTGCGTTTGTGCAGTGTGGCCTCTGAATCTGAGGAACAATGTGGGCCTTCTCCCTTGCCCTCTTTTCAGTGGAGAGGGGCCTTAGATATTCACCCAAAAGAGAAAATCGCCAACAGTGAGTATTTGGAGCTACTCCAGTTAGCTGCAGATAGCTACAGTAGATCCTGAGTTAGTCACTGGGTGTTACGGTTTGCAGGCCTGCACAAGATAACAAATGCTGTCTAGCATTTCTGTTTCCAAGTGTTTTATCTGCACATTGCCACTTGGTGGTCTGTTTATTAGCATATTGTTAACACTGCTGTTTTTGACTCTTTCATCAGAATTGCATTTGGTGATATTTCCACTGATTCTTCTGTATTCCTTTTCAACCATCTTTCTCTGTTTCCATCAGTCTCACCATAAGATCCCACCCATTCCAGCCTATAAATCCCACCATAAGATCCCAACCATTCCAGCCTTTTATGTGACCTATTTGTCATGCTTTTTTGTGTGTCTGCTGGCAAGTCACAACTGACTTAGCGTGACCCCGTAGAGTTTTCAAGGCAAGAGACATTTGGCAGTGGTTTATCATTGCCTGCCTCCGTGAAATGACCCTGGTATTCTTTAGAGGTTGCCCATCCAAATACTAACCAGGGTGATCCTTTTTACATCCTCTTAATGAAGCATCTCAGGCTGTTTCTGGTGTTTTGTTAAAACATACGTGTCTGTGCCAGGACTAATGGGGAAATGTCATGTCGAGAGAAGAATATACTTCTCCATCTGGGGAGACATCTAAGCCCTTGTGGGGCGGGCGGCATACAAATTGAAATAAATACATACATACAATTTTGTGGATTTGAAGAGACCGTTTCCTTACACTTACCCTGCAGCTGTCTTTTCTCCCCTCTATTGCCTTCTGAGGTGGAATTGACAGAAGACGAAATCGCAGATTTGTGTCTTCTAAAGGTGTAGTAAAAACAGACTTCGTAGCAGAAATGGCCAGTTGGAAGCCTGCAAATCTATGGTTGTTTTTAAATCTGGCCCCTTGGAGCCCTGACAAATTGTAATTGGAATTGTTTGCTCGCCTATCCGCTCGTGAAGAAAAGAAAACCGTTTTCAAAAGTGACGCAGTGTATTTCTTTGGCGGTTGTCTGTAACATTCCTGGCTGTGCCTGAGTGCATGTGTCCAGAAACACGAAGCTTCTGTAAACCACATAACTTCAGGCTTGCTAAGGAGTCTGGGTTCAACCGCATGATACACTTGCACCCCATCATCCCTTCCCTGGAGACAGGAGAGGAAAGGCCTGGGACAAGCTTTTCACAGCTTGCCACAGCTGTGTAGGACTTCTATCCTAAAGCCACTGCAGCTCACCCAGGAAGCAGGCCCCGCCCAGGCTGTAAGTGGTTAGAGGTTCAGGGCTGAAAGTGAAATTTCAGTCTGAAGCTGTTACTGGTTGCCTTGGCAACTGCCTGTACTGACTGCTGATCAGTGGCAGGTTCTGGAAAATGCAAGGCCCCAGGGGTGGGGATTTCCTCAGTTTACACTACAGAAGAGCCGCCTGTACCTAGAGACGAGAGAAGCCTTTTTGAATGTAGAAGCTGTCTCCCTGCTCGAGGAGCACACATTTTTACTTAATGTGATAGTTCGCTTGCTCCATTGTTTCTAAAGGTCAAAAGAAAGCCAATTCCCCCTAGGTGAAGGCCAAGCAACTTGATTCCATTTGGGCTCAGTTAAAAAAAATCTGAATGCTGAATATCCAGTTAGGGCTGTCTGCCTGAGGTTATAACAGGCTCCTTTGTGCTGGCTCTTGGACAGAGGATATCCCTTTTGACACGGTTCGTCCGAGATTTCAGCCGGTTTTGTTTGGCACGCACGGTTTTCAGTGTTCCACAAAAGCACTTGACCGCTTGCCAGCGCTGACAGTTTTTTCCATCCTGGCGAGTGTCTTCCAAGATAGGTATTTCCAATGTCCTTGGAGGCTTTTCCTGGCTCCGCCCGATGGGTGTGAGGTTGGGGGCAAAAGTGTTCTCTGGCAGGCCATGCCTGGGAGAAACTGCTCCTTGCATCTTCTCCCCAGTCCCCTAAGTGTTGGGGCGGGCCAATATGGTCACACAAATTATTGGCGGGGTGTTTTGGGGCTGCCAGGGACTATGGCTGTGGTGGCGAATCTTTGGCACTCCAGATGTTATGGACTCCAGTTCCCATCAGCTCTGCCAGCATGGCCAATTGGCCATACTGGCAGGGGCTGATGGGAATTGTAGTCCATAACATCTGGAGTGCCAAAGGTTCGCCACCACTGGACTATGGTCTGGTTGGGGCTGGCCTTGCAGAGGAAGGATGCTGCAGTTGTTTTAGAAGCCTTTTGGTTTACAACCTTTTGTCCTTTTCCTATTTTCAAACCTTGTCACTCTTCAGCTGCTGTCAGCCTGCTTTCAAGGCTGTTTCTTGTCTTTAAAAGCCCTGGGTTTTTTTTTTTTACAGCTTCACTCCTATTTTACCAAATGACTGGGTTTGAAACCCTGTTCAAGTAATTGAGCTCTCCTTCTCTGGAAAGTCCCCAGACATAAAATACCTCTTCAGTGGACAGCCTATGGGTAGACCTCATCTAAATGCCATGCACAGAAATGCAATTCCCCCCTACTGGCTAGGAGATGGATGCCCCTAGGCGCAGCATTAGGAAGGAATTGAATGGCTGCCCCTGAAGAGGGGGAAATCAACAATAATCATCTCCTCTCTCTTACATATGTGGCTCTTTTCCACGAGATCCATTCTATTACATTGAAATTAGGATACGGTTGTTACTCTGCATAGTATGAATTTCCCCCCTGAGATAGGAATATACCAGAGGTGTCCAACTCAGGCGCTTCTGATGTTCATGCACTACAATTCCCATCAGCCCCTGCTAGCATGGCCAATATGCTGCCAAGCACCTTTCCCCTGGGCACGCCAGCCTCTGTAGGTGGAGATCGGTGTGTAGAGCTTGTTCTGTAGACTTCAGCTATGATCTCTCCCTTTAGCTGAAGGAAAATGGTATTTGAAAAAACAGACTCTGCTCTTGCCAGCAGAAAGTGTTAGCCTTTAAGTGCCACAGAACTCCGTGCTATTGGAAAACATGTCCTCTGTGTAATAAATTATTTTGGACAGCAATTTTAACAGCAAATATAAAAAGCTCAAGCATGGTACATAGTATCCTTTTTGTAGAGTGAATTGTCCCAAACATCTTCACAATGTTGCAAAACCTGTTTTATCAGACAAAAAATGTACATGTTGGGCAGTCTTTGAGCTTGTTACAAAAATTACATGTTTGCTGACAATTTTTTTTAAATTGAAGAAGCAAGAAGTTTAAATCACAAATTGTAGTCTAAAACTATAAATCGTGCCATGTTTAAATAAGATTGGAGTTGGCTCTGGAGGCTGTGTTTCATCCTTCACAATGAAATAATTGCTTTCTTTTTATTACCACATCAATATTTTCTATTTAGACTTTCCCTGTTCTGTGGCTTTGAAGTCCTTGAAGGCTGCTTGCAATTAAAAAACTGTTAACTATTTAAAAAGCATTAAAAACAAGTCTGATCACTCTAGGGCTGCGGTCACCAACCTATTGATCATGAGCGCTTGGTAGTTCCCCGTGTTGGGTCTTGCCGTACTTCCCTGCATGTTTGGAAGGATCAGCCACCTCTGTGCCAGCCCAGCCTCAAGGCTTGAGCACAGATGAGCGCTGGCTGTCCTCTGCACAAGTTTCCCTCGGGACCTCTGCCTGTTTGCAGAGCCTTTCCATGCATGCCACGAACCAGAGCAGGAGAAATGCCCCAACACAGGGAGAGGTGAGGCTGTACCTGCAGATCTGCCCTGGTGCTTGTGTGACACCAGAGTGCTGGAAGCTCCTTTTAACTCTGCAGATCTAGCTGACACTACGGTGGTATCCCCACCCCTCTTGCTTCCCTTTTTCCTCCCTTGTGGATGGCGAGGGTTGACCTGGAAGTCTTGTGTTCCCCAGCTCCTCCTGGTCCCCCAGTGATACCCTCACTACTGGAAGCTGAGGGTTTGGCCAAATGATGCATCACTGGTGCTTCGACAGGGAGGGGGAAGCACATGGAGGAATGGCCTGCCGTGCCCCCTGGAAAGTAGTTCTCGGGGCCCTTCACTCCCCTCAGGAATAGGGAAAAACGTTAGGCCACCCCTGGTCTGGCAATTACTATTTTATGTAATATAGGGATGAGATTGGATTTATTTGTTAAAACATTTATTAGCCGCCTTTCTCCCTTACGGAGCTTAAGGCGGCTAACGGTAGATAAACTATATAAAATGCAGGCCCTCTCTCATGTACCCACCCAATGAGCTTCTTTGATTGATGGGACAGTCTGCTTGGTAGTAGAAATTAAGAGTTGGCTACCAAACCGTGCCACCGTTTGAGGACCCAAGTTTCATTCATCAAGGTAGTAAAATTTTTGTGAATGTTGTTTAGGGGCAGCTAAACGCATGGCGTGGCGAGGAGCCGCGTGGCGTAGTGGTTAAGTGCTTGCACTGCCACTCACACGGTCAGGAGTTTGAGCCCCCTGTGGGTCAGATATCCTGGCAGCTGGCTCATGGTCAACTCAGCCACCCATTCATTCCTTGGGTCGGTAAATGAGTACCTAGCACATAGCTAGGGTGTAAAAGAATAGCCAAGGAAAGCAATGGCAAACTACCCCACAAAAACGGTTTGCCTATGAAATCGCTGCTTGCAGTGGTACCCCAGGGTCGGACACGACTGAAGGGGAAACTTTACCTTTTACCTTAACTGCAGCTTGGGTTTCACTTCAGTTCTTTATTTGCTCTGTACTAGTGTCATACCTTCAGCCCTGTGTGATACCAACCCTAGGGTGAAAACCCAGGCTTTATGACTCTTAAAAACCACTTGGAATTCCTGTTGCATGGGTAGCCCCTCAGGTATTCGTGTTTTTGAGACAGGAGTATTAGAGGGGATTGGATGAAAGAGAAATGAAATGATGAAAACTGCTCTTCTGATTTTTTTACAGCTATCACTATTTTTTCACAGCTTTTTTTGTCCTTTTAGAATGCCTAAATCAAAAGAACTCGTGTCTTCGAGCTCATCTGCCAGTGATTCAGACAGTGAAGTTGATAAAAAGGTGACTATTTTATTTTAAAAATGCTGTCATTCATTCCACGGTACCTACTGGAAGCACACGGTGCTGGTGAAATTTACTTTAAAGCCCTATTAATGTAACACAGTGGGGGAAAACAGTAGCATGAAGCATCTAGAGACCAGTTCTTAATGTCACCTTTTTAAAGGCATTTATAAAAATGTCCACCTTATATAAGCACCTACAGTGGCCAGGTGAGGTTGGTCATACATGAACCTTCCATTAAACTACGGGTCGGGTCAGTATATAGAGCGATCCTAAAGAGATGTTCTGCAATCTATGCCCATTCATTTCAGTAGGCTTAAGCCTTAGTCTGTTGTAACTCTGCATAGTATTGCACTAATAGTCATTAAAATACTCTTGTGTTGCCTAGCAGGTAGAAGAATTCTTGCCAAACTTTCATTGTGTGCTGTGAGTAATTATTTTCACTTTTGCATAGAATAGGCTAGTTCAGTTTTTATGCCTGTCACTACCCAAAATCTTTGTGGAGTCTTGCAGAAGATCTTTAGTACACAGGTAAATACCGTGCTGTTCATAAACCAACATGTCAAGTGGATGTTTGGTAACAAAATCCTTTGTAAGGCAACAGCACTATAAAAAATTAATAATCCTCATTTCAGGGTGCATCTCTTTGATAATGCCTCACTTCTTACAATGGCACTTAGCATCTCTAAAGGCGCGGCTTCCTCCAAACAGAGTAGCAGTGTAGAAGGCTGCAGACCAAGGATCTTTCAGAATTTGGCTTGTCTTCAATTTCTCTTTTTAAAGCAACATGTTGGCTCTCAAGAAACTTTAGATAATGCTGTGCCCTAACTGCCTAGCTAGCATGCACGGTTTGGGTGCTGTATTCGTAGTTGTCAGTTTAGAGCTAGCCACGTTAAGTATTGATTTAAACCAATGTCAAAACGGCATGCCTAATAAGCTTTTGAGCCCCAGTAAAGCTGGAACTTGGGTGTGAGGCTCCATTTTGGTTTTAATATCCAGAGCAGCTGGTGGAAAGGTACCCATATCCCATTTGCAAGAACATAAGGGCCTTTCTGTCTGTATGCAAGTCAAAACAGGGAGATGTTTTTGGTCTCTGCTGTATATGTGATTAGATTTGCCATTGTCAGTGCTCAGATCTTGGTAAAATACTAAAGGTACTCAAGGGTAGCTTAAATATTTGCTGATGGTATCTTTTAGAAGTGTTCGTCGTTAAGAGAGTTTCTCTCTTGTATAGCTAGAATCAACTCCAGTAGCACCTTGGAGACCAATGAAATTTTCCTGGTATAAGCTTTTGTGAGTCCGCTTCCTTTGTTAGGAGAGAGCCCATTAAATAGGAGAAAATTTAATAAGGTTGCAAAGAAGCTGTGACCTGTTTTCTGTAGATAAAATACTGAATTTGTGCCTATAATGTCATGACATAACAATGTGGCACTTCTTAATGTTAGAAAAAGCCTTTAAACGAATCAAAAGATTTATTTCTCATGGAAGCAAAAAAGTGTCTTTATGGGGCATGTTCCTTTCAAGTAAATAGTGTGCCGTCTGTAAGTACATCAAGTTGCCTTTTATGTTCACAGTTCTTTTGAAACCTTCTTGTAATCTGTAAATCTAGAAGAGGAGGGTTGTCTCTGGTACAGGTTTCCAAAAAGCTGCATTTTCTGCCCTTGCGGATACCTGGAAGATTAAACAGAGGCCTCTGGCAGATTGTGGAAGTGTCCCAGTGCTATTGTGTTAACTTTGCTCTTAGTGGCGGCAAAAAGAGGCTCGGACTGAATGCTCCCATGTGGTGCAAAGAGAGACTAATTGGCTTCAAATTTTAAGTACTGTTTTTGTCTCCCCTCCTCATTTTGATTTTTAACTCTCAAGGCCAAACGGAAAAAACAGGCAGCCCCTGAAAAGCCTGTGAAGAAACAGAAAAGTGGCGAAAGCTCTAAAGGCGCGGCTTCCTCCAAACAGAGTAGCAACAGAGATGAGAATATGTTTCAGGTAAAGACGGCCATCCTCGGATTGGGGAGCATCTCTGGCGGAGGGCACGATGCATGTATAATTGAAGTTTGCAAAGGGGAAAAAAGAGACCTATTGTATTCACTGGAAGGGAGGAATATCTTTCTTTTCATAGCTTGTAAAGATTAGACCAGTATGGTGTCAAGGAATTAAAGCAGCCAGCTTGCAGGCATCTAGAATGCTGGCGTTTGAGCTTGGTTGGTTATGCCGCTCATCAGTGCTGCTATAGCTGTGGAAAGAAAAACGGCTGTGGAAAGAAAAAAGGTACTGATCTGCATGGGGCCAGAAGCTTTGTCCTTGCAAAAACAGGATTTTTTTTTAATGCACTGTCTTTCAATAGTTGTCAGGAAAACAAAGGCATGTGGATTTCTTTTGCACTGTTGGGAAAACTTGGAATGTTAGGGTCTGTGCCCAAGCCCAATCCACAAACTTCTTTTAAAACTTCTGAAAAACGAGACCAGCAGTTCTGTTGTCTGGAGGTTGGATGCTGGTAATTTTTCTCCCATGGGACAGTACTGATGACTTATCTGGAAGAAATAATCAGGAAACCCAGGTTGTAGCAGCGAGTGGGGATTCTCCCTGACTTCCCCCCCCCTCCCCCACAAGAGAAATCTGTCCTGTCCAGGGGGTAGGGAAAGAAGTTGATCTGCCACTGGGTAAGAGTTGGCATCTAGTTACACAACTCCTTAAAAACATGCATGTCCTTGGATTCCCAGGAAAATATTTTTCTCTCCACCCCCACCCCCCCCTTTTTGAAATGTGCACTTCAGGTTGCAACTAAGGTAATTCTAGTTAATTAGATAAAAGGTAATCTATCCGGCAGGTAGCAGAATGCAACCACCTTGCGCTCATATGAGTTACATACTGGTGTGTTATGGGTTTTGCTTTTTTGGTCCTCCTCAAAGCATGAACTTTCCAGGTCCAACCGAAGTAGGGCAACATGTGTAATTTTTATCCTGCAACAAGGGCCAGGAAGGAAGCCGAGCGCTGCCCCCCCCCCCCCCCCCCCCCGGTTTTCCTGCATGTTCAGAACAGCCAGGCAAGAAGAGGCGAGTAACCAGGCTGGGGGTAGAATAGAATAGAATAGAATCTTTATTGGCCAAGTGTGATTGGACACACAAGGAATTTGTCTCCGGTGCATATGCTCTCAGTGTACATAAAAGAAAAATACATTTGTCAAGAATCATAAGGTACAGCACTTAATGATTGTCATATAGGTCTAGTAAGCAATCAGGAAACAATCAATAGTAATGAAAGCATAAAATGTAAAATCTTAAAATAAGATAAAATGTCAGCACAAGCTATAGTCATACAGTCATAAGTGGGAGGAGATGGGTAATAGGAATGATGAAAAAAGTAGTGCAGTAATTGAGCACTAGTCAGACCAGACAGTCCCAGTTGGCACGTGAAAGACACGTTGAGCAACTCGGCATCGCTGAGAATTTTTGGCTTGTGCCATGCAATGTTCACGGGCGAGAACCGTACTGAACTATGGACTGGAAGACTGGATTGTGAAATGTTGTGGAAGTGACAGGAAGATTGTGCTTGAAAAGTGTCCTGACCGGGTCAAGATTACTGGAGCATCTGGGCTATATTTGACACCCTGTGTATTTTCAGTGTGGCCAGATCCTCCCTAATCCAGAGTAGGCGAAGCTTTGGCAGACGTTCCCTAGGCATGTGCGCCTGAGAGGACTTAAGGGTGCTGGCGACAAGGTTAGAATTTTTAAAATGTCACCTTTATAATTAGCAGCTTCATGGTTATGGCTGAGATTTAAACTGCTGAGCTGCTGGGTGTTAAGGACTTGAGCCGGAGAGCTTCACTTGAAACTGCCTTACCTTGAATCAAACAATCCATTTAAGTCAGTACTGTCTACCCCAGGGGTCTGCAACCTGCGGCTCTCCAGATGTTCATGAACTACAAATCCCATCAGCCCATGCCAGCATGGCCAATTGGCATTTTCTGCCCTTGGCCATGCTGGCATGGGCTGATGGGAATTGTAGACCATGAACATCTGGAGAGCTGCAGGGACCCAAACCAGCAGCAGCTCTCCAGGGCTTCAGGCTTTTCACCTCACCTGGTCCTTTTAAATAGAGATGCCAGGGATTGAACCTGGGACCTCCTGTGTGCAAAACAGATGCTCCGCTGCTGAGCCACAGCTTGTGCATCCCCAAATGAGCTTTTGCCGTGACTTTAGGCCGGTTACTGTCAGCTTCATGTGATTGTTCAGCCCCTCAGCTGCTACAATCAAAAACATGATTCTGGTGGTAGCCCGGTTGTGCTTTGTCCAGCGACTGTATCCGCATCTTACTTCAGGATTTATCACCTTGGAGTGCCTCAGGGGCTGCCCTAAGAGTCGCTGTGAATGCTGGCCAATAAAGAGTAAAGGTTAGGAGCACAAGAAGCGGAGAAAAATGGAGGGAGCTACTGTGTTTACAATGGACAGGGATGAGGGGGTGTTCCCACAGACACGAAAGGGAATGTTAACGTGGGACTGAAGTTCTATTTGTGTGGCTTTTCGCTAGCTCAGAGCATGAACCACATGTCGGAGTCAACATTAAAGAAACAGTGACTTCCTTATCTTACAGACTGTGTTAAAATTGCCTCCTGCCTACAGCAGGTATCGGTTCAAAACGATTGTGAGACCTTTGGTGCTAGAAATTCCCAAAGTATTCATGATCGTGTGATCCATACCGAACGCCAGCTGTTTTTAGACTATTCAGATTCTAGTCCTTTCACAGCAGCTAGTCTTGTGAAGAGGTATCCGCTGTCAACTTTTCTAAGACTAGCTTCCTGTTAATGCTGCTGTTTCCTACATGAATGGCTTCAGGATGGGTTTTTCCCTCTCACTGGGACTTCCTGTACACAGTGATCTCTGAACTACTCGCATCTTGAATTCTGCTGCTCTGAATATAGGTTTAAGGACTACCCAGATGACTAGGTATTCCTTAGTATTCATTCCGGTTGTCCCTATCCCTTCATATACAGCAGGGGTGTCCAACTCTGGCGCTTCAGGGGCTGATGGGAATTGTAGTCCATGAACATCTGAAGCGCCAGAGTTGGACACCCCTGATATACAGCATCCCATTTCTAAACAATTGACATGTCTCTTTTCCTGGCTGCAGACAAACCACATGCCTCTTTGGTAGCTTTTACCTTTAGAGAGTGTTGCTAAGTTCTCATAATCGTTGAACATTATATTATTATTATTATTATTATTATTATTATTATTATTATTATTATTTATTAAATTTGTTATACTGCCCATACTTAAAGGGTTCTGGGCGGTGTACAAATCCACATAACAACAGTACTAACGTTATAAACAAATAGATTTACAGATTAATTTTTTTAAACCATACCAGAACAACAGATAAAACCATCAGATCAAGATGACGACTTACTATATCGTCTACCCCTCCACCTTGGGGGGGGGCGGGGATTGGACATGATGGTGTTTCACGACCCGCTATAACAGTATACAGTAGTTGCTTGTTACATTTCTGGACAACTTTTAGTACTCTGGCTAATTTGGGTCTTTAATTTCGCTGTGAAGTAGGTCATGGTCCACTACCGAACAAGGCGCCAAGTTTTTTGAAGATCAGCATTTATCAAATTTGTGTATTGGGAGTTTTATTTCTGAATTTAAGTTTGCATTCATGTTTCAGAAGTTGAATGGTTGAATTGTTTTTGTTGTTGGATGGTTTTTGTCGTTATTGGGCAAGGGCTAAAACAGTTGGTCTGAAGTTCCCTTGGGACTGCTTCCATATCCTCTGTCCTACCTACTATCTGCGCCTCTGCAAAGGTAGTGATTCACCTGGTTTGAGCTTCAGATGAAAAAGCTGAATTGTGGGCTCTCCTGTCCTTCTGGGCTTCTTGTTTACTTGTGAGAGACTTCACTGGAGAGGAAACGCTATATCCTGTCACCCAGAAACAAAATGCAGGACACCTGTTTTTGTTTTTTTTGCAGTAGTGCTTGAGTGGGCAACTGTTTGTATCTGCTGAAATAATGATTTGAATTCTCTGATTTATTGACAGATTGGTAAAATGAGATATGTCAGTGTCCGTGACTTTAAAGGCAAGGTCCTAATTGACATTAGAGAATACTGGATGGATCAAGAAGGTGAAATGAAACCCGGCAGAAAAGGTAATTTGTGTGACAGTCATGTGCTTATAGAAAGCATTGAACACAGTTTTGTTGCACTTCAGGGTACATGCTCCTTGTATCTAAATATAAGAAGAAGAGGAGTTTGGATTTATACCCCACCTTTCTCTCCTGTAAGGAACTCTCTCAGCCCCTCACAAGGTGTCTGTTGTGGGTAGAGGAAGGGAAAGGAGCTTGTAAGCCACCTTGAGTCTCCTTACAGGAGAGAAAGGTGGGGTATAAATCCAAACTCTTTTTTTTTTCTTGTTTAGATAGATTTCACCAGGAGTTAATAGGACATTTTCAATCTTAAGAACATAAGAACAAGCCTGCTGGAACAGACCAGAGTGCATCTAGTCCAGCACTCTGGCTTTTCATTAGAGTCATTAGTCCCCCTTTCCCTATCAGAAGCACATAGCTGCTTGAAAACTAAGCTATTAGAACAAGAGTATCGGGATATGATAATGGCTGCGAGGAAAACGTGTTCCCCCCTGACCCTGCTTTTTCCAATTGAACAAGGACACATGGCCAATTATTTACATTGGATCACCAACCCTAAATTAAGAAGAGCCTTAACACTGGCCAGATTCAATCTAATGCCTTCTATGCTGCTCTATGGCAGATATCAACAAATTGATAAACAGAGGAGGCTATGTCCATTCTAAATATGGGTCCGGAGTGGAGACTTACTTCGATCATACCCTCTTTCATTTGTGTAGGGTTTGCAAAAATCAGAATCTACTTAATCTGCACTGATCCCATTTCTGTATAACAATCTAACCGATGCTCTTAAGATACCTATGCTTTTTGAACAACATAGGTTCCCACAATTATGCGAGAATGTAGCAAAATTTCTGCTAACGATAATAGACGTAAGTCTAGATGAATACCAATCAATGTCTATGTATTATGACCACATATAGCCAGCAGTAATTTTTCTAGCTTCTGTCAATATCCGATGACGTTTAACTGAGTCAACTTAGCTGAAGGAATGTCCTATAGTTACAGAAGGACCATGTATATATTTTAGTACCAGTGTCTATAATTGTGAGCAATAATGGGCAAATTTTGTATGCTTATTTTGTATGTTTATTTTATGCCAATAAAGGCTTGTAATAATAATAATAATAATAGTCCAGCACTCTGCTACTCGCAGTGGCCTACCAGGTGCCTTTGGGAGCTCACATGCAGGATGTGAAAGCAATGGCCTGATGCTTCTTCTGCTCCTGAGCACCCTGTCTGCTAAGGCATTTGCAATCTCAGATCAAGGAGGATCAAGATTGGTAGTCATAGATCGACTTCTCCTCCATAAATCTGTCCAAGCCCTTTTTAAAGCTATCCAGTTTAGTGGCCATCACCACCTCCTGTGGCAGCATATTCCAAACACCAATCACACATTGCGTGAAAAAATGTTTCCTTTTATTAGTCCTAATTTGTTTAAAATTAAATTAAAAAATGCTTATTTAAGGACAGGAAACTGACTTTTTCAAAATGTAGTTGAGGCTGTCAGGATTCTGAATACTGTGCTGAATTATCAGTTCTGCAGTCAAACATATATGACTGGTTGTGGTGGGTTTTCTGGGCTGTGTGGCCGTGGTCTGGTGGATCTTGTTCCTAACGTTCCTAAGATCCACCAGACCACGGCCAAAAAGCCTGGAAAACCCACCACAACTGGTTGAATCTGGCTGTGAAAGCCTTCGACAAAACATGTATGAAGTTGCCTAACAGTATTGGTCCACCTTACTCACTAGTCTTTTTAAACTGGCAGCTGTTTTCAAAGGTTGGGGGAAGACAAGGGCCTTTCCCAGCATCTGCTCCCCTGAGACCCTCTCAGATGGAGAGGCTGAGGACCAAATCTGGGATCTGTTACATGCAAATCAGGTGCTCTGTCAGTAAGGATTTATTTCCATTTCAGGCATTTCCTTGAATCCAGAGCAGTGGAGCCAGTTGAAGGAACAGATTTCCGACATCGATGACGCAGTAAGAAAACTGTAAAGGCCGAGCCATACCGGAAATCTACTGTTAGAAGTTTAAGTAGTCTTTTTACATTGGCATTCATTTTCTAAACTTATTTGTTTTCCAAGCTATTGTATATTTGGATCGCAAAACAATTTGTAAGATGAAAACGCTTTTTTAATGTGCATTATTAAAAGTGTATTCTGAGTGAAGTTACAAACGTGTATACTTTTATTAAAACAAGGTGTTACGTTCTCACGTCGTGTTGTAAAATAAAAACACATTCAGTTAATACTCTTGAGTGCAGTGCTGTTGTTGATGGCCGTTCTGACTGAAATCAGGGGACCAGTCGCCTCTATTTCAAGAGAGAGTCTGATTTGATTCTTTCTTACTTGTCTAATAATGAGGAGCGTAGACTGCATCTGTGCCAAGTGAGGGTTTCCTGCCAGTTCTGGAAATACCCTCTGAGTCAGATAGTGAGGATAAGACCGTCTTTTTTTTAGAGCAGATTTTTGAAAGTGACAACTTGGCCCTACCTTAGATTTTGCTTGACTCTGATTATCTTTGCAAGTTCAGCCTATTCTGTTGCTTTAGAGTAGGGGTGGCCAACCTATGGTGCTCCAGATGTTCATGGACTTCAATTCCCGTCAGCCCCTGCTAGCCATGTTGGCCGGGGCTGATGGGAATTGTAATCCATGAACATCTGGAGCACCGTTGGTTTGGCCACTCCTGCTTTAGAGGCATCATCTGTGACTGCCTGGGGTAATATGGCGTGTGGATTCAAATGGAGAACAGTACCTTGATTTGTCGTAATGTTTGTGAGGGGCTCTTAACCTGATAATCCTGGTAATTCTGATCAAGTCTGTGTGCACACTCAAGAAAATTTGCACCCTGACCTAGATTATTTTGTCACGTGTCAGAAGGTAAGCAGGGTCAGGCCTGGTTAGTACCTTAGATGAAGCCAATCAAGGAAGTCCTCACTGCTACTCAGATTGGCAATGGCAAACCACTGCTGTTCATCTCTTGCCTTCAAAACCACATGCAGGGGTCACCATAAGTTGGTTAAGACTTGGTGGCTTTTTCTACCACGAAGCAAAATTGCACATTTTGCAGCCCTTGAAAGAAGGAGGGGTAACAGTTGTGCTAGCTGTGGATTCAAATGCAGCCGTACGCTTTAGACATATAATTTGAAAACTCAAGATTAAGAAACTGCGTTGTATGCTTAAGATCAAAAACTGCACTCATGCGAAACACACAGCCGGGTGGAGAATCTTCCTGTGTTACCTGCTAAAGTTAATTAAGATTTCTTTCCTAAACATCTTGTTCACTGTGACTTGTTTCCAAGAAACCTGTAAAGGGTGAGCGTCTGATTCTTTTTGTCATCGTTCCCAGACACATTGTATGGTGCAGTTAATGGAATCCTGTCCCAGCAGCTTGCTGCCAATCAATAGCTGGCTATTTTAAGAGGGTGTAGATTAGACCCTGGCATGCTCATCAGTGTGCCATCAACTATTGACTACTAATTTGACAGCTATTCTATATTCTACAAAATTCGGTTGTGGAAGCAGCAGCTGACTCTTACAATTTGTGAATGGTGTATTTTTGAGAAAAAGAAAAGTATCCTCTGTTAGCAAGGGCATGAAAGGGGGCTGCTTTATCACTAGGCCTGCAGCAATTAATGAATGACCCATCAGTATAGTAAATGGCCTTTTGCATCTTACTGCGGACACACCTGAAGAGTAAGAACTGGCCAACAGCCTTCCTAGCACAACTTCCTTTAACCCCCCCCCCCCCAATTTATTTTAAATAGTTGCCGTTACTTTGCTTTATTTATATCTAAAATCCATTAAAATATTTTGTAATTGCATGCTTATCCTAGGATGCCCAGGTAAAATCCAAAACAATGAATTGTACACACCTCTAGGAACATTAATACGTTATTCATGACCACTTTTTAAAAATGTCAATATTGGTCAATAATTAAGGTTTGCTTTTGTAATTAACATATGTGATTTAAAGGATTTTTTTTCTATTGGAGTTGAGCACCAGCCAATATTCTTTAAATTATTTTTTTTAATGGGGCAGACGGCCAATCCTAGCGGTTGATATTCATTTTGAGGGCAAGTTGTCCAATTCCGTTTTGTGCTTGAATACAGATACTGGAGTGCAGTAATAAAAAGCGTGATGTGTCAAGTGAAAAAGTTCATGGTTGTGAAGTTTTCTTTTTAAAAATATGTGGATGTGTGTTTCAAGAGCTATCTTGGGGACTCTTGAGTTGAAAGGCAGAGGTAAGAAATTATTTCCAGCAGTGGAAAGTGGTACTTCTACCTCCTTCTCTCACTGCCTACCCCTATGTTGCCTCGTGGTGCTGTCTGGGGGCCTCCTCTAGGAGCAGCATTTCAGGAAACTCGGTGGACAGCTGTCAGGGATTGCAGCTAGTTGATTGAGATGCATTCCTAACTCAGTGTAATTGCTAGAACGGGTCTGCAACCTGTGGCTCTCCAGATGTTCATGGACTACAAATCCCAACAGCCCCAGCCAGCATAGCCAATTGGCCATGCTGGTAGGGGCTGATGGGAATTGTAGTCCATGAACATCTGGAGAGCCGCAGGTTGCAGACCCCTGTGCTAGAAGATCTATATAACCAACCTTCTATATGTTACCACTGCTGTAATGGGACATTCTTTTCTTGATCATTATGGCTTCACACGCTGAGTAGATAACTGGGCTTACCCCTGACACTTCTGGTCTCATGGGAAATGGGTTATCACTGTTGTCCTGTGGGGGCAGGAGGCCAGGTGGCTTTATCTCTATCTGTCGCCAACCCTGGGGTGCCTCGGCTCCGAAATAAGAACATAAGAACTAGCCTGCTGGATCAGACCAGAGTCCATCTAGTCCAGCACTCTGCTACTTGCAGTGGCCCACCAGGTGCCTTTGGGAGTTCACATGCAGGAGGTGAAAGCAATGGCCTGCTGCTGCTGCTGCTCCTGAGCACCTGGTCTGCTAAGGCATTTGCAATCTGAGATCAAGGAGGATCAAGATTGGTAGCCATAGATCGACTTCTCCATAAATCTGTCCAAGCCCCTTTTAAATCCAGGTTAGTGGCCATCACCACCTCCTGTGGCAGCATATTCCAAACACCAATCACATGTTGCGTGAAGAAGTGTTTCCTTTTATTAGTCCTAATTCTTCCCCCCAGCATTTTCAATGGATGCCCCCTTGGTTCTAGTATTGTGAGGAAGAGAGAAAAATTTCAACATTTTCTATGTCAACATTTTCTACCCCATGCATAATTTTATAGACTTCAATCATATCCCCCCTCAGACGTCTCCTCTCCAAACTAGAGAGTCCCAAACGCTGCAGCCTCTCTTCATAAGGAAGGTGCTCCAATCTCTCAATCATCCTCGTTGCCCTTCTCTGCACTTTTTCTATCTCTTCGATATCCTTTTTGAGATGTGGCGACTAGAACTGAACACAGTACTCCAAGTGCGGTCGCACCACGGCTTTATATAAGGGCATGACAATCCTTTCCTAATTATCAACTCCTTTCCTAATTATCAACTCCTTTCCTAATTATCTAACTAAATAACTGTTTCTCACATTCTTTGAGAAAACGAGGCAGGACTAATTCTGAATAAAGGGGATAGCAAAAGCCAGGTTCACCAGAACTGGCTTTAACAAGCTGGGTGCTTCGTTGCCTGCCAATAAACGCTGCTGATCAACAATTCAGAGTCTGTTTACTAATTCAGAGTTCAAGACCTAACAACAACAAAGGGATGGAGAACCTCTGGTACAAAGGCCTTTCTGCAGAGGATCCAATCCAACATGTTTTGCTTATCCTGGGTCGCCTAAATAGGTCTGTCTCTGTGTTGCCTTTCACAGTATAATTTATCATTTAAAAAACCAGCTGTTGCCAGCCCTCAAGTCCTAAATCCTACTTGGATGAAAGACTGCCAAGAAAGTTCAAGGTCAGTGCACGGAAGCAAGCAAAGGCAAACCACCTCTGGACATCTGTTGACTTAAGTCAGCTGAGACTTGATGACACCTTCCACCAACACCACCACGGACCATGTTCCCCCAGTCATTTTCATTGCATGCCTTTAAATAGGTGCCCTCCTTTCTTGCTTCTCCTCTATATTCCCAGATTAATACACTTAAATCCAGGAACTGGAGCCAAATACCTGACTAAGGCTGCAGGTTTACAGAAAAATCCGAAGTCCAAAAAATAAATACATGGGAGAAAAACTCCCAAATAGAAGCAGAGTCTGTACCAGCCATTCTCAACCAGGGTTCCCTGGGGTGTCCAGGGGTACTGCGGCAACACGCCCCCCCTCATTTTTGTGGCGTCTCCCACCGGTGCCAGCAAGGACATGGAGCTGGCCCATGGGGCAGGGCCTGCCACAAAGTCAGCAGCCACCACCACCACCAGTGCTACCCTTCACCCTGGAAGGGGAAGGTGGGGGGTGTGGCAAGCAGGGGCAATGGGAGGGGAAGGTGGAGGGTGGCGGCAGGGGTACCGTGAGATACCTGACCTCGAAAAGGTTGGGAAACACTGGTCTGTACCTTTAATCAATTAATGCCCTCTGAGATCTGAGAGGTCACTGTGGGGATTGTTAGATAAGGCCTTGCTAGTTCCCTGTTTGTAGGCGAGTATATTTTCTTGCAGATCTCTTGCTGCTTGCCCTTTGAGATTCTATAGAATAGCAGTGACTCACATGGATGGTGTGCACCGTAGGAACTTGTGTATTCTTCCAGTTTGAGCCAATGCAGAGAGTGCTTGACCTCGAATTACTTTTTTCCAGCGCGGAACAGCAATACTTCTGACCCTCCTCTTTATATTTCCCTTTGCAGAGTTGGAGAGTGAATGGATTAAGAACGGAAAAGTATGCCCTACAGAAAAATTACAGAATGATCTGTTCAACGTGAAGTTCCCAGCTTTGTCCCAGTGAAGTGCAGTGTGGTGTAGCGGTTAAGAATGGTGGGCTTTAGAACTGGGTTTGTTTCCCCACTCCTACACATGCAGCCTGCAGGGTGACCTTGGGCCAGCCACAGTTCTGTCCGAACTTCCTCAGTCCCACCGACCTCACAAGGTGTCGTGAGGAGGGGAAGGGACCTTGGGCCAGTCACAGTTCTCTCAGAACTCTCTTAGCCCACGCAGAGGCAGGCAAATGTAAGGTGTGTGTGTGTGCTATCTGGCCTTGAAAAGCTTCTCTTTGGAAACTCTTGGCTTCACGCCTGGGAAGGGGAATTTCGCTGTTTTGGTTATCTTTCACTTGCTTGCTAGCCCGTGTGAAATCCTGCTTTGTTTATTCTCTTTTTGGCGGGAGCCTATCTGTTACCCTGTAAAAGCTGCTGTTCGAGATTTGGGTTTCAGTTCTCGCATTGCCTGTTTCTGACTAAGAATGCCAGCTCAATAAAGAAATTTTAATGGTTGCTTTTGCCTGGACTTTGCTAGTTCGTTAAGCAATGGCAAATCACCTCATGACCTAATTCATTCTTAGCTGCCCTTTTCTCCCTTGGGTTTCTTGTTTGCTTCTGTTGTGTCCTGCCTCTGTAGCGGATTCCGCATGGGCCAAAAACAGCTGTGTGAAAAATGGTGTAAAACGGTTTAAAATGGTGTAAAAGAGTTTACACCGTTTTCACCCCACTGTTTTTGGCCCATGCAGAATCCGCCTTTAACAGGCTAATCCAGAAGGCCTCACTGCAAGAAGGCCCCGTGTGAGAACGAGAAGAAAAACTAATGCTTGTAGTTGGTATCTTTTATTTGGGGCGTGCGTGTCTATGTGTTCCACCAGGAAAATTATGGGCCTAGATAGACAGGAGCCAGGAAAAGTTTTGTATTTGTTGTGTTTAGTTTCCTTCAGGTTAAGTTGTCTGCCCTGGATTTCCTTCAGCTGTTAAAAATGTTACAGGAAGTTGAGTTTTTGTAGCTGTGCTATACAATAGTGGCTGTCCTCTTTTAAAGTCCACAGTGACAAGTGACACTGTTAGGCAGGAAACTGGAGTGAAATTTATACGGTTATGGGGTCAGGGAGACGCTTCCAGGGACAAAAAAGGAGAGAAGATAAAGGTAGTTTGGGTGGTGGGTTGGAATGAGAAAAGGGAGCGGGAAAGGGGAGAGGCTATGAGGGATTTCAGGGAAGGAAAAGAAGTAGCAGTGAGGGAGGGGAAATTACATGTCCCCCTGCAAGCTGTTGCAGGTCCCCTGCTTGTCTCCCCCCAAATCTGGGGTTAGTGCTAAAGGACCGAAAAAGCATAACATGGCGGTGGAAACTTCCGTCAAGTCACAGCTGGCTTAACGGTGACTCTGTAAAGTTTTCAAGGCAAGAGGTGTGGCGAGGTGGTTTGCCATTGCCTGCCTCTGCGTCCACTGAGAGTTCTGAGAGAACTGTGACGGGCTCAAGGTCACTCAGTAGGCTTCATGGGAAGGAGTGTGGAAAACTGAACTGTTCACTGCAGAAGGCCGAAAAGCTGAAAGGCTGCAACAGCTGGGTGGTCTTAACCCCCCACCACCAGTAGCTATGGAAAAGCAAGGCCTGTTTCAGGATGTGCTCACCTGCCATCAAAGGCAGGGGCCTGGGGTGCAAGGGATCACACCTGGTTGCGAGGAGGGGGCAACTGTCTTCATCTTATATGTTAATGGATCTTTTTCCTTTCCTTTTCCTTTGCTGCTTGCAACTGTAGACAACTAGGAGCAACCCTGGCGCCTCCTCAGCGGGAAGGGGTGGCAGGTGGCTGAGTACTATAGTTGTGTTGGCCTTGAGATGGTCAACTCCCAGATATCTCTCTTTCGGTTGTATTGTTCTCACATTCCCTGGGAAACAGGGAGGAGGATTTATGGCGGGAACACTGCAACTGTAACCATTTAGTTCGGCAGAACTGGCTTTCTGGAAACCAGGTACCAGCTGTTATCAATAAAGACTTCAGATCCAGCATCCAGAGTCTGCTTATTGACTTCAGTCTTGAGACCTGACATCCTGGTGGGAAGGTCTAAATAAACTTGAGCTAAGAATAAACATTTCTCTGAATGCTGAAGCTGACAACTCTGTAGGTGTGTTTTTCCCTCAATGCACAGAACCCACACACACACACACACAATACCTAGTAGGTATTATGAGATCATTTCTAGATTGGAGAGAGTGACTTTAAAGCTGTCTAATTTAGGATCCTCTCATTTTATTAATGAAGTAATGGTTAGTAGCAGGCTTCCTAATTCACCCTCATTTTCCCAGTAAAGATCTGATTCCTATCTAAGTCTTATGCTCTGCAACATCTCTTGAGAAGAGACTTGTAGGTATGCTAATCAACAAGAACTCAAAGTATAATTATATATAATTATAAGCCTGTCACTCTTTTCCTGGATAGCTGAGAGTGCACGCCACATTTATTCATTTACTCCATTTATACCTTGCTTTCCTACCTAATGGGCATCCAAAGTAGCTTTCATCATTTCCTCTCCTCCATTTATGCTAACAACAACCCTGAGAGGGAGGTTAGGGTAAGTGTGTCTGACTGGTCCAAAGTCACTCAACAAGCTTCCATGACAGGTGGGGGTTTCAAACACGGGTGCCCCAGATCCTAATCGAACTCTAGAAAAAAGGGAAATGTTTGTTCTAATGAAACTTACAGTCCTGAAACATAATTAAAATGACTGGAAATTGTAATGACAATTGGAGTGAAAATTGTTCTAATGAAACTTACAGTCTTGAAACATAATTAAAATGTCTGGAAATTGGAATGACAATTGGAATGACAATTGTTCTAATGAAACTTACAGTCTTGAAACATAATTAAAATGTCTGGAAATTGGAATGACAATGAACAATGTCTGGAAATTGGAATGCATACTTTCCTACCTGAATCTGTTTTAGGTAGGTTGAGGTGATGGCTGCCAACTTGGAAGGCTTTAAAAGGGGAGGGGACAAATTCAGGGAGGATAGGACTATCAAAGTCTAGTAGTCATGACAGATATCTAGTCCCTCCAGTACAAGAGGCGGCACGCCTCTTTGTATCAGTTCCTAGGGATCACAGTGGGGAGGATGCTTATGGACATCCAAGAGGCGTATCTAGAGTGGGGCAGTGAGTGTGTGTGCTCTAGGTGCCACTTGAAGGAGCGCACCCTCATTCACCCAGCCCCCATCCCACAATAACTCCACTCCACTCTAGAAGGGTCCAGCTTTAAACTGTGGGCTCTGCCTCCGAAGTCCTTGTGGACTTTGGAAGTGGAGTCCGGAGTTCAATGCTGGGCTTGGACTGGCCTGGTCCAGCACGGAATGCACGCACCGCCTCATGGACTCTGGAGACTGCATGCACAATTTAATGCTGGACCCGGCAAGGCTGCAGGTGGTAATTGCGAGAGGGATTTTCAGTGTTTGCCCTTGGTGCTGTTTTCCATAGATATGTCCCTGCCTGCCGCAGCTGTTCTGATGTTCTCACATTTTTAGGTTCTGTCTGTTTTCATAAGAAAAATTAAAAAATGAAAAAGTTGCTGTGTTATCCATCTTAAAACTGTAACCTGACACTTTCCCCATGTTTCTTATTAACCATCAATGATGTACATTTTAGAAGAAGAAGAGGAGGAGTTTGGATTTATGTCCCCCTTTCTCTCCTGCAGGAGACTCAAAGGGGCTTACGATCTCCTTGCCCTTCCCCCCTCACAACATACACCCTGTGAGGTAGGTGGGGCTGAGAGAGCTCTGAGAAGCTGTGACTAGCCCAAGGTCACCCAGCTGGCGTGTGTGGGAATGCACAGGCTAATCTGAATTCCCCAGATAAGCCTCCACAGCTCAGGCAGCAGAGCTGGGAATCAAACCCGGTTCCTTCAGATTAGATACACGAGCTCTTAACCTCCTACGCCACTGCTGCTACATGATTATAAGCATGCTATATGAATAAATGCTGCTACAATGAATAAATACATTTGAATAATACATTTGAATTTATTCAAATACATTTAATTTGCTTGGTTTACAGAACTTTTAACTATGCAAAATATTTTCCATTAGAATGGTAATAAAAGGGGCCTTTGAATTATCTGTGAGCTGGTGACTGCTTGGGTGACATGACTGTCACTCTTTTCCCCCCTTCATTTGCCTTTCTTCACTTTTTTCTCGGAGAGCAAGCAACCTTGGCCAAAACTGAAACCCATACCTTTGAGAAGGTTGACTTGAATGAATTAATGGTTGCTATACTCTTTATTGTTTGTAGCCAATGGCCATTACAATATGAGATCCCATCAATTAAAATATAAAAACATGGAATCATGAACAACAATAAAACAAATCTATTTCCCTGAAAATAAGCCCTAGCATGATTTTTCAGGATTTTTGGAGGATGCTTGAAATATAAGCCCTACTCCAAAAATAATCCCTAGTTACAGATTCCCTGGTGCAACTGATCTAGTCACGTGGAGGGTGCAGAATCATGGGGGGAAAAATAAGACATCCCCTGAAATAAGCCCTACATTTTTGGAGCAAAAATTAATATAAGACCCTGTCTTATTTTTGGGAAAACAGGGTATATAAAATTGGTAAACCAGCTACAAAAACCTACTGAGCTATATCAACTGGAAGCCCAGTTACTAAACAAGCTTATACATTAATTTGTTGTAGAGATAAACTTGGAGCTGATTGTTTTTACAAACAAAGCAAGCAAAGACACATTATAGATGAGGATGGGGTTAACAACTGCTGGCAGAAAAGTAATGGTTGCAAATGCACAGATTAGCCGCTAGATGGCAACATATGAACATAAGAAAGAGCCTGCTGGCTCAGACCAGAGTCCATCCATCCAGCACTCTGCTTCTCTCAGTGGCCTCCAGGTGCCTTTGGGAGCTCACATTCAGGATGTGAAAGCAATGGCCTTCTGCTGCTCCTGAGCACCTGGTCTGCTAAGGCATTTGCAATCTCAGATCAAGGAGGATCAAGATTGGTAGCCATAGATTGACTTCTCCTCCATAAATCTGTCCAAGGTTAATGGCCATCACCACCTCCTGTGGCAGCATATTCCAAACACCAATCATGCGTTGCATGAAGAAATGTTTCCTTTTATTAGTCCTAATTCTTTCCCCCAGCATTTTCAATGTATGCCCCCTAGTTTTAGTATTGTGAGAAAGAGAGAAACATTTCTCTCTGTCGACATTTTCTACCTCATGCATAATTTTATAGACTTCAATCATGTTCCCCCTCAGACATCTCCTCTCCAAATTAAAGAGTCCCAAACGCTGCAGCCTCTCCTCATAAGGTAGGTGCTCCAATCCCTCAATCATCCTCGTTGCCCTTCTCTGCACTTTTTCTATCTCTTCGATATCCTTTTTGAAAACAGTATGCTTCACATTAGCTCAGAAGTAATTCCCACACTATCACAGATTCCTGATTTTGGAACTTTGGGTATTAAATTGTTTTTCTGGGCTTCATGTTTTTAGGCTTCCTGCCTTTGTTTTGATGGGTCTAGTCTGCTTTTCTTTCTTTTTTTTTAAAGGCAAAGAAGTGACTTGCAGCGATGCACCGGTCACAGCTTGTAGCCTAGAAGGTAATCTTATTTACTGTGTCGGACCACTGAGTTTTTGTTTAATTAGAGGCTTGATGAAGTCAGGAGAGGAAAGCGGGGTAGATAGAAAGAAGAAATGTCTTGGCCAGGGGTAGGGAACCTGCGGCTCTCCAGATGTTCAGGAACTACAATTCCCATCAGCCCCTACCAGCATGGCCCCCCACCCCCCCCCCCCCCCATCCCCTCCCCCCCCCCACACCCCCCCCCCCCCCCCCCCCCCCCCCCCCCCCACCCCCCCCCCCCCCCACCCCCCCCCCCCCCCACCCCCCCCCCCCCCCCCACCCCCCCCCCCCCCCAACCCCCCCCCCCCCCCCCCCCCCCCCCCCCCACCCGCCCCGCCCCACACCCCCCCCCACACCCCCCCCCCCCCCCACCCCCCCCCCCCACCACCCCCCCCCCCCCCCCCCCCCCCCCCCCCCCACCCCCCCTCCCCCCAACCCTCCCCCTCCCCCTCCCCCCAACCCCCCCCCCCCCCCTCCCCCCCCCCCCCCCCCCCCCCCCCACCCCCCCCCCCCCCCCCCCCCCCCCCCCCCCCCCCCCCCCCCCCCCCACCCCCCCCCCACCCCTGAGCTAGAAGGAAAGGATGCAACTTTGCTGGAGGATGCAGAGTTAAAATATTGTCTGTGAGTGATGAGGTAGAGCCACCGTCTTGTCCAACTTTGATTTGGAGCCAGCTGAACGTGGTCGGGGTCAGCCCTGCCAGGAACTATCTATTAAACTTGATTAGCTGTTCCTTCTGTTCAAAATCAACACACCAGCCTGTAGACATATGCAAGGGGCCAGAGAACCCAAAGTTGGCCTCACTTCAGTCTTGCATCGTCTGGGTAACTTTTTAAAACAGAATGTTCACTCAAGAAGAAGAAGAAGAGGAGAAGAGTTTGGATTTATATCCCCCCTTTCTCTCCTGTAAGGAGACTCAAAGGGGCTTACAAGCTCCTTTCCCTTCCCCCGCCCCCCACAAACACCCTGTCAGGTGGGTGGGGCTGGGAGAGCTCCAAAGAACTGTGACCAGCCCAAAGCTGGCATGTGTTGGAGTGCACAAGCTAATCTGGTTCACCAGATAAGCTTCCACAGCTCAAGTGGCAGAGGGGGGAATCAAACCCAGTTCCCCAGATTAGAGTGCATCTGCTCTGCTCTTAACCACTCCACCGTGCTAGGTCACCAGTGTGTTCTGAATTCACAAAGCAAAGCAATCTTGTGATAGCGAAGGAATAACGAATCTGAATTAGGTGATTTTGGACATGTTTCCTTGCTGAAGAAAGTGTCAAATCCGCCTAGTCCAGCATTCTTGGGGACAATCTCAGCAACCAATAGGTGCCAGGTGGCCCCTAGATATTAGTTTATCTGTTTTGCTCTCTGTTCTCAACAATATAAATGGTTATCGCAGAAGTCAGATTCAAACATATAAAGAATAAGGAAGTCCAAGATCGAGGGATCAAAATAAAGTAAATATATATTTTATCACTGAGTGAAAATTCCCAAAAATTTCCCACACATTTCTCCAAGAAGCTTCTTCAGAGGAATCTGTTCATCTTACAGTGATTTTCCAAAGAGCATATAGGATCAGTCGAGATCTTGTACTCTTTTGGGAAACCACTGCACGGCTAATAGATTCTCTTTAAGAAGCTTCTTGGAAAAATGCATAGGGAGTATTTGGGAATTGTAACTCAGTGATAATATATATATATATATTTTGGACCATTGACCTTGGCCTTACTTTTTTAAACTCCTAGTGATTGACGCACCCCTTGCATTTCTCCTTATTCCTTCCCCATGATGTCTCTGACCATGTTGTTTGAAAAGTTCTGGGGCGAGAGGGAATTTCTGCTGCATGGGGAATTTCCAAATGAGCAGCTTGGATTCTGCCCTTCATCAAAGACTGAACTGGCTTAGATGGTACTGTAGTAACATTATGGGTCTTTCCCGGTGAGTGCCAACTTGTGTTACCCATTATAAAGAGAAAATGATGCAAATCCTGCTAGGTTCAGGATACATGCTTACTACTGTGGCCACGTGTCTCAAATATCTCAGCACACTTTTTTTTCTGAATAAAAGTTAAGAGGGAAAGTTCATTTTTTATCGCTGTAGAGCCGATAAAGAGTTGCCTGCTTTCAGATGAGTCATAGGCCTTTTCCCCACTCACCTTTGCCCGAAGGTTGCTGCGGGCAATTCCCGGCGCGCGCCCTGGCTTCCCCACGACCCCGCGCTCTGTGCGGGGTCGTCAAAAGGCGCCATTTCAAAAGGCGCCAGGAAGTCCGCACGTTGAGGGGGCGGGAGAGAGGCAGCGTCGGGGCAGCTGCGTTCTCACCGCCCCTGAACTGGGGAGGGCAGCTGGACCCTGCGCTACTTGAGGAGAGTAGCGCGGGGCTTAAGGTAAGTGGGGAAAGGTCCATAGAATCATAGAGTTGGAAGAGACCACCAGGGCCATCAAGTCCAATCCCCTGCCATGCAGGAACACACAATCAAAGCAGATATGTTCATCCAGCCTCTGTTTAAAAACCTTCGAAGAAGGAGACTCCACCACACTCGGATGTAGTGCACTCCACTGTCGAACAGCCCTGACAGTCAGAAAGTTCTTCCTAATGTTTAGCTGGAATCTCTTTTCCTTCACCTTGAACCTATTACGCCGTGTTGTTTCTCATTTGTGTTTCTGCATGTGTCACTGTTCTTGGTTAGGCCTCCTGGCTGGAAAAGGCCAGGGCCAGAGCGAGGGAGAACTGTGCCCGGGGCATGCATGCGCCCTAAGCCCCCACCCTGCCCCTCCACGTGCCACCCAAGCCCCCACACTGGTGCGTGCCATGGGCAAGATGCCCCCGCTCCACCTGGGCAATGCGCATCTGCTGACCTGTGCATAAATGCAACAGGAAACCTCTTCTGGTGACAGGGAATTTTGTGCAGGCTTTGCATTGAGTGATGGAATGATCCACTTGCATAAGAATCAGCCATCATTAACAAAGGCAGAATGAAAGTGCTAAGTAGAGAATCATGCAGAGAATCACCAGGCAATCTCCACTACGGATGGGTGTATTAGACTCATAAAAATCTTGAATTGCTTTATTTTTTGCAGGATACTAGACGTTCTCTTGCAGTGTGCCCTGGCGCGCAGTCCGAGAATTACCATGGTATGGAGTGTTCAAATGCAACTGAATCGGCTCCAAGAATGGCTTGAGGCATGTCACATCCGAAATGTTCAAACATGTTTTTGTTGCAAATGGAGGGAAATAATCCCAAGCAGCTGTTTTCCTAGCAAATAGTGCTTACGTCCCTCAGCAAGACCTTACCCCTGCAATAATTGTTCTGTGGAGAAACACAATTATTTACTTTTTAAAGTTTCCAGACTGAAAATTGATGGTATCAGGACGGCGTTCTCTATCACCGAGGGGCGAGTCTTCCAAACCCTGACCTCCTGCTGTTGTTAATATGATGAACTCCACGTAAAGACAAAATAATCCACGTACTCGGCACTCAGAACTATTTTGATGTTTGCA
Organism: Sphaerodactylus townsendi; assembly: GCF_021028975.2. Classification (NCBI taxonomy): domain Eukaryota; kingdom Metazoa; phylum Chordata; class Lepidosauria; order Squamata; family Sphaerodactylidae; genus Sphaerodactylus; species Sphaerodactylus townsendi. The sequence goes on from NC_059431.1 coordinate 19,957,511, forward strand.
AAACGAAATCCCACTGGTTGGTTCTTTTCCAGCCACATTATTCAAAGGATGACTTTTCGAGACTGTCTCTCTGGTGGCCGCCGTGATTTGTTCATCTTCTGGCAGCAGCAACTGGGTCTGTGCTGAACGCCCTGAAAATGACTGCAATTAACTCGCCATCCTTTAAATAAGCAAGACTAACTGCATCAGGTCCAGAGTGCAGGGCTACTGGCCAATTCTTTTTCTTTTTAAAACTCAAGGGTGTGAATCTCGCAGATTAGTTTCCCCGATTGCATCAGCATTTTAATTATCTATAATCTCTGTGAAGAATTCTGAAGGGGTCTTCTGAGGGCTGAGAAAGCATTGTGGAGGGTTTTCAAACTTTAGCCAGGGATGTTTCACTTGGATTGTTTCTGGTTGGGGTCTAGCAAATCATGCACCTTGACAACCTGTGAGCAAATGGTTGATGCTGTTCATGATGCTCAATTCCTTTTTGAACCCAAGGAGTTTTTAACTGCGCCAGTAGCTTTGTTCTTGTGCTTTTAACTGTGCCGAGGACTTTGTTTTTCAGAGCAGGATTTCGGAGGTTGAAATGGGTGGTCTTCTACTCCAAATTGGATTGTCTAGCCAACATCTAAAATGGCAGGTCAAGGAACAAGGCTCCTGGCTGAAACACAAACTTCTAAAAACAAATGTCCTTAACTTCTTTGCAGACTGACTCCCATTCTTGCCATTTTATTTTAGAGTGCACCAATGTATTGGAGAGGCTCAATTCCTCAGCTCCAAAATGGTAATCCAGTGGATCGAGAACCTAACAACTTGTATGGCATGTGGAAGAATGTATGACATGTGGAAGGCCTTTTATATGGGTTTATGTGTAGACACATAGGGGTTTATGTGTAAACCCCTTTTATAGGGGTTTATGTGCTATCACAAAAAAGTTGATCCATCTGAAATGTGGTGTCTGAGGAGAGTTTTGTGGAAACCATGGATTGCCTAAAAGACAAATAAGTGGGTTCTAGACCAAATCAAGTCTGAACTCTCCCTAGAAGCTAAAAAGCCAGTGTGATTAAATGGTTAAGAGCAGGTGAATTTTAATCTGGAGCACTGGGTTTGGTTCCCCACTCTTCCAACTGAGTGGCAGGGGCTTATCTGGTGAACCAGATGTGTTTCCACACTCCTACATGCCTGCTGGGTGACCTTGGACTAGTCACAGTTCTCTGAGGACTCTCTCAGCCCCACCTACTTCACAAGGTGTCTGTTGTGGGGAGAGGAAGGGAAAGGAGCTTGTAAGCCACCTTGAGTCTCCTTACAGGAGAGAAAGGTGGGGTATAAGTCCAAACTCCTCCTCCTCCTCCTCCTCCTCCTCCTCCTCCTCCTCCTCCTCCTCCTCCTCCTCCTCCTCCTCTTCTTCTTCTTCTTCTTCTTCTTCTTCTTCTTCTTCTTCTTCTTCTTCTTCTGTCTCCCACTACCCCCCCCCCCCCCTCCCCCCCCCCCCCCCTCCCCCCCCCCCCCCCCCCCCCCCCCCCCCCCTCCCCCCCCCCCCTCCTCCTCCCCCCCCCCCCCCCCCCCCCCTCCTCCTCCTCCTCCTCCTCCTCCTCCTCCTCCTCCTCCTCTTCTTCTTCTTCTTCTTCTTCTTCTTCTTCTTCTTCTTCTTCTTCTTCTTCTTCTTCTTCTTCTTCTTCTTCTTCTTCTTCTTCTTCTTCTAAAAATGACTAATTTGAAGCTGTTGTATTTTGATCACATTATGAGGAGACAATAATCACTACAACAGACAACAATGCTAGGAGAAGTTGAAGACAGAAGGAAACGAGGAAGACCCAACATGAGTTGGATTGGCTCACTCAAGGCAGCCGGGGCCCTCAGTTCCCAAGACCTGAGCAGGTTAATGATAACTTGTTTTGGAGGTCATTAATTCGTAGGGTCACGATAGGTCAGCAGCATTTAACACACTTGCTACCATAGTTATGATATTTTCTCATATTTTTATTTCTTTCTGATAGGGGTAAAAAAAATCTATATATATAAAAATCTATCAGTGCGTTTTTCTGCTGACAGGTAATCTCTCAAACTACTGGACCGATTGCTTTGAAATTTTCACACGTCGCATTTGCGTGCAGCCAGGTTTCCATACTGTTTCCACACCTCCTGTTGTGTACATGTCACAACTGTGCCAGTTATTTTGTACATACCACACATGTGACAGTTGGAACCACACTTCTGTTCTGCAACAGCGCCATCTGCTGGCCATCAAAGCAACACCCTCTGATACAAGGGAACCAACCATGCCTTCCTTGAAAACCACTGCCTTGTGGAGTGAAAGGGATGGGGTGGGACATCTGCACATGGCCCACCCACCCTAGCGGAGGAAGGTGAAGGAGGGTCCAGGAGTTTGCTGGAACAAACGCTCTGAAATTTGAACACAACGTAGCTCATGCCTCCCAGTGTGTTTTACGCTAGATAATTCGCCTGCAAGGGAAGGGAGTGAAAGGGACAGGACCAGCCCACCTGCACATGGCCCACCCACCCTAGCAGAGGAAGGGGAACGTTAGGGAGGGACTGACCGGGTTGCCATGCAAGGGAACTGGAGAGAGTGAGGGGAGTGATGGGCCCCTTGCCCTCCCCTCCCTTGCAATCATTGTGCAATGACACATGTTCGAACCGTTCGCTTCCCCTTTTCTTTCTTTTCCACTTCACCAGACTCAGTCACAGCAACGGGTGGCCAGGCCCGCTAGTAAAAAATAAAAACAAAACGTTCCAGAACAGCAGATGCTCCTTGATTAGATAGGAGCACTTTGGGGTGGGGGGGGGGGCAGTAGGAAGTAACATTTCCTTACAGGCCATCAACACCTGTTTTCCCCATGATATTCAAAGATATGTTTTCACCATTGCCGCTTCCCCGCTCCGTCCGCACCTGCATCTTCGGCCTTATCTCTGTTATGACTGTTCCTAAGTGCTGAGTGATTTCCTACATCTTCAAAAACGGGACGCAGCGCTTGGGGAATTCTCCAGGTGCAATTCAAGGCCCTGAACGCACAGGACTCTCTGCTTCCATTCAAGCCCAAACACGGTCCCTGCAGAAAGCCAGACCCTGCCAAAAATCCCATTACTGCGTGTTTTGGAAATGTCAAGATTTTTTGGGGTCAGTCTATAGAGAAAAAAAAAAGACAGAAGAAGTGGTCCCTGTCAAAAACAAAACTGCCAGAGAGCGAAGGATATGTAATGTGTTTGTTACTGCAGCCTAAAACAGAAGTCCAGCCAAACAGATGGGGAGCTGAATTCTGCCTACTGCCGACAATGTGGTCTGGAAGAGCTTGCAGAAATATAGCTGAAGACAAGACTGTCGTGAACGGTTCCAAGTTCATTTGTTCTTTCCCTTGTTATGCCTCCTGCTGAGTAAAGCTGTGGAATCTTCCATTTGGCTCGCAGAGGTTGACCCCGCGCTGTTAAAGCTACACAATCAGAAGAAGGAGGCCATCTTGAATGACACCGCTGGAGGAGTTGGATGGGCGACTGTGCATTTGAATGTTCTTCCACCCAGGAAGCTCTCTTCGAGCAGAAATTTAATTCCTCAAGCTAAATTAATGTTTACCACCTAACCCTGAGGGTGGATTGAGTTTTTGTGCCCTGAAGAACTGCTTCACTTATGCAAAGATGCTTTTGTGTGGGTCTTCGCCAACAGGCAATACATTCTAGAAGAAGAAGAAGAAGAGTTTGGATTTATATCCCTCCTTTCCCTCCTGCAGGAGACTCAAAGGGGCTGACAAACACCCTGTGAGGTGGGTGGGGCTGAGAGAGCTCAGAAGAACTGTAACTAGCCCAAGGTCACCCAGCTGGCATGTGTGGGAGTGTATAGGCTAATCTGAATTCCCCAGATAAGCCTCCACAGCTCAGGCAGCAGAGCTGGGAATCAAACCCGGTTCCTCCAGATTAGATACACGAGCTCTTAACCTCCTACGCCACTGCTGCTTCTAGGGAGATTCTTTCACATTTGTTCCACCTGCTGCTTCCTCTTGACCTTCTAGGCCCTCCAGATGTTATGGACTACAGTTCCCATCATCCCCTGTTGCTGGCAGGGGAGGATGGGAACTGTAGTCCATAACATCTGGAGGGCCGCGAGTTTGACACCTATGCGTCTAGGGCAGGGGTCGGCAACCTTTACCATCCAAAGAGCCATTTGGATCCTTTTTCCACGGCCCCAAAGATCTACCGAGCTGGAGAGGTGGCTCCGCATGAAGCCGCCTTCACTTCGGCCCCTCCACTCACCTTTCCTTCCAGAGCTGGGAGGCAGAGGCGCCGGGCACAGAAACCCCCTCTGCCTGATGGAGCAGGCAGCTGTCTGTTCCGTGGGGCAGTGGGGGGATGGTGGCTGCTCTGGAGGAACACGCCCATGCTACCCTCCAACCTCCAGGGGTCAGAGGGCAGCATGGGCATGTCCCTCCAGCCCTCTAGAGCAGCGCTGGGAGGAGAGGAGAGTGGAGGGGGCGCAAAAAGCGGTGCCCTCATGCATGGAGCTGCCTCCGGTTCAGCCCCTCCACTCACGTTTCCTTTCAGCACTGCTCTGGAGGGCTGGAGGGACATGCCCACACTACCCTCCTACCTCCAGGTTGCGCGGAGCCGCAGTATAAGACTGAAAGAGCCGCATGCGGCTCCGGAGCCGCAGGTTGCAGGCTCCTGGTCTAGGATATGCGCTGGGGACTGTGTTCTCCTTGGTCTCTAACAACACTTCCTTACAGTTAAGAATCCTGTCTAGTTCCTTCATGGGATCTCATGAGACCTGAATTCGAAACCCCCCTCTGCCTTGGCAGCTTGCTGGATGAGTTTGGGTCAGTCAATCCCATTCATGGCCTAACGAATCTCACAGGTTTTTCATGAGGAGAAAATGGTGGAGGGAAGAGTGACATGGGTTGCCCTTAACTCCTTGGGTGAGAGACAGGATAAAAATGTACTAAATAAGTAAACAAACAATGGAAACTGGCAAAATAAAGTTTTGTGCTGTCCTTTCTTTCCAACAACAACTTTCACGATTACAGGGTAAGCCAGCTTGCCATGTAATTTTCTCTTTTATTAAAAAAAACCCCTGCCTAATTAATGTTTGCTTGATACCTTTTGAACACGCTGTCTGTTTGAGAAAGGAAGCGACGTGAACTACTGGGGCTCTTCTGTGTATTCATGCCTCTGCGGCCCCAAGATCTCTGGCCATTGGCCACGGCCTACAAGGCCTTAAGGCAGTACTTAAAGAATGGTCTAAGAGAAGCTTGATATTCAAGGAGGAAATGGGAATGTGCATTTCTTCATCAGCCATGTTGAATCTGGGTGAGTACTTACAACAGTTGTCAGTTCCAAGCTGGTCAATTATTGCCAGTGGATGTAGTAATGCTCATGACTGCAGACTGGTTAATGGAGGAGAGGTCAATCAATAGCCATCGTGAATAAAGGGAACTTCCATTGCTAGAAAAGGAGGAGGAGGAGGAGGAGGAGGAGGAGGAGGAGGAGGAGGAAGATTAGGGTAGCCTGGGCCATCAAGGACAAAATGGGAATAAATAATACTGGCCTGCTGGACTATCCAGGTCAGGAAGATTCTTACATATTTTGGGTGAGGATGGGGAGGGTTGCGTTAGGCCGCAGGGGTGGCCAACCTATGGCACCCCAGATGTTAATGGACTACAATTCCCATCAACCCCTGCCAGCATGGCCAATTGGCCATGCTGGCAGAGACTTATGGGAATTGTAGTCCATAGATATCTGGAGTGCCATAGGTTTTATTTTATTTATTTATTAATTCAATTTCTATACCGCCCGATCCCTGAAGGGCTCTGGGCGGTGAACAACATAGTGTAAAACATTAAACAGGAGCAAATCCAATACAATACAGATGGCTACTCCTGGGTTAGGGGCCACCCCTGGGTTAGGGGAAAGGGAAACATTTCCTCCAGGCGACTGATTTCCATTGTCTTGAGTTCAGTTGTAATTCTGGGAGATCTCTAGGTCCTACCTAGAGGTGGCAACCCTAATACTTACATACTTGAGCAAGACAAATGAAGGGCTGTTGGCAGGTCTGGGTCTCTGGTCAAACTACCCAAGCAATTGCAAACACAGCCAGTGTGGTGTAGTGGTTAAGAGCAGGTGGATTCTAATCTGGAGAACCTGGTTTGATTCCCCACTCCTCTACCTGAATGACAGATGCTGCTCTTGTGAACCAGATGTGTTTTCACACTCCTACATTCCTGCTGGGCGACCTTGGGCTAGCTAGTCACAGTTTTTGGGAACTCTCTCAGCCCCACCTACTTCACAAGGTGTCTGTTGTGGGGAGAGGAAGGGAAAGGAGCTTGTAAGCCACCTTGAGTCTCCTTACAGGAGAGAAAGGTGGGGTATAAGTCCAAACTCCTCCTCCTCCTCCTCTTCCTCTTCCTCTTCCTCTTCCTCCTCCTCCTCCTCCACCACCAATCAGCAAATCAACAAAGTCACGATCACAGAAGTAAAATGACTGACTTAGCAATGACCTGGCAAACAGCTCTCCCTACCTCAAGGTGACAGCATCAAGATGCAACCTGATGGTACAGGTGACCTTGGATTCTCTGGAGTGTAAGTAAGAATCTTCCTGACCTGGATAGTCCAGCAGGCCAGTATTATTTATTCCCATTTTATCCTTGATGGCCCAGGCTGCCCTAATCTTCTCCTCCTCCTCCTCCTCCTCCTCCTCCTCCTCCTCCTTTTCTAGCAATGGAGGTTTCCTTTAGTCACGATGGCTATTGATTGACCTCTCCTCCATTAACCAGTCTGCAGTCATGAGTATTACTACATCCACTGGCAATAAATTCCAGAATGTAATTACTTGTTGAGTAAAGTACTATTTGCTGCTTTTTTTCAATTTAACCGATTTATTGTGCCAACAAAAGCTTTGAAATTTGAGTAAAGTAGTATATCTCTTTGTTTGTCCTCAACATATTTCTGAAGAATTTCACTGCGTGCTCCCAAGTTCTGGTAGTGAAGGAAAGGGAGCAGAAGAAGCCTCCATCCCTGCCTCAGGGTAGTCTGAACTCATCAGGTCTCAGAATCTCAGCAGGATTGGCCCTGGCTAGCACTTGGATGGGAAACCAACAAGGAAGAAGAGTTGGATTTATATCCTGTTTTTCTCTGCCAAAAAGAATCTCAATGCAGCTTACAAATTCCTTCCCTCCCTACCCCTCAATAGACACCTTTTGAGTTGGTGGGGCTGAGAGAGTTTGGAGAGAACTAAGACTAGCCCAAGGTTACCCAGCAGGCTTCATGTGGAAGAGGGAGGAATTGAACCTGGTTTTCCAGATTAGAGTCCACCACGCTTAACCGCTACACAATGCTGACTACCTTGGAATACAGTGGTAGCTATGCACTGAGCTATGGTCCTTCCCCAAGAGGTGGTGGCAGCAGGAGCAGGACTGATCTTTTGTTTGCCTGTTCTCCCTCTTGCTGTGGAAAACAGAAGGCAAAACAAAAAAAAAGACAGGTCATCAAGTGGTGGCAGAAGGTGGCTGCTGCTGGTTTGACGGTGGGAAGTCAGGGCAGTACCATTATTGCAGGGGTCACCCACCAGAAGGGATTGGCTCCCAGCCAGCCACCTCCAGTACCTGCAGTACTTGCAACATCCCTTCTATCACACCAAGAATCACAAAGCTTGATTCTTCCACTCCCTGCCAGTGCTGAATGCACTCATCCATCTACTGTACGTTCAGTTGCCTCTGCAACAGCTTTTCCTGCCTCGGTTTCTGAAACAGAGGCCAACAGAAGTTCCGGGGCACTGGTGAGAAGTGTGAAAGTTCTGGTCGCCACATCTCAAAAAGGATATTGAGGAGATAGAAAAAGTGCAGAGAAGAGCAACGAGGATGATTGAAGGATAGGAGCACCTTCCTTATGAGGACAGGCTGCAGCGTTTGGGGCTCTTTAGTTTGGAGAGGAGACGTCTGAGGGGGGATATGATTGAAGTCTATAAAATTATGCGTGGGGTAGAAAATATTGACAGAGAGACATTTTTCTCTCTTTCTCACAGTACTAGAACCAGGGGGCATTCATTGAAAATGCTGGGGGGAAGAATTAGGACTAATAAAAGGAAACACTTCTTCAGACAACGTGTGATTGGTGTTTGGAATATGCTGCCACAGGAGGTGGTGATGGCCACTAACCTGGATAGCTTTAAAAGGGGCTTGGACAGATTTATGGAGGAGAAGTCGATCTATGGCTACCAATCTTGATCCTCCTTGATCTCAGATTGCAAATGCCTTAGCAGAGCAGGTGCTCAGGAGCAGCAGCAGCAGAAGGCCATTGCTTTCACATCCTGCATGTGAGCTCCCAAAGGCATCTGGTGGGCCACTGCGAGAAGCAGAGTGCTGGACTAGTTCTTATGTTCTTATGTTCTTATGAAAGAGAGCAATTCAAAGTGGATCGACTCAGAAACAAGTCCCAAGTTATTTGTAGTTGTATTTGTATTTCGATTTATACCCCACCCTATCCCCACAGGGCTCAGGGCAACTAACAACATAGCAAAACAATATACATTAAAACAGAGTAAATACGAATAGAATACTGGAACTAAAAAAATAAGAAACAAATACAGATGGCGACTTAAACACATCAAGCCTAACAATTTGCCAGTAACAATTGCAGCAGCACTATATCAATACATATCAATACTAAATCCATACAGCAATACATGAACAGTGTATCAATATAACAAAACACCAATAAATGGACAATATATCAATACATTAAGATATATCCATACATTGATAGCAATACTGGTACATTAACAATATATTGATACCATAATAACACTATATCAATGCATTAACAGTAAACTAAACTACTACTATAACTGCTGCAAAAAGACAACCTAACAATACTACCCAAGTTACTCCAAAGGAGCTAACATGAACTGACATAGAGTCTACTCCACCTACAGCATAACCCACCTCACTGAGGTTTATTCCCAGCACCATTAGGGTAGCAGCCAGGATACCTAAAGAACATTCAGTGGGTCATCCTCTCAATATTCTTTCTGCAAATATCAAAAATACATAGCATTTTTTTCCCATTAGGAAAACAATAGGCCTCTGCAACATCTTCACAATGCCTTATTATTTGGAGAGGGAGCCGTATTCCAGTTCTTGTGGAATGTGTCTGGGTGATCACAAATCGCTTGGTCTGCGGTAACTCCGAAAACCATGGAACTATCAGCACATGACTCGCCTTGATGAATATGGGGGGAACATATTTCATCCTCAAAGAAAGCAGCCGGCAAAGCCATCCAACATGTGTGATTTGGCTGTTTTACTCTGCACCTGAATGCTCAGACTGTGATCGAACCTGGGGTTTCAGGAACAGGGTCCTGTTTTGATTCACAGATTCCCGCGTTAGGACTGGCAAGAAGAAGAAGAAGAAGAAGAAGAAGAAGGAGGAGGAGGAGGAGGAGGAGGAGGAGGAGTTTGGATTTATATCCCCCCTTTCTCTCCTGTAGGAGACTCAAAGGGGCTTACAATCTCCTTGCCCTTCCCCCCCCACAACAAACACCCTGTGAGGTGGGTGGGGCTGAGAGAGCTCTGAATAGCTGCGACTAGCCCAAGGTCACCCAGCTGGCATGTGTGGGAGTGCACAGGCTAATCTGAATTCCCCAGATAAGCCTCCACAGCTCAGGCAGCAGAGCTGGGAATCAAACCCGGTTCCTCCAGATCAGAGTGCACCTGCTCTTAGCCACTACGCCACTGCTGCTCCTGGTTTCGTGGTGTGCGACTTCATCGGAATCGTTTCACTGACTGTGCAGATCTACTACAGGTCCAGACTTCTAAAAGTGGATCAGTAGATCTGTGGCACTGCACCTACAGCCTGAGATATGATCTGGATGTGATGTGCCGATCAGTGGATTGTCAGTAATCACCCCAAAGTGCTCGCAGCAGTCTAGGATCCATTGGCTAGCAACTCAGACGCAGGTTGTGTGAATTCCCCTTCCATCTTTACTCATCCACATTATTTTGTTGTTGTTGAAGGGAATCATGTAAGGGAACGACACGAACTGGAGCTAAACAGTGAGTATACCACCTCCTTCTATTGCCAGGAAGCTGTTTTGGGGTGTTGAAACATTCGGAATGTTTTCGTCTTGGAATGTTCTGTTTCTGAAGAATTGTCCAAAGGAATAAATTCTAGTCTTTGTTTCGTGCCTTTCTGTGTTTTGTTTTTTAATGTGAAGCTCTTTCTACTGTCTGCCCTCTTCCAGAATCCTTGGTGAGCATCCAAGCTTAACAGCAGTCTTGAAGGGAATTACAAATTAGGTCATAAACATGTTTTCGGCTGGTGGAATTACTCAGTGTGGTAAAGCTCATCTCTCATGCCCATTTGATATGCAGAACTAAGTCCTGTTTCCTAGTCTGTATTGGGAAATGCCTCCATAGTTCCTGCATTCTTTCTTCCCCTCCCATTCCAAACATCACAGCCAGAGTGGTGTAGTGGTTACAGTGTTGGACTAGGTTCTGGGAGACCCAGGTCCAGGAGGTTTCTGTCTTGCTCCTTGACTAAAAGCCAAACTATATAATATGAAATCCACATGTCTGGAGGTTTGGCTCTTTTTCTGCCACTAGGCGTCCATACCCGGGCATGTGATGCCACAGGAAGGGATATGTGATTGCATTATGATTGACACAAGGTGCAGGCCCAACCTTTGTGAGAGCCAGCATGGTGCAGTGGTTAAGAGCAGGTGGATTCTAATCTGAAGAACCGGGTTTGATTCCCCACTCCTCCACCTGAGTGGCAGAGGTTTATCTGGTGAACCAGATGTGTTTCTGCACTCCTACATTCCTGCTGGGTGACCTTGGGCTAGTCACAGTTCTTCAGAACTCTCTCAGCACCACCTACCTCACAAGGTGTCTGTTGTGGGGAGAGGAAGGGAAAGGAGCTTGTAAGCCACCTTGAGTCTCTTCAAGGGGGGATATAAATCCAAACTCTCCTCCTCCTCCTCCTCTTCCTCCTCCTCATGCGTAAAGGTGGCAATCCTATGTGCCATACCTTTTCTCTTAGCCTAATCTACCTCACAAGGTCGTTGTGATAATAACATGGAGGAAGAACAATGTACGCTGTCCTGAATTCCATGGAAGAAAAGGCAGGATGAGAAACGAACTAAACAGATAAAGGATTTATTTCTGTCCATTCTGCAATAGTGAATAATAAAAGCTGTAGAAGGACTGAAGTAGTATAACAGCCAGAGTCTAAGGCCCCTTCTGCACAAACAATCTACTTTCAATCCACTTTCACAGTTGTTTGCAAGTGGATTTTGCTATTCCGCACAGCTGTGAAATGCATTGAAAGTAGATTGAAAGTGCATTATTCCACAAGTGCAGAAGGAGCCTGAGTTTGCTGCAGGTGACAGCACATCCACCTTCCAGAACTACTCCAGGTGAATTTTGAGCACATCCACAATTGGGGCAGCATCAAATTCAAAGAGTTGATCAAGGCACTTGGCAAAGAACAGGGACAGATATACTGGAAGGGACATGTTTGACAGCACTCTCCTCTGTTCACTGAAAACAACCCTGCAATACTTTCCTGTGTTGTTTGTGGATTTTGAATAGCAGTACTGCAATGGTCATGTGGGCCATATAGAGTGGATGTGCTTAGTCAGCAAACCTGAGCCTTGTCAAACCACATTCCCAGCAACACATGCCGAGGTAAACCTTGATGAACAGGAACCATCAGTACTACCAGGCACCAGGGGAACCTGATTGCGACCCGTTAGAGCTGTTTGCCTGAAAGGAAAATGGCTACTTCAGCTTCCTCTGTCCCACATGAATCCTGTGAACGTGTGTGGAAATTACAGAGGGAGCCTGTAAAACTAGCACCAGAGATGAATCGGAGTATTCCTTGCCTGTCTCCATACACTGAACGGAACGCAAGTGATTTTTAGGAACGATTTTAAAACAACAGCCTTGCATTGCAATGCATTTCAGCGTGGGAAGGGCGGCTTACAGGAAGAGTAGGAAACCAAATCCGAGATCTCTTTGAGTGCAGCCAGCCCTTTCCCTTGTAGCAGACTTGGACCTCTTCCGCATTTTGAATTCAGCTCATCAGCTCATCGTTGTCTCGGGTCGAATACAATACGAATACTTCTGTCTCTCTCACACCAACCTCTGGGAAAACATTTGGATGAATGTTATTAATCCCCCTGGTGCCCAACATGTCTCGGAGATGTCTACAAAACAGCATGCGAATAGCCCTTGGAATGGATAGAATGAGAGGTTTCTGGTCCAAATAACCACGGAAGCCTGTCGTGCACCTAAATAAACAGGCAGGCATGCCAACGAACACACTCGTTTATGGGGGGGGAGGGGGCGGGTGTTAGTGGTACAGCTTGCAGGCATGCTCCCCCCACGCACCAGGATTTCGGGAGGAATTCTTTCTGTCTCACAAGTTGAAGGCAGTGCTTTGCTGGGTGTGCACGTCGGATCTGGAACCCTTTCGTATGCCCCCAGGAAGAAACATAGGGATGCAGGTAAATCCTTCCAAGCTATGTGAGTGGGAGAGGATGGAGGTCAGCCTAGAGCATAGGTGTCAAACTCGCGGCCCTCCAGATGTTATGGACTACAGTTCCCATCATCCCCTGCCAGCATCATGCTGGCAGGGGATGATGGGAACTGTAGTCCATAACATCTGGAGGGCCGCGAGTTTGACACCTGTGGCCTAGAGTGATCATGGCTCAGACCAGTTTCAGCTCATCCAGAAGGCAGTCTCTTCCGAACCACAGCAGCAGTGGCGTAGTGGTTAAGAGCAGGTGCACTCTAATCTGGAGGAACCGGGTTTGATTCCCCGGGCTTCTGCCATTTGAGCTGTGGAGGCTTATCTGGTGAACCAGATTAGCTTGTGCACTCCAACACATGCCAGCTGGGTGACCTTGGGCTAGTCACAGTTCTTTTGAGCTCTCTCAGCCCCACCTACCTCACAGGGTGTTTGTTGTGAGGGGGGGAAGGGAAAGAAGTTTGTAAGCCCCTTTGAGTCTCCTAGAGGAGAGAAAGTGGGGATATAAATCCAACTCTTCTTCTTCTTCTTCTTCTTCTTCTTCTTCTTCTTCTTCTTCTTCCTCTTCCTCTTCCTCTTCCTCTTCCTCTTCCTCTTCCTCTTCCTCTTCCTCTTCCTCTTCCTCTTCCTCTTCCTCTTCCTCTTCCTCCTCCTCCTCCTCCTCCACCACCAATCAGTAAATCAACAAAGTCACGATCACGGAAGTAAAATGACTGACTTAGCAATGACCTGGCAAACAGCTTTCCCTACCTCAAGGTGACAGCATCAGGGTGCAACCTGATGGTACAGGTGACCTTGGATTCTCTGGAGTGTAAGTAAGAATCTTCCTGACCTGGATAGTCCAGCAGGCCAGTATTATTTATTCCCATTTTATCCTTGATGGCCCAGGCTGCCCTAATCTCCTCCTCCTCCTCCTCCTCCTCCTCCTCCTCTTCCTCTTCCTCTTCCTCTTCCTCTTCCTCTTCCTCTTCCTCTTCCTCTTCCTCTTCCTCCTCCTCCTCCTCCTCCTCCTCCACCACCAATCAGCAAATCAACAAAGTCACGATCACAGAAGTAAAATGACTGACTTAGCAATGGCCTGGCAAACAGCTTTCCCTACCTCAAGGTGACAGCATCAGGGTGCAACCTGATGGTACAGGTGACCTTGGATTCTCTGGAGTATATGTAAGAATCTTCCTGACCTGGATAGTCCAGCAGGCCAGTATTATTTATTCTCATTTTGTCCTTGATGGCCCAGGCTACCCTAATCTCATCAAAACACAGAAGCTAAGCAACGTTCTTGGAAGAGGCGATATTTGAATCAGGTTCCTTCTAGAACACAGTTTATCCTCATGCCATACAATCCTAAGAACTCTTTACTTAGAGCAAGCCCCAATGAATAGACTTGAGTATTCTTGTTAGCCACAGTGTAATACCACCCCCCAAGTAGAACATGTTGCAATTTGAAAGTGTAATGAACCACTCACAAGACGGGTTCTTTACTTGGGGTAGTCGACCTCAGCATGGAAAAGAAGCTGAAAATGGACATGCGAGTTGGCCTTCAAGTTGCCACTGAAAAATGTGCATCTGGTTCCTATTAATATAACACTATAGGAAGCTCTTGTTAGTGCTGCCAGGGTGCCTTGTTTCAATATTATTCTTCAATATTATGTCGACAATATTATGTAGACATCCCCTAGACATGTTGGGCACCAGTGGGATTAATGACATTATTCATCTGAATGTTTCCCTAGAGGATGGTATGTGTGAGCGAAGTTTACAATAATACCACTTTGTCCAAAGGGAGTCTCAAACAGGAAATTTGCTGGATTAGGATTCATCAATAGATTTGATAGTGCTGGTCAAGGGATTTGACAATTTTCTTAGTCTTTCCAGCTGGTCAACTACTTGAGCACAGGAGAGGAGTTATCACCATGATTATAATTTCTAAAGGGTCATCATTGGTACCTGGCTTATGCTAGAATAAATTAGTATTGGTCTTCAGTATGTCACAAGATTCCTGTGTTATCTCCAATTGCTGAACACTGTGGAACATAATTGGAGTCATAGAATCATAGAGTTGGAAGAGACCCCAAGGGCCATCAAGTCCAACTCTCTGCAATGCAGAACACATAATCAAAGCACTCCTGACAGATGGCCATCCAGCCTCTCTTTAAAAACCTCCAAAGAAGGAGACTCCTCCACATTCCTAGGTAATGCATTCCACTGTTGAACAGCCCTTACTGTCAGGAAGTTCTTCCTGATGTTTAGGTGGAATCTCTTTTCCTTCACCTTGAACCCATTACTCCTGATCCTAGTCTCTGGAGCAGCAGAAAACAAGCTCACCAACATGACATCCCTTCAGATATTTAAACATGGCTATCATGTCCCCACTTAATCTATGCTTCTCCAGACTAAACATACCCAGTTCACTAAGTCTCTCCTCGTGCATGGATTCCAGACCTTTTACCATTTTGGTTGCCCTCCTCTGGACACGTTCCAGCTTGTCAATATCCTTCTTGAACTGCGGTGCCCAGAACTGTACACAATATTCCAGGTGAGGTCTAACCATTGCAAAATAGAGAGGTACAATTACATCCCTCGATCGAGGCACTATACTCCTATTGATGCAGCCCAGAATCATATCGGCTTTCTTGGCCGCCGCATCACACTGCTGAGTCCTTTAGCACGTTATGTGTAAAGTGCCATCAAGTCACAGCTGACATGGAAACTCAGTAGGGTTTTCAAGCCAAGAGGCTGACAGAGGTTTCCTCTGCATAACAATTCTGATATTCTTTTAGAGTTACTCCTGCAAATACTGGCCAGGACAGACCCTGCTTAGCCTTTGAGATCTGATGAGATCAGGTTCAGCTCAGGGACCTTAAAGACCAACACAAGTGGAAACTTGTAGACATACCCTGAAGATTAAACTGGGCTTGATGGGGTTCTTAGCTATCAGTATTTTAAAGGGAAATTGGACTGAGGCTTTGCAGGGTGTGAAGAGAAGGTTTAAATCTTTCTCCACCACTCCAGTTTTGCTGACTGAAGCACATACACCTACTGTGCTAGTATTAGTGCTTTAGATGGAAAAAAAGATGGGTACCCGTGATCATCATTACATCTGCTTTGGTTCTCAATCTCATTGATTTCCAAGGATGGAGCGAGGGGGAAAAGCGCCTGGTGCATCCTCTGCCCCTGCCACACCCCCGTCCACCCCCAAATGCCCCCACCACGCCCTCACCACACTCCTGCAGGGGCACACGCCCAGTGCACCACAACCCCCCTGTCCCCTTGGAGCTACGCCTCTGTTGATTTCAGATACTCCAGTGTAATGTACGTGTCAAGCTCAGTAGCAAACACAATCCTAAGAAAATATGGGACCATTTTACCCTGAGTCAGGGGCTTGGCCTTCTCTAGCCAAGGGCTTAGTGCTCTGGCAGTAGAATTCAAGTTGTCCCCCCCCCCCCCAAGCCTTCCTCCTTAAGTCCCTTTTGATGAAGACCTCAAAGCGGGCTGAAGCTCCATCACAAAGCTAAAGCTGTTCATATTTGGGGTTTGTGCCTGTTTGTTCAACTGTGAACTTCATGTGCGATGCTCAACACCCCGCAGTTCAATCCCAGCTACCATTACTACACAGCCAAGAGCGAGAGAGTCGGCTCTCGTAGGCCTACATATTGGATGCAGGGGGTAAGAACCCTCAGAGACACACGTTACAACCATCCATTATACTAAAGGCTCTCCCTTTTCAAGCCAAGGCGCAAAGAAGAGTCATCCATTTCGTGCAGCTGTGGTGCGTGTTAAAAACTTGATCCCTCTAATCACTCATGATGTGCGTCTCGTCTGGTACACGCAGCACCTGCACTTTAAACACATTTCCCCTTCTTTTCTCCCAGACTTATAGCCCCCAAGCTGAATGTTCTGGACTACATTTGTGAGCTGCTACCGAGTCTACATATTTATGTCCTCTGAACTCTTTTAAGTCTGACTGCAGCTTTGCGGAAATCTTGAAGAGTCTAAATTGAAGACTTGGAAGGCTCCCCTTTGCAAGCTGACCGTGTCGTTGCAGGAATCAAAAGGAAGGGGCTCTGCTGTGATTCCTGTGTTACCGCTCAGCAACATCCTTCCAAGTAGGTCTGGTTCCTACACTTCCTCTTCTTCCAATCGAGTTGCCAACTTGTGAAACAGCCTCTGCGGCTTTCCCTTTAACAGCTGTTTGCTCTGCAGTAATTAGCAGGCAACACTGTTTAGCTCCCTGCTTTGGAAAGCTTCATTTTCTGCACAACAAACCACTATTAAAGGCACAGGAACAGGGTTTCTTTTAACGCCTAGTTGACAATCCTCTTTTCAGCCTCAATATTATTAACAGACCATCGATGCTGACCTTCCTGCACGGAATTCTAGTGACAACTAGCACGGCGTAGTGTTGGTGTCCCCAATTTTGCTGAGCCTGTGGACACTTGGGGTTTTTTAAGAATGGGGAGTTAGTGCGGCAACAAAATGGAGGCCGCTGGAGGAGGCAGGCACAAAATGGCTGCCCTGGGGTGCTATGGCCAAATACCAACTCTTGGCAGGTGGCAAGTAGGGTTGCTAACAACCTGGAATTAAAAAAAAAAGTCTGGTCCTTTAACAGGGGCTTAATGTGTGAAAATGGGCAGCTGGAGCTTTTCATGGTATGGAGGTAAATAAGATCACCTGGGGAATGACATTCCATCAAGACTTTGTTAAAGGGACAGGACACTTTCCCTCTAGGTTGTGGCAACCTTGGTTCTATCGCATAGGTGTCAAACTCACGGCCCTCCAGATGTTATGGACTACAGTTCCCATAAGCCCCTGCCAGTATGATTTTGGCAGGGGATGATGGGGCCTGTAGTCCATAACATCTGGAGGGCCGCGAGTTTGACACCTGTGTTCTATCGAATCATCTTTCAGTGATAGAGGCAGCTGTGCTCAAAGGTGATGCCTTCTGTTTGTGTGTGTGTGTGTGTGTGTGTGTGTATTTGTGTTTTAATGTAGTCTTATTCCACAGAGGTGTAGGAAAACTGGCTGCCTCTGTCCTTTGGGGAAGAGATGCCTTGTCAGACAAGCACACAACACCAGGAAAGGCAGAGTATAAATAAAACCCAAAAGGTGCAGCCTGTGGGTGTAGTGGTTAGTGTAATGGACTTGGATCAGCAAAATCCAGGACAGACTTTCTGCTGTAATCCATAAATCTCTCTGAGGCTGAATAATCTCCCAAAATTAATGTGAAAGAGAGAAACAAGACAACCTCCATTCTCGGTAACCACCTTAAGGTCTTTGGAGGAACCAAGTGATACAAGTGTAAAATTCAGTTCATTAAGTGTCATATGTTATCTGGCAACATGGCAGTCCTTGAAGATCTTGAGATAATGATGGCAAACCTATGACAAGGGTGATATGCCATGACGTTTTGGGTGACATGTCAGCATTCACCAACACCTGCTTTTCTCTTTGTCTGAGTCTGAATAATTTTTGTAACAATTTGGCGTTTCTTTTTTATATAATACATAGCACTACACATGATTGGATTGTATTTTTTAAAATAAATGAATATGTAAAGAATTGTTTCTCTTTTGTTCGTTTGTTTGTGTGTGTGTGTGTGTGTGTGTGTGTGTGAGAGAGAGAGAGAGAGAGAGAGAGAGAGAGAGAGAGAGAGAGAGAGAGAGAGACATGCCAGCAGAGTCAAGTTTAGGCATTTTCTGAATTTTTGACATTCCGAGCCTAAAAGGTTTGCCATCGTTGTCCTGAGGTAACCACTGTTGCCAGATTTGAGGCCAAACCCCAGTGTTTATTCCACTAGCTTGGTTTTAAGCTAATTTTTTTCTCCAGATCTTTTACAAGGTTCTTCATGGTGGAGCCAAGCAATTCACATCCCAGGCAATAGTGATGTTTATATGAGTTTTTAAAGCCAGCAAAACGTAGTAGTTAGAGTTTCAGACTAGGATCTGGGAGAGCTGGGATTTAATTCCAGTTTTGCTGTGGAAGCTTGCTAAATGACCTTGGGCCCGTCAAACACTTTCACCTTAACCTATTTTACAGGATTGTTGTGAGGATGAAATGGAAGAGAGGAGGGAGATATAAGCTGCTTTGGGTCTGCAAAGAGTATAAATGAGGTATAAATGAATTAATGTCAATAATTAAGAGCTCTGTGGCGCAGAGTGGTAAGCTGCAATTTTGCAGTCAAAAATCTGCTCAGTTCAGTCCTGACGGAAGTATACATCACCCCATATGTCCCTGTACAGCCTCTTCGATCAGTAGAGGCCAACCTACTGGTGGTCCCTGGCCCCTCGATGATGCGGCTGGCCTCCATGCGGGCCAGGGCCTTTACGGCTCTGACCCCGGCCTGGTGGAACGCTCTCCCTCCAGCTGCCCGGGCCCTGCGGGACCTTGGTGAGTTCCGCAGGGCCTGTAAGACGGAGCTGTTCTGCTGGGCCTTTGGAGGGACCGGCCGCTGATAGTGCGCCCCCTTTTAGGCCCTTTACACCTGGGCCGTTTGTCACCTAATGGGACTCGCCGTTCCTCCCTCTTAGGGAGAGGACTTTGAAAATCGAGCTGCCGGACGCCACTTATATTTATACTTGCATTTACTACATTAGTATACTTCGTTCTACTGCTCCTATCGCTGCTTTTAAAGGTTTTTAGCTATTTTATGATTGTACCGTGTTTATATATTGTACATCGCCCAGAGCCCCCCGGGGATAGGGCGGTATAAAAGTCTAAAGTATAAATAAATACATAATAATTAAAATGAGGATACAACATGAATTCCTTGGAGTTGTTGCTGGATCTTCCAGTATTTATCTCTGGCTTATCACTTGGGGAATAATTTATTTTCAGATAATGGGTTGAATCCAAAGAGTTGGATCCAAAGTGCTCTCAGAATAGGGTTTTCCTGTTTCCCTTCTGAAGCAGGGCACCCATTCTACTCCCCCAATCCACAGTACTCCCCCAATCCAACCCCTTTCAAGGGTTGAGGGGACCCTTGAAAAGAGAATCTATAGTGGGAGGGGAAATCAGCAAAAACTACCAACAGAAATGCCATGCCTCTGCTGCTACACTGACATAAAGACACCTTTGGATCCATCCCGTAATATATCTGTACAATCAGCAAATATGGACAGCAGGAAAGCTGTTTTGGTATGAGGCAGGGCTACCTCCCATGATTTGGTGTGGGGGGCCAGATTGGGGTTACCGTGAAAGAGTAAAACCAAACAGGTGTTATTACTGAATTGGCTGTTAAGGACACAATCCAGTCAAATATAAACTGTTCTATGAGGAACAGTACAGAATTCGAGTTCTCATCACAATGTGCTGTACGCTCCCCTTTCTGAGTGTATGCTCCTTATCCCGTTCACCACCAGAAAGATTAAAATCCTACATGAATCATGTATTAGTCTCCCCCCGCCCTCCTCCCGCACAATTTCTTATTTGAATAAATATTTCCTGCTCTGAGTTCTCAGCCTTCTCAGGAGCTCTCTAACAATTCATTCTGGAAAAAGGTACACAGTAGGAGTGATTTATGATTATTGTGGATGCAGAGCTGCAGACTGCTTTATCACCAATTAAACAATAGGCATAATAAATGGCATAACCACAGCGGAAGACCTAGGAATAGTCCTGGAACAAGAGCAAGAGTGAAATTCCTTACAGTTCTGTATGCCTATTGTCAGGCTTCTGTAAACCAGGGTTCAGGGGCAGATCTTCTAGCATCCTTTCTTCAGCAGGCTTAAGAGTTGGGCCTCAGTTGAGGGAAAGGACACGTTCAGCTACACTCTGAGCCTTCTTTTTCCAGTCTTGTACCTGTCCTTTGGCTACTAAGGCCTGGCCTTTCCTCCTTGGCACTCATGTGACATAAATATCAATCACCAATTATAATTTCAGAGCAAAATATCTGCAGTAATAAGAGGAAATAAGATCCTCAGTATCCTAACAGAGATCCCAGAAAGAATCTTCCAGAAGGCATCTCTAAGAAATCATAGAGTGCTTCAGTAACATAGGATGTCTTTGCAAACCCCCTTGAAGTTCTTCAGATCTTTATGCCATACGTATTACCATTATTCCTGTCAAGATGATGATGATGATGATGATGATGATGATGATGATGATGATGATGATTTTGATTTACTATACCGCCCACCCCCAAAGGGCTCTGGGTGGTGTATAAAATAAAACACTTAAAAGTCATAAAAGCAATTAAAATAGACATAATTTAAAAATACAGGCAACACAACCGGCCAAACCTAATGTTGGATGGCAACCTGCAAAACCTCTAACCCCCTGGGAGAGGACCAGGCACAATAGGTAATGGCCCAAAATGATGGTATACAGAGGGGTGGCATTGGCAGCAATCAGCAACCGCCGCCCCCCCAAAGCCCAGTTGAACAACTACATTTTACAGGCCCTGTGGAACTGTCCAAGGTCCTGCAGGGCCCTGACAGCTGGAGGAAGAGTGTTCCACCAGGCAGGGGCCAAGACTGTAAAGGCCCTGGTCTGGGTAGAGGCCAGCCACATCATTGAGGGGCCGGGGACCACCAGCAAATTTGCCTTTGCAGATGGCAGAGACCAAATCGGGACATTCTATTTTTTTCTGAGTGCCGAGAAGGGGTTACTAAAGCAACCTCCCTGCCCAATAGGGACTGGAGGTGTGTGTGCGCGCCGCCGCCACTGTTTGAATCCCACCACCATTGGAACCTGTTATTAAAATTTTTGGATCCCACCACTGGATATGATCCCTAATTAAACAACCTGTGAGCAGTTGTGCTGGCGCATGCGGGATCAGTTTCAGGATCAACTGCAAGGGAAGGCCCGTGTAGAGCGAGTTGCAATAGTCTAATCTGGAGGTGCCCCTGGCATGGATCACTGTGGGCAGGTGAGCCTGGGAGAGGTAAAGGGCCAGCCGCTGAGCTTGGCGAAGGTGGAAAAAGACTACCTGGGTTGCTCAGGTCAACTGAGTCTCCATAGAAAGAGATGAGTCCAGGTAGACTGCCAAGTTCTGGGCCCAGGAGGTCACTGATAAAGCATACCCCTCAAGCACTGGTGGCTGGAAACCCTCAAACCCCCCCCCCCATCCACCCACAGGATCTCCGTCTTCAATGGATTTATGATACCTGAGGGAAAGGGGGTGATTCCTAGAAAAGGATTCCATACATTTTGTTGGTCGTTTGATAAGCTTCTTTGACCGGAATGCAGGCTATATTGAGGAAACTAACCTCAGGGGTATATAAAAAAACCAGCAGGCACTCCACCAAAGTATTGTGGTGTTTTTTGAAATTCCATTAATCAAGATCGCTTCTTACAGTTTGAAAAGAAT